>NC_135533.1:141434949-142742798 GCF_045843805.1 Urocitellus parryii
CATCGATACCCAATTTCAGATTGTACTACAGAGCCATAGCAACAAGACAGTATGGTATTGGCACAGAACCAGTCATGTAGACAAGTGAAATATGTAGAGCACCTTAATAAACCCACACTTCTGGAGCCATCAACCCTCCACAAAGGTACCAAGACACGCGTCAGAATGGCCTCTTCTAGTAACCTTAAAGCCAAATACAAAGATTGACGCTAGACTCTTTCCCAAACTAAACCCAAGGTGGATCAGAGACCTTGATGCAAGACCTGAGATTTTCAAACTACAGGAACACACCAAGATAGGCACAGGCAGCGATTTCTCAAACAGGATGAAAGAATCAAAGATGGATTGAGGAGCTTCTGCACAGCCAGAGAGCGAGGAGAACATGCAGGATAGAAAAGTCTTTGCTAGCTATTTACCCGACAGAGGGTTCAGATCTAGAATATGTAAACAAGCAGTCCAGTCAGTAAGTATGCAAGTGATCTGAACAGACTTCAGAAGTAGTTTGAGTGTCTAATGTGGAAAAGAATGCTCAGGTTTGATGAGGAAAATGCAAATCTAGTTACTTTGAGATTCCATGTTATCCCAGTCAGAATGGCTGTTGTCAAGAGAATGCTCGATAGGGAAGAGGGGACCCTTATATACCACTGGTGGGAATATTAGCTAGCACAGCCTCTGGAAGACAGCTAGTTCTTCAAGTCGAGAGTGGTTGTATCATGATCCAGCTATTCTGCATCTGGGTATGTTCTTAAAGTAAACAAAGTTAGCATACAGGAGAGAGTTTACCACCGCACTATTCACAATAGCTACGTTGTAGAATTGGCCTAGGTGCTCGTTGATGGATAAGAAAATGCATGTGTGCATACACAAAACGGGATTGCTGTAAAAAGTTAAGCGTCATTTGCAGAAAAGTGAGTAGAACTAGGTCATGATGTTGAGAGAAGAGAGGAGAACACCTGGTACTTGTCTTTGGCTTATGTGGAAGAAACTGACCCAGTGTAGGAGGGGGGCAGATGGGGAAGGAGACCAGGAGGTAAGGAGAGGCAGGAGTAGGTGTGATTGGCACATGATATGCACGTCTATGGGGATGTCAGTGGACAGATAGCCAGGGGCTGGACGCAACTCGGTGATGGTGCACTTGTCCAACACGTGTGCAGTCCTGGTTCCCATTCCCGGCACTGGGGGAAAAGGGTCAGTTTTAAGAGGGGATGAGCAAGACTTCAGTACCAGAGAAGGGCAGCTGTGGCAGGGCTAGCCTGGGGAATGGGACTGAAGGTGGCCACTGGGGAGGCCCAGCTCACAGTCTCCTCACCCTTGGGCCCAAGTGCCTACTTGGATTAGTACCCAGGAGACCTGGAGGGGGGAGAATTACAAGCAAATGTTCAGTTTCTCCTTCCGCAGCAGCTTGGGGCTGGGAAATTGCTTCCCCCTGCAGCCTTTCTACACCCGCAGCTGTGACTCTGCTCTGTCAGTGCCTCACCAACAGGTGGGAAATGAGTGTGTTTCCTGCAGGTGGCTGTGGGAAGGTCACACATGTGTGCTCACCCCCCTGCACCTAGGCACTGGCTGACCAGGAGGAGGCAGCCTCAGGGCTGACACAGGAGGCCCCTGTGGCCATCTGCCTGGTGAGGGTGTCCAATGCAGATACAAAGGGATGCAGAGCCCCTCATGTGCCATGGCAGGCAGTGCTAGGGTCCTTCATGTTGCGGAGGGAGAGGGGGTCGGACTATCTGACTTGTGGCTGTCCTTTTGTCCCAAGGTGAGCTGGGACAGTGGCACACCCATGCTGTGGCTGCCTTCACCTGTCCAGGGTTAATGATTGGCCTTGTTCTACTCCTGCATAGTCTGGGCGTTGCAGGCTGGGTGTGCAGGGGAAGGGTCAGTCTGTCCTGACCTTCCCGTCTGTCCAGTAATACTGCCCAACGCTTCAGCAGCAACAGAAGTCACTTGGAGCAGTGACCCAGCCCATTTCTTGTGTTCTCAGACAGCACGTCTCTCCCATTCCTGGGATCGCTGAGGTCTCTTACTCCTCTGCTGGCAACAGGTTGAATCCTGGTGACAAGGAAGCTCATCTCAGCTCGCAGGACACTCCGTTTTGATCCCTATGGCATGTACGACAATGTAATGCATTGATCTGGCTCTCCAGGGTACTGACTGGGGGGACAGCAGGGGCAGGCCACAGGAACTGCAGAGACCCCCCACCAATCCTTGAAGTCCAGAGCTGGCTTGTCCCCGCCCTCTGTCAATACAGAGGTCAGCCACCTGAGGCCCTATGAAGGGTGTGGAAAGGAGGGGAAGAGCGGATGGGGAAATGGTGAAGGCTCAGAAGGTAACAACTTGTTCCCCACCCAGAAAAGAAAAACAAACAAAAAACCACACCCAAGCAGGATGAATTTACTCTCGACCTAGGACCATGAAGTTCACATTGTTCACAGGGAACTTGGCTCCATAGAGAACCACACTGCTGTGAACACACCAAGAACTGTCCCAAGAAGTCCCCACCATGATGTCAAGGATGCTGCCCGAGTTCTCCCCTGTAAGGGCGAGTGCCAAGACCTGTCTCCACGGCAGTTTTTATAGTGAAAGACACCAAGGTCCTAAAGCAGTAATCCCAAGTAAAAGATCCCACGAAGCCACTGGCAAAACTTAGACAACCTACGTTCATGTTAAAGACGTGCTCAGGACGGAACAAAATCCTGTCCTAGTCTCCATTTAAGGCTGTTACCCCCTTGCTGTCCAGAGTTGGTTGTGCTGGACGTTAGAGCAGGATTAGGTGTAGCTGGTCTCGGGCAGGGGATCACAGTGGACTTCAGCGTAGCTAGCAGAGGGAGACGAAAACGAGTTTCCTGTCTAGGGACAGATCTGGGTTCTTGGGGCGGGGCACGGTCCAACACTCATGGAACTATGGATTGCACCAATGACCCATCCCATGTGGGATTGGTCGTCTGGGTACTGGAGTCTGATTTCTTCAGATCTACACCAATAGGCACAGAGCCATCACGATGTCCCCATCTGCTCTTCCTTCCTACACCCTTCACGGGGCCTCAGGAGGTCGATCTCGTGAGCTGCCTCCATCCATCTTCTTGCCCCCCCCCCCATTTGATCAGCAGGAATCAAGACTTATGAGAGGAAAGTCTGAGACCTTATTCCCCCAGTTCTTTTTCTAGCCTTCAGTTTTGGCAGGGACAGAGGACATTCTCCTGTCCTTGCAGTTATAGCTCTTGCTGGAGTCAGCCTAGGGGTGGCATTGCTCCCTGGGGTGCCAGCCCTCGAGTCTGCCACTCTGCAAGTTCCTCAGTCACTGCTTGTGTACCTGCACATGGTCCATTCACTACGCTGTCATCAGTTAACCCCTGAACGAGGCAGGCGCTTCTCAGGACCCTGGACTTTAACGTTCACTCAGGTCAGGTGTATAGCTCATGGGACCCCTAACAAAAGGGGACATGGGCCTCTTGCTCAAGAGGTAACATTAAGACACCAAGACAAGCAAAGGTGCCTTTGTGACTACACAGGTTTCATGTCCACCATGCGGCCTTGCACTCGAGGTGAGAGTCCCCCTATCAGCCCAAGGCCAGTCAGTGCAGCAACATGTGCAGGGTGGCCCCAGGCTCCACCAAGACCTTGGTAAGACCCACCGCGTGTAGTTGGGATTCCTTACCCGAGACTACCAGAGCTTATGAATTGGCCTGAGAGCCAAGATCTCCCCAGTAATCGGCTCACCTCACTCAAGGTGGTTTGAAGAAAAAAAAAAAAAAGAAAAAGCCATATGCCCCTTCTACAGCAGAAGGATTTCTCAGATTCACTGCCAGCAGCGACCTTGGTGGTAATGGCCAACACCATCCAGCTACAAGCTTTCTCTTCTTGCTCTATGCCATGCTGAGAACTTGGTAGGCATTCCAGGTTTATCCTGGATGGAAAGGGTAGTTCCATTATAACCAGCAAGAAAACCAAGGAGTGAGGGGGAGTGATGCGCATGGTTTTGTACAGGCTGAAGTGCAGCCTCTACACAGCATCCCCAGAATAAAAAGCCTTGCATAGCAGGTCTTTCAGTTTGAAAGAAGCATTTTATACACCATGTACCAAGTCCTAATAGCTGAGAATTATGTTGTAGCAATCTTAAACACCTCCTGGGTCTGAAGGGAGGGTTCCCAGCTACGAGGTCTACAGGCCACCCTGTGTTTGCATCATGGCCTGGTCTCTCCACTCAGCTCCCAACAGCGACTCCACGGCAGAGCTTCAGCCTGCCCCGCAGTCTAGTGTACCTCCCACTCAGTTTCCTTCTCTTCAGGCCCACATCAAGACCCGAGGCTCTCCTGGCCTCCTCCAGCATTTCCCCCGACATGTTAATCTCTCAACAGGTCAAATCCTGTCCTAGATCCAGATCAAGATGATTGGTACTCCCACTTTGGTCCTGGAGAACAAGACTCGGAGACCAAGCATCTATCCAAGGCCACAGAGCAAGGGGGTAGTTGAAGCCAGGCTTGGATCTGGAGCCTGTGGTTCTCATTGCTGTAGTCAGAGTAGTTCTCACTTAACCTCAAGCCATGATATGATGTCCAGGCAAGAATTCAGTGCTATGCCCGACTAGACCTAGTCCTCTAGGTCCTGGGAAGCTTAAGTTCTAGAACGATGGACGTGGTCATTCATGCAGAGTGGTAACGAGGGCTCTCATGTCAGCCTCTCCACTCCAGGTGCACAGGTGTGTCGAGACTTTTGTCTGATGAGGCCTGTGCTGCTCAGGAGTCTGTCGAGTAGCCTTTGTCAGTGTGCTATCATCTCATGACCCGCGAGTTCTGCAGAAGATGCCTGGCCCAGTCTTCACACTCTTTAGGGCCATAGACGCAACCGAGTTTTAATCCGTTTGCAAGTCTGGAACTGGTATAGGCTTTTGGTGTTCTCGTGTGGACTTTGTCACGAGTTTAATTTACTGACTTTTCCCCTGGTGTCCAGGACAGTTGGGCAGTTCAACCTTCAAGCATTTCCTGGTACATAATTGGGGAGCACCTAACGTAACGGGTTCATGGGCAACGGTCTCTTGATCTTTCCTAATCCTTTGTGAATGAGAAGCCCGCTTTTAGGTTCTAGTAACTCATTGCAGAAAGTCAAAGCCATTAAGATGTTTCCCAGAGAGGGGACACCTCTGAATGAGGATCCCACGCCAAGCATACATTCATGCCCGGTATCCAACCATCCCCCTTTAACTCCTCAAAGTTCTTTGTACTCCGAGATTCCAAGAGGGGAGGAAACTTTACACCAAGTTTTTCTTCAAAAGCCAGTTTTGAACAGAACTTTCTCCCTGCTTCAGTCTCCCAGATTTTCCAAACCAGCATCAAGCAGCATAGACCCATCACCCTGGGAAGGGTTGGCAGAGCCAGCCAGGAGCAGCAGCCAGCCCCAGGCAGCTGGAATTTAGCTGGGAGAGGGGACTCGACTGCTTTGGGCTGCGCCTGTGGTCAGGACTCTAGGGACATCCCAGCAGCAGCTGAGATCCTTCATATCAGGTGTTTCTCTTCCCCACCCCTCCATTACCAGCCTAGAGACATTCTCTTTAGAAGGAAAAGGTCTCTGGTTTTGGCAGAAGGGTGAGGGGATCTGTCAGTCCAATCTGGAGTCCAGTACACATCAGGGATCTTCTGTGTCCACTTGGTCCTTAAATAGTCATTTGGATCTTTTTTGAATCCTTTGAGTGCTGGTGAGGGATGAGATTAGGAGAGCTAAAGGTCAGTGCCCAGAAGGTTGGGAGTTTGCTCCCTTTTAAGTAGAAGCTCCGAGCACCTGAGCATGAAGATGCCAAGAATAAGGCCCCCTGGGTTGGAGGTGGAGTTGTCTGAGGAGCTCCCCTAGATACAGAAGGGCCTCACAGGGAGCAGCCCCTTGTGTCAGGAGGGACTTTGTTGGTTCGTCTGGGTAGATGCCTGGAAAGGTGCTCACCCAGGACCTCAGACCCTCCTGTTCCCTGAACATGCAGCACAGAGTAGGGCACAGGAGGAGGTCAGTCTGGGCTAGAACTGGAAACTGCCTCCATAAGCAACACCAAGCTGATCCAGAAGTGAATCCCACCAGCAAACACAGAGGGTTAGCCTTTGCAAGAAAAGCTGGGGAGTTTTATTGAGGATGACTTGGCTTTATGTTAAGCTTAGGAGAATTTGATGTTCCCGAATTGGTGTCTAGACCTAGAGGCAACTCCAATAACCGAGGTCTAATGCTCCCTAGGGTCGAATGGGCATGAAGATTTTTCTACTCCTTGAGGAACTACATCTGATCAGAGATCAGGTTAGAGGACCACACATGGCCAAAACTCCTTAGACTGTTCAGGACCAAGCAGCAGAAAGTTCTCTTAAAAAATCAATACCCTACTGTCTATGGTCTTGGTCAAGTCTTTACATAAGACTTGAAAACTAAGAACCTTAATGGTAGGCAACTCCAACTTGTTTGTCCAACAGAATTTGAATTTAGTCTGATTTATGAACCTGGTAAGTTTGTGTTGCTCTGTCCTGTGATTAAAATGTTAACAGATGTTAGTAAGGCAAGAAAGACATCTTGTTAGTAAGGCAAGACAGACATCTTAAGTATTTAAGATGCAGGGCCCTTTGCTTTCCGGACCTTGAGTACGGCAATATTTAAGTCGTTTCTGTGCCAAAGTGAAAACCCTGGAGTATTGACTATGCATTTGAATCATTTCCATTTCTGTGGGTGATTTGAAAATAATTTAGAAATAAGGCAAGTGTAGATTGGATGTTTATAATTATAGAAAACATCTGAATCTTCCTAAGTCAATTTTAATTGCCAAGTCCAAGTACTCTTGGGTTCAAATCTAAGAAGTTTGACTGTTCTGTAAGTTATGTAACACATACCACAAAGATGTGATGTTTGACCACTTCTACGTATGTTCTCTAGAAGAGATCGTGTAGAGTACATTATCTAACATAGGCCAATAGTTTGGAGGATGAGCTTTGGAATATAAAATAGGACCCCAAATCATGTTTAATACTCTGAGAGCAACAGCTTGTGTAGGAGGATCTATTTGAGTTGTAATGAGTGGTCACCATCTTAGATGGCGGTTTGGGGGAAGTCTTTCCTTTTCTATGAAGGTCCATTTGTAAGTTATTCCAGGTATAGTTGGTAGCCCACGGGCCTAGCCTGTCCACGTGTATCAACACCAACAGCTCAAGAGACTGGGGGGGGGGGGGTTGCCCGCTTCTCTGCCTAGGTGGGCTGCCCTTTCCCATCATACCCTGGCCTAGATCAGATTCCAGAGTCGTTAAAAATCATTTCCTGCAGGGAAAACTTGCCAAGATTCAGAAACAATTCTCAGCATTGTCACACTTCAATGTGTCCCCTTCAAGACTCACGTGTTAAGCAATGCCACAATGTTCAGGTGAAGAGATTGGGTTATGAGCTCACTTCAGTGGATTCATCCATTTGAATGGACTAACTAGATGACACTAACTGGGCAGGGGGTGGGGGTAACTGGAGGTGGATTGGCCCTGGGGGTGCAGCAACAGGACCCTATCCCTGGGTCGTTTCCCATCTGCCATGACCCAAGCATCTTTCCCTCCACCATGATGTCCTTCCTCACCTTGGGCCTAGAACAATGGGGTTGGCCAACCATGGACTGAGATCTTTGAACAGGCCAGTCGTAGAGTTGACCTCCATGTTATTCTTGTCAAGTACTTTGATAAGACAGAAAGCTGGTTAACATGCCCACGAGGCAAACTAGAAGAGTTGTGTGTCAATCCTACCAAAAAGTGATCGACACCAGGAACAGCGTCCCTGTGCATCATCACCCGATTCAGAGATCATGTCCTTCTAGGAGGCCCAAGCCTCCGTCTCCTTTGTAACCACACAACGGCCGATTCATGTGAGACTGAGCTTGGCCTTCTCATGTACTAGATTTCCCCAGCTGGAGAACCATCAAGCATTCCCAAATAAGCAAGTCAAGCCCCTTACGATCAAGGGAGTTACAAGGGGGAACAGTAACAGGGTAATTTCAAACTGTCCCTTGTCCCCCTCTGTGCCATCCCATTATCGGAGGCCTGTGTGCAAGGAACTCCACGGACCTCATGGAGGAGGCTGCACCCCTTTCCCTAGGTGATGGGTTCTGTCCAACAGTGTGCTACGTGGGTCATTTCAGCTCCCAGGAGGACAGTCTTCCCCGGACACTCTTGCTCTTGGCTTGTGTGGGGGATGGGGACAGTGTCACCTAGGAATCAACACAGGCACCATTGATGAAGACCCTGGACTCAGAACCCCACTGACCTAGGATCAAGTGGCGATTCTGCCATCCCAGGCTTCCGGGGAGGCGGAAGCTCAAGCTCATTTCCTCCACTGTACAATGGAGGTGCTGACACCGACCTGGGTCTCAGATTAGACAGGACCGGCTCAGTGCCCAACATGCAGTTGTGGTCCTCTTCACCACGAGGGTAGGCTGCGTGGGTCTAGTGAGACCCGTCAGAATGGTCTTGTGCCCAAGCCATCTCAGGTTTACAAAGCTCGTTAGTCACTGGAGACTACACTGTTAAAACTTGATTCTAAAATTCATGAGGAATTTAGTATTGAAGATCTCTGGGTCCATTTGTGCACTAGACACCCTGGTGGCCCATCTTGCTTGGCTTCTTTTCACCTTTCTCTAAATACCAGTTTGAATCTGATGCCTGCAAGCACTTCCAATTCATCTCTGCAGAAGCGTCCTGAAGTACCCAAACATCTTTACAATTCCTAGACTCATGCAGGTGTGGCCGACGGCACCAGCTTGGTGAATATCCTCCCATGACCTTGTCCACTATTGCAAGGGAAGAAAAACACCCCTAGCTTGGCTTCATCAGGAAAATTTAACATTTGGAAACTCCAAGCTCAGCAGCAGTTTTCTAGGGACAGTTGGTCCCTAGAAACCATTTAGTATCTACCACTATGTGTTCAGGCTGGGGTTTCAAAAAAAAAAAATGGTGTGCAGATAGAGAATCCAAACAGTAGCCTAGAGATCCAAGGCCAGTCTTGTTATATAGGATCTCAGGAGAATGACTGCCTTTTGAGCATATGTCACCATCTATAAGGATGACCCTAGCCCAGGTCAGCCTCAGAAGGACTACTCTGAGGAGCTAGAACAGTCTAGAGACCTGCAGGTAGGTCTCAGCAAGTCCCTCCCACAGGGCAAATGAAGAGGGTTGGGAAACCTCGATCTACCCAACAGGATAGAAGTTGTATCTTAAGATTTAAGATAGAGAACAGATGTGAGGCCGTAGGACCATCAAGAGAAAGCGATTCCGACAGTGCGGTTTCCATTTTGATAAGACTAAGGAATGCTCCGGTTTTACAGGGGGCTCCCGGGGACTGGGCCCAAGGAACCCAGCCTCCCCTACCTCCACTGTTTCAGGAGAGACTCAGCAGGACTCGGATTTGAGTCGGGCTGTGCTCAGACCATCAACCTGGTGGGCTGAAAGCAAGGGCGTCCATTACTGTAGGCCTCCCTGGCCATCACTGGCACGCCTGGTCACTGACCAGGGGAGCCCATGTTAGTAGAGCTGGTTCCGAGTGGAGGTCAAACCCTTGAAGTGGGCCAAGTTAGGGCTTGGGAGTGGGGGCCGACACCCCATCCCCAGATCCAGCACGGCTCCAGCAGCCCGTGGGCAACCCATTCCTGTGTGAGCTGCTGTTGTTTTCCAGCAACTTCATTGACCAACTTGGTGCTGGCAACTCCGAGATGTTCTGTCCACACCCCATTTCTCTGGGCTCACAGCCTTTCTGTCCAGTCTCTACTGTGGCCACAAGGGCCTGCTTCCAGTTGTCTTCTGGAATGCTCCCTTCTCCATGAGGAGACTCAACCCCGCCTGCTCACTCCTAGTTCAGTGTCCACCCTGGAGTTGTCTGGTGTCTCAGGCCAGAGCCCACGGCCCCAGACCCCGAGTACACTCATCTCTCATGGGACTATCACCCATCAGGTAGGGCGGGCATAGAGATGCTACCATGACTGGTCATCTGACAGGAGCCAAGGTTCAGGTTCTAACCAGTTGTTACCTTTCAAGCGTCCTAGGACTGTCACTGCAGAGCAGTAGCCGAGGGTCTCTACACAGCTGTGTGGTTCTGGATAGGTGGGGGAAAGACGACCCAGGCTTAGGATACTGCCAGACTCCAAGTCTGGGACCAGCATGCAGTCCCATCAACTAGGGACTCTAGGTTCACATCTATTTCCTCCCAGGGCCCTGAGGAAGGTAAGTGACCGAGACAAGTGTCATAAGTCTAAGTAGCACATGATGGGTCAACTCCAGCCTTTGCTATGCCATTCGGCCCTGGATGGCTTGTCCCTTAAGATCAGTGACTACTCAAGTTAGCTTATCAGAGCCAGGAATCTCGTCCCCCTGAAGACATGGCTAGCATAGTAGGCCAGGAAGTAGAATATAGATCAAGAGTGTTGCACCAGGCCGAGTTTGAGCTTGGCATGGGTCAATACCTCAATCCCCAGTCTCCGATTTGTCATTCTAGAAGTTCCAATGCTAAGGCCCTCCTGTTTGAGCTGCCATAGGTTCCTGAGACCTTCCATTAAGCCACTCCCACTGGGAGCAGCCGAACCCATGACCTGCTCCCCAGGGCGGCTTTTTAACCACATCATTCCATTCACCATGGGGGAGGCCCAAGACCCTTGAAATGGACATGTCTGCAGAGGTCTGAGAACTGACAAGCTCAAGTCTGACTTGAGAAGGTGGAGCTCTTGGCAGCGGGAGGAAGAGGTCTGAGGACTAGAGGGAGAAAGGGAGCCATGTCCTTGGAAGGACCTCAGAAGGGGTCCAACTGAGCCCTGGGGCTTAGTTTTCCCAGTTAAAATCCACAAATCCCTCGTGACCACAGTGAGGACGTTCTGTATCAGAGAAGTCCCTTCATGTCCCAGCACAAATCCGTCCACCACATTCCTCTTCACAGCCATGACCCTGGTACCTCACACTGGGCGTCCACTCCAGCCTCATGTTGTAGGTTGCCTTAGTCAGCCTTTTCATCTCCGTGACCGAAACCCAAGACAAGAACTTAGGATTTAGGGAGACTTGTGGCTTCAGAGGCCTCAGCCCATGGTTAGACGAGTCCCTTGCTTGGAGCCTCAGGTGAGGCAGAACATGGCGGCAGGTGTGGAGGAGGAGAGGCCCTCACTGCAGAACAGAGGCCAGTCAGGGACAGTACAAAGGCACATCTTCAAAGGCCCACTTCCTCCAGCCACACGGCCTGCCTACAGTTACCTCCCGGACAGTAATCCTCAAGTTACTCATTGGTTCAGTGGATTAGCCTACCGATTAGGTTACAGCTTTCATGGTCACTTGACCTCTGAACATTGATTGCCCCCCATGAGGGTTTTTGGGGGGCAACACCTCATATCTGAAGCCAAAACAGGTCTTTATCAACTTCCTTTGTCTTTAGATATAGGAGACCAAGTCCTGATGTTCTCTAGGTTCTTAGTGACACCTAAGAAATGCTATCAGATGCTGGCTCCCGAGTCTCAGAGTTACACTTAGTTGTGTTTAGTAGCTAGTTAGCCAGTGACAACAGCCAGGCATCACACTGGTATGTGCCCCTAACTTGGCCCTCACTCAGCCCTGGCCTGGGGGACCCCTCTGGCTCATGGCATCCCGAGTCTCCCAATAAGCCAGTCTGCCTTCATGGTCTCCGTTTCCTCTTTGGAGTTTAGCCCTCTGTCCTTCAAGAAACAGGCACCTGCCCTCTTGTGAGCATGACTTCCAGTAATGCCAATGTTCTGCCTATTTTTTTTTAACTCCCCTTTTACAGAGAGATTACAGTCAATTTATCTCAGAAAGCTAGTGTCCCCATGAAGATGGCATTGGAAGCTCAAGGGACCTCTGGTTCTTCCCAGAGCCTAAGGCTTTGGGCCTTGGGTTGGTCCCTGGGATTACCCCGAGAAACCCAGATGATAATTCCCCTTACATTTCATGACAGGATCTCCCCAGTTCTGGGCCAAGCTCTGAGGTCGCCTTTCCCAAAGGCCCCATTAGGTCAAGCAGAATAGGAGACTTGAATCGGCAATGGCGTTGGAGCTGCGTCAACCATGACAAAAATCCAGAAACAGACTACAGCATCCTTGGGTGCCCACAGCCACCACATGGTCAACACTGCCCTCAAAATCCTTCTCCAGAGGCCTCTGCATTCAAGGCTATGTTCACGGGCATCTGCCAACAGCTACTGACCCTCTGGGGGCAGGGAGAGGCGAAGGGAGGCAATGGTCACTTGTGTTCACCTCCGTATACCCCTTTTCCTCCCTTAAGTCCAGGGAGACCAGCTCTGACCAACATGGCCATGCCACCAGGATACTTTTCCCTTGAGCCTTTGTTGGCTCTCCAGCAAGACGGACAGGTTGGCTCCACTGGGCACTGCTCAGAATCCTGCTCTACCTGGACACAGCCTTATGGGAAGGGCAGCCCGTAGACAGTTTCCTAGTCATTAGCACACTCCCCCTTTCAGTAAGGGCTTGGGATAGTTAACACCAAGAGAAGGGTCAGAACAGTGGCAGAGGTCCTCAACTGTCACCAAGCTTGGTCCTCAGAAGGGTCAGGCAGCCACAAGATCTAGGAAGTTTGACTCAATGCAACTAGAGCTCGACTTCCCTTTTCAGCGATGAAGTTTTTACCCGGTTCCAGAATCAGCTCTAGGACGTCAGGTTTTGCCAGGTCCATTTTCTCATCTTTTGTGATTCTTGACCCATTTAAAGGGTTCTGCCCATTGTGCAGCATATTCCTCAACTCGAGCCTCGGGAGGGCCACATGTTCCCATGGGCAGGGTTGTGCATCCTGGCCTGGTGGAGGTGGTGCACCAAGGTGGCACCTCACAGCAAGTACTTGAGGGCACTAGCCATTGCAGGTGACCCTGATCACAAGCACTTGATCACAAGTGGTTCCAGACTGGATTCCCTGCTGCCTCTGGGCACCAAGTATTGAAGGGGGCGATGCCCAGACTCTGCAGCTGTCTCGTTTCTGCTTTATGTTCCGTTCACCCTGTGGATTTGGTTATTCAAGTGCCTGGCGAGCTACAAGGCCAACAGCACCAGTAAAGGTTCAGTCTATCAGTGGCTTAGGTCTGCAAGCATGAGCTCCCAGCCTAACCCTGCAGGCTCATCTTCAGACACCACTCCCCCAAGCTGCCTTCAAGCCTAGAAACAAAAGAGGTTAGAAGACAGGTCAGTGATAAGCTTTATGTTGTCCTAGGAAGGTTCTAGAATGCCAGGGAAGCATTTTAGGCAACCATCTCAACTCCCAGAAACATCTAAGCCATAGGAACATTTCTGCAGATGAAACCATTCAAGCATAGCTGGAAATGTGGGTGGCGGAGCATGAACTAATGGAGTCATGTCCCCAGGGAGACATTTATTCAGGCACACGAGAACCAACTCGTTCTGTTCAATATTTGGTCAGCGATTTGGATAGAGACACAGGTCTGATCAATAATGGTGCAGTTACTAAGAGACTTTGACAGTTGTTTTGTTCCAGTCTGCTAATCTTTGACTCCCCCACAACCAAGATTAATTTAAGGTTTGATCAAAACACAAGTCTAAAAAGATCTCAGCAGAAGACACTTAAAATTCAACTCGCAACGGGATACCGTTAGTGTCAGGAAGGCCATGCAAACACTGACTGCCTAGACAGTCAGGGCCTCAAAACAATAAGCCAGAGGAAGAATAAGCATGCTAGGCCAGGGGATGCTTCGTCTCCCCGCTACCAGAACCCCGCCACTGTTGGATCAGGATATTTCCTCAGTCTGTGCAGTCGCCAGCTCTTCATCCCGACTGGCAGGCATTGGAAGCTGGTTGTCCACAGGAGCAGCACAACTTTGAAACCAGAGTTGGGGGTCCCCTTCCCCTTCTTTCCTCCCTAGGCAGCTTTGTGAACTTTGTAGAGCAGGCATTACTACCTCCCGCCTCCCGGTGTCAAGACAGAGCAGCCTGTTGGCCGTACTTGGTGCCAGGGGTGCATTGAGCCAGCACTTCAGACTACAATCGGGTGCCCAGCAGTGGAGGCCCCAGTTTGCAGCTCCCCAGAATGTCCTTTCCACCCTGTGTCCAGGCTGCAGTCAGTGGTCAGGGTTTAAGTCATGCATTTGTATTGACCGAGAACAGTTTCCAAGCAGCATGTGATCCTAGAATGGAAAAAAGCCATGTTTAGTTTAAGGTACCATGGCCACTCTTGGTCACTGGGGTCACCACTCTCACATTGAGACTGTATACAAGGCCACCAAGTCTGCCCAAGACCAGAGATTGTGCCTTGTTAGTGGTTAGGTGGTCACATGTTGCCAAGATCGAGTATTTGTCTAGTGTCATAAGACTCAGGTGGCATGGTGACATGGCTTTTCATGTCATCGTAGCCTTGAAGGCAGGAACCACGAAGATAGACACACTTTGATTTCTTACCAAAAGGGACAGTAGGCCTCCGGTGTCAGGTCAACAGTCATGATTTAGGACTACAGGGTCAGAGTTCTGATGAGGTATGAGACTGGAGGTCGTGTATGCCCTTAACTGATTCAGAGAATGCCCCCATTTGACAGAGTCAAGAATGGCCAGGAAAGTGGTTCAAGGTCATGTAGGGGCAAGATGAATACCCAGGTTCAATCCCTAGCAAGCGTTAGGAACAGCATCTCATCGCTGTGGAGAGGACCATGTGGTACCAGGACCAGTGCTCCAGGGCTAGAGAGACCAGCACTACCAAGTGCTGAGCATCTGTCTGGTGCCAGTGACGTGTCATCCCCGGGAAGCTGTTCCCAGCCAAGCAGGGGTCCTAGGCGAAGTCTGATTAGATTGACATCATTTTCTGGTCTTCACCAGCTCTCTGGAGGCTTCCCATCCCCGGCCCCTGTCCCGTTATCAGCTTTGGGCCAGTGGGTTGATATTAAGGGCTCTGATAAAGCTCCCTAAGTGGCAGCAAGCTGTAAACATTCCCACTGATGCCATTTGATTACCAGCTGGGAAAATTCCTGAAGGTGGTCCTGGCTCATCTCCAAGTGACAGGCAAGAGTGCTACAGAGAGCTGTTGAAAAGCTGGCAGAGACTCTCCCCCCACCCCACCAGTCCCCAAGTAGAGTTCTATGAAGCACCTGGCAACAGGTCTCTGCAGCATCTCATGTGCCATCTGCCCAGGTAGCTGTGGGTGTGGTGTCTGATAGACACATACAGCAAGGATGCACTGGTAATGCAGATAAATTAATCGCCTATGAGCAAGAGCAAGAATAAAGCCCTTGTACAAATCCTGCCCCGCATTTCAGAGCCACAGTTTTAACACTCTGGCTGTAATCATCCGAGTAGCTTCCCTGTTAGTAGGTTGCTGTTTCTAAGTGCACATCTGTTAAGGGCTAGGGTGCAGCAAGGATGCCTGGGAAGAACAAGGATTAGCTACTCGTTGGGCATGAGCCCAGGATGCTAAGGCCTGGGCCTTAAAGGCTCAAAGGAGGATTTGGTAAGGCCAGCCACTGAAGTTCAAGTTCAGGCAATCACCACAAGTTCAAGCATTTTCAAGGTAAAAGTACATCAAATACCAAGATTCTGGTTGCTTTTCCTCCTTGGCAAGCCCAACTTATACAGACATCTTGCAAGGAACACTGCTTAGATACATTGTGCCCAATTTAGAACTTAATTCTAGGACATTGATAGGACAAAGACTGTATTCAGACAATTAACACTTGCCCATAGGGCATGATTGGGTTCAAGGGCTCCTGGTGCCTTGGTTTAAAATCCCCTGGACAATTTCCTGGTTATGTTCCATCTTTGGCTCCAATGACTATGGTGCTACTTCATAGAGCATGTGTGTCCTTTTGGGAAGACTCTTCGGCAACACCAATATGGAACCTTCTTGAAGCCAGCACAAGTGCCTTCTGGAGATCCACACCATAGAGGTGCCAGTTCCTGAGGGTATGTGTACAACAAGGTTTAGGGGCCAAAAGCCTGAGCAAAAGCAGACTGACCTTGGTTTGGTAGTAGGTGAGTTAAGGGCCATTGCACCCTAGTCAGCTGAGCTATCGCCGGTCGGCTTAGTTTCCTTTATTAGAAAAGCCACCCAACTATGCTGTCTACAAGACAAGTCAATACAAATAGATCAAAAAACAGGTAAACATGGATTGCATTTTCAGAAGGGGTCACTGAGGCAATAAAAATTACTTGAAAATCAGAAAGGCCAGTATGGGATCCTCAGTGGCCCCTGACTAAAGAAAAGATACAAGCAGAAATCTGGAAAATGGAGATTACTATAAGATTTAAGAGCTATTAATAAAGAGATGGTTATCATAGGAACTGCTCAATTGGGGATTCCTCAATTGTCTGCTTTGCCAAAAACCTGGTATGTTTTAGTTATAGCTATTAAAGATTGTTTTTTTCCATTCCAATTCATCCTGAAGGATAGTCCACATTTTGCATTTACTGTCCCTGCACTGAATCATGAAGGTCCTGATCAGAGATATGAATGGAAAGTACTCCCTCAAGGGATGGCTAATAGCCCTACTATGTGTCAAATTTATGTTGACAAAGTAATCCAGCCACTTAGAAATCAAAAAAGAAAAATACCAGGTGTTTGCCCATGATGTCGTAGAGGAAAACATTGGGCTAATGAATGCCATTCTCAAACTACTGTAGAAGGTACTCCATTGCCAAAAAACAGACAAGGGGGCCCAATGCCCCGGGGCCCACAACCACAAATATACGGGGCATTGAAGGAACCCAGCAACACCATCAGGGTAGTGCCCAGGACACATTATCCGTTAACTCCCTTATCAGACAAACTAGAGGGAGCACAGGATTTGACATCTGCACCTCCGCCAGAGCACTACTAACTCCAGAGATGGGAGTTCAAATCATTCCCACAGGGGTAAAAGAACCTCTTCCCCAAGGAACAGCAGGTTTATTATTATGAGTGCCCGCTCAGTTCCCACTGAGTTTCCTTGCAATAAAGCAGTTCCCACTTCAACCTTCAAGTTGCTTGTCACCTCTCGGTTATTTTTCCCAGCCGGACTGTAGCAGTTTCAAACATGGACACCCTTCTATTAGCTGTTGGCAGACCCACAAGAAAGCCCATGATGACAGTTGAGTGGAACAGTCAACTTCATCTGGAGAAGACTCGCAGTTCGTTTAGCATAGTGCACATTCAAGTTCACCTGGGACAATTGCCAAGGTAGAGCACATCTTGGTCCATAGGATGGCCAGGCCCAGAGAAGGCAGCAGATGCCTTCTTGATGGCGTTCATATGAGACATGCACCTTGCTGCCCCCCACCCCCACCATGAGCAAAGACCAGGGTTTGTGTTGCACAAAGCATCTGTTAGGACTTTAGGTATGATGCTCCACAAACAAGTCAGGGTTCTCGAGTCAAATGGCCACATCTAGTCATGGCCCTTGAGGCCAGGTACATTGCCTGGTACAAGGAAGGCCCCCTGCTCCTGAGTTTGCACTGTTTAGACACTTACAGGGATGACAGTGTTGAGTATCTTCCCGACTACTCCTCAGAAGATGCTAGGTACAAGTCACCTACCTACTCAGGACTCCTGGAGCCGAAACTGCCTGTATCCCACAGGCCAACCAAGCCATGTCTTCTACCACATGACCTCACCCTCCAGACTCAGCCAGGCATGGCCCAATCTGCTTGTCATCAGACCTGAGACCCTGGCACAGAGGAAGGTGCTGGACCAAGTTCAACATGTGTGTGAATAAAACACAAGGCATCTCAAGGATAGAGGTTGAAAGTTTGTTTTCACTTAGAACAAGCTCAAGGGATTCAAGCCCTGGGGATTTAGGAAGCCAGGCCTGTGTCAAGCTGCTTCACTGGGGTCCAGTTCCCCCAGGACCCTTGACACAATCCCTTCTACTTGCAATTCCGTGCTTAGGTCCTTCCATAATGGAGCCCATTATCACACTTCTGCCATGTGCCACTCCCCTTAACTACAAGGGTCTGCCATGTTGGGAACATGGAGGACACAGCCAGCTTCCACGCCGTCAACCAGGGTGCAGAGTCAAGCAGGATATACATGGAGGACGCTTTTTACCCCTGGCACTGGTGTGCAGTTCCCAGGGAGGGAGCTTGCACCCTAGTTTGCCAAGCAGAGCTATTCTAGCAAGTGCCACATGGGTAATTGAGGACTGAAGCTTACTACAAACCATCCTCAGAGGACCCAAAGTTGCTACTATGTTGGACTGTTTTGAGAGATTGAGCATCTGCAAGAGCTCATGGAGTACTGTGATGGATTAGTAATGTCTGCCATGGATTCTAGGACTGCCCCTAGCACCTCCACCTTGAGGGTCAGAGAGTGGGAGCGGCCCAAGCATCAGACACTGATCCACCTGGGAGCTTCCCAGGAAGGGAAGCAAAGTCATCAGCTGATGAGTTACCATTGCAAGCTTTATGGTACAAAGTGTCATTTTCCCATCCATCATGGAATCATTAGGCCAAAAATGTTTCTTCAACCAACTTTCACCTTGGTGCTTGGCCTCACTGGATGGAGGGAGGGAGGGAGGGAGGGAGGGATACAATCTAGCCCAAGTCACCATCTGACCCACAGGGGGCAGCACCCACCCGATGTAGAGCTTTCCCTATAAGGGACTGAAGGGAATCCTTGCTCAAACTCCATTGTTGAGTTACTCCCAGAGCCACATCCACAGGGGGACAAGCTCTGAGCATGGAATCCGCTGGTGCCTGCAGCGCGAGCTTCAGGTAGCAGCAATAGAGCCTGAAGCGGGGCTTCTGCGCCTGCACCAGACTTCACGCAGACTTGGAGGGAAGGCAGTCAGTCCCCTTGCAGTAGGAACACGCGCCCATCCCACGGCATTTTGAAGCTCCACCCCCACTTCCACAGGATGCAGAATCAAGAAGCAGGTTTCATCCCTTCCCGATTAGTCCAAGGGGTCAAGACTCAAGTCCCCAGAGCTCCACCTTCTCCTATGCGCCCGGTGTTACTGGACCATGGGTACAGTTGGAGAGAAGACCCATCCTCAGGCAGGGGATCCCAGCTGCCTCTGTGGTAGGCAGGACGAGGCTCCCCGATGTGTGCACATGCCCCACGTGGCTTGGGCCAGCACCTGTGCCTGGGATCAATACACGGTTGAGGCAAAGACTGCCCAGGGTTGGCCTGACTTCATCTCAAGATCCCTCTCCGTCTACATGTTACAGGAAGGAAGACCAAGGCCCAAGGAGGCCTAATTATGCCATTGGTGGCTTGAAGGTCATGGGCAGGCCAGGCAGAAGGTTCTCAGGCCTTTAGGGGCTGATGAGCCCGAAACGAGAGCCAGGGTTGTATTCCAGTCATTCATTGCAAGGACCAGATTGCTTAGGAGTGGCATCACCCCTAGATCTTTGAGGCAGCCAAAACACCTCAATTTCATCTTTGGGAGACGAGGTCTCAGCCATTGTGCACCTAGGTTGTACAACCAGCCGAGAGTCACTTACAGAGGAAAGAGGCTCATTCCTCATGAGGTTCCAAGACGTTAAGTGATAGAGGATGAGAGCCATTGAGAACAAGGCTCCAGACCCAGCATGAATCCAACAATACGGCCCACAGAGTGGAACTCGGTCTTCAGTTGCTAGTGTGTGGTGCAGCAAGACGAGGCCAGGGCCGTGGGTCATGTATGCTGCCTCTTTCTCCCCAGCACTTGACACAAGTGACCCCAAGCTTGGCTGTGGAGATTTGAATCCCTTTGTGGTAATACCTTAGGGATAATGCAGATCACAGAAGCTGGGCTTCCATTCTGCTGGAACAGGAACAGAGGCTTAAAGCACAGCCAGGCTTTTAGCTCAGGGGTGAGTCGGGTCCACTCATCCAGGCCCCCGGGGAAAGGGACTAGGTACTCGATACCTCAGTTGACCGATACTCAACCACAACTCCGTCTTCATTCACCCAGGTCTGGGAGACTTGGACTGCACAAACCTTCTTGGTACCAATATTTAGGGCTGGCATCTCTCCGGTTTGAGAGAAGCTCACCCTCTCGTCAGTTCCTGCCATTCAGTGGCTGAACAGACATGAACTTGTCCCCTTAGAAGGACCTGTCCAGTAGGTGGAAACCCAGGGTGAAGGTCCACATTTGTGTGCCCATGGAGCCAGAAGTTGTGAGCTAGTTCAAAGGGCATCCCGATATGGAAGACTCAGAGGGAGGGAGGGAGGGTTCCATAGGGTATGGACCACACCGGACACCACCTGGCATCTCTTCCATGGGGCAAGGGCTGCCTGGAGACCTAGCTAAGGCCTCTAGGTCTCTGGTTCCCCAGAATGCTAGGGTTCTCTTGCGGTCTCTATGCCAACTCTAGCTGACCCCCAGGACTGCATGTGGGCTAGTGTAAGATTTTAACTCCAAACCTAACACAGCAGAGGCACTTGCAGCTGTGGTCTACCCCAAGAGACTCCTTCCATTCTGTAGCAGAGTAGCTGAGGCTTCTTGCCTCTCCTGGAGGCTTGGCACCTCGGGCTTCTCCCTTCTACTCTAGGGGAAACAAGGATCTCCGGCTTGATCACTTTGCTGACATCACTGTTCCTGCCGAGCTTAGTGCTGAGAAAGCCCAGCCAGCCCACCTGTGTTCCACCTGGAGACAAGTCAACACGTGATCTTAAAGCCCATCGCGATCCAGGAAGTGCAGTTGTCCCATTCCACGGAGGTGCTGATCACCCCTGCAGGACCAGGGCATCTGTCCCCTTCCCTGCTCCAGGCTTTGCTCCATCTGCCCCCAGGCCCTCTATCTAGAGAGCGTTCAGCTCTGTCACTTCTTGGGATTTAGTTCAGCAAGTCTTTGGCTAAGAGGGAGGAGGTCATGGAAACCTTCCTAGGTCTCCTATGGGTTCCCAAGTCCTGGTAGACAATGAACCACGTGTCCTCAGGCTAGACGTTGGTCAAAGGGAGGTCTGGCTACTGAGGCTGCGATTTCTCAGCAACTGATGCATGGTAAATGCCAAGTTCTAGAAGACATGAGCAGGGGCTACACTTTGTGAGAGCCTGTAGCAATGCTAAAAAACAAGGCTGGCATAGAGGGCCGAGTCTAAGGCTGGATCAGACTCGACAGATCCCACAGGCTGCCTCTGCCAAGGCCCGGGTGCCTGTGCCTTCATGTACTTAAGCCAGTGCCTTCTAAGTTGGCCAGACAGCTGTTCATCCTCCCTCCCTTCCTCCCCAATCAATGCTCCTCAAAATGAGGAGAGTGCATTATTTATTGCTAATGGAATTAGAGTTACTCAAGGCACCCATCATTCAATGCAGATGCTTCCTCAGGCAAGAGGAAAGGGAGGAGCTATACATTAGAAGCAAACACTGATGAGCCAGGATCTGGGCGGCAGTCCCAGCCCAGACACCAAGAGGCTGCCTCCCCAGGTGGGCCTCGGTTTCTCCTCGTAGTACAAAAAGGGATCAGGCCAGGTGGCTCAAGGACTTTCAGATCTGAGAGACCGGTAGGGAGTCTTCAGGAACTGTTCCCAGGACAGCTAGGAGTTGCTAGGACAGTTGAAACTAGTTAGTTTAACTAGCTCAGGCGCCCCCAGAAGTCGTTTGGGAAAAGCTGTTGCTTTTATATGAATGACTCACTTACCCAGAGGCGACTAATCTGCTTGCCATGATCAGCGCAGGTTTAGACTTTTCTGCCTCGGGTTAGGACTGATCTACTTCAGTAGAAGCAATTCATGCTCATTAAAAAAATGTGTGGGGAGGACAAGAGGGCAGCTCCCCACCTTCTCTACTCAGGATTTCGAGTATAAATCTCAGCTATTTCAGTCTGGGACCCTGCCTAGGAAGGGCTATGTGGTTCAACCACACACAAGTCAGGGTTATGAGACAGCAGAGTATGCCAACCGTTTCCATGACAGGGACAGAACTCTGGAGAGTTCAGGGTGCAGGAGAGTGGCCCACTGAGACCCCCTGCTGGCTGAGGTCCTGATCCAGGCCTAGTCCAGGGACAGTGCCAGGCTGCTAGTGGCCCCCTGGTGTGCCAGGGCTGGGCCTTGCTGGAGTCATGTCTGGGAATGCAGCCCATAGTGTCGGGTAAACTCCAAGAGAAGCAGAGACGCGACCTTGAGCATGAAGCCACAAGTTACAGAAGGACCTGGAGAAGGGTCCCTTACTCTGTTTAGGGGGATCGTTCAACAGTTGAAGGGCCAGTGGAAGGGACTGGAAACTCGGGTTAGGATCAGTCCCTGCCACTTCTCACCCTGAGGTTTCCATCCTTTGCTACTGACCCATCCTAGAGAGATGGGAATGTGCCTCCACCTCCTTGTGGTCCACCTCCAAGAAACCTCTTTTATAAAAACTGGTGCTATCACATGGACTTCTGGGTCTTTTGGGTTCGGGTTTTGCACCAGAGTCTGTAGAGCTCTTCAGTGGCTAGGGGTGAAGTTTCGGTGGTGGGGAGCTCCCTCAGCCCTTACCCCTTTATGGGCTGTGCTCATCCTGGGGGACCCCTGTGCCAGCTATGGCAGCCTGCATGCTCACTTCCTCTGGCCTTCCAGACCCCAATCCCCACCTTTGCCTCAGGAATGGCTGTGTGGTTGGCGTGCAGCCAGGAAGAGCCATCACCTGGTCTCATTATTGCTTCTGGGAAGGCACCCTTGGTGCCTTTGGGCTGAGCAGATGGTGGCAGTGCTGAGTTGTTAGCTACAGACTCGACTCAGTTCCCCACCTGTCACTCATACTTCCTGTGCCTCAGCTGTGTCCTTTGTTCCAGCAGCTTCCACACCTCGGCATCTCTGCATGGGCCGTCTGAACTTTGCTTTTCTGACACCTTTGCCTAGATGCCGGGTTCAGCCAAATGCTCAGGCGTCACTGTTCAGGTCTCCCCGGTTCAAACTTAAGGCTTCCAACAAGGCCCATGCTGGGTGGGTGGGGGGCAGCCCCATGTTCATCTATTCCAGAATTAGTCACATAGGTCTAATTCTTGGAATTCTTTCAAAAATCACCTAGACAGAAGTTCTGAGTCTCTAGGTCACTTTCTAAGGGGGCTGTTAGTTGAGGGATGACTCAAGTCAGCTGTTATGAACGAGGCCGATTCAGAAGTCATCAAAACACAAATGGCAAGGACCACTAGATCTCAGAGCCCCAGTCCAGGCTTAGATGGTTCAGACTATCGCTTGATGGTTCTCCCAGCGAGTCTGTGGCAGGCAGCTGGTGCTTGGGGTTCGACTTTCTGCCCTCACTTTGTCTCTGGAGTGCTTTGCTTCCATTTGAGACGCGAGTTGAAGACGATCCAAGTCAGGTCGAGAGACTTGATAGAGGTCAGCCCTGGGAGAGACCCAGGCTCCTCCATGTCCAGCAATGGCCCTCGTAGGGTTAAGAGCAGCCTGACTCCTGAGTTACTTTTGGTAACTTCCCAGAAGTCCCCTCATCCAGGACTCCAAGTCCCTGGTTGTCACATCTGGTAGCTGAAAGGTTTCAAGCCTGTGGCAGCAACAGAGCTGGTTGCCTGACCCACCTACTCAGGGCAAAGTTCCCTGATCAGAGAACCCAACCACCTGAAGTTGCGCCCAACACCTTGCACCTGGCAATAAGTCATGGGTCCGGGAGTCGGGTCAGCCCGGGTTAGACTGAGGTCAGGTTAGCTAGGGAAGAAGAGGGGGTTAAGTGCCGTCAGCAGGATGGAAGGCAACCAGCAGGTGACACCACCAGGCCAGGTCCCCACGTCAATTGCCCTGAGGAATTGACCGGCCCAGGAGAACCCGTTGTTCAGATGTTTGAGGACAGGACAGAGATCAAGCTGCGATTCTGCCTGGAGATTGACAGACACAGAACTTGAAGGCTAGTGAGGCCATTGAGTTCCGTGCAGTCAGTAGGTCCACGCCTTGCCCATTGCAGATGCAGGACCCAGGGCAGGCAGTGCCGTCCCCAAGCGCCTCAGCAGGACAGTGCGCCTGGTTGATACGGTTATCCTAGGATGTACCCAAGGCAAGTCCAGTGGGGACTAGACCTAGGTTTTCACGAGGTAGGAGTTGAGGTTTGACAGGGCAGCCCCACAGGATCCAGTGCAGAGCTTTGGCCTGACTGTGCAGATGCTCAGATGGGTGGGTGAGGACCTGGGACATGCCAGGTGGGCAGGTAGGGGCTGTGGGTGTGCTCAGGAGGAAAGTCTCCAGGGAGCCTCGAGTTGACTTGTTTTTACTGATTAGCACGGTGTCAAGGGTGACACCTGTCATGCCAGTCCTGCTTACGTCATTCCGTGTGGCTCAGGACATAAGCGATCCATAATGGAGGACTACACTTCGTGTCAGATTGATGTCCTTCTGTGCCCCACAGCTCAGTTTGCCTTCCAGGCCTACTTGGATACCTTTACTTAAAAAAGTAAAGGATTTGGGCAGGGTACTGGGGGTTGAACCCAGGGGCACTCGGCCACTAAGCCACATCCCCAGCCCCGTTTGTATTTTAGAGGGTCCTGCCAAGTTGCTTAGTGCCTCGCTTTTGCCGAGGCTGGCTTCCAACTGGCAATCCTCCTGCCTAAGCCTCCTGAGCTGTTGGGAGGACAGGCAAGTGCCACCGCACCTGGCCAGGCAGGATTTCTGGGTTCAGACTTGAGTGTTCAAGAGCTGATGCAGTACTTGGGGCCACACTCTTGGTGCCATTTGGCTCCTGATGCTCATTTCAGGCAGGTTAGTCTCTGTCCCTGTAGCCTGCCACCCACCCACCCACCCACCCTGGTTACTCATGTAGGTCATCTTCCCAGTCTGCCAGACGCTACCTCTCAGAGTGGTGCCAAGTTGAGAACTCCAGAGAGCAGCTTGGCCACGACTGCACACACACCATGCACCCGAGCACGGATCTGTGGTCTGAAGTCATGTGTCCACCCAGTCTAGTGTGGCTGTCCTGGGTTCAGTTCTGTGCTATTCCAGCCCCTTGAAGGCTCAGGCTGGTTACTACTGGTCATAGACCTTCCTAGGGTGAGCACAGGACAGGCGACCTGGGTCTGCTTCATGGCCCGTTCTAGTTGGAGTAAGGTGGCTACAGATGCCTGGACATGGCAGTCCCTGGTCTTCCCCTTACCCCGTCTGAAGCGCAGTGATTCCCACTCTTTGTCCTTGAGCTTATCAGGACTGCCATTTGGCCAGTCTGGTACCACTTATCACATTGGACTTTCCTGTTCCTGAGGAACTCGGCCCAGTTGAGACAAGGCCCAGAGAACAGGGAAGATGCATTTGCAGGCCTTGGCTCATGTCCCGACAGCTGACCCCCAGGAGACCCGTGTGTGACCCTCACTGGGTCATTGTCAGGGTGCCCTGCAGGTATGTTCACAAATAACTGCAGTAACTCCTCTTTAGGACAGAGCAAGCTGCCCCGGTGCAGCCCAGGTCACTTTACTCTTCCGCCCCTGAAGACCAGAAAGCTCTTTCCAGGGAGCCGCCCGAGGGTGTCTGAGCCGTCTCTTCCTAAATGGGAGCCCCAGTAAGCTTTGCCTGCACGTTTGCTCACCCGACTCAGGTTCGTTGCCATTACCAGCTGAAACCTAGTGTCCAGTATCATTTGTGATTTGTGACTTCGTTCTGCCAAGGACAGGGCTTATCTGGGCTCAAAACACAGATGTAAGCCATCCCCAGATGCAAGGTTCTAGGCTCAGAACCCAGATGCAAGCGGGATAAACGGGTCCTCAAGGGATACACTGGTCTGAGCCTCCAGGTCCTGGAGCCCACTCCTTCCTTTTGCTCTGTAGGTAGGGCCCCCGCACTCAACACCTCCTAAGTGACATCTTCTGAGAAGCCAGGCCCGTTCTTTCCAGCAAGGTTTTGTTTGAGACCACAACAGCTGATGGTCATTCTCCCTTTCGAAGAATACCTACTGGAGAGACTCCTGTGGCATATGCCCCTCTTTCT
Organism: Urocitellus parryii; assembly: GCF_045843805.1. Lineage (NCBI taxonomy): Eukaryota > Metazoa > Chordata > Mammalia > Rodentia > Sciuridae > Urocitellus > Urocitellus parryii. The sequence goes on from NC_135533.1 coordinate 141,460,725, forward strand.
ATAAGATCTGGATGAATCCCTGAAACTAGGCTCGTCTTTCCCCCCTACCTAGAAGGCGGCTAGTCCCAGCTCGTTACTGCACTAGAAATGAGGCCAGGATTTCAAGAGGGAGTTGGCCGATGTGTGTTCTCACCACACCCTAGGTAGCCATTCAAGGTAGGGAGTGACCACTTTAGGCTGTCACTCTGGCTGGACAGCTGTGGGGGTTGTAGGAGTGGCTGGAACCCTTTACCTGCTTAGCTGAAGCTATGCAGGTCTGTGGTAGTGAAGCCCAGGTTAGAGAGTGTCTGCATAGATCAGCTCAAAAGACTGATAGCCATGGGTGTCTTGGCCCAGGCAAAGATGTTTACAAAAGATAGAGAAGGGACAAACTTATTGCCATTCTGGTTCATGAGATCTTTAGGGTATCTAGGAGTGAGCCAGAGTTGGCTGGACAACATTTGGCTGCCTTAATCCTGCCTCCTTGTGGGTGACCCTAGGGAAGGGCCTCCTTAGCAGTCTGGAGGTCAGATAGCCCTGGGTCCCATTAGGTCACCTACTCCTATTGGCTGTCCCTGTGGCTAGGGACCTTCTGAGTGGCAACTCAGGCTAGAGGCCCTGTTGGCAATGGTGAAATATGGTGACTGGAATGGTGGACCCTAGCACCCAAACTGCTCCAGAGGAGGAGGGTGACCTGACAGTCATGTCAGGAAGCTAGATCAACAGTGGAGCCACCTGTTGTGTGTTGACTCAGCCTGGTTCGTTCTTTAGGTCAAGGGTGTTCTATAGCAGTAGGTGGTAAGCTTCCGGGTGATGGCTTCACTTTTCCCTCCTTGCAAGAAAGGGTCAAGTTGTATCCCAGGATGTCTTATGCCCGTTAGAAAAAGGATTAGCTAGGAGCAAGCATCTCATCTGCCAGCCAAGTTCAGATGGAAGTGTCTCCAGGGCAGTCCCTCATCCACTAGCCCTGTCAGGGACGCCCTATGTGCACCCCCAGGAGGTACACTAAGACCCCCCCCCTCCCAGGCATGCTTGTGACACGTTTCCAGGTCAGCTTAGAACCTGAGATGTGTGTACAGATGACATCCCTTAAAGTCAGAACTTCTGACTATGGTTTCTATTGCAAAAATAGACCATCAGGCTTCATTCAAGTCCGTCTCCTTAAACTTCCTGGTCAAGAAGTCTGTGGAACATCCCCTTGTATGGGATCAAGGCCGTGAGTGAGTGAAGCATCCCATCGTCCTGATCCATACCTGGACTCCCCCAGGTATCCTAAGTGATGTCTGAAGGATTTTTAGTGCACCATAGGTGGTTAGACCAGATGGTTTAAGCAGAGATCCCAAAATTAACCCCAAACACTCCACAATGTTACCTTTGGATTTAGCGATTATCGGCATCAGGTTTGCCATTTCAGGTCATTTGCCATTTTACGAGCCGTTTTATCTGGGGGTTCCGAGTTTAGATTCGAGGCAAGGATGCTTAGCTGACCATGAGCACGTGTGCCTGCCGTCAACCCCACCCCAGCTCAGACTCCCGAGCAGCTAGTGAGAGTCCTCTTGTGGCTATAAAGCTGCTGAGTGCAGACAAGCGGCTGCTCTCCTCGGAGGGAGGGCCTTGTCGGTGTGCCTCCTGTTACCCACAAGGAGTCCCTTGGTGACATTCCAGTGCGTGGCGGTCCTTGGACTTTGTGTGGACCTGACCTTTTAGGGACAGTTTATACTCGTTTGATAATGTGTTAGCCTGGGACTTAAGTGACAGCTTAATGGCATCCTGATATATTGATGGCTTGTGGCTCGCCAACATGGCAGAGTCAGGCTTTGACACTGTTTCTTTGAAGTGTTTCCCCCACGGTAAGCTTGCATCTCAAGTGATTTAATTTTCTGGTTAGTTTTTAGCCACAGGGGCTCATGCATTAATCCCTGACCAACGGCTGCCCGGCTACATGATCCAACCAAGTCCAAGACCACAGAGGGTTTGTGGGAAGGACAGGTTCCTATTGGATATGGATTCCCAGATTTAAAGAAAGGACATTGGACAAGGAAAGAGCCTCTTCATGATCTAAGATTAAGGTGTATTTGATAAATTCTGAGCTAGGACTGGCCCAGCCTCCTATACCCCTCACTGAGGCATGTGAGGTCTGGGCTTAGTTTCAGGGGTTCTAACCCAGGTACTGTGATCACAACTAGTCTATTATTTTCTCCAAAAAGAGCCAGTTGTGGCCAAATTTGAGAGCAATAGCTGCGACTACTTTGCTGATTACTAAGGCCTCAAAGTTAACCTTGAAACAAGGTCATGAGGTTCAGACACCAAGTCCGAGCAGTTTATGAAGGGTCAACACGGGTTCACAGGGGAAGGGAGGATATATCAGGCCGTCTTGTTAGGGTATTAGATTGACCCCACTGTGGTCCAGTCCTAGAAGTTACTTCTTTAGAGCTGGGGTTGAGCAGCTCTGGAGATGGGCATTTTGAAGAAGTCTTCAGAAAGGCCAGATGCACAGTGGTTAGTGGCTCTAGTATCATAGAGCCAAGTGCCCTCCCCCCATGACAACACCTGAAAGTTCAACTCGCTGACCTTGTTCAGGTCTTGAAGTCAGGACAGGAAGTCTTGAACTTCTACAGATTAAGTATGTTTCTAGAGAATATGTTCTAGAACATACCATGGTCATGCTATTTGACAATAAACATGGATGTTCACAGTTAAGCACTCTCCATGAAGTACAAGGATTTATAGCTTCTGGAGAGGACCAGCTTCTATCTCCTCTATGGAGATACAGAAACAGGATAAGTGGGGACACTACATGGATTCAGAACGGCTCACAGGTACAAGATTCCCAGTGATCGATGCATACATATCCCCATGACACCACCCCTTAAGGTGCACCCACTGGGACCCAACAAGTGCCACTCTCTGACGTGAGTTTCTGGGACTGTTTACAGGTTCAGTATTTTTCCCCAGGATAGATACTAAGCTTAGTTTGAATTAAAATCCATTAAGTGTCTCAGGACACGATTTCCACTTGGGCTCCCAAAGTCCTCCAGAGCGGTCACGGGCCACCGCTTCTTACAACAAGGAAGTTTTTACAGCTCTTGGAAGTCTTAACTAGTTTGATATCTTGCCCTTGGGACAGGAAAGCCAACTATGTCCTCTAGCATATCCTGGCCACATAGCACCAGGAGACTCGGAGTCCTCACTGCCCATTTAGGCGCCCAAGCGGCCCCAACAAGCAGCCCAAGTCATCCTTTTGGGGTACTTAGGTCAACCCTTCTTAACCACTGCTTGGTTTGGAGATACAGACCATGGCTTATGAACTTGGTCAAGCCCCAGGAGTTTAGGTGGAATTCCCTTTTTTGATGTGATTCTTATGAAAGAATAACCAGGAAGACAGGTCGTCTATGGAGAGTCACCAAGAGACCAACTTCAGCCTGAATAAGGACCCTCAGGGGATACTGGCCCCAACTGCTTTAGAGTTGGAGTTCTCCGGTGGGTTCACTTAAGGGTAAGACTTGTTCTAGAGGATCCTCCACAGGTTTCTCTAGGTTTCCCCAGGCACTGTGCCGAGGACCAAGTACCTCGTCAAGGTTGCTCCACCAGGAGACGCCGCCTGGTGATATAACTCGCAGGGGCCCCCGTTTAGTTATTCAGACACACGGGGACCTTTCCAGTACAGAACTCTGCATCACCCATTGACCCTTCTGGAGCATGTGGGGAGACAAGACTAGGACAGCCTCCCTTTATCAGCATGAAGCAGCTAAAGGTAGACCCTGGCCCGTAAGTGGGGATAGATTGTGTTGGGGGGGAACAGAGGGAAAACCTCATTGACTCATGGCCAGACAGCCGACCCCAGGAAGCCTGGGCTGTGCCACCTTCAGCCACTGTCAGCTTTGCGTCATTGATGCCAGGGTGCCCTGCAGGCGTTCCCTTAAATAATAAGGACTCATCTTCCACGCCCCAGGACAGCATTGAACTCATTGCAGATACCAGCCCACAGGGGACTTGGACAGATAGGCCGACCTGTGCTGACTCCAGGGGAGTGACATGGGTTCTCTGTTCATGGCCCATTCAAATCTGTCTGAGGAATGGCGAGAATTGCAGAGATTCTGGCCACATCCCTTCCCCCATCAGCAACTACCAAGCCTTGTTCTTGGACATTCCCACCTTTGAGAGTGACACCAGCTGTCATGCGGCATTAACTGGAGGGACAGTTTCTGCTTCTAAGGGACTCAGTGCACTCAAGGACGACCTGGCATGATGCATGACATGTGCACCCTCATGGCCATTGTCAGCTGTGGCCAAGACAGGCAGGCCAAGGCAGGGGGACAGGGCCTCCCCAGCCCCTTGGATTCCTGCCAGAGGTGACCTCCTATCTGGAAGGCTACGTGACTTCCAGATGCAGGAGAAAGCCTGCCTCTCCAGCTGTTTGGCAGTGGATAACAGATTAATGGTCCTCGTTGCACCTCTAGGGTACTTGCTAACTCCCAGATGGGGAAGCCTCCTTGGATTAATCCACCTTGTTCTGCCATTTAAGCCACTTCCTCCTGTGGCTCAAGGTCACCTTGACAAACCTGTATGCCTGACCCCTAAATTCTGGCCAGGTTTCACTTTCACAGGTCAAGATTTAAGGACACTTGCAGTAGGAAGCCAGGGCCCTGGTCCCCCTCAAGGGGAAGCACGATTCAGCATGGCAGACATTCTTCCTGTAGCTTGGAAGGTGCAGGTGACCTCGTTTGGTGATTGATGCATTGAAGGGCATCTCCCCTTCATAAGATTGTTCAGTGTTTTAGTGGACTGTCCTGATAGGTAAGAAAGCTCACTTACAGGGCATCAGGGTTGGGGAGGGAAGTCAAGATCAGGACGTCAGATGCCCACTGTCCAGTCCTGGAGGTGTTAACGCCAAGCCCTGAGGCTTTAGGCACACTTCTGCAGTAGCCAGAGAAGCCCTGGTTAGTCCTTTCAATGATCCCAGCTGATTGCTAAGAACTTCAACCAGGAGCTTGCTCAAGGTTAGGAGCAAGGTCAAAGATAATCGTCTTCCTTGACCTTTTGTAAGGCCAAGGGCTAGAGCCTCTTTAGGAGACAGCTCGGTTTAGAAAGATGGCATAAAATGTTAAGAGGCCCACATACCTGCAGATCCCACTCACCCAACCCCGTGCAGCACAGGTGGGGTAGGTATGCCTTCTCATTAAGGAAAAGGCTTCTAGGATTTGAAGCCAGCTCAGCCCAGGACTCGTCCTTACTGCTTGACCTGGCTTCTCCTTTTAGCGCCAGATATGAGATGAACTGAAATCCCCTTTAAGGGCTGCAATTGGGGGGAACTTATGACCTCATAGCTGACAGTCAGGAAGTGTCCAACAAGGACAAGTCCCAGGCACAACCACACCAAGTTGGTCAAGAGGTCCTCAAAGCTCCCTCCTGGCTCTAGGGCCTCTGTGGTGCTCAGCTTTTTCCATTGTCTGAGAGGGCTTATGTGGAACATTTGAGCATCCCCATCAGTCTGCAAGTTGCTTAAGAATGTCCTGTCATGGGCACCCTCATCCACGGGGATGCTGGCTTCCTTCACGATACAGAATAGAGCCCTCGCTGCAGCTGGGCGTGCAAGCCCATTGGGCAATTAACCCAGTACCTCCTGCACTGTTATTTGTTCTAGTTAGGATTGCCAGAGACCCAGGCAGGCCCCATGATGCTGGATGGGCATCATGAGCACCCCATAACACCATCTGCCACATCACCATTCTTGCGGAGACCCGATTCAGAGGGTCAGCCCCATGATCTAGAGCATTTAGAGGTGAAGATGAACCTCAGGGTTCCCCCTTGCCAAGGTAAGTTGCAGGTTTTTCTCCTGGAGCTTCTTGTAACTGGGAGTGATCCACAGGTGGGTGGAGGGGCGAGCATGAGAAGGAGCAAGGCTCCCAGAAGCTAGAGGGTTAACCCACTACACCTGCAGGTTTGTGGTCCCTGATTATTTACTGCATGTGTGGACCTCACTAGCAGGACTTGCAGTACAGGAGCCTTGAGCTTGGAGGAAGGCTAACACATTGACAGTCAACCACACTGCCCCCGGCCCCCAGGCCAGCTTCCCCAGGGGCTGAAGACATGGGGTTTGCAGCCCAAAAAGGCAAAGCTACCTCCTCCCAGAGCAGGTGCCCCGTGCCCAGCCCCCTCCCCTTCCTAGGGGAGACCTCACTTGCTACAGGGTCCCCTGCTGCTTGTAAGTGGAAGCTTTTAGTTTTGAGCCATCTTGGGCTCCCAACTCCCTTTCCAGCATATAAGGAGCCGAGATTGCAAGACGGGAGAAGATATTCAAGTCAGAAGCAAAGAGGCAAGTGGGGGGACTTAGGATCCAGCCAGGGCTTTCCCAGTAGCTGGGGTCACTGTGCAGACCCAGGAGGTGATAAAATGGCCACCTTAGGCTCAGCCCTCTGAGTTCTCCCCCAGGTTAGCTCTTGGAGATGAAGCCAGGCCTTCCCGGCTTCAGAGAGTCAGCCCCGTGATCTAGAGTGGACTATCATTGGAGCAGTACTGTCACTCAGGCAATGAGGCTAGGTACTACAGTCACTGTAGGGCTGGTGGACTGGCAGAGAGATGAGAACTCTCCAGAGGCCCTCGGGCAACTCAACTTGATTCTCCAGAGCAGGCCAGCCCTCCTCGAGCAGAATAAGCTTTGAAAGTTCCCCCAACCCATCAGTCCCTAGGCCAGAACCAGCTTCAAGTGTAACAGACTTGGGAAGAGAGATGCTTATGAAGCCAGCTTCATGGCTTTTAGGACAAACGCTTTTTGAAAAAGAAAAAAACCCTGCTAACTGAAGCCAGGCCAGAATCCTGCCCTGGGCCTTCTCTCTCCTCTCCCACTCACTGGCTCAGAGCCCAGTGTCCCTGCAAGGGTAGAGAGCAACAGAGCTTCAAGGCAAGCTGCATGTGTGAGGAGCCCAGGCTAGGAACATGGTGTTTGTGAGCTTAGAGCAAGTCACCTGGAAGATCAGCCAGAAGGGCTCCTGTTTGTCATCCAGCCTCCTGGGATGCTCCATTATGTCCCACAGGGATCCTGCAGGTAGGCAAGATCAGTAAGTCCCCCTGCAGGTTAGACTTTGAGCAACTAGACTAAGAAGCAGAGAAGATGCTTTTGAGAGTTGAGTAAGAGCCAGCTTTTACTAGCAGAGTGCGACCCCCCCCCCGACGGCTCAGCTCCCTCCCCTCTTGGTCCTCCCCCCTCCCTAGACCTTGGCTCACAAGGATGCCAGAGCCCAGGGAAACTTTGCTCCAGAGATAGACCGTCCCTCGAGTGCTCAATCCCCTGGATTCAGATTTTAAACGTCCCTCCCGTCTCTAACAACCTCAGTGTTCTTTTTTCCTTCCCTGGATCAGAAAATGTTGAGCTTCTCATTTTTCCCAAGCAGTAGAATAGCAAGAGAGAGAGAGAGAGAGAGAGAGAGAGAGAGAGAGAGAGAGAGAGAGAGAACAGCAAGACGACCCACACCCAGTCCCACCTCAGAGCAAGAGCAGAGCAGAGACAGCCCCCAAAGCTAGAGGGGGTCCTTTTAACCCTCCCCACTGGGTGTGACCTTCACGCCCACTGACTGGCTGCCCTCCTCCCAAATGCCCATCAGTTGGTCCCCAGGAGCAGCTCCTGGAGGTATTCCAGTCCAGGTGCTGCTTGTAAGCCCAGCTCCCCCTGTTGCCTGTGATTATCCACCGCATGGCCTTCCACTCTCGAACATATTCCATGTGGACAAATGGCCCTCGAATACAAACAGCAGTTGACTGGGCTCCCCAGAGCCTGACCAGCCCCCCAGCTAACAAAGCCATCTCAGCCCCTGGCTCCTCCCTGTCACCCCAACCATCATCCTCTAGCCACCTGAGTGCTGTTTGCCTCCTTTAACTTAGGGTGCTCTCTGGATAGCTGGAGGTGGGGGTTTTCATCTGTGCTTTGATCTAAGTCCTGATTAAACTGTCCTACTTTAATCCACACCACCCTGGCTCCAAACCCTGGCTCACACTCTATCTTTGAACTCTGGATTGGTCGTTTTCCTTTGCTTGCCTCAGTTTCCCCATCAGGAACCAGTGTAATCCTCAAAACCTAGGGGTGGCAGAAAGATCGAATGAGTTAGAGCAACAGGACCTGGTAGTTAAGTCCTTTCTGTGGGTGGGTTCATTGCGTCGTCGTGTTAATTTCCTTCAGGCGGGCACCTGGAGAAGGTTCTCTTATTATAGGAATAAAAAATGCTAAGGTTAAGACACACACAATAAGGTCACCTGATAAGAGAGCTAAAGGTCTGTTTTTGAACTTTGGTCTAGCTGTTTCCAAAATCCTTACAATACAGGAGCCCGTATTGTATTTCTGGGAAACCCCTTGAATTGCAAGGGCGTCTCCTAGTTGCAGTGCACAGGAATTTGCCCAAGTCCAGGTTTCCCCTATTTATGACCCTTCTGATTGTGTGCCCTTGATCACATCGCCTCTCAGGACGTCCTATTTCTAGACTGAAGAGGGGACTTGGGGACGTGATATAGTGGATGAGCCTTGTGGGTACACACCTTCCTAGAAGATGGCTTCAGATCCTTTTCAGAACTATGCAGGACACCAGAAATGTGGCCCTTCCAGTTCTCTTGTTGTTAATGATTAAACTTAAGTAGTCTCAGGAGGATAGGGAGTCTAGGGGAATATGCAGTAAATATGAGAGTTGCTACGGCTGTAGCTCTGAGAAGCAGACGTTTCCTGATTTTTTTATCTAGTCCTTCACTTATTTTGTCTCTATGGCCCATGGTGGTGCCTACACATAGTAGGTGTTCAGTAGACACCAGACAGATGTGAACTCAGAGTCGGGCTGCATCCAGGTTTGCCTGGGACCATCCCAGGGACATGACCTGGGGAGTCTTGCATCCCAGGAAAACCCTCAGTCTGGGTAAAAGAGGAGAGTGGGTCACCATATCCATGAACCACTAGATACTTGACCTTGTGACAGTTCCTTCCCTTCCCTGGCCTCAGTTTCCTAGGCTGTAAAGAGGGGAGGTAATATTAAGTACCTTGTGGGTTACAAGAGGATGAAATGAGATAATGCCCCTTAGTGCTGAGCACCTACTAAGTTCTAACAGGTGGTCATTGTTCACACCACCATTACTTCTATTGACTTCTGGGTCTTGGAAATGAATCTCGCTTCCTAGCAGATGCTCCTGGGCCTATTTGAATGAAGGTCCTTGGTTTTATGAGAGGAGGGAAGTGAGCCACAGGAAAGCCCAATACATCAGGGACGGTGTCTCTTGGACATTTTCCCTGCAGAGATGGGATCTCCCTGCCCCCAGCCTGGGCTGCGCTCTGAGCAATCATATCTGGCGGCTCTGTGCTGATTGCCAACAGATGTTCCTCTGATGAACCTCACTGTAATCTCGGGGCCTTAATATAGTGCCAGGGCGTGATAAGTTTGAAATGTCTGTCATCGAGGCCTGCGAGGACTGTCTGCTCATTGTTCAAGTCTGTCTTCCTCTGATGGTTCCCTGAAGGGGGATTTATTTCTTCCGTCCCCCCTTCGCCCCATACACCCCGAGCCCCAGTTACTGTCCAGATTCAAAGTCCGGCGTCAGAACCTTCTGCACAGTGCTCGGCCTCCTCTGATGGGGGGGATGACAGAGGGAGGAGCTGGGGAGAAAGTGTGATTCAACCTGAAATCAATATTTCCAGGCTGCAGGCGTGCAGATTGCTGACTTTCTGGTGAGGAGCTGACTCCTGGGGGACCCAAGGCAGATGTCTCTGGAGCAGGAGGCAGAGTGGGCATTGAGGACAGGAAGGGGTGGCGGGAGGCAGCTGGAGGCTCAGCGGGGAGCATCCACTTACAAATGCTCTGGGGGCCTGGACAGGAGAGAAGGAGCCAAGGGTGGAGAGACATTTCCAGGCCCTGTCTAGTCACGTCTGGTTCCTCTCCATGATCTCTGAGCCCCACATGGAAGGTCTCACCTGTTGGGCCCGGTCAACAAGCTTTACTGATGATTTTCTATGTGCCAGGCACTGGGGACATAAAGTGGAGTCAAACCCAGAGCCTACCATGAGGACCACTCAAAAAACAGTTCACAGAGAGGGGGTTGGACATCCCACCTGGCACGGTCAGTCCATTGGCTGTTGGGATCCTATCAACCTGCAGCCAGAGGCTGGGTGTGATTTCTCAGAATACAGGATCCCTGTCTTGAATGATAATGAGAACACAGGCTGAGCATTCCTAATGCAGATTTGACATCCCAAACCCCAAAACCTCTTTTGATTGACTTTTTAAAAAATTATAATTTTGAATGTACATTCATTGGACCCATTACTGGCTTCATTGTGACATTTTATTCATGCGTACATGTGCTTTGATTGTATCCACCTTCCAGTTTCCATCTCTCCTCCTACTCTCTCTAGTCCTCTTCCCCTTCCCTACGAGTCTCCTTTTACTTTTATATCATCTTGTTTTTATTTATCTTTCCCTATATTGCATCTAGCAGAGAAAATATAGTATTTTTTTTTCCTTTGGTCAACGAACTTTGCTTTACATATTGATCTCCAGGTCACCCCACTTTCCTGCAGATGACAGGATTTTTATTCTCCTTTATGGCTGAATATTATTACACTGTGCATACAGACCCTATTTTCTTTTATCAGTTCACCTACTGAAGGGCATCTTCACAGCGTTGCTATGAATACAGGTCTCTTTATGTTGACTTTGACTCCAAAACTTTCTGAATGATGACATGATGCTCAAAAGTTTAGGTTTTGGAGCCTTTCAGGTTTGGGATTTTTGGAGTAGGGATACCCAACCAATGTGATTTTGGAGACAGTAGGCTCTAAAACCTAATTTTAACATTGCCACTAATACATCCAAATGCTAGTTAATTAAATTTTCCAGTTGTTATGATACTAGGGGGAAACATCTATTTCCTTATAATACTCTTAAGACATATTTAGCTCCACACTTAGGAAAAGAACGGAGCTGGGGTTTTCATCATAGAATCAGAAGGACACCGAGAATTCAAAGAATCTGTTGCATAGAAATTTCTCATTTTGTCGGAATTAACCTGTGGTCTGTGGTCCTCCTCTCCACAATAAGCTCTTCAATCCTCGGATATTCACTCGGGGGAATTTAATCCATGTAGAATTCACACTGCCCGGCAGCCACCCCATAGAAATGACCTTAAAAGGACTTATTCCCGCATGGAAATATCATTGCCTGAGATATTTGAGGAGGACCGGGGCAAAGCTAAGAACAAAATGCTTCAATAAGGAGAGAGAACATAAATAACCGTCTTCATGCACTTTTCCTGAATTAGACCTGGGGTCGGCCATCGCTTTCTGCTGAGGGCTGCATAGTGAATATTTTAGCTTTGGGAAGCCCAACACGGTCCAGACTGCAACTACTGGGCCGTGCCCTTGGGAGGAAACAGCAGGTGTAGACAAATACCCTGATCTGGAGTCAAGTACACTTTGTTTACAAACACAGATAGATGGTGGGCCCCTGAATTTGTTGGTAGTAACCACCGGGAGGATTTGAACCTGTTGACCTTACCTTGCAAGGTGCCCTTAAGCTTTTTTCCAATGGAAACGTAATATCAATGAATAATCCTAATAAGGAGCATCAGTCCAAAGCTTCTGCAGTGCCCTTACCTACTGCATGCTAGCTCATGGAACTCTCTCCCACACTGGAAGAGGATGTAGCCTCACCTCCAATTTGGCCCAGGGAGCCCTGACAGATCGGCCTCAGTTAATAAATTCCCCTTCTAGGGGAAGATTTAGTCGTTTGCTCCAAGATATTGAGCATAGAAGAAGCACTCAGCAAATGTCAGCCGAAGACCAAGCCAGAGTTTGAAGCCATGTCGAACTCCAGGACCCCCTGCTGCTTTAGTATGGAGACTAAAGGAACCCAGCCCTGTTCCTTCCAGGTAATGCCTGAGTGACTACATCAAACAAGGACAGTAATGGCCCCTGCCAACCAGACAGAAAGCAAAGAGTAAATCCAGGCTCTGAGATCCACCTTGTGTCTGGCTGGTACCCAGCAAGACCTCAAAAAGTGTCTCAGAAATGATGTGGTTGTGGGACCACCCAGCATGTGGCATGAGAGCAAGGAGCTCCTTGTGGCCCAGATGTTGGGTTTGGGTTGAGGGACCGTGGGGCGCTATTCCCTAAAATGTCAGGTCACACAGAGGAAACACCCAAAGAACAGGTCTGTGACGCTCAGAGTGTAAGTAGCAAAGAACTCTTCTATAGTCCCTGTTGCCACAGAAGGGACATTTGAGCTGGAATTCACAGACCAAGGGAGCAGAGAGAAGAACAGCATGTGCAAAATCCCTGTGGCACTAAGTATAGCAGAAGCCAACTGGAGGGCCTGGAAGCAAAGAGAGGGGTCCACTTGTAGATGTGGCCAAATCTTGAAGTCTGTGTTAGGAGGGCCACGGGGAACCTTTGAGGATTTTAGAAAGAGAGAGGACAATTTCAGAGAAATATTTTGGCTGTTATAAACAATAAGTAGGTGTGGGTGGCAAGAGTGGAAGCAGGGAGACCCAGGTGCTCAGGGGTCCCTTCCACATACCAGATGGAAAATGGTAAAGGCAACTAGCAGGTGTGCAGGACATTCTTCTAGACCCTAGAGAGCTTTACCAAGATGCCACACCACCCTCATAATCCAATGAGGAGGCAGGCGCTCTTATTTCTCCCCATTTCAAGGAGGGAAAGATGGAGTCTCGAGTTTTCACGGAAGCAGTGGGTTTCTAACTCTCCAGCTCAGACTAGGAGAGCGGTAAAGGATGCTGAGAGTTTGAGAGTTTGATGTGGGGTGAATTCAGGTTCAATCATCTGTGAAAAGAGGAGAAAGCAGGAATGAGGGAAGGAGAAGGTGACTGTGCTCTTAGCTGGTCACAGTTTTGGCCAACCCTGAGAACTATCTGGAGTAAATATTCTCTATCGCAGGGTTTTGTGTCATAGAAAATGTTTGAATTTTTTCACCTCTTCCTTGCTCAGTTATAGATAAAGGCAACCTCTGAAAAGCATGGCCAGGGCCACAGGGGCCCTCACACCGCAGACCCTGGGAGGGCTGGCAGATGGTCATCTGCTGACCATATTCTGCATGGCTGACAGAAGAGCCATCTTCCACAGGGAAGTAGGAGGCATCTGTGTCCACTGCACAGAAAGATTTTTTTATCTCTTTTAACTTGTAACCCTTGTTGATATGGATCAGGATATTGACTCTATCCAACAGATTTCTGGGTTGCAAGTGTAGAAGTCAACCCTGCAGAAAATGCGCTTATTCAATGAGCACCAGAAGTTCTGGCCTCTACCTAGAGAGCCAGGTTGAGGGGTGAGCAGGCAGGGGGAGGCCAGGGACCAGCCACAAAGCTGGCCTGCTGGAAACTCTGCTGCCATCCTGGCTGAGGGACATGGCTGCCAGGCTTGCTTTGGACACTTTTGCATCTGGAGCGACTGCAGGAAAGGTAGGGAGAGAAGAGGAGGGGTCCCAAACTCCATGATCCCTGCAACTTGCATCTCCGTGCTCATCTAAAGCTCAGCTGGGGATGTCTGATCAGAATAGTGCCAGGGTCACCAGTCAGCACGCTGCTGGCAACGATTGCTGGAACAAACCCTGCCACTCATTTCCTATGAGGGTGGTGGTCTCAGACGCCCGAGGATCATGCAGTGCAGATTCCCTAGGCTCTGTTCAAGCAGCCAAAAAAAAAAAAAAAAAACAAGGACAAATGTCCACTCTGTGGTAAGAGGGGGCCCTGATCATCTCTACCTGAGGGAGACAGTCATCTACTGAGCTCTGAGCTTCCCTCTGCAGCCAGCACCCTCCCGACCAGAGTGGGGATGGAGTCCAGGCTTAATGGGGGAAGACTCTGGCTTCTAAGAGGCATTTGGATAGACAGACAGAATTTCTTCTCCTGCAGCCCAGGTTATGGAAATGCTGGCAGAGAGAGGAGGCCTCATCCCAGCTCGTGGGTAGGAATCTGGGGAGCAGATTGAGAGCAGGTGTCCATCTCCCCATTCATTTATTCCGTGGTTCCTGACTGAGCCTCTGCCATGTATCAAGCTTGGCCGAAACATAGGAAGGGCTCAGATTGGGCTCCTGATGCTCCTGGCCCAGGGGTTGGAAGTGACTGCTCTTTGTCACCCCTCCCCCAGGGCAGCATGGAGAAATGCTTATGTGTCTGCTCTTTGTCATCCAAGTGCCTGAGTTCAAAACCCCAGCTCTGCTCATTTCTAGATGTGGGGGGACCTTCACCTCTCTTAGCCTCCATCTCCCCTTATGTAAAAGGAAATTAATGAGACCCCCCACCTCCCGGGGCTAACAGGAGGATTTGTTGAGATCAAACAGCTCAAGACCTGGCACAGAATGTGTTCAAATTATATTGCTTGCTGTTGTCACCATTGATTGGGAGGAGGAGGGTCAAGTGGGTGCCACCCGTTCTTGACTTCCTGGCTTCTTGCTCTGTGCTGGGAACATGCCTTGATACTGTCACTTAGTGACAATGAAGCTGAGACATTAATTATGGACATAACAGCAATCACAACAGTAATAATAATCACAGCAGTTATAACGATCGAGCACCTGCTAGATGTCACACCCCTGGCTAAGTTTTGTTAAAGTCTTGAAACTCAAAATATGGTCCCCAGATGAGCAGCACAGGGATCCCCTGGTACTGGGTAGAAATGCAGAAGCCTGGGCTTCCCACAACCCCTGGGGAATGGAAGTTTCCAGACACTTCTGCTCTCTGAGAATTCAGGCCAAGAAGTTTCCAACACTTAAGGCTCCATCAGGGCCTTGCCATGGGAGGGACAGCACGAAGGGTGAAGTGTGTTCAACAGTGACACAGAGGTCTTTGGTGTGAGCAGAGGAACGATGTCATCAGAGGGGCGACCCTGCCTCTGAACTGAAGAGGAAGGGTGGGAATGGACTTGCTGTAGGCCAGTAGCACTGTTCAGCATGGAAGCCAGACTCAAACCAGCAAGTTGCTGGACAATCAAAATAATTTACAGCAGCTGTTTGCAACTGCTGGTTGTGAACAAAAAAGGGCAGGAGCCCTACATTAACACGCACACACTCTCCCCAGAAAGAGGGAGCCACACGGATGTACCTCTCCACGCTGGGCACACAATAGCCTTTTCTTTTTCCTCTCTTGATGCCAATCATTATGTGACTGCATTATTGTAACAACAGCAAACCACGAGTTGAAAGTTGGGTTTCCTGGTGATTTCTAGTAATTTTTTGGTTCATTCTTAAAAACACGGACACTCTAGAAGAAGCGCTTGAGGGTTGTCAGAGGTGGGCCCTGAGCCACCTTTCTCCTACATGGAACTGCCTGCCTGAAGCTGGACAAATGTGGCCTCACTACTCTTCTGAGATCAGAGGAACCGGCCTTTGAGGAAAGCCAGGCTGGCTGAGCGAGGGGCCTCTGCAGGACCTCACTGTTGTCCCAAGAGACCCCGGCTGCCCTTTTAACCAGCGCTTCATCTTTGGGGTCTGAAGCCCAGCAGCTGACATCCTTATCACCATCCTGTCTCTCCTCAGGCACAAAGAGGGGACATCCTCTCAGCTGCAGACTGTAAAATCCTGATCCTCCCTTTTATCATGATGATCTTATTTACCACTGTGGATGCCACCGAAGAAAGAAGGACAGTGGAGAAAAGGAAGCAGGGAACAGGGAAGAAATGAAGGGAGGGGAAAAGGAAGGAAGGCAGAAGGAATGAAAAAAAGAGGGAGGGAGATAACAAGAAGGAGCTCCCCATTCCTACCTGCTTGGGCTGGTCTGCACCTCAGAACTACATTTCCCAGGCTCCTTTGTGCTCCAGAAAGGTTTGACCAATGGGAGGCCTTGGTGGTGGATGGGAGGAGCATTTCTACCCACCTATCTCTCTGCTCCCAGCAGCCCTCACTGTTCCCAGCTCTTTCTGGATGGTTCTGGATTATGGTAATACCACTTCCTCCTGTTTCTTCAGTCCCAAGGGCAGAAGTAGGTTCTTCCTGCTGGTATTTGGGGAAGGTTAAGGTCCTTTATCAACTGTGTAACCAAATTCCTTTTACTAGATTCTCTGTGCTTAACAATTATGGAATGTTCTGCTGTGTTTCATTCTCTTTTCCTGAGTAGATCCTGACTGGTATGGATGGTCTCCTTCCTTAGCCCAGTTTTTAAATTGTGAAGGTCAGGTTGGTCTTCAATGTCATTTCCTTCTTTTCTGCTACCATCCTCCATTTCCCTGAGCACCTGATCTTGTCCCCACAGCCTCAATTCTGAACCTATTCCATGTTCTCCTTGAATGTAACCTGTTCTCAAAGAAGCTTCACCACCATCTGCTAATTCGGACTAAGGCGTGAGTCACAGATAGCTTGACTTTCGCTAGGTATCTCTGCATTGGAACTCTAACACCCAGGTGAGATGCTCTCATGCCAACAGGACAGACGGCAGTAGGTAGAAGTCTCGTCTGGTGCCTTTTAACCATGTTTTGGGGGCATGCCATACCACTGTGTCACACGCAATGGTGCTAACCTGCATTCTGCGGGGAGGGAGAGCCAGGGAGTCATAAAGACAGGCTCAAAAATTTGAACATGTAGAAGACTCAAGTGACTGGTGGATTGTTAAAACAGGTTTTATAGCTTCTGACTCTGTTGGAATGAGAGCAGGCCCAAGCACACAAATTTCTAATACATTCTAATAACGATGCGGCTGGTCTGGGGACTCCTCTTGGAGAACCACTGGGTTAAAATAGCAGTGTGTACTTACTGGGAGTTTGTGGCATACCAAGATCTGTTTTCAATTATTTTCAAATATTAAATCACTGAATCCCCAGAAAAACTAAATGAGGACACTGAGGTATGAGGAATGGACAGCATCTTCAGGTCATGCAATTCTCAGCCGGAAGAACTGGAATCTGGGTCTGGAGGGTCTGGTTACAGAGTCTGTTCCTTTAACATGGGACATGAGGCTTCAGGGTGTCCCAAAGCTCAGGACACAGAAAATGGAGAAACTTGGGTTCAGGTCTCATTCTAGCTATGGGGTCCTGGGCAAATCAGTGGGTCTATTTGTGCCTCTATTTCTTTATCTGCAAAAGGGGGATCCTAACCTCTGTCTCCTCATGATGCCGTCAAGAGAGTTTCATGAGCAAATGAGGCAGCTGCAGATTCCTTGCTCCGTGACCCCTCTACCCACTCTGAGTCACCCTCAGCTATAGTGGAGGGCTCCTGAGCTGGCTGTCTGCTCTCCCTGGCTGCAGCCTGCTTGGCCTCCCTATCCCTCTCTGTGAAGGTTCCCAGGTGCCCTCCAGCTGGCTCCTTGGAGGAGCTGCAAGCAACTGAGCCGGGGTATCCAGAGCTGTGACCTGCTTAGTCACGTGTCTGTTGTCCTCCAACTTTCTTGTCCCCTTCTTTTTCTTCCATTCGTCTGCTTCCCAGAATCACCTCCCAAATAAACCACCTGTACCCATGTCCTCATTTTAAGCTTTGGGGGAATCCACACAAAGACAGATGGCATGTGTCAATATTCAGCCCGATGCTTGCCACACTGAATAAGAGGGATACAGCCTCTCACACGTAAGGAATACTGCCCCTAAATGCCAGCCATGGATCTGCACTTGTGGCAATTGGGAAAAGGAGCTCCTATATGACTTTCTGTTTTGAAAAAGGGCTCGCAGTCCCTCTGAGGGCTTGGAAGCCGGGGTACAGCTCAGAGGCAGGGTGCTCAGCACGCACAAGGCCCCGGCCTCCATCCCCAGCATGGCAAAGAATACTAGCAAACAAACCACGAAGACCTTGAAACCCAGCTGGGTGGCCTACTAGGGCCTGAGTCCCCCACTCCGCCTCTTAGTTCTTAAAGCAGAGGGACAGCTTCCCCTTGTGCCCTCCGTCCAGGCTCTGCACCTGACTCTCACCTGCACAGGGCTCCCCACCTGATGGCCCTGGTCGCCTCCAACCCACAGTAGTTAAAGCCCAGAGCTGGCCTCTGGCGTTACCTACTGTTGCTCCACAGTGCTCTCCGGGTTGGGGTGCTGGAGTGCCATCCCCGGCCCTGCTCCCCAGCCCAGCCTTCAGCCCACGCCCTGGGCTCCTCTTCCTCTGTGCAGGTCTGTCCACCCCTCACCCACAGGCACCTCCCCGAAAGCCACTACCATCCAGTTCTCTCCTAGTTCCTGCAGGTGGAAGTTGTATCCTGCCACAGGCCACAGGCCCAGCACCCATAGCGGAGCCTGCACAGGGGACCCCCTGCCAGCACCAGGTCTGCCCTCTGCGGCATTGGGTGGGAAGACCACCACCTCTCAAGGCTGCTCTACCTGTCCCACTGACTTGCCCCCCATAGCCCCTGGGAGACGGGACCTGCACAGTCACGGGCATTGCTGTGCCAGGGCCTATCTGCATTAGGGGGATGGGACAGATGACATAACAGGGCCTGGAGGCAGCAAGGGGGCACCAGGTGTCACCAGAGCATCTAATGGGCCACACATGTCCCATGCGGAGCTTGGGAAGATCACCTGAAGAGAGGCACCCACTTCAACAGCCAGGGCAGCGTGGGGGACAGGCCACCAGGAAGCAAGGCTGTGCCAGGCTTTCATCACAGATGTGGCTGGAAGAGGACCAGATGCTCTAAGTGGATCCCAGCAGGCAGAAGGACAGAGTGCCCATGGGAAGGAGGGGCGCACCTTTCCCACAAGGTGCACCAAAGGGTTAGAGTCCAGGCTTCAGATGGCTGGGGCATGGAGCTGTGGGGGGATGGAGCTGCTGGAGGGGACAGAGCTGCTGGGAAGGTGACCTCAGCTTTTTACTATCAGAGAGGGTTTGACTTCTGCTGGGGACCTTCTGGGTGGAAACAAGAGCAACACATGGTCTCCTCGTGCTGTGCTGACATTCTCTGGCTGTGTGTGCGTGGCAGAGCACCCCCACGGGCCCTTGGTTGAGGCAGAGTGTGCCCCCCATCACCAGGCAGCTGCCTTCTGGTGTTGCTGACAGTTTTTTTCATACTTAAAAACAGAATAAAACCAACCAAACAACGAATTTTAAGCCTCTTAGGTGAAAGGCAGCGATTCCCAGCGCCCCACAGGCCCCTGCCTGGGCGCACAGCAGCACCACATCTGGGAAAACGCATGGGGACGATTTATGTTATGGATAGAGAAGAATCTTCAGGAAAGGAGGGAGCATGTGCGTCCCTCCGCACTTCAGTTAAGAGGGGGGGAGAGGGAGAAAGGAGATGAGAGAGAGAGAGGGAGGGAGGGAGGGAGAGGGAAAGAGGGGCATCCCTGATTGGAGCACCCCGCTCCTGCATCCTGCTTCCCTGGCCTGAGCACCCAGCTCCTGCATCCAAGAACCTTCACCAGCACCAGGCTCCTGCCCTGGGGGCTGCAGCCAGGCAGCTGGGAGCCATGAGTGGACACCTGGATAATTCAGTAAATGATCTCTGACAAGCCTAAACGGTTGTTTGGATGGATCCTCTCTCCTCCCACCTCCCCGGCTGCCCAAAACCTCAAATAAAATAAATAAAATAAAACACAAGACACAATCCCCGTCTTTTGCGGCTGCCTTCTCAAGCTGGAGTCAGAAAAATGCTAATGACTCTGGGCTGGGCGGCCTGAGCTGTTTTCTTTCCCTCCTGCCTCCTCCCCCTGGGGGCAGGCTGGCCTGGCCATTATTCCTCTGGCTGCCATAGGTGTCTTCAGCCAATCGGAGGCGATGGCAGCCGCTTGCACCTTGCTGACAGCTGCTGTCAAAACACTCTCACAAGCGGCAGCTCGATAATAACTCGAAAATGAGATACAAATGAGCGGCTCCTCCTGAGTGGCCGCGCTGTCCTGCAGCCCTCTGGCTCTGGGTGCAGCGGGGACCTCGGGGATGCGTAGAGAGGCTGCAGCAACCCTGGGGATGCGGGTTGAAAACCCACAGACCAACTAGCCAGACGTGGACTACTCTGCCAGGAAGATGCCTTGTCCCTTGAGGGACACCGGGACTTGGGGGCTGGTCTGAGGTCCTCCCCCAAGGGATGTGGCCACCCCAGGATGCAGCTGCTGAGATAAACCTTTGCCAGGAAATGGCTGTGGGGGCCCCTGAGGGCCAACGTGGGAGGCCCTGCCCAGGACACCCTGGCCCGGCCTGCCCCTCCCACCGCCCACTGCAGGCTGTTTCCTGTCAAGCCAACTCTTTTCCAGAGTCTTGGGCTGTTTCTCCCCCAGGGAGGTCCACATTGGCACACCTGTTCCCAAAGGCACAAAGCAGCCCCGGGAGCACTGAGCCAGCGCATCAGCACTCCTCTGCAGTTCAGGGATGGAGGGGGCTGGGCTGGAGGCCCCAGGGACTCGGGCTCAAGTCATGGCTGAGCCAGGAGTGTCCGCTGGAGAAGGACAGAGGGCACAGTCCCCTGCAAACAGCACACGTGCACACATTGCCCATCCAGGTTAAGGGACGCTAAAAAAAATCCACTGGTGCTTTTCTCCTCTGATAAACAGACTGCTCAGGGCTGGAGGTGCTGCTGGTTTCATTAAGCCAAGGTGGTGGCTCAGGCCGGGGTGGAAAGCCACGAAGGGATGTCATGCACATTTCAAGCCACAGAGCGCAACCATCCCAGGCTCCTGGGGCCACAGCTCTTCACAGACCTCCTTCCTGCTCCCCCCTGGCCTCCCTGCAGGGACCCTCGGCCCTTCCATCTGAGGGTTTGTCAACATTCAGCTTACCTGGCTTGTGAGTGACAATGTAAATGTGGAGTGACCTGGCCTATGTCACTGAGTCTACTTTACACAGTGAGCTTCCCTAAAGGACGCTGCAGGCCACAGTAGCTCACTCCAGAGCTGAGCTGGCAGTCTAGTGCACAGGGGAAGGGCCACAGCCCCTTGCAGCCTGCGGCCATGGGAGCGGTCAGCTGCGTGGAGACCCCCGCTCCTGAGCCAGGGCAGGAATGCAGAGTGCAGCCTGGCATAGGCCGGGCTCTCACCTCACCAGCTAGGAAACCCCGGAGACCTCCGGCAAGTCACCTCCCTCTCCCAGCGCTGTCTCCCATCTGTGAGGTGGTGACACTATCCCTGTGCCCCAAACGAAGCAGGTGGGAGGGAAGAGGGTGCTGTGCATGGTGGGGCTGGGAGCGGCATGGGTCCTTGTTCAACTTCCCAAACTCTCCAGCATGAGACTAGTTCCAGGAGCAGCAGAAAGGGTTCTAAAGAGCAAAACTGACTTGCTAACAGGGAAAGACTCGGGGCACTGCCATGAGCCAGAGAGCCCTGGAATGACAGAAAGTGCCAGGCCAAGTCCTGCCAGCAGGGTCCGTCCTGGCTGAGTAGAAAGGGCCGGCTTGGAGCTGGAGGCTGGGCTGCAGGCCTGGGGAGAGGACACCAGGCGTGGAGCAGGGCTGAGAGCCAGCTGCTGGGTCTGAGTCTGCACCACAGAGTTCAGGACACATGCCCGCCCTGGCCACCATGCTCAGGTGACACACAGCTGTCCTGCCGGGAAGAAATGCTCTCCTTCTGGTGCTCACAGCGTCCTTGCTGGGGGGCGGCTGCTAGAGGAGCAGTACAGGGCAGGCGAAGGGACCCATGTGGGCCACCACTGGGGAGCGCTTTCACCTGGCCTCACACACCCCCAAGTGTGTGCAGGTGTGCTCACCTGGTGAGGCACTCCACCACCCCAGTTCCTGCCCTGTCCCCCCTGGTGGATGGAAGCCTCTTCCCTCCTGTCACCCCCACCTGAGTTACTCAGCCCCTCCACCTCGCGGTCCAGCACTTATGGCATTCCCTTGCCTGTCACAAAGAGCCCTTCAGGCAAGATCCCTGCATGTGAAAAAGGTGGCCACATCTCAAGGACAAAACTCTAGAAGCAGGTGCCAGATCAGAGGATATGGGTGGTTCAAAGGGGCTTGCTGTGCTGAAGGCAGCCCTTGCCTTGTGGCCTTGGCTATGGGTCAGGGTAGCTTGTCCCCCAAGGTTCAGGTGCTGGGTGCTTGGTCACAAGGTCATAGTACTGAAAGGTAGGGGAGGAGGGACTGAGTGAGGAGGGACTGAGTACAGGTGACCAGGTCACAACCACCCTGGGGAAGGATGGAGGCAGGTCTGTGGGGCGGGGGTCTTGGGAGCAGATCACTGTCCTGGAGAGCAGGTTGATGCAAGAGGGAGCCTGGCTCCTCCCCCATGCTCTTGCGTCCTCTCACATGTGTGTGCCTCCTGATAGGGCTTTCATGTCCCTTTCAGGATAACACTGTGACCAAATGAGAGAAGACATGCCAAGTGCTCAAACAGTGTCCGCCATGTTGTTACTGATTTCTTCTTCCTCGAGCTGGTCAGGAGAGGATGGCGGATGGCATTCTTTCCAGATGCTTCTGTACCGGCTAATTTCCGGTGAACCTTTCCAGGCCTCAGTTTCCCCATCAGGAACATGGAGAACCACAACAGGACTTGGGAATCAGGCCAAGTCATTTCTTTGCTTTCAACGGATGAAGAAACTGAGGTCTCCTGAGGGCAGATTGCACAAGGAGAAAGGAGCCCAGCATTTACCCACCTGGGAGTGGCCCCCAGCATGTGACCTGGGCTCTCGCTCAGGGGTGTTGTGTGACCAGGACCCCAGGCAAGGCCCCTGGGGTCCTGGCATCAGCCAAGAGCGCCTCCAGCTTCTCCTACACCTTGGAATGAATGACATCACTAACAGCAGCAGCAGCAGCAGCAGCAGGTAATATTTTATTTTGCGTTTAAAAGTTCTTATTAAGGAACCACAGACGTCCTCAGTGGTCACCCACCAGACACACCCAGAGAGCAGCACCCTTGATGCAGAAGCAGAACACTCGCACCCCCTGCCACTCCCCGGGGCTCCCCTGAGGTCACTGCCCTCCACGTTGTTAGGATGCCCATTGCACAGAGCAGAATACCAAGATGCGGACAGCAGAAGCCACTCACTCAAGGCTCCTCCCGGGAAGGTGAGGCTTCAAAGCTTCAAGCCCTGGCCACAGCCGAGAGCACCTGCTGAGACCTGCTCTTGGGGCTGCTCTCAGGGCTGATGCAGCCCCAGGGGTGCCCTGTTTACAGGGTGGGGCTCCTGGGAGGGTGGCTTTACTTTTTTTTTTCCAGAGGACCAGCCCACTTCCAAATACTAGGTGGAGAAAGCCTCAGGGCTCTTGGGAAATAGAGCTACTCAGTGGCCCAGGGGATTCCCTCAAGCCCCTAGCCCATCTCAACACCCCCAAGGATCCAGCCTAGGCTGGGACTTTCTGAAGTCTCCCCTCTGCTGGGCTTCTCCCTCTCCATTACCTGTTTCTCCTGGGGACAGTCCGTCAACACAGCCCATGCATCCACATCCTGGTCTCAGGCCAAGTTCTTCCAGAACACACCCGAGGTACCATGGAGGATGGCCAGGCAGCGCCCTCCTGGATGGACGCCTCTTCATTAGCAGTCACCCAAGAGCAGCCAAGGGCCCTGGAACCCCCTGCACGCTGCAGAGAAGCCTGCCAGCTTCCTGCAGGAGATTTTCAGCATGGATCTGAAAGCTTGGGGTCTTGTCATCCAGAAATGTAACCTGAAATAATAGTCCCCACCGTCACTGTACACCGGCTGGGTATCTTGTAGATCTTCTCTAGACACCTTGGTTTCCTTGTCTGTGCACTAAAACAATCAGTACCTGCATCGTAAGGCAGTGAGAGTGAGGTACTGCTTTCCATGCTTAGTCCTGTGGTGCTTGAGCTGAAATACAAGGTCCGATCACCACAAGCCGCTGTCCGTGTGACCTTCAACAGCTGAGCTTCATTTTCCCCTCTACAGCTAGGGACAGCTACTTCTCTTGGGACTGACATGAAGATTTAGTGTCAGGTCAGGCTCATGGCCGTGCATAGCAAAGGCCCTGATCTGACTCACTTGGAGCCATAGCCAAGCTAGGAGGATGAGTCAGACACGCTCGGTGTTGGACCAGGAGAGAGAATTTGTGAATTCAGCAAGATGATGTTCATCGTCTAGCCTCCCTCCACTGTTTGTACAATTAAAATATGAATAAAGAAAAGTCTTTGCCACCCCCCCCCCCGGAGATGACCACTATGGGTTTATTCCTCTATTATCCAGTATGTTTGTTTCAAACATTTACATCTGGATGTTTTGGAAAAAGAGGATCATTTTCTAGATATTAGAATACTAGTTATTACATAGGTGTCTCAGAATGGGGTTGTGTGTCTTCAGCCTTGGTGAGCATGTTCACCTGCCCAGTCTCAGTTCTATTTGGCCACTCCCACCTTGCTGGACACACAGATTACTACCACTTTTCCACAAGCCCTTCTGTGCATGACCATCTTTGTGCTTATTTATCTTTGCACAAGGGCAATAGTGCTTCTGCAGCTGTGGCTTGATCTCTGGGGTGGAGGGATGTGCACTTCCTGGACCCGCAT
Source organism: Urocitellus parryii (assembly GCF_045843805.1). Taxonomy (NCBI): domain Eukaryota; kingdom Metazoa; phylum Chordata; class Mammalia; order Rodentia; family Sciuridae; genus Urocitellus; species Urocitellus parryii. The sequence continues at coordinate 141,485,031 of NC_135533.1, forward strand.
GGAGGCCCAAGTCCTACATGGAATGGGATAGTGTTTCCATAGATCCCACATTTCCCCCTCCCTTGTATTATGTAGAATTCGTCAGGCATTAAAGTAAATTATGAATTTGATTGTGACTTGCAAGAAGTCTGTATGTTTAGTATGCATATTTCACCCTATATGGTTTTGCCCTGAGGCTGATTGAGTCAACAGATGCGAAACCCGCAGGTCCACAGGGCTGACTGTTCATGCTTCCCTCGTCGACCCTTCAGAAGGGCCAGCAGAGAAAACTTACAAGTCAGGAGAGATAGGGGAAGGAGGCACTCCTGACCACAAGTCTAATAACCTAAGGAAATAGGGCAGGGTCTTCACCGGGTTTAAGGGCAGAGATCGAGGGCTTGGGGTGGAAGTCTGAAGGCAGGTGCCCGCTCTGCTCTGACATTGCAGCGATGAGGACTTGGAATCTTGACGAGTCATTAGTCTCAACCAGCAGGTCATGAGCCTCCACTTCTAGGGACAAATATTCTGATTAAAGCAGCAACATTCAACACTGGGATCGAGACTTGGGTTGGTTTCAATTTAACAGTTAAAAGTTGAATTTTCAGGTCCACAGTTATTACTGTTTAGAATTCCCTGCATAGAGCAACAATAAGCAGATTGATAATCATTTAATAGTTCTTTACAGATCATGCCCCCTCCTGGTATCTGGGTGGGCCGCCACACCCCTTCCTTCTGCTCCCCACCATATTTTGCTCGTTATATGGACTTATTTTGGAGGAGAGTTGGCAGGAGACAGTAGAATTTCAAACAGTGCTTATTCCTTCCTGTCATCTCATACTCCAAGAGGCCTCTTGTGCAATTCTTGTTCAAAGTCATGTTCTCAACCACAATTACTTAGTCTCCTTTTTATTTGGGAATTATTTTAGATTTACAGACAATACAGAGTCCTCAATAGCCCTCACCTCTAACGTTAACATCTTTCACGGAACCATCACCAAAACCAAGACCAACCACGGTACGTTCCCGTTAACGGCAGTGTTCAGTTGGAACCACCACTTTTTACACCTGTGTTCGGTCTTTGCTGTTATAAGGTCTCTTCCAGGACTCCTGTGTCAGTCAGCTTCTCATTGCTATGACAAAACACCTGAGAAAAAGCTTAGAGGAAAATGTTTGGACTCACTGTTTGAGGTTTTTGTCCATAGTCCACTGGCTCATGGCTGCAGGTCGTTGTGAGGCAGATCATCCTGGCAGAGCAGCAGGGTGGAGCAGAGCTGCTTAGCTCATGGCAGCCAGCAAGCAGAGAGGGGCAGGGACAAGATACAGTCCCCCAAGGCATACTCCCAAGGCCCACGCCCTCCCGCCAGGTTCCACCTCCTACAGTTCCCCTGGGGAACCAAGCCCGTAACACACTGGGGGACAATCCAGATCCAGACCACAACCACCCCACATGGTACTTAGTCATGTCCCTTGGTCAGGGATTTTGCAGGAGGCCCTTCTGTTGGGGTTGACGTGATGTTCACTCATGAGACAGGGGCAATGGGTTACCAGGAAGATGGGGGCGATGACTCTCAGTCACCTGCCCTCACAGGAAGAAAGTGGTTGCCACCACCCAGTTTTAAGGTTGCAGGAAGCGAGAGAAGGGGAGACTGAGCTCTACCCCTGGGTGGGGGGAAGCCGACTCTGATTATTTGGGCTTCTTTTGTAAAGAGTGTCAACCTCCATTAGGATATGCATCTTTCTCCAAGATGGATGAGGAGGTGAAACCCAGGATGACCCCACCCGCCATGACCATCTTCCCTGAGAGGCCCCAGAAGTTCCCTTACAGGATCCTCTGTCAGATAAGCCCTTCTCAGAGTCCTCCAAAGTCCTCCTTTGGACCAGGCACAGGGGAATTGGTGGTGTCCCAGGTGTGGCTTCTCAGTGTGGTCCCTGGCCGGCAGCACCACCCGGGAGCTGCTAGAAGTGCAGGATCCCAGGCCCCACCTGGGCCTCCCGAGTTGGACTCCCCAGTTTGGCCAGGCCCTGGCCCAGTGGCTACCAGGTGTGTCTGGGTTTGAGGAGCAGAGTCTTGGACTCTCGAAGAGTCAGGGGTTGGCAGCTCCTGCGGTCAGTCTCCTCCCTGCCGCCAGGGCACATGCTTTGTTCCATCTTTGGATCTTTTGCAGTTGGAGGATGAGGGAGGACAGAAGTGAGGGGCGTGGAGGGAAGGGGCGCGGCAGCAGTTGGCTCCGAGAGGAGTCTGTGGGCTGGGAGAAGTGGGCGAGGAGGGGCAGTGTCAGCACAGCTGACAGAGGAGCAGGCTCTGCTGGCCTGGAAGATGGATGAGAGTGGGGATGGAGGGATGGATGGATGCTGGAAAGCTGCAGGGAGCAAAGGGCTCAGCCCTCATGGACCTGCGCCGTGGGTGGCGGCAAATCCCGACAGCCCCCCACAAGGAGGTCCTAGATGCAGTGTTCACCCCATGTTCTCAACTCTTTCATCCTGTTAAACATGGTCCTGTGGCCTCAGGACGTTCACACCGGTGCATGGTCATGGCGACCATCCTCCTCCAGAGCTCTTGGTCCTGCAAAATGGAGGGGCAGCAGCTCCCACGACCCCTCCTCCCAAGCCATTCCACGTTCTCCCTCCGTGGCTGATGGAGCTCCTCGCAGGAGGCAGCTTACACACTACTTGGCTTCCCCTGTTGTCTCTTCAGCTGCTGAAGTAGGGGAGTGACAGTCCATTCTCCACCTAGAGAGGAGGTGGCAGATGACTTGCCCAGAGTGGGGGAGGAGCACGCTCCATGGGGAGAGCAGGAGAGCTTCCGGGGTCCACTGCAGAACACTCTTCCTTTTCCCCCAACACTGTATTGAAAAAGAGGTGGGGGCTTAGGCTGGGGAAGAAAGGAACAGGACCGAAGGGGCCCAGGTGGTGGGAAGGGAGCCAGCTGAGGTTCAGATTCAGACTCAGAGGAACCAGTGATTGTCATCTCCAAGTGTCCCCAGCATGCACCTGGGTACCCACCATAACAAGATGCTAGAATGTTCATTGAATGAACGAACTTGGACTATTTTGTTCCCAGTTTGTTTTTGACAAGAACTGGGGAATCCATAAAAGGAAGCTTTGAAATCAAAATTTGGCTTTAGGAAAAAAAAAAGAGAATCATCCACTGCAAATATAAAGACATTCTTGTTGAACACCCAGGACGGAGTATCACTGTGCACCAAGTAGATGGCAGGGTTACCTCTGCCTTGACTGACATTTTGGAGGTAGGGTCCAAGTTGCTGAGGCTGCCCTTGAATTTGCTGTCCTCCAGCCTCAGCCTCCCGAGTAGCTGAGCGCATTTATACACCAAACCTCCGAGAGCACTTCTCTGCAACACTTGTCACTTTGTGCTCAGATCAACTAAACAGGTGTGCCCCGATTCCTGCAGGGACCCCGATGTTAGAATTAAAACAAAACCCAGGCTTGGCAGGAAGCAATCCCCCCACAATGTACTTACTCAATTTGGAGGCCAAATGAAGGAGCCGAGGAGTGTGGTGAACAGGCTTCAAGAAGGTCCCCGGTGGCACTCATGTCCTTGTAAGTCCTTTCCTTGTTGAGTATGAGTAGGACCTGAGATTTACTTCTCACCAACAGCACATGGCCAAGAGATTGGGTACGACTACATTACAGACGACGATGATGTTCCTTTGCCCGCAGACTCTCCCCCTTGATGGCTTTGATGAAGCTGGTCATGTTGGCGACATTCATGTGTCAAGGACCCAAGGGCAGCCTCCACCCAGCAGTCAGCGGGGAACTGAAGGTTCCCAGTTTAAATCCTGGAGAGACAATCCTGCCAGTCACCTCAGGAGCTTGGAGCAGTTATGCACAAAGGTTTTTTTTTTTTTTTTTTTTTTTTTTTAAAGAGGGTACTGGGAATTGAACTCAGGGGCACTTGACCACTAAACCTCATCCCCAGCCCTATTTTGTATCTTATTTAGAGACAGGGTTGCAGTGAGTTGCTTAGGGCCTCACTTTTGCTGAGGCTGGCTTTGAACTTACGATCCTCCAGCCTTAGCCTCCTGAGCTGCTGAGATTACAGGTGTGCGCCACCGCGCCTGGCATAGTGGAACCTTCTGATGAGCCCCCAGCTGGCACCTTGAGTGCAGCCTCCCGAGACCCTGTTCCAGGCTTGGCTAACCAACGCTAATGGCCTGACCTACAGAAAAACTTGGGCTGTTGTGAACAGAGCGTGGTGATACACTGAGGAGAATTACCAAGACAGACAGCAAGATATTTACCTCTACTTTACAGAGGAGGAAAGTGATGTTCACAGATGTGTGCTAGCCTTCCTGAGGGTACCCCAGGCCACGGAGGCATGACCCCACCACGGCCATCAGGCCTGGAACGTACTGGGCAGAGTCCACCAGCACATGCCCTCTCGGGTTTCCATCCTTGGAGAATGGCCTCACCTTCCTGCTCTACCCAGCACCCCCGGGGTGTGGTAGGGGCCGGGGTTTGTAAAACAGTGTCCAGCTGTCAGCACTGGCATTTGTCAAAGGAAGTGGCTGCTCTCGGGCCCTGCCACCCTTCCCAAAGTGGACACTGCTTGGGAAAAGTGTGAACTAGGAGCCTGTCAGCCCAGCCTGGGGGAGGGGTTGGAACAGAGCTCCAACACGGGGGAGATAAGGGAGGCCACTGGTGCAGGAGGCTGGGCATCTTGCTCCTCGCCCACGGCCAGAGCTGGCGAGCGGGGCTGGGGGTTATAGGGAAGGAGGAGCACAAAACACCCTCCGTGTGCCCAGCCACACAGGGGACAGATGTGGCTAGAATAGCTACTCGTCTAAGCAGAAGCTGAAGGGTTCCTTCTGCAGGGTGGGGATAAGCATGCACCTCCCAACTGAAAGAACAGTAGCCAGAGTTTGGGGGAGATGGAGATCCCTGGGAAAGGGGGCCGACCCTGGTCAGGTTGGGGACGTTCCAGGTCACCTGGTCTACAGTGCTGTTGCCGCCCCCGATTATTGAGGAATAGATAACTCCAGACAAAATTCAAGAACACAGGTAGTCTCCAAGCCACAGCGGGCTGTGACTCTGGTGGAGAGGCCCTCACACCCGTGTGAATGGCTGTCACCATCTCTGAGCCATTACCGAGGGCCAGGTTGATTAGGCTAGGCTCAGGGACACGGTGGGTCAATTCAGAGGAAACCCTCACGTGACAGAGCTTACCTCCTGCGAGAGGAGAGAGGAGCAGAATGATTGCTACATAACAACTCACCCCAGAGCATCAGATGAAGACAACAGCAACCACTTGTTTCTCATGGGGTGGGGGTCTGCCGTTGGGCGGGGTTCTGCTGGGAGGTTGTTCTGTCCCAGGAGATTGTCAGCTAGAGTCCTTTGCCTGCTTATTTTTTAGCTGGTGATTCAGACACAGGGTCTCTGCCTGGACACTCGTCAGAGTGGTCTGGGCTTCCTTACAACATGGCATCTGGGTTTCTAGAAAGCACAGCTGCCAAGTTCTCTTAAGGGCTCAGCACATTGCTCTCCCCCTGCCACATACCCTGTTGATTCAAGTAAGGCCCAGGATCAGCCCTGACTCCAAAGGGGAGCATATCTCCTCCCCTTGCTCTGAGAGATATCAGGTGCATACAGGAGGCTATTGTGGACTGCAATATGCTCAGCAGTGGACACTAGCCTGGGTAGACAGATGATCGTTCAGAAGGTGAGCAATGCAATATTACAGTTGTGACATGGGTGGGTTTCCCCGTTTGGATAGAAGTTGATACATTGAAATGATATTTATAGGATTATTTCATCCTCATGGATTGAGAACCGTCTTCAAACTTGTTGTACAAAAAGATTAAAAAAAAATAAGACTTGCGAAACCCATGTCTGGTCTAGGAAATGGAAAAGAGAAACATGTTATGTATATGCCCCTCCCCCACTGACTCCAAGGGATAAAGGTCAGAGAATTTCCAGAATCTCTATCCAGAGAATGTTTCAGGCATGAGCCACACTCTGGACTGGTGGGCTGCAGCCAATAAACCTGCTTCCAGAAAGTTCCTCAGGTGTTCAGCCTCTTCTGTCCTTCAGCAGGGCTGAGATCTGGAACCAGGTTGTGACTTCACACAGCTGTTTTTTCCATGGTGCCTAAGATATAAACCTGGGATTTGATCAAAGCCTCCTCCGTTTCTCCATGAATTGACCCAGGAAGCTAAAAGGGACAGGCTTACCACCCCCTTCCTATGACCCCTAAGCCTCTAATCTATAGGTAAAGGTTTGATTGTCCGATGCCAAAGGATTGACAGCTTTAAAGCATCCTCTGGGTACTAAAGGACTACAAGACACGTGAAGCTCCATGCGCCCATTTCCAGGGGTGGAGTCATCCTACGTTGGCTTGATCTGCAATAGTCATCCTTGCTTTCTAATAACCACTGCATTCTGACCCCCCAGATCTCACAAGCTTATGTCAATTCTTGACAAGTGTTCTGAGTCAAAGGACTGTTTTTACTCACAGCACAGTGAAAAATGTAAGCAGCATAGTGTGAAAGTTCCTCTTGCATCCCAAGCCCCCCCAAGAGTGACCTTGAGCAACCCAGGGGAACTCTGTCCACGTGGCAGGTTTGCATCCCTGCTGAAAAACCCGGAACTTGGCAGCCTGAAGAAGCCCATGAGGAGCCAATCACACTGGAAACCCCCAAAGCCAAGTCAAAATACATGAGCCTCCAAGTTGATTATCACAGGTGGACATTACAGAATGACTAACAGGTTGACCTGCCGGATCTGCTTTCTCCATACCTCACAGCTACCCAGTGAGGTGGCTGTTACCACCAGGCCCCTTTACATGGGAGTTTAGGGAAATGAAGCAACTTGTCTGAGGTCTCAGTGGCCGAGCAGGGATTCCCACCCAGGCCGACTCGGGCCCGTGAATCCTCTGGATAGAATCAGCGGGCGTCAGTGCTGCCGGTTGCCCCCTTTCTATCAAGTCCAAAGACCAAAGTTAGATGATGCCAGGAGGGGCCGACTCCCTGGGGACATCACCTCCCAGCTGGACTGCACATTTTCAGACGCCAAGTCCACATCTCACGTCTCGGCCACATGAGAAGCCTTTATCCCGACAAGAAAAACCAGGAGGTGCAGAACTTGGTGGCACCCCGCCCGATCGGACAACCCACCCCTTCTGTACACCCGGGGAAGGGGAGGGGCTTGACTCCACTGGCCATTTCCAGAGGCCCTTCATGGGGACATAAGGGTGAGACGGGGAGCAGCAAAGGGTAGGCATGGGGAGCAGAGGCTTGGGGCAAGGGTGGGTAGAAGCTCCCCAGCTGTGGGTGGCACAGCCGGGATCCAACACCTGCGACTATCCACATGCGACATCTGACCAGAGCGTCCATCACTAACTCAGCCGCTTTAAGGATTGAGACGAGGCCCACAAGTGGCTTAGTGGTCCAGGCCACGTTTCCTGGGCACGTTTTCAAAGCTTGGCATCCTTCTCAGACTCCTGGTGGGTCCTCTTACCTCCAGGGCTCATCGGGTTCCCAGTGGCCCAGGTGGCCTGCCACACACACAGGGGCAAAGCCGTTGTCAAAAGTCCCGTGGCCCTACTGCTGTGTGCATTCCGGGGCACGTACACATCTAGATGTGACTGGTTGCTAGTGTCCCTCAGCTCCCAAGGGAAGGAGCAGGCCCAAGCATGGTCAGCAGAGCCCTGGATAGACTCTATGCCCCCAGACACACATTCCCATCTGCTGTCATCTGGGAGAAGTGTGCTGGCTTTGCCCCAGAAGGTGGGTTCTTCCAGGGAAGGACACTGTCCCCAGACTCTGGCACTTTGTGGGTTCTGCAAAGGAGCCTGGGGATGACTATGTTCAGGAGAGGCTCCTCCCTCGGCTCACAGGCCTCTTACCTGTGGGAGTCACATCTGGGCCTCCTCTCGGGCCTCCTCTCCTTTGGTCTCATCTGTTCTTGACACTCCCTCCTTCTGGCTGGTGGCCCGGAAGTCTGTTTGGGGCGAGACGGCCAACCTCAGAGCTGAGTGACCTTCAAAGACACCAGGATTTGTTTAATTTTCAGAATTCACCCGGTCCTCCTCATCAGAGGCAGCGAGGCCCGAGCTGGGGAGGCCTTTGGCATCTTTCCCTGAATTTTAAAACAGATGGGCTGGGCCTCCTCCAATGGGGTCCTTTCTTCACCAGGGGATGGAAAGGATGGAAAAACAGGGTGGGATCTGAAGGGGGCGGAGACGTCACCTGGAGGGAGGGGGAGAGGCACCAATATGCTAACTCAGCTACTTTAGGGATTGGCCCAGAATCCTGGACTCTCATTACAATCTGGTTCTTTGTCATATCTCAGTGGTGTTTCTGCACAGGATAGCAACTTGTGCCTACAGTTCCCATCCATTGCAGTCCTGGCATTCCAGGTTCATGGCTCATCTGAGCCTCACAGGGAGGGCTTGGTGCTACCTCCCTCCTACAGGGAAGGGAACAGCAGCAAAGCAAGGCAGCATTGTCCAGAGCCACACCCCGCAGGGAGGACGAGAATATGACCCAGCTCCCAGGACAGAAGTCTTTGCATGAAGCAGCATGGGGTCTACGTTGACCTCATCTGGTCCTCATGGTGGCCTTGGGGACAACACATCTCCCCTTCAGGTGTGATTGCACAATTCCCTTTCATGTCCAAGTCCACGGCCAGCAGATGGTGGCCACAGGAGAGAAAACGATAGCAACTAGTACTAAGCAGTGTCATGTGAGGTCCAAGCCCTTGGTCATCTGAAGTTACTAAATTCCAATGGCCCGTGAAAGGGGACTATGATCACCATCTCATGGGAGAGGAAGGATGAGGCTCAGGGTGAGATGTTCAGGAGGAGCTCTGCAGGAGACAGTTGTAGGCCAGAGTTCACATCCTCGACTGTGCAGACCAGTTAGCTGGACCCCGACAGAGGTCGCTCTGGCCTTCCCCTGCAGGATTCCTGATGCTCCACGGGGCAGACCCCAGGGATCACACGTCCCATAACTGCTTCCTTTTCCAAAAGTCTAGACACCCTCCAAGTTCCCCTAGACACCTCAGGGGCACTTTGAGGCTGGTGCAAACTGGCCCAAGAGGAAACCACACTCGGAGTAACTACAGGACAGTGGCGGCCCCCACTACCGGAGCCAGGGAGGGAGAGGGGCTTCTCCCACAGGAAGCCACACCAGGGAGTGCCGGGCGCTGACCTGTCTGTGCTCTCCACAGAGCGTGCTGAGGGGAGTCGGAGCTTGGCCTTGGGCTCAGTCTGAAGCACCAAGGGCAGAGTGGCACAGGGTCCCTGCTGGGGTATAAGCTAGAATGGTGACTGGGGGGCCTTTTGCCGAGATCTCCCGTCTTGGCCTCTGGCTCCCTTAGTACCAAGACACCCAGCCCTTTGCACCTAGAGGGTCAGCTAGGAGCAAAGAGAAGGGACCATGATCAATATCCTTCCTCTTAGCCAGTTTTAGGTTTGGCCTTCCAACTTGACATTGTGGTGAGCTGCTTCACCCTCTTTCTCTACCTCACATCCCCGTTTACATCTTCGCGTGGCCTTACATAGGCTCGCATGCTGCAGCGGGTCCAATTGGGGTGCAGTGTCTGGTGGAATCCATTGCAGGAAAAGGAAGTGGGCTTCGAGGGCATACTTTGCGTGTGAGCTGTGCTGGGAGTGGGGGTACAGCCTGGAGAAGTCCACCTGTCCTTCCTTCTGCCCCCGGAGGGTTCCCAAGCCTATGTCAACTGCTAAGGTGCAGAGCATCAGCTAAGGAGCCCAGGGCTCCCAGGAGCACGTAGCCAGCGTCTTGGATCAGCTACGGAGTGGCTTCACACTGAGGATCTGTCTTGTCCTTGGATTGGATTATCATCCATTTGGGATTTTATTCTTGCCTGATGCACTGGCAGGCAGGAAGTGTGGATCCCAGAGCCACCGAGACAGGGAAAGGCCACGCTCTAAGTGCTCCCTTATGCCTCAGTCTGGCTGCGCACAAAATCACGAGCCACCACACACCTTGTAGATTCAAATAGCAACTCTTTATTCCCGAACTCACATCGGCATTCTACACATGTTCTGGGGAAATTCACATTCTGGGCAAAATCCACGTTCTCAATCCCAAATTCTCTGGGAGCAGGCATGCCTGAGGCAGCAGGATATGCTCTATTCCCAGCAGGGTACACCTTAAACCTGGAACTGCCCTAAACCCAAGGAGCAGGATACTCCCTATTCCCAGCAGGATACACCCTAAACCTGGATCCGCCCTAATCCAGTAGGATCCTCCTTAAACCCGGATCCACCCTGGTCCTTGAGCAGGGTCACCTTTCTCAAACATACATGCAATGTCACTGCAAATGTCCAAGGCAAGTCCATTTCCACGAGTCCTTCCTCTAAGCAACATGGGGTACGCTGGCAAGGAAATTGTCATACCTACTTGGCTAATGGCTCTCAGCATCTCCCCTCTTCTGATTAATTAAACAACAAGCAATGTGGCTTAAGGACTGTGCCTGGTAGGTTGTCCAATTCAACATATGGTTTTTACCCGTCATGGGAAAAACTGACCTCTGGGCGTCAGCCTCCTGTCTTAGGTTGATACCACTGCAATTGGATCATACCCATCACTGACTGCCGATCCAGCATACAGCCATACTTATGGATAGGCCTATGCACCAGTGTGGGGGGGTGAGGTTCTTGCCTCACCTCTGTTGGCCCCCAAATTTTAGACCATCACTAGCAGAAGGGAGGAGGATACAGAAATGCCAGGACACCAAGCCAATTGACGGCTCCTTTGGAAAAAGTTGCATCACTCGTGACACCATCAGCAAAGATATGCCAGCACTTCCACAATTAACATGGGGTGTGCTGGCAAGGAAATAAAAATTGCATCACTGGTGACACCATCAGCAAAGATATGCCAGCACTACCACAATTTGCTGCACCAGACGATAGTTCACAATGCATACAACTGATATATAGTCCAGGCAAGTTCTGCAAGCAATTCAATATGTCCATTTCCTCCCAACGTAAATCGAGTCCTTGATTGAGCATTACTTGTTGAGTTATATTCATTGATGCATCAGTTTATACAGTTTACTGTGATAGCTATCATGGAAGCTGTAGTTTGGTTTTATCTTAGTCTTCATCGGCACTGGGATGGAGATGGGAATTCTGGCAATGATGCTAAAGAGACATTATCCTGAACAGAATTTTTAAATATAATGAAAAGGAAAGGTGAAAGTAAACAAACAGATCTGTTAACCTCCTTTAAAAACAATCCTTAACAGCTGTTTACCTAATTTAAATTAAACTATTTAAATCACATGAATAAAAAAAAATAATTTGGATCCATTTTTTTATGAGTGCTCCTCATATATGATCTATGGACATACACACACACACAGACATACAACACAAAACAGAAGTGTGTACACATAACATACAACACATAAGACAATAGTAAAGACCTTGTAGCTATACCTAGGTGAAATCTCCATTGCAATGTTTAAAAACTCCACAGTCAAAAAATAAAACTGATCAGAAAAACATTAACCTAGGTTTGTATGAGCTCAAAAAAATAAAATAGAACTTTATGATGTGGGAAAATGCAATAATAAAGTAGATATTGAAAAAAGCACCCTGGTTAATCACTGTCACAGATGTAAGAATAGCCAAGCTGGAGCCCTTGATATCAGCTGTTATGGATTTGAGTCAAATCATCTTTTTTTTGGTCTGTAGAAATTGCTTTAGTTAATCTCTCTGGAATCCAAATCGGTTGTTGTTCTCCCTATGGAAAAACACAAACAGAACCCCAACTCCAGACAATCACTGGGTCAGCACCTTTCCATTGTCCTGTTAGAATATCTTTCCAAAGCACCTTAGGCTTATGTACATTTTTTAGATACATATGACTTTCCGCAGCACTAAGTCCTCATGAATCCAAATTTTAAAAGTTTAGAGTTAAAAGGGTTATTTTAAGTTTATCTTTGGGGGATATATACCCCTTTCCAATTCCCTCTTTTTGCTTTAATAAGTTTGTTTTAATAGTCTGATGAGCTCTTTCAAGTATGCCTTGTCCCTGTGGATTGTATGGGATTCCTGTTATATGAGTAATACCAAATGATGAGCAAAATTGTTTAAAAGAGGCAGAGGTATAACCAGGACCATTATCTGTTTTTAACTGTTTAGGAATGCCCACAGTGGCAAAATTTTGTAAGCAATGAGCTATAACATCTTTAGTTTTTTCTCCGGCATGAAGGGAGCTCATCAAAAATCCGGAAGAAGAATCAACTGTAACGTGTAAATATTTTAATTTTCCAAGTTCTGGCAAGTGTGTGACGTCCATCTGCCAAATATGGTTAGGTATCAGTCCTCTAGGATTGACTCCAAGATTAACTTGTGGTAAAAAGGTCACACATTTTTGACATTGTTTTTTTATGTGTGTGGCTTGTTTGTTAGTTATTTTAAAACACTTTTGTAAAGTATTAGCATTAACATGAAACCTTTTATGAAAATTTGTAGCCTCTTCTAGTGTAGAGAAAATATGTATGTCATGTGTAGTTTTATCTGCTAAATCATTGCCCAAACTAAGGGCTCCAGGCAATCCTGTATGTGCCCTCATATGTCCTATAAAGAATGAATCTTTTCTGGCCCAGATTAGACTTTGTATAGTGGAAAACAAAGAGAAAACAGTAGAGGAAGGGGAAATCCTACCAGCATCTTCAAGGGATACAATAGCATTAACTATATATTGACTATCAGAAAATAAATTAAATACAGAATCTTTGAACATCACAAAAGCTTGTAAAAATGCATTAAGCTCTACCTTTTGAGCTGATTGTTTGGATACTAAAAATGTAAAAGTTTGATGAGGGGTAACTACCGCTGCTGTACCATTATTAGACCCATCAGTGAATATATTTGGAGCATTCATGATAGGTGTTTTTCTTGTCATTTTTGGAAAAACTACAGGATGCTTAGACCAAAAAGACAACAAAGGATTAGATGATAAATGATTACCAAATGAAACATTAGATTCACACATGATTATTGCCCAAGTATTTAACTCATTAGCTAACTCATCAATTTGATCCATAGTATATGGAGTAATAATTTTATTGGGAGAAATTCCAAACACTCCCTTTGGTGCTCTTATTCCTTTGAGTATTAATTGTCCTACAGCCTCAGGATACCTAGTAAGAATAGTGTTAGGAGAATAAGATAAATATATCCACAATAATGGACCTTCTTGCCAAAATACTCCTGTAGGAATATTTTTGGTTGGTAGTACAATAAATAATAAAGGAAAACATATCAATTCTATCCAAATGCATATTTTCCATATATGTTTCAATGATTTTTAATGCCTTTCTAGCTTTAGGAGTTAACATTCGGGGTGAATTTGGATCTGATGGACCTTTTAGAATATCAAATAAAGGTCCCAACTCTCCTGTTGGTATGCCTAGATAAGGCCTTATCCAATTTATGTCTCCCAATAACTTTTGAAAGTCGTTAAGTGATTTGAGTTGATCTACTCGTATTTGAATTTTTGGTGGATGGACCATGGTTGAGGATAATAGAACTCCTAAACAATTGGAAAATTTAATTGTACTTTATCTATTCCTATCTCTAGATTATAATTTTTAATCAGTTTGTAAGTGTGGCATAACATTCCAGCAATGTGTTTTTATCTTTATGTGCTAATAATACATCATCCATATAGTGAAATATTTGTAGTTCAGGATTTTGATTTCTAAGTGGTTGGATTGCTTTGTTAACATAGATTTGACACATAGTTGGACTGTTAGCCATCCCTTGAGGGAGTACTTTCCATTCATATCTCTGATCAGGACCTTCATTATTTAGTGCAGGGATAGTAAAAGCAAAACGTGGACTATCCTCGGGATGAATTGGAATAATTAAAAAAAAATATTTAATATCTGTAGCTAAAACATGCCAAGTTTTTGGTAAAGCAGACTATTGAGGAATCCCTGATTGAGCAGGTCCCATAATAACCATCTCATTATTAATGGCTCTTAAATCTTGCAATAATCTCCATTTACCAGATTTCTTTTTGATGACAAAAATGGGAGTATTATGAGTTGCTGTTTGAATCTACAAGGTGTGTGGTGGCTCGTGATTTTGTGCCCAGCCAGACTGCGGCATTTGGTGGTCCATACACGGAATGTCCGAAACTTGGAGGTAAATGAAATAGCTCGCCCCTGAGGGAAGGCGAGAGAATGGGTGACCATTTCAAAAAACAATGTGTTCTTGTTTTGATTTATTTTGTTTTTGTTTCAAGCTGCCTATCCCTAGAAATTTCTCAGGCAAATGGGAAAAATGGTTGGCTCAAGGTTTGAAGTTTGTCGGCCCTGAGGAAGAGAAAATTGATACAACGATTTTTTATTCCGTTTTTGTTTCATTCAGTTTCATTTTGTTTTGTGTTATCTTATTTGGTTGCGTTATCTTTATAGTACATTAGAAATTATTAAAAAACAAACTGAAAAAGTGTTAAGTAAATTGTTAGAGGGTCAGACCATGGAGAAAGACATTTTAGATCAAGCAAAAGAGAAGGTCTCTCGAGCTAGTCAGACAGAGGAAGAAAATTTAAAGGAAAAGGGGCTATTAGGAAAAAAGCTACAACAGGAGGCTGTTACTAATTCTGTTTTATCACCAGAGCACGTAATTCAACCAACAGCCCCACCTATGGAGACAGCTGAGTGGCCCTCAAACCCCGTAGTTGATAAATGGGATCCTGAGACAGGACCTCAAAGATTAGCATGCCCTGTACTTGAACAGGTAGGAGGGCAGCGAATTCACAGTGCTTTAGATTTTGAAACAGTGAAGCAGTTAAAGGAGGCTGTAACAACCTATGGTCCCCAAGCTCCCTTCACGGTAAGCATGGTCGAATCCATTACTAACTTGGATATGATGCCAGCAGATAGGGCTAGCATGTGTAAATCTCTGCTAAATGGAGGACAATATTTGTTATGGAAGGTTGCCAATGAGGAATTTTGCACGGAGACAGCTAGGCGAAATGCAACAGCCGGTTACCCTCAAAGAAATCTAGAGATGTTGTTAGGAAAAGGACCTTATGAGGGTCAACGGCAACAAATTGAATATGACCCTGCTATATATGCACAAATTGATGAAGACACAGTTAGGGCATGGAAGACTTTACAAGGACATGGAGATTTACAAGTTCAGCTATCTAAGGTAATACAGAGAGCTAATGAACCTTACGCTGACTTTGTAGATAGGCTTATTCAAATAGCTGCCAGAATTTTTGGGGATACAGAACAAGCAATGCCATTAATAAAACAACTGGCTTATGACCAAGCAAATCGTTGCTGCAGAGAGGTTATTAGACCATGGAGACATGAAGATTTAAAACACATATATTAAATTATGTAGAGATATTAATGAACAAGGGCAAGTCTTGGCAGCTGCAGTGCAACAAGCTTTAGATGCCAGGCCAAAAACATGCTATAATTGTGAACAAACAGGACATTTTAAAAGGAGTTGCCCCATAGGAGGAGGGTTTAACAAAACTAGATATCAAAGGAGTAGAATACCGGGTATTTGCCCAAGATGCCGTAGAGGGAGACATTGGGCTAATGAATGCCGTTCTCAAAACACCATAGAGGGTACTCCCTTATCAATAAATGGACAAGAACCAGGTATTTACCCATGATATCATGGAGAAAGGCATGAGGCTCCATTGCCAAAAAACGGACTGGGGGGCCCAATGCTCCGGGGCCCACAACCACAAATATACGGGGCAGTGGAGGAAACCAGCAACACCATCAGGGTAGTGCCCAGGACACATTGTCCATTAGATCCCGCATCAGACAAACCCGAGGGAGCGCAGGGTTGGACATCTGCGCCTCTGCCAGAGCAGTACTAACTCCAGAGATGGGAGTTCAAATCATTCCCACAGGGGTAAAAGGACCTCTTCCCCAAGGAACAGTAGGCTTATTATTGGGATGTAGTTCATCTACATTAAAAGGACTTATGATAAGGTAATTGATCCCAATTATGTAGGTGAAATAAAAATTATAGCTAGTTCTCCAAGAGGTATATCAGTAATTTCACCTTGGGCTAGAATAGCACAGTTGTTAATGATACCCAGCCTACATAATAATTTCTCTAGTCGTAGTGTAGAAAGAGGTTCCAGGGGATTAGGCTCCACAGGTGTAGATTGGGCTATGCTGTCATTAAATTTAGATTCTCGCCCAATGCTAAAACTAAATATTCAAGGACATGAGTTTAATGGGCTACTGGACACAGGTGCTGACCTTAGCATCATCTCTCGTCAAGAATGGCCAAAATATTGGCCATTACAACAAGCCACTCAAACACTTTGAGGCCTAGGAGGGGCGACTAATCCCCATAGAAGTGCAATGATATTAGATTGGAAGGATCCTGAAGGATGTGAAGGAACTATACAGCCATATGTATTGGATCATCCTCCTATAAATTTATGGGGACGAGATGTCCTAGATCAATTAGGTTTGACGTTAACAAGTAACATCAATCCTAATGTGCCCACTACTAGGGCTAGACAAGGTATTAGAAAAGAAAAAATATTAGGAGAACAAGAACAAGGTATAGCAACACCAATACAAATGGATCAAGGAACAGACAGCCATGGGTTGGATTTTCAGAAAGGGTCACTGAGACAATCAAAATTACTTGGAAATCAGAAAGACCAGTGTGGATTCCTCAGTGGCCCCTGACTAAAGAAAAGATACAAGTAGCCCATGATCTGGTCAAACAACAATTAGCGGAAGGACATATACAACCTTCCGTACCCTTAGCCGCCTCTCCACGCAGAGTCTTCAACCTTTGGGCTGTGGATTTCTGAGTTACACAGAACAACAATTCGTGAGTCTTTGCATATTTCTGCTCGAACTAGATTTCCTAGATATGTTCTGTTTCTTGGGGTGGTGGCAGATGGCGTTATTCTGTGTGTTCTAGAAGTCCTAATAGAGGGGTCAGATGCCATGTGTCATGAGCTCATCTCATCTTCCCCAGAGCTCCAGTCAAGTGTTCTCTGTTCCCATCTTCAGAGGGACCAAAACAGGCTCAGTAAGGTCAAGAGATGTTCCCTGGGTGACAGCATTGGACCACTCTGTCCCATTCTAAGCTCTAAGCAGCCTGTACCCTTAAGTTGGAGGCTGACCTTGGAACGGTCTGGAATTACAGAAACCACATGGCCAGGAGCTTTTAGGATGGAGTCCAACTGCTACAGGAAGCTATTCCCCACCTGGGGCAGGTGCCTCTCTGTGCTGCGGCGGGAAGGGAAAGCCTCACAGACAGTGGAGGAAATTCTGATCTTGGAGGTAATGTGCTACCAAGTTCAGAGGTGACAAGGTCTGGAATGGCCCCGTCCCACGGGTGTGACTTATGTGAGCCTAAGTTTGCTTATCCATGAAGCGGGGGGGTGTCCCACCACCCTCTCCCTTCAAGGGATAAGTTTGAGGATCAAATGAACATGAAAGAACTTAAGGAACTTTAGAACATTCTGGAATGTGGAAACAAGCCATTCCTAGGTAGGCAGATCTTGTCAGAGGTGTGGCCCTGCAGGGGTCCTTGGGCACTCTTCTTGGGAACATCTACACCACTCAGACCAGGTTGATGACAGTCCCCGAGATCAATGTGAAGGTCTCTACACCTCAGGCTGCAAATCCACCCCCTGCACCACAGACATGGCCGAGGATGAGCTCGGCAGCTTTGCTCCTTGTCATCGCAAGATGGAAACCACCAAGTCCAAGGTCAAAGGATGTGTCCTGGCCCATTCTTAGGATAGGGTAAGAATCCAGTTAGAAGAATCAAACTACATGGCCTGCTCGATTCTGGATCAGGGAAGGGCCACAGTGGAGGAGGATTGAAGGGCTAGCAAGCCCAGCAGAGTGATCGAGACCAAGACGGGCAAGGGGGGGGGTTCCATGGTTGCTGCGTCCTAGAGGATCACCGACACCTCCATCCTGTGGTTAACGAGTCACTCAGGTAAGATCCCCACCTGAGGCAAGAGTCTTCAGCAGCCTTCCCAGGAAGCCGTGCCTGATGCCAGCCCCTGTCCTTGGATCCCATCCAGTGTGTCTCGCCACCAACCCATGCGAGTCCAATAGTGAGAAGGTTAAAATCTGCACCCGTGCAGGTAGCAAAGACCCTCCCTGGGGACCTCTGCCCAGGGCCACTCTAGTTCTTCTTCCCTGGAGCCCCATGGGAAGCTTTGAAGGATTTGTAAGATGGCAGTCCTGGGTCAGATGGCCAGGTACAGACGTGACTACCTGTCCTTGAACGGGTGAGAACCGCCTTCAAAGGGTGGTGTTGGGGAATAAAATTGGGTTGTCATCTCTTTGGCCCACCATCTGACCCTTGAGAGTTTTTAAATGGTGGTGCCCAAGTTTTGCAGTAGAGTCACCTGGGGAATTTTGAGGTGTCCTGGTGCCCACATCCCACGTCACACAATGCCTTGGGATGGAGGTCGAGCATTAACGCTTTAAGAATCCCGACAAGCAGCACAGATCAGGAGCCACTAATGATGTTGATCTCCTCCCTACATCAGGGAGCCTGGTCATCGCTCTGTCTGGCCGTCCATCTTCCGTCTGCTTAGGCATGCAAGACGAGCTCGGCCCCTCCAGGATTGCCTGCGCTTCCTGGCAAAACCAAGAACACTGCCACCCTCCTTGCAGCCAGGGGCACCGAGCACCAGATGCTCAGACTTGGGAGGCTGCCTGGTCTTTTCCTCCAGGAGGCTCCTGAACTCTGGTAGAGTTCCTCCCACAGCCCCCATTGCTGTCTGTTAAGCAGAGAGGGGAGCAGCCATGCTCCCCCACGCCCCTGTCCTCTCCCATCTGGACAACTCCAACCATCTCCTGCCTTCCCAGCCTTTTCTCCAGTCCCCACTCCCAGGACTAGCCACTCAGGTCTTCTAAATGTACCTCTGCATTAAACCCCCAAGGGCTCCCCATTGCCACATGGGCAAAGACCAAACTCCCATTAGCATCCAAAACTCCACTACTAGCAGCTCTAGTCTCATTGTGCTTCCTGCATTTTGAATTTCCACCCACTAATGGTAGATTTTAATTCCTTGACTAATTCAGCCCCAGGACCTTTGCACCTACAAATTGATTTTACTCTCAGGTTCTTGAGGCTTCTGACTAGCTCACATACTTCTGTTAGCCATTTCTTGGGCTTTTTCTGGCTGTCTTGCCTGCTAACAGCTGAGAAAAGTACTTGTCACTCTGTGGAGTCTAGTATGTGCTTTCAGTGTTAGCTCATTTAATCCCATGACCCTTCTTACCCTACTTTACATATGGGAAACTGGGGCCCAGAAGTTAAGCCTTTCTCTTAAGCTAAGGTCACATAGCTAGTGAATGGCCGAGCTAGAACTTGAGCCTGGGCAGTCTGGCCCAGAGCCTTTGACCTTGGCATGATCTTGCTCTAGACAGTAGCTATTGTGCTGTGGCCAAGTCATGAAAGCCATCTAGGGTTCCCAGAGCTCTGGACATAGTCAGCATGTGATTCTTTTTTTAATGGATCACCCTCCAGTGAGGAGGGGTGGGCAGAGAGGATCTTTCTCCTCATCCCTATGTGGGTTCCGAACACACAGACTCAGGGGAGCAGGGGGCAGCCCAAGCTTTGGGAACGTGGTTGTGCCCACAGCAACATGCCTCTACACGCATGTTCACACGTGTCTACAAGGTATGTCCTTTGGCAGGGCCACGTCCTTGCCTCTGTAGAGGATGCCATCCCACCTCCGCCCTGCCCCCTTCCCAGCCAGCTCAGGATCTCGGAACAGAACAGCCCCAACAATTCATCAGGGGACGTCAGGCTTCCAGAGCTGCTTGGAACATAAATCAAACGGAGGAGGAGGCAAGGTTTTTAAGAAAAGTTTTAAGGGAAGGTAGCGAGGAAAGGAAAATCAGAGTACTGGTGGGGGAAGAGCGATGGGGGGGGTGAGATCAAAGGAGAAACTTGGTCAGAAATAAGCGAGTTATTTATTTTTCCTGCTCTGGTCTCTGGGCTTTTGAGGGCTCCACGCTGATGTATTTGGACGGCTCAGGGCCACCTGCTGCAGAGGCCACCCCAGCCCCGCCCTGGCCAGCCCTCAGCACACTGGTTCCATCACCAGCAGCTGCCCCTCCTGCAGGCCCGAGAGCCTTTTGAAGTGGGTCCTGCTGGTGTTGGTCCCCCTCCTGGAGGGGCATGCACGTGGGGCTGGCATGACAGCTGCCCGGGTGGGGGTGGGAGCAGAGGGTCCCCTCATCACTCATGAGTCTGTTTATTTAGGAACCAGAGTCCCCCATTTTCTGGTTATTACTTAAGTCCCCTACCCATGACACCACCCCATTCCAGGGAGTGGGGCAGGAATAACACACTGCCACTTCTACAGGAGGCGCCCATCTTGCCTGGTCTCACGGTGCACTTGACTTTCAGAGGACAGATGGAGGTGGAGGGCTGAAGGATTCGTGTCCCCAGAGGGCTTAGGACAAGGTGGCTGGAGGCTGTTGCTAATCTCTGCGGAAGATGTGTGTGGGGTCTTCTTACCCTGTTTGCTCCAACATCTCCAAGGGATTGGCTACTCTTCTCCATATTAAGTTGCCTTTATTGAGCTTCTTGGCGTGCTCCTTTGAGCTGGGGCCAGTGATTGACACCACCGGGCCTTCTGTGCCCACCTTGCACCAACCCAGGGCACCTCCCACATGGTATTCCCACTTTACGGAATATGGGGTAAAAACAGTTTTGCATCAGATAGTCACTCAGCTGCTGGAGATTTAGCAGACAGATGCAGAATCCCAGCCCTTGTGGAGCTCTGGGTTCCAAGTGGGGAAGACAAAGAAATCCTCGTTGGGGTGGAGAAAATAGAGGAGGTGGGGGGCAAAGTTACAGTGTTAATTATGATAGAGAAGGTCTCATGAAGAAGGTGGCACATGAGTAGAGACCTGAGGGACAAAGGGAGCCATGCCACTCTGGGGAACCACATCTAGAGGATTGAGAAAGGACAAAGCTCCTGCCATTGGAGACTAGCTGTCCCACCACTCCCTCCCACCCTGAGGTCCTGCCTCGTCTCTGCGGCCTGAACTCCGTTGAAAGCGAGACACGGGCTATCTGGCACAGGCCAGAAGTAAAACAGATCTGGTCTAGATAAGAGGGGAAGCCATGGAGACTGGGATTGACACCTGGCATCTTATAAATCCTAGTGAGTGTGCCTTCTCTCCTCCCCTTGGAGGACATGATTCCCTTCCCCCACATACCCCCACCATGGAGAGCAGGAAGACTGGGGTACAGCTACCCCCTTCTTAGCACACATGCTGGAGAGCAGTCAGGTGAACCTCCCAGACCCCTCCCAAGGGGATCTCACATGTAGATTTTAAAAATGTTGAACTCAGAAGCAGGGTAGAATGGTCCCTAATGGGCTGGTGTGGTTGGAGGGATGTTGGTCAAATACAAAGTGTCAGATAAGAAGTTCAGGAGATCTGTTGTATCACATGAAAAAGTCTATTAACATAGTATCACCTTTTGGAAAATTGCCAAGAGTTGATTTTGCTTTCTAATCACAGAAAACAAGAAAGAAAGAGAAATGCATTAGCTTGAGCCTGTCCCTCACTGTACACATATTTAAAGTCAATTTAAAAAAATCAAATCATCTTTCTATTTAGCTGCAGAAATGCCATTAGCTGAGATTCTAGGGTCAATCTCTGCTTTCAGGCTGAGCTGGGCTCTTCCTGGGCAGCCCCAAGTCACAGGCTGAACATGGAGGGGCACTTCTGCTCCGTGCAGGACTCTTCCATAGAGAGGCACTCTCGGCTCTTAGTCCCCATTAACTCATTAACTTGGGGTAGCTATCAGCTCTGCTTCTTGGGAGGAGGCTCTCTGCCCAGGTCCGCCTCCTCTTCCCATCTCTTTTGCAGAAACCAGTGACGTGCCGGCAATGTTTAACCTGCTCAGGTTATAGCATCTGACAGTTTCTGTGGTGTAAGCACTCTCATAGCAGCTGATCTCCCAAGACGAGGTAGCACTCAACACAATTGGGAATTGTCTCCAACTGATCCCTGGGAATTGTCTCCAACAATCCTCTTTCCCGTCTTTATCTCTGCATTTATTTCCTTAGGGACCCAACCAAGATCTGACATGGCCACCTTACGAAGTCTCCCTCTTTTCATATCCTGTCCATCAGCATGTCCAGTAAGCTCTCAAACACCCTGAACCTGCCCACATTCCTCCTGCCCTACACACTAAGCACGGAGCCCAGTGGGCTTTCTTGCCAAGTGCCTTCTTGCAATTGTCTTAGGAGAGGCACTGATATGTAGTAGGGCCTCAGCATGTATCGGCCGACCCAGGCCAAAGCTAGGATGTGCGTAGCTAGAATCCAAGGCATGTCTCCCATCCTCCCAGCCCACTCAAGTCCACCTGTCACTTCAGACAGTCCTTGTCCCTATGAGCATCATGCCACTGGCCTCAAAGTCAACCTGAGGTCTTTCTCCGATCACGTAGCATGCAAGAAGCACATACAACCCCGAAGTCCCTAGACATCCACACCCAGAGGCGCCCACCCCACTGACCCATGAAAACTGGTTCAATACCCTGTGGCTTTCTCTTTGCCTGGAGAACCATCCTAGAGCTTTCTTCTGGGCCACCCATCAAGTTGTCCCTGTCTTAGTCTATTTCACCTGCTCTGACAAAAGGCCACACACGGGTGGCTTACACAAGTCTCATTCTAAATGTCAAGATCAAGGTAGCAGCAGACTCAGTGTCTGGTGAGGGCCCATTTCCTGGTTCAGACCTTCTTGCTGGGTCCCCCCTGGGAGGGGCCAGGCAGCTTTCTGGGGTCTTTCATGGGTGTAGTGGTCCCTTCAGGAGGGCTGAGGGCACCCCTCCCTCATGGGCCTAGACACTTCCCAACAGCCCCCTCTTCCACCAGAGCCTAGGGTGGCAGGTCCTCAGCACACTAGTTTTGGTAAGAAATATCCAGGCCATCCGTTTCCAACAGGATAAAGCCCCTCTGCTCAGCAGGGTTCTAATGGCCTCCTGTAATGCGGAGGTCCATCCCAGGAAGCAAGAGGGTGGGGAAAGGAGACAGGAAGTGAGTGGACTTCCTGTACCCAAGCTCAGTCTGGGAACTTCCAAAAGCAGACCTCGAGCCACTACATTGGCCAAGCCGGTCCCAGCATGAACAGGGAAATTCAGAACCTACCATGAAACCTCTTCAGCGTCCATCTTGAGAGCCACTCAGTCCCTGAACGAGGCCGCTAGGCAGGGAATCAGGGAGGTGCGTTTACCAACCAGGGGGAGCAGGTGTGCTCAGGAGCTCCCAGAGGTGACGGCCACCTTGATCCACTTAACGTGGGCCTTCTGGGCCAGAGATGATGGACCTGCTCCTGCATGTGCGAGTTTTCAGAGGAAGTCTGGTGGGGCAGATTTAGAAGTCGCAATCTCCTGCCTTGATCCTGGGCGGCTCCCTTCCCAAACCCTCCCCTCTATGCATTCTCTACCTGTTCTGAAGTTACTAGAGCCTGGTGTGAATTTAGGGACAATAAAACCATCAAAGGGCTTGGTCCTGAGAACAATCAGGGAGTTTGCAATAAAAGAGTATCCTGCCCCAGGAAGGTGTGACTTCAAGGCAAGTTGATGAGACACCTTGGAAGGGGCCTTGCTGGGGCGGCAGGAGAGCTGCCCATGTGGGATGGCTTAGGGGACCATCTGGCCTGGCCATGGGCAGATGCACCTTGTTAGCTGTAGTGCAGGTCCGTCTCCAATGCTTTGGGAGTGAGGCCTTGGTGTGCCAGTCTCTTCCCCCAGTTGTCCATGCATCCAAGGGTGCGTCAGAACTCGCTTCTTTTTCCTGATGATTCAGGGGTCCTTTCCCCTTATGTACCACAGAGGTCAAAATTCCCACCTCCCAAGCCCTAGGAACTTGACCTTCCAACTTCTATCACTCTAAGACCTCGTGGAATCCTAGCACTCAATGCCATCTTCCACTCTATGAGCTGGCCCTCCTCCCCATGACTGGAAGACCTGGACCCACAGAACAGTCACCGAATGTGTCAAAGTCTCATCTTGCTCAGGGCGCTGGGGACGTTCAACAGGAGGCAGGTGAGACCTTCTCATCTGGTTTGGGATGTGGTATCCAATTGAGAGAGTTTGCAAGGAAAAAAAATATCAAGGTAAGGGATGGACAGTAACAAGGGCTATTGTAGCAGCTCAATGCCACCTTCTCAGGAAGTTTCTTACAAGACCTAAGGAGAGGAAGTGAGCTCACACTCAGGTGAGTTTGCCCCAGGGATGTCAGAGGGCGTCAGTGGGGCCAACTGTTCCCCTCGTCCCCTCCCCACCCCTCAGCTGCGAGGTCTATCTGAAGCTCCTCCTCCCGTCTCACCTGGCCAACTCGGCCGAGATGCCACCTCCAGGAGACTGTCCCCAGCTCCCCATGTCTCCTATGATGCACCCAGACCTCCCTACATCTGCCTCCCTGGCTGTCAGTCCTCCTGAGGCTGCCTCATCTGTGGGGTGCAGCCTAGGCCAAGGTCACATGCTCTCTCCAGGCTTCCAACCAATGGCACAGCCACGTCATTATGAGGGGCTGGGAAGGCCATATTGATGCCTTTGAAGGGACCTGCCAGTTCCAGAGCTCCCTGTGGGGTCCGTCACTGGGCCTGTGTGGCAGCGGCACTCCCGCCTCCTTCCCCAGGGGGTTGAGCCCAAGGAAGCCCTTGTAGCCTCTGCCTTGATGCCAGTCCCCTGAGAAAACCCAACACTCCCAGTGTCACCATCCATGGAAATGGTAGTGACTGCAGGCCAGTGTTGCAGGCTTGACACTGGATCCAGGGTTTCTGTGTGGTTGGTGCTCTGAGCACTGGGCACGATGATGTGGGTTCTCACAAGTGCTTAATGCTAAAATTGGTTCCCATTTTTCAGATCAGACCGGGTTTCAAAACAAAGCAGCAGAGCTGGGACCGACTCTAGACCCAGAGTCATTAGCATTGGTAAGTGCCTGATTCTTGTGTATCTCTACCTTTCTCTGAATTTCAGGATGGCGAGATCCTGGCCTCCCAGTGGACCAAGGAGCACATGAGCATCTCTCCAAATGTACCTGAGGATCTGGGCTGGATACCCTTGGCCCCTGGCCAGCCATTACCTAGTTCCCTTGGTGATGTCCCATTTCATTCTTGGGAATTTCCTCGGACTGTGGACATAGCTTCTCAGCGCAGAGCCTGCAGATTACCAGTGGCATTTCCAGCCAGAGGCCTCCACTTTGTTTAAGCAACAGACTATTAATGGACAGGACTATGAAACATGGAGGATTGTTCAGTGATGCATCAGAACAGGCTGGCCATCTGGAACATGGCAAGATGTCCGTGTTCACAGGGACTTTGTTGTGGAGGAGAAAGAGGATTTGCTGTGTGGTCTGAGCCAGCACAAAGGTCCCCTTGTATGCTTGACTGGGGAGCACTAGAGCTGAGAATGCTTGGTTTCCAGATACGGGACACTGGTCTGACACTTGGTCTTGCAGGCAGCTTTGGCATGGCTGAAGACTGAAGGTCAGGGTGAAAATCCACAGGACTTCTAGCATAGACTTCCCCAGCTCCTTATCCCCATTTTACAGCTGAGAAAATAAAAGCTCAGAAGCTAAAACCATCCTGATCTATCTCAAGGCTGTTGTGATAAGCGCCCCCGACTCACAGCTTATAGAAAGCACATATGCTTTTTTACACAACTCTGTATCTGCTACTCGGTTGTTGAACACATGTAATGGGTGATCTGCCCCCAGCAGTGTGGGGTCATTCATGTCTTGTAGGCAGTTAAGGATCCATGCTGGGGAGGCCTGGGTACTATCTGTGTGAACATGGGATTGAGTGACCTCCCTGCAGTTTGGGGAAGAACATCTTGAAGATATTCAAAAATAGCATTGAAAGTATGGTTTAAGGTCAGACAGATCCGAGTCTGAAGGTTATTCTCTTACTCGCTTTGTGATCTCAGGAATTTTTAACTTCACCTCCCTGAGCCTTCATCCAAAAAAGTTCATGTTGTCCCCTACACCTTATATTGGTGGTTTTGAAGCTAGGATGCTCTTTGTATCAATTGCCTGAACATCGCCTTCAATCAACCGCATTCTGTTTGTCCATGGATCTGCACATGTATAGGAATCAGGGAAGGAACAGACAGCTCATTCCGTCATCAGTTGGGTGACAGGACAGCATTCTTGACATGGATTTGTTATCTGCAATGACTTGCCAGCCATATGGGTGGAGCTAGCAAGTACTAGGGGTTTCTTTCCAGATCTTCTCTCCACAGGGGAGCTTGGGCTTCCTCACAACATGGTGGAGGGTTTCCAAGACCAAGTGTCTAAAGATAGCCAGTGGAGATCCAACCCAAAACCTTTGTGACCCAGCCTTGGAAGACTCATTTATGCCCTGTTTTATCAAATGAAGAAAGCAAAAGATGAGTCCAGCTTCAAGCAGTAAGGGATGGATCTTCATGCAGTTTGGGAGTACTGGGGAAACTGGAGACCATTTTTAAAAATTTATCTGCTATCCCATTGATCTCCCACCCCATGTTCCTTATCCCTTCCCTGTAGTCACTCCAGCTACCCATTTCTAGCATTTGAGCTTCTCTGTCAATTTGCCTGTAGTGAATCAGTGCTCATCACGCTCCTGGAAGCCCTGGGGGTAGGACACTCCTGAAGGCAGCCTTCCAACCCCCAGTGGCCTCTTCCCTTTCCTCTTGCTTTCTGGAATCCCATCAGGTAAACCACTTGCTCCCATGATTTTGGGTCTTCATCCAATGCAGACGCCTGGAGACATGGAGATTGGAGGGAATGCACAGCTTCCGGCCCTTCTGCTGAAGTCTACAGGGGGATGGGCCCACACATGGAATAGGCCATTCAAGCCCCTCGTGCTCCGACTGCCCGAAGGATCACAGATCCGCCAAGTCCATTGACCGAGAAAATTCCCAAGTGTGACATGCAGGTTAAGTGGACATATCTGAATGCATCAGACTCTCCAGTGAGCCTGGATTCTGGAGCAGGGAGAAAGATGTCCACATGGCAGTCCCACAGGTCCCAGGCTTTTATTCAAAAAGAAAGTCACTATTCAACGGTTGGACTGTACCCGTCTATGGCACCTTTGGGATCTATCATAGCATTGGCAGTGTCACCTTGAGCTTCTCAGGTCAGCAGCCCAGGGTTGAGCATAGAAGGGACATGGGGCCTGGCTCATTTGTGCCTAGTGTGGCATTGCTCAAATGAGCCTTGCTCTGGAGCTTCCCCCTGGGGTTTGCCCAGGTATCCTCAGACTTATATTATAATTCAAGTCTCCCCTGTCCACATCCAGTTCACCCCTTTACCACTGCTGAGTAGCTCAGCTCATGCACAGGGCACACGAGGGGGCAGGGCTCCACACTGGCAGGTACCTTATGTCATCTGCAGCTGGCTCTCTCCGGATTTCAGATCTCACCCACCTCTCAGTCATGGCAGGGCTACTCAGGTGGACACAGCTGCTCAGGGAGGTTCCACCTCGGCCCCTCCCAAGGGATCTTTAAATCATAATTGCTGACCCAGGATGTGTTGGTGCCGAGTTTATCAAGAAGTATCAGCCTTCCTCCTTCAGCTCCAGAGCCAAGACTAATCTAAACACCCCACCCCATTCGTTACTCTAATTCCATCAGCAAGCTGAGCAGGCCTGACCCCGCCTCTGATTTATGGCCTCACCAACAGATGCCGAAGCTGAGGACCCAGCCAGGCATCTGGGTAGCTGGGAGGAAGGTGGGTCAGAAGAGAGGGCAGCCCCCTCAGCCCTTCTGGAGGGGAAAGAGATGTAGGAATTTTGAGGTTTTGCTGGATGAATGCAGAGGGCAAGTTATATATGCAGGGCAGAAAGATTCCTTTCTGCATCTTCAAGTGAGCCAACTTGGGAAGAGGGAAAAAGTAACCCATGTGTCAGTGGCATGAGGTGGCATGTGTGGTCTGATCCCCTCTCACACTCCTGTGGCTCCATGATTACCATGAGCCCTGGGTCATTTTAATTTTAGCAAATATATTGTGATAGGATCATGGGCAGGACCCACAGGTCTGTTATTTATACTTTAGTGGTTTTACAGTGTTTTTATTACATTTAGGAAGGTGCAAAGATCCCAAGTACGGTGCTTAGGGAGTGTTCACAGAGTGAATGTGTCTCTGCAGTTGTAATTAAGCAGAGCATCTTGACATTGGTGTGTTCTTTTGAGAGATCTGCTTTTTGGAAGAAGGTAACCTAGGCCTCCTTCCTACACACAGGCAATCTCACTTGCTGCATCCACTTGTACAGGTACCTGTTCCCCTGCTCCCCAGTGGGGAATAACCCTGGTCTGAGCTGGATACAGTCTGGGGCCATTTGGAATCAGCAGATGGTTGGGCTTCTACCTGGAGTGGAAGGTTCTTTATTCCCTCTTCACTTCCATGTTTCATCCCACAAGAACAAATTCTGCTCTCAAACAGCACTGAACTATGAACCTTGACCCCTCTAGATTCTAATCCCATCAACAGTTGCTTCATCCCAAGTGCTGGCTTCCTGTAGGAAGCTGAACTTCAGTTTTATCTACTCCATTTCTACAAAGCTTCGAGGTTTATTTGTTGCCAAGAAATAAGTGGGGGAGGCCACCTCAGTGGGTCCCCTGGCATCGACTCTGGGATCCAGTAGTTACTACAAAGCGCCCTTGGGATTTACCAGTAGGGATCATTCCACTCAAGAAAGCGGGAGGCCAGAGGGTGGACAGATGCACACCATCAAGCAAAGTCTAGAGGCAACCACATCACTCCACAGCTGAGCTCTGGGGATGGAACAGTTGGTCTCTCCAGTGGGCTTCAGGGGCACGAGGGAGGAGTGGGTGTGGATCAATGCCTGGAGGAGGCAGAGGTATAGTCACCCCTGGTTCACACATACAGCCCAAGTGGCCCAAGGTTCATCCTTTGACATTAGAGATTTGGCTTTAGGATTACAAGAGCCTCAGGAACAAGTGCACATAGAGATGTACAGGAGGGCCCAGCAAGGACATGCTCCAGACGCTGAACACATCAAGATGCCAGGTAATTCGTTACTGTTAGTGAAGAGGTGCTTCTGGGCACAGTCCAGGTTCCTAAACTGCCACCAGCCTTTTCAGCCACGGGTTACGTGGGAGCCACTCTGCCGATTCCAGTGGACAGACAACCAGAGTTGGAAGAATCTAGGTCTGGTGAACACTAAGGACCAGGAATGATTCCACTGCAAAGACGACCATGCACCCAACTTCAATTCTCCTGCTGCCAAGGGGCCTCCACACAGCAGGGAGAGGGGGTGGGGAACCAGCTGTGGTAGAAGAGGTGGCATATTCGTGACAATCCGAGAAGCAGGAAGAGCCAACAAGGATGATAACGACAAGATCCGAAAAGACTGCTGTAGTGGGGACAGCATGAAAACTGCTTTATAACTAGGTTAGCCAGGAGGACCACACTAAAAATGGCAGAGATGCCATCCTAGTGTGGGGGACACCAGTGGAAGAATGGACCATATACCATGTCAGCCACCATAAATGGTCATTCCTTATACTCGAGGAGAAGCCCCAAGTAGGCTGACAGGACATCTCCACGTGGGTGTGATTGTTTGGTTTGACTCCAAAGATCATGCTATACCCTGTCCTGTGCTCCACAGGAGTCACCTATTTGTATTCACCTGGAAGACTCTGGCCCCTGTCCTCAATGAACCGTGAGTGCCAACAAAGTTCCTTGCTGGCCATTTCTTGGATTTTGCTGACAAGATTGGGTTTGGGTGGCTACGAAAATAATGGTACCTCTGGAATCCTATAGTATTAAAGATCCTATCCCCAGGGACCAGAGGATGCCGTCAAGAAAAATCCTCAGCAGAGCAAAAGGCAGTCTGGGGTATCTCGTTCTTTTCTTCCCAGTGACTTCATTCCCTTACCATTTTGGGCTTCCATGACTACAAGCTCAGCTGGGCCCATGAGCACTGGTTACTTCTCTGCTCTTTCAGTTCTAGGAGAAGTGGCAGGGGACACAGTCCCGAGACTACAGAGAGACCATGACGAATGGGTCATCTTTTAGGCCGTGGACATCATGCAGTGGTTTCCTGTCTGCCATCAGGGATTAACTGGGAATCAAAGTTCCTTCTCTCCTCTTGCCCAGGGTATAAAAGCTTTGGTTCACAGAAACATTAGAGTCAGAGCCAGGGGAGGAGAGATTCTGTGTGTTAAATAAGCAGCATCTGAAGGAGGACTTCTCTTCCTTAGGAGTTGGTTCAGGAAGGGCTTATCCTCCCCAGGTGAGGGCTTCACATTCACTTCTATTTGCAAAGGCACATTGACCCCATAGGTTCCCATACTCCCCTCTGGGAAGGTGGAGCCAAGGAACAGCTGAACCCACTTTGAATCACTGATTTCATTCCTCAGCCCCACAGGTTAAGGGATGATTTCTCAGGTTCAGCACAGGTGGGCAACCTCACCTCTGAGTCAAGACCATCCCCTGCAAGGCCACAGTACTGGGGCATTTGGTTCCATGTCCCAGGAGAGCTTGTATCATGGCAAGCATGCAGGGATGACCATAAAACTCAGGTCTTTCTATCTAACGTCCTTATTTCTCTTGTCTTTCCGTCTCTTCCCACTAGACTCCAGGAGCCAACAGTTTTCCTTCAAGGGAAGTCTGGATAGCCCCAGACTTTGGAAAGTCCCACCACTCCCCCACACAAACCTCTCATGCCATAGGATTCCAGAGACTACCATTAGTTTCTTAGCCACCAAAACCCAACCTCATTAACAAAAGCCAAGAATGGACCAGCGAGGAACTTAAAGTTGGCACTCCTGGTTCATTGAGGACAGAGGCCACAGAGTCAGTACTGAGTCCCTCATCGGTGGACTCCATGACAGCAGGCTTATAGTTATCCTGCATAAGACAAAAATTCTCAAAGTCGCATGACTGCCAACCAAGGCAGGTCAAACCTCACTGAGTTTCCCATTCTGTTTCTCTCCAGGTCTTTGGATGTAGAGTCCTATTCTCGGGTCCCAAGACTGCCTTCCATTCTTTGATTTCAGACACAAGTGACCTTTGGTCACTGATTGTGCCATGTATTCTGCCACGTGAAACCTATTTCCCTTTATACAGACAGCAATGGACGGCTGAGGGTCCCATGCTCCATGAGGACCAATTTTTA
The DNA here is from genome assembly GCF_045843805.1 of Urocitellus parryii. NCBI lineage: Eukaryota > Metazoa > Chordata > Mammalia > Rodentia > Sciuridae > Urocitellus > Urocitellus parryii. Next base: position 141,516,144 of record NC_135533.1, read on the forward strand.
ATCCAAAGCCTCCTCAGCACAACCTTCAGAGAATGGCTTCTGAGGGGTGTTTCAGAGGCACACCATAGCATTCCTCCTCCGGCCCACGAAGGCCCATGTGCATCTTATAATGAGGACTGCATTTAGTGATCTTCAGGAGTCTCCCAGAACCTTGGCAGACCCAGCATAGCTTAGGAGTCCAAGTCCAAACTCATCTGGGCTCCTCACGGTGAACTTTAGCTGCAAGTCCTCAGTTAAAAGTCAAGAAACAAGTCACTTTTTTCCAAGACTCGATGGCTCAGGATACACACTAATTCTGGAAGGCAATAGGATGATAGGAAGGATCAGACCCAAGGAGACCAAACCCAGCAGGGCAGATGTTAAATCCTATGGCTTCCTCCTGGGATGAGGGACACCTGGGGGAGGATGTGAGCATCAGAGGGTTCAGACCGGCTGGCTCTTCCTGAAGCTTCCTTCAGCAAATGTCCCCCGTTCTTGGCATCCCCAACTTTGAGGTCTGCATTCTAGCTTCAACTTCACCCAGCGTCACAGCCCACCCTCTGGTGATGCTTGGAGGGTTTCTGATGGCAACACCTTTCTGGCCTCCCAGGTTTGCCTTGACGCCAGCCCCACAGTTCTGACATCCAACAGAGCTTTCAAAGGATCATCAGGTGAGCAAGGCCAAGGTCCGCCCCTCAAGTGAGCCACACACAGGGACCCGCGCAGACCTTGGCTATGGCAGCCCGAGTGCCTGAACCCCACAGCACAGGGAAACAAACCCTGGGGTCGTAGGACTCCTAGGTGGTCTTGAGCAAGTAGTGCATCCCGGGTCTCTCGGAAGTGTGAGTCTGAGAGGCTTTGAGTTTTGCTGGTTGCCTAGAATGCCCTTAGTGGCCTTTTTCTACTTTCCTGGTCAAAGTGGGAATCCCAGGGCCTTGTGTGACCAGGGAAGTGCTCACCCACTTTTGGCTTATTAGTGGCAATCACCTCATTAGCAACAAAACCATCATTGGCTGAGGTTTTAAGTACCCCCGTTTTCTGCAGAATGGAAAGTTTAAGTTTTTCCACTGGTTTCTGCTCCAGACTCATTGGGATCTAGATAAAAGCAGACAGCAACTCCAGTGCTACCTAAATGCTATTTGACTTGAAGTTCTCTCCAGATAGCTCTTCACCTTCAAACTCAGCCTTTCAAGTCCCAGAGGGACAAAGTAGAGCACAAGTGGCAGCAGGTCCCCAGCTCCACGAGATCCAATTTTCCATCTAAAGCCTCATCAGCACAACCTTCTCTGTCTGCGTGCCTATCTGGATTGTGGTTCTCCAAGGTCAGACTCATCCATTAACTTGGCTTGGACCATCCTAGGCTGCCTCCAGCCCCACGCCTCAAGACTTAACTTGTGCCATAGCCAATTCCAAAGGCTTCTAAAGTATACCGGGTGTCATCACAGCAGTGGCCCCACTCCTTCCTGGTGCCAGGTTTTGTTTAGTTTTCTATTGCCTTGGCAAAACACCTGAGATAGACAGTTTGTGAGGAAGAAAGGTTTAGACTTGGTTTTCTGAAGGTTTGAGTTGATGGTCACTTAGCCCCAATTGCTTTGGACCTGGGAGGGAGGGAGAGCATCAGGGAATGAGCAAAGCTAGTCACCTCACTCAGGAAGAGCAAGGGAAGGACCAGGGTCCTAACAGACCCTTCAAGGATCTGCCCCCAGGGACCTTACAGCCTTCTACTAGCCCCACTCCCCCACACAGGGTGCCACAGGGTGCCACCAAGCCTTCAGTGCAGGACCTTCGGGGGCCATGGTAGAGCCTGTACATCTATTCCATTGTTACAAACAGCTCACTTTTAGGTGTTAACTTGGATTAGTCAACAGCTAGAGAACTGGAAAAGTTGGAGTTTTGGATATGTCTATGGAGATGTTTCTAGAAGAGCAAGCATGAGAGATTGGTCACCACATGGAGGAGCCCTTTGCATTGGTTGGGGTCCTGCATGGAACAGGAACGAGTTGAGCCTGGGAGTGGGATGTGCTTTTAATCCTATTCTTGATCAGGACTCCAGGATTGACACAAGCCGCCCTTCCCCACTCTGCAGTTTGAAGACTTTGACTAGGACAAGGCTTCTCTGAGCATCCCAACATGTCTGGCTTTCAGATGGCCTGTCGGGGCCTTCTCAGCGTCTGTACACAAAAAAGTTCTCTTAAATCCTGTCTCATCCATACTCAGATGAGTTCTTTGACAAAAACATAACATGAATAGCTGTGGGTCCAGGGCTCTACAGGATCTGCTTTCCCATATGAAGCCTCATTGACACAACCTTCTCTGTCTTCATGGCTAGTCAGGGGTCTCCAGATATTTATATACCTCCTGCCAATCTTCCCTGTGGATCTTTGACTAAATAGGCTTTGGTACCAAGCACGATTCTAAAGGAATCTTGACATGAACTACTTAAGATATGCCAATTTAATGTATTTGACCATCAGATTGCAGACAAGGTGAAACAGGACTCCTGGCGACTCCACGTATGCCTTTAAACATTGTGAAAGGGGGGGAATATAATAGTTTTGAGAAATTGATGGAAGGGCGAGCTCAAGATTTGGTTTGCCAGGTCTGCAACAATAGCCAGAGAGCTGGGGGTGCTCTACAGCCACAGAGCTGGAGTTAGTTGAATCCAACAAGCCTGCTCATTGTGCAAAACCTCATGAGCCAGTCCCCCTCCAAAGCACATCGAGTATGATACTTTTGATGGCATAAAACTCATTAAGTGTTAATTAGGGAAACTACTTGAAATGCTTGGTTTTAAATTCCTTAGTAGATCACAGAAATTTAAAACTTAAAGGGTTTTAGTGACACAATGAGTATTCAGTGTTTTACCTGAGAGTGCATTATTTTTTCCCCATTTAACAGAGTTGTCAGGATTGGATGCTGCTGCCTGGGGTGGGCGGCTTTCCCTCAGTGTATGCCAGAGCTCCTTCCTCATGGAAAGACAGATCTGAGCAGGAGAACCAGGCTGGGACACTGAGAACTCAGTTCTCTTGGCATCTGCCAGCCATTCCAAGGTCAAAGACCATTTTCCCAAATCCCTGTGAACTGGAGCCCTGTTCTCCATGCCGCTTCTCATTCAGGGACTGGCTGAGCGGGGTTGGCCTCTATTTCTGTACGAAGCAGCTGGGGAAGGTTTCCTGGTCCGCCCCCAAATTCTGGGAAGCACAGCATGTATCAGAGGGACACGGGGAATGGTACCAAGATGAAGATGTGGAGGGAACTAGGTTTGAAGTCCACAAACCTGCAGTCACTGGGAGCTAGAGCTCCGATCAGGAGGCAAGAAGTAGGTTTTCCCCCAGACTTCAGTGCTGACCCCACGTGGAGGAATGAATTCCCACAACAAAGGATAAGAAATCGGCAGATATATACATTCGACGTTCACAGCCGAGTCCTCGGATTCAGAGTCAGTCTATGGCGATGACCAGGATGCTCAGGATTGTCTCTATTTCATTTGAGCCAATTGTCCAAGGACAGACCAGAGGGTACCTAAAAAAAAAAAGACATGATGGTTCTTCGTGGAAGACCCTCAGCAGCAAAAATTGTTTGCCCGACTCTTGGTCTGAAGGGCTTCTCTGGCATGGAGATATCCTAGGTGTGGCCCTGGATGCCTGGCTGCGTGCTCCTGGAGCTGCTTCTAGGAACTACAGAGCCTTTCTCCACCTGAAGGCTCTCCTATTATAATCACACCTGAGTATTGTAATCTGATCTGAGATCTGTTGCCATCTTTCCAAAGGCATTGGACAGGTGTCCCTCGGCCATCCTGTGTGAACCAACTAGTCTGGTTAAGGGTCAGACTCATTCTGCTGTGAGCATAAGAATTTGTTGGAACGTGAGTTTGGCAAGATAGTTTGGCACATGGATTCCAAAAGCAAGATTTATTTTTTAATCCTGATTAAGGGCAAGCATGTACCACTTTATGACATGCCTCTCTCCCTTTCACATTTTTGCCAAAGAGACATTGACATAATGACAGGAAACTGTTAGTCATAATTGCCCCCCAACCCATACAATAACATCCACTCATAAGTAGGTATGACTTAGTTTAGTCCAACATAGCTGTCAAGTTCCATTCTCTAAACACTTGAAGGAAAGGTTCCAACAAATCAGAACATGTCTGTGGGGCCATAATTGAAAATGGCATTGAGGCCATCGAGATGGTGAGACCCAAGAATCCAGCATAGACCACCACATCCAGTCTAGCTTCTATGGGAGTCGTATGGTATTGGAGGCCAAGGAGCCCCAAAGCTCAGGTGCCCAAACTTCAAGTTGTCAACATACCTGGTCCTCACATCATGAGACATGAGACCAGAGACGTGAGGCTCTTGTGCCAAACTTCAACCTAGGAAGTACCCCCGCTTATCTTACCCTGTTCAGTTCTGATGCCCAACACCCTTTCCCCCATTCACAATCAGAAGTCATCCAGACACCGCTGGGATGCTCCAAGAGGAACTGGGACTAGTTCCCAGCTTGGGCAGAGTACCACCTCCCACAGGCCTACAGCCAGGGTTACTCTAGAGAATGCTACCCATTCTCCCCAAGGTCTTGACCCCAGCTCAAGACCACAGACTATTTCCTGGGTCTAGAAGGGCAACCTGTCAGGTGCTTGCCCTGCTCTAAAGAATAAGATGATCTACACAGGGTAGATCATAAGAGGGCGATCCTCTTTACTTTGTCTTTCAAGGAAATCCGTTACGTTTCCTTTCCTGTGGACTTTGAAGTGCGACATAAAGGTCCGTGGCATAGAATACTCAGTCAACAAGCAGAGTTGCCGCAATATCACTTTAGACCTTAACACTGACTAGGGGGGAGTTCCTGGTGGCTTTCCTCTAGGAAATAATTCTAAGCCACTTTTATATAAGCAATGTCTGAGAAGACTCATCTTTAGGGCTTTATCCAGATCTTTGCTGGCTATGTTCTGAGAGAATACTACCTTTGCCTCAATGAAAACAAGTATTTCCTTTGGGGAAAAGGCTATGTGTCAAGTTTCATGTAAGGAAAAAAAAAAAAAAGATTAGGAACAGCCACAGTGACTTCTGCTTTCAGATTCCCTTAAGTCAACCTAAAATTTCAGTCAAATTAAGGTCACAGGCAGAAGAGCAAAAGCCAATAGCAATTCAGACTAGAGATGACCGAATTCTGTTCCTTCAGAATCCAGACTGGGGAAGTCTCGAATTCCAGTTGATGAACACGTCTGAACCAGAGACAAGTCCAGTGATTCAACTGCAAATGATATGACGACTCCCTTGCTTCAAGCTTGTTACCACACTGATGATTTCTGTCCATAAAGAACTTCAAATACTCTGCTTCCTGATGGTGTCCCAAAATAGAGGGGGTATGTGTTTCCAGCAGGAAATGTGCACTATTAGATACAGGCAGTATTTCTAAAGCATTAGATCTCAGCCAAACATGGGTCAAGAGGTGACCTTGTGTTGGGGGATCTACAGCTGACATGAACACACTAGTGGCAGTTACATGTCCTTCGTAAAAGCCCGTTGAGGATGAAAGCTTTAGAACAATTGAGACAATGGGATTTTAGAATATAAAACTGGAGTCCCCCAAAGAATTCCTATTCCTGCTCCTCTGTGTGCCCAGGTATCAGGAACCCACATGCTCATTGATAAGGTCTCACTTCCAGAAATGAGCTGCAGAGATCACAGCCACAGAATTTTCTACTCCCAGCTAAGCTATCACCAAGTCCAACCATTTGCAGATGTATTCACATCTATCTGTAGGTAAGTCTATTGATCAAGCCAATTGTTTTTAGGTAGTACCGTACCCGGGGTTGAAAATGGAAATACTCAGAGTGCCGACACCTCAGCCCGTTCACGAAGGACACCGTATTGGACCACATGCTAGTGAGATGGTTCAGGATGAGCTGGAGACCCAAGATACGTTTCCCTGAATGATACTTTTATAACCCATCCCCCAGCACATCTAATTACCAAGATTTTGGTAAGATAGCTATGAAACATTTAATAAGTTTAGTCTATAAAACATTTAACATTTTTCCAGGGATGGCATCAGTATTAGACGAGAGGACACATGGCAGTGTCTGTCAGAAATGCTTGAATGATGCCCACTTCCCACTTGGACTCCATTCTATTCCTTGGTTTACGTTGATCTGGTCTGCCTACCACAACCAACCTTTCACTCCTCCACTTTAAGCAGTATTATTATTAGATCCAAGGCCAAGGGCAAGCCACATTTTGACAGGTTCAAGGTAATTTGAAAAGTCTCAAGACACTTGTGTTAGATGAGAAGCCATCTAACATCCACAAAGTGACCATGATTTTCATAAGTAGAAAATTGTATAGAAAATGAACTTTATAGAAGATGAATTTTCAGGGAAATTCACAGGAGTATATATAATCCAGCTCTGAGGTTAGCAAAACCACATTTAGCTGAATGAATACATAGATTTGAGGTTGGGTAGGTGTCCCCTTTGAGAGCTAACACATGAACGTGCTGTGTGCCACCAAAGTAGACACAAGGAACACAGGTCAACGCATGTTCTCAGAGTTAGGTTCACAGAGCTACCATGGAGCAGCAAGTTCAACACACCAAGGTCAGAATATGGGTTCTTTGGGTGTACATCCTCAGCATCCTGAGACCATCAGAGACCAAGACCGCCAATTGAGCCAAGATGCTCTGCAGACACGTGCTACGGCAGTGGCAGATGAGGGGCAGTATCTGTGCTACTGTAGGGAACATGTGAGGTGAATAGAACCCTCGAGTGCAAAGTATAGATTTGTGCTTCCACATCACGAGGCTGCAGGGGGAAGGAAGGCACACTGCCCCTCTGCCCACCGGTGTGTGTACCCAACCCATATCTGGTTCCAGGCACAGAGGTATCTTGCCCTAATAGAAATCCTCCATGCTAAGGGGACAAGCTGATTTGCACCACAGCACCCGAGGCCGTAACGCAGCCGGATGCCTCTTGACCCCAAATGCAAACCAGTAGTTCGCTACACACCTTTAGAGGCTTGTAGTCTGCAAGCTAGTCATAAGGCTGCTTGGGGTACCAAGGCAATAGGGATTTAGTCCTTGTCCCTAAAGCTAGGCTTCATTACCATAATGCCATTGAAGGCCTAAACCCTTTAAGGATGACATAAGGAAAGGTCTATCCCCCTTACTATGGATGGAGGAGACCAGGCTCTGGTCTGACCCCTGCCTCGCTCTCTGCTTTGGATATAGAAATAAATCCAGCTGTGCCTCCAGATGAGAGAGGCATCACCCCCGCTCAACTCCAAGCATAGGCAGGCTGAGAAAATACCCCAGGAAAGGTTTAGATTCAACATTCCTTCTAAATTAGTTCATTTTAATGTTCAGTGTTTTTTTCTTTTTTAAGACACTTTAGACAAGTGACAAGTTTGTGGGGTTTTTTTTTTTTTTTTGGTGTTGGGAGAATTACTAGAACATTTTATCTCCATTCTTTCCTGAGAATGGAGATGACAAGGGAAATAAAAGGATTCTGCAGAATAGTCCAGTGAATGGGAGAACGCCAAGGTCCAAGGATGGTCAACAGCCACCCATAGAACTGTGGGTAAGTGGTCAGCCAATCCTGTCTGGTTCCCGCCACTGAGGTTATCTTGAAAGCAGATGGGAAAGCCTCCTTGCAGAGCAGGTCTCCCACCTTTCAGAGAGCAGAGAGAGACCAGAGCCCAGGACCTGGGGTAGCTGGTTCTTCATTGCCCTCTGGACCCAACTCACCTGGACATGGGTTTTGGCTTTAACTGACAGCACTATGCACACATGGAGACAGAAACCAGGTGTGTTAGTCACTCTGCCTAAGCTCATGAGTCAAGAATATTTGACATAGTAAACAAGGCCAAGCTTAAGATGTCATTGAGTGGAAAACACAATTAGATGTGGACAAGAGTGTGATGTCCCTGGAGTTCTGAGAACAGGACGTGGTTGGGTATAAAATTGAGCCTCCTGTATCAGTCCTTCAACCCGGACAGGGGTGGACTGGATGCCTGGGCCAGTATTCCAGCTCAGGCTGCAGGGGAGAAGACAGTAGAGTTGCTAGCTGAGGCCTGAGGGCCCAGCTGGCCAGGCTCCCTGCAGACACAGAAGGATGGGTCAGTGTTGGCCTCATACCACAGCAGCTGGGTTCCTGAAGATACAAGAGGAAGTGCACTCTTCTTGCTTCCTGCCTGCAAATTGCCACCCCTGCTCCTGGATCCAGTGCAGCATGTGCCCTTGTGTGTTCACAGGAGCAAAGTCTTAATGTAGAGCTTTGAATAGCCCAGAACAGGAGGCAAGGGGGTCCTAGGAGGATGGTCAGCTCCACCTGGCCACAGACAGCTGGACTCTGGCTCTCCCCCACCCTGCCTGCCTGCAAGCAGCCTGTCAAAGTGGGAGGGCAGGTGGTGCCCCCGGACCTAGGAGGGCCATCTGCTTCCTGTTGACCTGTGAGACTGGGAGGTTCAAGACACTAGAGAAGTCCATCTCCAGCTGCTCCATGGCTTGGGTTACAAGCTGAGGGAGTACTGCTCTCAGGTGAAAGAGGGGACTTACTGAACTTTAGTATTAGACTCAAATTTGGGAGCGTTGAACAGAGAACAAGAAGGTGCATTGGGGTCAAGCCTGCTATGGTGGTGGCAGCAGCCGCAGCACTGGTTGGCTGCAAAGGGGACATCTAGCATAGAAGAGCCTGTAGATCAAAACAGCAGCCTGAACTTAGCAAAATCAGAGGCTGCACAACATCCTGGTATTGAAAATTCTTTTTACTTCTCAATTGGTAAGTGGAGAGTGGAAGCAGAAGCCATGTTTAGGCCGCCACCTTGTTCCAGCACATTCCTGGTACTCATCATCTAAGGTGGACATAGACCACGTGTGAAATGGTCACAGCAGATTGTACCCATGGTATTCGAGTCAGAAAAGACAGGGGAGTGCAACACGGTCTCCCTTTGAGTCTGGTGGCTCATGGGATAGGCTGAGGAGGGCTGGGAAATGGATCAGGCAGGTGTGAGTACACGCGGGGGATCCCACCCTCCCCACACTCTGCTGCCCATGAATACAGACTCCCCAGGCTTAGTCCCTACTCCATGATGGGGATTCTTGGGAGGCTCCTAAGACCCAGGCTCCCAGCCCAGACTGGCATCTTCTTGGCCCCAGGAGTGGGCGATCTCTTCAGTGAAGCCCTTGAGGCCCAGCGAGTTCCAGAAACTGGAACATCCTTCGTAAAACTGTGGGAGCCCTACCCTGGGGGTGCATCCATATGATCTTGTCCAGACAGAATTTCCTTTGACAGTTATTCCATCTTACTGGCAAGAAGGGAACAGCTATTTTAACCAGCTTTATTTTTGGCCACTCCAGCTACCAGCTCAGCAAGCAACACAAGAAAGTGGCCAATACCACCCAGCCCTTGCTTTCTTGGTACATGGCACTGCCCCTTACCCCCCCAAAAATAGAAAAGTTGGACATAGGCAATGCTGTCTATTCTTGTGGACTGTTTGAGACTCGGTGGAGACAGTTTCATTAAGAATCTTCTTTCCTTAGTGCCAGATGCGGTTCCTGGTTATTTGTTGGTTTAACTGCTGGCAACTGCTCAGCCCACCCTTCCTGTTTTTGTGCTAATCAGCGTCCTAGGTGTTGTGGTAGGCACCAGATATTTAGATGCTGCATTAGGCTTTGCTTTCATCATCGCCCTTTTCCCTTTTCTGTGAGAGCTAGGGAGGGATCTAAGGAGAAACTAGGTTTACAGGGTAGGGATTCTGAACTAAAGCCACCAAAAGACAGAAGACCTTCTCCACCAGTTAGCCACACTCCAACGTCAGCTGTACTCTAATACAGAGAACAGGTGAGAGAAAACCTCCCACTGACAAGAGCCTCAAGTAGGCACGGCTGGAGGGGGTCTCAGGTCCCACCACTGGACACCCACTTCTATAGCAAGGATTAACAGAGGCTGTGGATACCACACCTAAAGGGGTCTCCATCTAGATCACTGTAGGATGCTTTAGCAACAAGGCTGTGCCCTACGAAGCCCCACACATGAGAGTGGAAAAGAAATCCATCCCAACAGATGCAGAAAACCCATCACAGGACTATGACATGCACGAGGTTACTGGCTGCCTCCTCGAGGTCGTGATCCACCAGCAACTGACTCTTAATACTAAAGTGGATGAAATGGAAATACCTTAAGAGAAATGGTCTCTGAATTCCAAGCACACAAAGCACAATTGAGTTAAGGAAGTTGGCACAGGATCTGAGAGCAAATTCAATAATGAAATGAATGTTAAGAACCAAACAGGAATCTCAAATGAAAGATGGTGATTAAGATATCCAGTTGTAGGGCTGGGGATGTGGTTCAAGTGGTAGTGTGCTCGCCTGGCATGCATGCAGCCTGGGTTTGATCCTCAGCACCACATACAAACAAAGATGTTGTGTCTGCCGAAAACTAAAAAAATAAATATTAATAAATCCTCTCTCTCTTTCTCTCTTAAAAAAAAGAGATATCCATTTGGAAGTCTAGAATAGACTATGCTGAAGCCAGAATCTCAGTTGGAAGACAAAGTGGCCAGCCTTGAACATTCAGATAGTATTAGAGAATATAAGTATGACCAGAAGATACAAGTAGTCTGTCTCATCAGTAGGAATTTATAAATAGGATTTAAGTAATTAGAATTGAGTGTGGAAAGATGCAAGCTAATAGAATGAATAGCCTCTTCAGGGAAACAATTCTTAAACCTCAAGCATGAGATTGACATCCAGGTACAGGAATCATTCAGAACCCCAGACAAAAAAAGATTTAAAAACTCCATGAGACATTGTAGTTTAAGTGTCTCATTGATCCTATGTTTTCAGAGATTGATAAGCCCTTAACCCAATCCAAGATGACCCAGATGAAGTTCAAAGTGAAAAAGGAGATCACCACAGATGTTACAAAACCAGAGAGTTATGGACTATTTTTAAAGCAGACTAACAAGTTGGAAAACCTGGAAGACGTAGATCTTGGAAGGTTTATGCCCAAAGATTTATCAAGAGGAAATAGCCTAAGCAGTACTAGTAACTAGCGATATGATAGAAGCACTTATCAATGCCTTCCAATAAACAGCCCAGGATCAGATTGATTCTCAGCTGAATTCCAGACATTTAAAAAATGAATGCCAATGTCCCTCACGTTATTCCACAAGATAGAAAGTGGAACATTTACAGATCCATTCTACAAATCCAACATCACTCCATCTACAACTGGACAAGGAACCCTCAAGAACTGCAGACTGATATTCCGGATGAACTCAGATACAAAAATCCTTAATATACTAGCCAGTTGTGTTCAACAGATTAAGATCACACAGCATGACCAGCTTGCTTTAATCCCATGAATGCAGAGATGGTTTAACATGCAAGTGTTGAAAAGAAAGTCTTTGACAATTCGGCATTCATAATGGAGTCGCTGAAGAAAATTGGGATAGGAGCTACCACATCATAAAGATTATGACAAACTCAAGGCCATCATCATAGTGACTGGGGAAAATGAGCATTTCCTTTAAAATCTGGAAGGCAAGAATGTCTACTCCATTCCTGTTCAATACAGTACTAGAAATACTCGCCAGAGCAAAGAGGAGAGAGAATGAAATGAACAGTAGGAAAGGAAGCAGTCAGATTCAGTTTGCAGGTACGATTCTGTATTCAGAAGATCCAAAAGAAACTACCAGAAGACTGCTAGAGCTAATGTATTCAGCAAGATATCAGAGATACCTGAGACCATGCTCATCCTGTTAAAAACTCAACTAAAAAAAAAAAAGTATCAGAGACGTAGGAATTAGACCAGAAACTACCCAAGTCCTAGAAAATGTAGGGTCAGTACTCTAGCACATGGGCAGAGGCACCGAGTTTCCTCAACAGGACCCGTAAAACTCTTGCCATTATTTCCCGAGCTAGCAGCATGCCGTCAAGTTAGAAAACTTCTGCACAGCAACAATGTTGAGAGAGTCTTCAGAATGGAAGTCTTTGCTAGTTACTTTTAGGGTACCAGGAATTGAACCCCGAGGTGCCTAACCCCTGAGCCACTTCCCCAGCCCTTAGTTTTTGACAAAAGATCTCCTTAAATTGCCCGGGGGTTTGCCAAATCTCTGAGGCTTGCTTTGAGCTCGAGATCCTTCTGCATCATCTCTTACTCTTGTGATGGAGATTTAATATCCACAATCTATAGAGAACTCAAAACTTTGCACCAAACATAATGACCCAAACAATGGGCCAGTGAACTAAACAGACACTTCAAAATAGAGTGACTACTAAGAGAAAATGTTCAACATTATTAGCAGTTAGGGAAATAAGCACGATTTCTTGTCACTTCAGCTAGAATCTCATTAACAAGTTCTGCAGAGAATGGAGAGGAAGGAACACACTGCTGAAGGGATTCTAACGTAGCCAACTAGTAGTGGAGTCACCGTATGATCTAGCTGTGCCACTCTTTGGTATTTATCCTCAGGAATTAAAAGTCATACTATAGCCATACACGCATACCCATGTTTACAGTAGCACAATTCACAAGAGCCAAACTATGGAATCAGCCTTGGTTTCCATCAATGGATTAAAAAGAAAGTGATGTCTATACACAATGGACTTTATTTATCCATAAAGAGATTTGCAGGAAAATAGATGGGACTTGAGACCATTATGTTAAGCAAAAAACCCAAACTTGGAAAGTCAAGGGTCATGTTATCTCATGTGGAAGCAAGAGGGGTAAAGGGTATGGGGAGGTCTTGTTTTCAGAGGAAAAAAAATCAGTAGAGAGGGAAGTTGCAAATACCTGTTGAATGATTGCTTTTGGTCATAGTGGTGCAAAAGATGACAAAAGACCTGACAAAGATAATTTTAGAGGGGAGAAAGTTTAGTTGAGGGTGGACATCATGGTGGAAGAGGGTGGAGGAGGAAAGTGGCTCACGACAAGGGCAAGAAGAAGAGATCTGTTTGACAAAGACTAAACCCCAGAAGTGCTAGGAGCCACAGCAAAAATATTGATACAGGCACCTTTGGGTTTAGTGACTGCCAGCCAGCCATTCAAATTATGATTATGTTAAGTTACATTATTATGGTAATTGTCTCCTGCTGTTTACCTGGGCCTGTTTCGGGACACAGGTTTTATGTCACTCTTGTAATGGGAGAGTTCCCATTGGTTGGGAAAGGATGGTAGGAGGGTGTTCTGGGGGAAGTGGAGTGCCCCCAGCTCAGGTAGAACACACGTGGTGGACCCACTTGTTAGGGGACGCACACGGCCTCTCACAAAATAAAACTTTGTCTCAGTTTGACTGGCTTGTGTTTTTGTGCCCAACCGGGTTGCAAGATTGCAAGTCAGAGGGCACTGACAGCCCAGCAGGGAAGTGCTCAGCAGGGGTGCGGCAGGCAGTGCTCTGCAACAGCAGCGCAGCGGCAGGAGCAGAGCTCAGCCAGCCCGCTCGGCCCGGGGCCGGGAAGCCTGCGGCACAGAAGCTCACCCCAAGGACCCACCTCTTCTAGCCACACCCTGCTCGCCTACAGTTAGCACTCAGTTAATCCTCATCAGGTGATTCAGATTGGGTGAAGGCTCTTGCAACCCAGTCACTTCCCTATTAGACCTTATGCTCTCTCAAGCTTTTGGGGGACACCTTACATTCAAACCCTAACATGATATTGGCCAAGTTACATTGCTACATTGCATGCAACAGCGAGTTCCAGAGAGGGGACCACTTCAGAGCACTCCTCCTTCCAGCCAGTCCTGGGAAAAGTTGTTCATGCTTCCAGACGCCTTCTCTTTGAGAAGGAAAGGACTTCAACCGCTCTCAAGTGGGAGCTTCCTTGAAGCCGAGCCTCCTGGAGGTGGGGGTAACAGGAGTTTCCCTCTGGGTGGGGTTCCCTCGGGATACAGATCGCAGGACCTGCTGGGGTCCGACTTTCAACAACATGTAGCTGCAGGGGGAGGCGGCCATGCTCCCCCCTTTCAGGGCGCAGGATTCTAGATACATAGAACATTCAGGGTTTTCTAATCAGAAGACTTCAATGGTTTGACAGTGGGTTAAAGCCAAGGCACTTTGCCGGCATTATCTCCAGTGGTAGCTTTTCCGTGTTGCTAGTTAAAGATGCTGAGGATGGCTTCCCAGCTGTTAAGTGCTTAACATTGCATTTTAAGCGTGTAACTAAAGGTATTCATGAGCTGTGTTGAGGGGACCATTGTCATGGCATGCAGGTTAGTTTTCTTATAGGATTAAGCTCAAAATTGATCTTCCCTTATTATTGCTGTGTTATGGTCATGCATCAATGGGGTTAATTGTGATATATTTGAACATGCACACGAGTGCCTTGTTAATTTCATTCTGCCTTTCTCTCCCTTTCTCATCCCTCCTCCTTGCCCCTTGCTACCCCCATCCTCCACTCCAGTTTTATTTTTAAAAACCACCTTGATATGCTGGACATCAGAAAGCCACACAATGACTCAGCACCTGATGAGTTTGGTTTGTTTAAATTGCTGTACTGTGAACCTTGGAAATCTGTATTTCATTTCTCATCTGTACCAGTCTAAGAAAAGACTAAGATTCTCCTGATGAAAATGACTTTAAGTCAAATGAGCCATGCCCTGGAAGGAGTGGGAGAATTCAGAAGTTTGGAATCTAGCCACCATCTAGAGGAGCTGGCAGAGCCATGTTCCAGTATAGCTCCCTTTCATCCCCTCATGGTCTCCATTCGAGGCCTCATCCCAGTCAACAGTAAAGAGAGCAGGCCTTGGGCAGCACCCACCTCAGGGGGAATTCCGTTTCTTCCACAGTTGGACATCTTTCCAGGTGCTGAGCCCTAGGCTTCCCGATATGGAACTTGGAACTCTTCCACGCCAGCCATAAGGAATTAAGGGAGGCATTTGAAAGATCCACGGTAAATACCTAATATGTTTATTGAGTAATGGAAGAAAGTTCTCTTCCAAAAATCCTACTGGATTTACAATAAGATGAGTGGATTTTGTTATGGTTTTTTCTACTCAATGCTGTCTCTGGGGCCATGACTTCAAGAATAACTTTACTCTCTATAATTGGAGAGTGGAAAGTTCAGGCCAAGTTGGCATCACCTGCCCCAAGTGATCATCTCCTCCCTTGGGTGGATCTAGCATGTCCTAGTATATAGCCCAGATGAATTTGGACCAAATCTTAGCCGTGTGCCCTGCCCCAGCTGGATAAGATTTTGCTATCGTGTCCCTCGCGTCTAAACATAACTATTCAGTACAAGTTGACTTGCAGAATGGTACTTCCACACCAACCTTGGTTAAAAGTTAAGAGTGAACACCCTCGTCTTGTTCCCGATTTTAGAGAATTGCTTTCTATCTCCTCCCATTCAGTCTGATATTGGCTATGTGATCTATAGATATCCTGTGTTATTTGGGTTTCTTATCATTTTATACCTGTTTATTCAGGGTTTACCACAAAGGGATGCCAAGTTTAAGGGATGCCAAGTTCGAGGTAGCCAATTGTCTGTCTTTAGAGACGATTGTCTGGTGTTTATCCTTGGTTGCTTGAAAAGCATTGCATTTATCGACCCGCGTATGTTGATGAAACTTGTAACCTTAGAACAGAACCAACTTGAGCATGGTGCACAAGATAGAATACTTGAACTTTGAGATAATAAATTCCATTGAGGAGTTTCTCATTCATGTTCATCAAGGACATCTAGTTTGTTGTGTCTGTATCTGGTTTCTTTAGGGCAATACATGAATTCCCCGACTCATGAAGGCAGTAAGATCTTCAAAGGTCTGGAAAAGTTCTCACAGGTTCGAGGCCAGCCTTGGTAATTTAACAAGACACTAAGAAACTTGAGAAAGTTATGAGGGCTGGGATGTAGCTCCGTGGTAAAGCGCCTCTGGGTTCAATCCCTGGTACCTCTGGCTCCCCAAAGCCAAACCACAAACCCCAAAATGTAGTTTCCTGGCTAGTGCTGCATCTTGTTAAACCATCCTGTTCTAGGACTGAGCATTGAGGAGGTGGTTAGCCAAGGATCAGAGCTGGTTAGTGAAGCAGTAGAACTAGTCGGTTCCTGCAGCTGGTGAAGAGCAGCCTGGTACAGCCTGGCTCAAGCTTCTCGGCACAATAGAGCTAGACCTGGATCTTGAGAGGAGCATCACTTGGAAGTGAAAAAGCAAAAGGCAGATCTCGAGGAAGGCCAAACGGAGCCTTTCTTCCA
This sequence comes from Urocitellus parryii, assembly GCF_045843805.1. NCBI lineage: Eukaryota > Metazoa > Chordata > Mammalia > Rodentia > Sciuridae > Urocitellus > Urocitellus parryii. The sequence continues at coordinate 141,532,308 of NC_135533.1, forward strand.
GGATGGCCCGTTCTTAACAGTGCACGTTCACATCTTAGATTTTTATGGGGGGAAAAAAGAGCAGACGACTTCAAGGTCACAGCTCCTTAAGAATTTTCTTGCTATCAGCCTCAAACTTTGAGAATGGAGGCTGCAGGCCTCCACAGGGGAACTCAGGGAAGAACACACGGAGCCCCCCACCCTACCTTAAAGCAAAGTTGGAAAATTTGGAGAACACCAGGCAGCCGATCGAGACCATCTGCCTTTCATGAGAACCAGTGACGGACAAATACAGAAGAACTGTGGGAGGACAGACATGCCAGTTTAAGGAGAGACATCGGAAGACGACCCAGCTCCCCATGGCCCTGACCTGCCTTACTGAGGTGCCGGGGTCAGCTTTGATTGGCAGTACTTTGCATGCCCAAATGCCAAGAAACCAGGTGCCAGCAAGTCACCTTCCTAAGAAAGTCCAAAGAACATTCCTGTCGTGGCCCAGGAGGCCAGATCTGGACATCATTAGAATTCACACTCCCAGGAGTCTAGAAAAGGGTCTTTGCTTCTATATTATTCTGGTAGCTTCTACTGTGGTTTTATGAGTAGGGGTTTCCCCAACCAATGAAGATTTAATAAGACCTTCCCCCTCAGAGGTGGCAGAGTTCAGAAATTCGTAACCTGACAACTTAAAGGTTTGAGCAAGTCAAAGAAATTGAGAAGTTAGGCATTGCATTCTTACGCCACGTCCCAGGAAGTTCTGAGAACAGGACTGTGTTGTGCAGTGGCTCCTCCACCTGGGCAGGGGTGACCTGCCCCTCACCTGGAGCAGCTGCTGCAGCCCTGAAGAAGAACCCCACACTGACCTCCTGGGCCAGGATCCCAGCTCAGCTTGGGGAAGAGGAGAACAGTTGTCCTCGGAGGCCTGTGGCCCACAGGGCCAGGCTCTAATCCAACATGGAAGGCTGGGGTCAGCTTGGGCTGCACGGGCCTGGGTTCCCAGGGATACAGGAGCAAGGACACTTCCTTACTTCCAGACTGCAGATTTCCACCCCTGCTCCTAGAGAGCAGCATGTGCCCCTGACGTGTTCCCAGAAGCAAAGTCTTAGTGCAGAGATGCTAACAGCCAGGAGCCCTAGGCAAGAGGGAACAGAGGGAGTGGAGGGAGAGCCTGACCATACCCCTACAGTCAGCTCCATGGATCCCTGGTCCTACCTACACCCTGCTGGCAGAGTCTGCCATTGGAGGTGGAGGAAGCTGGGGAATATATAAAACACTCTTCAAAGTGTTAACAGGAGACCTTTGTGGTTTGACAATGGGTTAAAACCCCAGGGCGCTCTGCCAGTATTGTAATCCAGTGGTAGCCATTCCCTGCGTTTCCAAGTCAGGAGTATGGAATTCAGGGCTGGGGTGTGGCTCGGGGGTAGAGCCCTTGCCTTGCACAAGTGAGGCACTGGGATGGATTCCCAGCACCACATGTAAAGATCCGTCAACAATTAAGAAGTAGAAAAAGTGAGCACAATGCTTTGATTTTTAAGTTTGTGTAGTTTTTCATCCATCGTATTTAGAGCGAGTGCAGGTTGTCTATTTCCATGTGGGTTATTCCTTTTCCTTTGTGCTCATTTAGAAAAACTGATGCTATGATTGACATGTCAAAGTGATGCGTTCGTAATGTGATCAGCTGGTGGGCTCGATTTTTAGTGTTGTGTACTTGATAGTGCTGTGAGCCTTAGAAGTGATCCGTGGGTCACTTTTATGTTGTGCCAGCAGTTTCTGCCATGGTTTCATTGTGGGTGATGTATGCACTGAAAAGAGTGCTAGAATTCAGAAGTTTGGAACCATCCTGATGGCTTGGAGGCTTGCACAGCCATCCTCAGTAAGTGCTAAGAGGACAGGAAGCTCCTGGCAGAGGCTATTTCCATGGCCTCAATGCCCTCTCCAACCCTGCCACCATTAGTGGTCAGATTTTTAGTACTGTGGGTCCACAGAGAAGCCCAGCTCGTCTTTGTGCCATTATTCCTGCTGAAGGTCATGGCAACAGGGTGCCAAGTCAGCTTCAAGCTTTCTAAGGCAGTTACTGGTGGTATTGGGTTCACTAGGCCCCAAGGTGACTGCAGAAAAAGACTTTGAGAAACTGAGTAAACTGAAAAATAGACTGATCAGAAGCAGTCTTCTTACACCTTAACCAGTTTAGGTTCTAGAAAATTCCAGAGGCTATGGATTCAGAGATGAAAGAAGTTATTGGGCAAGCTGGTCAATGCAGCCGGACCAGGATGGGGGATCTGAACCGTCAGCCCACTTGCTTGAAGAAGCTCAGTAATGCTCTAAGGGGGTCCAGTGCCCAAGGCCCCAGGGTGAGAGAAGACAGTCAATATCAATGCTGAATAAGAAGTTGACCATGATCCTAACCTGAGCTCATCCTTAAGGCTTACTTTTGAGAACTATAGACTTGGTTGATGGGAAACTGAAACCATGAGACCCTTTTTTATATTTAGTTAAGAATCACCCTGTTATTTTTCCAAAATTGTTTTCTTCTGAACCTTTACCTCAACCAGCAGCTTTAGTTTTCACTGATGGCTCCTCAAATGGACGAGCATCTTTAGTTATTAATGATAAAACCTATGTTCAACAAACAGAGGAAACCTCTGCTCAAAGGACAAAAATAATAGCTGTAATTATGGCTTTTACCCAATTAAAAGATCAAATGTTTAACTTATATACTGATTCTCAGTATATTATGAAAATTTTTCCCTCATATAGAGACAGCTTCTCTTCCTCAGCATAAGACTACAATTTTTCATCATTTAAATTCTTTACAGAAGTTAATTTTAGATAGACAACATCCTTATTTTATAGGGCATATTCGAGGACATTCTAACTTACCAGGAGAATTGTCACAAGGCAGTGTATTGGCAGGTTCATTAACCAGACCCCAAATTCTTACTGTTCAGGAAGCTACAGCTAGTCATGCTTTACATCATCAAAATGCTTCTGCCCTTCAACAGCAATTTCATATCCCTAGGGAATCAGCTAGAACTATTGTCAGAAATTGTCAAACCTGTCCATCATTATTGCCAACTTTACCCATGGGAGTTAATCCTCATGGTTTAAGACCTAATGATTTATGGCAAATGGATGTTACTCATATTCCTTCATTTGGAAAATTAAGTTATGTTCATGTTGTTGTTGATACTTTTTCTCATGTGATTATTGCCTCAACAAGAACTGGGGAAACATATAAAGATGTAGTGCAACACTTGTTTATTTGTTTCTCATATTTGAGAATGCCTAAAGCATTAAAAACAGATAATGCACCAGCTTATACTTCAACTGCTTTTAAAAATTTTTATGATATGTTTAAAATTTCTCATTCTACAAGAATCCCTTATGATCCTCAAGGACAAGGTATAATTGAGAGAGCTCATCAAACATTGAAAGCTCAAATTACTAAACTTCAAGAAGGAGAATATAAATATAGTTCTCCTCATCATGTTTTACAACATGCTTTATTTATGATTAATCATCTTAATTGTGATTATAAAGGAGTAACTCCCATGTTAAGACAGTGGGAAAATGAAAAAATATCAGCAAAACCCTTGGTAAAATGGAAAGATCTTTTGACAGATAAATGGAAAAAACCTGATGTATTACTAACTTGTGGGCAAAGATATGCTTATGTCTTCCCATAGGACGCAGATTCCCCCATTTGGATTCCTGACAGACTGATTCAACCCTATGTCCAACCTCCAGACCAGAAAGCGGAACAGAACGTGCCCTCAGATACGCCTCACCATTGACCATGTTCCTGAGGAAGATTTGATGACTATCTTGACTCCATCTTTCTCCCGAATGAACTTTGATGACCCTCAATCCTTATTCAGACGATCATCTTCTACAAGATCTGCAGAACTACCAACTTGGGGACAATTAAAACAATTGACTCATCAAGCTTGAGAACTTATTTCTACTCAGTCAAACCCCTGCACTCCTGAGAAAATGTTTGTTGCTATGCTAGCTATTCTTACCTGTCAAGTAACCAATGTGTCTTCTGAATATTATTGGGCATATTATCCTGATCCACCTTTATTTCATCTCACTACTTGGGAAAAAGGAGATATTAAGGTATTTACTAATAATACTAATCTGGGGGGTGAATCTAATTCTTTTATTACTCATATATCAACTCATAATTTTAGTTTCAAAGGTCATAGTCATTTACCTCCTCTGTGTTTTAATTATAATGTTATTCAAATTGTGGGCTGCATACCACTTAATTATAGAACTTTTATGACAAATTCTCCAAATGAGGAAAATGATATAAAGGATCTTTGGATGCTTTCTATTTTAGCTTTAAATTTTCCTGATTTTAAAGAAAAAATACCTTCAGAAAAGCCCCCTCCTATGTTTCAAGATTGTGAAAAAGCTGAATCCCATTTTGATCATTCATGGGTAAGAACAAATAGACAATTTGGATTTCCAATGTGGCATACATATGTTTATTGAAAAAGGATTTAAAATCTTTCCAAAAAATTCTTCTTTTCCAACATATGATTTTTCTCTTTCTAAATCTGATTATGATGCTCCTAAAATTTTATCATCACCTTCATGGAATACGAATTATTAGGAGCGTTCCACTTGAACTCATGAATGAATAGTTCTCAGCTAGATGAGTTGCCCCTTTATATTTTACTAAAATTAAACAACATTATCAGATTTATACAGAATTTTATAGGTTATTGGCTTCTTTAGACATAATACATATGATTAGGTCTTCTTCAGTACATGAGAGTCATTTTGTTACAGCTTGTGTAGGATCCTCTTATGCAATATTACAGGAAAAAATTAAAGACATTAGCCAGGCACATATTTCAGAAACAACCATTCCAGAATTAGCTGACACTTTTGTTTCCAAATTAAATCCTTTAGTCTCCATCAAAACCTTATTTTCTATTTTTAATCAATAATGGTTTAAGTATTTTAATTATTCTTGTCCTTTTTTTGTCCTTCCAGTTCTGTTCAAATTGCTGAGTCGTGGAATTTGTTCAGCCCATCTAGAACTAAAGTTACTTCATTTAAAAAATAAAAAAGGGGAAATTGGTGAAGGCGATTCCCCACTCACTGTCTTGACAGGGTCACGGTGAAGATGAATGCTGGCAAAGCCACGCTGGTTGATGGGAAACTGAAACCATGAGACCCTTTTTTATGTAATTGGGACTTTTCATTTTCATGCTTATGTTTCTCACAGGAGGCATGAGTATGTTAAATGCCAAACAAATTAAATTTCAGATGGCTAGTACATAACAGGTAGTTCATGCCTTGGAGGCTGTTCTACTACCCCTCAGCATATCCAGGACAAAGTAGAAGGCTGTTCTTCTATTTCAGTACATTGTGGACAAACCTGATAACGGACAACAATCATCCTTTGAAAGGTCATGAGAATTTTAGGCACCACATTGATTATATCAACTAGAACCCAAGCCCATATTTCCGGCCTCTTAGAAAACCTAACCAGTATGCTTATTTTACAAAGTTCACCATATGTAGTCTCATTTTTTACACTTAGGAAAGTTAAAACATAAAGATATATTCTTCTCTTTTTATAAACTCTTTCTTACTTTACATAGGCATATATGATGAGCATAGTTGATATTGGTGGAAAGTGGATTGATGTTTAGAACTTACTTTCTATTGAGAAAGATTATAAAGATATGAGAACTAGTGCACCTTGACTGAGAAACAAAGAAACTCTTTGAGAAAGCAGCTCAACCCGTTTTATGAGAATAAATTTAGGAATTAATTAAAATAGCATTATAAGACACAGTTTTAGAATAATGTTAGAAATATTATTTTATTTAGATTCTTAAGTTTAGAAATTCTTAAGTTTTTAGTTGTATAGGTTTCTGATATGTTTTAAGAATGATTCATAAACTTTAAATCCTATATTTAAAATATCCTAAAGGGACTTTTTTTAGATGGGAATTTTAGATTAGAAATAAAGTACAAGTGTACTTTAGGTTAATGATTGGTTAGGAGATTAGAGTCTGGTTATGTAGTTTGGCATTAGTTAATAAGAAAATAACATATCTTGGGAAAAATAGTAAATCTTGGGAAAATCTGAAAAATGTAAATAAGTGATGTATTTTATTAATGATTCTGTACTTTTAATAAGTATATAACTGAAGGACATATCCTGGAAAAATGTAAATTAATGTTACATTGTTTGTACCCCCAATCATGGTTAAGGAAATGTCATGTCTTGGCAAAGTTCTAAATTATATAATCAATGACGTATTCTGATGAGAAAAATTGTAATTAAAGATGACCCAGAGAAAGCTGCATTAGCTCTCTCTCTGGAGATTGCTCGAATGGAACGACTGCTGTCTCATATTTTCGCCGACGCCACTTATCCTTCAGGACTCCCTGGACCCCACTAGGGCAGGACCCTGGCAGATGCTCCTGGATTTTCAAGTCGTGAAACATTGTTCTTTGAAGAGATGCCACTTGGCCCCATTTGGAAAATGAAGTATGTGGAGGGTCCACACCGAAGTTCTTTTGTACCCATTCCCATCCTAGGATCATCCCATGCTCTGGACAGGTTAGTCTGAGGCCCAGGTTTTGCCTTTAAGAATGGCTGTCATCAGCCCTACGAGCAAGGCCAGCTGTGAGTAAGTGGGAGATGCTGGCCAGGATTGACATGTTCAAGTTTTTCTATGACAAACATTTCTGAACCATAACAAGAGCTCAAGTTCACTCCCATCAGGGAAGTTGTCCCCACCAGAGGTTCAGACATGACAGGAAAGGGAGAAGTATTTCTCGAGCCTTGTGCATGACACTCTGGCTAACAGGCACTTGCCCGTCTCCCTGGAGATGGTGTCCTTTACGGCGCTGACATGAACATGTGTTCACCCAGGTGCAGGCTTTAAGGACAGGAGGTGGGTAAGAAGGATGTATCCCCTGTTCAAGCTAGTAATCCTGAGCTGGCTAGGGGCACTCTGCAGGCTCATCCCCCGGGTGGAGACTCAGAGCCTCGACCCATCGTAGGGTGATATTCTAGGGGTGTTGTGGAGAACAGAGTCAAGGTCAGTGAGATGCACACCCACAGAGAGGGCAAAACCCCCAGCCAGGAGTAGTTAACTCAGGTACAGATAGGGCTGGGGGAAGGCTGTGGTCCCTTTAGATCCAGACCCTTAGTCACCCACCCCCAGACTATGTCAGGAAATGCCAGTCAGACCCTAGGTGACCACACTTTCAGGATGGATACTTGATGTCCTTCTCCAGTGTGGCCACGACTTTATTGCTCATAGGGACAATAACACCTTAGATAGAAAGTAGACCCTTCCCCATGGAGCGAGTCCCTAGCCTCCCATCATGGGGTGCATGCAGGGACAGCCCCAACAGGACACAAGCCACCACCCTCATGGGGTTCTGTTCAGTATCCAACTGCATCCTAGTCAGGGAAAGCAATGGCTTCCCAAGGGAATTGTCAGCCTGGCAAAGATTTGCAAATTCTCCAGATGGGCTAATGGAAGACAGTGGGGAGCCCGGATAACCCAAGATGATATTGGTGCCACTTTCAGGAATTTGCTGAAGAAGTTTGGCAAATGGCCAAGTGAAGACCCCATGTGAAGTCAGACACCATCTCCCACCCCCATCTCTCCTGGGTTCCAGACCCTGAATGTGTGGAAGGAAACTGGGCAAAAGTCTTGGAAACATTGCCTCTAAGAACCAGATGGGTACGTCCACCGAGCCCGTCTCATCCACTGACTAATGGGGTTGGTGACCAAGGAGTGACAGGACTAGACTCACTGGGAAGTTGGACCACCAGGTGCCACACAGTTGGTATAACCGCTAGGGTGTGCATTTCAAGTTCCCCCCAGAGTGGCATGGGATGGGGGGAGGATGGGATCGCCAGGTAGTAGGTACACAGCCATTGTCCTGACTGCATTCTTCAGTCTGGAAATGACACTGAAGGCCCTGGCTTTTCCCCACAATGACATTTCTAAAAAGGGAAAATTCTGGCCCTTCTTGCAGTGAGGGAAGGTCACATTCTGGGTCCAAGTCCTGCCTGACCCACCTGCTACTTGTGGAGCAGGTCAGCCCAGCTGGATCCCAAGGGTCGAGGCCACACACATATCCTGGGAGTCAGAAGCCAGAGATGGAGGTTGCAGAGTCAACCCCCAAAGAGCAGAAGGAATGCAGTCCTTCCTTCTACAACACACTTGAAACGTATGTTTTTCTTCAACTTCAAAAAACTAAAAATGACTTCAAGATCCCAGCTTTTTGGCAGGAAGCGCTTTCCTGTTTTGTCAGTCTCCACTTTGAGAATGGATATCTTAAGAGGCAAGGAGTGGGATACTAGGGAAGCCCAAGGCAGAATGTTCAGGGAGCCTCCAATATTCAGGAGTCAGTATTAGTGGAGGCTGGGAGAACAGGCATCTGGTCAACCACGGGCTCTACTTCAAAGAGCCTCAGTGACAGGCACTAACCAATCATCTGTGAAAGATGGTCAAGCCTCCTGTCCAAAGGGGAAGCCAAACACAGTGACACCTAGACCTTGGGAGAAGGCACCCTTTCCTCCATCGTCCTTGGAATCTTCCCCACTGACCATGAAGGGCTGGACATCAATCCAAGCTGAGATCTAAAGTCTAGCAATTAAGTGCTAGGAGGACCAAGTATGTTCCTCCAAATCCAGAGAACATTCCTCACAGTAAGAGAAAATGCAAGCTATGGTGTGCAGGATGGGGAATTCTTTATTCAAGAAGTCAGTGACAGATTGAGGCACTTGAAAGTGTATTTGGGGTCCAGAGGTCATAAAGCTATGTGGGACATAGTGCCCTCTGTGTATTCCAAATACGAGGGATGAAGACGGCTCTAGACCATGCCACACTGAGATGATTATTTTGGTTAAAATTGTTTTTGCAATTTTGGGGGTAGGAGTTTCAGTACATGGTCTTAGGGTGTTTTTTTGGGTACTGGGGAATGAACTCAGGGGTGCTAAGCCCCTTAACCACTTCTCTAGAACCCCTTTTGAGACCCAATCTGGCTATGTTACTTAGGGCCACGTTGCTGAGACTGGCCTTGAGCTTTCGATCCTCCTATCTCAGCCTCCCAAGTCACTGGGACTATAGGTGTGACCCACATGTCTGGCAGTCTCTTCCTCACACCAGGGAAGCTGAGGCAAACCACATACAACCATTCATAGGCTTTCAGTGCAGGTCCATCCGACACTGGTAGTCCAGTGGTGCACTGCAACAGAGCGTACAAGCCAGGATGGTGCCAACTCCAGAAGCCTGCTCCATAGGCCAGGACGTGCCCATCAGGATGCCCATCAGGCTGCCCATAGATGGATCCAGAGTGAAGGGAACTCACCCTGGTACAATAGAGCCCAGAAGACACCCCAGAAAACACCAAGGCACCCTAGCCTCAACTCCCACGTCATGGCCCCACTGCCAGGTCACTTCTGACCTGAAGACAGTTCAGGATTCCTCTGCAGAAGATGGACCAGGACCCTTGAGCCTGCTTTTCCTCCCTCTGCGTTGCAGTGTGAGGTTCAGTTACTGTTAGTGGCCACTCAGGCTGACACCGACTCTGCCTTCTCGGCCTCAGCTCTCCATACATAGTGCCTCACGAGCCCTGAGGACACACCTACATTTCTCACAAGGTGATAAGCAAGTTCTAACTCTCTGCTTGGCTTATTTGCATCACCACAGAATTGATCTTGAGGTGCAGCCATCTTGATACCACACTAATCAGCTACAGCTCCGATTAGCAGGGAAAAGCTCATCCACAGGTGACGGGTGTCCCCAGGCTTCCCTGTGCAGCCCCAAGACTAGAGAAAGTGGGAGAAGTCAGGAGAGCAGACAACAGTGACAGATTTCTCCACATCAAGACCAACAGCTCGATAGACGCCGCTCCTTCCACTGAAACAAGTTCACTGTCAAAGGCCTTCTTGCCCCCAGATATTTCGTCCAGACCTCCTCAGAGACACTAGAGGCCAGATGGTCAGTCACAGGTAGATGAGATTTGTCTTGCAATGACAAAAAAACATTGTTGCCCCGAGCATCGTTATGTGATAGTTAGAGTCTCTGCCCACAGTGTAAAAAGCCACAGGCTACTTGTGACCCTCGATCTGAGGACATATGGAAGAGAAAAGGGAAGTGGGGGCTTTCAATGGGGCAGGAGCCCTCTCCTCTGGCTCTGGAGACATCCTCAGGGCTTCTCACCTCCTAAGGGGTTCCATGGGAAGGATGATTCTGATGTTCCCAGGGACCCCTTAGTCAATCACCTGCTTGGAATGAAAGGCCTTTGGTCATATGGGTGCACACAGGGCCTGAACCCGTAAGAAGCCAACCTTCCAGAATAAGCACCGAGGACGGTAGTAGAGGTCATTGGAACCAGTGAGGACATGCACACTAAGCCCATGGCAGCAGGCCCGAGAGCGGTGCTCAGGTCTATCACTCGTCCCCCCCCTCCCCCACAACCCTGCACACCAAGGAGTGGCTGGCTCTTGACATTCAGCTCAAAAATTAAAAAGTCACCAGGAGCTGGAGATCAAAACAGAACAAAGCTCAATTTTGCAGTCACGTTTTTCTCACATAATCCTAGATTCAGAAGATAGTCCGATTTCTGGCCCTGAAGTTGGAGTGAAGCAAAAATGAGGTTTTAGAACCAGGAGGTGGGAATCAGGCAGGTCATGGGGGAAATGTTAGGTCACCTTTGATTTTGAGCCTGAGGCAGGGGTGAGGGGCCCACTAGGCCTACATAGATCTGGCTTTGTACTCAAGGAGAGCCAGGGCAAACTTGGGCATGTCAGACATGAGTTGAGGCCACTGAGATGTGGCCATTGGAGATAATCTCAAGTTGGCGAAAGCCACAAAGGCAGGATTTTTATAAGGACCTCTCAGGTCCAGCACAGGATAAAAGGACTAGTCCCTTTTTGGGACCTGCCGCCTCAGTAACCACTGGAGAATTAAGCTGGAGGCTATAACTGTCCCTCAGTGACCACTCCTTTGGGCTGGGGTTTTGGTCTCATTCTGGCATGGTCAGCACACCTGGTCACCCAGGGCAGTGAGAGCCCCCAATGACAGAGCCCACCATGCAGGCAGAGAATAATGGAGGCAGGCATATAAAGGAACCAAGGGTCCCACTTGTCTTAGAGGTTGTCCCACATTCTTAAATTTTTCATGACGGGCTAATGCAGAAAGTGGCAGGTGGGCTGGTGTCATTCTTCTCAGTTCCCATGTAAGACAGGGGATAGGAATGCTTGGAGTAACCAAGGTGAAGACCACGCTTTCCATCATGAACTACGCCACTGTCCACACAGGGCAGGGAGAACCCTTGTTCCCACCAAGACTTTCTGCCCAGCAAGAACTGCTGTCTGTAAGGATTTCCACCCATGACCAGGCTCAGAGCTGACTCCTCCTGAGTTTTTCTAAAAACCCCACATGCACAATATGTCCAGCCTTGACTGACAGCCTTCCTGGGAGGCTGATACTGAACATGTCAATGAGCTTTGTGATCTGTGCTGCCGACCTCCACGTGCCTAGGGATCCCTCTCCCATTGAGCAGAGGCCCAAGGCTGAGCAGATCTCCTGTGCAAACCCTGGTGCCAGGGGCAGAGGAGCCAGGTGCAGAACTCCTGGGGTCATGTGCCTACCTGAGCCCATTTTCCTTAAGCTTCGTCATGTCTTTGGAGAGCTGGGTTAGGAACCCTCACCATGCATCATCTCCCATCGACTCCAGCAGAAGTCCCAGCAGAGCCTTGTCCCAACTCTATTTGTCACCTCTTGGTGATCTCTATCTCCAATGGATCAGGAGAACCCAACGATGATTTGGGAACACCAAGAGCCGGTAACACCCTCCATACCACCTCCATATGAACTGGACACTATGGACGTATGTTGTTTAGAAAAGCCAAGTAATGTCCCAGTGGTTTTTGGTGGTAGACCTTTCCATGGAGCAGTTGGGACACACCTGCCAAGCCTCCATTGTGCACTGGCTCCGAGTCAGCCAACTGAGAAGTGAGGGAGCAGATCTGGGTGGCCAAGTGGACACAGCCTGGAGAGTGACTTCTCCAAGCCCAGATGGGACCCTACCTCGAAGACAGACAACCTTCTGAGCCAAAGCTACAATAAGATAGCAGCACTCTACTGTCACATCAGGCTCCTCCTTGATCCTTAGACAATTAGAACCCCTTAAGGTCTCCTCATCTCACTGGAGCATTTCCAGCCTTGTGTCAAGATGAGGGGGTCCATGTTGTCCAATACGTCAGACTATTGTTGTTTACTCACTTATCTACCAAGGCAAGTCACAAATGCCTTCAATAGTGGCCAATAAATCTTTTCCTAGAACTGGGGAGGAGTGTCAGAGGGCCTTTGGAATGTTCGCCATACTCCATGATTGGGGAATGGATAGGGTAGCTTTTCCTTCCGGTCTCTTCCGTAGACTTTGCTCTAGAAATCCACATTTGGAACCATAGAGCAGTTAGGTTGCTACAATTTCAATAGAACAAGTTCAATCTCCATCTCAGGTCACGAGTGACAGGTCGTCAGCACACAGGAGTGTTGAGAACCCTACTCCTGTGAAGTCCCTGACTGTTCCTTCCCTAGAAGCTGGAGAGTTTTTAAAAATGGAGATGCTCTTTGGATTGTAAGTGAAGGTTGTGCAGATCATCATGCTCCCCAAAGCCATAGCAAATCCAAAATGATCTAGAAGCTTCATTTAGGTAGATCCTAAATGGGAACAGCAGTTCAGTAATGAAGACCAATGGCCACCCCCTTCACCTCCACTGCTGAAGGACACAGGAGATTATCAGGTTACCTTCAGGCAGAGGGACACAACTGCAGCTCCAACAGTATACACAGTTGTCCTACTGTCCCCCCGTCATGGGTCTGTTGAGAGCTACCACATGACATACTCCATCTCAAGGCAGAAATGTTTCCCAGGAATCATGACAGGGAGAGGGGGCCCAGATGAGGCCTGTCAGGTCCCAACAGGCTCATTATCAAGGGAGGCCATGTCCCTCCTCATTTCTTTACCTGAGAACTAGAGTCTTGTGCTCTCAGGGTTGGAAAGCTAGATTTATGGGGAATGTTGTCTCCCAATCAGAAGACTGAAGCAAATGTCTTCTTTAGGACACAGGGAAGACAGAAATTGCCAGGGGAAAACGTGGGGGAAGCCCTGATCATGATGTGTAGGCCATATCTGGATCCCCATATAAACAAGCCAGTTTTGATGATCCTTGTGAAAGTTTGGCTTGACTGTCTACATGTTTCTGGATGCCGGAGAAGCCGAGTTTGAATGCTAAAGGCATTAAGATGTTAGATATATGTCCATACACCATGGAGGCTGCAGATGGAGATTTTCATTTGCTTTAAGGGTAGCTACAAGAGCTGATGAGGAAACCAGACACCGTGTCCCAACTGTCAGAGGTGGGTCCCTGAACACGATGGGAACAGCCATTTCTCTGGCTGGTTCTGTGCGTTTCTGAGGTTTTTATAAGAAGCAAAACCAAAGACTTTCTGGCCACATGAAAGACCAGGTCACCATGACTGAGATGTTTCTCAAGTTCCATGAGTCTTCTGAGGTCCTGTCCATTAAGGAAAGACCACCTCCTGGTTATAACAAGAGCCCTATGGTGCCATTCAACATGATAATGTTTTATGAGAAATTTCCTAGTTTTTGTACTAGAAGGGAAGTTTCTAGAGGGCAAGTTGGAGATTCCCACTCATGATGGGGTCACATGTGCTTCAAGGTAAACCCCTGTGGTGAAGAGTCCCTTTGTGAACAATGACCATCTGGTCTACCTTTGACACAGGAACCCTGTGGCAGTGACGAGGTATCCTCCATCCAACAGGAGGGAGGCCCCCAACAAGTCTGCACGTAAGGGAATTCCACAGCCAACATCAGAGAGGATTCATCTAGGAGCCCATGGAGAAGACCAGAGAAGTGCAGACAGGAGCCCCAGCTCTCAGGGCCATCAATATAGAAGTCCATCCTATGTGCCAAGACAGTTCTGATCCAAGAACCAAGCCCGGGACTTTTCAGGGGGACCTAGATTAACCCTAGGGAATGGTCACCTTAGTCTGAACCAGTTTCTCTTCCTGCTCCGGGGGGCCTGTGCTTGGTTCCCCATATTGGCATCTGGGGCAAAAGCTCTGCCCTTCCAAATCTCAGTCTCCCATGCAAGGTGCACTTCCTCAGATGATCTTCCCTGGCACACAGCATTTTTTCTTAATAAGTTGTTCCAAGGTTTAACAAGGGAAAAAGTGAATGAAGAGGAACAAAGTTGAAGTTTAAGGATTAAAATCCCTTCCCTCCAACTCACTGACAAACACAGAGCACGACACTCACAAAGGGGGTCCAATTTGGATTACCCTGTGCAAGCTCAGTGCTCTGCCTTCCCCAGGAGGGTCCCCAGGCACCTCCATGTAGCTGGGAAAATGAGAAAGGGGAAGCCCAGGCACGTTCGATGGCAGCCCACCCATGCCCCAAGGCGGACCCTAGGACAGATGTGGTTCCTTCTTTAGATTCTCATCATCTTCACTCCAAATATTCTCAGACTTCGAGATCCTATACCAGATGAATGGTCAAGGGGGTGGGGGGGCAGCCGAGCTTTGGCTGTCCTACAATGACTTGCCCCAGTGTCATTAGGTGACAATTAGGGTCTCCACCCCAGATAGTGGAGAAAGCCCAGGGACACCTGTGACCTTTGCCTGATGACATTAGAAAGGGGAAGCAGGGCTCTCAATGGGGGAGGAACCATCCCTTCTGGTACTGGAGGCATCTCCCATCCTAGGATTCTGTGGGCGAAGGACAACCGCTCGTCTGGAATGCTGGTCATTTGCTCAAGTGGGTACACACAGGACCTGAACCCACAAGAACCCGACACCTTCAGGAATGAGTGCTGAGGACAGTGGAGCAAGGGCCGTGCTACCTAGCAAGGCCATATCAATGTCATGCCCAGAAGAAAAGTCCTAGGTGGCCTCAGTTCTATCCTTTGTCAATCTGAGGCAGTTTTCAGGAAAAAAATACCCATGGTCCAGAAAGTCATGAGCCATGAGCCACGAGCAGTCATCTTAGTTCTAAGATGACTTGGTCACCCCTGGACCCAAGTTTAGGGAGAGATCTGGTTCCTGGCCCCAAGGAGTCCATGAACTCACTCAGATGTGAGGTTCTCAGACAGAGGCAGGCAGCCATGGACAGGTGGTACAGGTGTAGCCCCATCGGTTCTGGGCCCGAGCAGGAAAGGGACACCCAGCCCTCCCTTCATGGGGGCTTGTACACAGGAAGCACCCGAGGACCTTTAGGGAGAAATTCCATGGACGTTGCTCTGCGTGGTTTAGGTCCCTGAGGTGTTCCCACAGGGGAAGACTTTGCAGTGGCACAAACCTAAGTGCCAGGTCCTAAAGTCCCTTCAGGTGTAGTTGAGGGAGACAAGGTCAGTCCTATGACTGAAGACAGGTCAGCCTCCAGTGTTTGGCTGGAATCCGGAAGTCACTCTCTTGGTGGCCATAGTCTTAGGATTGAAGTTGCCTGTCATTCTCTGATGCAATTGCAGATTCTAGGTGACAGGATGACACTTCTTGGAACTAAAGATGGAACGACGCTGGTGGAGCCCAACGAGGGCCACACAACTTCGGAAAGACAGGCTGGCCAGTTCCCTGGCTCATCCACAGAACTCATCAGAATGACCGGTCATCTCAGATGCCTTCACCTTGCCATGATTGACATGAACACCGTTAACAGGGGCTGCCCTTTGGGAATTCTTGTGAAATCATGGGAGAGCGTGGTGGTCAGATCCCTGCTGTTAGGCACAGTTATGAAAGTGTGGTCTATAGTATGGCAGACACTTATTCTGTAGGAACTTGAGAATAGCTGACTAAAAAATCTCTTCTTTGAGAATATGGCTCCCTTATGTAGACCAAGCTCCAATTCCTGGAACCCCACATCATTTGGGGGTAATGACCTCAACCAACACCCACATCTTTACTAAGTATTCCTAGTAAACATACACAGTACGTTCCATAGGAGTCCAAGTCTGTCAAGAAAGTTAAGGGGACCTTGACCATAGTTTGTCCAAAGAATGCAGGAAGAAGATCTGCTCATAATCAACAGGGTTAGGGCCTGTTTGAAGAGGCTCTTGTTGTCTAGACAGCTGGAAAGGCTTATGTCAGTAACCCTCTAAAGGTCTGATTTCTAGAACTACGGAAGGAAAACTCAGGAATTCCCTTGGTAAGTATGGAATGTATTTATAACATCTGATGGGAGCACAGTACCCAAGGTTCAGATTCTACAGTTGAAATAGAAAGTCACTTTCAGGGATCTCAAACCTTTACCCCACCTGAATCACAAGTCAAGGAGTCGACCCTTTACAAAAGAAGGGCTGTTGGACTTAACTTAGGAGCAATCCCGGCATCCTCAGAGGCAGAACACCATGGCACATGCTTCAACATGTGACCCCAGACGAAGTGACCACCACATTCCTGACGCTTGCCAAGATTCCAAGTGGAGTGGAATCAGAAGGAACCAAATGCAGAGTCCAGGTTGTCATATAGGATACCCTCCATTCTGGATGAGCCCGTCTAGAAAACTTGATAGCCACATGGTTTCGTAGGGTTAGACCATGGATGTGCTATCTAAGTGGGTAGCAAAAATGCTCAAAGGTGACCAGTGTTGGAAGTTGGAGTCAGGTCCCTCCATGCAGGCCAACCATTAGAACAAAGATGAACCCTTAGAACAAGGGTCTTGGATCTGGGAGTTTCATGGGGGCAGTTGTGCACCAAGGTTCTTCCGTCCAGCGATTCTCAGGGCTGGTGACCAGAGGGGATATAACCACATCCATCTGACTGACTGGCTGCAGTTTGGCCCTGCCCAAGCCTCTGATGCAACTCTTGGGTTAGAGGCTGGGATGAGACCTTACTATGAAGGCAAGCACGAGAGGCGAAGCTTCAGTAGAAAGCCTTCTGCTGCTGCCGCCATCTTGTACCTTCTTCTAGACTCTTTCTTACCTGTTTCAGTATTGGCTTTAACAATGATCAAGAACCCTTCCTTGCATTGCAGACTGTCCAACTTCCCATGGTAAGAGTTACTCCTGACCATACAAAGTGTATGCAGTTGTATGGAAGGTAACGTAGAACTATCTTGTGTGGCCTTGGCAGGATAACTAGGAAGGCATTAAGGATTATGTTCCTGAATGTTCTCTTGTCTTCCATGGCTGCCAGGAGAGAGTGTCCAGCATTTTCCAATATCCATTGCATCCCAATGGAGGGCAAATTCCACTCGTATGTTTAACAGTACAGGGAGCTGGATGTGTTCGATGTTCAGAATAGAATTAGAAATGCTGGATTATACACCTTGTTCAATAAGTTAGTAGAATTCGTGAACTAGAACAAGGACCTCATTTGTCCCCACGTAATGACCACCCAGCAGGGAAAAGAACCTTCATAAAGGGAGAGAAAAATCTTTGGTTTCATCAAGTAGCAATCTCAGTGTCCATAATGTGACCCCCAACATATGCCTCTGAGACAGGACACTACAAGAGATCACCTTCATGAACGTTTTTCCAAGTCGTATGAGAAGGAACGAGAACTCCTTCAGCAGGACCTAGTGAAGGCCCAGTTGGTCTCACCTGTTATCTGACTGACTATTGGCCTTTCGTTTGTTTCCAGGAACCCCCACCTGGTAGGATGGGGCAGTCAAGCTACTAGTGTCAGGCCAACGGGACAAGCCTTTCATCTGAGGAACTGTGGTACCAGTAGATAGAAGGTAGAACTATGAAACTCTATCCTTGGGCGACATCAGAGCCAATTTCCCAAGCAGTACCGAAGACTTAACAGGTCACTCCAGGCCTCACCTGGCAAGGCTGGTGCCCGTGATCATGCCCTCCTTCCCCGACCCCAAGTGCCAATGCCATAGACAGAAAGACCCTTTATATGTGTTATAGATTTGGGACACTTTTCCTGCTGCAAGCTAAGAGAGCCTCAAAGAAAAAAGATGAACTAACAGCACACTCACTTTCAGGAGGTGGTGAGGAGCAGGCTTTGAGGACCATGAACAGGAACGTGAAGCCATGACAGGTACTGGGCACATCTGTAGGATATTCGCTGTCCAGTGTAGGACAAGCAGCCAGGGGACAAAAGGAATGATTCCATTTAGAGGGCTTGTGGTCTGCTAGCTACCAGCGTATGGACCACGTTCGGATCCCAACTTGAACAGTGGAGGAAAAGGCTGCCAAATTGGAGTGTGACTACTTATGGGTCATTAGGTAGAGGAATTGGGTTTCTCCGAGAGTGTGTTAGAGACCTCATGGTCTATTGTATATTGCAGTAGGCAGACCAAAGACCTAGGTTTAAGGGATGCTTGAGAGGTTGAGGGATAAGAAACAAGACCCAACCCATGTCATTGATGTGGTTATTGCCAAGAGGAAAGCCACATTGTGCCTTTCTGATGCTTTATATGACCATTTTAGAAATACGGAAGACTCATTACAGACCAAAAACCAGCATAAGCTGCATCCCACAGATTTATACAACCCACCCTGCAAGTAGTTCATCTTGTCCCATGGCCCTGACCTGTACATCACGTCCACTGGATTCAAGGATAATCATCTTGTTGCAAGAATTCTCCGTTAGTGATCAAGAACTCGTTACCCTCTGTAGAACTGCATGCTTTTGCTAACATGAGCATATTTAAGTCTTAGTTAAAAATATTCATGAGCCAGCATTTATACAGGCTTCCTGAACATTCAGTATCAGGTCTGTTAAGATGTCAGTGGTAATGTCATGGACTTCTCTTCCTGTTGGATAGGGGACTTGACATCAGGACAGTGTTGATACCAGCAAGGGATCTGCCCAGTGGCTAGGAGGATCTACCGAGCTTGTGCACAAGTATGTTAGGGTGAGGGAGAACTGCCCCAGAAACAACGGGGCCCAGGGGAACACACCTGAGGGACCCAGTGGGAGCCCCACCCTCTCAGAGGTCTGGATTTACAGAGTTGCTAAATAATTCCTGACTCGAGATCCAAGGTTAGGGTTTTTCAGGATAGGAAAGTTGTGGGGAGAGCCGCCCTAAGCCTGCTTCAGCTTCTCTTCATGGAATTTGGAGGTTCAGTTTTCAGCGTTGACATCAAGCAGATACCATCCTGAGCCTCTGTGTCCCTTTGGTAAGAGGGCAACTGTCGTTGTTCCCTGGCCTTTACTGGGGACACTTCTCTCTAAGGAGATCAAGAGTTAACGGGCAGAAAGGAGTGATGGGAAGGGAGTGTAACGAGGGAAAAATTATCATTGCTCCTACTTCGAGTAGACTCAAGTTAGGGTCCTCATCACTAGGGTACAGCTTTGGCAGTTCTGGAAGACATTGCTGGCCTTCCCAAACCTTCCCAGGCTCCTCTGGAGGAGCAGGATAACTGGAAAGAAACTAGAGAAGTACACTCTCTGACAGGTTCTCCATGTCAGAAGACCATCATTAATGTAGCTCTTCCTACGTGAAAGTCTTTTATGGTCAAAGTTTTTCTGAACCAAGAGTCTCAGCTGTACCCATGTAATAGTCAGCACCCAAGGGTGGTAGGTGACTTTTGTCTTGCAACGAAAGGCAATACACACATGCTTCAAGTGTCATTACTGCCTTTCACGGACTTACTCCAAAAAAGATCCAGAGGTGTGGGGTGACCTTGGAGGTAGGACAGGGGGCAGAAGTCTCCTTCAATGAGGTCAGGAAACCCATTTGAGCCTTGGAGACTTTCCCAGACCATTTCCCCTCTACATTAAGAGCAATCCTTCCACGTCAGGTTACTGCAGGCATAGACTTCAGAATCTTGGTGAACACTATTTTTTGTGGTCTGTGGCACTTAAGGCTTGAGCTCACGAGAAGTTAGAATCTCCCATAAACTCCAGAGATGACAGGGAAGATCATCCAGCAAGAGCAGAAGCCAAGTCTCAGAGGTCTCGGCTCTATTGAAACTAATATGATATTGAACTCAGGGGCACTTGACCAGAGCCACATCCCCAGCCATTTTATTTACAGTTGGGGTCTCACCAAGTTGCTTAGTGCCTCACTTTTGCTGAGGCTGGTTTTGAACTCCTGATCCTCCCTCAGCTTCCCAAGCTGCTGGGAGTGGGCATGCACCAGCATGCCCGGCCCAAGATTCTCCAGAGTGGCTCCTTCCAGTGTTAAGCTAATGGTCCAGAAGTCCAGGAGACCCAGGCCAACCCCACTCCTAGTCTATAGGCATATGTCAAGTCTTTCCCATGAACCTTTGGTCATTCTAGGATTGATTCCAGCCTCTGGGGTCAATAGGAAGTCACTAGGCTTTAAGATCAGCATGCAGAATGAGGCAAGTGTGACCAAGTAGTAACCTGTCCACTAGACCCCAGCTTAAGTCAATCAAAGATTTAGGTTTGCCACTAGTTGCCGAGAAGTAAGGCCACACCTAGTGCTGCATTGTCACCAAGGAGAGTCAGCATGTGCTCTTAAGAGGATAGTCAAGCACCTTCCTGAGATTCGATGTCACCAAGACATGTTTTGTCCCACTGGGGACTTGGTCCTGCCCACACAGGTGATTCAACAAAAGACCAGTTTTAAGTTGGTAGGGCAGGGTAAAGTTGATGGCTGTCACATCCAGATCATTCAACTGAGACTTGAGACTCTCCCCTGGTGCACATGCATAGGCACATACCAGGTGACTCATCAGCTCACCTATATCCAAGGTGATACTATAGCGCAAGGTTGGAGAGATCAATAAAGAAACAGTGACTAAGTTCCCCAGGGTTGGTAAATCCAGTGATCAAGTCACTGGAGGTAGCCAGGAGAGAAACTGATCTCACTGAACAGTTCCCATCTTTGTCCCCATAAGACCTTGAGTGGATGCCATCTGTGGGCTAGGAACTAAGGGACCTTGACAGCAGAGAATCTGCCATTTTATTCCAGTCTAGCAGAACTGAGCATCCCTAGCAGGTGGTGAGCAGTTGACCGAAGTGGTAAGAAAATTCTTTGGGGGAAGTTCCTAGTCTTGAAGAAACACCTCTGGTTCAGTCAGAAGTGACTGTCACCACCATTCCATATGCTTAGTTTAGTTAAAACTCACTCAGGTCCTGGAGGAGTGAATCCAACCAGTGCTCATGGTTCCCAAATATACCCCTACTGAGAAGGGGCCAAAGGCATTTAAACCAGAGGCCAGTTATGGGATGGAGGAGGAGAAACCCAAAGCATGAACAGTTATTCCAGAAAGTGAGGAGGTACCCCAGGGGCATGGGGAGATGGGAGCCAGGCTAGAGAGATTTCTGGAAAGGGAAAGAGAAATGCTTAGCATGGTCCAAGTCTGATACGAAGCAGGAGGGGAGACACTGAGGATTCCCTTAAGGAGGGTCCACAAGGGAGAATTAGAGGTGTCTAATTGACTCAGGGAAGAGTCAGGGCAACCTCAGGGAGGTCAGGAGGAGGGTGGAGACTGATGGTGGAGACTGGTGAGCAGTGGGCGGGGAGGGCAAGAAGTGGTTCATCTGCTCCCGCTCGTTACAGCCCGTGTGGGTGAGATGCGATGCCATTGGTAATATTTCCTTTAATTCCTAGACAGATGTCCAACTTTGCATGTCTCAATGAGGAAGAGACTTGGCTTTGTTTTTTGGGGAAATCTTGTCATTTGAGAAAGCAAGGCAACCTTCCCCTTGTCTGAAGTGGCTTGAGATAAGCCTCCAGAGTATCCTTCCAGGACCAGCCAGTTTGGGCATCTGGACAGACGGGCTGTGGTGGACACAGCAGCAGCCATGGCCAGTGGCTTAAGCCGCTTCATGGGATGTTACCTTCAAGTGCAGCCTCAAGCCCAGGGACATTCCTGCAGGGAGAGCAGGCATGGAAGGGAGGAGGGGGGACACAACATGGACCAGGGTTCTCGTACTAGAACCCCAGCAAGAGCTGAAGTCAGTTCCAAGCATGCGAAGCCTCCACTGCATGGGGAGGCTCGTAGAGGAACTCCCTCACCTCTAAACTGGAGCAATATTGGGGGTCTAGATCTTGACTAGACACTGGGTTAAAGAACAAGGATCAAAAGAAGCCACCGACAACCTACATGAGTTTTCATCTTTAGGAATATCTTCAGTGCAAGTGGGTCCAAGAGTCCACAAAACCCCCAGGAACACATGGCCAGACAACAGGCCAGAGCATCTCAAGAACCACAAAGAACTGGGAGGGAGGCCACTTTGTCCCAGTCCTGCGGCACTCTAACTGGGATCCGAATCAAGGGACATCAGGTCACTGTGGTACTTGTGTTCCGGACAGCTGATGCCATCTGAAGATGTGGAAATGGTTAACAAACAGGTTTCTCTGCATTTTGGCTACCAGCATTGATTGGCAGCCCCCCTTCCTGAATGTGGAGAGTGTAGACTCACAGCTCCACCTGGCAATTCTGCAAGAACATGGGTGGGGACACGCTCAGACATGGCGACTCCAGTAGCATGATGACAGCCGTATCAGGCATCATGGCCCAGCCAGCTCCTGCATAACACTATTGTCCTCCCCCATGCAGAGTGACCATAGCCATAGCCATTACTGCGTAAAGTGCAAATGAGAAGCCCAGTGTCTTCCCCACCCAGATCCCCCATTCTTGGCTGTCTATGTCCCCTTCCTTGACTATACCTGTGCTTCATCAGTTTCCGGGAGCAGCTGGGGTTTATGGGGATGGCTGGAAAAGGTACAAAGTGCTGCAGGTCCCACTGTGCCACCATCGTGGTTTTGGGAATGTCACCATGATCAGCTCCTTCCAGGAACTGACAGCAAGTCTATGATGGTCAACTTTCCCCTCTACCATTGCCATAAATCAAGTTCAAACTCAACCTTGAGATTCTTAAGGGTGGCAGTTTGTGCTAGAAAACTGCACTGTCTAGTTGGAGATACCTCGGGCACTCTAGAAAGCCCAGTCTTACTTCACTTTCAGGACACTTGGCTATTAAGGCTTGTTCTAGTTGACATGGGGGTTCCCAACCAGGAGAGCCTCACGGGTTTAAAGCTTGTAAGAAAGTCCCACTCTGGTTCCAGAGGGCCGAGTACCCTCAGTCAGGGGAGCTGGGAGTGGAGAGAGAGTTTATAACTGGTGCCACCCGTTTGCATTCACTTTGTTTTATTTAAGCCAAGATCCCAAACGAAGCTGACACCTGGGTTACGCTTCAGGAAACAATGTCTAATACAAATTCTCAGGAACAACTTGAGCCACACTTCGCTATAATCTCAGATGAGATTCTGACCAGAAACGGTTTCTTACCAATTGTAGAAAGAGACATCGTTCAGCATCAATAGCCATCATACAAATTTAAACACCTGGGTAGGGCATCTGATACTTGAGGCTCCTCTTTTTTGGCCAAGAAACTGAGTTAAGCAGAAATGGGAAACGATATCCAGGGAACGGATAACGTGTTTATTCCTATGGGACATTGGGGCATGGATGCTGATGTGTGCATTTCATGTTGCTATAAATAGCAAATTCCCTATAGCAACTACAGCGCCACTTGTCACCGTGGTTGGCGGAGACTTCCAATTAGGTGTCCCAAGTCCCTTTAACATTGGCTGACCACTTAGGTGTTAGGGAGCAGCCCAGTGGTTAGGTGTGTGCACCAGACCCTGGGTTCCACCTCGTCACAGACGGCCAGCAACATCCTTAACTTACTGAAGTCTAGTTTTTCTCTGACACACAAGATGGGTAACAGAAGAGGTAGCTTACGGGAATCACAGCAAGGAATTCAAGATAAAGGGAAGAAGGACACAAGTTTTTGTGAACTTGTGTTCACTAACTGCCCAATGTCATAACAGGACCTGAAGTTCCCCTAATCCCTTCATTCTGGTGGTTTCAGTTGCTATCCGACAACCCTCAGTGGTCAATGTGCAAGGGTACGTTGGTGGAAGACGGACCTTCTAAAGGTCATGCCAGGTTTTCAGCCATGGACCCTGCTAGCGATGAAGCCAAGGAAGCACTAGGCCCCACCTCTCCCAGGATCATTCCGTCTTCAGGACACTCAGCCTAGCCAGGGTTCTTTCCACCAAGTGTGTTCCCTGGCACCTTTTCTGTCTGTCCATCCATTTCTACAGGATCAATCCTAAGACACTCTGGACAACACCGAACGGGAGGGTTGGAGGCACCCGGCCTCCATGTGAGGTGAGCAAGGACGTGTGAAAGGGGCCAAAGCACAAACCAGCATCCAGAGTCCCAGTGCCAAGGGTCTTGGCACCTCCGATACCATCTCAGACACTGTCTGCACTACCAAGTGATGTCCTGGAAGGCCACAGAGGCAGAGGCACCCAGAGGCTGGGCCTGTTCATTTCATTCCGACTCCATCAGGCCATACGTACCACCTTGGCAGAGGAGGCCTCCTGGACAGCACCAAGATACAACACCCCCCACCTAATAAGCTCATCCATTTCCAGAAGCTTGTGTCCTGGTCCTAAAGAGTTACCCAAAGCTGCTTGGTGCTCTGTTCCTGACAGATACCAGCATTTCTCAGTTGTGATCACTTCAACATCTTGGTCACCAACTTGTCCTAAAGCACGGCATCCACATCCCTGGAGGATTAGGGAAACCACGGAAACAGCCTTGCCCCTCTTCTGGGGCCTCAGATTGTGACCGACGAGACACCAGTATGAAAGGCCCAACATCACCTGGCTGTCCTCTGGGCCCAAGCCTCCCCAGGCAGAGCTTGCATTTCAAGAGGCCCTCCCCATGGGGTTGGGCCACAACATGGTGGCCTGCATTCTTTGCCCTCCAGACTACCCCAACCCCCAAGAGCCCTTTTACATAAGTAAAAGCATGCTTGGGACCCTGTGACCGCTTCTCATCTCATCATTTCCAACTTTCCCATGGATAAGAAATTTGGTTAGTCCAGCATGTCCTGGGCCAGCTCTGGTTCTTACTTTTCCTTCAGATCTCAAGGGCATTGAGTAGGGCACTTCATGCTTTTCCCTTGTTGGGTTCAGCACCCTCTTTCATGCTTGCCCAGATTCCAGTTCCCTTTAGGATTCGTCCCTCATGGACTAGTCCCCTTGGTCTCTAGAGATCTGTTTCTAGTGATGAGAGCAAGGCCAAGAGCCCAGGTACAAGGACAAGCAGTCTTTAGTCTATTAGCACCTCCAAGAATCCTTGCATGCCAGGGCCGAGAGACAGCTCATACAAGCCAGCTATACCCCACGTCTGATGTCCTGATGCCAAGAAGTCCCTCACTAACCCATCCCAAGTGCCCACGTGGGCACTTTCATGGAGACTTAGCCCAGCTTTCAACCCACAATGGGGACGAGGTGTCAATTGGGCAGACACATCCTCCACAAAGCAAAACCCCAAGTCTAGAGTTGATTGAGCAGCAATGCTTCAAGTGTGGTTCAGCAAGGCCTTTGTCAAAGCTCCAGACAGCACAGCCATGAGAGACTTTGCTGCTACCTCCAGCACTGAGGACGGTTGTTTAGAAGGTCAGTCACCATCGTCAACAAGAGCTGGTATCAAGAAACACCAGATAAGCAACCTCAGCTGCCCTTCACCCCCCCTCCTCACAGGGTTTGACTGAAAGCCCAGAGGATGTACAACATGTGGTAGGTGAGTTCAAGAGTCATGGCTGAAGGGGTCTCACCTGAAATCCAGTTTATATGTGGACCATCAGCTCACTATGAAGGCAGATGGATCCTTTGCCATGAGGATTCTAGAAGTTTCCTCACCCTGGACCAAGAATCAAACATGACCTTCAGCTTTGATGGCTGGCCCTTCTAAAGGGCTCTGAGAATTAGAAAAGTCGAATTTAATAAATATTCAAGGTCATGAATTTAATGGGCTGCTGGACACAGGTGCTGACCTTAGCATCATATCTCTTCAAGAATGGCCAATACATTGGCCATTACAACAAGCCCCTCAAACGCTTCGAGGCCTAAGAGTGGCGACTAATACCCATAGAAGTGCTATGGTATTAGATTGGAAGGATCCTGAAGGATGTGAAGGAACTATACAGCCATATGTATTGGATCATCTTCCCATAAATTTATGGGGATGAGATGTCCTAGATCAACTAGGTTTGATGTTAACAAATAACATCAATCCTAATGCGCTCACTACTAGGGCTAGACAAGGTGTTAGGAAAGAAAAAAGATTAGGAATACAAGAACAAGTTATAGCAGTACCAATTCAAATAGATCAAGGAACAGACAGACATGGGTTGGATTTTCAGAAAGGGCCACTGAGACAATCAAAATTACTTGGAAATCAGAAAGACCAGTGTGGGTTCCTCAGTGGCCCCTGACTAAAGAAAAGATAAAAGTAGCCCATGATCTGGCCAAACAACAATTAGTGGAAGGATATTTACAACCTTCCGTATCTCCCCATATTATTCCCATTTTTGTCATCAAAAAGAAATCGGGTAAATGGAGATTATTGCAAGATTTAAGAGTCATTAATAATGAGATGGTTATTATGGGACCTGCTCAATCAGGGATTCCTCAATTGTCTGCTTTGCCAAAAACCTGGTATGTTTTAGCTATAGATATTAAAGATTGTTTCTTTTCGATTCCAATTCATCCCGAGGATAGTCCACGTTTTGCATTTACTATCTCTGCATTAAATCATGAAGGTCCTGATGAGAGATATGAATGGAAAGTACTCCCTCAAGGAATGGCTAACAGTCCAACTATGTGTCAAATCTATGTTAATAAAGCAATCCAGCCACTTAGAAATCAAAATCCTGAACTAAATATATTTGACTATATGGATGATGAATTATTAGCACATAAAGATAAAAACACATTGCTGGAACGTTACGCCACACTTACAAACTTATTAAAAAATTATAATCTAGAGATAGGAATAGATAAAGTACAATTAAATTTTCCAATTAATTATTTAGGATTTCTATTATCCTCAACCATGGTCCCTCCACCAAAAATTCAAATACGAGTAGATCAACTCAAATCACTTAAAGACTTTCAAAAGTTATTGGGAGACATAAATTGGATAAGGCCTTATCTAGGCATACCAACAGGAGAGTTGGGACCTTTATTTGATATTCTAAAAGGTCCATCAGATCCAAATTCACCCCGAATGTTAACTCCTAAAGCTAGAAAGGCATTAAAAATCATTGAAACATATATGGAAAATATGCATCTAGATATATCAATTCTAAGTTTGCCTTTATTATTTATTGCACTACCAACCAAAAATATTCCTACAGGAGTATTTTGGCAAGAAGGTCCATTATTGTGGATACATTTATCTTATTCTCCTAACACTATTCTTACTAGGTATCCTGAGGCTGTAGGACAATTAATACTCAAAGGAATAAGAGCACCAAAGGGAGTGTTTGGAATTTCTCCCAATAAAATTATTACTCCATATACTATGGATCAAATTGATAAGTTAGCAAATGAGTTAAATACTTGGGCAATAATTATGTGTAAATCTAATGTTTCATTTGATAATCATTTACCATCTAATCCTTTGTTGTCTTTTTGGTCTAAGCATCCTGTAGTTTTTCCTAAAATGACAAGAAAAACACCTATCATGAATGCTCCAAATATATTCACTGATGGGTCTAATAATGGTACAGCAGCGGTAGTTACCCCTGATCAAACTTTTACATTTTTAGTACCCATACAATCAGCTCAAAAGGTAGAGCTTAATGCAGTTTTACAAGCTTTTGTGATGTTCAAAGATTCTGTATTTAATTTATTTTCTGATAGTCAATATATAGTTAATGCTATTGTATCCCTTGAAGATGCTGGTAGGATTTCCCCTTCCTCTACTGTTTTCTCTTTGTTTTCCACTACACAAAGTCTAATCTGGGACAGAAAAGATCCATTCTTTATAGGACATATGAGGGCACATACAGGATTGCCTGGAGCCCTTAGTTTGGGCAATGATTTAGCAGATAAAACTACACATGACGTACATATTTTCTCTACACTAGAAGAAGCTACAAATTTTCATAAAAGGTTTCGTGTTAATGCTAATACTTTACAAAAGCATTTTAAAATAACTGAGGAACAAGCCAGACAAATAATAAAACAATGTCAAAATTGTGTGACTTTTTACCACAAGTTAATCTTGGAGTCAATCCTAGAGGACTGATACCTAACCATATTTGGCAGATGGACATCACACACTTGCCAGAATTTGGAAATTTAAAATATTTGCATGTTACAGTTGATACTTCTTCTGGATATTTGATGGGCTCCCTTCATGTTGGAGAAAAAAACTAAAGATATTAGTCCCTGGTTATACTTCTACCTCTTTTAAACAATTTTGCTCATCATTTGGCATTACTCATATAACAGGAATCCCATACAATCCACAGGGACAAGGCATACTTGAAAGAGCTCATCAAACTATTAAAATGTACTTATTAAAGCAAAAAGAGGGAATTGGAAAGGGGTATATATCCCCCAAAGATAAACTTAAAATAACCCTTTTAACTCTAAACTTTTTAAATTTGGATTCATGAGGACTTAGTGCTACGGAAAGTCATATGTATCTAAAAAATGTACATAACCCTAAGGTACTTTGGAAAGATATTCTAACAGGACAATGGAAAGGTCCTGACCCAGTGATTGTCTGGAGTCGGGGCACTGTTTGTGTTTTTCCACAGGGAGAACAGCAGCCGATTTGGATTCTAGAGAGATTAACTAAAGCAATTTCTACAGAAAAACAAGATGATTTGACTCAAATCCATAACAGCTGATATCCAGAGCTCCAGCTTGGCTATTCTTACATCTGTGACAGTGATTAATCAGGGTGCTTTTTTCAATATCTATTTTATTATTGCATTTTTCCCACATCATAAAGTTCTATTTTATTTTTTGAGCTCATACAAACCTAGGTTAATGTTTTTCTGATCAGTTTTATTTTTAAAGAGAGAGGGAGAGAGAGAGAGAGAGAGAGAGAGAGAATTTTTAATATTTATTTTTTAATTTTCGGTGGACACAACATCTTTGTTTGTATGTGGTGCTGAGGGTCGAACCCGGGCCGCACACATGCCAGGCGAGTGTGCTACCGCTTGAGCCACATCCCCAGCCCCATCAGTTTTATTTTTTGACTGTGGAGTTTTTAAACATTGAAATGGAGATTTCACCTAGGTAAAGCTACAAGGCCTTTATTGTCTTATGTGTTGTATGTTATGTGTGCACACATCTGTTTTGTGTTGTATGTCTGTATGTGTGTATGTCCATATTTCTTATATGAGGAGCACTCATGAAAAAATGGATCCGAATTTTTTTTTTATTATTCACGTGATTTAAATGGTTTAATTTAAATTAGGTAAACAGCTGTTAAGGATTGTTTTTAAAGGAGGTTAACAGATCCGTTTGTTTTCTTTCACCTTTCCTTCTCATTATATTTAATAATTCTGTTCAGGATAATGTCTCTTTAGCATCATTGCCAGAATTCCTATCTCCATCCCAACTAAGATAAAACCAAACTACAGCTTCTATGATAGCTATCACAGTAAACTGTATAAACTGATGCATCAATGAATATAACTCAACAAGTAATGCTCAATCAAGGACTCGATTTACTTTGGGAGGAAATGGACATATTGATAGACTCCTCAATTTGAACTGCTTGCAGAACTTGCCTGGACTATATATCAGTTGTATGCATTGTGAACTATCGTCTGGGGCAGCGAGTTGTGGTAGTGCTGGCATATCTTTGCTGATGGTGTCACCAGTGATGCAATTTCCTTGCCAGCGCACCCCATTTTAATTGTGGTAGTGCTGGCATATCTTTGCTGATGGTGTCACCAGTGATGCAATTTTTCCAAAGGAGCCATCAATTGGCTTGGTGTGGTGGCATTTCTGTATCCTCCTCCCTTCTACTAGTGATGGTCTAAAATTTGGGGGCCAACAGAGGTAAGGCAAAGAACTTCACCCCCCCACTGGCACCAAGGCTAAATTTGGGGGCCAACAGAGGTGAGGCAAGAACCTCACCCCCCCACTGGTGCATAGGCCTATCCACAAGTATGGCTGAATGCTGGACCAGTAGTCAGTGACGAGTATGATCCAATTGCAGTGGTATCAAACTAAGACAGGAGGCTGACGCCTAGAGGTCAGTTTTTCCCATGATGGGTAAGAACCATATGTTGAATTGGACAACCTACCAGGCACGGTCCTTAAGCCACATTGCTTGTTGTTTAATTAATCAGAAGGGGGAGATGCTGAGGGCCATTGCCAAGTATGAATGGCGCATCAAAATTTCCTTGCCAGCATACCCCATGTTGCTTAGAGGAAGGACTCGTGGAAATGGACTTGCCTTGGACATTTGCAGTGACATTGTATGTATGTTTGAGAAAGGTGACCCTGCTCAAGGACCAGGGTGGATCCAGGTTTAGGGTGTATAGTGCAGGTTTTAGGAAGTATCCCGCTCTTTGGGTTTAGGGCGTTCCTGGTTTAGGACAATCTGGGTTTAGGGCGGTTCCAGGTTTAAGGTTATTCCTGCTGGGAATAGGGCGTATCCTGCTGCCCGAGTTCCCATTGAGTTCTCGTGGGATTCAAAAAGTTTGAGATTCAAAGCCTGGTGGAGTATGTGAATTTTGTGGGCAGAACCCGAATTTCCCCAGAACGTGTGTAGAGGCCGGTGGTGTGAGTTCAGGAGTAAAGAATTGCTGTTTCAATTTACAAAGCTGTGAGTGGCTCATGATCTTGTGCCCAGCCAGACTGCGGCATTGGATAGGGGACTTGACATCAGGACAGTGTTGATACCAGCAAGGGACCTGCCCAGTGGCTAGGAGGATCCACTGAGCTTGTGCACAAGTATGTTAGGGTGAGGGAGAACTGCCCCAGAAACAACGGGGCCCAGGGGAACACACCTGAGGGACCCAGTGGGAGCCCCACCCTCTCAGAGGTCTGGATTTACAGAGTTGCTAAATAATTCCTGACTCGAGATCCAAGGTTAGGGTTTTTCAGGATAGGAAAGTTGTGGGGAGAGCCGTCCCAAGCCTGCTCCAGCTTCTCTTCACGGAATTTGGGGGTTCAGTTTTCAGCGTTGACATCAAGCAGATACTGTCCTGAGCCTCTGTGTCCCTCTGCTCAGAGGCCAAGTGTTGTTCCCTGGCCTTTACTGGGGACACTTGTCTCTAAGGAGATCAAGAGTTAATGGGCAGGGAGGAATGATGGAAAGGGAGTGTAACAAGAGAAAAATCATCATTGCTCCTACTTTGAGTAGACTCAAGTAAGGGTCCTCATCACTAGGGTATAGCTTTGGCAGTTCTGGAAGACATTGCTGGCCTTCTCAAACCTTCCCAGGCTCCTACGGAGGAGCAGGAGAACTGGAAAGAAACTAGAGAAGTACGCTCTCTGACAGGTGCTCCATGTTTGAAGACAATCATTAATGTTGCTCTTCCTACGTGAAAGTCTTTTATGGTCAAAGTTTTTCTGAACCAAGAGTCTCAGCTGTACCCAAGTAAAAGTCAGCACCCAAGGGTGGTTGTTAAGGTCTGTAAATAAGTCAAAAATAACACCTGGTATTTTGCCAGAGAAATGTTAGAGTTCGTAAACAAGTCTGGATGGTGCCTGGCAAAATGTCAGAGGGAGTGGTTTGAGAAGTAACAAAAGCGAGCCATTAAGTGTGGAGATTCCTTATTGGTTGATTGATGTATCTAGTTTATGCTAATTAAGATAAGCTGTGCAAAATGTATAAATAGCTCTGTTGCCCTACAATAAACGGCTCCTATTCCTGCTGTATCAACATGCACAAGTTATTCGTCACCCCCCCAGTTATTTTGCTGCAGCCGGACCCAGGCAGGTGGTAGGTGACCTTTGTCTTGCAAAGAAAGACAATACACACATGCTTCAGGTGTCATTACCTGCCTTTCATGGGCTTATTCCAAACAAGATCCAGAGGTGTGTGGTGACCTTGGAGGTAGGACAGGGGGCAGAAGTCTCCTTCAATGAGGTCAGGAAACCCATTTGAGCCTTGGAGACTTTCCCAGACCATTTCCCCCTCTACATTAAGAGCAATCCTTCCACATCAGGTTACCCCACGCATAGACTTCAGAATCTTGGTGAACACTATTTTTTGTGGTCTGTGGCACATAAGGCTTGAGCTCACGAGAAGTTAGCATCTCCCATCATCTCCAGAGATGACAGGACAGATCATCCAGCAAGAACAGAAGCCAAGTCTCAGAGGTCTTGGCTCATTTGAGACTAACATGATATTGAACTCAGGGGCACTTGAACAGATCCACACCCCCAGCCATTTTATTTAGAGACAGGGTCTCACCAAGTTACTTAGTGCCTCACTGTTGCTGAGGCTGGTTTTGAACTCCTGATCCTACCTCAGCCTCCCAATCTGCTGGGATTACAGGCATGTACCAGCATGCCTGGCCTAGGATTCTCCATAGTGGATTCTTCCAGTGTTAAGCTAATGGTCCAGAAGTCCAGGAGACCCAGGCCAACCCCACTCCTAGTCTATAGGCAAATGTCAAGTCTTTTCCATGAACCTTTGGACATTCTAGGAAAGGTTCCAGCCTCTGGGGTCAATAGGAAGTCATTAGGCTTTAAGATCAGCATGAAGAATGAGGCAAGTGTGACCAAGTGGTAACCTGTGCACTAGACCCCAGCTTAAGTCAGTCAAAGACTCAGGTTTGCCACTGGATGCCAGGAAGTGGCAAGGCCACACCTAGTGCTGCATTGTCACCAAGGAGTCAGCATGTGCTCTTAGGATGGTGCTTGACTACCCTCTTGAGATTCAATGTCATCAAGACATGTTTTTGTCCCACTGGGGACTTGGTCCTGCCCACACAGGTGATTCAACAAAAGACCAGTTTTAAGTTGGTGGGGCAGGGTAAAGTTGATGACCTTCACATCCAGATCATTCAACTGAGACTTGAGACTCTCCCCTGGTGCACATGCATAGGCACACACCAGGTGACTCATCAGCTCACCTATATCCAAGGTGATACTATAGCCCGAGGTTGGAGAGATCAATAAAGAAACAGTGACTAAGTTCCCCAGGGTTGGTAAATCCAGTGATCATGTCACTGGAGGTAGCCAGGAGAGAAACTGATCTCACTGAACAGTTCCCATCTTTGTCCCCATAAGACCTTGAATGGATGCCGTCTGTGGGCTAGGAACTGAGGGACCTTGACAGCAGAGAATCTGCCATTTTATTCCAGTCTGGCAGAACTGAGCATCCCTAGCAGGTGGTGAGCAGTTGACAGAAGTCGTAAGAAAATTCTTTGGGGAAAGTTCCTAGTCTTGAAGAAACACCTCTGGTTCAGTCAGAAGTGACTGTCACCACCATTCCATATGCTTAGTTTAGTTAAAACTCACTCAGGTCCTGGAGGAGTGAATCCAACCAGTGCTCATGGTTCCCAAATATACCCCTACTGAGAAGGGGCCAAAGGCATTTAAACCAGTGGCCAGTTATGGGATGGAGGAGGAGAAACCCAAAGCATGGACAGTTATTCCAGAAAGTGAGGAGGTACCCCAGGGGCATGGGGTGATGGGAGCCAGGCTAGAGACTTCTGGAAAGGGAAAGAGAAATGCTTAGCAGGGTCTGAGTCTGATAAGAAGCGGGAGGGGAGACACTGAGGATTCCCTTTAGGAGGGTCCACATGGAGAATTAGAGGTGTCTAACTGACTCAGGGAGGAGTCAGGGCAACTTCAGGGAGGTCAGGAGGAGGGTGGAGACTGGTGGTGGAGACCGGTGGGCGGTGGGCAGTGGGCGGGGATCGTGAGAGGTGGCTCATCCGCTCCTGCTCATTACAGCCCGTGTGGTGAGATGCGATGCCACTGATAAGGTCTCCTTTAATTCCTAGACAGATGTCCGACTTTGCATGTCTCAATGATGAGAGACTTGGCTTCATTTTGGGGGGAAATCTTGTCATTTGAGAAAGCAAGGCAACCTTCCCCTTGTCTGAAGTGGCTTGAGATAAGCCTCCAGAGTATCCTTCCAGGGTCCGCCTATTTGTGCAGCTGGACAGACGGGCTGTGGTGGACACAGCAGCAGCCATGGCCAGTGGCTTAAGCTGCTTCGTGGGCTGTTACCTTCAAGTGGAGCGACAAGCCCAGGGGCATTCCTGCAGGGAGAGCAGGCATGGCGGGGAGGAGGGGGACACAACATGGACCAGGGTTCTCATACAGGAACCCCAGCAAGAGCTGAAGTCAGTTCCAAGCATGGGGAGCCTCCACTGCATGGGGAGGCTCGTAGGGGAACTCCCTCACCTCTAAACTGGAGCAATATTGGGGGTCTAGATCTTGACTAGACACTGGGTTAAAGAACAAGGACCAAACAAGCCACCAACAACCTACGTGGGTTTTCATCTTTAAGAAATCTCTTCAGTCCAAGTGGGTCCAAGAGTCCACAAAACCCCCACAAATACATGACCAGACAACAGGCCAGAGCATCTCAAGAACCACAAAGGACTGGGAGGGAGGCCACTTCATCCCAGTCCTGGGGCACTCTAACCAGGATCTGAATCAAGGGACATCAGGTCACTGTGGTACTTGTGTTCCGGACAGCTGATGCCATCTGAAGATGTGGAAATGGTTAACAAAGAGGTTTCTCGGCCTTTTTGGCTACCAGCATTGATTGGCAGCCCCCCTTCCCAAATGTGGGGAGTGTAGACTCACAGCTCCACCTGGCAATTCTGGAAGAGCTCGGGTGGGGACATGCTCAGGCATGGCGACTCCAGTCTCATGATCACAGCCATATCAGGTGTCATGGCCCAGCCAGCTCCTGCATAAAACTACTGTCCTCCCCCATGCAGAGTGACCATAGCCATAGCCATTACTGTTTAAAGTGCAGATCAGAGGTACACTGTCTTCCCCACCTAGTTCCCCATTCCAGGCTGTCTACGTCCCCTTCCTCGATTATACCTGGTGTGACAGCCACTTCCGAGAACAACTGGGGTTTATCGGGATGATTGGAAAAGATACAAATTGCTGCAGGTCCCACTGTGCCACCATCGTGGTTTTGGGCAATGCCACCATGATCAGCTCCTTCCAGGAACTGACAGCAAGTCTATGATGGTCAACTTTCCCCTCTACCATGGCCATAAATCAAGTTCAAACTCAACCTTGAGATTCTTAAGGGTGGCAGTTTGTGCTAGCAAACTGCACATCTAGTTGGAGATACCCCTAGGGAGTCAAGTCTTACTTCACTTACAGAACAGTTGGCTATTCAGGCTCATTCTAATTGACAAAGGGTTTCCTGACCAGGAGAGCCTCACGGGTTTAAAGCTTATAAGGCAAGGTCCCACTCTGGTTCCAGAGGGCTGAGTAACAGTCAGGGGAGCTGGGAGTGGAGAGCAAGTTTATAACTAGTGCCACCTGTTTGCATTGACTTTGTTTTATTTAAGCCAAGATCCCAAACAAAGCTGACGCCTGGGTTACGCTCCAGGAAACAATGTGGTCCAATACAAATTTTCAGGAACAACTTGATTCGCACTTCACTGTAATCTCAGCTGAGATTCTGACCAGAAACGGTTTCTTACCAATTGTAGAAAGAGGCATTGTTTAGCATCAATAGCCATCATACAAATTAACACCTGGGTAGGGCGTCTGATACTCAAAGCTCCTCCTTTTTGGCCAAGAAACTGAGTGAAGCAGAAATGGGAAACGATATCCAGGGAATGGATAACGTGTTTATTCCTCAAGGACATTCGGGCATGGACACTGGTGTGTGCATTTCATGTTGCTATAAATACCAAACTGCCCTATAGCAACTACAGTGCCACTTGCCACTGTGGTTGGCGGAGACTTCCAATTAGATGTCCCAAGTCCCTTTTAACATGGGCCGACAACCTAAGTGTTAGGGAGCAGCCCAGTGGTTAGGTATGTGCACCAGACTCTGGGTTCCACCCCGTCACAGCCGGCCAGAGACATCCTTAACTTACTGAAGTCTCTAGTCTTTCACCGTGAGACACGAGATGGGGAGCAGAAAAGGTAGCTTAGGGGACTCACAGCAAGGAATTCAAGATAAAGGGAACAGGACACGAGTTTTAGGGAACTCATGTTCACTAACTGCCCAATGCCATCACAGGACACGAAGTTCCCCTAATCCTCTCATTCTGGTGGCTTCAGTTGCTATCCGACAGCCCTCAGTGGTCAGTGTGCAAGGGTACGTTGGTGGAAGATGGACCTTCTAAGGTCATGCCCAGTTTTCAGCCGTGGACCCTGCTGGCGACGAAGCCAATGAGAAACACAAGGCCCCACCTCTCCCAGGGTCATTCCGTCTCCAGGACACTCAGCCTAGCAAGGGATGTCCTGGAAGGCCACAGAGGCAGAGGCACCCAGAGGCTGGGCCTGTTCATTTCATCCAGACTCCATCAGGCCATATGTACCACCTTGGCAGAGGGGGCCACCTGGACAGCACCAAGATACAACACCCCCCACCTTAATAAGCTCATCCATTTCCAGAAGCTTGTGTCCTGGTCCTAAAGAGTTACCCAAAGCTGCTTGGTGCTCTGTTCCTGACAGATACCAGCATTTCTCAGTTGTGATCACTTCAACATCTTGGTCACCAACTTGTCCTAAAGCACGGCATCCACATCCCTGGAGGATTAGGGAAACCACGGAAACAGCCTTGCCCCTCTTCTGGGGCCTCAGATTGTGACCGACGAGACACCAGTATGAAAGGCCCAACATCACCTGGCTGTCCTCTGGGCCCAAGCCTCCCCAGGCAGAGCTTGCATTTCAAGAGGCCCTCCCCATGGGGTTGGGCCACAACATGGTGGCCTGCATTCTTTGCCCTCCAGACTACCCCAACCCCCAAGAGCCCTTTTACATAAGTAAAAGCATGCTTGGGACCCTGTGACCGCTTCTCATCTCATCATTTCCAACTTTCCCATGGATAAGAAATTTGGTTAGTCCAGCATGTCCTGGGCCAGCTCTGGTTCTTACTTTTCCTTCAGATCTCAAGGGCATTGAGTAGGGCACTTCATGCTTTTCCCTTGTTGGGTTCAGCACCCTCTTTCATGCTTGCCCAGATTCCAGTTCCCTTTAGGATTCGTCCCTCATGGACTAGTCCCCTTGGTCTCTAGAGATCTGTTTCTAGTGATGAGAGCAAGGCCAAGAGCCCAGGTACAAGGACAAGCAGTCTTTAGTCTATTAGCACCTCCAAGAATCCTTGCATGCCAGGGCCGAGAGACAGCTCATACAAGCCAGCTATACCCCACGTCTGATGTCCTGATGCCAAGAAGTCCCTCACTAACCCATCCCAAGTGCCCACGTGGGCACTTTCATGGAGACTTAGCCCAGCTTTCAACCCACAATGGGGACGAGGTGTCAATTGGGCAGACACATCCTCCACAAAGCAAAACCCCAAGTCTAGAGTTGATTGAGCAGCAATGCTTCAAGAGCGGTTCAGCAAGGCCTTTGTCAAAGCTCCAGACAGCAGCAAAGTCTCTCATGGGTCTGCTACCTCCAGCACTGAGGACCATTGTTCAGAAGGCCAGTCACCATCGTCAACAAGAGCTGGTATCAAGAAGCACCAGATAAGCAACCTCAGCTACCCTTCACCCCCCTCCTCACAGGGTTTGACTGAAAACACAGAGTATTTATGACATGTGGTAGGTGATTTCCAGAGTCATGGCTGAGGGGTCTCACCTGAAACCCAGTTTCTAGGTGGACCATCAGCTCAGTATCAAGGCAGATGGATCCTTTGCCATGAGGATTCTAGAAGTTTCCTCACCCTGGACCAAGAATCAAACATGACCTTCAGCTTTGATGGCTGGCCCTTCGAAATGGCTCTGAGGATTAGAAAAGTCAAATTTAATAAGAAAAATGGGGAAGAAAAGTGAGATCAGGAGTCCAAAGGGCTCTCTGATGTCAGAAGTCAGGCTTCCCCTGGGATCAAGATCTAGAGGGCAGAGGCCATACGAGTGTGTGGCAACCTGAACAGGTTTTTGTCATAAGGTCTAGGCCACAACTGATACAGTTCCTCTCACCCAGTGTCAACTCTGGCAAAGCTGCACATCTCAGAGCCACTCTCCAGTCTATAAAGCTCAGCCACATGCCTTGACCCTGCAGGTGACATTGTCCACGTGTGCCACAGGTATCTGCCTTTCAGGGTCTCCAAGGCCAAACCTAGGAAAGACACTAGGGTGGCTTGTGACCCTGGATCTGGTAAGATTCAGGAGAAGGAGAGGTTCCCCCTAAAATGTCAGGAAACTGCATGTGATTGGAAGTGTTCTAGGCTACCTGTACTCCTGAGTTACCCTTCTACCTGGAATTTCTCCCTGTCCCATGGGAAGGTGAAGATTCAATTGCTTATCCATAATGCTGGATTTGGGTGGTCTGGGTGTACGTAAGGTTTGTGCTCACAAGAGGTCATCTCCAGAGACAGATGCCGGATCAGATCACCTCCTTCCCCCACCCAGGTCACCTGAGCTAACTTCAGACAAGTCCTTGAACTATCCCAAGACTCCCCTCAAGCAGCAGCTCCGCGTTAGGAGCCCCACAGTCAAGAAATCCAGGAAACCAGGCAAATTCCATACCAGAGAGACTTGGTAAGCCTTTTCCACAAACCCCTGGGTCAAGTTCAAGGAAAGGCCTGGGCTAGCCTTGAGGTTAAGGACCTTCATACCACTGAGGTCCCCAGAACAAATGCAGAATGAAGGTGGTGACTGGGGTGGCCGTGTCCACAGGGCTCTGAGCTCAAGTCAGACAAGGGACTTTCAGATATAGCTTTGGATGCTATGAGGGACAGGGCCAACATCCCCAGTGGCACTGTCCAAGATCTTAAAAATCTGTCAGTCCCTCTGCATACCCTTTCAGCATAGGCGTGCACTGTAATGTCAGTCAGCCCACCTGGTCACCTGGGTTACCCCAGGTGCTTGGGATGGGGGGGGCACACAGGCCAGCATTAAGCACAGCCCAAGTTTGGGGAACCCAACAGATTAAGTCACTTGATTGCACAAGGTGGTGGCTGAAGAGAAACTGCTCTTCCAACTGAACATCTGTCTTCAACTCCCTGAGACCTCTAGTAGACACATCAGCAAAGGGACTGGATTATCCACGGACAGGAGTAAGGGGCATTCCTCACCATTGACCAGCAGTGCCTAAAGCTCACCTGAAAAGTGAGAGGCATGGACTGTCGGGATATGGCAAGGAATCCAGGATTGATTTCCCCCTCGTTAGGGCCATCAGTCCTGTTTTATCTATGAGAGTTCCACCTGCTGTGGGGTTTCCTCCAATAATATAGATCCTGGGGCAGTGAACACACTCAGTTCCCATATGATTCCAAGTGGGACTCTCCAGGGAGGCCAGTTGTGGCTTTGAAGCAGGTAAAATCCAATGTGAGCCTTAGAAACATTGTTGCCAAGAGCAAGGGAGGACATAAGGAATGGTGGGCGACTGGTCAACATGACAGGGCTCTTGGACAAACCGAAAGAGCCACAGAAGTGATCGTCTAATGTTCAAAACCCACGAGTTTTAGAGGATTGCTTCAGGGGAGTGTTATTATTGCCTGGATTCAGAGAAGGGTTAATGAAGTACTGGGGGAGATCAGGCAAGACATTTACTATATCAAACATTCATCCCACAGGAGGGTCACAAAGAGGTATCGCCTCTGTGGGTAGATGTTCATCTAAGTCCAAATTTTGCCTCGCCAAGTGACACCTCCCATAGATGATACAATGATGCACCCGCCAGCTGAACGGGTTCTTGCCAACGTGACTTGAACAGGAGAAACTGAAGGGGGGAAGCACAGGGGTTGGGCTAGTTTAGTCTTCAAGGTCCTTCTGCCCATTTGCCTTGGGTAGACTCAGAGGTCACCAAGGTGAAGACCTCACTAGAAGTCAGGTGTCCCCCTTAAGTTAGATCCACATGGAAGGGTTACAATGTAGGGGACAGACAGGGGATGTGTGCTGTGTGGTCCCCTTGACCATGGAACAAGGACAGTTTCAGATGTGGTGCCATCACAGGGCTGAGGGGCCTGTCTTTGCTATCCACTTGCCTTAGTTGAGAAGAAAACCAGGGAAACCCCAAGTCTCCTCACTAGCCAGGGGGGAAGACCAGGGTACCTTCTGCCTCCACTGGACCTGCTCGGTACAGACTCAGCCCAGTTAGTCCTGGGTTGATGGGAACACGCGGGATGAGAGCAGGAAGGTTGGCTGCAGCCCCTGGGAAGAGGGGAGGAGTCACATCCTCTCCAGGGAGGTTTGAGAAAGCACGTGTAGGACGTCAGGCGCCATGGTCAAGATAACTAACTCCTAGCCTTGACATGGGGCCATTAAAAGTGACATCACGGTTGGCCAGCAGCCAGCCTCTGGGGAGTCCAGACGCAGAACTCCATGAGCCCCTGGGCTGCCGCATGAGCACGGGTATCCATGGTGGCACCATGCAGCTTGACCCCGCCCCCCCAAATAAAGCATGCTAGCAAGCAGAGCTGTAGTTGCTCCAGAGAAGTCCCATCTTCACAGGTGGCACACGCTCCTGGCCCAACAGAGCCTCATGGTTTAGAGGTTGGGAGGCAATGGCCACTTTGGCATTAGAAAGACAGACCAACTTTCAGTCCAGTCTTACTGGGCGTGGTCCACGGCACCAGTCTGGATCCAAGCCAAGCTAACGCAGAGCCTGAATCCCGT
Organism: Urocitellus parryii; assembly: GCF_045843805.1. Lineage (NCBI taxonomy): Eukaryota > Metazoa > Chordata > Mammalia > Rodentia > Sciuridae > Urocitellus > Urocitellus parryii. The sequence continues at coordinate 141,572,810 of NC_135533.1, forward strand.
CTTGATACTCTACAAAAATTGAATCCCATGCCCTTGAAGACACTGTGGTGGATGGAATTTCTCTTGGGCTAGGACCACAGAGGCACTCATTTCTTACACCTTTCAGAAAGGTGACAATGTTCTGCACCAGCCACGAGCAGTAACGCTCCTCTGCCTGGCCCAGAGTCTCCAACGGGTGTTTCTTGACTAGAAAAATCCAAACCACAGGGAGCAGGAAATCGAGCTGGGGAGGAAAGCATTCCGTTATTTAGGGGTGTTTAAGCAAAGACTGGTGTCTGCCTCCAACACATCCTTTATAGGGTTCATCCTAAGAACCCCCTAACTACACCCTAACTTGCTGCTGTCTGGTTTTATGCAAACTTGGGTGGTTAGGAACAGTGGGAGGGGCAGCTTTGGACACTGAACTAGGAACTTTGCCAAGGAAAGCAGAGTCAAGGAATAACCCAGAAGGGTCCTACTTTGTAGTATCCTACTTCAAGTCCCCAGGTGCTCCGTTTGACAGGTCTGTGCTGGGTGTTTCTAGGGTTAGGTCTCCATGTTATGGGGAGACCAGGAGTTGGGCTCCAAGATGTTGCTGGCTTCTGTTTAGGCCATTTCCTTTTCTATTCCACATATGTATTTCTACCCCTTTTCTGGCTAAGGTGAGTTTCCGGAGTCGCCTTCTCATTTTGGTGTGTGTCATGAATATCACTACATCTGGAGGGAAGTCCTGAGCCTCCATTCAAATTCAGAGATGGACATTTAGCTCCATGGTCATTGTGTGGGGGGAGGGGGAGAGTGAAGAGTCAAGGTCATCAAGGTTAGCAACTGAGCTCCTTGATTCAGGTGCCACAGGGTATGGAGGAGGAAGCTCAGGGCCTGGTCAGCTGGTGGACAAGATAAAGGTCTAGTGTCCACCCATCTGCCACATGTTCTAGGCCATGAGAACAAGAGCTCGGCCCTAGCTCTATTGGCATTTTAGAGGTTGGTGTTGTAGACTTGGATTCCTGGCTCCATTTTGGTGGCCAGCACAGACCACCTGAATTCTGAATGCTTGTCCCTTGGGAGCTGATCAAGTCAAGGCATTATTTGATCTCTTCCTGGTCCCAGCTGATGCTGGACAGCCCAGGAGCTTCCTCAGGGGATCAGGTTGGGCCCAGAAAAAGGCGTGGACACTATGGCCTGGTTCATCCTCTCCCAGCTGCCTCATTCCACTGGAAGCCTGTTCATTGGGGGTTCAAATGGCCACGGTCATGGTTTGTGTTCTCCTTAAGTTACATGTATTCAGGGACAAGGTGCAACGCCCAATGTGGACCATGGAAATGAAGGTGGCAGCATCATCGTCACCCGAAATGCTGGAGTGGTCAGAGCTCAAGGAGAGGAGGTCCCCAGGGGCACTAGGAAAGTCGATATGTCACTTGTTCAACAATGGCTTGACCTCGAACATTAGGTCACAGAGCATCTTTGGTTTCCCTCACAGCACATCCCCAGATGAGAACGAGGCACAGGGACCCGTGGGGCTATGCTTTAGGAGAAGAAGAGATGCAAGGACAGAAGCTGGAAGCACAAGCGCTCCTCCAAGATTCTCTTGTACCCAGTAACGCCCTTCTTCTGAAGGGACTGGGGGGGGGGATGTCACTGAGGCTTACTTCCTGCTCACTAGCAGGTTATCCAGAGCTCACACGTGTGCCACAGCAAATGTCTTAGCCTGAGCCCTTTCCCAGGATGTCCAGGCCCTGTACAGCTACAGTGAGGGCAGTGGCATCTCTAGCCAAGGTTCTGTCGTGTCACCTTTCAGTCTTAATTCACGTGACCCCTTCCTCAGCACTGCCTGTGTTCTTACGGAAGATTATTCCAAAAGCCATTTTCCCAAGCTTCACTGCCAACGTGGACCCGTAGGACCCTAGTCCAACTCTGGACAACTCTGACTGGCCAAGTCGACAGCCCCTTAAAAGTATACGTGGTCCTTGACCCCCCAACCCAGTTGAACCAACTCGGCTCAGGAAATGCCAAGAGGATTTGGTCACCTCAGTCCTCCCAATATGAGCGTGACCAAACCATTAACTAGGAACTTAACTTGAAGAAACAGCCATGACTGTCATAGCACCAGGTTTCTAAATGCCACCTGATCACCACCTTAACTAGGACCCAAAGCAATGTTGGAAGTACTGGCCCTTCCTGACCAGTACATTCCGCTTTCAAAAGCTGCTTTCTGGGATAGAACTTACTTTTGAAGACAAATGCCACAGGTACTAGTGCCCAGCTGGGCCACAAGAGGGCCACCTGACTAACCTCAGGCCTCCATGCAAAGAGGAAGCCTCTACGTCCCAGAGCACAGGTGAAGAATGGGGCAAGTTGACACTCTGGTTGCCCTGGCAGCTCACAAGGCCACTGAGCAAGGACTTCACTACCACTAATCCCCCCATAGCTCAGCACAGAAGAGGGAGGAATGAGAATGGAAGGGGTTGGGGGAAATCGGTGCAAAGGAGAATACCACCTTCCAGTTGGCACCCACACTTGGGCTCTTTGGCCACACAGTGGACAAAGGATCTGTGGCCTTAAGGACCCAGCTGTAGGATGCTACTAGGAGCTAGGGGGAGGGGCGGGAACCTCTGCCCAGGGTGTGTTCTTCTAAAATGGGAGGCAAGGTTTTTTCCTCCAAGTCAGGAGCTCTCAATCAGTAAGACAGCTCAGCTGATGGGGAAGTAGAGTGCTGTCCCATCCTCTTATCACCCAGCTGAGGGGACAGCAGGGGATCGAGGGTTGGTGAGCGCCACAGATTGGAAACTGTCCCTGAATTCAGGGGCCAAATGCATGCTCACCTGAAGTTCCAGGCATCTTGTTCATGGCTGGCAGGAGGCAAGACATAAGTGTTTGTATCAAGACAGGTAAAGAAGCTTGCTTCTGTTTACATGTGGGAGAGAAAGAAGCCCCCAGATGGATTTGCAGTCAAGCCTTAGAATTAGTTCTGCATTGAAGGCATAGGAAGCCACATGGAGGGAGAAAAAGTTCCAGAAAGAAATAGCTCGAGCCACTCCCCACAACCTATAGCATAGGCTGGGGGAACGGAGGAGCCCAGAGTGGGGGGACACATGGAAGCCCCGACAACGCGAGTGTGTGGGTTTGAACTGCCTCTGCCTGCTTTTATGGAGCCCAGTCGACAGCCCTGGGCACCCAAGCTGGGGAAGGACAAAGGCACGATGCAGCTGGAAAGGCTCCTACTAGCCTCTGCTCAGGTGTCCAGTCCTTACAGGGACCAGGGTTCAGGATCTGAGGCCCATCCGCTCAGATAAGCAGCAGGGGAGTGCACCCCGTCTCTGCTATCCGGGTCTCCCCTGTCTGATTGCCCTGGCATTTGACTCTAATCCTCTCTAAGCCAAGGCTAAACAAACACCAGGCTCCCTTTTCTTCTTCAGGGAGAGGGACCCATCTGTGCCTCCCTAACAGCAGGGGAAACAGACTTCTGTCCTCCCGGGTCAGGGAGCAGACACCCCCGAGATGGCCGGCTCTCCAGCCCCTGCCCTCCTGTCAGTCCCCAAGCAAGAGGCTGGAGACACTGTCACCTCTCATTAGAGGGGCCCAGTACCCTGGCTGCCCTCCTTAAAAGGGCAGACACTGGATAATCACCTCCACAGGGGCAGAGAGAGGGGCAGGCGCCCTGGACCAACCAGTCAGGCTCATTAAGGTCAGAGCCAGGGATGTCGCTTGTCCCCATGCACATGAGCAGTCCTGACTAGCTTTGTTCTGGTTTCTCATTGTGGCCAAGGAATGGATCGACTCCAGGTGTGGAGACTCCTCCTAAATACAGGGTCACCATAGGAGAGGACAGGAAACAATAAGCATCATGGTTCTCCTCAAAGTGGCCTCTCCCAGAACTTAGTTTTGAGCTTAATTCCATTTAAGGGTTGTGGCCTGCTCAGCCTAATTGCAACAGGCCTGGAGAAGGTTTTGTCTAGATATGCCTGTCATTTAGGGTCATACTGTTCCGGGTCAGAAAACCCAAGAATCATGCAGACAAGCCAGCTTGACATCAGGAGCTGGGTTCAGAGTGCACAGCTGACCGAGTTGGGTTGTCGGCATCAAGAGCCAGATACAGGCCGGTACTGAACACTTCCAGAGAAGAATGGCTCGGAAACCCACTCACATTCCAGGAGCAGAAGATTCCAGAAAGGAGGTTCTCCATGAACCAAAAACACCATCCAGGCAGCTCATTAAAACCAAGACGAGCTTAAGTCAAATCTGTCACCTTAGATGTCAGAAGAAGGTTGTGTTCCTTCCAACTTCACCAACAATCAAATTCTGGACATGGATAAAGGACCCAAGTTACACAAGACGTCCCAAGAGATTCAGTGTGGCCCCCTCAACTGAGGTCTGTAGGAGTCTCAATGAGCGGGTATTTGCTATCAGCAAGTCAAGCCCCAGGAGGTACCGCTAGGTTCTCAAAAATATGGCCAGTGTTCCTCCAGAGACCAGAGGCAAGAAATGCTTATGGTACTCAGGTGGCCAGCTGAGTTGGGCCACTGCTCTAGATCCAGAGGCCAGGGCAGTGACAGCTACCAAGTTAGGACCACAGGGAGGTTCTGCCCCCACTTCTGCCGAGTTCTTGTCGCAGGAACTCGGATCTCCAGTGTGGGATACATAACAGCCTCCTCCAAGCAGGGAGGATTCATGTTGGATGAGCTGGGCTGATCCATGTGGAAACAGACTCCCTTACCTGTGGGGAGCCGTCCACCACTATGTCTAGAGGAGATGGACTACTGTGGATGATCCAAATGGAAAGAAAGGAACCCTAAAGAGGGGCCGGGGGAAGGAGGAGCTGGCGGGTGTAGGTGGATGGACCGTCCAGGGAAGCGTTTGCAGAATTTGAAAGATAATTCTGAAGCCGGGTCCCATGCATGTCAGTAACAGCTAGCACATCTTTAGGTTTTCAGTGTGCCATGGGCTGGTTAAGTCTTTAAGCATGCATCCAGTATTTATGATGTGGGTTAAAGGCTTAGTTATAGAGACATTTTTAGTGTGCAAAAGTGGTTACAAGGACTTCAGCATCCACGTTAGGAGGCCCGAAGTTTCCAAAATGCTCCTCATGGCAATGCAGAATGGAGCCAGGCAAGACATTTTCCCCAGCAGAGTTTTGGAACTAGGATTGAACCCAGGGGCGCTTAACCATTGAGCCACACCCCCAGCCCTTTAGAGAAGGCCCTAAGGAAGTTAGGGCTTCGCCATGTTGCTGAGGCTGATTTTGAGCTTGCGATCCTCCTGCCTCAGCCTCCAGAGCCACTGGGCTCATAAGCGTGTGCCATCGCACCCAGCTCCAGCAGACCTTTAATGGGTGAAGAACCACTTACTACATATGCCTGGCACAATTCAAAGCCTGTTTCACTTGCCCATGTTGAAGATGGAGTTGTGCTACTCTTATATCTGCTAGAACTGGGCACACTTACCACCTAGAGCCTCAAAATGTCACCAGCTGATCAGTGGTCAGGCGGGATTTTCACGCCAGCCACCTGGCCCCCAGCACTGAAGTCAAGCTGTCTCTAGCCAGCAGTGACGAGCTCATAAGCGCTAGGGTGATGTAAGATGCAGAGTGCTCACACGCAGGAGTGCTTGTTCCGGCGAGATTATCTAACAGGAATCACCAGATGTTGAGACCGATAACATGTTTAAGCATATGTTAAGATATAGGTAAGGCCTAGTGGACCTACTGGAGGACTGACACGTCCCTGATGAACTAGGACGCTTCCTCATTTGTAGGTTCCAATTTCTATGCAGCTTTCAGAAAGTGCTAGTTGTTCCATGCATGTGTGGCCACGGTGGCTACTGGGATCTGTGCCTGCCCTGGGGTATTGTGGGCTATTCCTGCTAACCTCAACCAGGAGGTAGCCCAGCCTCTCTCTGGCCACCTGAGAGCTCACAGTCAGAACATTAACAAGCACTTTCTATTATTGGGGTCAAAAGTAGGACAAGAAGATACCTTAAAAACAAATGGGATCTTCTTCCACAAAATGGAAGGGTGTTTGTCAAACTTCTGAAGTGTATCTTCCTGCCCAGATGGGGAAACGCCATCAGGTGGGTTTATAGACCCTCCCGGCTCTAACATTTCATGTGGCTGATCTTTGGATCAAAATTCTTCATGTGAGGGAAGGAGCCACTTTTCAAACTCATTAGGCAGCCATAGCACAGTTCAGCTTTATATAAACACAAACTAGGAGAATTCTAGAGAAAGCAGCCCAGGTCTCACTCGACTCAGCCAAGAGAGCAAGTCTGAGGACCGAGCCACCTCCTGGGGCTTCCGTTCAATATGCAATCACCCTTCAGTCTGTATGCCCTATGAACTGCGCCTAGCTGGACCCAAGTTCATTATGAGCAGTATCTACTGTATACAGTTGAAAATGGATCCTGCAGATGGGGGACAGCTGTTTGTACTTAGCAGTTAAGTGTCCCTGCAAGGCCGGCGGCCTCCGCCAAAGGCATTGTTCTCTGCAAAGCATCCATCTCTCAAAGACTCCCTAAATCAGGGCCAGATGTCCACATGCAACTCACGTTTCTCTGAAGATTCTACTTTCTGGAAAAAAGTAGGTAGACAAAGTAGGACGCACAAAGCAGCAGACACAGCCATGAGAAGATGGGTGCAAGTTCTAGGTGTGCGCTAGCAACAGCGGGGGACGCACTGGCATGGACCAGGTCAAATCCAAACAAGCCTGCGATAGCCGATTTCATAGCTGTAGAATGGGTGTACCAAGATCAGAGATTGGGCCAATGGTTCTGAAGTTCTAGAGCCAGTACTGTGGTGTGTGCCCATCCTTGGGCCAGTTAGCCCTGAAGCATGATTTCTTGCTCTTCACCCCCAGTAGTAGTAAGGCTTCCCATTTTTAGCTGGGTAGATTCGAGCACCCAGTAGTGTTCATGTAGCCATGTATATTTCTTTGCCGAAGTTCTAGCAAATGGGACTGTGGTTGATGCAAGTTGAGGTCTTAAAGGAGTACCTCCTTTTATTGAGCCCTTTTGCCATCCTATTAGCTGAGGCTCCAACTATTGTCTGGGTTTCAGCTATCTGGAAACTGTCCTTGGAATGGACACCTTCCCTAAGAGGGTCCCTGCGTCCTGGACCATTAGGCCTGCCCCGACATGGACTGCCTTTGGATTTTGAGCAAAGCAGCTTGGTTAGTTCAGGCTGCTATTCTTACAGGTTTGCTAGTGATGACCAGCTACACCTAATGTGAGGCGATTACCACCTCATTATTAAGTGCACTGGAAATAAAGAGTGCCTGTCATCAGAGACCCCCTTCGGGTCCTTTGTCAGCCACTTTCCACTAGACTGGGTGGAATAGTGTTAAGAGGATCCTGTAATTCTGAGCACAGAGGGAAAATAGGTAGCTTGCCTGGACTCTCGAGTTCTAGCATGTCTTGGCTGGGCCATGCCTCACTAGAGGGGGCAGACTCCTCGATTTTTACATCCTCATTTAGAGGCTAGTTGGGGAGGTACACAGTAAGTCTGGATGAACTCGAACCTTGCAAATGTTTCATGATGCTTGTCTGCTGGTGGAGCTCCCAACCATGCTGCAGGCTGACCCTCGACCAACTTCAGGCTTGGTCACCGACAGTCCTCTAGTAGGAAATCCTTCAAATGATGTGTACCAGTGCTTTCCAGTGCACCAAAGCTGGTAGTGGCATTTCTGAAGCCTGTTTGCCAAGGGGGGCAAGGTATTGGGAAAGAGGCTTTGAGGGTTTCTTGGCCACAAGATGCCATTTTGGGAACTAGCAGCCTTCTCCAAGGAACGGGGTCAAGTTAGGAGCCGAGCTACTGCGATTCCTGGTCAACCCCGAGTCTACGCAGACCACAGGGCTTTGAAGTCAAGGGAGTAGCAGGCCCACCATGAGGGCGCTCAAGTGAAATTGGTTAGGGAATGAATGGCTCAGGTGTCAGTGGATTGCTCTTACTTTGGTCTTTAACACCCAACCTTGCTCCCCTCAACAGGCAGGCAGTTCATCAGACATTTGAGCAAACAGCTCCATGGGCCCCATTTCTCCATCTCTAATGTTCCCACCAGAAAGGAGCAGTGTGAACCCCAGGTAGGAGTTACAGAGCAGGTAGCGTGAGAGCCTGGATCATGTCCTTTGTAGATGGCCCATCTTAGTGACCACCCCCCCCCATCTTATAGGGATGGGCACTTAGGAGTTAATACCTTATCTGAAGTCATGGGAGTCAAAGTTTAAGATTTTCCATGTTAAGGGAAAAAGAGAGCCAAGCACATCTCAACATTGAGATAACAGCCAATATAGAAAACTGATAAGGACATTGGCTCATAGTTGTGCTCTTAATGAACAGATATAAAATTACTCAATAATTGAAAAAAAATCTAAGATCAGAGACCATCTAGTTGGTTTCACTCTAGGGATGCAAGGATGGTTCAACATCCAAGATTATTAATCTTGATATAGCATATACGTAAAGTCAGGGGGAGTCACATGATCTCAGATGCAGAAGATGCTTTAGAAAATATGACATCACTTCATAGAAGTCCTAAAGAAGCTAGGTATAGATAGTCTATTATGTTGAGATATAATCTATCCATCACAGACGGGAAACAAAGTATTTCCTATAAATATCAGGAATGAGTAACATCTCCTTTCTTGTTCAGCACAGTACTCAAAGTTTTAGACAGTAACCTGGAAAGAAATAAAGGGATACAAACAGCAAAAGTCAAGTTATCCCTGCTTGTAGGTAGGATTCTATACATGGACTCCAGAGGACTCCACCCAAGACTTCAAATTCAGCAGAGTAGCAAAAAACTTAGGGATAAGTAACCAAGGTGGTGGGAGGTCAGTACGGTAGAAGTTCTCAAGCACTGGAGGAAGAAACTCAAGACACCCCTAGGAGACAAGACCTCCTTTCACGATTTGGGAGAAGCTTATTTCAATGTCTGTTGACAACTGTGGTCTAGAGACTGAATGGGATCCAGAGATCTAACATTCTACACTGAAAAGAAAAAATACCCAAATTCATGGGGAAGGCTAGAAGTTTTCCCCAAAAAAATCCAGAGCAACCCTGAGCAGAAGAATCCTAAAGGCATCCATACCCAATTTCAGATTGTACTACAGAGCCATAGCAACAAGACAGTATGGTATTGGCACAGAACCAGTCATGTAGACAAATGGAGTATGTAGAGCACCTTAATAAGCCCACACTTCTATAGCCATCAACCCTCCACAAAGGTACCGAGACACGTGTCAGAATGGCCTCTTTTAGTGACATTAAGGCCATATACAAAGATTGACGCTAGACTCTTTCCCAAACTAAACCCAAGGTGGATCAGAGACCTTGATGCAAGACTTGAGATCTTTCAAACTACAGGAACACACCAAGATAGGCACAGGCAGCGATTTCTCAAACAGGATGAAAGAATCAAAGATGGATTGAGGAGCTTCTGCACAGCCAGAGAGCGAGGAGAACATGCAGGATAGAAAAGTCTTTGCTAGCTATTCACCCTACAGAGGGTTCACATCTAAAATATGCAAACTAGCAGTCCAGTCAGTAAGTAGGCAAGTGATCTAAACGGACTTCAGAAGTAGTTTGAGTGTCTAATGTGGAAAAGAATGCTCAGGTTTGACGAGGGAAATGCAAGTCAAAGTTACATTGAGATTCCATCTTATCCCAGTCAGAATGGCTGTTGTCAAGAGAATGCTCGAAGGGGAAGAGGGGACCCTTATATACCACTGGTGGGAATGTTAGCTAGCACAGCCTCTGGAAGACAGCAAGTTCTTCAAACCAAGAGTGAATGTCTCATGATCCAGCTATTCTACATCTGGGTATGTACTTAAAGTAAACAAAGTTAGCAGACAGGAGAGACAGCGGTATACCCAAGTTTACCACGCCACTATTCACCATAGTTACATTTTGTAGAATTGGCCTATGTGCTCATTGATGGATAAGAAAATGCATGTGTGCATACACAAAATGGGATAGCCATAAAAAGTTAAGTGTCATTTGCAGAAAAGTGTCTAGAACTAGGTCATGATGCTGAGTGAGAGAGAGAGAGGAGAACACCTGGTACTTGTCTTTGGCTTACGTGGAAGAAACTGACCCAGTGTATGAGGGGGGCCGATGGGGAAGGAGACCAGGAGGTAAGGAGAGGCAGGAGTAGGTGTGATTGGCACATGATATGCACGTCTATGGGGATGTCAGTGGACAGATAGCCAGGGCTGGATGCAACTCGGTGATGGCGCACTTGCCCAACACGTGTGTGGTCCTGGTTCCCATTCCTAGCACTGGGGGAAAACGCTCAGTTTTAAGAGGGGGTGAGCAGGACTTCAGTACCAGAGAAGGGCAGCTATGGCAGGGCTAGCCTGGGGAATGGGGTTGAAGGTGGCCACTGGGAAGGTCAAGTTCAGTCTTCTCACCCTTGGGCCCAAGTGTCTACTTGGATTAGTACCCAGGAGACCTGGAGGGGGGAGAATTACAATCAAGTGTTCAGTTTCTCCTTCCGCAGCAGCTTGGGGCTGGGAAATTGCTTCTCCCCTGCAGCCTTTCCACACTGCAGCTGTGACACTGCTGTCAGTGCCTCGCCAACAGGTGGGAAATGAGTGTGTTTCCTGCAGGTGGCTGTGGGAAGGTCACACATGTGTGCTCACCCCCCTGCACCTAGGCACCCACCGACCAGGAGTAAACAGCCTCGGGGCTGACACAGGAGGCCCCTGTGGCCATCTGCCCAGTGAAGGTGTCTGATGTGGATACAGAGAGGATGCAGAACCCCTCGTGTGCCATGGTAGGCAGTGCCAGGGTCCTGCATGTTGCAGAGCGAGAAGGGGGTGGGACCATCAGACTTGTGGCTTTCCTTTTGTCCCAAGGTGAGCTGGGACAGTGACACACCCGTGCTGTGGCTGCATTCACTTGTCCAGGGTTGATGGTTGGCCTTGTTCTACTCCCACATGGTCTGGGTGTTGCAGGCTGGGTGTGCAGAAGAAGGGTCAGTCTGTCCTGACCTTCCCGTCTGTCCAGTAATACTGCCCAAGGCTTTTGCAGCAACAGAAGTCACTTGGAGCAGTGACCCAGCCCATTTCTTGTGTTCTCAGACAGCATGTCTCTCCCTTTCCTGGGCTCACTGAGGTCTCTCACTCCTCTGCTGGCAACAGGTTGAATCCTGGTGACAAGGAAGCTCATCTCAGCTCGCAGGACACTCTGTTCTTGCTCCCTATGGAATGTACTACAGTGTAATGCATTGATCTGGCTCTCCAGGGTACTGACTGGGGGACAGCAGGGGCAGGCCCCAGGAACTGCAGAGACCCCCCCACCAATCCTTGAAGTCCAGAGCAGGCTTGTCCCCACCCTCTGTCAATACAGAGGTCAACCTCCTGAGGCTCTATGAAAGGTGTGGAAAGGAGGGGAAGAATAGATGGGGAAATGGTGAAGGCTCAGAAGGTAACAACTTGTTCTCAACCCAGAAAAGAAAAAACAAACAAAAAACCACACCCAAGCAGGATGAATTCACTCTCGACCTAGGACCATGAAGTTCACATTGTTCACAGGGAACTTGGCTCCATACAGAACCACACTGCTGTGAACACACCAAGAACTGTCCCAAGAAGTCCCCACCATGATGTCAAGGATGCTGCCCGAGTTCTCCCCTGTAAGGTGAGTGCCAAGACTTGTCTCCATGGCAGATTTTATAGTGAAAGACACCAAGGTCCTAAAGCAGTAATCCCAAGTAAAAGATCCCACGAAGCCACTGGCAAAACTTAGACAGCCTACATTCATGTTAAAGACATGCTGAACGGAATCTTGTTCTTATCTCTATTTAAGGCTGTTACCCCCTTGCTGTCCAGAGTTGGTTGTGCTGGACGTTAGAGCAGGATTAGAAGTAGCTGGTCTCGGGCATGGGATCACAGTGGACTTTAGTGGAGCTAGCAGAGGGAGACGAAAACGAATTTCCCGTCTAGGGACAGATCTGGGTTCTTGGGGGGGTGGGACACGATCGACCACTCATGCAACTACGGATTGCACCTATGACCAATCCCATTTGGGATTGGTCGGCAGGGTACTGGAGTCTGATTTCTTCAGATCTACACCAATAGGCACAGAGCCATCACGATGTCTCCATCTGCTCTTCCTTTCCACGCCCGTCACAGGGCCTCAGGAGGTCGACCTCCATCCATCTTCTTGCCCCCCCCCCCATTTGATCAGCAGGAATCAAGACTTATGACAGGAAAGTCTGAGACCTTATTCCCCCAGTTCTTTTTCTAGCCTTCAGTTTTGGCAGGGACAGAGGACATTCTCCTGTCCTTGCAGTTATAGCTCTTGCTGGAGTCAGCCTAGGGGTGGCATTGCTCCCTGGGGTGCCAGCCCTCCAGTCTGCCACTCTGCAAGTTCCTCAGTCACTGCTTGTGTACCTGCACATGGTCCATTCACTACGCTGTCATCAGTTAACCCCTGAACGAGGCAGGCGCTTCTCAGGACCCTGGACTGGAAGGTTCACTCAGGTCAGGTGTATAGCTCATAGGACCCCTAACAAAAGGGGACGTGGGCCTCTTGCTCAAGAGATAACATTGAGACACCAAGACAAGCACAAGTCTCTTTGTGACTACACAGGTTTCATGTCCACCATGTAGCCTTGCACTCGAGGCGAGGGTCCCCCTATCAGCCCAAGGCCAGTCAGTGCAGCAACATGTGCAGGGTGGCCCCAGGCTCCACCAAGACCTTGGTAAGACTCACTGGGTGTAGTTGGGATTCCTTACCTGAGAGCACCAGAGCTTATGAATTGGCCTGAGAGCCAAGATCTCCCCAGTAATCGGCTCACCTCACTCAAGGTGGTTTGCAGGAAAAAAAAAAAAAGAAAAAGCCATATGCCCCTTCTACAGCAGAAGGATTTCTCAGATTCACTGCCAGCAGTGACCTTGGTGGTAATGGCCAACACCATCCAGCTACGAGTTGTCTGCTTGCGCTAGACCATGCTGAGCACTAGGTAGGCATTCCAGGTTTATCCTGGCTGGAAAGCGTAGCTCCATTATACCCAGCAGGAAAACCATGGAGTGAGGGGGAGTGATGCGCGTGGTTTTGTACAGGCTGAAGTGCAGCCTCTACACAGCAACCCAGAATAAAAAGCCTTGCATAGCAGCTCTTTCAGTTTGAAAGAAGCATTTTGACACCATGTACCAAGTCCTTATAGCTGAGGATTGTGTTGTGGCAATTTTTAAACACCTCCTGGGTCTGAAGGGAGGGTTCCCAGCTACGAGGTCTGCAGGCCATCCTGTGTTTGCATCATGGCCTGGTCTCTCCACTCAGCTCCCAACAGCGACTCCACAGCAGAGCTTCAGCCTGCCCCGCAGTCTAGTGTACCTCCCACTCAGTTTCCTTCTCTTCAGGACCACATCAAGACCCGAGGCTCTCCTGGCCTCCTCCAGCATTTCCCCCGACATGTTAATCTCTCAACAGGTCAAATCCTGTCCTAGATCCAGATCAAGATGATTGGTACTCCCACTTTGGTCCTGGAGAACAAGACTCGGAGACCAAGCGTCTATCCAAGGCCACAGAGCAAGAGGGTAGTTGAAGCCAGGCTTGGATCTGGAGCCTGTGGTTCTCATTGCTGTAGTCAGAGTAGTTCTCACTTAACCTCAAGTCACGATATGATGTCCAGGCAAGAATTCAGTGCTATGCCCGACTAGACCTAGTCCTCTAAGTCCTGGGAAGCTTAAGTTCTAAAATGATGGACGTGGTCGTTCATGCAGAGTGGTAACCGAGGGCTCTCATGTCAGCCTCTCCACTCCAGGTGCACAGGTGTGTCGAGACTTTTGTCTGATGAGGCCTGTGCTGCTCAGGTGTCTGTCGAGTAGCCTTTGTCAGTGTGCTATCATCTCATGACCCGCAAGTTCTGCAGAAGATGCCTGGCCCAGTCTTCACACTCTTTAGGGCCATAGAGGCAACCGAGTTTTAATCCGTTTGCAAGTCTGGAACTGGTATAGGCTTTTGGTGTTCTCGTGTGGACTTTGTCACGAGTTTAATTTACTGACTTTTCTCCCGGTGTCCAGGACAGTTGGGCAGTTCAACCTTCAAGCATTTCCTGGTACATAATTGGGGAGCACCTAACGTAATAGGGGTTCATGGGCAACGGTCTCTTGCTCTGTCCTAATCCTTTGTGAATGGGAAGCCTGCTTTTAGGTTCTAGTTAACTCATTGCAGAAAGTCAAAGCCATCAAGATGTTTCCCAGAGAGGGGGAGCCTCTGAAAGAGGACCCCACGCCGAGCATAAATTCATGCCCGGTATCCAACCATCCCCCTTTAACTCCTCAAAGTTCTTTGTACTCCGAGATTCCAAGAGGGGAGGAAACTTTACACCAAGTTTTTGTTCAAAAGCCAGTTTTGAACAGAACTTTCTCCCTGCTTCAGTCTCCCAGATTTTCCAACCCAGCATCAAGCAGCATAGACCTGTCACCCTGGGAAGGGTTGGCAGAGCCAGCCAGGAGCAGCACCCAGCCCCGGGCAACTGGCATTCAGCTGGGAGAGGGACTGGACTGCTTTGGCTGCGCCTGTGGTCAGGACTCTAGGGACATCCCTGTAGCAGCTGAGATCCTTCATATCAGGTGTTTCTCTTCCACACCCCTATTACCAGCCTAGAGACATTTGTTAGAAGGTAGGGGTCTCTGCTTTTGGCAGAGGGGTGAGGGGATCTGTCCTTGGAGTCTGGTACACACCAGGGATTTCTGTGTCCACTTGGTGCTTAAATAAATAGTCATTTGGATTTTTTTGAATCCTTTGAGTGCTGGTGAGGGATGAAATTCGGAGAGCTAAAGGCCAGTGCCCAGAAGGTTGGGAGTTTGCTCCAATTTTTCTTCCAATCCCTCTTCCCTCGCTTCCCTTTTAAGTAGAAGCTCTGAGCACCTGAGCATGAAGATGCCAAGAATAAGGGCCCCTGGGTTGGAGGTGGAGTTGTCCGAGGAGCTCCCCTAGATACAGAAGGGCCTCACAGGGAGGAGCTCCTTGTGTCAGGAGGGACTTTGTTGGTTCGTCTGGGTAGATGCCTGGAAAGGTGCTCACCCAGGACCTCAGACCCTCATGTTCCCTGAACATGCAGCATAGACTAGGGCACAGGAGGAGGTCAGCCTGGGCTAGAACTGGAAGCTGCCTCCATAAGCAACACCAAGCTGATCCAGAAGTGAATCCCACCAGCAGCACAGAGGGTTACTCTTTGCAAGAAAAGCTGGGGAGTTTTAACTGAGGATGACTTGGCTTTATGTTAAGCTTAGGAGAATTTGATGTTCCCGAATTGGTGTCTAAACCTAGAGCCAACTCCAATAACCGAGGTCTAATGCTCCCTTGGGTCGAATGGGCATGAAAATTTTTCTACTCCTTGAGGGACTACATCTGATCAGAGATCAGGTTAGAGGACCACACGTGGCCAACATTCCTCAGACTGTTCAGGACCAAGCGGCAGAAAGTTCCCTTAAAAATCAATACTCTACTGTCTATGGTCTTGGTCAAGTCTTTACATAAGACTTGAAAAGTAAGAACCTTAATGGTAGGCAACTCCAACTTGTTTGTCCAACAGAATTTGAATTTAGTCTGGTTTATGAACCTGGTAAATTTGTGTTGCTCTGTCCTGTGATTAAAATGTTAACAGATGTTAGTAAGGCTGGATAGACATCTTAAGTATTTAAGATGCAGGGCCCTTTGCTTTCTGGACCTTGATTACGGCAATATTTAAGTCGTTTCTGTGCCAAAGAGAAAACCCTGGAGTATTGACTATACGTTTGAATCATTTCCATTTCTGTGGGCGATTTGAAAACAATTCAGAAATAAGGCAAGTGTAGAATGGATGTTTATAATTAAAAAAAACATCTGAATCTTCCTAAGTCAATTTTAATTGCCAAGTTCAAGTACTCTTGGTTTCAAATCTAAGAAGTTTGACTGTTCTGTAAGTTATGTAACACATACCACAAAGATGTGATATTTGACCACTTCTAGGTATGTTCTCTAGAAGAGAACTTGTAGAGTACATTGTCTAACATAGGCCAATAGTTTGGAGGATGAGCTTTGGAAGATAAAATAGGACCCCAAATCATGTTTAATACTCTGAGAGCAACAGCTTGTGTATGAGGATCTTTTGAGTTGTAATGAGTGGTCGCCATCTTAGATGGCAGTTTGGGGGAAGCCTTTTCTTTTCCATGAAGGTCCATTTGTAAGTGATTCCAGGTACAGTTGGTAGCCCACCGGCCTAGCCTGTCCACGTGTATCAACACCAACAGCTCAAGAGACAGGGGCGGTGGGGGTGGGGTTGCTTGCTTAGCTGCCTAAGTGGGCGGCCCTTTCCCATCGTACCCCGGCCTAGATCAGATTCCAGAGTCGTTAAAATAATTTCCTGCAGGGAAACCTTGCCAAGATTCAGAAACAATACTCGGCATTGTCACACTTCAATGTGTCCCCTTCAAGACTCTCGTGTTAAGCAATGCCACAATGTTCAGGTGAAGAGATTGGGTTATGAGCTCACTTCAGTGGATTCATCCATTTGAACGGACTAACTGGGCGATACTAACTGGGAAGGGGGTGGGGTAACTGGAGGTGGAGTGGCCCTGGGGGTGCAGCACCAGGACTCTGTCCCTGGGTCTTTTCCCATCTGCCATGTCCCAAGCCTCTTTCCCTCCACCATGATGTTCTGCCTCACCTTGGGCCTAGAACAATGGAGTTGGCCAACCATGGACTGAGATCTTTGAACAGGCCAGTCGTAGAGTTGACCTCCATGTTATTCTTGTCAAGTACTTTGATAAGACAGAAAGCTGGTTAACATTCCCATGAGGCAAACTAGAAGAGTTGTGTGTCAGTCCTACCAAAAAGTGATCGACACCAGAAACCACGTGCCTGTGCATCATCACATGATTCGGAGATCATGTACTTCTAGGAGGCCCAAGCCTCAGTCTCCTTTGTAACCACACAACGGCCGATTCATGTGAGACCTTGCTTGGCCTTCTCATGTAATAGACTTTCTCCAGCTGGGGAACCATCAAGCATTCCCCAGTAAGCAAGTCAAGCCCCTTATGATCAAGGGAGTTACAAGAGGGAACAGTAACAGGGTCATTTCACACTGTCCCTTGCCCCCTCCATGCCGTCCCGTTATCAGAGGCCTGTGTGCAAGGAACTCCACGGACCTCGTGGAGGAGGCTGCACCCCTTTCCCTGGGTGATGGGTTGTGCCAACCAGGGGGCTTCGTGGGTCATTTCAGCTCCCAGGAGGATAGTTTTCCCTGGACACTCTTGCTCTTGGCTTGTGCGGGGGATGGGGACAGTGTCACCTAGGAATCAACACAGGCAGCATTGATGAAGACCCTGGACTCAGAACCCCGCTGGCCTAGGATGGAGTGGCGATTCCACCATCGCAGGCTTCCAGGAGGGGGGAAGCTCGAGCTCATTTCCTCTACTGTACAATGGAGGTGCTGACACCGACCTGGGTCTCGGATTAGACGGGACCTGCTCAGTGCCCAACATGCAGTCGTGGTCCTCTTCACCACAGGGGTAGGCTGCGTGGGTCTAGTGAGACCCGTCATAATGGTCTTGTGCCCAAGCCATCTCAGGTTTACAAAGCTCATTAGTCACTGGAGACTATACTCTTAATTCCTCATGAAGCTTAGAGTCAAGTTTTAACTCTTTAAGATCTGGGTCCATTGTGCGCTAGACACCCTGGTGGCCCATCTTGCTTGGCTTCTTTTCACCTTTACTTTAGATACCAGTTTGAATCTGAGGCCTGTAAGCACTTCTAATTCATCTCTGCAGAAGCGTCCTGAAGTACCCAAACATCTTTCCAGTTCCTAGACTCATGCAGGTGTGGCCGACGGCACCAGCCTGGTGAACATCCTCCCATGACCTTCTCCACTATTGCAAGGCAGGAGGAACACCCCTAGTTTGGATTCGTCAGGAAAAATTTAACGTTTGGAAACTCCAAGCTCAGCAGCGGTTTTCTAGGGACAGTTGGTCACTAGAACCCGTTTAGTATCTACCACTTTAAACCTCAGCCTGAGCACAAAGAAATGGTGTGAAGGTAGAGAATCCAAACAATAGCCTAGAGATCCAAGGCCAGTCTTGTTATATAGGATCTCCTGAGACTGACTGCCTTCTGAGCATATGTCACCATCTATAAGGATGGCCCTAGCCCAGGTCAGCCTCAAAAAGACTACTCTGAGGAGCTAGAACAGTCTAGAAACCTGCACGTAGGCCTCAGCAAGTCCCTCCCACAGGGCAAATGAAGAGGGTTGGGAAACCTCGATCTACCCAACAGGATAGAAGTTGTATCTTAAGATTTAAGATAGAGAACAGATGTGAGGCCGTAGGACCATCAAGAGAAAGCGATTCCAACAATGTGGATTCCATTTTGATAAGACTAAGGAATGCTCGGGTTTTACATGGGGCTCCCGGGGACTGGGCCCAAGGAACCCAGCCTCCCCTACCTCCACTGTTTCAGGAGAGGCTCAGCAGGACTTGGATTTGAGTCGGGCTGTGCTCAGACTGTCAACCTGGTGGGCTGAAAGTAAGGGCGTCCATTACTGGAGGCCTCCCTGGCCATCACTGGCACTCCTGGTCACTGACCAGGGGGGCCCATGTTAGTAGAGCTGGTTCCAAGTGGAGGTCAAACCCTTGAAGTGGGCCAAGTTAGGGTTTGGGAGTGGGGGCCGACACCCCATCCCCAGATCCAGCACGGCTCCAGCAGCCCATGGGCAACCCATTCCTGTGTGAGCCGCTGTTGGTTTCCAGCAACTTCATTGACCAACTCGATGCTGGCAACTCCGAGATGTTCTGTCCACACCCCATTTCTCTGGGCTCACAGCCTTTCTGTCCAGTCTCAACTGTAGCCACAAGGGCCTGCTTCCAGTTGTCTTCTGGAATGCTCCCTTCTCCACGAGGAGACTCAACCCCGCCTGCTCACTCCCAGTTCAGCATCCACCCCAGAGTTGTCTGGTGTCTTAGGCCAGAGCCCACACGCTCAGACCCCGAGTACACTCATCTCTCATGGGACTATCACCCATCAGGTAGGGCAGGCACAGCAATGCTACCATGACAGGTCGTCTCACAGGAGCCAAGGTTCAGGTTCTAACCAGTTGTTACTCTTCCAATGTCCTAGGATGGTCACTGCAGAGCAGTAGCCGAGGGTCTCTACACAGCTGTGTGGTTCTGGATAGGTGGGGGAAAGACGACCAAGGCTTCGGATTCTGCCAGTCTCCAAGTCTGGGATCAGCATGCAGTCCCATCAACTAGGGACTCTAGGTTCACATCTATTTCCTCCCAGAGCCCCGAGGAAGGTAGGTGACCAAGACAAGTGTCATAAGACTAAGCAGCACATGATGGGTCAACTCAAGCCTTTGATGTGCAATTCAGCCTTGGATGGCTTGTCCCTTAAGATCAGTGACTACTCAAATTAGCTTATCAGAGCCAGGAATCTCGTCCCCCTGGAGACTTGGCTAATGGAGTGGGCCAGGAAGTAGAATATAGATCAAGAGTGTCGCTCCAGTTGGAGCTTGAGCTTGGCATGGGTCAATACCTCAATCCCCAGTCTCCAATTCGTCATTCCAGTAGTTCCAATGCTAAGGCCCTCCTGTTTGAGCTGCTGTAGGTTCCCGAGACCTTCCATTAAGCCCACTCCCACTGGGAGTAGCTGATCCCATGACCTGCTCCCCAGGGTGGCTTTTTAACCACATCGTTCCATTCACCATGGGGGAGGCCCAAGACCCTGAAATGGACATGCCTGCAGAGGTCTGAGAACTGACAAGTTCAAGTCTGATTCGAGCAGGTCGAGCTCTTGGCAGTGGGAGGAAGAAATCTGAGGACTAGAGGGAGAAAGGGAGCCATGTCCTTGGAAGGACCTCAGAAGGGGTCCATCTGAGCCCTGGGGCTTAGTTTCCAAGTTAAAGTCCACAAATCCCTCACGACCATAGTGAGGATGTTCTGTATCAGAGAATTCCCTTCATGTCCCAGCACAGGTCTGTCCACCCCATTCCTCTCCACAGCCATGACTCTGGTATGTCACACTGGGCGTCCACTCCAGCCTCACTTTGTAGGTTGCCTTAGTCAGCCTTTTCATCACCATGACCGAAACCCAAGGCAAGAACTTAGGATTTACGGTGACTTGTGGCTTCAAAGGCCTCAGGCAATGCTTAGACGAATCCCTTGCTTGGAGCCTCAGGTGAGGCCGAATATGGCGGCAGGTGTGGGGGAGGAGAGGCCCTCACTGCAGAAGCACAGGCCAGTCAGGGACAGTACAAAGGCACACCTTCAGTGGCCCACTTCCTCCAGGCACTTGGCCTGCCTACAGTTACCACCCGGACAGTAATCCTTAAGTTACTCATTGGTTCAGTGGATTAGCCTACTGATTAGGGTACAGCTCTCATGGTCACTTGACCTCTGAACATTGATTGCCCCCCATGAGGTTTTTTGGGGGGCAACACCTCATATTCAAATCCAAAACGGGTCCTTATCAACTTCCTTTGTCTTTAGATATAGGAGACCAAGTCCTGATGTTCTCTTCTAGGTTCTTAGTGACACCTAAGAAATGCTATCAGATGCTGGCTCCTGAGTCTTGGAGTTACCCCTAGTTGTGTTTAGTAGCTAGTTAGCCAGTGACAACAGCCAGGCATCACACTGGTGTGTTCCCCTATCTTGGCCCTCACTCCGACCTGGCCTGGGGGACCCCTCTGGCTCATGGCATCCCGAGTCTCTCAATAAGCCCTCTGCCTTCATGGTCTCTGTTTCTTCTTTGGAGTTTAGCCCTCTGTCTTTCAAAAAACAGGAACCTGTCCTCTTGTCAGCATGACTTCCACTAATGCCATTTTTCTGCCTTTTTTTTTAAACTCCCCTTTGATAGAGACAATACAGTCAATTTATCTCAGAAAGCTAGTGTCCCCATGAAGATGGCATTGGAAGCTCAAGGGACCTCTGGTTCTTCCCAGAGGCTGAGGCTTTGGGCCTTGGGTTGGACCCTGCGATTACCCCGAGAAACCCAGATGATCATTCCCCTTACATTTCACGACAGGATCTCCCCAGTTCTGGGCCAAGCTGCAAGGTCGCCTTTCCCAAAGGCCCCATTGGGTCAAGCAGATTAGGAGACTTGAATTGGCAATGGCGTTGGAGCTGCGTCAACCATGACAAAAATCCAGAAACAGACCACAGCATCCGTGGGTGCACACAGCCACCACATGGTCAACACTGCCCTCAAAATCCTTCTCCAGAGGCCTCTGCATTCAAGGCTATGTTCATGGGCATCTGCCCACAGCTAGTGACCCTCTGGGGGGAGGGAGAGGCGACAGGAAGTGACGGTCAGTTGTGTTCACCTCCGTACACCCCTTTTACTCCCTTAAGTACAGGAAGACCAGCTCTGACCAACATGGCCACGCCACCAGGATACTTTTCCCTTGAGCCTTTGTTGGCTCTCCAGCAAGACGGACAGGTTGGCTCCACTGGGCACTGCTCAGAATCCTGCTCTACCTGGACACAGCCTTATGGGAAAGGCAGCTCGTGGACAGTTCCTTAGTCATTAGCACACTCCCCCTTTCAGTAAGGGCTTGGGATAGTTAACACCAAGAGAAGGGGCAGAACCGTGGCAGAGGTCCTCAACTGTCACCAAGCTTGGTCCTCAGAAGGGTCAGGCAGCCACAAGATCTAGGAAGTTTGACTCAATGCAACTAGAGCTCGACTTCCCTTTTCAGGGATGCCGTTCCAGAATCAGCTCTAGGACGTCAGGTTTTGCCACGTCCATTTTCACATCTTTGATTGTTGACCCATTTAAAGGGTTCTGCCCATTTTCCAGGATATTCCTCAACTCAGCCTCGGGAGAGCCACTTGTTCCCATGGGCAGGGTTGTGCATCCTGGCCTGATGGAGTTGGTGGACCAAGGTGGCACCTCACGGCAAGTACTTGAGGGCACTAGGCATTGCAGGTGACCCTGATCACAAGCACTTGAACCAAGTGGTTCCAGACTGGATTCCCTTCTGCCTCTGGGCACCAAGTATTGAAGGGGGTGATACCCAGACTCTGCAGCTATCTCGTTTCTGCTTTATGTTCCGTTCACCCTTTGGATTTGGTTATTCAAGTGCCTGATGAGCTACGAGGCCAACAGCACCAGTAAAGGTTCAGTCTATCAGTGGCTTAGGTCTGCAAGCATGAGCTCCCAGCCTAACCCTGCAGGCTCACCTTCAGACACCACTCCCCCAAGCTGCCTTCAAGCCTAGAAACAAAAGAGGTTAGAAGGCACAGGTCAGCGATAAGCTTTGTGTTGTCCTAGGAAAGTTCTAGAATGCCAAGGCAGCCTTTTAGGCAACCATCTCAACTCCCAGAAACACCTGAGCCAAAGGAAGATTTCTGCAGATGAAACCATTCAAGCATAGCTGCATGATGTGGGTGGCGGAGCATGAACTAATGGAGTCACATCCCCCGGGAGACATTTATTCAGGCACTCGAGAACCAACTAGTTCTGTTCAATATTTGGTCAACGATTTAGATAGAGACACGGATCTCATCAATAATGGTGCAGTTACTAAGAGACTTCGACAGTTGTTTCATTCCAGTCTGCTAATCTTTGACTCCCCCACAACCAAGATCAATTTAAGGTTCGATCAAAACGCAAGTCTAAGAAGATCTCAGCAGAAGAGACTTAAAATTTCAAGTCGCAACAGGATACCATTGGGCCAGAAAGGCCGATGCAAACCCTGACTGCCTAGACAAAGTCAGGGCCTTAAAACAATAAGCCAGAGGAAGAATAAGCATGCTAGGCCAGGGGACCCTTCATCTCCCCACTACCAGAACCCCGCCACTGTTGGATCAGGACGTTTCCTCAGTCTGTGCAGTCGCCAGCTCTTCATCCCGACTGCCAGACATTGGAAGCCGGTTGTCCACAGGAGCAGCACAACTTTGAAACCCCAGTTGGGGGTCCCCTTCCCCTTCTTTCCTCCCTAGGCAGCTTTGTGAACTTTGTAGAGCAGGCATTACTACCTCCCGCCTCCCGGTGTCAAGACAGAGCAGCCTGTTGTCCGTACTTGGTGCCAGGGGTGCATTGAGCCAGCACTTCAGACTACAATCGGGTGCCCAGCAGTGGAGGTCACCAACTTGCAGCTCCCCAGAATGTCCTTTCCACCCTGTGTCCAGGCTGCAGTCAGTGGTCAGGGTTTAAGTCATGCATCTGTATTTACCGAGAACAGTTTCCAAGCAGCATGTGATCCTAGAATGGAAAAAAGCCATGTTTAGTTTAAGGTACCATGGCCACTCTTGGTCACTGGGGTCACCACTCTCGCATTGAGACTGTATACAAGGCCACCAAGTCTGCCCAAGACCAGAGATTGTGCCTTGTTAGTGGTTAGGTGATCACATGTTGCCAAGATCGAGTATTTGTCTAGTGTCATAAGATTCAGGTGGCATGGTGACATGGCTTTTCATGTCATCGTAGCCTTGAAGGCAGGAACCACGAAGATAGACACACTTTGATTTCTTACCAAAAGGGACAGTAGGCCTCCGGTGTCAGGTCAACAGTCATGATTTAGGACTACAGGGTCAGAGATCTGATGAGGTATGGAGACTGGAGGTCATGTATGCCCTTAACTGATTCAGAGAATGCCCCCATTTGACAGAGTCAAGAATGGCCAGGAAAGTGGTTCAAGGTCATGTAGAGGCAAGACGAATACCCAGGCTCAGTTCCTAGAAGGCATTAAGAACAGCATCTCATTGCTATGGAGACAAGCATGTGGTACCTGGACCAGTGCTCCAGGGCTAGAGAGACCAGCACTACCAAGTGCTGAGCATCTGTCTGGTGCCATTGATGTGTCATCCCCGGGACGCTGTTCCCAGCCCAAGCACGGACCCTAGGTAAAGTCTGATTAGACTGACATCTTGTTTTCTGGTCTTCACTAGGTCTCTGGAGGCTTCCCATCCCCAGCCCCTGTTGCGTTATCAGCTTTGGATGGGTGGGTTGATATTAAGGGCTCTGATAAAGCTCCCTAAGTGGCAGCAAGCTGTAAACATTCCCACTGTTGCCATTTGATTAGCCAGCTGGAAAAATGCCTGAAGGTGGTTCTGCGTCAGGTGCAAAGGCATGACTTAAGCCCTGACTACTGACTGCAGCCTGGACACAGGATGGAAAGGACATTCCGGGGAGCTGTAAGCTCAGTGATGTCATCACAGAGTTGCAGGCAAGGATGCTACAGAGAGCTGTTGAAAAGCGGGCAAAGACCCTCCCCCCCCAGTCCCCAAGTAGAGTTATATAAACACCTGGCAACAGGTCTCTGCAGCATCTCATGTGTCATCTGCCCGGGTGGCTGTGCGCATGGGGTCTGATAGACACAGCAGGGACGCACTGGTAATGCAGATAATTTAATCGCCTTTGAGCGCAAGCAAGTATAAAGCCTTTGTGCAAATCCTGCCCCACATTCCAGAGCCACAGTTTTAACACTCTGGCTATAAACCATCCGAGTAGCTTCCCTGTTAGTAGGTTGCTGTTTCTAAGTGCACATCTGTTAAGGGCTAGGGTGCAGCGAGGATGCCCGGGAATAACGAGGATTAGCTGCCCAGGATTCTAAGGCCTGGGCCTTAAAGGCTCAAAGGAGGATTCGGTAAGACCAGCCACTGAAGTTCAAGTTCAGGCAATCACCACAAATTCAAGCATGTTCAAGGTAAAAGTACATCAATACCAAGATTCTGGTTTCTTTGCCTCCTTGGCAAGTCCAACTTATACAGACATCTTGCAAGGAACCCAACTTATGCAGATATCTTGCAAGGAACACTGCTTAGAGACATTTGTGCCTGATTTAGAACTTAATTCGAGGACATTGATAGGACAAAGATTGTATTGGGACAATTAGCACTTGCCCATAGGGCATGATGGGGTTCAAGGGCTCCTGGTGCTTTGGTTTCAAATCCCCTGGACAATTTCTTGGTTATGTTCTGCCTTTGGCTACAGTGACTATGGTGCTACTTAGTAGAGCATGTGTGTCCTTTTCAGAAGACTCCTTGGCAAAACCAACATGGAACCTTCTTGAAGCCACCACAAGTCCCTTCTGGAGATCCACACCATAGAGGTGCCAGTTCGTGAGGGTATGTGTACAACAAGGTTTAGGGGCCAAAAGTCCGAGCAAAAGCAGACTGACCTTGGTTTGGTAGTAGGCGAGTTAAGGGCCATTGCACCCTAGTCAGCAGAGCTATCACAGGTCAGCTTAGTTTCCTTTTTAGGAAAGCCATCCAACTATGTTGTCTACAAGATGACAAATCACAGGTGTGACATAACATTCTGACAGTGATCCAGAAAGAGCAGGGATAGCTACATTTAGGACAGACAAGTCCAATTGCAAAGGAAAGCTTGTCCGTAGTGAATAATGGAACAATGGGGACACTCCTCCATGAGAATTAACCCTTCACCTCTATGTGTCCTCTAGTGAAAGCATCGAGGGGCCAGGCAGAAGCTGATGGAAGAGATACATGGTTTGATACATGGACACCCTTCTATTTGTTGTTGGCAGACCCACAAGAAAGCCCACGAAGACAGTCGAGTGGAACAGTCAACTTCATCTGGAGAAGACTCGCAGTTCATTTATCATAGTGCACATTCAAGTTCACCTGGGCCAATTGCCAAGGTAGACCATATCTTGCTCCATAGGATGGCCAGGCCCATAGAAAGCAGCAGATGCCTTCTTGATGGCATTCATATGGGACATGAACTGTTGCTGCCCCCCACCCCGAGCATATGCCCAGGATTTGTGTCTGCACAAAGCATCTGTTAGGACTTTAGGTATGATGATCCCCAAACTGGGGCACAAGTCAGGGTTCTCAAGATGAATGGCCACATCTAGTCATTCCCCTTGAGGAACATGGCCAGTTACATTGCCTGGCACAAGGAAGGACCCCTGCTCCTGTTTACACACTTACAGGGATGACAGTGTTAAGTATCTTCCCGAACACTCCTCAGGAGATGCTAGGTACAAGTCACCCACATACTTACAATTCCTGGAGCTGAAACTGCCTGGATCCCACAGGCCAACAAAGCCATGTCCTGTACCAAATTGCCTCACCCTCCAGACTCAGCCAGCCATGGCCCAATCCACTTGTCAACAGACCTGAGACCCTGGCACAGAGGAAGGTGCTGGACCAAGTTCAACGTGTGTGTGAATAAAACACAAGGCATCTCAAGGATAGAGGCTGAAAGCTCATTTTCCCTTAGAATAAGCTCAAGGGATTCAAGCCCTGGGGATTCCAGGAAGCCAGGCCTGTGTCAAGCTGCTTCACTGGGGTCCAGTTCCTCCGGGATCCTCGACACAATCCCTTCTACTTGCAATTCCGTGCTTAGGTCCGTCCATAATGGAGCCCATTAGCACATTTCCGTCATGTGCCACTCCCCTTAACTACAAGGCTCTGCCATGTTGGGAACATGGAGGACACATCCACCTTCCACCCTGTCAACCAGAGTCAAGCAGGATGCAGGTGGAGGTTAAAAATACATGAAGAGACTGTTCACATGATTGGTTGCAAATTGCATTTTTGCAGCAATTTGCAATCTCAATGGGAGAGGCAAGTACCTTGACAGATTGAGATTCGTCAACCTGGCATGACTAAGGAGATGTGAGCGGCACTTCATTCTGGTTCTGCCACTTCACCTGGGTTTCCCACCTCTGATACGCATGCAGTGTGGACCCTATGGTTCACTGGGAGATTCAGAGATCATTTACATGATATGGCGCTAAAGTCACTCAAGACCTTCCCAGGTGCCACTTCGGAGTGCCACCACTTCACGTTCAGTTCCTTTAGAGGGTGCTCCTCACCTAGGATGCAGCCTGTGTTTCGATATATTCTGCAACTACATTGGCTTGACTGTGTGGAAGAGTGAACATGCACTCATGCACCCACCCCTAGAATGTGAAGGTCTTCAGTCCACTTCAATCTAAAGCAGATGTGTTTAATGTCAGCAGTGGATAGTCACAGGACCTTGGCCAAGTTGGCAGATGGGGAAGCACACAGCAATTTCAGGCCAACTCCGACAATTGAGATCATCTCAGTCTAGACCCCAAGAAAACACATTGGGTTAGCATTAGCCCTCCCACGCGTCCATCCTAGGGCCAGGCACGTTCATATAATCGCCTTCCTACCAGCTTGCCATTGCGCAGGTGAGGCTAGGTCTAGGGACATGGAGTTACAGTGAAGACCATTCTGACCCTGGAATGGTGACCACAGTGTGTTACTGCGGGAGTCCTCCAAACAGAGGACTTTTGTGCCTTTGCCTTTCTGTAGCATGATTCCAGAGTTCCGTCCTGAGGGAGGCCAGAGGCACCGACAATGTTCTCACGTCCAAGTTCACAGCCTAGACACTCAGAGCCTGTGCCTTGGAACCCACTTCCACCACAGAACTCATGGTAGAAAGAGGCTTTAAGAACGCAGTCAATGTGGAATTGTAGCAGCAGGAAGTCCCTGATGAGGGCACATTAGGTAGCCAAGAAGCCATGAAGAACTTTCCTAGCTCAGCATCTCACGAAGTGAAACAAAGCCTGGTGTCCAACTCCAGGTCAATCTCAGCTCCGCCCACAAGACTGGCTTTGCTGTGAGGTGCTTTGAATACTGGTCGCTTAAACAAGTAGGGGCACAAGTCAAGATCCTTATGCATCTTTTGAGCAACACTGTATTGATCCCCAGTCTCCCTACTAGGACCATTTCTTGCAATTTCTCGGAAATAATGCGATTGGTTTAGCATTCAGAATGTAGACTTCGAGGTCAGGGGTGGTAAGCCAAACTATGTTCAGAAACTTCAAGAGGTTTACCATTACATCATGGGGTCTTACGGCTTAGCATGGATCTAGACACATACTGGTGTGTTTAGTCATGCTGAGACCAAGAACGTAACTTAAGGTATAGTGGTGTTCCCAGTGAATTCGAGTGTTTAGCCAAGCTGTACCCAAGAGATTGGGTAAGCTTTGAGACTTGTCACTGACGTTGCGAGTCATATTCAGTGCATAGGTGTATCTCGTCTTCCCTTTCATGTTTGGTCTCTCAAGCTAATGGGGACCTTGCGGTGGACTGTGTATAACACAAGGACTTGTAAGTCACAGAGCACATCTGACTAGATGGATTGTCCCATTGTCCATAAAAATCGAAGTTCTAGGCAGCCGTAGTGGATGGCCTCTGAAGGCCCTCAGCTTCTAGAGGAGCTGTTGAGATCAAGTCCCAGAGGCACGATGGGACAATTCTCTCTTGCATAAGTACTTCTTGAGCAATGCTAGTGGCTGCAGGCTCACCCATAAGGGAAGTTGGGGATGGGGACTAGGGAGCACATTCAAGCCAGTATTGGGGGTAGTGCTTTTCGATTTTGACGTTCTCTGCATTGGAAGAGGTGACCATTGGGTATATAGGCAGGTACCAGGTACAGGATTCTGCCTATATGGCCAGTGCTAGAAGCCAAGGAGTGTCTGCAGGCTTCTGCCCGTGTTCACACCTGGCCTGGAGCAGCAGTCTGGGCCCTGCACATGAGTTTTATGGAAACTCGAGTTTCCTAGTACCTGTTGGACAGTCCTGGCAGCACAGTTGGCCCTCCCACTGTCTCAGGTGTTTGAGCCATGCTTCAAGTAGTTGTGTGTCTACTGTCCAGCCCCCTCCTGGTCTGCTCTCAGCCCTTACCTGCCTGGGCCATGAAGGGCTTGGGTTTAAGGTCCCAGCAACAGAGCTTGGTGTCAGACGCAACTTAGTGCCACCCTCCTCCCCTGTAGAGCTAGATTTGTCCGATCAGCTGGAGGACAGAAGGACAGGCTGGGAGTAGGACAGCAGTCATTCCAGATTTGACATTTCAAGGACAAGCAGGTGACAGGACGTTTTGCTCTAGGTTTAAGACTTGGGGCATGTAGAAGTGCTCCACCTACCATCATGGTAGGCTATGAAGTCTCCATGTTTAGAGGACTCCCTTCAGAGCCTCATTCAACTTTTTTAAGCCCTCAGCGAGTGGCTCCCCTTACAAGGGCACCACCTATTTCCCAGCAAACATCTTTATTTCCCTTTAGGTAGCTTTTTATTGGGTACAAAGCTATAGAGACAAGTTATAGCCCAAGTCACAGAGCTCTTTGAGAACGATCTTCAGCACTTGCAAATGGAGTCCAGACCCCAGAAAGAGTTGATGGTGTCAGTTTGCTTCCTTTACAAGCACAAACTGATGGTATTTGAAAGCCTGAGGATCCTTCCATGAAAGTAAAATCTCAGGCCAACTTAAGACTCAGACATGGGAATCGATTTTCAAGTCTTCAAATCTAGCTAGCACCTACTCAGTACTTGTCAATGGCCCACGCAGGATTCGGTGGATTGAGTGGTTCAAGTCCCTAGTCCCTTCAGAACCCCATCTAATTACAGGCAGCCACGTGTACAAGATCGTTAGGTGACAGAATAACCTGAATCTTCAAGTTAGACGGTCAGCCCAGAGTCACCTGGATAAGAGCCTCAAATTCTCACTTGCATCTACCCAGTGTCACCCCTCCACCCATCCTTTGCTTCAACAAGCCTTAGAGTGTGAGCAGCACTTGCATTAGTACCTTTGACTATTGGAAGGCAGGGCTACAGGAGAGGTTTGTGGTAACCCGAGATGGACCCAATGCCCTCTACCACAAGTTATCACTTGGGTGCCAATGGTGACGTTTAAGCAGTGTTGAGGCACAATTGTCCACCCCTTTAAGTTTATACCACTAACCTAGAAGTCAACTTGCTCGTGCACTTCCCCCCTCCCCACAAGGCTCACAGCCCTGTGGACAGTCCCACCCACTCCAGCCCAGACGTCCCTAGATTCCAACCTCTAAGGAAAGTGGAGGCTCAGCAACATATGCAGATGCCCATTTGTTGGCCTGTATCACAGATGGGGAGGTTGAGAAATGCCTCTCCAGCAGAGACTGTCATACACAGTATACCTTAGTGAGGCTGAGAATGTGGGTATACCTGGTGCTTGAGGGAAGCCCATGTTGGGGCTCATGTGTTCATTTCCCCTTCTTTCCTCAAAGGAAGCAACTGTCAACAATGGGTGTCAGGGCATCCAGACTCTCTAGTCCCTGGGGGTAGGGTAGCCAAAGACAGTCACATGTACACAATTGTTAGACTGGTAACTGACACTAGTCTAGCCATTCAGTTGAGGGGGAGAGTTAAGTTCCCCCTAGAGAGAAATTCCAAGCCCAAGTCACCCAGTATTCACTTGGGTGGACCATGTCCACCTCCATTCGTTAGGATGGTAGAGGGTCAACCCAAGCCACACAAGGCCCTCAAGGTATGCTTTCAGGAGCCACCATGTTGGTCCACTAAGCAGCGCCTTTGTGTTTTATTAGAAAAAATAAAATGGCAACATCCTTACGATTTGCCAAGTTCCTTAGTTCAATTGCTCCAGGGCTATCTCCCCCTCCCTCCTGGGGCTGGGATGAAGGCGAGCTTTTTGGTTAGGAAACTGTTCCGTTTCCTCTGTAGCTGATTTTAGGAGTAGAAGAAACTTCGGGTAACCCAGAGTCCAAGATGGGTTGATGGGTCAGGGAAGGCCCCCATTTATTGGCCCATCTGTTGTGCCGGCCATCTGTCCCCATTAACTTGTGAGGGGTTATGGTTCTTAATCTCTTCCACATACGTGGTATATTCCACTCCACGGTTTTTGTAGCCCACGTACTTTCATGTTCTGTTTTCCCAAGTTATGACCCAGGACACGTACATACTGCAGTACTCCCTCTTGCTCCCCCTAATAAGCAAACAAGCTTTTCCCTCCAAACACCAAGTGGTGCCAGGAACCAAATTCGGCATCAACCCAATGACGGTTGCTGGAGCCAAGTGAAATCGGATCCGAGGTCTGCACACCTCCCCTAGAAGGGACCTCAGGGAAACTAAGTTCCACCACGCACATTTCAGTAGGAAGCCAGCAGGATGGCTCTTCAACCCAAAGCTATCTCATCTGAAGTACCAACTGGGAGCCTTTTTTTGTCTGATTGGCAGTTCTTGGGGAGATGCTACAGCCAGACCCATCTTCCCCATACCTCTATTTCACTACCTTGAGTTTCTAGCTAGTGTTTTTAAGACTCGTCTTTAAGAATCAAGGTTTACTCCTTTAGGAGCATCTAGTGAACTTCTGAGGGGAAGCACATGTTAAGGTTTGACAGTGGGATGTCTTGCAGATCAAGGGCTTCCGTGTCTAGCCAAGACTGCAGCTCAGAACCTGAGCCCACGACTCCCGAGTTCTGCCCGCTCCATATGCCGGCTTCAGTTTCCTTCATAGGTCATGCCACCACCCAGTGTTTCAGTTGGGTCTTGAAAACTTTCTGCAAGCAAGGGCATTCTTTGCCACATCTTCAGCACCTAGGAATCTGGTGCACAGGCATTTGCTGTTGAATGGTTTACTCAGGTGTTTCCAGGCATCAAGAAGTTTGAGATGCATTTGTGAAAGTCTTGAAGCTCTGGAAAACACATCTTGAAGTCTTAGGAAGTTGGGGGGAGGTGGTTAGATGCCAGCCCTGTTTGACCATTTTCCACCCCAGGCTTTGTAGTCCCAGATTGGGATGCATCCAGGACCCAAGCACATCTGAAACATTATGGTTGATGTAGGTGCCCAAGCAGCAGTATCTAAAGGACCGGTCACTACCCCTGGCAGCACCTTCCAGGCCAATGCCCTTTGAGTGGATGTAGACATTTCTGAGACATTGAAGTCACTACCCACTGTGATATGGAAGCCAGAGAACAATACCCCCTAGGGCTGCATGACCTAAGAGAAGGTTGAGGGCAAGGAGGAAGACTCCACAGAACTAAAACCATTCACCCTCAAGGTTAAGAGTTTGACCCAGCTCAGATGCTCACCTGGTAGCTGACCACTGACAGAGGAAAGAGGCTCTATCGTCATCCTCTGTCACTTAACACCTTGGAACCTCATAAGAGCCATTGGGAACAAGGCCCAGACCTGAGCATGAATCCAACATTCAGACCAGGTCTTAGGAGAACCTAGTTGCAAATAAGAACCCAGGAAGATATTGACCTCAGTTCAACTGGTACCGCTTATAATGTCCCAAAATATTAATGCGAAAGCCTAGGGCAACTTCACGGTCCTCCAACTTTCCCCTCTAACCTCTTATCCACCCTGACCTTCAGGGCACGCACTTCAGGAGAGACCCTTTTTACCCCCGGCACTGGTGGGCAGTTCTCAGGGAGGGAGCTTGCACCCGAGTTTGCCAAGCAGAGCTATTGTTCTAGCAAGTGCCACATGGGTAATTGAGGACTGAAGCTTACTACAAACCATCCTCAGAGGACCCGAAGTTGCTACTATGTTGGACTGTGTTGAAACATCCCCATGGATTCGAGGACTGCCCCCAGCCCCTCCACCTTGAAGGTCAGAGAGTGGGGGGGGGGGCAAGCATCAGACACTGATGCACCTGGGAGCTTCCCAGGAAGGGATGCAAAGTCCTTGGCTGATGAGTTACCATTGCAAGCTTTATGGTACAAAGTGTCATTTCCCCATCCATCATGGAATCATTAGGCTAAAAATGTTTCTTCAATCAACTTTCATCTTGGTGCTTGGCCTCACTGGAGGGAGGGAGGGAGGGGAAACAGTTTAGCCCAAGTCACCGGTCTGACCCACAGGGGGCAGCACCCACCTGACATAGGGCTTTCCCTACAAAGAACTGAAGGGAATCCTCGCTCAAACTCCATTGAGTTACTCCCAGAGCCATATCAACAGGGGGACAAGCTCTGAGCGAGGAATCCTCTGGTGCCTGCAGCACGAGCTGCACGTAGCAGCAATAGAGCCAGAAGCAGGGCTTCTGTGCCTGCCCCTGACATTGCCCAGACCTGGAGTGAAGGCAGTCAGTCCCCTCAGCAGTCAGAACACACGCCCGTCCCATAGCATATTGAAGCCCCCCGCAGGCTGCAGCAATCAAGAAGTAGGATTCATCCCTTCCCAATTAGTCCAAAGGGTCAAGAATCAAGTCCCCAGAGCTCCACCTTCTCCCATGCACCCAGTGTTACAGGACCATGGGTACAGTTGGAGAGAAGACCCATCCTCAGGCAGGGGATCCCAGCTGCCTCTGTGGTAGGCAGAACGAGGCTCCCCGCTGTGTGCGCATGCCCCAAGTGGCATGGGCCAGCACCTGCCCCTGGCATCAATACACGGTTGAGGCAAAGACTGCCCAGGGTTGGCCTGACCGCATCACAAGATCCCTCTCCATCTACATGTTACAGGAAGGCAGATCCAAGGCCCAAGGAGGACTCCGTGTGCCATTGGTGGCTTGAAGGTCATGGGCAGGCCAGGCAGAAGGTTCACAGGCCTTTAGGGGCTGATGAGCCCCAAACGACAGCCAGGGTTGTATTCCAGTCATTCATTGCAAGGACTAGATTGCTTAGGAGTGGCATCACCCCTAGATCTTTGAGGCAGCCACTAACACCTCAATTTCATCTTTGGGGGACCAGGTCTCACCTGGTGGGCACCTAGGTTGGCGGCCCACAGAGTGGAACTCGGCCTTTAGTTGCTAGTGTGTGGTGCAGAAGAGGAGGGCAGGGCCGTGGGTCATGTATGCTGCCTCTATCTCCCCAGCACTTGACACAAGTGACCAAGCTTGACCGTGGAGATTTGAATCCCTTTGTGGTAATACCTTAGGGATAATGCAGATCACGGAAGCTGGGGCTTCCATTCTGCTGGAACAGGAACAGAGGCTTCAAGCACAGTCAGGCTTTTAGCTCAGAGATGAGTCGGGTCCACTCATCTAGGCCCCCGGGGAAAGGGACTAGGTACTCGATACCTCAGTCGACCCATACTCGACGACAACTCCGTCTTCATTCACCCAGGTCTGGGCGACTTGGACTGCACAAACCTTCTTGGTACCAGTGTTTAGGGCTGGCATCTCTCCAGTTTGAGAGAAGCTCACCCTCTCGTCAGTTCCTGCTGTTCAGTGGCTGAACGGACTTGAACTTGTGCCCTTAGAAGGACCTGTCCAGTAGGTGGAAACCCAGTGTGAAGGTCCACATTTGTGTGCCCATGAAGCCAGAAGTTGTGAGCTACTTCAAAGGGCATCCCAATATGGAAGACTCAGAGGGAGGGAGGGAGGGTTCCATAGGGTATGGACCACACTGGACACCACCTGGCATCTCTTCCATGGGGCAAGAGCTGCCTGGAGACCTAGCTAAGGCCTCTAGGTCTCTGGTTCCCCAGAATGCTAGGGTTCTGTTGTGGTCTCTATGCCAACTCTAGCTGACCCCCAGGACTGCACGTGGGCGAGTGTAAGATTTTAACTCCAAACCTAACACAGCAGAGGCACTTGCAGCTGTGGTCTATCCCAAGAGACTCCTTCCATTCTGTAACAGATTAGCTGAGGCTTCTTGCCTCTCCTGGAGGCTTGGCACCTCGAGGTTCTCCCTTCTACTCTAGGGGAAACAAGGATCTCTGGCTTGATCACTTTGCTGACATCACTGTTCCTGCCGAGCTTAGTGCTGAGAAAGCCCAGCCAGCCCACCCGTGTTCATTCACCTGGAGACAAGTCAACAAGTGATCTTAACGCCCATCGCCATCCAGGAAGTGCAGTTGTCCCATTCCACGGAGGTGCTGATCACCCCTGCAGGACCAGGGCATCTGTCCCCTTCCCTGCTCCAGGCTTTGCTCCATCTGCCCCCAGGCCCTCTATCTAGAGAGCGTTCAGCTCTGTCACTTCTTGGGATTTAGTTCAGCAAGTCTTTGGCTAAGAGGGAGGAGGTCGTGGAAACTTTCCTAGGTCTCCTATGGGTCCCCAAGTCCTGGTAGACAATGAACCACGTATCCTCAGGCTAGACGTTGGTCAGAGGGAGGTCTGGCTACTGAGGCTGGGATTTCTCAGCAAATGATGTATGGTAAATGCTGAGTTCTAGAAAATATGAGCAGGGGCTACACTTTGTGAGAGCCTGTAGCAATGCTATAAAAAACAAGGCTGGCATAGAGGGCCGAGTCTAAGGTTGGATCAGACTTGACAGATCCCACAGGCTACCTCTGCCAAGGCCCAGGTGCCTGTGCCTTCATGTACTTAAGCCAGTGTCTTCTAAGTTGGCCAGACAGCTGTTCATCTTCCCTCCCTCCCCAATCAATGCTCCTCAGAATGAGGAGAGTGCATTATTTATTGCTAATGGAATTAGAGTTACTCAAGACAGCGATCAATCAATGCAGATGCTTCCTCAGGCAAGAAGAGGAAAGGGAGGAGCTATACATTCAAGGCAAACACCCATGAGCCAGGATATGGGTGGCAGTCCCAGCCCAGACACCAAGAGGCTGCCTTCCCAGGTGGGCCTTGGTTTCCCCTCTTCATACAAAAAAGGATCAGGCCAGGTGGTTCAAGGACTTTCAGATCTGAGAGACTGGTAGGGAGTTTCCAGGAACTGTTCCCAGGACAGCTAGGAGTTGCTAGGACAGTTGAAACTAGTTAGTTTAACTAGCTCAGGTGCCCCCATAAGTCGTTTGGGAAAAGCTGTTGCTTTCATATGAATGACTCACTCACCCAGAGGCAACTAAATCTGCTCGCCATGATCAGCACAGCTTTTGACTTTTCTGCCCTGGGTCAGGACTGATCTAATTCAGTAGAAGCAATTCATGCTCATTAAAAAAATGTGTGGGGAGGACAAGACGGCAGCTCCCCACCTTCTCTACTCAGTACTTTGATTATAAATCTCAGTTATTCTGGTCTGGGACCCTGCCTAGGAAGGGCTATGTGGTTCAACCACACACAAGTCAGGGTTATGAGACAGCAGAGTATGCCAACCTTTTCCATGATAGGGACAGAACTCTGGAGAGTTCTGGGTGCAGTGATGTGGCCCATGGAGACCCGCTTCTGGCTAAGGTCCTGATCCAGGCCTAGTCCAGGGACATGCCATGCTGCTAGTGGCCCCCTGATGTGCCAGGGCTGGGCCTTGCTGGAGTCATGTCTGGGAATGCAGCCCATAGTGTCGGGTAAACTCCAAAGAGAAGCAGAGACGTGACCTTGAGCATGAAGCCACAAGTTACAGCAGGACCTGGAGAAGGGTCCCTTACTCTGTTTAGGGGGATCGTTCAACAGTTGAAGGGCCAGTGGAAGGGACTGGAAACTCGGGTTAGGATCAGTCCCTGCCACTTCTCACCCTGAGGCTTCCATCCTTTGCTACTGACCCATCCTAGAGAGATGGGAATGCGCCTCCACCTCCTTGTGGTCCACCTCCAAGAAACCTCTTTAATAAAAACTGGTGCTATCACATGGACTTCTGGGCCGTTTGGATTTGATTTTTGCACCAGAGTCTGTAGAGCTCTTCAGTGGCTAGGGGTGAAGTTCCGGTGGTGGGGAGCTCCCTCAGCTCTTACCCCTTTATGGGCTGTGCTCATCCTGGGGGACCCCTGTGCCAGCTTTGGCAGCTTGCATGCTCACTTCCTCTGGCCTTCCAGACCCCCATCCCCACCTTTGCCTCAGGAATGGCTGTGTGGTCGGCGTGCAGCCTGGGTGAGCCGTCATCCGGTCTCACTATTACTTCCAGGAGGGCACCTTTGGTGCCTTTAGGGTGAGCAGACGGTGGCAGCGCTGAGTTGGGAGCTATAGCCTTGATTCCCCACCTGCCACTCATGCTTCCTGTGCCTCAGCTGGGTCCTTTGTTCCAACAGCTTCCACACCTTGGCGTCTCTGCATGGGCCGTCTGAACTTTGCTTTTCCGACACCTTTGCCTAGTTGCCGGGTTCAGCCAAATGCCCAGGCTTCACTGTTCAGGTCTCCAGGTCAAACTTAAGGCTTCTGAGGAGGCCAAAGCTGCATGGATGGTGGGGGGCTGCCCCATGTCTGTCCAGACAGTCACGTTGGTCTCAGGATTCTTGGAAGTTCTGAAAAAATTCCATCTAGGTGACTTGAGTCTCCAGGTCACCTTCTGAAAATGCTGAGGGGGCTGTTAGTTGAAGGATGACTAGAGTCAGCTGTTACGAACGAGGCCGATTCCAGAAAAATCAGAAAACAAATGGCAAGGACCACTAGATCTCAGAGCCAGAGTCCAGGCTTAGATGATTCAGACTATTGCTTGATGTTCTCCCAGCGAGTCTGCGGCAGGCAGCTGGTGCTTGGGGTTCGACTTCCTGCCCTCACTTGGTCTCTGGAGTGGTTTGCTTCCATATGAGACCCGAATTGAAGACGATCCAAGTCAGGTCGAGAGACTTGATAGAGGTCAGCGCTGGGAGAGACCCAGGCTCCTCCAAGTCCAGCAATGGCCCTTGTAGGGTTAAGAGCAGCCTGACTCCTGAGTTACTTTTGGTAACTTCCCAGAAGTCCCCTCATCCAGGGCTCCAAGTCCCCGGTTGTCACATCTGGTGGATGAAAGCTTTCAAGGCTGTGGCAGCACCAGAGCTGGTAGCCTAGGGAACTTTGCCCTGAGTAGGTGGGTCAATCAGAGAATCCAATCACCTGAAGTTGCGCCCAACACCTTGCACCTGGTAATAATCGGGTCAGCCCGGGTTAAACTTAGGTCAGGTTAGCTAGGGAAGAAGAGGGGGTTAAGTGCCATCGGCAGGATGGAAGGCAACCAGCAGGTGACACCACCAGGTCAAATCCCCACGTCAGGACCTGGAGGACTTAAATGGGCCAGGAGAACCTGATGTTCAGTTGTTTGAGGGCAGGACAGAGATCAAGATGCGATTCTGCCTGGAAATTGACAGGCACAGAACTTGAAGGTTAGTGAGGCCGTTGATCTTCATGTGGTCTGTGGGTCCACGCCTTGCCCATTGCAGACACAGGGCACAGGGCAGGTGGTGCTGTCCCCAAGCGCCTCAGCAGGACAGTGCGCCTGGTTGATACGGTTATCCTAGGTTGTAGCAAGGCAAGTCCAGTGGGGATTAGACCTAGGTTTTCACGAGGTAGGAGTAGAGGTTTGACAGGGCAGCCCCACAGGATCCAGTGCAGAGCTTTGGCCTGACTGTGCAGATGCTCAGACGGTGAGGGCCTGGGACATGCCAGGTGGTCAGGTAGGGGCTGTGGGTCTGCTCAGGAGCAAAGTCTCCCCAGAGCCAGGAGTTGACTTGTTTTTACTGATTAGCATGGTGTCAAGTGTGACACCTGTGATGCCAGTCCTGCTTACATCATTCTGTGTGGACATAAGTGATCCATAATGGAGGACTACACTTCATGTTAGATTGATGTCTGTCTGAGTCCCACAACTCAGTTTGCCTTCCAGGCTACTCGGATACTTAAAAAAAAAAAAAAAGTAGGGCTGGGGATGTGGCTCATGCGGTAGCACTCTCGCCCGACATGCATACGGCCTGGGTTTGATCCTCAGCACAACATACAAAGATGTTGTGTCAGCCGAAAACTAAAAATTAAACATTAAAAAATTCTCTGTCTCTCTCTCTTTAAAGAAAAAGAGAAGGATTTTGGCAGGGTACTGGGGGGTTGAACCCAGGGGCACTCAGCCACTAAGCCACATCCTCAGCAGCGTTCTGTATTTTAGAGGGTCTCGCCAAGTTGCTTAGTGCCTCGCTTTTGCTTTGAACTGGCGATCCTCCTGCCTCAGCCTCCCAAGCCGCAGGGATGCCAGGCACGGTGGCACTTGCCAGGACAGGCAGGATTTCTGGGTTCAGACTTGAGTGTTCAAGAGCTGATACAGTACTCGGGGCCACACTCTTGGTGCCATCTAGCTCCTGATGCTCATTTCAGGCAGGTTGGTTTCCAACCCTACAGCCCATCCACCCACCCAGCGTACTCATCTAGGTCATCTTCCCAGTCTGCCAGACTCCACCTCTCAGAGAGGTTCCAAGTTCAGAACTCCAGAGAGCCGCTTGGCCACGACTGCACACATACCATGCCACGCGAGTAGGGATCTGTGGCCTGAAGTCATGTGTCCACCCCAGTCCAGTGTGGCTGTCCTGGGTTCAGTTCTGTGCTATTCCATCCCCTTGAAGGCTCAGGCTGGTTACTACTGGTCATAGACCTTCCTAGGGTGAGCACAGTCAGGCGACCTGGGTCAGCTTCATGGCCCGTTCTAGTTGGAGTAAGGTGGCTACAGGTGCCTGGACACGGCAGTCCCTGCTCTTACCCTTACCCCATCTGAGGGGCAGCGATTCCCACCCTTTGTCCTTGAGCTTATCAGGACTGCCATTTGGCCAGTCTGGTACCACTTATCACATTGGACTTTCCTGTTCTTGAGGAACTCGACCCAGTTGAATCAAGGCACAGAGGAACAGGGCAGA
Source organism: Urocitellus parryii (assembly GCF_045843805.1). Classification (NCBI taxonomy): domain Eukaryota; kingdom Metazoa; phylum Chordata; class Mammalia; order Rodentia; family Sciuridae; genus Urocitellus; species Urocitellus parryii. The sequence continues at coordinate 141,611,913 of NC_135533.1, forward strand.
TGCATTTGCAGGCCTTGACCCCCAGGAGGCCTGTGAGTGACCCTCACTGGGTCATTGTCAGGGTGCCCTGCAGGTATTTTCGCAAATAGCTGTAGTAACTCCTCTTTAGCACATGCAAGCTGTCCGGGTGCAGCCCAGATCAGTTTACACTTCCGCCCCTGAAGACCAGAAAGCTCTTTCCAGGGAGACGCCCGAGGGTGTCTGAGCCGTCTCTTCCTAAATGGGAGCCCCAGTAAGCTTTGCCTGCACATTTGCTCACCCGACTCAGGTTCATTGCCATTACCAGCTGAAACCTAGTGTCCAGCATCATTTGTGATTTGTGACTGCGTTCTGCCAAGGACAGGGCTTATCTGGGCTCAAAACCCAGATGTAAGCCATTGCCAGATGCAAGGTTCTAGACTCAGAACACAGATGCAAGTGGAACAGAGGAGTCCTCAAGGGATACACCGGTCTGAGGCTCCAGGTCCTGGAGCCCACTCCTTCCTTTTGCTCTGCAGGAAGGGCCCCCGCCATGTCTCCCCTTTTGCCTCCTCTCCCCACGCCCTCCCTCGCATCACTTCAATCCTTGTTCAAGTCAGCACACCAGAAACGAAGCTGTCTCTAGCGGACCAGAGGGGCCTGTTGCCCGACTCACCACGACTGATCGCCCATGTACTCAGCAGGGTATTATTCCTTTGAGCTTTCCCTGGGGAAGTGTCCCATTTACAAAAGCCTGGCAGCACTTGAAGTGCTGGGACGTCTCTGATCATTCTAGATGACCAAGTCTTGCAAACTCGTACCAGAAGTACTCAGGATCATCTGATCCTTACGCACCCCAACACCTCCTAAGTGACATCTTCCAAGAAGCCAGCCCCTGCTCTCTCCAGCAAGGTTTTGTTTGAGACCACAACAGTTGATGGTCATTCTCCCTTTCGAAGAATACCTACTGGAGAGACTGTGGCATATGCCCCTCTTTCTGTAAGATCTGGATGAATCCCTGAAACTAGGCTCGTCTTTCCCCCCTACCTAGAAGGCGGCTAGTCCCAGCTCCTTACTGCACTAGAAATGAGGCCAGGATTTCAAGAGGGAGTTGGCCGATGTGTGTACTCACCACAACCTAGGTAGCCATTCAAGGTAGGGAGTGACCACTTTAGGCTGTCACTCTGGCTGGACAGCTGTGGGGGTTGTAGGAGTGGCTGGAACCCTTTACCTGCTTAGCTGAAGCTGTGCAGGTCTGTGGTAGTGAAGCCCAGGTTAGAGAAATGTCAAGGAGATCAACTCAAAGACCGATAGGCATAGATGTCTTGCCCCAAGCAAAGACATTTGCAAAGGTTAGAGAAGGGACAAACTTATTGCCACTCTGGTTCATGAGATCTTTAGGGTATATAGGAGTGAGCCAGAATCAGATGGACAGCATTTGGCTGCCTTAATCTTGCCCCCTTGGGATGACCCTAGGAAAAGGCCTCCTTAGAAGTCTGGAGGTCAGACAGCCCGGTGTCCTGTTAGGTCACCTACTCCTATTAGAAGGTCTCTAGCAACAGGGACAGCTGAGTGGCAACTTAGGCTAGAGTCCCTGTTGGCAACGTTGAGAGATAGTGACCGGAATGGTGGGCCGTGACACCCAAACTGCTCCAGAGGAGGGTGACCTGACAATCATGTCAGGAAGCTAGATCAACACTGGAGCCACCTGTTGTGTGTTGACTCAGCCTGGTTCGTTCTTTAGGTCAAGGGCGTTCTATAGCAGTAGGTATTAAGCTTCCAGATGGTGGCTTCACTTTTCCCTACTTGCAAGAAAGTGTCGAGTTGTGTCCCAGGATGTCTTATACCCGTTACAAAAAGGATTAGCTAGGAGCAAGCATATCATCTGGAAGCCAAGTTCAGATGGAAGTGTCTCCAGGGCAGTCCCTCATCCACTAGCCCTCTCAGGGACACCCTATGTGCACCCCCAGGAAATACACTAAGACCCCACCCAGAGCATGCTAGTGACACATTTCCTGGTCAGCATAGAACCTGAGGTGTGTGTAGAGATGACAACATCCCTTAACGCCAGAACCTTCGACTACGATTCCTATTGCAAAGATAGATCATCAGCTTTACTCAAGTCCATCTCCTTAAACTTCGTGGTCAAGAAGTCTGTGGAACATCCCATTGTACAGAATCAAGGCCGTGAGTGAAGCATCCCATCGTCCTAATCCATACCTGGACTCCCCCAGGTATCCAAAGTGATGTCAGAAGGATTTTTAGTGCACCATAGGTGGTTAGAGCAGGTGGTTTAAGCAGAGATCCCAAAGTTAACCCCAAACACAAGACGGTGTTGCCTTTGGATTTAGGGATTATTGGCATCAGGTTTGCCTTTTTAGGTCATTTGCCATTTTATGAGCCGTTTTATCAGGGGGTTCTGAGTTTAGATTCTGAGGCAAGGCTGCTTAGCTGACCAGGAGCGTGTGTGCCTGCCGTCAACCCCACCCCAGCTCAGACTCCCAAGCAGCTAGTGAGAGTCCTCAAGCAGCTGCTCTCCTCGGAGGGAGGGCCTCATTGCTGTGCCTCCTGTTACCCACAAGGAGTCCCTTGCGTGACGTTGTGGTGGGTGGCAGTCCTTGGACTTTGTGTGGACCTGTCCTTTTAGGGACAGTTCGTACTCATTTGATAGTGTGTTAGCCTGGGACTTAAGTGACAGCTTTGTGGCATCCTGATATATTGATGGCTTGTGGCTCGCCAACACGGCAGAGTCAGGCTTTGATGCCGTTTCCTTGAAGTGTTCCCCCCTCGCCACCGTAAGCTTCCTTCTGAAGTGGTTTAATTTTTCTGGTTAGTTTTTAGCCACAGGGGCTCATGTATTAATCCTTGACCAACGGCTGCCCCATCTACATGATCCACCCGAGTCCAAGACCACTGAGGATCTGTGGGAAGGACAGGTTCCTATTGGATATGGATTCCCAGGTTTAAAGAAAGGACATTGGACAAGGAAAGAGCCTCTTCATGGACTAAGTTTAAGGTGTATTTGATAAGTTCTGACCTGGGTCTGGCCCAGCCTCCTACACCCCTCACTGAGACACACGAAATCTGGGCTTAGCTTCAGGGATTCTAACCCAAGAATTGTGATCACAACTAGTCTATTATTTTCTCCAAAAAGAGCCTGTTGTGACCAAATTTGAGAGCAATAGCTGCAACTACTTTGCTGATTAGTAAGGCCTCAAAGTTAACCTTGAAACAAGGTCATGAGATGTAGACACCAAGTCCGGGCAGTTTATGAAGGGTCAACACGGGTTCACAGGGGAAGGGAGGATATATCAGGCCATCTTGTTAGGGCCTTAGATTGACACCACTTTTGATCCAGTCCTAGAAGGTACCTCTTGAGAGCCAGGGTTGAGCGGCTCTGGAGATGGGCATTTCGAAGAAGTCTTCAGAAAGGCCAGATGCACAGTGGTCAGTGGCTCTAGTATCATAGAGCCAAGTGCCCTCCCCCATGGCGACACCTGAAAGGTCAACACCCTGACCTGATTGCAAGACCTGAATAAGGTCAGCAAGTCTTGAACTTCCACAGATTATGTTTCTAGAACATACGTTCTAGAACATAGAATGGTCATGCTATTTGACAAGAAAGAGGGATGTTCACAGTTAAGCACTCTCCATGAAGTATAAGGATTTATAGATTCTGGAGAGGACCAGCTTCTAAGGTAGTTGTAGTTCACTGCAGGGGATCCCAAGAAGGTGGCCCTTAGCCAAGGCAGTGGAGTGCCTGATAAGACTGCAAGTTTATACCCCAGTCACAAGACCCCACACAACAAAAGAATTAAATGTGACCTTAGCTAAGTACTATGTATTCCTCTATGGAGATACAGGAATAGGATAAGTGGGGACACTATGTTGATTCAGAACGGCTCACAGGTACAAGCTTCCCAGTGATCAGTGCAGACATGTCCCTATGACCCACCCCTTAAGGTGCACCCACTGGGACCCGACAAGGGCCACTCTCTGGCATGAGTTCCTGGGACTGTTTACAGGTTCAGTATTTTTCCCCAGGATGGATACTAAGCTTAGTTTGAATTAAATTCCACTAGGTGTCCCAGGACACGATTTCCTCTTGGGCTCCCAAAGTCCTCTAGAGTGGTCACAAGGGACCGCTTCTTGCAAGAAAGAAGTTTATACAGCTCTTGGAAGTCATAACTAGTTTGATATCTTGTCCTTGGGACAGGAAAGCCAACTATGTCCTCCAGCAAATCCTGGCCACGTAGCACCAGGAGACTCGAAGTCCTCACCGCCCATTTAGGTGCCCAAGCAACCCCAACCAGCAGCCCAAGTCGTCCTTTTGGGGTACTTAGGTCAACCCTTCTTAATCACTGCTTGGTTTGGAGATACAGACCATGGCTTATGAACTTGGTCAAGCCCCAGAAGTTTAGGTGGAATTCCCTTTTTTGATATGGTTCTTACTGAAGTATAACCAGGAAGACAGGTCGTCTATGGAGAGTCACCAAGAGACCAACTTCAGCCTGAATAAGGACCCTCAGGGGATACTGGCCCCAACTGCTTTAGAGGTGGAGTTCCCTGGTGGGTTCACTTAAGGGTAAGACTTGTTCTAGACGATCATCCACAGGTTTCTCTAGGTTTCCCCAGGCACTGTGCCGAGGACCAAGTACCTCATCAAGGTTGCTCTACCAGGAGACACCGCCTGGTGAGATAACTCACAGGGGCCCCCGTTTAGTTATTCAGACACACGGGGACCTTTCAGATTCAGAACTTTGCATCACCCATTGTCCCCTCTGGAGCATGTGGGGGGACAAGACTAGGACAGCCTCCCTGTGGACAGCCTCCCTGTATCAGCATGAACCAGCTAAAGATAGACCCTGGCCCCTTAAGTGGGGATAGATTGCTGGGGGGAGGAGGGACATAGAGGGAAAGTTGGTTGACTCATGGCCAGACAGCTGACCCCAGGAAGCCTGGGCTGTGCCACCCTCAGCCACTGTGAGCTTTGCATCATTGATGCCAGGGTGCCCTGCAGGTGTTCCCTTGAATAACAGGGACTCCTCTTCACTGGGCTGGATGCCTGGGGACAGCGTTGGCACTCATTGCAGATAGCCTGCAAGGTGAGCCAGTGGGGCAAGCTCCTTCTGCTCAGTGGGCAGTCAGACCTTGATGCTCGACTCCCTTTCTAAAGGGGAGCCCCAGGGAGAGCCTTGCCCCCGAGTTCCCTCGCCCTACTCCATCGGTTTCCATTATTGGGAAGAGAGTGTCCCCGGAGTCCAGCGTCACCTGCTGGTTTCAGCCAAGGCGCCCAGTTTCAGCCTCCCTCTTCCAAATGCACTCCTGCTCAGAGCAGCTCCGGTTCAGAACACCAGAAACGACACTCAGCCATTTACTGAGCCACGCCACCCCAGCACACTCTGCATCCGAGTCACAAGCCCACCCGGGTCTGGCAGCTATGCCCAGGTTCGATGCTGTGCCAGACCAGCCCACGGGGTACTCAGGTAAATAGGCCGTCCTGTGGTGAGCCCAGGGAGTGGTATGGGGTCTCTGTTTACGTCCCATGCTGATCAGTCTGAGGAATGGGGAGAACTCCAGAGATTCTGGCCGAGAGTCCCTTCCCTGTCAGCAACTACCAAGCCTGGTTTTTGGCCGTTCCTGCCTTTGAGAGCTTTACCAGCTGTCAGGCACCATTAACTGGAGGGACAGTTTCCACTTCTAAGGGACTCAGTGCACTTAAGGACAACCTGGCATGAGACATGATGTGTGCACCCTCATGGCCATTGTCAGCTGTGGCCAAGACAGGCAGGCCGAGGCAAGGGGACAGGGTCTCCCCAGCCACTTGATTTGATATCTAGAACGCTATGTGACTCCCAGGTGCAGGAGTAAGCCCCCCCAAGCAGTTAGGCAGTGGAAGATGGGGACCAACAGATAAATGGTCCTCGTCACACCTCTAGGGTACTTGCCGACTCCCAGATGGCCCCATTGGGGAGCATGGTCAGATTAATCCACCTTGTTTTGTCCTTTAAGCCACTTCCTCCTGTGCCTCAAGGTCACCTTGACAAACCCATATGCCTGACCCCTAAACGCTGGTCATGTTTCACTTTCACAGGTTGATATGTAAGGACACTTGCAGTAGGAGGCCAGGGCACTGGTCCCCCAAGGGGAAGCAAGATTCAGCATGGCAGACATTGTTCCTATAGCTTGGAAGGTGCAGGTGACCTCGATTTGGGAGTGGTGCATTGAAGGGCATCTCCCCGTCCTAAGATTGTTCGGTGTTTTAGTGGACTGTCCCGATACGTAAGAAAGCTCACTTACAGGGCATCAGGGTTGGGGAGGGAAATCGAGATCAGGATGTCACATGCCCACTGTGTAGTCCTGGAGGTGTTAATGCCAAGCCCTGAGCCTTTAGGCACACTTCTCCAGTAGCCAGAGAAGCCCTGGTTAGTCCTTTCAATGATCCCAGCTGATTGCTAAAAAATTCAACCAGGAGCCTGCTCAAGGTTAGGAGCAAGGTCAAAGATAATCATCTTCCTTGAACTTTTGTAAATCCAAGGGCTATAGCTTCTTTAGGAGACAGCTCATTTTAGAAAGATGGAATAAAATCTTAAGAGGCCCACATACCTGCAGATCCCACTCACGCAAACCCCGTGCAGCACAGGTGGGTAGGTATGCCTTCTCATTAAGGAAAAGGTTTCTAGCATTTGAAGCCAGCTCAGCCCAGGACTCATCCTTACTGCTTGACCTGGCATCTCCTTTTAGCACCAGATATGAGATGAACTGAAATCCCCTTCAAGGGCTGCAATTGGGGGGAACTTATGACCTCATAGCTGACAGTCAGGAAGTGTCCAACAAGGACAAGTCCCAGGCACAACCACACCAAGTTGGTCAAGAGGTCCTCAAAGCTCTCTCCTGGCTCTAGGGCCTCTGTGGTGGACAGCTTTGTCCATTGTGTGAGAGGTGGCAGGGCTTATGTGGAACATTTGAGCGTCCCCATCAGTGTGCAAGTTGCTTAAGAATGTCCTTCCATGTGCACCCTCTTCCACGGGGAGGCTGGCTTCCTTCACCATACTGAGTAGAGCCCTCGCTGCAGCTGGGCGTGCAAGCCCGTTGTGTGATTAACCCAGTGCCTCATGCACCGTTATTTGTTCTAATTAGAATAGCCAGAGACCCAGCACAGCCCCACAATGCTGGATGGGCATCGTGAGCACCCCACAACAACATCTGCTGCATCACCATTCTTGCGAGGACCCGATTCAGAGAGTCAGCCCTGTGATCTAGTGCGTTTAGAGGTGAAGATGAACCTCAGGGTTCCCCTTGCCAAGGTAAGTTGCAGGTTTTATCTCCTGGAGCTTCTTGTAACTGGGAGTGATCCACAGGTGGGCAGAGGAATGAGCATGAGAATGAGCAAGGCTCCCAGGAGCTCGAGGGTTAACCCACTGCACCTGCAGTTTTGTGGTCCCTGATTATTTACTGCATGTGTGGACCTCACTAGCAGGACTTGCAGTACTGGAGCCTTGAGCTTGGAGAAGGCTAACACATTGACAGTTAACCACACTGCCCTGGCCCCCAGGCCAGCTTCCCCAGCGCTTAAGTCTTGGGGTTTGCAGCCCAAAAAGGCAAAGCTACCTCCTCCCAGAGCAGGTGCCCCATGCCCGGCCCCCTCCCCTTCCTAGGGGAGACTTCACTTGCCGCAGGGTCTCCTGATGCTTGTAAGTGGAAGCTTTTAGTTTTGAGCCATCTTGGGCTGCCAACTCCCTTTCCAGCATATAAGGAACTGAGATTGCAAGAAGCAAAGAGGCAAGAAGGGGCACTTAGGATCCAGCTAGGGCTTCCCCAGTAGCTGGGGTCACTGTGTAGACCAGGAGGTGATGAAATGGCCATCTTAGGCTCAGCCCTTGAGTTCTCCCCCAGGTTAGCTCTTGGAGGTGAAGCCAGGCCTTCCTGGCTTCAGAGAGTCAGCCCCGTGATCTAGAGTGAGACTATCATTTGAGCAGTACTGTCACTCAGGCAATGAAGCTAGGTACTACAGTCACTGTAGGGCTGGTGGAGTGGCAGAGAGGCTAGAGCTCTCCAGAGGCCCTCGGGCAACTCGAGTTGATGCTCCAGAGCAGGCCAGCCCTCCTCCAGCAGGATAAGCTTAGAATGTCCCCCCCACCCCATCAGTCCCCAGTGACAGACTTAGGAAAAGAGATGCTTATGAAGCCAGCTTCACAGGGTTTAGGACAGATGCTTTTTGAGAAAGAAAAGAACCCTGCTAATTAATCCCAGGCCAGAATCCTGCCCTGGGCCTTCTCGCTCCTCCCCCACTCCATTTGGTGGGCTCAGAGCCCAGTGTCCCTGCAAAGGTAGAGAGCAACAGAGCTTCAAGGCAAGCTGCATGTGTGAGGAGCCCAGGCTAGGAACATGGTGTTTGTGAGCTTAGAGCAAGTCACCTGGAAGATCAGCCAGAAGGGCTCCTGTTCTCATTACCCACCCTCCTGGGATATGCCATTATGTCCCACAGGGATGCTGCAGGTAGGCAAGATCAGTAAGTCCCCCTGCAGGTTAGACTTTGAACAACTAGACTAAGAAGCAGAGAAGATGCTTTTGAGAGTTGAGTAAGATCGAGATTTTTCTAGCAGAGTGCGACTCCCCCGCTCCCCCGAAGGCTCAGATACTTCCCCTCTTGGTCCTCCCCCCTCCCTAGACCTTGGCTCACAAAGATGCCAGAGCCCAGTGAAACTTTGCTCCAGAGACAGACTGTCCATCGAGTGCTCAATCCCCTGGATTCAGATTTTAAACATCCCTCCCGTCTCTAACAACCTCAGTGTTCTTTTTTCCTTCCCTGGATCAGAAAATGCTGAGCTTCTCATTTTGCCCAAGCAGTAGAACAGCGAGAGCGAGAGCAAGAGCGAGAGCGAGCGAGAGAGAGAGAGAGAGAGAGAGAGAGAGAGAGAGAGAGAGAGCCCAGCAAGACGACCCACACCCAGTCCCACCTCAGAGCAAGAGCAGAGCAGAGACAGCCCCTGAAGCCAGAGAGGGTCCTTTTAACCCTCCCCACTGGGTGTGACCCTCACGCCCACTGACTGGCTGCCCTCCTCCCAAATGCCCATCAGTTGGCCCCAGGAGCAGCCCCTGGAGGTATTCCAGTCCAGGTGCTGCTTGTAAGCCCAGCTCCCCGCTGTTGCCTGTGATTATCCACCACATGGCCTTCCACTCTCCAACGTATTCCATGTGGACAAATGGCCCTCAGATACAAACAGCAGTTGACTGGGCTCCCCAGAGCCTGACCAGCCCCCCAGCTAACAAAGCCATCTCAGCCCCTGGCTCCTTCCTGTCACCCAACCATCATCCTCTAGCCACCTGAGTGCTGTTTGCCTCCTTTAACTTAGGGTGCTCTCTGGATAGCTGGAGGTGGGGGTTTTCATCTGTGCTTTGATCTAAGTCCTGATTAAACTGTCGTACTTTAATCCACACCACCCTGGCTCCAAACCCCAGCTGGGACGCTATCATTGAACTCTGGATTGGTTCATTTGCCTTTGCTTGCCTCAGTTTCCCCATCAGGAACCAGGGTAATCCTCAAAACCTAGGGGTGGCAGAAAGATCCAGTGAGTTAGAGCAACAGGACCTGGTAGTTAAGTCCTTTCTGTGGGTCAGTTCATTGTGTCGTTATATGTGTTAATTTGCTTCAGGCTGGCACCTTGAGCAGGTTCTCTTAATATAGGAATCAAACATGCTAAGGTTAAGATGCACATAACAAGGTCACCCGATAAGAGAGCAAAAGGTTGGTTTTAAGCTTGGGTCTAGCTGTTTCCAAAATCCTTACAATACAGGAGCACGTATTGTATTTCTGTGAAACCCCTTGAATTGAAAGGGCGTCTCCTAGTTGCAGTACAGAGGAATTTGCCCAAGTCCAGGTTTCCTCTATTTACAACCCTTCTGATTGTGTGCCCTTTGATCACATCACCTCTCAGGACATTCCCGTTGTGGGCCAGTGAGTTTTCTCAAGCGCAGCCAGAATTGGAGGAGAGGAAATGTTGAAGCAGAGCCCTTGAAAGGCTGTTTTAGGATAAAAGTTGCACTTAGCAAAACAGAATCCTGCTGATTGACGCATCTGCCTATGTCCTCCCCTCCCCCAGTTCTTGTGCAAAAGTGAACCTGGAGACAAAGGGATCCTATTTAACCTTGTGGTGTTGGTGAAATGCCTTCTGCTCAATGTAACCCAAGGACTCCAGAAACAGGGATATTCACAGGGAAGACCCAGAGCTTTTCTGATCCTTCCCCAATTCTCCACAAACAGGGGAACACAGCATAAGTCATGGGGCTAGGTACAAAGAGATTTATAGGACCCTGTGTGGGAAGTGCTAAGTGTAGACTCTGGGGAGCAAACCCTGGAAGATATCCCTACTGTTGGGAGTCCTCTGGCTCCAAAGACTAAGTTCCCCATCCCCCCGAAGAGCCATCCAATGGTGAGCCCTCCTGGCTCACATGATCCTTGCCCACCAATCAGAAAGCACCCCATGCCAATTGTCAAACCCTTCAACCATTAAACTGTCAAACCTCCCCTGGCTCTATAAATATGCAGAGCTGTTCCATAATAAAGGAGGAATTTTCTCCAACAACGAGCCTTGTTCATTCTTTCACTTAGAGCTCAGCATCTGGCTGGGTGAGCTCCTTTCCAAGACGGAGCACCTGTTGCCACTCACCACCCTCCTGTTTCTACGGAGCTCGAGGCTGGACTTGGCGCAGAGGGCACGTGTGTGTGCTGCGGACAGAACCAGGGCCTTGTGCCTGTGAGGCAAGCGCCCTCCCAACTGAGCCCGACCTCCAGCCCAGAGGGCACATTGACCTCGTAGGTGACTGGACTTTTTCTCCGACTTCAAGGAATTCATGGTCTCGGTCGGGTGCAGTCTCTGAAAAAACACATGCATGTCGCCTGGAATCTTGTTGGTAATTCAGTCCTGTCCCCATTCCAGGAGCCACCCAGTCAGGAAACTGGGGTGGTGTCAGCACTTGGCGTTTGACAAGCCCTCCGGGGGCTTCTGATTGCTTCAGTTGGAGAACATCGACCTAGTGGGAGAGAGGCAGATGAAAAATATGATTATTTTTTTGGTGGTTCAGGCCAATCCAGGGACCCTGGGAACAGAGGCAGGAGGGTTGCCCCAACTTGGGGGTTTTATAGGGGGGTTGGGGCATGAGCTGAATCAGGAAGTACAGGCCTGACAATAGGAAGCAGGGCCAGCCACACCAGAGCTGTAGTGAATACCGTGGGGTTCCAAGAGCAATCAAGGTGTGGCCCCTGTTCTCTTGAAGTTCATCATACAGAGAGGGAGGCAGGCACTGACCATTCCATGAAATGTCAGGTCACACAGAGGCAACACTACAAAGAACAGGTGTGTGAAGCTCAGGGTGGAAGTAGCAAAGAACTCTTCCATAGTCCCTGTTGCCACAGAAGGGACATTTGAGCTGGAATTCACAGACCAAGGGAGCAGAGAAAGGAACAGCATGTGCAAAATCCCTGTGGCACTAAGTATAGCAGAAGCCAACTGGAGGGCTGGGAAGCAAAGAGAGAGGGGTCCAGTTGTACATGTGGCCAAACCTTGAAGTCTGTTAGGAAGGCCATGGGTAAACCATTGAGGATTTTAGGCAGAGAGAGGCCAATTTCAGAGAAATATTTTGGCTGTTATAAACAATAAGTAGATGTGGGTGGCAATAGTGGAAGCAGGGAGACCCAGGTGCTCAGGGGTCCCTTCCACATACCAGATGGGAAATGGTAAAGGCAAGTAGCAGGTGTGCAGGACATTCTTCTAGACCCTAGAGACCTTTACCAAGATGTCACACTACCCTCATAATCCAACCAGGAGGCAGGCGCTCTTATTTCTCCCCATTTCAAGGAGGGAAAGATGGAGACTCCAGTCTTCACGGAAGCAGTGGGTTCCTAACTCTCCAGCTCAGACTAGGAGAGCGGTAAAGGAGAGGGAAGGGGTGGGAAATGCTTTTGGGTGACTCTGATGCCACACGCTTTCATTCATGGAACGCATGCTGGTACAAAGCCCGCTGCCTGCTGGCCATTCCTCAGGGAGCTTGTCCTCGCCACGATGCTGCCTACCCCTCTTCCTGACGTCCCTTTTAGGTAGGTCTTGTGGTGACCCATTTTACAGATGAGAATATGGAGGCTCAGAGAGATGAGATCATCTGACCCTAAACACTTAAGACACAAGACAATATCTTTGGGGTTCAGTCTCAGGTTGATCCAGTTCCCAAACGCATATTGTTTCTTTGTCCAACTCCACAGTCCCCACCAAGACCTGGCCCAGCCCGGAAACTGATTCGCTGCAGGCCAGGAGGGGCCTGGGAGGTCTGGGAGGTGCTGAGTGTTGACATAGGGTCTCTGACAGGCATGGTATATAGTTTTAATTAAGGTTGTAAGGGGTGAAATCTGAGAACTCAGGTGGGTGGCCTGCGGGTCCTTTGACCTTCCGATGCACTATCTTCCAGATCCACAGGATGAGTACCTGGTCGAGTCCTGGAATGTTCCGGAATCAGGACTCCAGAGATGCGATCCCATGTTAAATGTAGGTGGAGATGGACTGAGTGAAACCCAGAGCAGGGGCTGGGAGAGTGGGCTGGACCCAAGCCCGTTCCTCCTGTTCTTTCATTAAATAGATTAATTTGGAGCTGGGTATGGGTTTTCCTGGTGCAGAAGTTATTGGTCCCCTGGAGCTAGGGCACTACCCAGTTCTCAGGAACTGCCCTGTGTGTCTGGAGACCAGCTGGGGTCTCCTTAAAGGAGCCCTGGGCTGAGGAACAGTGGCTGGACTGAGGTCCAATTCAGCCCCTCATTTTTGGGGGGATGATATTTTTCCTATTTCCTCCCATCCCCCTCCCCCACTCCCCTTTGTTTCTTCCAGAACTTTCCATTCCATGCCCTTATTTGGAAGGCACTTGGACTCACCATTGGGGACAACTGTCACAACAAGTCTCAGGCAGACTCCCACTGCCGTCCTGGCACCCCTAGCCTCTGACCCCCTCTTGCATCTGCTCATGATTCCCCCCTCTTGAATTTGTGGGTGCAGAGCTAGCCAGAAAAGGAACTGCTCTTAAGAGGGAGGCGAGTGGAGGAGGGGACCACAGAGGCCCCAGGAAGGGGTGGCCATTCCTTAGGAAAGGGGAGCAGACAGCCCTCGGCCAGGGCCACCTGCCAGGTTTCTGTTCTCATGACTAAAAGGCTCAGGGGTCACTCTAGTTAAACTGGGCTAACTGGGCTGCATGAAATAACCACACAAGAGACACAAATACCTTTTTCTTTGGGGTTGCTGTGAGGGCTCCTCTGACCTTAAGGGTCCACAGAAAGAGGGAGAGAGAGAGAGAGAGAGAGAGAGAGGTGCTGACCCCTTTTATTGAGGAGAAGCTATTCAAATGAGGCAAGGGGTCAGGTTTCAGGGGGCTGAGTCTGTCTTCATGATGTCCACTGTCAGCAGGTTGACACCTGGGTAGGCCACACCCAAGGGCACAGTAAGAGGAGGGGACACACACAAGCACTTCCATGGAAGATTCTATCCTAAACAGGACAAGGGGTTATATTACAAAGGAACAGGTGAGCATAGCTTCACCCATGGGGCTGTAGCAAGACACACCCATTTCTATGACTGAGCACCTCAGCACCCAGCTGGGGAGTGTAACTCAGTCACCAGTAAGGTTGGCCTCCCACAGCCACCCTTGCATTTCCTGGGGGCCTGAGTTGAGCCTCGACTGAGTTCCCATCCGGGGTCTTTTTCAGATCTTGACCTGAGAGCTTGGTGAGCAGCGGGGTTGGGGGCAGGCGGGAAACAGAAGCAAATTGAAAGGCCAAGGTCAATGCTGACGGGAGACTGAACAACAAAGGATTTTTAGTAAAAATAAAATTTAAATAAAATATACAGGAAAGTGCTCAGGCCAGCTCTATAATTTGCTTGACCCCGAGAATAATGAAAATACAGGGTCTTTGTTCAAAAAGCAGGAAGCAGGAGTGCTGAGAGGTCCTACAGGGTAAGGCTTTTCCCTTCCTCTGTGATGTCCTTCTTGATGCGTGTTGGTGTTTTTCTTTTTCTTTCTTTCATTTTTTTTTAAATTTGGTATTTGATATTATTCTAAGTAAAACAAAGAAATAAAAATGAATCTGAAATCACGAGCATGAATTTTACCATCTTCCCATCACAGGATGTCAACTTTCAATGCAGAGGCAGGAGCCGGGGATCCTCCTCAGAATCGCCCGAGTTGGCAATTTGTGCTGCAGAGCTGATGTGGTGTGTGCGTCCCGCCAGATGTCCAAGGAGTAGAAAGTCCATGCAGAGCTGGGTCATCTGTTCTGCCCTGATGTCCTGACACGTGCACATTCGACCAACCCCCTGTACCTTCAGCTTACAGGTAAGGCAGGAAGGGAAGGAAGGAAAAGAGACTATGGTGTGCCCCACTTTCCCCTTTCCTCTGATGTCACCATGGGCAGCACAGGTGATTGGTGAACACAGGGGGTGATGTGAAGGGCAGAGGCCAGGATGGGCTTCCTTGCTGGTCTCTGTCTTAGCATGCCATTGGCTTCTCTGTGCATTTGATGCAACTTCTTATCTCAAGGAAAAGTGTGGCATTTTTCCAGCTGTCCGTGGCTATGGACACAGCACATTCCCCTGGGGACCCTTCCTGGGTTCAACAGAACCCTGTGCTCTCGGGGACTTCTCAGCACCATATGCAATGAGAGCATTAACACCCGGAAGGCACACATATTCCACGGGGCTCCTCTGCTCCCACACATGCCCTGTGGTCCTGTTGGGCTTTTCTCAGAGTCAAAGGTAGAATTAACCAGACTATCAAGAGGGTGATGATGGCTGAGCTCATGAAGCCAGCCTTGCTATTGACAGAAATGGAGACTGAGTTCTAAGCCATGGAAATCATCATGAGAGCCCATGCCACAGCAGCCTGAGGAGATGCTGGGCTTGGTACAGGCCAGAATGACCTGAATCTAGGGTTCTAATAGCCACATGGGGACAGAAGAGGTAGGCTTTTAGGGTCAGAGGGGATGGAGCTGGGATTGAGATAACTTGAGGCCCTTAAGGGAGCTGTGTTCTCCATGAACATGGAGCCCCCACCCAGGGAAGTGGCATAAGACCTAGATCTGCCTAGGCCTCTGGATAAGAATGTTTTTAAATTCCAATGAAAGATCAGATCCTTTATATGTAAGAATATAGTCCAAATTCATACAATCTATGGGGCAGACATTGGAGTATTAGGAAAAAAAAGGCAAATCCACACTGTAGGCACATATCCAGAAGCTTTAGGTGGATAGGCACATGAGCAAAAAATTCCAATTGAGGTTGAGTAGATACACACACACACACACACACACACACACACACTCACACACCACTTCAATCTACACATAAAATAAAGCACTATAAAACTGAGTCAGCAGAAAATAGACCAACGTAGTGATAACTCGAAGTCATAAATTATTTAGCACTATTAGACAAACATGTTAAAATTATAAAAAACAAAAGAACAACGAGAAGCCACAATAAAATAATGCAGTGAAAAAAGAACAGCTCAACTAGATAAAGCATAATATGGGACTCAGAGTGGTTCAAAATATTTGATGGATGGGAATCTGTAAAGATTAAACACAGCTAAAGAGCAACTTAATAAACTGGAAAACTAAACTGAGGAATTAACCAGAATATATATAGCACACAGAGACAGACATATGGAAAATTTGATAGGCAGGTTAATAGTTAGGAAGGATGGGGAAAAAACGGGTAATAGAGGACAGAAAGAATTTACAGAAAGTCAAATTAAAAATAATTTAAAAAATAATCAAATATGTGAGTTTTACAATTTTCCAGAACTAAGGGAAAATACAAATCTTTAAAAACTAAGTGTTATCATGTGCTTAAGCACATAACGAAAGCCTCACAAAGAGAATATATTCAGAGTAATCAGTGAGAAAAGAGAGATTATCTACACAGAACATTCCTTCATTTGGCCAAGTCTCAAGGTATGAGTACAAATTGAATTGCTAATTAAAGCACAAAAATTTTTATGGTGACAGCAGGCTTTTAGATAGCAAAAAGGAACCCCAGGAGATAATAACAAAATTTCTTCAAAGTGTTAATGGAAAGATAATGACCATTTTAAAGCTACAAATCCAGTTGATTAGTGGTGCAGGTGAGATAAACATGTTTTCAAACAAAAACTGAGGAATGGTATCTCTCACAAACATCCCCTTAACACATTTCTAAGGAATTTCTACAAAGAAAGGGAAGGGTTTATAAGAAAGAACAGCAAGATTTCAATAAATATATCAGCAAAATTAAATTATTATGTTCTCTAAAACAAACTGATGAGGGTTAAAATATACACAAGTAGCTGGGGGTGATGCAAACCTATAATCCTAGAAGCCCAGGGGGCTGAGGCAGGAGGATTATGAGTTCAAAGCCACCTTCTCCAAAGGGGGGCTCTAAGCAACTCAGTGAGACCCTGTCTCTAAATAAAATACAAAAAAGGGTTGGGGATGTGGCTCAGTGGTTGAGTTCAATCTCTAGTACCACTAAAAAAAACAGAAAGAAAGAAAGAACTAGATTGTGAGAATCAGGGCAGGGAACACCTCCATGGGAGCATGTTAAGATTCTTGTATGGTTTGGTAGAATCATTGATGCCTTTGGATTTTCAGTCAAATGACCCTGTTCAAAATGTCAGGGTTTAACTATCAAGAGAGTAAGATGACATACAACACGGTGCTGGGTGTGGGAGGTGTACATAAAAGGCAGTTGACGGAATGGAAGGCAGGAAAGAAACCAAAACACGAAGCAAAGAAAAAAATCCCATATAGAGAACAGGCTCAAACCAGAACTGGTAGAAATAAACACAAACACTGATCCTGCCAAATGTGAACCTTAGAATACGGTGTTAATTCACACAGCTGGTGAAACCCTCCAGTTAAAAGACCAAGATGGTCAAATTCAATATGGTGGCGGATGCCACTTTCTGAATATGGGCCTCACCATGGTCACACTGCACGTGCTCCTTTCAACATGTGGCTTTGTGGTTCCTCCACCAAAGCATGGGGTGGGGTTCCCCATAAAGTCTGGGTGGGCTTGTGGCTACTGTAGAAGCAGAGCTCTGTGGCATGACGGTCCATGGTGAATTGGAACAGAAGAGGCTAAACACCTGAAGAATTTTCAGGAAGCAGGTTGATTGACCACAGGGTTCAGAGGTGACTGTCACCTAAGAATTCTTCCTCTGAACAAAGAGTAAGGAAATTCTTTGAACTTGACACCCAGTGTGGAGGGCGGGGCTGGGAGGTTCATATGACAAGCGCATTTCTTTCCATTCTCTAGACAGACGGGGTTTCACAAGTGTTTTTTTCTGCAAACCTGGTGTTTATAAACAAAGGGACAGCTGCTGACCACAATGCCTTCTGCAGATGTCCTGTGCACAAAGCTCTCCAGTGCTACAAATATGGTGGGGGTTTCTGCTTAATTATGGTAATGGTCTTCTGGGTGAGGGGGTCTCTGGCCTGCTTCAGAGGGACTTCAGTCTTTCCTGGACCATCAACGGGTTTCGGCCTGGTACAGGGGTCTTGCCCCCCACAGAACCCTGTCCTGGGCTGATGGACCCATCTGAAGGCAACAGGAGTGTGGCCGCTACACTCTTCCCACAAACATCGCCCCCTTGCAACTAGGTACCCCCAGCAAGGAGCAGAAGCTCCCAGTGACCAACAGACACAGGCACAGAAGGCCATGTGCTTGCACAGGGGACAGCGGACAGGGGACAGGGCTGAGATACCATTCTTGTTTCCAAGCTACTCGGAGGATCTGTCCAAGACTAGATTCCAGCTGAATGGCTCACCCTTGGCCTGCAACTCATTTTCTCTGAAGAGCTCTGCCCTCGACGACTCTGTTGGATGAACGTCTCCATCTCAGGCTTCTCCTCTAGGGAGCCCAATGCCACATACTGACGTAGGTGGGGAGGGGGATTCTTCCCTTAATAAGGCTTAATTTGAATATGTGGGCATGTGCTGCCTAAGAATGGTGACACGCTGTCAGAAATGTATCCTTGGTTGATTTCGTCCTTGTGTGGGTGTCCTGGAGTGTGTGGGTGATATCGTCTCAGGGAACCATCATCACACACGCGTTGACATTGATCAGAACACCGTCCTGCAGTGATTGATGGGGCTATCTTTTCAGGTGCCCAGAGGCCCCATGGCCATGTGGGAGGCAGAGTGTCCATACACCTGCAGATTCAGGATGGTAGGCTCCCTGGCTCCAAGCGAATCCCACAAGGGTCTTTAATGTCCTCAAAGTCAATAATGGCCGGCCAGAGAGAGCTCACTGGACAATTGAATTTCCAGTCATAAGAAAGGGGGCAAACTTGTTTTGACGTTCCCTGAGGCAGATCAAAGGAGTTATTAGTGACCATCACTGAGGTTCTGCTCCTGGCCAAATCTTTTCCAATTAGAGAAAATGAAATCTCTGCTCGGTGGTGAACCAAAACAGAACTGGGGTCCCTAATGGGTCCTTTGAAAAGGCAGGAGAGAATCAATTAAATTGGTAGAGCCATTTCTGAAAAGGCAGCAGAGAATCAATTAAATTGGTAGAGCCATTTCAGAGGCTGTGATTTACTCTGTACATCAAGAGCCATAAAAACTGTCATACGTTGGATCCAGAAATCTGCACGGTTTGCATGTGGAAGATGTTTGTGCAACATTATGGGTAAGAGCATGGACCAGAGGCAAATAATTACGGCAGGTGAGGGACTGACTCAGAGGCCGTGGAGCCTTCTTAAGATGGAGAAAAACTGTCCTTCCAAAATATGTCACCAAAGAGTAATTGATAACCCACACATCTTAATGGCCTATTACTAAGTTACAAAGGCACGTCTTCACATGGAATTGAATTATGATTTCTTTCTTTTTTTTTCTTTTTTTTATTGGTTGTTCAAAACATTACATAGTTCTTGATATATCATATTTCACACTTTGATTCAAGTGGGTTATGAACTCCCATTTTTAACCCGTATACAGATTGCAGAATCACATCAGTTACCCTTCCATTGATTTACATATTGACATACTCATGTCTGTTGTATTCTGTTATTTTTAAAGTTTAATCACACAGGAAGATCATGGGATTCTACACACCAACAATATTAAAAGCTGTCGGTGTGGAAGGGTTGATTCTAATTTGGTTTGAGCTTTGTGCCTTTGTGCTTTTCTGTACTTTGAAAGAGTCTACTGTGTTTCAAAGGAATAAACCAAGGTTTATTGCAAGAATGGAGGGTGAAAGGACTAAAATTATGAGAGAGCACTGCAAAAAAAAAAAATCCTTGCCATCAAGAAAACAGTTTTTTGGAAAATTTTGGAAAATGGATCAGAGAGTGAATTTTAGTAGCCTAAGGGGTCATAACTATTTTGCCCAAATCACATAACAAACCTGTCAAAGAAGCCCAACTAGAAAGCCTGGTCCCTGACCTCAGAGCAGCAGCAACTGCTACTCTGATTTCCCACTAAAAATAAGATCCACTTCAGATTCCTGCAGCCTTGAGATTCTAAAGTCATGTAGAGTCATTTGTGAGATTCTCTCCCTCTCTCCTTCCCTTCTCTCTCTCTCTCTCTCTCTCTCTCTCTCTCTCTCTCTCTCTCTCTCTCTCTCTCCATTCTCACTGTGTTCCAAAAATATCTTAGAAGGCTTATTTTTTCTTGCAATTCTATTTTTTATAGTCCTTGAAAAGAAAATCAGTGACGTGCCCAAGATCACCCAGGTAGAGAGCGAGGCTCATGTCCTCTCTCTTCCTCTCCTTCTCTTTTTTGATTCCTTCCCCCTCCCCCCCCCCTTTTTTTTTTTGTTTAGTGGTTTGAAGACATCGTGTAGCTCACACCCCAGACAATAAGACATACGAAGTTAATAAATTCCCTCCTGTTCTTCTCTCTCATTTTGCCAATGGACACTCCATTCTCCCCAAGTCACTTTTCTTAGTTTCTTACCATTCCAGACTTTTCTTCTGCGTGAACAAATAATGTGCATGTAAATTCTCATCTCCCCTTTTCCAGAGAGGAAGTGAGTTTTACACATCCCTCTGCATATTATTTTTCCCACTTCAATTATCTTAGCTTTCTTCCCACACCAGGACATAGAGAACTCCCTGGTTTCTTTCAGAGCAGCATAATATTCCTTGTATGGTTGTACCAGTCACCCACTGGTGGACATTTCTAATCCCCAATCCCATCCAAACCCACATGTACACGTGAGTCTTCAGGATAATTTTCCGAGGGTGCAATTGTTGGGTTCAAGGTTATACGTGTTTGTAATTTTAAAAAGTACTTACAAATGGCCAGAGGGGTGTAAATTGGTCCAAGCACCATGGAAACGTGTAGAGCCTGTGGGTGCCTCGTGGGACACAGTGAGACAGCTCAAAACAGTAAATGAAGAGGGGGTGGGGAATGGAAATATGTGCAGGAAGAAGGCAGGAGAGAGGCTGCTCTAGTGACATGGCTCTTGAGATCCACACTGTGGCCTCTGAGATTCTTCCCTGCCACTCCTGGTTCCCTGTGTGTCCTGTGACACTGGGTCCTCAGAGACTGTTGCCATTGCTGAGACACCCCCCATGGAGACCCTGAAGTGGAACATTCATGGCTGTACTGGGACAGGGCCTCCTCATTCTACTCTCTAACCCTTCACACCTCCGACAGACTCACTGCAGCAGCCTGGCTGGCTGGTCAAACTAACCAGGGGGTGACGAGGAACTTGTGTAGATTGATACAGCAGGAGTGGGAGCCGTTTATTGTAGGACAGGAGGGGTATGTATACATTACTGAATACACAGTTTATCTTAATTAACATAAACTAGATACAGCAGTCAACCAATAAGGAATCTCCACACTTAATGGCTCGCTGGCCTTATTTCTCAAACCACTCCCTCTGGCAAAATGCCAGGCGCCATCTTGACTTGTTTACAGACCCTAACAAATCACCATCCTAAAATGGTGCATGGACCCCCGTCTTCCATGATGACAGCCCTTCAGTTCCCACTTGCTCAGGCCATCCAGTGTCCCAGCATAATGTTCCTATTGCACTCTGGGGACACTCAGACTTACCAGGGCACTGGAACCACTAGGGGGCTTGTTGAAAATGTCAACCTGAGGTCCCAACCGGGATCTACCAAACAGAAAGTCCAACCAGAGGGCCCAGGAGTCTGCATTTTAACAAACACCTGGGTGACGTAGACAGACTCCAGTCGCTGGGAATCACAGCTGTAAGGCCCAGTACAGCTTAGCCCCATTCAACCCTCCTGAGTGTAGCACCCCACGGTCCCCCCAACCCAACATCCGGGCCACAAGAAGCTCCTTGCTCTCATGCCACATGCTGGGTGGTTCCACAACCATGTCATCTGAGACACTTATTGAGGCCTTGCTGTGTACCAGCCAGACACGGGGCTGATCTCAGAGCCTGATTTACTCTTTGCATTCTGTCCGGTTGGCAGGAGCCATTACTGTCCTTGTTTGATGTAGTCACTCAGGCAATACCTGGAAGGAACAGGGCTCAGGTCTCCATACAAAGCAGCAGGGAGATCGTGGAGTCAGACCTGGCTTCAAACTCTGGCTTGGTCTCGGGTTGACATTTGCTGAATGCTTCTTCTATGTTCAATATCTTGGAGCAAATGACTAAATCTTCCCCTAGAAGGGGAATTTATTCACTGAGGCCGATCTAAGGGGGCTCCCTGGGCCAAAACTGGAGGTGAGGCTACATCCTCTTCCAGTGTGGGAGAGAGTTCCGTGAGCTAGCATGCAGTAGGTAACAGCACTGCAGAAGCTTTGAACTAATGCTCCTTATGAGGATTATTCATTGATATTACACTTCCTTTGGAAAAAAGCTTAACGTCACCTTGTGAGGTAAAGTCACCAGATTCAAATCCTCCCAGTGGTTAGTACCAACAAATTCAGGGGCCCACCATCTATCTGTGTTTGTAAGCAAAGTGTACTTCACCCCAGAGCAGGGTATTTGTCTACACCTGCTGTTCCCTCCCAAGGGCACAGCCCAGTAGTTGTAGTCTGGACCGTGTTGGGCTTCCCAAAGCTAAAATGTTCACTATGCAGCCCTCAGCAGACAGCGATAGCCGACCTCCAGGTCTAATTCAGGAAAAGTGCACCGAGAGGGTTATTTATGTTCTCTCTCCTTATTGAAACATTTGGATTTTAGCTTTGCTCCCATCCTCCTCAAATATCACGGACAATGATATTTCTATTCGGGAATAAGTCCTTTTAAGGTCATTTCTTTGGGATGGCTACCTAGCAGTGTGAATTCTACAAGGATTAAATTTTCCCTAGTGAATATCAGAGGACTAAAGAGCTTATTGTGGAGAGGAGGACTGTGATAGTAGGAGCAAATGTGACCCCATTTTGTTTTATGACTTCATCCTGTAAAACAACCATACCAATTAGAAGAGTCATGACTGGGGCAAGATTTTCTTTTCCTTTTGCTATAGAAACCTTTAAGAACATGGACTACCTAATGGGGCATTGTTTCTGTAACTAGGGTAACGGGGCTCTGTTTCTGTAACTGGGGTGACTGGGCTAACTGTGATTGGTTAGGCTTCCGCTTGATTGCACTGTCCTGCTTCTGTAACCTGGCTTGCTTGCATTGGCTAGACCCCCGAACATCCCTTTTGCGGTTTTCAGGCTTATAAGGAATGCCCTTGCAATTGTTCTGGGCTGATCAGGGGAACAACCTTATGTTCTGGTCAGCTGCCACAGATGTGCTTCAATAAAGGCTTGATTCTATTATATATATGTGAGTGGTCTGGAAGTCATTTTATGAAACCCTGGGACAAAGCTTTAACTACAACAGGACCACAGATCACAGGTTAATTCCGACAAAATGAGAAATCTCTATGCAACAGATTTTTTGAATTCTCGGTCGCTCTGATTATATTATGAAAACCCCAGCTCCATTCTAAGTGTGGAGCTAAATAGATCTTCTTTAAGAGTATTATAAGGAAATAGATGTTTTCCCCCTAGTATCCTAACAACTGGAAAATTTAATTAACTGGCATTTGGATGTATTAGTGGCAATGTTAAAATTAGGTTTTAGAGCCGAGTGACTCCAATATCACATTGGTTGAGTATCCCTACTCCAAAAATCCCAAACCTGAAAGGCTCCAAAACCCAAACTTTTGAGCATCATGTCATCACTCAGAAAGTTTTGGAGTCTAAGTCAACATAAAAGAGATACCTGCATACCTGTATTCATAGCGGTGCTGTTTACAATAGCTGAGATGCCCCTCAGTAGGTGAACTGATAAAAGAAAATAGGGTCTGTATGCACAGTGGAGTATTATTCAGCCACAAAAGATAATAAAAATCCTGTCATCTGCAGGAAAGTGGGGTGACCTGGAGATCAATATGTAAAGCTAAGTTCCTTGGACCCAGGGAAAAAAATACTGTGTTTTCTCTGCTAGGTGCAATATAGAGAAAAATAAATAAAAACAAGATGATACAAAAGTAAAAGGGGAAGGGGACCAGAGAGTGCGGGAGGAGTGAGAGATGGAAACTGGAAGGGTGGATACAATCAAAGCACATGTATGCATGAATAAAATGTCACAATGAAGCCAGTAATGGGTCCAATGAATGTACATTCAAAATTATAATTTTTTAAAAAGTCATTCAAAAGATGTTTTGGGTTTGGGAGCATTTCAGATGTCAAATCTGCATTAGGAATGCTCAGCCTGTGTTCTCATTATCATTCAAGACAGGGATCCTATATTCTGAGAAATCACACCCAGCCTCTGGCTGCTGCTTGATAGGATCCCAATGGCCAATGGACTGACCTTGCCAGGTGGGATGTCCAACCCCCTCTCTGTGAACTGTTTCTTGAGTGGTCCTCATGGTAGGCTCTGGGTTTGACTCCACTTTATGTCCCCAGAGCCTGGCACATAGAAACTCTTCAGTAAAGCTTGTTGACCTGGCCCAACTGGTGAGACCTTCCATGTGGGGCTCAGAGATCATGGAGAGGAACCAGACATGACTAGACAGGACCTGGAAATGTCTCTCCACCCTTGGCTCCTTCTCTCCTGTCCAGGCCCCCAGAGCATTTGTAAATGGATGCTCCCCGCTGAGCCTCCAGCTGCCTCCCGCCACCCCTTCCTGTCCTCAATGCCCACTCTGCCTCCTGCTCCAGAGACATCTGCCTTGGGCCCCCAGGAGTCAGCTCCTCGTCAGAAAGTCAGCAATCCGCACGCCTGCAGCCTGGAAATATTGATTTCAGGTTGAATCACACTTACTCCCGAGCTCCTCCCTCTGTCATCCCCCCATCAGAGGAGGCCGAGCACTGTGCAGAAGGTTCTGACGCCGGACTTTAAATCTGGACAGTAACTGGGGCTCGGGGTGTATGGGGCAAAGCGGGGACAAAAGAAAATAATCCCCCTTCACAGAACCATCAGAGGAAGACAGACTTGAACAATGAGCAGACAGTCCTCGCAGGCCACAATGACAGATATTTCAAACTTATCACGCCCTGGCACTATATTAAGGCCCCGAGATTACAGTGAGGTTCATCAGAGGAACATCTGTTGGCAATCAGCACAGAGCCGCCAGATATGATTGCTCAGAGCGCAGCCCAGGCTGGGGGCAGGGAGATCCCATCTCTGCAGGGGAGAATGTCCAAGAGACACCATTCTTGATTTATTGGGCTTTCCTGTGGCTCACTTCCCTCCTCTCATAAAACCAAGGACCTTCATTCAAATAGGCCCAGGAGCATCTGTTAGGAAGCGAGATTCATTTCCAAGACCCAGAAGTCAATAGAAGTAATGGTGGTGTGAACAATGACTACCAGGTAGAACTTAGTAGGTGCTCAGCACTAAGGGGCATTATCTCATTTCATCCTCTTGTAACCCACAAGGTACTTAATATTGCCACCCCTCTTTACAGCCTAGGAAACTGAGGCCAGGGAAGGGAAGGAACTGTCACAAGGTCAAGTATCTAGTGATTCATGGATATGGTGACCCACTCTCCTCTTTTACCCAGTCTGAGGGTTTTCCTGGGATGCAAGACTCCCAGGTCATGTCCCTGGGATGGTCCCAGGCAAACCTGGATGCAGCCCGACTCTGAGTTCACATCTTTCTGGTGTCAAAGCTCACCTCCTGATCCCTTCTGGGACACTATCTCTTGTGTTCTCGGCTCCTTGCTATTTACCAAGACAAAGTGTTTACTGAACACCTACTATGTGTAGGCACCACTGTGGGCACTATAGACAAAATAAGTGAAGGACTAGACAAAAAAAATCTGAAAACCTCTGTTTCTCGGAGCTACAGCCGTAGCAACTCTCATATTTACTGCATATTCCCTAGACTCCCTATTCTCCTGAGGCTACTTAAGTTTAATCATTAACAACAAGAGAACTGGAAGGGCCACCTTTCTGGTGTCCTGTCCCTCACAGTTCTGAAAAGAATCTGTAGCCACCTTCTAGGAAGATGTGTACCCACAAGGCACATCCACTATATCACGTCCCCATGTCCCCTCTTCAGTCTAGAAATAGGACGTCCTGAGAGGCAATGTGATCAAAGGGCACACAATCAGAAGGGTTATAAATAGGGGAAACCTGGACTTGGGCAAATTCCTCTGGACAGCACTAGGAGACACCCTTGCAATTCAAGGGGTTTCACAGAAATACAATATGAGCTCCTGTATTGTAAGGATTTGGGAAACATCTAGACACAAGTTCAAAGCCAGATCTTTCACTCTCTTATCGGGTGACTTTGTTGTGCACGCCTTAACCTTAGCATTTTTGATTCCTATAATAAGAGAACCTGCTCAAGGTACCCACCTGAAGCAAATTAATACATACAATGATGCAATGAACCGACCCGCAGAAAGGAATTAACTACCAGGTCCAGTTGCTCTAACTCACTTGATCTTTCTGCCACCCCTAGGTTTTGAGGATTACCCTGGTTCCTGATGGGGAAACTGAGGCAAACAAAGGCAAATGAACCAATCCAGAGTTCAATGATAGCGTCCCAGCTGGGGTTTGGAGCCAGGGTGGTGTGGATTAAAGTACAACAGTTTAATCAGGACTTAGATCAAAGCACAGATGAAAACCCCCACCTCCAGCTATCCAGAGAGCACCCTAAGTTAAAGGAGGCAAACAGCACTCAGGTGGCTAGAGGATGATGGTTGGGGTGACAGGGAGGAGCCAGGGGCTGAGATGGCTTTGTTAGCTGGGGGGCTGGTCAGGCTCTGGGGAGCCCAGTCAACTGCTGTTTGTATTCGAGGGCCATTTGTCCACATGGAATACGTTGGAGAGTGGAAGGCCATGTGGTGGATAATCACAGGCAACAGGGGGAGCTGGGCTTACAAGCAGCACCTGGACTGGAATACCTCCAGGAGCTGCCCCTGGTGCCAACTGACGGGCATTTGGGAGGAGGGCAGCCAGTCAGTGGGCGTGAGGGTCACACCCAGTGGGGAGGGTTAAAAGGCCCTCTCTGGCTTCAGGGGCTGTCTCTGCTCTGCTCTTGCTCTGAGGTGGGACTGGGTGTGGGTCGTCTTGGTGGGCTCTCTCTCTCTCTCTTGCTGTTCTACTGCTTGGGCAAAATGAGAAGCTCAGCATTTTCTGATCCAGGGAAGGAAAAAAGAACACTGAGGTTGTTAGAGACGGGAGGGACGTTTAAAATCTGAATCCAGGGGATTGAGCACTCGATGGACAGTCTGTCTCTGGAGCAAAGTTTCACTGGGCTCTGGCATCTTTGTGAGCCAAGGTCTAGGGAGGGGGGAGGACCAAGAGGGGAGGGAGCTGAGCCGTCGGGGGGGGGGTCGCACTCTGCTAGTAAAAGCTGGCTCTTACTCAACTCTCAAAAGCATCTTCTCTGCTTCTTAGTCTAGTTGCTCAAAGTCTAACCTGCAGGGGGACTTACTGATCTTGCCTACCTTCAGGATCCCCATGGGACATAATGGAGCATCCCAGGAGGCTGGTTAATGAGAACAGGAGCTTCTCTGGCTGATCTGCCAGGTGACATGCTCTAAGCTCACCAACACCATGTTCCTAGCCTGGGCTCCTCACACATGCAGCTTGCCTTGAAGCTCTGTTGCTCTCTACCTTTGCAGGGACACTGGGCTCTGAGCCCACCAACTGGAGTGGGGGAGGAGAGAGAAGGCCCAGGGCAGGATTCTGGCCTGGGTTTAGTTAACAGGGTTCCTTTCTTTTTGAAAAAGCCTCTGTCCTAAACCCTGTGAAGCTGGCTTCATAAGCATCTTTTTTCCCCAGTCTGTTACAGCTAAAGCCGGTTCTGGCCTAGGGACTGATAGAATGGGGGGTGGGGGGGACATTCTAAGCTTATCCTGCTGGAGGAGGGCTGGCCTGCTCTGGAGCATCAACTCGAGTTGCCCGAGGGCCTCTGGAAAGCTCTTGCCTCTATGCCACTCTACCAGACCTACGGTGACTTTAGTACCTAGCTTCGTTGCCTGAGTGACAGTACTGCTCAAATGATAGTCTCGCTCTAGATCACGGGGCTGACTCTCTGAGGCCGGGAAGGCCTGGCTTCACCCCCAAGAGCCAACCTGGGGGAGAACTCAGAGGGCTGAGCCTAAGGTGGCCATCTTATCACCTCTTGGGTCTGCACAGTGATCCTAGCTACTGGGGAAGCCCTGGCTGGATCCTAAGTCCCCCCACACGTGCCTCTTTGCTTCTGACTTGAATATTTTCTCCCGTCTTGCAATCTCAGCTCCTTATATGCTGGAAAGGGAGTTGGCAGCCCAAGATGGCTCAAAACTAAAGCTTCCACTTACAAGCAACAGGGGATCCTGAAGCCAGAGAGGTTTCCCCTAGGAAGGGGCCGGGGCCGGGCACGGGGCACCTGCTCTGGAAGGAGGTAGCCTTGCCTTTTTGGGCTGCAAACCCCAAGTCTTAAGCTTCTGGGGAAGCTGGCCTGGGGGCCAGGGCAGTGTGGTTAACTGTCAATGTGTTAGCCTTCTCCAAGCTCAAGGCTCCAGTACTGCAAGTCCTGCTAGTGAAGTCCACACATGCAGTAAATAATCAGGGACCACAAATCTGCAGGTGCAGTGGGTTAACCCTCGAGCTCCTGGGAGCCTTGCTTGTTCTCATGCTCACCCCTCCACCCACCTGTGGATCACCTCCCAGTTACAAGAAGCTCCAGGAGATAAAACCTGCAACTTACCTTGGCAAGGGGAACCCTGATGTTCATCTTCACCTCTAAATGCTCTAGATCACGGGGCTGACTCTCTGAATCGGGTCCTTGCAAGAATGGTGATGCAGCAGATGGTGTTATGGTGTGCTCACGATGCCCATCCAGCATCGTGGGGCTGTGCTGGATCTCTGGCTATTCTAATTAGAACAAATAACGGTGCATGAGGTGCTGGGTTAATCACACAACGGGTTTGCACGCCCAGCTGCAGCGAGGGCTCTATTCAGTATGGTGAAGGAAGCCAGCCTCCTGTGGAAGAGGGTGCCAATGGCAGGACATTCTTAAGCAACTTGCACACTGATGGGGACGCTCAAATGTTCCACATAAGCCCTGTCACCTCTCACACAATGGACAAAGCTGTCCACTACAGAGGCCCTAGAGCCAAGGAAGGAGCTTTGAGGACCTCTTGACCAACTTGGTGTGGTTGTGCCTGGGACTTGTCCATGTTGGACACTTCCTTACCTTCAACTATGAGGTCATAAGTTCCCCCCAATTGCAGCCCTTGAAGGGGATTTCAGTTCATCTCATATCTGGTGCTAAAAGGAGATGCCAGGTCAAACAGTAAGGATGAGTCCTGGGCTGAGCTGTTTTCAAATCCTAGAAGCCTTTTCCTTAATGAGAAGGCATACCTACCCCACCTGTGCTGCACGGGGTTTGCGTGAGTGGGCTCTGCAGGTATGTGGGCCTCTTAAGATTTTATGCTATCTTTCTAAACCGAGCTGTCTCCTAAAGAAGCTATAGCCCTTGGCCTTACAAAAGTTCAAGGAAGATGGATTTTCTTTGACCTTGCTCCTAACCTTGAGCAGGCTCCTAGTTGAAGTTTTTAACAATCAGCTGGGATCATTGAAAGGACTAACCAGGGCTTCTCTGGCTACTGCAGAAGTGTGCCTAAAGCCTCAGGGCTTGGCGTTAACACCTCCAGGACTAGACAGTGGGCATGTGACGTCCTGATCCTGACTTCCCTCCCCAACCCTGATACCATGTAAGTGAGCTTTCTTACCTATCAGGACAGTCCACTATAACACTGAACAATCTTAGAACAGGGAGATGCCCTTCAATGTACCACTTGCCAAAGGAGGTCACCTGCACCTTCCAAGCTACAGGAAGACTGTCTGCCATGCTGAATCTTGCTTCCCCTTGGGGGACCAGTGCCCTGGCCTCCTACTGCAAGTGTCCTTAAATCTCAACCTGTGAAAGTGAAACATGGCCAGCGTTTAGGGGTCGGGCATACAGGTTTGTCAAGGTGACCTTGAGCCACAGGAGGAAGTGGTTTAAATGGCAAAACAAGGTGGACTAATCCGAGGAGGCTCCCCAATGAGGCCATCTGGGAGTCTGCAAGTACCCTAGAGGTGCGATGAGGACCGTCTATCTGTTGTTCCCCATCTTCCACTGCCTAACAGCTGGATGGGGGGGGGGCTTACTCCTGTACCTGGGAGTCATGTAGCCTTCCAGATAGGAGGTCACCTCTAGCAGGAATCGAAGGGGCTGGGGAGGCCCTGTCCCCCTGCCTCGGCCTGCCTGTCTTGGCCACAGAGGACAATGGCCATGAGGTTGCACACATCATGCATCATACCAGTTTGTCCTTGAGTGCAATGAGTCCCTTAGAAGGGGAAACTGTCCCTCCAGTTAACGCCATATGATAGCTGGTGTCACTCTCAAAGGTGGGAATGTCCAAGAACCTGGCTTTGTAGTTGTTCATGGGGGACGGGAGGTGGCCAGAATCTCTGCAATTCTCCCCATTCCTCAGACTGCTTCGAATGGGCCATGAACAGAGACCCCATGCCACTCCCCTGGACTCGGCACAGGTCGGCCTATATGTCCAAGTCCCCTGTGGGCTGGTATCTGCAGTGAGTGTCAATGCTGTCCTGGAGCATCCAGCCCATGGAAGATGAGTCCTTGTTATTTAAGGGAATGCCTGCAGGGCACCCTGGCATCAATGACACAAAGCTGACAGTGGATGAGGGTGGCACAGCCCAGGCTTCCTGGGGTCGGCTGTCTGGCCATGAGTCAATGAGCTTTCCCTCTGTCCCCCCCACCACAATCTATCCCCACTTAAGGGGCCAGGGTCTACCTTTAGCTGCTTCATGCTGATACTGGGAGGCTGTCCTAGTCTTGTCCCCCCACATGCTCCAGAGGGGACAATGGGTGATGCAGAGTTCTGTACTGGAAATGTCCCCGTGTGTCTGAATAACTAAATGGGGGCCCCTGTGAGTCATATCGCCAGGCGGCGTCTCCTGGTAGAGCAACCTTGATGAGGTACTTGGTCCTCGGCACAGTGCCTGGGGAAACCTAGAGAAACCTGTGGAGGATCCTCTAGAACAAGTCTTACCCTTAAGTGAACCCACCAGGGAACTCCAACTCTAAAGCAGTTGGGGCCAGTATCCCCTGAGGGTCCTTATTCAGGCTGAAGTTGGTCTCTTGGCGACTCTCCATAGACGACCTGTCATCCTGGTTATACTTCTGTAAGAACTGTATCAAAAAAGGGAATTCCACCTAAACTTCTGGGGCTTGACCAAGTTCATAAGCCATGGTCTATATCTCCAAACCAAGCAGTGATTAAGAAGGGTTGACCTAAGTACCCCAAAAGGACGACTTGGGCTGCTGGTTGGGGCCGCTTGGGCACCTAAATGGGCGGTTAGGACTCCGAGTCTCCTGGTGCTATGTGGCCAGGATTTGCTGGAGGACGTAGTTGGCTTTCCTGTCCCAAGGGCAAGATATCAAACTAGTCAAGACTTCCAAGAGCTGTAAAAACTTCCTTATTGCAAGAAGCGGTGGCTCGTGACCGCTCTGGAGGACTTTGGGAGCCCAAGTGGAAATTGTGTCCTGAGACATCTAATGGATATTAATTCAAAACTAAGCTTGGTATCTATCCTGGGGAAAAATACTGAACCTGTAAACAGTCCCAGAAACTTGCGCCACTGAGTGGCCCTTGTCGGGTCCCAATGGGTGCACCTTAAGGGATGGTGTCATGGGGATATGTCTGCATTGATCACTGGGAATCTTGTACTTGTGAGCCGTTCTGAATCAACGTAGTGTCCCCACTGATCCTGTTTCTATATCTCCATAGAGGATACCTTAGTATCAAAAGAACTAAATGTGAACTTAGCTGTGTGGGAACCTGTGACTGGGGTGTAAACTTGCAGTCTTATCTGGCAGTCCACTGCCTTGGCTAAGGGCCACCTTCTTGGGATCCCCTGCAGTGAACTACACCCACCTTAGAAGGTGGTCCTCTCCAGAAGCCATAAATCCTTGTACTTCATGGAGGGTGCTTAACTGTTAACATGCATCTTTATGGTCAAATAGCACAACCATGGTATGTTCTAGAACATATGTTCTAGAAACATACTTAATTTGTAGAAGTTTAAGACTTCCTGTCCTGATTTCAAGACCTGAACAAGGTCAGCGAGTTCACCTTTCAGGTGTCGGCATGGGGGGGGCACTTGGCTCTTTGATACTAGAGCCACTGACCACTGTGCATGTGGCCTTTCTGAAGACTTCTTCAAAACGCCCATCTCCAAAGCCACTCAACCCCGGCTCTCAAGAGGTAACTTCTAGGACTGGACCACAGTGGGTCGATCTAACGCCCTAACAAGATGGCCTGATATATCCTCCCTTCCCCTGTGAACCCATGTTGACCCTTCATAAACTGCCCTGACTTGGTGTCTGAACCTCATGACCTTGTTTCAAGATTGACGTTGAGGCCTTACTAATCAGCAAAGTAGTCGCAGCTATTGCTCTCAAATTTGGCCACAACTGGCTCTTTTTGGAGAAAATAACAGACTAGTTGTGATCACAGTTCCAGGGTTAGAACCCCTGAAGCTAAGCCCAGATTTCGTGTGTCTCAGTGAGGGGTGTAGGAGGCTGGGCCAGACCCAGGTCAGAATTTATCAAATGCACCTTAATATTAGTCCTTGAAGAGGCTCTTTCCTTGTCCAATGTGCTTTATTTCTTTTAGCCTTGGAATCCATATCCAATAGGAACCTGTCCTTCCCACAGATCCTCAGTGGTCTTGGACTTGGGTGGATCATGTAGATGGGGCAACCATTGGTCAGGGATTAATGCATGAGCCCCTGTGGCTAAAAACTAACCAGAAAAATTAAACCACTTCAGAAGGAAGCTTATGGTGGCGAGGGGGGAACACTTTAAGGAAACAGCATCAAAGCCTGACTCTGCCGTGTTGGCGAGCTACAAGCCATCAATATATCAGGATGCCATTAAGCTGAAATTTAAGTCCCAGGCTAACGCATTATCAAACGAGTACAAACGGTAACTAAAAGGACAGGTCCACACAAAATCCAAGGACTGCCACCCACCACAACGTCACACAAGGGACTCCTTGTAGGTAACAGGAGGCACACTGACAAGGCCCTCGCTCCAAGGATAGCAGCCCCTTGTCTGCACTCAGCAGCTTTATAGCCACAAGAGGACTCTCACTAGCTGCTCGGGAGTCTCAGCTGGGGTGGGGTTGACGGCAGGCACACGCGCTCATGGTCAGCTAAGCAGCCTTGCCTCGGAATCTAAACTCAGAACCCCCTGATAAAACGGCTCATAAAATGGCAAGTGACCTAAAAAGGCAAACCTGATGTCGATAATCCCTAAATTCGAAGGCAACACCGTCGAGTGTTTGGGGTTAACTTTGGGATCTCTGCTTAAACCATCTGGTCTAACCACTTATGGTGCACTAAAAATTTCAGACATCACTTGGGATACCTGGGGGAGTCCAGGTATGGATTAGGACGATGGGATGCTTCACTCACGGCCTTGATCCCATACAAGGGGATGTTCCACAGACTTCTTGACCTGGAAGTTTAAGAAGACGGACTTGAGTAAGCTGATGGTCTATTTTTGCAATAGAAACCATAGTTGGAGGTTCTGGCTTTAAGGGATGTCGTCATCTCTACACACATCTCAGGTCCTAACCTGACCTGGAAACGTGTCACTAGCAGCCCTGGGAGGGGGTCTTAGTGTACCTCCTGGGGGTGCACATAGGGCGACCCTGAGAGGGCTGGTGGATGAGGGACTGCCCTGGAGACACTACCATTTGAACTTGGCTTCCAGATGAGATGCTTGCTCCTAGATAATCCTTTTTCTAAGGGGCATAAGACATCCTGGGACACAACTCGACCCTTTCTTTCAAGGAGGGAAAAGCAAAGCCACGACCCTGAAGCTTACCACCTACTGCTATAGTATGCCCTTGACCTAAAGAACGAACCAGGCTGAGTCAACACACAACAGGTGGCTCCAGTGTTGATCTAGCTTCCTGACATGATTGTCAGGTCACCCTCCTCCTCTGGAGCAGTTTGGGTGCTAGGGCCCACCATTCTGGTCACCATCTCTCAGCATTGCCAACAGGGCCTCTAGCCTGAGTTGCCACTCAGCTGTCCCTGTTGCTAGGGACCTCATAATAGGAGTAGGTGACCTAACGGGACCCAGGACTGTCTAACTTCCAGACTTTTAAAGAGGCCCTTCCCTAGGGTCACCCCCAAGGGGGCAAGATTAAGGCAGCCAAATGCTGTTCAGCCAACTCTGGCTCACTCCTAGATACCCTAAAGATTTCGTGAACCAGAATGGCAATGAGTTTGTCCCTACTCTAAGCTTTTCAAACATCTTTGCCTGGGGCAAGACACCCATGGCTATTTGTCTTTCAAGTTTATCTCCACAGACACTCTCTAACCTGGGCTTCACTACCACAGACCTGCATAGCTTCAGCTAAGCAGGTAAAGTGTTCCAGCCACTCTTACAACCCCCACAGCTGTCCAGCCAGAGTGACAGGCTGAAGTGGTCACTCCCTACCTTGAATGGCTACCTAGGGTGTGGTGAGTACATGCATCAGCCAACTCCCTCTTGAAATCCTGGCCTCATTTCTAGTGCAGTAACTAGCTGGGACTAGCCGCCTTCTAGGTAGGGGGGAAAGACGAGCCTAGTTTCAGGGATTCATCCAGATCTTATAGCGAGAGGGGCATATGCCACAGGAGTCTCTCCAGTAGGTATTCTTCGGAAGGGAGAATGACCATCAGCTGTTGTGATCCTGAACAAAACCTTGCTGGAGAGGGCAGGGGCTGGCTTCTCGGAAAATGTCACTTAGGAGGTGGTGGGGGTGTAATGATCAGATGATCCTGAATACATCTTGTATGAGTTTGTAGGACTTGGTCACCTAGAATGTTCAGAGATGTCCCAGCTGTTCGAGTGCTGCCAGGCTTTTGTAAATGGGACCCTTCCCCAGGGAAAGCTCAAAGGAATAATCCCCTGCTGAGTACATGGGGGATCGATTGTGGTGAGTCGGGCAACAGGCCTCTCTGGTCTGCTAGAGATAGCTTTATATCCGGTGTGCTGACTTGAACAAGGATTGAAACGATGAGAAGGAGGGTGCATGGAGAGGAGGCAAAAGGGGCAGAACAACAGGAAGGAATGAGCTCCAGGACATGGAGGCTAAGACCAGCGTATCCCTTGAGGACCCGTTTATGTCCCTCTTGCATCTGCGTTCTGAGCCTAGAACCTTGCATCTGGGGATGGCTTACATCTGTGTTTTGAGCCCAGATAAGCTCTGTCCTTGGCAGAACGCAGTCACAAATCACGAACGATGCTGGACACTAGGTTTCAGCTGGTAATGGCAACGAAACTGAGTCGGGTGAGCAAATGTGCAGGCAAAGCTTACTGGGGCTCCCATTTAGGAAGAGACGGCTCAGACACCCTCGGGCGGCTCCCTGGAAAGAGCTTTCTGGTCTTCAGAGATGGAAGTGTAAAGTGACCTCGCCTGCACCCAGGTAGCGTGCCCTGTGCTAAAGAGGAGTTACTACAGCTATTTGCGAAAACACCTGCAGGGCACCTTAACAATGACCCAGTGAGGGTCACACACGGGCCTCCTGGGGCAGGTCAGCTGTCAGGACATAAGCCAAGGCCTGAAAATGCATCTGCCCTGTTCTCTGGGCCTTGTCTTAACTGGGACGAGTTCCTCAAGAACAGGAAAATCCAATGTGATAAGTGGTACCAGACTGGCCAAATGGCAGTCCTGATAAGCTCAAGGACAAAGGGTGGGAATCGCTGCCCTACAGACTGGGTAAGAAGAAGACCAGGGACTGCCATGTCCAGGCATCTGTAGCCACCTTACTCCAACTAGAACAGGCCATGAATCAGACCCAGGTCGCCTGACTATGCTCACCCTAGGAAGGTCTATGACCAGTAGTAACCAGCCTGAGCCTTCAAGGGGATGGAATAGCACAGAACTGAACCCAGGACAGCCACACTGGACTGGGGTGGACACATGACTTCAGGCCACAGATCCCTACTCGAGTGGCATGGTATGTGTGCAGTCATGGCCAAGCGGCTCTCTGGAGTTCTGAACTTGGAACCTCTCTGAGAGGTAGCGTCTGGCAGACTGGGAAGATGACCTAGATGAGTAAGCTGGGTGGGTGGATGGGCTGCAGGGATGGAAACCAACCTGCCTGAAACGTGCATCAGGAGCTAGATGGCACCAAGAGTGTGGCCCCGAGTACTGCATCAGCTCTTGAACACTCAAGTCTGAACCCAGAAATCCTGCCTGGCCAGGTAAGTGCCACCGTGCCTGGCATCCCAGCGGCTCGGGAGGCTGAGGCAGGAGAATTGCCATTTGGAGCCAGCCTCTTCAAAAGCGAGGCACTAAGCAACTTGGCAAGACCCTCTAAAATGCAGAACGGGGCTGGGGATGTGGCTTAGTGGCCGAGTGCCTCTGGGTTCAACCCCCAGTACCCTGCCCAAATCCTTTACCTTTTTAAGTAAAGGTATCCAAGTAGCTCTGGAAAGCAAACTGAGCTGTGGGGCTCATAATGGACATCAATCTGACACGAAGTGTAGTCCTCCATTATGGATCACTCATGTCCTGAGCCACATGGAAAGACGTAAGCAGTATGGGCCTCATGGGTGTCACCCTTGACACCATGCTAATCGGTCAAAACAAGTCAACTCAAGGCTCTGGGGAGACTTTGCTCCTGAGCAGACCCACAGCCCCTACCTGACCACCTGGCATGTCCCAGGCCCTCACCCGTCTGAGCATCTGCAGAGTCGGGCCAAAGCTCTGCACTGGATCCTGTGGGACTGCTCTGTCAAACCTCAACTCCTACCTCGTGAAAACCTAGGTCTCGTCCCCACTGGACTTTCCTTGGGTACAGCCTAGGATAACCTGATCAACCAGGCGCATCGTCCTGCTGAGGCGTTTGGGTACAGCATCGTCTGCCCTGGATCCTTCGTCTGCGATGAGCAAGGCATGGACTGACTGACCACATGGAGGTCAATGGCCTCACTAGCCTTCAGTTCTGTGCCTGTCTATGTCCAGGCAGAATTGCAGCTTGGTCTCTATCCTGCCCTCAAACATCTGAACAATGGGTTCTCCTGGCACGTTCAAGTACTTAGGGTCCTGACTTGGGGACCTGGCTTGGTGGTGTCACCTGCTGGTTGCCTTCTGTCCTGCTGATGGCACTTAACCCCCTCTTCTTCCCTAGCTAACCTGACCTCAGTCTAACCCGGGCTGACCCGACTCCCATGCCCGTGACCTTATTACCAGGTGCAAGGTGTTGGGCACACCTTCAGGTGGTTGGGTTCTCTGATTGGGGAACTTTGCACTGAGTAGGTGGGTCAGGCAACCAGCTCTGGTGCTGCCACAGCCTTGAAAGCTTTCAGCTGCCAGATGTGACAACTGGGGACTTGGAGCCCTGGATGAAGGGACTTCTGGAGAGTTACTGAAAGTAACTGGGGAGTCGGGCTGCTGTTCAACTCAAGTCTCAAATGGAAGCAAACCAGTCTTCAAGACCAAGTGAGGGCAGGAAGTTGATCCCCAAGCACCAGCTGCATGCCATACTCACTGGGAGAACCATCAAGCAATAGTCTGAATCATCTAAGCCTGGACTCAAGCTCTGAGATCTAGTGGTCCTTGCCATTTGTGTTTTGATGATTTCTAGAATCGGCCTCGTTTGTAACAGCTGACTCGAGTCATCCCTCAACTAACATCCCCCTTAGCATTTTCAGAAGGTGACCTGGAGACTCAAAGCACCTAGACGGAATTCTTTCAGAATTTCTAAGAATCCTGAGACCAACGTGACTGTCTGGAATAGACAGACACGGGGCAGCCCCCCACCACCCACAGAGCTTGGGCCTCCTTGGAAGCCTTAAGTTTGACCCGGGGAGACCTGAACAGTGATGCTTGAGCATTTGGCTGAAGCTGGCATCTAGGCAAAGGTGTCAGAAAAGCAAAGTTCAGACGGCCCATGCAGAGACGCCAAGGTGTGGAAGCTGTTGGAACAAAGGACCCAGCTGAGGCACAGGAAGCATGAGTGGCAGGTGGGGAATCAAGGCTATAGCTCCCGACTCAGCGCTGCCACCGTCTGCTCAGCCCAAAGGTACCAAGGGTGCCCTCCTGGAAGCAATAGTGAGACCGGATGACGGCTCACCCAGGCTGCACGCCGACCACACAGCCATTCCTGAGGCAAAGGTGGGGATGGGGGTCTGGAAGGCCAGAGGAAGAGAGCATGCAGGCTGCCATAGCTGGCCCAGGGGTCCCCCGGGATGAGCACAGCCCATAAAGGGGTAAGAGCTGAGGGAGCTCCCCACCACCGGAACTTCACCCCTAGCCACTGAAGAGCTCTACAGACTCTGGTGCAAAAGTCGAATCCAAACGGCCCAGAAGTCCATGTGATAGCACCAGTTTTTATAAAAGAGGTTTCTTGGAGGTGGACCACAAGGAGGTGGAGGCGCATTCCCATCTCTCTAGGATGGGCCAGTAGCAAAGGATGGAAGCCTCAGGGTGAGAAGTGGCAGGGACTGATCCTAACCCGAGTTTCCAGTCCCTTCCACTGGCCCTCCAACTGTAGAACACCCCCCCAACCAGAGTAAGGGACCCTTCTCCAGGTCCTGCTGTAACTTGTGGCTTCATGCTCAAGGTCACGTCTCTGCTTCTCTTGGAGTTTACCTGACACTATGGGCTGCTTTCCCAGACATGACTCCAGCAAGGCCCAGCCCTGGCAAACCAGGGGGCCACTAGCAGCCTGGCACTGTCCCTGGACTAGGCCTGGATCAGGACCTCAGCCAGCAGGGGGTCTAGGTGGACCATGTCTCCTGCCCCCTGAACTCTCCAGAGTTCTGTCCCTGTCATGGAAACGGTTGGCATACTCTGCTGTCTCATAACCCTGACTTGTGTGTGGTTGAACCACATAGCCCTTCCTAGGCAGGGGTCCCAGACTGAAATAGCTGAGATTTATAATCGAAGTCCTGAGTAGAGAAGGTAGGGAACTGCTGTGTCTGAGTCATTTATATAAAAGCAACAGCTTTTCTTAAATGACTTCTGGGGGCACCTGAGCTAGTTAAACTAACTAGTTTCAACTGTCCTAGCAACTCCGAGCTGTCCTGGGAACAGTTCCTGGAAACTACTTACCAGTCTCTCAGATCTGAAAGTCCTTGAGCCACCTGGCCTGATCCCTTTTTGTACTAAGAGGAGAAACCGAGGCCCACCTGGGGAGGCAGCCTCTTGGTGTCTGGGCTGGGACTACCACCCAGATCCTGGCTTATTGGTGTTTGCCTCAAATGTATAGCTCCTCCCTCTCCTCTTCTTGACTGAGGAATCATCTGAGTTGATTGATCAGTGCCTTGAGTAACTCTAATTCCATTAGTAATAAATAATGCACTCTCCTCATTCTGAGGAGCATTGATTGGGGAGGAAGGGAGGGAGGATGAACAGCTGTCTGGCCAACTTAGAAGGCACTGGCTTAAGTACATGAAGGCACAGGCACCCGGGCCTTGGCAGAGGCAGCCTGTGGGATCTGTCCAGTCTGATCCAGCCTTAGACTCGGCCCTCTATGCCAGCCTTGTTTTTTAGCATTGCTACAGGCTCTCAAGAAGTGGAGCCCCTGCTCATGTCTTCTAGAACTCGGCATTTACCATGCATCAGTTGCTGAGAAATCCCAGCCTCAGTAGCCAGACCTCCCTCTGACCAACGTCTAGCCTGAGGATA
The DNA here is from genome assembly GCF_045843805.1 of Urocitellus parryii. Taxonomy (NCBI): domain Eukaryota; kingdom Metazoa; phylum Chordata; class Mammalia; order Rodentia; family Sciuridae; genus Urocitellus; species Urocitellus parryii. The sequence goes on from NC_135533.1 coordinate 141,651,024, forward strand.
CGTGGTTCATTGTCTGCCAGGACTTGGGGACCCATAGGAGACCTAGGAAGGTTTCCATGACCTCCTCCCTCTTAGCCAAAGACTTGCTGAACTAAATCCCAAGAAGTGACAGAGCTGAACGCTCTCTAGATAGAGGGCCTGGGGGCAGATGGAGCAAAGCCTGGAGCAGGGAAGAGGGCAGATGCCCTGGTCCTGCAGGGGTGATCAGCACCTTCGTGGAATGGGACAACTGCACTTCCTGGATGGCGATGGGCTTTAAGATCATGTGTTGACTTGTCTCCAGGTGAATGAACACAGGTGGGCTGGCTGGGCTTTCTCAGCACTAAGCTCGGCAGGAACAGTGATGTCAGCAAAGTGATCAAGCCAGAGATCCTTGTTTCCCCTAGAGTAGAAGGGAGAAGCTCGAGGTGCTGAGCTTCCAGGAGAGGCAAGAAGCCTCTTGGAATAGAAAAGAGTCTCTTGGGATAGACCACAGCTGCAAGTGCCTCTGCTGTGTTAGGTTTGGAGTTAAAATCTTACACTCGCCCACGTGCAGTCCTGGGGGTCAGCTAGAGTTGGCATAGACCGCAAGAGAACCCTAGCATTCTGGGGAACCAGAGACCTAGAGGCCTTAGCTAGGTCTCCAGGCAGCTCTTGCCCCATGGAAGAGATGCCAGGTGGTGTCCGGTGTGGTCCATACCCTATGGAACCCTCCCTCCCTCCCTCTGAGTCTTCCATATCGGGATGCCCTTTGAACTAGCTCACAACTTCTGGCTCCATGGGCACACAAATGTGGACCTTCACACTGGGTTTCCACCTACTGGACAGGTCCTTCTAAGGGCACAAGTTCAAGTCCGTTCAGCCACTGAATGGCAGGAACTGATGAGAGGGTGAGCTTCTCTCAAACCTGAGAGATGCCATTCCTAAACATTGCTATCAAGAAGGTTTGTGCAGTCCAGGTCACCCAGACCTGGGTGAATGAAGACGGAATTGTGGTCAAGTATCAGTCAGATGAGGTATCGAGTACCTAGTCCCTTTCCCCAGGGGTCTGGATGAGTGGACCCAACTCGCCGCTGAGCTAAAAGCCTGGCTGTGCTTGAAGCCTCTGTTCCTATTCCAGCAGAATGGAAGCCCCAGCTTCCATGACATGTGATCTGCATTATCCCTAAGGTATTACCACAAAGGGATTCAAATCTCCATGGCCAAGCTTGGGGTCACTTGTGTCAAGTGCTGGGGAGAAAGAGGCAGCATACATGACACAGGACTCTGGCCTCCTCTTGCTGTCCCACACGCTAGCAACTGAAGACAGAGTTCTACGCTGTGGGCCACCAACCTAGGTACACAACGGCTGAGACCTGGTCTCCCAAAGATGAAATCGAGGTGTTAGTGGCTGCCTCGAGGATCTAGGGGTGATGCCACTCCTAAGCAATGCGGTTCTTACAATGAATGACTGGAATATAATCCTGGTTGTCGTTTGGGGCTCATCAGCCCCTAAAGTCCTCTAACCTTCTGCCTAGCCTGCCCATGAACTTCAAGTCACCAATGGCAAACAGAGGCCTCCTTGGGCCTTGGATCTGCCTTCATATAACATGTAGACAGAGAGGGATCTTGTGATGAGGTCAGGCCAACCCTGGGCAATCATTGCCTCAACCATGTATTGATCCCAGGTACAGGTGCTGTCCCACGCCACTTGGGGCATGCACACACAGCGGCGAGCCTCTTCCTGCCTACCACAGAGGCAGCTGTGATCTCCTGCCTGAGGATGGGTCTTCTCTCCAACTGTACCCATGGTCCTGTAATACCGGGCGCATGGGAGAAGTTGGAGCTCTGGGGACTTGAGTCTTGACCCCTTGGACTAATCGGGAAGGGACGAAACCTGCTTCTTGATTGCTGCAGCCTGCGGGGGGCTTCAATATGCTTTCGGACAGGCGTGTGTTCTGACTGCCAAGGACACTGACTGCCTTCGCTCCAGGTCTGTGTGATGTCCTGTGCAGGGGCAGAAGCCCCGCTTCAGGCTCTATTGCCGCTATGTGCAGCTCACGCTGCAGGCACCAGCGGATTCCATGCTCAGAGCTTGTCCCTCTGTGGATGTGGCTCTGGGAGTAACTCAACAATGGAGTTTGAGCAAGGATTCCCTTCAGTCTCTTATAGGGAAAGCCCTACATCAGGTGGGTGCTGCCCTCTGTGTGTCAGATGGGTGACTTGGGCTAGACTGTATCCCTCCCTCCAGTGGGGTCAAGCACTGAGGTCAAAGTTGGTTGAAGAAACATTTTTAGCCTAATGATTCCATGATGGATGGGAATATGATACTTTGTACCATAAAGCATGCAATGGTAACTCATCAGCTAAGGACATTGTGTCCCTTCCTGAGAAGCTCCCAGGTGGATCTGTGTCTGATGCTTGGGTCGCACCCCCACTCTCTGACCTTGAAGGTGGAGGTGCTTGGGGCAGTCTTCGAATCACAGGCAAAGTTACTAATCCATCACAGCCCTCAATGAGCTCCTTCAGATGATCAGTCTCTCAACACAGTCCAACATAGTAGCAATTTCCAGTAATCTGAAGATGGTTTTTGTTGTAAGCTTCAGTCCTCAATTACCCATGTGGCACTTGCTAGAACAATAGCTCTGCTTGGCAAACTCGGGTGCAAACTCCCTCCCTGAGAACTGCACACCAGTGCCCGGGGTAAAAAGGGTCTCTCCTGAAGTGCGTGCCCTGAAGGTCAGGGTGGATAAGAGGTTAGAGGGGAAAGTTGGAGGACGGTGAAGTTTTGGGAAGTTATAAGCAGTACTACTTGACCTGAGGTCAATATCTTCCTGGGTCCTTATTTGCAACTTGGTTCTCTTAAGACCTGGTCTGAATGTTGGATTCAGCTCGGGTCAGGGCCTTGTTCCCAATGGCTCTTAGCCTCTGTCACTTAACGTCTTGGAACCTCATGAGAAATGAGCCTCTTTCCTCTGCCAGTGGTCGGCTGCCAGGTGAGCATCTGAGCTGGGTCAACCTCTTCACCTTGAGGGTGAATGGCTTTTGTTCTGTGGAGTCTTCCTCTTCCCCCTCAACCTTCTCTTAGGTCATTCAGCTTACTTAGGTCATGCACCCCTTGGGGGAACTGTTCTCTGGCTGCCATATCACAATGGGTGGTGACTTTGAGTGGAGGTAGACGTCTCTGAGACATCGAAAGGCATTGGCCTGGAAGGTGCTGCCAGGGGTAGTGACCGGTCCTTTACATACTGCTGCTCGGGCACCTGCATCAACCACAATGTTTCAGATGTGCTTGGCCCAGGTTAGCATCTCAGTCTGGGACTACAAAGACTGGGGTGGAAAATGATCAAATTGTGGCTGGCATCAACTTCCTCCCCCCAACTTCCTAAGCCTTCATGATGTGAAAGGCTTGAAGCTCTGGAAAACACAAATGAATCTCAAACTTCTTGATGCCTGGAAATACCTGAGTATACCATTCAACAGCAAATGCCTGTGCACCAGATTCCTAGGTGCTGAAGATGTGGCAGAGAATGCCCTTGCCTGCAGAAAGTTTTCAAGACCCAACTGAAACACTGGGTGGTGGCATGACCTATGAAGGAAACTGAAGCCAGCGTATGGAGCGGGCAGAACTCGGGAGTCGTGGGCTCAGGTTCTGAGCTGCACTCTTGGCTAGACACGGAAGCCCTTGTTCTGCAAGACATCCCACTGTCAAACCTTAACATGTGCTTCCCCTCAGATGTTCATTAGATGCTCCTAAAGGAGTAAACCTTGATTCTTAAAGACGAGTCTTAAAAACACTAGCTAGAAACTCAAGGTAGTGAAATAGAGGTCTGGGAAGATGGGTCTGGCTGTAGCATCTCCCCAAGAACTGCCAATCAGACACAAAAAGGCTCCCAGTTGGTACTTCAGATGAGATAGCTTTGGGGTTGAAGAGCCATCCTGCTGGCTTCCTACTGAAATGTGCCTGGTGGCCTTAGTTTCCCTGAGGTCCCTTCTAGGGGAGGTGTGCAGACCTCGGGTCAGATTTCACTTGGCTCAGCAACGGTCATTGGGTTGGTGCCGGATTTGGATCCTGGCACCACTTGGTGTTTGGAGGGAAAAGCTTGTTTGCTTGTTAGGGGGAGCAAGAGGGAGTACTGCAGTATGTACGTGTCCTGGGTCATAACTCGGGGAAACAGAACAAGAAAGTACGTGGGCTACAAAAACCGTGGAGTGGAATATACCACGTATGTGGAAGAGATTAAGAACCATAAACCCCCACAAGTTAATGGGGACAGATGGCCAGCACAACAGATGGGCCAATAAATGGGGGCCTTCCCTGACCCGTCAACCCATCTTGGACTCTGGGCTAGTCGGAGTCTCTTCTACTTCTAAAACCCGCTGCAGAGGAAATGGAACAGTTTCCGAACCAAAAAGCTCACCTTCATCCCAGCCCCAGGAGGGAGGGGGAGATAGCCCTGGAGCAATTGAACTAAGGAACTTGGAAAATCGTAAGGATGTTGCCATTTTATTTTTGCTCATAAAACACAAAGGCCCTGCTTAGTGGACCCACACGGTGGCTCCAAAAAGCATACCTTGAGGGCCATGTGTGGCTTGGGTTGACCCTCCAGCATCCTAAAGAATGGAGGTGGACATGGTCCACCCAAGTGAACACTGGGTGACTTGGGCTTGGAATTTCTCTCTAGGGGGAACTGATCTCTCCCCTCAACTGAACGGCTAGGCTAGTGTCAGTTACCAGTCTAACAATTGTGTACATGTGACTGTCTTTGGCTAGCCTTCCCCCAGGGACTGGGGACTCTGGATGCCCTGACACCCATTGTTGACAGTTGCTTCCTTTGAGGGAAGAAGGGGAAATGAGCACACAAGTCCCAATGTGGGCTTCCCTCAAGCACTTGGTACACCCAAGTTCTCCACTTAGCTGAGGTATACTGTGCGTGATAGGTCTTCCAGGTGCAGAAACTAAGTCCTTGCCCTGGTTCTCCAAGGTGGCAGTACAGAACCTCCTTAGGTGGTGTCTCTGGCCATCCCCAGAACAAGGATAGCCTCTGACCAGGGCCTTGGTGCTCCTGGAGAGGCATTTCTCAACCTCCCCATCTGGGATACAGGCCTGCAAATGGGCGTCTGCAAATGTTCCTGAGCCTTCTCTTTCCTTAGAGGTTGGAATCTAGGGACTTCTGAGCTGGAGTGTGTGGCACTGTCCACAGAGCTGAGAGCCTTTTGGGGTAAAAAGTGCACTCGCAAGAGGTTGACTTCTGGGTTAGTGGTATAAATTAAAGGGGTGGACAATCGTGCCTCAACAATATTTAAACGTCACCTTTGCACCCCAGTGACAACTTGTGGTAGAGGGCATTGGGTCCATCTAGGGCTACTACAAACCTCACCTGTAGCCCCGCCTTCCAATAGTCAAAGGTACTAATGCAAGTGCTGCTCACACTCTAAGGTTTGTTGAAGCAAAGGATGGGTGGAGGGGTGACACTGGGTAGATGCAAGTGAGAATTTCAGGCTCCTATTGGGGTGACTCTGGGCTGGTTGTCTAACTTGAATATTCGGGTTATTCTGTCGTGTAATGATTTTGAACATGTGGCTGCCTGTATCCAGACGGAGTTCTGCAGGGACTAGGCACTTGATACACTCAATCTGATGAATCCTGCGTGGGCCATTGACAAGTACTGAGTAGGTGTTAGCTACATTTGAAGACCTGAGAATCATTTCCATGTCTGAGTCTTAAGTAGACCTGAGATTTTACTTTCATGGAAGGATCCTCAGGCTTTCATATACCATCAGTTTGTGCTTGTAAAGGAAGAAAACTGACACCCTCAACTCTTTCTGGGGTCTGGACTCCATTTGCAAGTGCTGAAGATCGTTCTCAAAGAGCACTTGTGACTTGGGCTATAACTTCTCACTATAGCTTTATACCGTATAAAAAGCTACCTAAAGGGAAATAAAGATGTTCACTGGGAAATAGGTGGTTCCCTTGTAAGGGGATCCACTTGCTGAGGGCTTACAAAAGTTGAATGAGGCTCTGAAGGGAGACTTCTAAACATGAGACTTCATAGCCTACCATGATGGCAGGCAGAGCACTTCTACATGCCCCAAGTCTTAAACCTGGATCCAAAACAACCCAGTCACCTGCTTGTCCTTAAAACGTCAAATCTGGAATGACAGCTGTCCTACTCCCAGCCTGTCCTTCCATATACCCAATGGTCAGCTCTTCCAATGTAGAGAATGTCAAAATCAAAAAGCACTAAACCCAATGCTGGCTTGAATGTGCTCCCTAGTCCCCATCCCCAACTTCCCTTATGGGTGAGCCTGCAGCCACTAGCACTGCCCAGGAAGTACTCACTTACGCAAGTGAGAATTGTCCCAGCGTGCCTCTGGGACTCGATCTCCACAGCTCCTTTAGAAGCTGAGGGACTTCAGAGGCCACCCACTATGGCTGCCTAGAACTTTGGTTTTTATGGATAACAGGACAATCCATCTAGTCATATGTGCTCTGTGACCTACAAGTCCTTGTGTTATACATAGTCCACCGCAAGGTCCCCATTAGCTTGGGAGACCAAACATGGAAGGGAAGACGAGATACACCTATGCACTGAAAATAACTCGCAACGTCAGTGACAAGTCTCAAAGCTTACCCAATCTCTTGGGTACAGCTTGGCTAAACACTTGAATTCACAGGGAACACCACTATACCTTAAGTTACGTTCTTGGTGTCGGCATGACTAAAAACACCAGTATGTGTCTAGGTCCAAGCTAAGGTTGCCATAAGACGCCATGATGTAAAGGTAAACCATTTGAAGTGTCTCAACACATAGTTTGGCTTACCACCCCTGACCTCGAAGTCTACATTCTGAATGCTAAACCAAACTATCTTACAATCGCATTCTTTCGGAGAAACTGCAAGAAATGGCCTTAGTAGGGAGACTGGGGATCAATTCCTTTTTGCTCAAAAGATGCATAAGGATCTTGACTTGTGCCCTTACTTCTTGTTGAATCCACCAGTATTCAAAGCACCTCATAGCAAAGCCAGTCTTGTGGGCGGAGCTGAAATTGACCTGGAGTTGGACACCAGGCTTTGTTACATTCCCTGAGATCCTGATGGAGTTAGGAAAGTGCATCTCGGCTTCTTGGCTACCTCATGTGCCCTCAGAAGGGACTTCCTGCTGCCACAATTCCACATTGACTGCATTCTTAAAGCCTCTTTCCACCATGAGTTCTGTGGTGGAAGTGGGTTCCCAAGGCACAGGTTCTGAGTGTCTGGGCTTTAAACTTGGATGTAAGAACACTGTCGGTGCCTCTGGCCTCCCTCAGGAGGGAACTCTGGAATCGTGCTATAGAAAGGCAAATGCACAAAAGTCCTCTGTTTAGAGGACTCCCACAGTAACCCACTGTGGTCACCATTCTGGGGTCAGAATGGTCTTCACTGTAACTCCATGACCCTAGACCTAGCCTCACCTGTGCAATGCCAAGCTGGTAGGAAGGCAAATATATGAATCTGCCTGGCCCTAGGATGGACTCGTGGGAGGGCTAATGCTAACCCAATGTGTTTTCTTGGGGTCTAGACTGAGATGATCTCAAGTGTCGGAGTTGGACTGAACCTGCTGTGTGCTTCCCCATCTGCCAACTTGGCCCAGGTCCCATGACTATCCGCTGCTGACATCAAACAGATCTGCTTTAGATTGAAGTGGACTGAAGACCTTCACATTCTAGGGGTGGGTGCATGAGAGCATGTTCACTCTTCCACACAGTCCAGCTAATGTAGCTGCAGAACATATGGAAACACACCTGCATCCTAGGTGAGGCACAACCTCTAAAGGAACTGAACTGAAGTGGTGGCACTCCTAAGTGGCACATGAGAAGGCCTTGAGTGACTTTAGCATGATATCATGTAAATGATCTCTGAATCTCCCAGTGAACCATAGGGTCCACCTGCATGCCTATCGCAGAGGTGGGAACCCAGGCGGAGACGCGGAACCCGAGTGAAGTGCCGCTCACATCTCCTAGTCGTGCCAGGTTGAGGAATCTCAATCTGTCAAGGTGCTTGACTCTTCCCATTGGGATTCCAAATTGCTGCAAAAATGCAATTTGCAACCACTCACGTGAACAGTCTCTTGACGTATTTTAACCTCCACCTGCATCATTCTTGACTCTGCAGCCTGGTTGACGGGGTGGAAGGTGGCTGTGTCCTCCATGTTCCCAACATGGCAGACCCTTGTAGTTAAGGGGAGTGGCACATGACAGAAGTGTGCTAATGGGCTCCATTATGGACGGACCTAAGCACGGAATTGCAAGTAGAAGGGATTGTGTCCAGGGTCCCGGGGAAACTGGACCCCAGTGAAGCAGCTTGACACAGGCCTGGCTTCCTGGAATCCCCAGGGCTTGAATCCCTTGAGCTTGTTCTAAGGGAAAACAAGCTTTCAACCTCTATCCTTGAGATGCCTTGTGTTTTATTCACACACATGTTGAACTTGGTCCAGCACCTTCCTCTGTGCCAGGGTCTCGGGTCTGTTGACAAGCGGATTGGGCCATGGCTGGCTGTGTCTGGAGGGTGAGGTCATGTGGTTTAATACATGGCTGGATTGGCCTGTGAGATCCAGGCAGTTTCAGCTCCAGGGGTTGTGAGTAGATAGGGGACTTGTACCTAGTATCTCCTGAGGACTGTTTGGGAAGATACTTAACACTGTCATCCCTGTAAGTGTCTAAACTGTTCCAGCTCAGGAGCAGGGGTCCTTCCTTGCACCAGGCAATGTACCTGGCCATGTTCCTCAAAGGCAATGACTAGATGTGGCCATTCATCTTGAGAACCCTGACTTGTGCCCCAGTTTGGGGATCATCATACCTAAAGTCCTAACAGATGCTTTGTGCAGGCACACATCCTAGGACTATACTTGGGTTAGGGGTAGCAAGGTTCATGTCTCATATGAATGCCATCAAGAAGGCATCTGTTGCCTTCTCTGGGCCTGGCCGTCCTATGGAGCAAGATGTGGTCTACCTTGGCGATTGTCCCAAGTGAACTTGAATGTGCACTATGCAGAACGAACTGCGAGTCTTCACGAGATGAAGTTGACTGTTCCACTCGACTGTCCTCGTGGGCTCTCTTGTGGGCCTGCCAACAGCTAATAGAAGGGTGTCCATGTTTCAAACTATGTGTCTCTTCCTTCAGCTTCTTCCTGGCCCCTCAATGCTTTCACTAGGGGACACAGAGAGGTGAAGGGTTAAGGAGGACTGTCCCCATCTTTCCATTATTCACTACGAACAAGCTTTCCTTTGCAATTGGACTTGTCTGTCCTAAACGTAGCTATCCCTGCTCTTTCTGGATCACTGTCAGAATGTTATGTCACACCTGTGACTTGTCTTGTAGACAACATAGTTGGGTGTCTTTCCTAATAAAGGAAACTAAGCCGACCTGCGGTAGCTCAGCTGACTAGGGTGCAATGGCCCTTAACTCGCCTACTACCAAACCAAGGTCGATTTGCTTTTGCTCGGACTTTTGGCCCCTAAACCTTGTTGTACACATACCCTCAGGAACTGGCACCTCTACGGCATGGATCTCCAGAAGGGACTTGTGCTGGCTTCAAGAAGGTTCCATATTGGTGTTGCCAAAGAGTTTTCTGAAAAGGAAACACATGCTCTACTGGGTAGTGCCATAGTTATTGGAGCCAAAGATGGAACATAACCAGGAAATTGTCCAGGGGATTTGAAACCAAGGCACCAGGAGCCCTTGAACCCAATCATGCCCTATGGGCAAGGGTTAATTATCTTGATACAGTCTTTGCCTGTCGATGTCCTTGAATTAAGTTCTAAATCAGGCATAAATGTCTCTAAGCAGTGTTCCTTGCAAGATATCTGCATAAGTTGGGTTCCTTGCAAGATGTCTATATAAGTTGGACTTGCCAAGGAGGCAAAGAAACCAGAATCTTGGTATTGATGTACTTTCACCTTGAACATGCTTGAACTTGTGGTGACTGCCTGAACTTGAACTTCAGTGGCTGGCCTTAGCGAATCTTCCTTTGAGCCTTTAAGGCCCGGGCCTTAGCGTTCTGGGCTCATGCCCAATGAGCAGCTAATCCTCATTCTTCCCGGGCATCCTCACTGCACCCTAGCCCTTAACAGATGTGCACTTAGAAACAGCAACCTACTAACAGGGAAGCTACTCAGATGGTTACAGCCAGAGTGTTAAAACTGTGGCTCTGGAATGTGGGGCAGGATTTGCACAAGGGCTTTATCCCTGCTTGTGCTCACAGGCGATTAACTTATCTGCATTACCAGAGCATCCCTGCTGTATGTGCCTATCAGACCCCATGCGCACAGCCACCCGGGCAGATGGCACATGAGATGCTGCAGAGACCTGTTGCCAGGTGCTGTATATAACTCTACTTGGGGACTGGTGGGGGGGTGTCTCTGCCCGCTTTTCAACAGCTCTCTGTAGAACCCTTGCCTGTCACTCAGTGATGAGCCAGGACCACCTTCAGGCATTTTTCCAGCTGGTAATCAAATGGCATCAGTAGGAATGTTTACAGCTTGCTGCCACTTATTAAGGGCTCTGATAAAGCTCCCTATCAACCCACCCACCCAAAGCTGATAATGGGACAGGGGCCGGGGATGGGAAGCCTCCAAAGAGCTGGTGAAGACCAGAAAACAAGATGTCAATCTAATCAGACTTCGCCTAGGGCCCCTGCTTGGGCTGGGAACAGCTTCTTGGGGATGACACGTCACTGGCACCAGACAGATGCTCAGCACTTGGTAGTGCTGGTCTCTAGCACTGGAGCACTAGTCCCAGTACCACATGCTCATCTCCATAGCAATGAGATGATGCTACTAATGTTTGCTAGGAACTAAGCCTGGGTGTTCATCTTGCCTCTACATGACCTTGAACCACTTTCCTGGCCATTCTTGACTCTGTCAAATGGGGGTATTCTCTGAATCGGTTAAGGGCATACACGACTTCCAGTCTCATACCTCATCAGAACTCTGACCCTGTAGTCCTAAATAATGACTGTTGACCTGACACCGGAGGCCTACTGCCCCTTTTGGTAAGAAATCAAAGTGTCTCTACCTTTGTGTTTCCTGCCTTAAAGGCTACAATGACATGGAAAGCACACCCTGCCACCATGCCACCTGAGTCTTATGACACTAGACAAATACTCGATCTTGGCAACATGTGACCACCTAACCACTAACAAGGCACAATCTCTGCTCTCCGGCAGACTTGGTGGCCTTGTATACAGTCTCAATGTGAGAGTGGTGACCCCAGTGACCAAGAGTGGCCATGGTACCTTAAACTGAACATGGACTCCTTCTGTTCTAGGATCACATGCTGCTTAGAAACTGTTCTCGGTCAGGTGCAAACGCATGACTTAAGCCCTGACCACTGACTGCAGCCTGGACACAGGGTGGAAAGGACATTCTGGGGAGCTGCAAGTTGGTGGCCTCCACTGCTGGGCACCCGATTGTAGTCTGAAGTGCTGGCTCAATGCACCCCTGGCACCAAGTACGGACAACAGGCTGCTCTGTCTTGACACCGGGAGGCGGGAGGTAGTAATGCCTGCTCTACAAAGTTCACAAAGCTGCCTAGGGAGGAAAGAAGGGGAAGGGGACCCCAACTCAGGTTTCAAAGTTGTGCTGCTCCTGGGGACAACCGGCTTCCAATGCCTGCCGGTCGGGATGAAGAGCTGGCGACTGCACAGACTGAGGAAACGTCCTGATCCAACAGTGGCGGGGTTCTGGTAGCAGGGAGATGAAGGGTCCCCTGGCCTAGCATGCTTATTCTTCCTCTGGCTTATTGTTTTGAGGCCCTGACTGTCTAGGCAGTCTGCGTTTGCATGGCCTTCCTGACACTCACGGTATCCTGTTGTGAGTTGAATTTTAAGTGTCTTCTGCTGAGATCTTCTTAGACTTGTGTTTTGATCGAACCTTAATTTAATCTTGGTTGTGGGGGAGTCAAAGATTAGTAGACTGGAACGAAACAACTGTCGATATGTGTCTGAGTAACTGCACCATTATTGATCAGACCTGTGTCTCTATCCAAATCGCTGACCAAATATTGAACAGAAGGAGTTGGTTCTCGTGTGCCTGAATAAATGTCTCCCTGGGGACGTGACTCTTAGTTCATGCTCCGCCACCCACATCATGCAGTTATGCTTGAATGGTTTCATCTGCAGAAATGTTCCTTTGGCTCGGGTGTTTCTGGGAGTTGAGATGGTTGGCTAAAACACTACCTCGGCATTCTAGAACCTTCCTAGGACATCATAAAGCTTATCTCTGACCTCTACCTTCTAACCTCTTCCATTACTAGGCTTGAAGGCAGCTTGGGGGAGTGGTGTCTGAAGATGAGCCTGCAGGGTTAGGCTGGGAGCTCATGCTTGCAGACCTAAGCCACTGATAGACTGAACCTTTACTGGTGCTGTTGGCCTCGTAGCTCACCAGGCACTCGAATAACCAAATCCAAAGGGTGAACGGCACATAAAGAAGAAATTAGATAGCTGCAGAGTCTGGGCATCACCCCCTTCAATACTTGGTGCCCAGAGGCAGAAGGGAATCCAGTCTGGAACCCCTTGGTTCAAGTGCTTGTGATAAGGTCACCAGCGATGTCTTGCCCTCAAGTACTTGCTGTGAGGTGCCACCTTGGTGCACCACCTCCACCAGGCCAGGATGCACAACCCTGCCCATGGGAACACGTGGCCCTCCCAAGGCTGAGTTGAGGAATATGCTGCAAAATGGGCAGAACCCTTTAAATGGGTCAAGAATCACAAAAATGAGAAAGTGGACGTGGCAAAACCTGACGTCCTAGAGCTGAATCTGGAACCAGGAAAAAACGGCATCGCTGAAAAGGGAAGTCGAGCTCTAGTTGCATTGAGTCAAACTTCCTAGTTCTTGTGGCTGCCTGACCCTTCTGAGGACCAAGCTTGGTGACAGTTGAGGACCTCTGCCACTGTTCTGACCCTTCTCTTGGTGTTAACTATCCCAAGCCCTTACTGAAAGGGGGCGTGTGCTAATGACTAAGGAACTGTCCACGGGCTGCCCTTCCCATAAGGCTGTGTCCAGGTAGAGCAGGATTCTGAGCAGTGCCCAGTGGAGCCAACCTGTCCGTCTTGCTGGAGAGCCAACACAGGCTCAAGGGAAAAGTATCCTGGTGGCATGGCCATGTTGGTCAGAGCTGGTCTTCCTGTACTTAAGGGAGTAAAAGGGGTGTACGGAGGTGAACACAACTGACCGTCGCCTCCCCTCGCCTCTCCCTGCCCCCAGAGGGTCAGTAGCTGTGGGCAGATGCCCGTGAACATAGCCTTGAATGCAGAGGCCTCTGGAGAAGGATTTTGAGGGCAGTGTTGACCATGTGGTGGTTGTGGGCACCCACGGATGCTGTAGTCTGTTTCTGGATTTTTGTCATGGTTGACGCAGCTCGAACGCCATTGCCGATTCAAGTCTCCTACTCTGCTTGACCTAATGGGGCCTTTGGGAAAGGCGACCTCAGAGCTTGGCCCAGAACCGGGGAGATCCTGTCGTGAAATGTAAGGGGAATGATCATCTGGGTTTCTTGGGGTAATCCCAGGGTCCAACCCAAGGCTCAAAGCCTCAGCCTCTGGGAAGAACCGGAGGATCCTTGAGCTTCCAATGCCATCTTCATGGGGACACTAGCTTTCTGAGCTAAATGGACCGTACTCTCTCTGTCAACGGGGAATAAAAAAAAAAAAAAAAAAAAAAGCCAAGCATTGGCATTACTGGAAGTCATTCTGACAAGAGGGCAGGTTCCTGTTTCTTGAAAGACAGAGGGCTAAACTCTAAAGAGGAAATGGAGACGGGCTTATGGGGAGACTCGGGATGCCATGAGCCAGAGGGGTCCCCCAGGCTGGGGCTGAGTGAGGGCCAAGTTAGGGGTACATACCAGTGTGATGCCTGGCTGTTGTCACTGGCTAACTAGCTACTAAACACAACTAAGGGTAACTCCAACTGCAGAGCCAGCATCTGATAGCATTTCTTAGAGAACATCAGGATTTGGTCTCCTATATCTAAAGACAAAGGAAGTTGATAAGGATCCGTATTGGTTTTGGATATGAGGTGTTGCCCCCCAAAAAACCTCATGGGGGTGGGAAATCGATGTTCAGAGGTCAAGTGACCATGAGAGCTGTACCCTAATCGGTAGACTAATCCACTGAATCAAGGAATAACTTGAGGATTACTGTCCGGGTGGTAACTGTAGGCAGGCTGTGTGGCTGGAGGAAGTGGGCCTTTGAAGGTGTGCCTTTGTACTGGCCCTGACTGGCCTCTGCTTCTGCAGTGAGGGCCTCTCCTCTTCCACACCTGCCGCCATGTTCTGCCTCACCTGAGGCTCCAAGCAAGGGACTCGTCTAAGCATGGGCTGAGGCCTCTGAAGCCACAAGTCACCCTAAATCCTAAATTCTTGCCTTGGGTTTTGGTCACAGAGATGAAAAGGCTGACTCAGGCAACCTACAACGTGAGGCTGGAGTGGGCGCCCAGTGTGAGGTCCAGGGTCATGGCTGTGGAGAGGAATGGGGTGGACAGACCTGTGCTGGGACACTGAACGGACTTCTCTGATACAGAACGTCCTCACTGTGATTGTGAGGGATTTGTGGGTTTTAACTGGGAACACTAAGCCCCAGGGCTCAGATGGACCCCTCCTGAGGTCCTTCCAAGGACATGGCTCCCTTTCTCCCTCTAGTCCTCAGACCTCTTCCTTCCGCTGCCAAGAGCTTGACCTTCTTGAGTCAGACTTGAACTTGTCAGTTCTCAGACCGCTGCAGGCATGTCCATTTCAAGGGTCTTGGGCCTCCCACATGGTGAATGGAGTGATGTGGTTAAAAAGCCGCCCTGGGGAGCAGGTCATGGGCTGGGCTGCTCCCAGTGGGAGTGGCTTAATGGAAGGTCTCAGGAACCTACGGCAGCTCAAACAGGAGGGCCTTAGCATTGGAACTGCTGGAATGACGAATTGGAGGCTGGGGATTGAGGTATTGACCGACACCAAGCTCAAGCTCGTCCTGGCGCAACACTCTTGCTCTATATTCTACTTCCTGGCCTACTACGCTAGCCAAGTCTCTGGGGGATGAGATTGCTGGCTCTGATAAGCTAACTTGAGTAGTCACTGATCTTAAGGGACAAGCCATCCAAGGCCGAATGGCATAGCAAAGGCTTGGGTTGACCCATCATGTGCTGCTTTGCCTTATGACACTTTTCTTGGTCACCTACCTTCCTCGGGTCCCTGGGAGGAAATAGATGTCAATCCATAGTCCCTAGTTGATGGGACTGCATGCTGGTCCCAGACTTGGAGTCTGGCAGAATCCGAAGCCTTGGTCGTCTTTCCCCCACCTATCCAGAACCACACAGCTGTGCAGAGACCCTCGGCTACTGCTCTGCAGTGACCATCCTAGGACATTGGAAGAGTAACAACTGGTTAGAACCTGAACCTTGGCTCCTGTGAGACGACCTGTCATGGTAGCATCGCTATGCCCGCCCTACCTGATGGGTGATAGTCCCATGAGAGATGAGTGTACTCAGGGTCTGAGCGCGTGGGCTCTGGCCTGAGACACCAGACAACTCCGGGGGTGGACGCTGAACTGGGAGTTAGCAGGCGGGGTTGAGTCTCCTCGTGGAGAAGGGAGCATTCCAGAAGACAACTGGAAGCGGGCCCTTGTGGCCACAGTTGAGACTGGACAGAAAGGCTGTGAGCCCAGAGAAATGGGGTGTGGACAGAACATCTCAGAGTTGCCAGCACCGAGTTGGTCAATGAAGTTGCTGGAAACCAACAGCGGCTCACGCAGGAATGGGTTGCCCACGGGCTGCTGGAGCCGTGCTGGATCTGGGGATGGGGTGTCGGCCCCCACTCCCAAGCCCTAACTTGGCCCACTTCAAGGGTTTGACCTCCACTCAGAACCAGCTCTACTAACATGGGCTCCCCTGGTCAGTGACCAGGCGTGCCAGTGATGGCCAGGGAGGCCTCTAGTAATGGACGCCTTTACTTTCAGCCCACCAGGTTGACGGTCTGAGCACAGCCCGACTCAAATCCGAGTCGTGCTGAGCCTCTCCTGAAACAGTGGAGGTAGGGGAGGCTGGGTTTCTTAGGCCCAGTCCCTGGGAGCCCCATGTAAAACCCGACCATTCCTTAGTCTTATCAAAATGGAATCTGCATTGTCAGAATCGCTTTCTTATTCTCATGGCCTAGAACATGTGGCAGATCAGTGGACACTGAACCTTGTCCACCAGCTGACCAGGCCCTGAGCTTGCTCCTCCATACCCTGTGGCACCTGTATCAAGTGAGCTCAGTTGCTAACCTTGATGACCTTGACTCTTCACTCTCCCCCTCGCCCGCAAACAATGACCATTGAGCTAAACACCCATCTCTGAATTTGGATGGAGGGCTTAGGACTTCCCTCCAGATGTAGCGATGTTCATGACACACACCAAAATGAGAAGGTGACTCCGGAAATTCACCTTAGCCAGAAAAGGGGTAGAAATACATATGTGGAATTGAAAAGGAAATGGCCTAAACAGAAGCCAGCAACATCTCAGAGCCTAACTCCTGGTCTCCCCATAACATGGAGACCTAACCCTAGAAACACCCAGCACAGACCTGTCAAACTGAGCACCTGGGGACTTGAAGTAGGATACTACAAAGTAGGACCCTTCTGGGTTATTCCTTGACTCTGCTTTTCTGGGCATCAAGTTCCTAGTTCAGTGTCCAAAGCTGTCCCCCCCGCCACTGTTCCTGACTGCCTAAGTTTGCATAAAACCAGACAGCATCAAATTAGGGTGTAGTTAGGGGGTTCTTAGACTGAACCCTATAAAGGATGCATGTTGGAGGCAGACACCAGTCTTTGCTTAAACACCCCTAAATAACCGAATGCTTTCCTCCCCAGCTCAATTTTCTGCTCCCTGTGGTTTGTATTTTTCAAGTCAAAAAATGTCTGTTGGAGACTCTGGGCCAGGCAGAGGAGCATTACTGCTCATGGCTAGTGCAGAACATTGTCACTTTCTAAAAGGTGTAAGAAATGAGTGCCTCTGTGGTCCTTGCCAGAGAAATGTCATCCACCACAGTGTCTTCAAGGGCTTGTGACTCGGTTTTTGTAGAGTATCAAGACAGGATCCAGGCTCCGCATTAGCTTGGCTTGGATCTTACCTTGAATCCAGACTGGTGCAGTGGTCCACGCCCAGTAAGACTGGACTGAAAGTTGGTCTGTTTTTCTAGAGCCAAAGTGGCCATTGCCTCCTAACCTCTAACCAGTGAGGGCCTCTGTTGGGCCAGGAGCATGTGTGCCACCTGTGGAACAACTACAGCTCTGCTTGCTAGCATGCTTTCTTTTTTTTGGGGGGGCGGGGTTCAGCTACATGATGTGACCATGGATACCCGTGCTCATGCAGCAGCCCCAGGGGCTCATGGAGTTCTATGTCTGGACTCCCCAGAGGCTGGCTGCTGGCCAACTGTGATGTCACTTTTTAATGGCCCCATGTCAAGGCTAGGAATGAGTTGCCTTTACCATGGTTCATGACATCTTACAAGTGCTTTCTCAAATCTCCCTGGAGAGGATGTGACTCCTCCCCTCTTCCCAGGGGCTGCAGCCCACCTTCCTGCTCTCGTCCCGTGTGTTCCCATCAACCCAGGCCTTACTGGGCTGAGTCTGTACCGAGCAGGTCCGGTGGAGGCAGAAGGCACCCTGGTCTTTCCCCCGGCTAGAGAGGAGACTTGGGGTTTCCCTGGATTTGTTCCCCACTAAGGGGCAAATGGATAGCATAAGACATGCCCCTCAGCCCTGCGACTGTACCACATCTGAAACTGTCCTTGTTCCCTGGTCACTCAAGAGGACCACACGGCCCACATCCCCTGTCTGTCCCCTACATTGTAACCCTTCCATGTGGATTTGACTTAAGGGGAACACCTGACTTCTAGTGGGGTCTTCACCTTGGTCACCTCAGAATCTACCCAAGGCAAATGGGCAGAAGGACCTTGAAGACTAAACTAGCCCAACCCCTGTGCTTCCCCCTTCAGTTTCTCCTGTTCAAGTCATGATGGCAAGAACCCGTTCAGCTGGCGGGTGCATCATGGTATCATCTAGAGGGACATGGGAGGTGTCACTTGGCGAGGCAACACTTGGACTTAGGTGAACATCTACCCACAGAGGCGATACCTCTTTGTGACCCTCCTGTGGGATGAGTGTTTGAAATGTTAAATGACTCGCCCGATCTGCCCCAGTCCTTCGTTAACCCTTCTCTGGATCCAGGCAATAATAACACTCCCCTGAAGCAATGCTCTAAAACTCCTGGCCCTGTCACTCGTAGCATTCAAAGCTATATCTGAAAGTCCCTTGTCCGACTTGAGCTCAGAGCCGTGTGGATACTCCAGTCGCCTCCTTCATTCTGCACTTGTTCTGGGGACCTCGGTGGTGTGAAGGTTTTTAACCTCAAGGCTAGCCCAGACCTTTCCTTGAACTTGACCAGGGGTTTGTGAGGAAGGCTTACCAAACCTCTCTAGTATGTGATTTCCCTGGTTTCCCGAACTGTATGGACCGTGGGGTTCCTAACGTGGAGCTGCTGCTTGAGGGGAGTCTTGGGATAGTTCCAGGACTTCTTGTCTGAAGTTGGCTCAGGTGTCCTAGGCGGGGGGAGGCGGTGACCTGATCCAGATTCTGTCTCTGGAGATGACCTCTTGTGAGCACAAACCTTACGTACACCCAGACCACCCAAATCCAGCATTATGGATAAGCAACTGAATCCTCATCTTCCCATGGGACAGGGAGCAATTCCAGGTAGAAGGGTAACTCGGGAGTACAGGTAGCCCCAGAACACCTCCAATCACATGCAGTTTCCTGACCTGTTGGGGGGAACCTCTCCCTTCTCCTGAATCTTACCAGATCCAGGGTCACAAGCCACCCTAGTGGCTTTCCTAGGTTTGGCCTTGGAGCCCCTAAAAGGCAGATACCTGTTACACACGTGGACAACGTCACCTGCAGGGTCAAGGCATGTGGCTGAGCTTTATAGACTGGAGAGTGGCTCTGAGATGTGCAGCTTTGCCAGAGTTGACACTGGGTGAGAGGAACTGCATCAGTTGTGGCCTAGACCTTATGACGAAAACCTGTTCAGGTTGCCACACACTTGTATGGCCTCTGCCCTCTAGATCTTGATCCCAGGGGAAGCCTGACTTCTGACATCAGAGAGCCCTTTGGACTCCTCATCTCACTTTCCTTCCCCAGTTCCCTTATTAAATTTGACTTTTCTAATCCTCAGCCCCTTTTGAAGGGCCAGACATTAAAGCTGAAGGTCATGACTTGATTCTTGGTCTGGGGTGAGGAAAATTTAGAATCCTCAAGGCAAAGTATTCTTCTGCCTTGATACTGAGCTGATGGTCCACCTAAAAACTGGGTTTCAGGTGAGACCCCTCAGCCATGACTCTGGAAGTCGCCTACCACATGTCATACATCCTCTGGGTTTTCAGCCAAACCCTGTGAGGAGGAGGGGTGAAGGGTAGCTGAGGTTGCTTATCTGGTGCTTCTTGATACCAGCTCTTGTTGATGATGGTGACTGACCTTCTGAAAAATGGTCCTCAGTGCTGGAGGTAGCAGACCCATGAGAGACTTGGCTGCTGTCTGGAGCTTTGACAAAGGCCTTGCTGAACCGCTCTTGAAGCATTGCTGCTCGAGAGACTCTAGACTTGAGGTGTTGCTTTGTGGAGGATGTGTCTGCCCAATCGCCACCTCGTCCCCATTGTGGGTTGAAAGTGTTTATGTGGACACTTGGGATGGGTTAGTGAGGGACTTCTTGGCATCAGGACATCAGACGTGGGGTATAGCTGGCTTGTATTAGCTGTCTCTCAGCCCTGGCATGCAAGGATTCTTGGAGGTGCTAATAGACTAAAGACTGCTTGTCCTTGTACCTGGGCTCTTGGCCTCACTCTCGTCACTAGAACCAGATCTCTAGAGACCAAGGGGACTCATCTATGAGGGATGCATCCTAAAGGGAACTAGAATCTGGGCAAGCATGAAAGAGGGTGCTGAAGCCAACATGGACTCTTCCCCCAGTTCCTGGGAAAGCATGAAGTGCCCTACTCAATGCCCTTGAGATCTGAAGGAAAAGTAAGAACCAGAGCTGGCCCAGGACACACTGGACTAACCAAATTTCTTACCCATGGGAAAGTTGGAAATGGTGAGATGAGAAGCGGTCACAGGGTCCCAAGCATGCTTTTACTTATGTTGAAGGGATCTTGGGGGTTGGGGTGGTCTGGAGGGCAAAGAATGCAGGCCGCCATGTTGTGGCCCAACCCCATGGGGAGGGCCTCTTGAAATGCAAGCTCTGCCTGGGGAGGCTTGGGCCCAGAGGACAGCCAGGTGATGCTTGGGCCTTTCATACTGGTGTCTCGTCAGGCACAATCTGAGGCCCCAAAAGAGGGGCAAGGCTGTTTCAGTGGTTTCCCTAATCCTCCAAGGATGTGGCTGCCGTGCTTTAGGACAATTCGGTGACCATGATGTCGATGTTATCACAACTGAGAAATGATGATATCTGTCAGGAACAGACCTCCAAGCAGCTTTGGGCAACTCTTTAGGACCAGGACACAAGCTTCTGGAAATCGATGAGCTAATTAAGGTGGGGGGTGTTGTATCTTGGTGCTGTCCAGGTGGCCCCCTCTGCCAAGGTGGTATATACGGCCTGATGGGGTCCAGATAAAATGACAGGCCCAGCCTCTGGGTGCCTCTGCCTCTGTGGCCTTCCAGGACATCACTTGGTAGTGCAGACACTGCCTGAGATGGTATCAGAGGTGACAAGACCCTCAACACTGGGACTCTGGATGCTGGCTTGTGCTTTGGCCCCTTTCACACGTCCTTGCTCACCTCAGATGGAGGCCGGATGCCTCAAGCCTTCCTTCAGGTGTTGTCCAGAGTGTCTTAGGATTGATTCTGTAGAAATGGATGGGCAGACAGAAGAGGTTCCAGGAAATGGAAGGAACCCTGGCTAGGCTGAGTGTCCTGGAGACGGAATGACCCTGGGAGAGGTGGGGCCTTGTGCTTCTCATTGGCTTAGTCGCCAACAGGGTCAACTGCTGAAAACTGGGCATGACCTTGGAAGGTCCATCTTCCACCAATGTACCCTTGCACACTGACCACTGAGGGCTGTCGGATAGCAACTGAAGCCACCAGAATGAGGGGATTAGCGTAACTTCGTGTCCTGTTATGGCACTGGGCAGTTAGTGAACATGAGTTCCCTAAAACTCTTGTCCTACTTCCCTTTATCTTGAATTCCTTGCTGTGACTCCCGAAAGCTACGTCTTCTGCTCCCCATCTTGTGTCTCAGAGAAAAACTAGATTTCAGTAAGTTAAGGATGTCGCTGGCCGGCTATGACGGGGTGGACCCCAGGATCTGGTGCACACACCTAACCACTGGGCTGCTCCCTAACACCTAGGTGGTCGGCCCATGTTAAAAGGGACTTGGGACATCTAATTGGAAGTCTCCGCCAACCATGGTGGCAAGTGGCGCTGTAGTTGCTATAGGGCAGTTTGGTATTTATAGCAACATGAAATGCACACACCAGCATCCATGCGCCAATGTCCCTGAGGAATAAACACGTTATCCGTTCCCTGGATATCGTTTCCCATATCTGCTTAACTCAGTTTCTTGGCCAAAAAAGAGGAGCCTCAAGTATCAGACGCTCTACCCAGTTGTTTAAATTTGTATGATGGCTATTGATGCTGAACGATGTCTCTTTCTACAATTGGTAAGAAACCGTTTCTGGTCAGAATCTTGTCTGAGATTATAGTGAAGTGTGGCTCAAGTTGTTCCTGAGAATTTGTATTGGACATTGTTTCCTGAAGCGTAACCCAGGTGTCAGCTTCATTTGGAATCTTGGCTTAAATAAAACCAAGTGAATGCAAATGGGTGGCACCAGTTATAAACTCGTTCTCTACTCCCAGCTCCCCAGTTACTTGGCCCTCTGGAACCAGAGTGGGACCTTGCCTTACAAGCTTTAATCCCGTCAGGCTCTCCTGGTCAGGAACCCCCATGTCAACTAGAACTAGCCTGAATAGCCAACTGTGCTGTAAGTGAAGGAAGACTTGGCTTCCTAGAGTGCCCGGGGTATCTCCAACTAGACAGTGCAGTTTGCTAGCACAAATTGCCACCCTTAAGAATCCCAAGGTTGAGTTTGAACTTCATTTATGGCCATGGTAGAGGGGAAAGTTGACCATCACAGACTTGCTGTCAGTTCCAGGAAGGAGCTGATCGTGGTGACATTGTCCAAAACCAACATGGTGGCACAGTGGTACCTGCAGCACTTTGTACCATTTCCAGCCATCCCCATAGGCCCCAGCTGCTCCCGGAAACTGCTGATGCACCAGGTATAATCAAGGAAGGGGACGTAGACAGCCAGGAATGGGGGAACTGGGTGAGGAAGACACCGGACCTCTGATCTGCACGTTTAGCAGTAATGGCTATGGCTGTGGTCACTCTGCATGGGGGAGGACAATAGTGCTATGCAGGAGCTGGCTGGACCACAACAGACACCTGATACAGCTGTGATCATGGGACTGGAGTCACCAAGCCTGAGCATGTCCCCACCCGTGCTCTTGCAGAATTGCCAGGTGGAGCTGTGAGTCTACACTCCACACATTTGGGAAGGGGGACTGCCAATCAATGCTGGTAGCCAAAAAGGCTGATAAACCTCTTTGTTAACCATTTCCACATATTCAGATGGCATCAGCTGTCTGGAACACAAGTACCACAGTGACCTGATGTCCCTTGATTCAGATCCCGGTTAAAGTGCTCCAGGACTGGGATGAAGTGGCCTCCCTCCCTGCTCTTTGTGGTTCTTGAGATGCTCTGGCCTGTTGTCTGGCCATGTGTTTGTGGGGGTTTTGTGGACTCTTGGACCCACTTGCACTGAAGAGAACTCCTAAAGGTGAAAACCCACATAGGTTGTTGGTGGCTCTTTTGAACCTTGTTCTTTAACCCAGTGTCTAGTCAAGATCTAGACCCCCAATATTGCTCCAGTTTAGAGGTGAGGGAGCTCCCCTATGAGCCTACCCATGCAGTGGAGGCTCCGCTTGCTTGGAACTGACTTCAGCTCTTGCTGGGGCTCTTGTATGAGAACCCTGCTCCATGTTGTGTTCCCCCTCCTCCCTGCCATGCCTGCTCTCCCTGCAGGAATGTCCCTGGGCTTGACGCTGTACTTGAAGGTAACAGCCCATGAAGTGGCTTAAGCCACTGGCCATGGCTGCTATGGCCACCACAGCCCTTCTGTCCAGCTGCCCAAATGGGCTGGTCCTGGAAGGATACTCCGGATGCTTATCTCAAGCCACATCAGACAAGGGGAACATTGCCTTGCTTTCTCAAATGACAAGATTTCCCCAAAAAACGAAGCCAAGTCTCTTTCTCATTGAGACATGCGAAGTCGGACATCTGTCTAGGTATTAAAGGAGACCTTACCAATGGCATTGCATCTCACCCACATGGGCTCTAATGAAGGGGAGTGGATGAGCCACCTCTTGCCCTCCCACCCACCGCTCACCAGTCTCCACCCTCCTCTTGACCTCCCTGAGGTTGCCCTGACTCCTCCGTGAGTCAGTTAGACACCCCTAATTCTCCCTTGTGTACCCTTAAGGGAATCCTCAGTGTCTCCCCTCCTGCTTCGTATCAGACTCAGACCACGCTAACCATTTCTCTTTCCCTTTCCAGAAATCTCTCTAGCCTGGCTCCCATCACCCCATGCCCCTGGGGTACCTCCTCACTTTCTGGAATAACTGTCCATGCTTTGGGTTTCTCCTCCTCCATCCCATAACTGGCCACTGGTTTAAATGCCTTTGGCCCCTTCTCAGTAGGGGTATATTTGGGAACCATGAGCACTGGTTGGATTCACTCCTCCAGGACCTGAGTGAGTTTTAACTAAACTAAGCATATGTAATGGTGGTGACAGTCACTTCTGACTGAACCAGAGGTGTTTCTTCAAGACTAGGAACTTCCCCCAAAGAATTTTCTTACCACTTCAGTCAACTGCTCACCACCTCCTAGGGAGGCTCAGTTCTGCTAGACTGGAATAAAATGGCAGATTCTCTGCTGTCAAGGTCCCTCAGTTCCTAGCCCACAGATGGCATCCATTCAAGGTCTTATGGGGACAAAGATGGGAACTGTTCAGTGAGATCAGTTTCTCTCCTGGCTACCTCCAGTGACATGATCACTGGATTTACCAACCCTGGGGAACTTAGTCACTGTTTCTTTATTGATCTCTCCAACCTCGGGCTATTGTATCACCTTGGATATAGGTGAGCTGATGAGTCACCTGGTATGTGCCTATGCATGTGCACCAGGGGAGAGTCTCAAGTCTCAGTTGAATGATCTGGATGTGACAGTCATCAACTTTACCCTGCCCCACCAATTTGAAACTGGTCTTTAGTTGAATCACCTGTGTGGGCAGGACCAAGTCCCTAGTGGGACAAAAACATGTCTTGGTGACATCGAATCTCAGGAAGGTGCTTGACTATCCTCTTAAGAATACATGATGACTCTCCTTGGTGACAATACACCACAAGGTGTGGCCTTACTTCTTGGCAGCCAGTGGCAAACCTGAGTCTTTGACTGACTTAAGCTGGGGTCTAGTGGACAGGTTACTACTTGGTCACTCTCGCCTCATTCTGCATGCTGATCTTAAAGCCTAGTGACTTCTTATTGTCCACAGAGGCTGGAACCTTTCCTAGAATGACCAAAGGTTCATGGAAAACACTTGACATTTGCCTATAGACTAGGAGTGGGGTTGGCCTGGGTCTCCTGGACTTCTGAACCATTAGCTTAACACTGGAAGGAGGCTGAGGGAGGAATAGGAGTTCAAAACCAGCCTCAGAAAAAGTGAGGCACTAAGCAACTTGGTGAGACCCCATCTCTAAATAAAATGGCTGTGGGTGTGGCTCGGGTCAAGTGCCCCTGAGTTCAATATCATGTTGGTTTTAATAGAGCCGAGACCTCTGAGACTTGGCTTCTGCTCTTGCTGGATGATCTGTCCTGTCATCTCTGGAGATGATGGGAGATGTCAACTTTTTGTGAGCTCAAGCCTTAAGTGCCACAGACCAGCAAAATAGTGTTCACCAAGATTCTGAAGTCTATGCGTGGGGTAACCTGACATGGAAGGATTGCTCTTAATGTAGGAGGGAAATGGTCTGAGAAAGTCTCCAAGGCTCAAATGGGTTTCCTGACCTTGTTGAAGGATACCTCTGCCCCCTGTCCTACCTCCAAGGTCACCCCACACCTCTGGATCTTGTTTGGAGTAAGCCCATGAAGGCAGGTAATGACACTTGAAGCACGTGTGTATTGTCTTTCGTTACAAGACAAAGGTCACCTACCACCCTTGGGTGCTGACTATTACTTGGGTACAGCTGAGACTTTTGGTTCAGAAAAACTTTGACTTTGACGTAGGAAGAGCTACATTAATCAGGTCTTCTGACATGGAGAACCTGTCAGAGAGCGTACTTCTCTAGTTTCTTTCCAGTTCTCCTGCTCCTCCGTAGGAACCTGGGAAGGTTTGAGAAGGGCCAGCAATGTCTTCCAGAACTGCCAAAGCTGTACCCTAGTGATGAGGACCCTAACTTGAGTCTACTCGAAGTAGGAGCAATGATGATTTTTCCCTCGTTACACTCCCTGCCCGTCACTCCTCTCTGCCTGTTAACTCTTGATCTCCTTAGAGACAAGTGTCCCCAGTAAAGGCCAGGGAACAACGACACTTGGCCTCTGAGAAGAGGGATGCAGAGGCTCTGGATGGTATCTGCTTGATGTCAACGCTGAAAACTGAACCTCCAAAGTCCGTGAAGAGAAGCTGGAGCAAGCTTAGGGCGGCTCTCCCCACAACTTTCCTATCCTGAAAAACCCTAACCTTGGATCTCGAGTCGGGAATTATTTAGCAACTCTGTAAATCCAGACCTCTGAGAGGGTGGGGCTCCCACTGGGTCCCTCGGGTGTGTTCCCCTGGGCCCCATTGTTTCTGGGGCAGTTCTCCCTCACCCTAACATACTTGTGCACAAGCTCAGTGGATCCTCCTAGCCACTGGGCAGGTCCCTTGCTGGTATCAACACTGTCCTGATGTCAAGTCCCCTGTCTCAACCTCTCAAGTGTCCCTCCTGCAGTATATGAAGACCATGACGTCTCTAACACTCTCTCAGAAAAACCCATTTCCTCTACCAAATGACCCATCAGTAGTCACACTCCAAGTTGGCAGCCTTTTCCTCCACTGTTCAAGTTGGGATCTGAACATGGTCCATATGCTGGTAGCTAGCAGACCACAAGCCCTCTAAATGGAATTGTTCCTTTTGTCCCCTGGCTGCTTGTCCTACACTGGACAGCCAATATCCTACAGATGTGCCCGGTACCTGTCATGGCTTCACGTTCCTGTTCATGGTCCACGACGCCTGCTCCTCACCACTCCTGAAACTGAGTGTGCTGTTAGTTCATCTTTTTTCTTTGAGGCTCTCTTAGCTTGGAGCAGGAATAGTGTCCTAAATCTACAACCCCTCAAAAGGCTCTTTCTGTGGCACTGGCACTTGGGGTCGGGAAGGAGGGCATGGTTACAGGCCACCAGCCTTGCCAGGTGAGGCCTGGAGTGACCTGCGGAGTCTTCGGTACTGCTTGGGAACTTGGCTCTGCTGTCGCCCGAGGATAGAGGTCCAAAGTTCTATCTTCTATCTACTGGTACCACAGTTCGTCAGATGAAAGGCTTGTCCTGTTGGCCTGACACCTAGTAGCCTGACTGCCCCATTGTACCAGGTGTGGGTTCCTGGACACAAACAAAAGGCCAATAGTCAGTTGGGTAACAGGTGAGACCACCTGGGCCTTCACTGGCTCCTGCTGAAGGAGTTCTTGTTCCTTCTCACAAGGTTTTACATATGGAAGTGACCAGGAACAGACAACCAATTTTTTCCTCACTGCCCCCCAACCAGAGGGGATGCCAGTCATCCCAGAGAACAGCTCCTGCATCGGAGCCTGACTCTCTTCCCACTTCCTGGACAAGTATGTGATCTAATGTCTATTATCCAAGGCAACAGAAAAAAAATATATAGTCACTAAATGCTAGCTCTGTCGGCAGATGCTAGAGCCTTGGTAGCGATATCCAATCTTCCCTGTGGAGCCCTGGTTCCCAAACCTCTCTGGGACACCAAAATACACTTCTCTATATATCTGGGGTCAGGATCTTGTACAAGTGGTATGGACAGGACAGTGTCCCCTTCCTAACAAGAAGGGATTTCAACTTGGTCATTTCCAAGCGTCACTCCCACATCTGGAAAGTAGGACATCAAGATCTCTATCAGTCCTACCTCCAAAGGAGTTCTCTCAAGTTTTCACGAGAGGCCAACAGAGTCGGTCAGATAACATGTGAGACCACCTGACCTTCACTAGGTCCTGATGAAGGAGTTCTTGTTCCTTCTTAAAGTCCTGCTTCCCAAGTATGACTCAGAAAGACTTCCATGGAAGTGATCACTTGTAGTGGCCTGTCTCGGAGGCACATGTTGGGTGTCACATTATGGACACTGAGATTGCTCCTTGGTGAAATCCAAGATTTTTTTTTCTCCCTTTATAAAGGTTCTTTTCCTTGCTGGGTAGTTATTACATGGGGACAAATGAGATCCTTGTTCTAGTTCACTGAATTCTACTAACTTGTTGAACAAGGTGTATAATCCAGCAATTCTAATTCTATAGCTAGCATCTGACTCTTCAGCTCCTCCACTACACCTTGCCTTCTCACAACCACAACACAGTGGGAGTAGCTCTGCCTCCTTCATTGTCTCTGCTCGTTGACTCCTGACCAGTTTGTTGGAGAACACAACTGACCTCAATGTAGTGACTCAACAGCTTTCATATTGAGGAATAGAGGCTGAGACTTAGATGGGAAGAGTTGGTCTGCCTGAGACCCCAACAGGAGAGCCAGCCACAACCCACAATGCAGAAGTAGGAAAAGCTGGCCTAGGCCCCTGTGGTCTTTCTAACTGGAATTACTGAACATGGTCCTCAGATGACCAGTGATGCTGAGACCAGCGTAGACCTCCTATCCATGTACCTTGGAGAAATTCCCCTTGCTTTGACTCGAATCCTACCTTGGACTGACTTGATGGAGCCTCCTGGCTGTGTTGGCCAGGACCCTATTGATATGGCACCCCGCTGGGTCCTAGTGATGCCCTCCTAATGTTTCCACTAGACTCTTCACCAAGGAAGGTCAGAAGCTGAATGTTCCTGAAATGACCCTCTTTGGTTTGCCTTTAGTTTGTTGGTGTCCACACACTCATTTGTGGTGAGAGTCTCATGCAAAATCCAGAAGGCAAGGAGATGTCAGAGTCCTAGGGTGACACTTCAGAGTTCCAGGTTGATATTCTATGTGAAATTCCTGGAAGACCCAAGAGATGCCACTTGCCTTGAGCAAAGGGACCCAATGTACAAGTCAGGACCCTAAGAAAGTTTGACATACCAATAGGCTCATGAGAAAGGACTCCAAGATGCTGTGGTCTCCTGGCCTGGTTAGGACCAAGTTTTCATCTAGAAAACTGGTCGCTGAACAGTCTGTTGTAATCCAAGTTTCCCAAGACTCGTGTCCAGAAACAACTCGAGTCCTGCTTCTCTGCGTTCACTCTGAAACGGAGGAGCTCTTTTCTACATAAAGACGTGACTGTAATCAAGTCATTTATGTTAATTAAAACACTGAGGTGGTGTGAACCTGTAAGCGGGCATGTTTTACCTTCCTGGAAGGGGTATAACTAATCAAACCATGACCCAAACTTGTGACTGGGTGTTACTGCAAGCATGCTCAAATGTTTCATTCCTTTGGGTCTAACTTTTTTTTTTGCCATAAGTAATGGCCCATATCTTATAGATAAAAGGTCCCTATAACCTCTTCTTGCTCTGGTCATGTGTCCTGCTAAAGTTGCAGCTTCACTTCTTGGTATGCACCAGCATTCTCTCTCTGGGTGTCCAGCTGCCCATGTGGGATTTTCCTCTTTCCAAATCTTGGAGCAGGAGTGATGATGAACCCTATATCTAGGAAGCAGAAATGTTTCCCACTGTATGTGAAACTGGGGTGAGAACGGGACATCAGCCACTGGGCGACAGACTTGCAGGATGAGCTGCAGGGTCCTCTGTGGGCACAGATGATCTCAATTACTACAGAGCAGAGCCTTCGGGTAACTTTTTTCTCCACCTTCTGGATGCAGAAATCTTTCCCCTTAAATCTTATCTCCCAACCCTGAGAGCACAGCACTGGCCTGAGTTGTAGGGAGAGGAAACTGTGCCTGGGGACTTAAGGTGAGAAGGCTGGATCTCCCTGGAGGCCGAGCTGCTGGGGTACCTGAGAGTCGGGAGCCCACTTCAACTTGTGACCCCCAGGAGACATCTACCACATATCATACACCACTTTAATCCAGATGACTGCAGTGTTCAAACTCCCTGGGGTGTAATGGGAATGGTGCAGGTGGTTGCTGTAAGTTTGACTGCTGTGAATAGTAATTCACGCCACCCTCCAGTAGAGGAAGCATCCACCTTGGTCAGCCATTGCTTTGTGCAGCCTATCAAGAATAGGGCCTGGATCCTTGGCGTTGAGTCTCTCCCTAAAATGTGTTGACATGCATATCTTCCCAAAGACATATGCCCCACAACAGACATGGTCAAGTACCGCAGCCCGGCTGGCTGGGCAAACTAACTGAGGGGTGACGAGCAACTTGTATAGACTGATACAGCAGGAGTGGGAGTCATTTATTGTAGGAGAGAAGGGGTATATATACATTCCACACAGATGATCTTAATTAACATAAACTAGATACAGCAGTCAACCAATAAGGAATCTCCACACTTAATGGCTCACTGGCCTTACTTCACAAACCACTCCCTCTGGAAAAATGCCAGGCCCAATCTTGACTTGTTACAGACTCTGACAGCAATATGCTTGTTTACAAGTCAAGACCTTAACAATCAAGTGGCAATTGCCAGCTCTTTCCATGAGTAACCATGTTACCTAGGAATGTATGCAAAAATAATCCAGTGGCTGATCGAGACAAACGGACAAGGGATATTTTGGGAAGAGTATTTTGGGTACAAAGTAGAGGCTTTTGACTACTTGCCACATTCTCAGTAAAGGGAGACCATGATTTTCTGTCCTATTAACCATAGAAGTGGAATTTGCTCTCTATTGGGATGTGACGGATGTTGGAAAATGCTAGACACTCTTCCTGGCAGCCATGGAAGATGAGAGAACATTCAGGAACATAATCCCTAATGCCTTCCTAATTATCCTCCCAGGGCCACACAAGATATGTTGCTCATACTTGGGATGATTGGGATTAACTTTTACCATGGGAGGTTGGACAGTCTGCAAGGCAAGGAAGGGTTCTTGAGCACTTTCAAAGACACATACTGAAAGGCGTAAGGAAGAGTCTAGAAGAAAGTACAAGATGTCGGCAGCAGCAGAAGGCTTTCTACTGAAGATTCGCCTTTAGTGCTTGCCTTCATAGTAAGGTCCCATCCCAGCCTCTAACCCAAGAGTTGCATCAGAGGCTTGGGCTGGGCCAAACTGCATCCAGTCGGTCAGATAGATGTGGTTATATCCCCTCTGGTCACCAGCCCTGAGAATCGCTGGACAGCCGAACCTTGGTGCACAACTGCCCCCATGAAACTCCCAGAGCCAATACCATTGTTCTAAGGGTTCGTCTTTTTCTAATTGTTGGCCTGCATGGAGGGACCTGACTCCAACCTCCAACACTGGTCACATTTGACCATTTTTGCCACCCACTCAGGACATCCATGGTCTAACCCTACAAAACCATGTTGCTGTCAAGTTTTCTAGACGGCTCATCCAGAATGGAGGGTATCCTATAAGACAACCTGGACTCTTGCATTTGGCTCCTTCTGATTCCACTCCACTTGGATATTTGGCAAAGAGTCTGAGGAATGTGGCGGTCACTTCATCTGGGGTCACATGTTGCAGCATGTGCCATGGGGTTCCGCCTCTGAGGATGCCGAGATTGCTCCTCAGTTAAGACCAACAGCCCTTTTTCTGTAAGGGTCGACTCCTTGACTTGTGGTTCATGTGGGGTAAAGGTTTGAGATCCCTTAAAGTGGCTTTCTATTTCAACTGTGGAATCTGAACCTTGGGTACTGTGCTTCGATCAGATGTCATAAATACATTCCATACTTACCAAGGGAATTCCTGAGTTTTCCTTCCGTAGTTCTAGAAATCAGACCTTTAGAGGGTTACTGACATGAGCCTTTTCACCTTTCTAGACAACAAGCGCCTCTTCAAAGTGGCCCTAACCCTGTTGATTATGAGCAGATCTTCTTCCTGCATTCTTTGGACAAACTATGGTCAAGGTCCCCTTAACTTTCTTGACAGACTTGGACTCCTATGGAACGTACTGTGTATGTTTACTAGGAATACTTAGTAAAGATGTGGGTGTTGGTTGAGGTCATTACCCCCAAATGATGTGGGGTTCCAGGAATTGGAGCTTGGTCTATTTAAGAGATCTATCTTCTCAAAGAAGTGATTTATTTTAGTCAGCTATTCTCAAGTTCCTACAGAATAAGTGTCCACCATACTGTAGACCACACTTTCATAACTGTGCCTAACAGCAGGGATCTGACCAGCACGCTCTCCCATGATTTCACAAGAATCCCCAAAGGGCAGCCCCTGTTAACGGTGTTCATGTCAATCATGGCAAGGTGAAGGCATCTGAGATGACCGGTCATTCTGATGAGTTCTGTGGATGAGCCAGGGAACTGGCCAGCCTGTCTTTCCCAAGTTGTGTGGCCCTTATTGGGCTCCACCAGCGTCGTTCCATCTTTAGTTCCAAGAAGTGTCACCCTGTCACCTAGAATCTGCAATCGCATCAGAGAATGATGGGCAACGTCAACCCTAAGACTGTGGCCACCAAGAGAGTGACTTCCGGATTCCAGCCAAACACTGGAGGCTGACCTGTCTTCAGTCATAGGACTGAGCTTGTCTCCCTCAACTACACCTGAAGGGACTTTAGGACCTGGCACTTAGGTTTGTGCCACTGCAAAGTCTTCCCCTGTGGGAACACCTCAGGGGCCTAAACCACGCAGAGCAACGTCCATGGAATTTCTCCCTAAAGGTCCTGGAATGCTTCCTGTGTAGAAGCCCCCATGAAGGGAGGGCTGGGTGTCCCTTTCCTGCTCGGGCCCAGAACTGATGGGGCTACACCTGCACCACCTGTCCATGGCTGCCTGCCTCTGTCTGAGAACCTCACATCTGAGTGAGTTCATGGACTCCTTGGGGCCAGGAATCAGATCTCTCCATAAACTTGGGTCCAGGGGTGACCAAGGCTCTTCGTACAACTAAGATGACTGCTCGTGGCTCATGGCTTTCTGGACATGGGTCTTTTTTCCTGAAAACTGCCTCAGATGGACAAGGGATAGAACTGAGGTCACCTTGGGCTTTGCTTCTGGGCATGACATTGATGTGGCCTTGCTAGGTAGCATGGCCCTTGCTCCATTGTCCTCAGTACTCATTCCTGAAGGTGTCGGGTTCTTGTGGGTTCAGGTCCTGTGTGTACCCACTTGACCAAATAACCAGCATTCCAGATGAGTGGTTGTCCTTTGACCACAGAATCCTAGGAGGGGAGATGCCTCCAGTACCAGAAGGGATGGTTCCTTCCCCATTTAGAGCCCTGCTTCCCCTTTCTCATGTCATCAGGCAAAGGTCACAAGTGTCCTGGGGCTTTCAACACTATCTGGGGTGGAGATGCTAAATGTCACCTAATGACACTGGGGCAAGTCATTGTAGGACAGCCAAAGCTCAGCTGCCCCCCTTGACCTTTCATCTGGCATAGGATCTCGAAGGCTGAGAATATTTGGAGTGAAGACGGCGAGAATCTAGAGAAGGAACCGCATCTGTTCTAGGGTCCGCCTTGGAGCATGGGTGGGCTGCCATCGAAGGTGCCTGGGCTTCCTCTTTCTAGTTCCCCCAGCTCCATGGAGGAGCCTGGGGAAGGCAGAGCACTGAGCTTGCACAGGGCGATCCAAACTGGACCCCCTTCGTGGGCGTCGTACTCTGTGGTTATCAAGGGGTTGGCGGGAAGGGACTTCAATCCTTAAACTTTGACTTTGTTCCCCTTCATTCACTTTTTCCCTTGTTAAACCCTGGAACAACTTATTAAGAAAAAATGCTGCTGTGTCCCAGAGAAGATCATCTGAGGAAGTGCACCTTGCGCGGGAGACTGTGATTTAGAAGGGCAGAGCTTTTGCCTCAGGTGTCAACAGAGGGAATCAAAGCATAGGCCCCCAGAGCAGGAAGAGAAACTGGTTCAGACTAAGGTGACCATTCCCTAGGGTTCATCTAGGTCCTCCTGAAAAGTTCCGGGCTTGGTTCTTGGATCAGACATGACTTGGCACACAGAGCCAGAAATATCAAAGTCCGTCCTGAGAGCTGGGACTCCTGTCTGCACTTCTCTGGGCTTCTCCATGGGCTCCTAGATGAATCCTCCCTCACGTTGTCTGTGAAATTCACTTGTGTGCAGACTTGGTGGGGGCCTCCGTCCTGATGGATGGAGGATACCTTGTCATTGTCACAGGGTTCCTGTGTCGAAGGTAGACCAGACGGTCACTGTTCACAAAGTGACTCTTCACAACAGGTCTTTATCTTGGAGCACATGTGGCCCTGTCATGAGTGGGAATCTCCAACTTGCCCTCTAGAAGCTTCCCTTTTATTACAAATTCCAGGAAATTTCTTATGGGAAACATTGTCATGTTGAATGGCAACATAGGGCTCTTGTTGTTTATAACCAGGAAGTGGCCTTTTCTTAATGGACAGGACTTCAGAACACTCATGCAACTTGAGAAACATCTTAATCATGGTATACCTGATTTTTTGCGTGGCCAGAAAGTCTTTGATTTTGCTTCTTAAAAACTTCAGAAACACACAGAACCAGCCAGAGAAATGGCTATTCCCATCGTGTTCAGGCACCCACCTCTGACAGCTGGGACACGGTGTCTGGTTTCCTCACCAGCTCGTGTAGCTACCGTTAAGGCAAATGAATATCTCCATCTGCACCCTCCATGGTGTATGGACATGTATCTAACATCTTAATGCCTTTAGCATTCAAACTCGGCTTCTCCGGCATCCAGCAACATGTAGACAGTCAAGCCAAACTTTCACAAGGATCATCAAAACTGGCTTGTTTAAATGGGGATCCAGAAATGGCCTACACATCATGAGCAGGGCTTCTCCCACCTTTTCCCCTGGCAATTTCTGTCTTCCCTGTGTCCTAAAGAAGACGTTGGCTTCAGTCCTCTGAATGGGAGACACTTTCCTCAATAAATCTGTTTCCAGTCCTGAGAGCACAAGATTCTAGTTCTCAGTAAAGAAATGAGAAGGGACACGGCCTCCCTTGATAATGAGCTGATTGGACCTGACGGGCCTCACCTGGGCCCCCTCTCCCTGCCGTGATTCCTGGGAAACATTTCTGGCTGGAGATGGTGTATGTCATGTGGTAGCTGTCAACAGACCCACGACAGGGGGACAGTAGGACAGTTGCATATACTGTCGGAGCTGCAGTTGTGTCCCTCTGCCTGAAGGTAACCTGGTAATCTCCTGTACGGGGGGGGGGGGGGGCATTGGACTTCATTACTGAACTGCTGTTCCCATTTAGGATCTACCTAAAGAGATACTTCTAGATCATTTTGGTTTTGCTATGGCTTTGGGGAGCATTATGAAATGCACAACCTTCACTTTCTTATAAGCCAAAGAGCATCTCCATTTTATAAACTCTCCAGCTTCTCGGGTTGGAACAGTCCGACTTCACAGGAGTAGGGTTCTCAACACTCCTGTGTGCTGACGACCTGTCACTCGTGACCTGAGTCTCAAATCATGTCTGACATTCCCAAGTTTGCCCTGGCTCTCCTTGAGTACAAAGCCAGATCTATGTAGGTTGAGTGGGCCTCTCACCCCTGCCTTGGGCTCAAAATCAAAGGTGACCTAACATTTCCCCCATGACCTGCCTGATTCCCACCTCCTGGTTCTAAAACCTCATTTTCGCTCACTCCAACTTCAGGGCCAGAAATCAGACTATCGTCTGAATCTAGGATTATGTGACAAGAATGTGACTGCAAAACTGAGCTTTGTTCTGTTTTGGTCTCCAGCTCCTGGTTGACTTTTTTATTTTTGAGCTGAATGTCAAGAGCCAGCCACTCCTTGGGGTGCAGGGTTGGGGGGGAACGAGGGATAGACCTGAGCACCGCTCTTGGGCCTGCTGCCGTGGGCTTAGTGTGCATGTCCTCACTGGTTCCAGTGACCTCTACTACCGTCCTCAGTGCTTGTTCTGGAAGGTTGGCTTCTTAGGGGTTCAGGCCCTGTGTGCACCCAAATGACCAAAGGCCTTTCATTCCAAGCAGGCGATTGACTAGGGGGTCTCTAGGAACATCAGAATTGTCTTTCCCATGGAACCCCTTAGGAGGGGAGAAGCCCCGGGGACGTCTCTAGAGCCAGAGGAGAGGAATCCTGCCCTGTTGAAAGCCCCACTTCCCTTTTCCATATGACCTCAGATTGAGGGTCACAAGTAGCCTGTGGCTTTTTACACTGTGGGCAGAGACCCTAAATGTCACATAACGATTCTCATGGCAACGACGGGATTTTGTCATTGCAAGACAAATCTCATCTACCTGTGACTGACCATCTGGCCTCTAGTCCCTCTGAGAAGGTCTGGATGAAATATCTTGGGGCAAGAAGGACTTTGTGGGTGAACTTGTTTCAATTGGAAGGAGCGGCGTCTATCGAGTTGTCGGTCTTTTCGTGGAGAAATCAGTCACTGTTGTCTGCTCTCCTGACTTCTCCCACTTTCTTTAATCTCAGGGCTGCACGGGAAAGCCTGGGGACACCCATCACCCGTGGATGAGCTTTTCCCTGCTAATCAGAGCTGTAGCCCATTAGTGGGGTATCAAGATGGCTGCACCTTAAGATCAGTTCTGTGGTGATGCAAATAAGCAAGTTCTAACTCTCTGCTTGGCTCCTCACCTTGTGAGAAATGCAGGAGTGTCCTTGGGACTCATGAGGCACTATGTATGGAGATCTGAGGCTGAGAAGGCAGAGTCAGTGTCAGCCTGAGTGGCCACTAACAGAAACTGAACCTCAGACTGCAACGCAGAGGGAGGAAAAGCAGGCTCAAGGGTCCTGGTCCATCTTCTGCAGAGAAATCCTGAACTGTCTTCAGGTCGGAAGTGACCTGGCAGTGGGGCCATGACGTGGGAGTTGAGGCTAGGGTTCCTTGATGTTTTCTGGGGTGTCTTCTGGGTGGTATTGTTCCAGAGCGAGTTCCCCTCACTCTGGATCCACCTATGGGTACACTGATGGGCACCTCCTGGCCTGTGGAGCAGGCTTCTGGAGTCAGCACCATCCTGGATTATACCCTCTGTTGGGGAGAACCACTGGACCACCAGTGTCGGATTGACCTGCACTGAAAGCCTATGAATGGCTGTCCTTGGTTTGCCTCAGCTTCCCTGGTGTGAGGAAAGGGACTGCCATATGTGAGGGTGCACACCTATAGTCCCAGTGACTTGGGAGGCTGAGATATGAGAATTGAAAGCTCAAGGCCAGCCTCTGCAACTTGGCCCTAAGTAACATAGCCAGACTGGGTCTCAAAAGGGGTTTGGGGGAATGTGGCTCAGGGGCTTAGCACCCATGAGTTCAGTCCCCAGTACCCCAATAAAACACCCAAAGACCCTGTACTGACACTCCTACCCCAAAATTAACCAAAGTAATCATCTCAGTGTGGCATGGTCTAGAGCTGTCTTAATCCCTCGTATTTGGAATACACAGAGGGCACTATGTCCCACATAGCTTTATGACCTCTGGACCCCAAATACACTTTCAAGTGCCTCAATCTGTCACTGACTTCTTGAAGAAAGAATTCCCCATCCTGCACACCATAGCTCGAATTTTCTCTTACTGTGAGGAATGTTCTCTGGATTTGGAGGAACATACTTGGTCCTCCTAGCGTTTAATTGCTAGACTTTAGCGCTTAGCTTGCATTGATGTCTGACCCTTCATGCTCACTGGGGAAGATTCCAAGGACGATGGAGATAAGGGTGCCTTCTCCCAAGATTCTAGGTGTCGCTGTGTTGGGCTTCCCCTTTGGACAGGAGGCTTGACCATCTTTCACAGATGATTGGTTAGTGCCTGTCACTGTGGCTCTTTGAAGTAGAGCCCGTGGTTGACCAGCCTCCACTAATACTGACTCCTAAATATTCGAGGCTCCCTGAACATTCTGCCTTGGGCTTCCCTAGTATCCCACTCCTTGCCTCTTAAGATATCCATTCTCAATGTGGAGACTGACAAAACAGGAAAGCCCTTCCTGCCAAAAAGCTTGGATCTTGAAGTCATACATTTTTCTTTGACTTCAGAAAACTAAAAATGTTTCAATTCAGTCCTAGAAGGAAGGAATGCAGTCCTTTCTTCTCTTTGGTGGTTTACTCTGCAACCTCCATCTCTGCCTTCTGACTCCCAGGAAATGTGTGTGACCTCGACACTCGGGGTCCAGCTGGGCTGACCTGCTCCACAAGTAACAGGTGGGTCAGGCAGGACTTAGACCCAGATTGTGACCTTCCCTCACTGCAAGAAGGGCCAGAATTTTCCCTTTTTAGAAATGTCATTGTGGGGGAAAGGCTAGGGACTTCATTGTCATTTCCAGAAGGAAGCCTGCAGTCGGGACAAAGGCTGTGTACCTATTGCCTAGGGACCCCCACACCCCACCCCATGCCACTCTGGGGGGAACTTGAAATGCACACCCAAGTGGCTGCAGCAAATGTGTGGCACCTGGTTGTCCAAATGCCCAGTGAGTCTAGTCCTGTCACTCCTTGGTCACCAACCCCATTAGTCAGTGGATGAGACAGGCTTGGTGGATGTACCCATCTGGTTCTTAGAGGCAATGTTTCCAAGACTTTTGCCCAGTTTCCCTCCACACATTCAGGGTCTGGAACCCAGGAGAGATGGGGGTGGGAGATGGTGTCTGACTTCACATGGGCTCTTCACATGGCCCTCATCAAACTTCTGCAATAGAGTCCTGAAACTGATGGACAAAGATAACATTGGTGCCAGGGCTCCACACTGTCTTTTAAATCTTCCAGATGGGCTAATATAAATCTTTGCCAGGCTGACAATTCCCTTGGGAAGCCATTGCTTTCCCTGACTAGGATACAGTTGGATACTTAACAGAACCCCATGAGGGTGGTGGCTTGTGTCCTGTTGGGGCTGTCCCTGCATGCACCCCATAATGGGAGGCTAAGGACTCGCTCCATGAGGAAGGGTCTACTTTCTGTCTAAGGTGTTATTGTCCCTATGAGCAATAAAGTGGTGGCCAGACTGGAGAAGGACATCAAGTATCCATCCTGAAAATGTGGTCACCGAGGGTCTGACTGGCATTTCCTGACATAGTCTGGGGGTGGCTGACTAAGGGTCTGGATCTAAAGGGACCACAGCCTTCCCCCAGCCCTATCTGTACCCAAGTTAACTACTCCTGGCTGGGGGTTTTGCCCTCATCCGTGGGTGTGCATCTCACTGACCTTGACTCTGTTCTCCACAACACCCATGGAATATCACCCTATGATGGGTCGAGGCTCTGAGTCTCCACCCGGGGGATGAGCCTGTAGAGTGCCCCTAGCCAGCTCAGGATTACTAGTGTGAACAGGGGATACGTCCTTCTTACCCACCTCCTGTCCTTAAACCCTGCACCTGGCTAAGAACATGTCCACATCAGTGCCGTAAAGGACAGCATCTCCAGGAAGAGGGGCAAGTGTCTGTTAGCTAGAGTGTCCTGCACAAGACTCTAGAAATACTTCTGCCTTTCTTGTCACGTCTGAACCTCTGTCGGGGACAACTACCCTGATTGGAGTGAACTTGAGTTCTTGTTATGGTTTAGAAATGTTTGTCATAGAAAAATTCGAACATATCAAACATGGCCAGTGTCTCCAACTTACTCACCGCTGGCCTTGCTCATAGGGCTGATGATGGCCATTTTTAAAGGCAAAACCTGGGCCTCAACCTATCCAGGGCATGGGATAATCCTAGGATGGGAATGGGTACAAAAGAACTTCGGTGTTGATCCCCCCCACACCCCATTTTCCAAATGCGGCAGAGTGGCATCTCTTCAAAGGACAATGATTTATGACTTGAAAATCCAGGAGCATCAAGTCTATAGTTCTCCAAAGTAAGCCCTAAGGACGAGCTCAGGTTAGGATCATGGTCAACTTCTTATTCAGCATTGATATTGACTGTCTGCTTTCACCTTGGGGCACTGGACCCCCTTAAAGCATAACTGAGCTTCTTCAAGCAAGTGGGCTGACAGTTCAGAACCCCCATCCTGGTCCGGCTGTATTGGCCAGCTTGCCCAATAACTTGTTTCCTCTCCTGAGTCCATAGCCTCTGGAATTTTCTAGAACTTAAACTGTTTAAGGTGTAAGAGGACTGCTTCTGATCAGTCTATTTTTCAGTATGACTCGGTTTCTCGAAGTCTTTCTGCAGTCATCTTGGGGGACCTAGTGAACCCAATACCACCAGTAACTGCCTTGCAAAGCTTGAAGCTGACTTGGCACACTATTGCCATGACCTTCAGCAAGAATAATGTCACAAAGATGAGCTGGGCCTCTCTGTGGACACACGGTACTAAAAATCTGACCACTAATGGTGGCAGGGTTGGAGAGGGCATTGAGACCATGGAAATAGCCTCTGCCAGGAGCTTCGTGTCCTCTTGGCACTTACTGATGATGGTGTGCAAGCCTCCAAGCCATCAGGATGGTTCCAAACTTCTGAATTCTAGCACTCTTCTCAGTGCATACATCACCCACAATGAAACCATGGCAGAAACTGCTGGTACAACATAAAAGTGACCCAGGGATCACTTCTAAGGCTCACAGCACTATCAAGTACACACCACTAAAAATCGAGCCCACTGGGCTGGGGATGTGGCTCAAGCGGTAGCGGGCTCGCCTGGCATGCGTGCGGCCCGGGTTCCATCCTCAGCACCACATACCAACAAAGATGTTGTGTCCGCCGAGAACTAAAAAATAAATATTAAAAAATTCTCTCTCTCTCTCTCTCTCTCTCTCTCTCTCTCTCTCTCTCTCTCTCTCTCTCTCTCTCTCTCTCTTCTCTCACTCTCTCTTAAAAAAAAAATCGAGCCCACCAGCTGATCACATTACGAATGCATCACTTTGACATGTCAATCATACCATCAGTTTTTCTAAACGAGCCCAAAGGAAAACGAACAACCCACGTGGAAATTGACAACTTGCTCTCACTCTAAATACGCTTGATGAAAAACTATACACACTTAAAAATCAAAGCATTGTGCCCTCTTTCTCAACTTCTTAATTGTCAACGGATCTTTACATGTGGTGCTGGGAATCCATCCCAGTGCCTCACATGTGCTAGGCAAGGGCTCTACCGCTGAGCCATACCACCAGACCCGAATTACGTACTTGTGACTGGGAAACATGGGGAATGGCTACCACTGGATTACAACACTGGCAGAGCGCCCTGGGGTTTTAACCCATTGTCAAACCACAAAGGTCTCCTGTTAACACTTTGAAGAATTTTTTTTTTTTTACATTCAGCATACTTTAGTTAATAAAAAGTTCAGTCTTTGTTGACAGTTTTTACCATGACCTTTACCTACAGCAAATGCACACAATCCTTATATTCCGAGTCCTATGTTTGGGGAAGGGCAAGAGAATAGGCCCTCCTGCTTTCAGATACTTAGTCTGAACATAGAACCTTTTCATCTGATTAACTGGGACAAGTGGTGATCCCCAGCATTCCTCCACCTCAAATGGCAGACTCTGCCAGCAGGGTGTAGGGAGGACCAGGGATCTGTTGCCCGTGGTCTGCTGGAGCTGACTGTAGGGGGATGGTCAGGCTCTCCCTCCACTCCCTCTGTTCCCCCTTGCCTAGGGCTCCTGGCTGTTAGCATCTCTGCACTAAGACTTTCTTCTGAGAACACGTCAGGGGCACATGCTGCTCTCTAGGAGCAGGGGTGGAAATCTGCAGTCTGGAAGTAAGGAAGTGTCCTTGCTCCTGTATCTCTGGGAACCCAGGCCCGTGCAGCCCAAGCTGACCCCAGCCTTCCATGTCGGCATAGAGCCCAGCCCTCTGGGCCACAGGCCTCCGAGGACAACTGTTCTCCTCTTCCCCAAGCTGAGCTGGGATCCTGGCCCAGGCGGTCAGTGTGGGCTCTGTCTTCAGGGCTGCAGCAGCTGCTCCAGGTGAGGGGCAGGTCACCCCTGCCCAGGTGGAGGAGCCACTGCACAACACAATCCTGTTCTCAGAACTTCCAGGGACGTGGCCTAAGAATGCAATGCCTAACTTCTCGACTTCTTTGACTCGTTCAAACCTGTAAGTTGTCAGGTTACGAATTTCTGAACTCTACCACCTCTGAGGGGGAA
Source organism: Urocitellus parryii (assembly GCF_045843805.1). Lineage (NCBI taxonomy): Eukaryota > Metazoa > Chordata > Mammalia > Rodentia > Sciuridae > Urocitellus > Urocitellus parryii. The sequence goes on from NC_135533.1 coordinate 141,692,373, forward strand.
GGTCTTATTAAATCTTCATTGGTTTGGGGAAACCCTTACTCATGAAACCAAGGTAGAAGCTTCAAGAATAATATAGAAGCAAAGACCCTTTTCTAGACTCCTGGGAGTGTCGATTCTAATGATGTCCAGATCTGGCCTCCTGGGCCACAACGGGAATGTTCTTTGGACTTTCTTAGGAAGGTGACTTGCTGGCACCTGTTTTCTTGGTTTTGGGTGTGCAAAGTGCTGCCAATCAAAACTGACCCCGTCACCTCAGTGAGGCAGGTCAGGGATGTGAGGAGCTGAGTTGTCTTCTGATGTGTCTCCTTAAACTGGCATGTCTGCCCTCCCGCAGTTCTTCTGTATTTGCCCGTCACTGGTTCTCATGAAAGGAAGATGGTCTCGATCGGCTGCCTGGTGTTCTCCAAATTTCCTAGCTTTGCTTTAAAGGTAGGGTGGGAGGGTCCATGTGTTCTTCCCTGGGTTCCCCGGTGGAGGCTTGCAGCCTCCATTCTCAAAGTTTGAGGCTGATAGCAAGAAAATTCTTAAGGATCTGTGACCTTGAAGTCGTCTGCTCTCTCCTGCCCCATAAAAATCCAAGACGTGAACGTGCACTGTTAAATCACCAAGGCTGTCCTCGAACCTGTGATTTTCCTGCCTCAGCCTCCTGTGTCTCTGGGTTTGCAGGCATGCACCACCTCATCTTGGTGCCCCTCAGTTTTAAGTGTAAGGCTCACAAGGGAAGATACTAGGGCCACTGAAGCACCTGGTTATAAGTGGGGGGACTCTTCTAAGACATGGGACCATATGTGCCTTGAAGGGCAGAAGCTGATAAACCAAATCCTACTACTGAGTGGTTTTTCTCAGTGGAATTTCTTAATCAAAAGTAGTTGTCTGTCAAAACATTCAATGCTAGTTACCTTTATCTTTCACTTGATTGTGCTTACAACACCTGTGGGACACTCCAGCCCGAGAGTGTTATCCCAAGGAAAAAGGATGTGTTTTCCTTCTCAAACTGCAAAATCTGGTCATGGAGGAGCCCTGTGGGCTTGGAATTGAATCCAGGGCCTCATGCATGCTAGGCAAGTGCTCTAACGCTGAGCTATATCCTCAGCCCCAGAAGGAACAGCTTCAAGCTGGCCACTACATCCTCTAAAACTTATGTCGCTGGTCTTCAAGCACTTCCTAATACCATAGGAGACTTGGTTAAATTAGGACTTCAAAATATTATGGTTCCATTTACTAGTGGCCATACTTGGAACCAAGTCCAGGTTGTAAGTTTAATACCGTACTACAGTGACTTCTGTCTGTCATGGGCATTGGAATAGCAGAAAGTCACAGGTTCCCAAAGACACTCTTGCACAGAGTGAGAAATTTACATCTTAATCCTGCAATTCCCATTTCCCAACCTAGAATCCAGTATTCCTGATAAATGCAGGAGAATCTGGCTGCTGGCATCCTCAGGGGACATGGGACCTGGGGAGGAAGCTAGCTCAGCCATCACACAATAGTCATCATGCCTGTACCTTCCTGGGTGCTGTTTGACCAGCACAGAGCCCAACGTTGGCAAAGCACTCTCCACAGTGTTGGCTCCTCACTCCTCACTCCTCACCTAAATATCTTCTAAAATTAGATGAGACATAAGAACAATACCAAATACTTCAAGTCCAGAAGCTCTAGATCCACAAAGCAATTCTCTCTGAAAATCTACCTATGTCAGTCTCCACAGCCACCCATGAAACTAGAGATCTGGACTTCTCCAACTCGGGTTCCATGGATTCCTCCTGCCAGTTGTGCAGGGGGATTGGGACAAATGATGGTGATGGCCCCGAACCCTAATGTGTCCTTTTCCTTTGGGATGAGTCTAAGTGACGCATAGCCTAATTCTCTACTCAAAATGACAGTAGTTCCAGTGTGGTCAGCCTCCACTAGGAGGGTCAAACTATCTTGCAATTAAACCCTCCTCAGCTTCCCCACCCTCCACTTTCCTGAGTCCACTGGACCACCTGTGGCTTTGCCTAACCTTTTGGCCTTGACATGAGCCCATCCTGTCTCTGGATTAAGGTCAGCCACCTACAATCAACTACTAGTCCAATAGGCATGTTGGGTTTTCTCTACATCTGCTTCAGGGTTGGCCGTTGGACGCACCGTCCCGCAGGTAGACCTCCCAAGGTGAGTCCTGACCTCATGCCTAGGAGCAGGCCTCTGACATGGGTTTCAACTAAAATCCTAGATCAACTGAAGCCTGGAGGAGGGGCTGGGTTCTTGGACCACATGAGGCAAAGTAATCAGTAAAATCCTAAATGTCTCTTAAATGGGTGCTTAGGGCTAGTACAAGTCGAGGGATTTCATTGACTTTGTATACATGCTCATAACTCTGGTTACAGCCACCCACCTGGCAACCTCTACCACTCCTCCCTAGTCCCCTTCACCTTCCCCCAGCCCCAAAAAATCCCCTTTCATGTCATCTGAGACTCCACATGAGAGAAAGCATGGAATACTTGTCAGGAGTTTAGCTTATTTTGCTCAACACAAAGATCTCTGCCTCATCTTTCTATGGATGGCATCTCATTCTGTGGTTAAATGATGCTCTATACACACACCACACTTCCTCCATTCATTCGATCCATTGTCTCCCTTTGCTCTCTGCTGTAACTTAACAGCCCTACAGAATGATTCATGAAAAGACTGCAGAATACATGATTCTCATGAACATGCAGAATTTTCTCTAAAGATCATAATTGACGCCATAAATATTTCAAGTCTTGGCAACACAAATCTGAACATAACTTGCATTTTTATCAAACCATAACAAAATTGTGGCAGTCAACAGCAAAAGAAGCTGAGGAAATTATATGTGATCACAAAGGGATGAAGCAATAGGCTTTGAGGAAGCAGTGGGTCATTGAAATGGAAGTCAAGAAATTCCTAAAATTGTATGAAAACCTGAATTGACCAACCAGATCCTTTGGGACACAGTAAAACAAGACTTGCATAGCTGTGAGTGTCCACAGCAGGACAGACCTCAAATAGCCTAATGACGCATCTTAAGATCTTAAACAATAAGCCAAAGCAAAAAATTGGTAGACGAGAAATAAAGATCAGAAAGAGGCTAAAAATACAACGCAAAGGACCAAGGAAAGAGTTGATTCTCTGACAAGATACACAAAATTGACAAACCTTAAAATTGTCTGAGGAAAAATGCAACAGAAGCTGGCAAGAGGGGAGCTTTTTACAGATAATGCCAAAATCCAGAGAGTGGCGTACAACTTCTCAAAATGTTGCCAAACTGGAAGATCCAGAAGAAATGAACAAATTTCTAGACTCACAGGATTTACCAAACTTAGGTTGACATCCTGCCTAGACCAGTAACTAGCAATGACATTGAAGCAGTCATAAGCTGTTTCCAGAGAAACACTCTGGACTGAATGGATTCAGTTGCTGATCTTTTCCAGACCTTTGAAGAACTTACTGCCTTCATGAGTCAGGGAATTCATGTATTGCCCTAAAGAAACCAGATACGGACACAACGAACTAGATGAATATCCCTGATGAACATGAATGAGTAACACCTCAATAGAATTCATTATCTCAAAGTTCAAGTATTCTATCTCATACACCATGATCAAGTTGGTTCTGTTCTAAGGATGCAAGTTTCATCAACATACGCGAGTCTATACACGCAATGCGTTTCATGCAACCAATGATAAACACCAGACAATCGTCTCTAAAGACAGACAATTGGCTGCCTCGAACTTGGCATCCCTTTGTGGTAAACCCTGAATAAACAGGTATAAAATGATAAGAAGCCCAAATAACACAGGATATCTACAAATCACATAGCCAATATCAGACTGAATGGGAGGAGATAGAAAGCATTTCTCTAAAATCGGGAACAAGACGAGGGTGTTCACTCTAACTTTTGACCAAGGTTGGTGTGGAAGTACCATTCTGCAAGTCAACTTGTTCTGAATTGTTATTTTTAGACTCGAGGGACATGATAGCAAAATCTTATCCAGCTGGGGCAGGGATTAGACCAGACCACAGGGCTCGGATTTGGCCCAAATTCATCTGGGCTCTGTACTAGGACATGCTAGCTCCTCCCAAGGGAGGACATGATCACTTGGGTCAGGGGATGCCAACTTGGCCTGAACTGTCAACTCTCCAATGATAGAGAGTAAAGTTATTCTTGAAGACATGGTTTCCTCTACTCAATGCTGTCTCTGGGGCCATAACAAAACCCACTCATCTTATTGTAAATCCAGGAGGATTTTTGTGCCGCAAACTGCCTGGCCCCGGGCCGGCTGAGTCCCGCTCCTGCTGCCGAGCACTGCCTGCGGCACCCCTGCTGAGCGATCCCCTGCTGAGCTGTCAGTGCACACGGGCTTGCAATCTTGCAACCCGGTTGGGCACAAAAACACAAGCCAGTCAAACTGAGACAAAGTTTTATTTAGAGAGAGGCCGTGTGCGTCCCCTAACAGGTGGGTCCGCCACGTGTGGGTTCTACCTGAGCCGGGGGGGGTTTCCCCTTCCCCCGGAACACCCTCCTACCATCCTTTCCCAACCAATGGGAACTCTCCCATTACAAGAGTGACATGAGTAACCTGAGTCTTGAAATGGGCCCAGCTGAACAGCATGAGTCCAATTACCATATGAATGTGAATTGCTGGCTGGCAGTCAATAAAATCCAAAGGTGCCTGTATCAATATTTTTGCTGTGGCTCCTAACATCTGCCCCCTACTGTTTAAATAAACAACAGGCAAATGTGGCTAGGGACCGTGCCTGTTAGGTATGTCCAATTCACATATGGTTCTTACCCGTCATGGGAAAACTGACCTTATTGCGTCAGTCTCCTGGCTTAGGTTGATACCACTGTAACCGAATCATACCCGTCACTGACTACCGGTCCAGTATATAGCCATACCTGTGTAATAGGCCTATGCACCAGTGGGGGGGTGAGGTTCTTGCCTCACCTCTGTTGGCCCCCAAATTTAACCTTGGTGCCAGTGGGGGGGTGAGGTTCTTGCCTCACCTCTGTTGGCCCCCAAAATCAGACCATCACTAGCAGAAGGGAGAAAGACGCAGAATTGCCACGACACCAAGCCAATTGACGGCTCCTTTGGAAACACTGGTGACACATCGGCTAAGATATTTAGCACTACCAGTTCGCTGTATCAACAAATAGAACACAATGTATACAGGTGATACATAGTCCAGACAAGTTGTGTAAGCAGTTCAAAGTGGAGGAGTCTATCAATATGTCCATTTCCTCCCAAGGTAAATTAAGTCCTTGATTGAGCAGTTCAAATTGGAGGAGTCTATCAATATGTCCATTTCCTCCCAAAGTAAATTAAGTCCTTGATTGAGCAGTCTTATTGAGTTATTTTGATTGATGTATCAATTTATACAGTTTATAGTGATAGCTATCATAAAAGTTGTAGTTTGGTCTTAGTCTTCACCGGCACTGGGATGGAGATGGGAATTATGGCCATGTTGCTAAAGAGACATTATCCTGAACAGAATTATGAAATATAATGAAAAGGAAAGGTGAAAGTAAACAAACATATCTGTTAACCACCTTTAAAAACAAAATTTAATAACAGCTGTTTACCTAAAGTAAATTAAACCATATAAGTCACGTGACTAAATTTTTTTTTTTTGAATACTTGTATCTATATATACATGAGCGCTCCTTATAAATGAAATATGGACATACACACATACAGACATACAACACAAAACAGCATACATAACATAGAACATATAAGACAATAGTAAATAAAGGCCTTGTAGCTATAGCTAGGTGAAATCTCCATTGCAATGTTTAAAAACTTTACAGTTAAAAAAAAATAAATAAATAAAACACAGTCAAAAAAATAAAACTGATCAGAAAAACATTAACCTAGGTTTGTATGAGCTTAAAAAATAAGGTAAAATAAAATAAAATAAAATAGAACTTTATGATGTGGGAAAAATGCAAATAATAAAATAGATATTGAAAAAGGCACCGTGGTAAATCACTGTCGCAGATGCAAGAATAGCCAGGCTGGAACTCTGGATATCAGCTGTTATGGATTTGAGTCAAATCATCTTCTTTTTCTGTAGAAATTGTTTTAGTTAATCTCTCTGGAATCCAAATTGGTTGCTGTTCCTCCTGTGGAAAAACACAGACGGAGCCCCGACTCCAGACTATTACTGGGTCCGGACCTTTCCATTGTCCTGTTAGAATATCTTTCCAAAGTACCTTAGGCTTATGTACATTTTTCGGATACATATGTCTTTCCGCAGCACTAAGTCCTGATGAATCCAAATTTAGAAAGTTTAGAGTAAAAAGGGTTATTTTAAGTTTATCTTTGGGGGATATATACCCCTTACTAATTCCCTCCCTTTGCTTTAATAAGTACATTTTTATAGTTTGATGAGCTCTTTCAACTATGCCTTGTCCCTGTGGGTTGTATGGGATTCCTGTTATATGAGTAATGCCAAATGATGAGCAAAATTGTTTAAAAGACTTGGAGATGTAACCAGGACCGTTATCGGTTTTTAACTGTTTAGGAACACCCACAGTGGCAAAATTTTGTAAGCAATGAGCTATAACATCTTTAGTTTTTTCTCCAGGATGAAGGGAGCCCATCAAAAATCCAGAAGAAGTATCAACTGTAACATGTAAATATTTTAATTTTCCAAATTCTGGCAAGTGTGTGACGTCCATCTGCCAAATATGGTTAGGTATCAGTCCTCTAGGATTGACTCCAAGATTAACTTGTGGCAAAAATGTCACACAATTTTGACATTGTTTTATTATATGTCTGGCTTGTTCTTTAGTTATTTTAAAACGTTTTTGTAAAGTATTAGCATTGACATGGAACCTTTTATGAAAATTTATAGCTTCTTCTATTGTGGAGAAAATATGTATGTCATGTGTAGATTTATCTGCTAGTTCATTACCCAAACTAAGGGCTCCAGGCAATCCTGTATGTGCTCTGATATGTCCTATAAAGAATGGATCCTTTCTATCCCAGATTAGACCTTGTATAGCAGAGAACAAAGAGAAAACAGTAGAGGAAGGAGAAATCCTACCAGCATCTTCAAGAGATACGATAGCATTAACTACATACTGACTATCAGAAAATAAATTAAATGTAGAATCTTTGAACATCATAAAAGCTTGCAATACTGCATTGAGCTCTACCTTTTGAGCTGATTGTTTGGGTACTAAAAATGTAAAAGTTTGATCAGGAGTAACTACTGCTGCTGTACCATTATTTGACCCATCAGTGAATATATTTGGAGCATTTATGATAGGGGTTTTTCTTGTCATTTTTGGAAAAACTACAGGATGCTTAGACCAAAAGGACAACAAAGGATTAGATGGCAAGTGATTATCAAATGCAACACTAGATTTACACATGATTATTGCCCAAGTATTTAACTCATTAGCTAACTCATCAATTTGATCCATAGTATATGGAGTAATAATTTTATTGGGAGAAATCCCAAACACTCCTTTTGCTGCTTTTATTCCTTTGAGTATTAATTGCCCTACAGCCTCAGGATATCTAGTAAGAATAGTATTAGGAGAATAAGATAAATGTATCCATAATAATGGACCTTCTTGCCAAAATACCCCTGTAGGAATATTTTTTGTCGGTAATACAATAAATCATAAAGGCAAACTTATATCAATTCTATCCAAATGCATATTTTCCATATATGTTTCAATGATTTTTAATGCCTTTCTAGCTTCAGGCGTTAACATGCGGGGTGAATTTGGATCTGATGGACCTTTTAAAATATCAAATAAAGGTCCTAATTCTCCTGTTGGTATGCCTAGATAAGGCCTTATCCAATTTATATCTCCCAATAACTTTTGAAAGTCATTAAGTGATTTGAGTTGATCTACTCGTATTTGAATTTTTGGTGGACGGACCATGGTTGAGGATAATAGAACTCCTAAATAATTAATTGGAAGATTTAATTGTACTTTATCTATTGCTATCTCTAGATTATAATTTTTTAATAAGTTTGTAAGCGTGGCATAACATTCTAGCAATGTGTTTTTATCTTTATGTGCCATTAACACATCATCCATATAGTGAAATATCTGTAGTTCAGGGTTTTGAATTCTAAGTGGCTGGATTGCTTTATCAACATAAATTTGGCACAAAGTTGGGCTGTTAGCCATCCCTTGAGGGAGTACTTTCCATTCATATCTCTGATCAGGACCTTCATGATTCAGTGCAGGGATAGTAAATGCAAAATGTGGACTATCCTCGGGGTGAATTGGAATTGAGAAGAAACAATCTTTAATATCTATAGCTAGAACATGCCACGTTTTTGGTAAAGCAGACAGTTGGGGAATCCCTGATTGAGCAGGTCCCATAATAACCATCTCATTATTAATGGCTCTTAAATCTTGTAATAATCTCCATTTACCAGATTTCTTTTTAATAACAAAAATGGGAGTATTATGGGGAGATACGGAAGGTTGTATATGTCCTTCCGCTAATTGCTGTTTGACCAGATCATGGGCTACTTGTATCTTTTCTTTAGTTAGGGGCCACTGAGGAACCCACACTGGTCTTTCTGATTTCCAAGTAATTTTGATTGTCTCAGTGGCCCTTTTTGAAAACCCAATCCATGTTTATCTATCTCTTGATCTACTTGAATTGGTGCTGTTATATCTTGTTCTTGATCTCTTAATCTCTTTTCTTTTCTAAAGCCTTGTTTTGCCCTAGTAGTGGGCGCGTTAGGATTGACGTTATTTGTTAATGTCAATCCTAATTGATCTAGGACGTCTCGTCCCCATAAATTTATGGGGAGATGGTCCAATACATAGGGCTGTATAGTTCCTTCACATCCTTCAGGATCCCTCCAATCTAATACCATTGCACTTCTATGGGGATTAGTTGCCACTCCTAGGCCTCTAAGCGTTTGGGTCGCTTGCTGTAATGGCCAATGCTTAGGCCATTCCTGGCGAGATATGATGCTGAGGTCAGCGCCTGTGTCCAGCAGTCCATTAAAATCATGCCCTTGAATATTTAATTTTAGCATAGGGCGAGAATCTAAATTTAAAGATAGCATAGCCCAATCTACACCTGTGGAGCCTAATCCCTTGGAACCTCTTTCTACATTACAACTGGAAAATTTATCATGTAGGCTTGGTATTATTAATAACTGTGCTATTCTATCTCCTGATGAAATTACTGATATACCTCTTGGAGAACTAGCTATGATTTTTATTTCACCCTCATAATCGGGATCAATTACCCCAGGACTTATCATAAGTCCTTTAAGTGTAGAAGAACTGCGTCCTAATAATAAGCCTACTGTTCCCTGGGGAAGAGGTCCTTTTACTCCTGTGGGAATGATTTGAACTCCCATCTCTGGAGTTAATACTGCTCTGGCAGAGGCACAGATGTCCAACCCTGCGCTCCCTCTAGTCTGTCTGATGAGGGATCTGATGGATAATGCGTCCTGGGCACCACCTTGATGGTACTGCTGGGTTCCTCCATTGCCCCGTATATTTGTGGTTTTGGGCCCCGGGGCATTGGGCCCTCCAATTCGTTTTTTGACAACGGGGCCTGATGCCTTTCTCCACGATATCGTGGGTAGACACTTGGTCTTTGTCCATTTTTTGATAACGGAATACCCTCTATGGTGGTTTGAGAATGGCATTCATTAGCCCAATGTCTCCCTCTATGGCATCGTGGGCAAATACCCGGGATTCTACTCTTTTGATACCTAGCTTTGTTAAACCCTCCTCCTATGGGGCAATTTCTTTTAAAATGCCCTTCTTGATTGCAATTATAGCATGTTTTTGGCTTGGTACTTAAAGCCTGTTTTACTTCAGCTGCCATGACTTGTCCTTGTTCATTAATGTCTCTACATAATTTAATATATGTGTTTAAATCTTCCTGTTTCCACGGTCTAATGACCTCTTTGCAGCAACGATTTGCTTGATCGTAAGCCAGCTGTTTTATAAATGGCATTGCCTGTTCTGTATTTTCAAATGTCTCAGAGGCTGCTTCAATAAGTCTAGCTACAAAGTCAGCGTAGGGCTCATTAACTCCTTGTATTATCTTAGATAGTTGACCTTGAAAATCCCCTTGTCCCTTTAAAGTTTTCCATGCCTTAATTGCATTTATAGCGACTTGAGCGTATACGCCAGGATCATATCTGAGCTGTTGCATCTGTTCTTGAAACTCCTCTTTTCCCAGTAACATTTTCAGGCCTCGTTCAGGGTAACCTGCTTCTGCATTTTGCCTAGCTGTCTCCTTGCAAAATTCCTCATTGGCAATTTTCCATAATAAATACTGTCCTCTATTTAGCACAGAATTACACACGTTAGCCCAATCTGCTGGTGTTAAGTTCCAGCCGGTAATAGATTCGACCATACTGACTGTGAAGGGAGCGGCCGGGCCGTAGGCTGCTACAGCTTCCTTTAATTGTTTTATTATTTTGAAATCTAAGGCACGGTAAACTCGTTCTTTTTCTTCTCCCTGCTCAATTACAGGGCATGCTAGTTTTTGGGGTCCCGCCTCAGGATTCCGTTCATCATCTATGGAGGCAGGTAAAGCTGTTGGTTGAATTATGCCCTCTGGTGGTGGAACGGAGTTAGTAGCAGCCTCCCTATCTGACGACCGTTTTTTCCCTGAGCTTGCCTTGTTCAAATTTTCTTCTATCTGACTAGCTTGAGAGACCTTTTGTTTTGCTTGACCTAATATGTTTTCTGCCATGGCCTGGACCTCTAACAATTTACTTAACAGTTTTTCGGTTTGTTTTTTACTAGATTCTAATCTACTATAAAGGTAACGTAACCCAATAAGATAGGATAGAAGAAAGCCAAAACAGAATGAAACAGAAACGGAGAGGAGGAAAATGATTATGTCAATTTTCTCTCTCTCAGGGCCGAATAACTTCAAACCTTGAGTCAGCCATTTATCCCAACTCGTCTGGAAAAATTGTAAGGCTAGAGAGCCTGAAATAAGAGCAGAATAAATCAAAACAGAAATACCCATTCTGTCGCCTTTCCTTAGGGGCGAGTGATATTACTCACCTTTAAGTTTTGGGCGTTCCCAGTACAGGGCCACCAAAATGCCGCAAACTGCCTGGCCCCGGGCCGGCTGAGTCCCGCTCCTGCTGCCGAGCACTGCCTGCGGCACCCCTGCTGAGCGATCCCCTGCTGAGCTGTCAGTGCACACGGGCTTGCAATCTTGCAACCCGGTTGGGCACAAAAACACAAGCCAGTCAAACTGAGACAAAGTTTTATTTAGAGAGAGGCCGTGTGCGTCCCCTAACAGGTGGGTCCGCCACGTGTGGGTTCTACCTGAGCCGGGGGGGGTTTCCCCTTCCCCCGGAACACCCTCCTACCATCCTTTCCCAACCAATGGGAACTCTCCCATTACAAGAGTGACATGAGTAACCTGAGTCTTGAAATGGGCCCAGCTGAACAGCATGAGTCCAATTACCATATGAATGTGAATTGCTGGCTGGCAGTCAATAAAATCCAAAGGTGCCTGTATCAATATTTTTGCTGTGGCTCCTAACATTTTTGGAAGAGAACTTTCTTCCATTACTCAAGAAACATATTAGGTATTTACCGTGGATCTTTCAAATGCCTCCCTTAATTCCTTATGGCTGGCGTGGAAGAATTCCAAGTTCCATATCAGGAAGCCTAGGGCTCAACATCTGGAAAGATGTCCAACTGTGGAAGAAACAGAATTCCCCCTGAGGTGGGTGCTGCCCAAGGCCTGCTCTCTTTACTGTTGACTGGGATGAGGCCTCGAATGGAGACCATGAGGGGACGAAAGGGAGCTATACTGGAACTTGGCTCTGCCAGCTCCTCTAGACGGTGGCTAGATTCCAAACTTGTGAATTCTCCCACTCCTTCCAGGGCATGGCTCATTTGACTTAAAGTCATTTTTCATCAGGAGAATCTATAGACAATACTGGTACAGCATGAGAAATGAAACACAGATTTCCAAGTTTCATGGACAGCAATTTAAACAAACTGAATTCATCATGTGCGGAGCCAGTGTGTGGCTTTCTGATGTCCAGCATATCAAGGTGGTTTTTAATAAAAGAAACTGGAGTGTAGGATGGTGGCAGCAAGGGGCAAGGAGGAGGGATGCGAAAGGGAGAGAAGGGCAGAATGAAATTAACAAGGCACTCGTGTGCATGTACAATCATGTCACAATGAACCCCATTGATGATGACCATAACACAGCAAGATATGAAGGGGAGATCAATTTTGAGCTTAATCCTATAAGAAAACTAACCTGCATGCCATGACAATGGTCCCCTCAACACAGCTCATGAATACCTTTAGCTGCACGCTTACAATGCAATGTTAAGCACTTAACAGCTGAGAAGCCATCCTCAGCACCTTTAACCAGCAACACAGAAAAGCTAGGACTGGAGATAATGCTGGCAAAGTGCCTTGGCTTTAACCCACTGTCAAACCATTGAAGTCTTCTGATTAGAAAACCCTGAATGTTCTATGTATCTAGAATCCTGCGCCCTGAAAGGGGGGAGCATGGCCGCCTCCACCTGCAGCTACATGTTGTCGAAAGTCGGACCCCAGCAGGTCCTGCGATCTGTATCCCGAGGGAACCCCACCCAGAGGGAAACTCCTGTTGCCCCCACCTCCAGGAGGCTCGGCTGCAAGGAAGCTCCCACTTGAGAGCGGTTGAAGTCCTTTCCTTCTCAAAGAGAAGGCGTCTGGAAGCATGAACAACTTTTCCCAGGACTGGCTGGAAGGAAGCGAGCTCTGAAGTGGTCCCCTCTCTGGGACTCGCTGTTGCATGCAACGAAGCAATGTAACTTAGCCAATATCATGTTAGGGTTTGAATGTAAGGTGTCCCCCAAAAGCCTGAGAGAGCATAAGGTCTAATGGGGAAGTGACTGGGTTGCAAGGGCCTTCACCCAATCTGAATTAATCCCCTGACTAGGATTAACTGAGTGCTAACAGTAGGCGGGTAGGGTGTGGCTAGAAGAGATGGGTCCTTGGGGTATACTTCTGGGGTTTAGTCTTTGTCAAACAGATCTCTTCTTCCTGCCCTTGTCCTGAGCCACTTTCCTCCTCCACCCTCCTCCACCATGATGTCCACCCTCAACTAAACTTTCTCCCCTCTAAAATTGTCTTTGTCAGGTCTTTTGTCATCTTTTGCACCACTATGACCAAAAGCAATCATTCAACAGGTATCTGCAACTTCCCTCTCTACTGATTTTTCCTCTTAAAACAAGACCTCCCCATACCCTTTACCCCTCTTGCTTCCACATGAGATAACATGACCCTTGACTTTCCAAGTTTGGGTTTTTTGCTTAACATAATGGTCTCAAGTCCCGTCTATTTTCCTGCAAATCTCTTTATGGATAAATAAAAGTCCATTGTGTATAGATATCACTTTATTTTCTTTTTTTAATTCACAATCCATTGATGGAAACAAAGGCTGACTCCGTAGTTTGGCTCTTGTGAATTGTGCTACTATAAACATGGGTATGCGTGTATGGCTATAGTATGACTTTTCTTAATTCCTGAGGATAAATACCAAAGAGTGGCACAGCTAGATCATACGGTGACTCCACTACTATTGGCTACGTTAGAATCCCTTCAGCAGTGTGTTCCTTCCCTTCCATTCTCTCCAGCATTTGTTAATGAGATTCTAACTGAAGTGACAAGAAAACAGGCTTATTTCCGTAATTGCTAAGAATGTAGAACATTTTCTCTTACTAGTCACTCTGTTTTGAAGTGTCTGTTTAGTTCACTGGCCCGTTGTTTGGGTCATTATTTTTGGTGTGAATTTTGAGTTCTCTATAGATTGTGGATATTAAATCTCCATCACAAGAGTAAGAGCTGACGCAGGAGGATCTTGAGCTCAAAGCCAGCCTCAGAGACTTGGCAAGGCCCCGGGCAACTTAACGAGATCCTGTGTCAAAAACTAAGGACTGGGGATGTGGCTCAGGGGTTAGGCACCTCGGGGTTCAATTCCTGGTACCCTAAAAGTAACTAGCAAAGACTTCCATTCTGAAGATTATCTCAACATTGTTTGCTGTGCAGAAGTTTTCTAACTTGGTGGCATGCTGCTAGCTCGGGAAATAATGGCAAGAGTTTTAGGGGTCCTATTGAGGAAACTCGGTGCCTCTGCCCATGTGCTGGAGTACTGACCCTACATCTTCTAGGACTTGGGTAGTTTCTGGTCTAATTCCTAGGTCTCCGATCCATTATTTTTGGGTTGAATTTTTAACAGGATGAAAAGGTTCTCAGGTATCTCTGATATCGTGCTGAATACATTAGCTCTAGCAGTATTCTGGATTTTTTTTTTTTTTGGATCTTCTACATACAGAATCGTACCTGCGAACTGAATCTGCTTCCTTTCCTACTCTGTATATTTCCTTCCCTCTCCTCTTTGCTCTGGCGAGTATTTCTAGTACTGTATTGAACAGGAATGGAGTAGACATTCTTGCCTTCCAGATTTTAAAGGAAATGCTTCATTTTCCCCAGTCACTATGATGATGGCCTTGAGTTTGTCATAATCTTTGATGTGGTAGCTCCTACCCCTATTTTCTTCAGTGACCCCATTATGAATGCCGAATTGTCAAAGACTTTCTTTCCATCACTAACTTTTGTCCTTAACTCTACTTAACATGATAAACTATTTACTTGCATGTTAAACCATCTCTGCATTCATGGGATTAAAGCAAGCTGGTCATGCTGTGTGATCTTAATCTGTTGAACACAACTGGCTAATATATTAAGGATTTTTGTATCTGAGGTCATCAGGAATATCAGTCTGCAGTTCTTGATGGTTCCTTGTCTAGTTGTAGATGGAGTGATACTGGATTCCTAGAATGGATCTGTAAATGTTCCAATTTCTATCTTATGGAATAACTTGAGAAACATTGGCATTTTTTTTAAATGTCTGGAATTCAGCTGAGAATCCATCTGATCCTGGGCTGCTTTAATGGAAGCCTTTTGATAATTGCTTCTATCACATCACTAGTTACTACTCCTGCTTAGGCTATTTCCTCTTGATAAATCTTTGGAGCAAGATCTACGTCTTCCAGGTTTTCCAACTTGTTAGTCTGCTTTCAAAATAGTCCATAACTCTCTGGATTTTTGTAACATCTATGGCAATCTCCTTTTTCTCTTCTAACTTCATCTGGGTCATCTTCGATTGGGTTAAGGGCTTATCAATCTCTGAAAAGATAGGATCAATGTCTCATGGAGTTTTAAAATCTTTTTGTCTGGGGTTCTGAATGATTCCTGTAGCTGGATGTCAATCTCGTGCTTGAGGTTTAAGAATTGTTTCCCTGAAGAGGCTATTCATTCTATTAACTTGCATCTTTCCACACTCAATTACTTAAATCCTATTTATAAATTCTTACTGTTGTCCCAGACTACTTGTATCTTCTGGTCATACTTACATTCTCCAATACTATCTGAATGTTCAAGGCTGGCCACTTTGTCTTCCAACTGAGATTCTGACTTCAGCATAGTCTATTCTAGACTTCCAACTGGATATCTTAACCACCGTCTTTCATTTGAGATTCCTGTTTGGTTCTTAACATTCGTCTCCTTATTGACTTTGCACTCAGATCCTGTGCCAACTTCCTTAACTCAATTGTGCTTTGTGTGCTTGGAATTCAGAGACCATTTCTCTTAAGGTATTTCCATTTCATCCACTTTAGTATTAAGAGTCAGTTGCTGGTGGATCACGACCTCGAGGAGGCAGCCAGTTACCTCGTGCATGTCATAGTCCTGTGGTGGGTTTTCTGCATCTGTTGGGATGGATTTCTTTTCCACTCTCATGTGTGGGGCTTCGTAGGGCACACAGCCTTGTTGCTAAAGCGTCCTAGAGTGATCTAGATGGAGACCCCTTTAAGTGTGGTATCCACAGCCTCTGTTAATCCTTGCTATAGAAGTGGGTGTCCAGTGGTGGGACCTGAGACCCCCTCCAGCCGTGCCTACTTGAGGCTCTTGTCAGTGGGAGGTTTTCTCTCACCTGTTCTCTGTATTAGAGTACAGCTGATGTCGGAGTGTGGCTAACTGGTGGAGAAGGTCTTCTGTCTTTTGGTGGCTTTAGTTCAGAATCCCTACCCTGTGAACCTAGTTCTCCTTAGATCCCTCCCTAGCACTCACAGAAAAGGGGAAAGGACGATGATGAAAGCAAAGTCCAATATAGCATCTAAATACCTGGCACCTACTACAACACCTAGGATGCTAATTAGCACAAAAACAGGATGGGTGGGCTGAGCAGTTGCCAGCAGTTAAACCAATAAATAACCATGAACCGCATCTGGCACTAAGGAAAGAAGATTCTTAATGAAACTGTCTCCACCGAGTCTCAAACAGTCCACAAGAACAGACAGCATTGCCTGTGTCCAACTTTTCTATTTTTTGGGGGTGGAGGGGAGTGCTATGTACCAAGAAGTCAAGGGCTGGGTGGTATTGGCCACTTTCTTGTGTTGCTTGCTGAGCTGGTAGCTGGAGTGGCCAAAAATAAAGCTGGTTGAAATAGCTGTTTCCCTTCTCGCCAGTAAGATGGAATAACTATCAAAGGAAATTCTGTCTGGACAAGACCATATGGATGCACCCCCAGGGTAGGGCTCCCACAGTTCCATGAAGGGCCTTCCAGTTTCTGGAACTCACTGGGCCTCAAGGGCTTCATTGGGTGGTATCACTGAAGAGATTGCCCACTCCTGTAGCCAGGCAGATGCCAGTCTGGGCTGGGAGCCTGGGTCTTAGGAGTCTCCCAAGAATCACTGTCATGGGGTGGGGACTAAGCCTGGGGAGTCTGTATTCACAGGCAGCAGAGTGTGTGGAGGGTGGGATCCCCCGAGTGTACTCACACCTGCCTGATCCATTTCCCAGCCCTCCTTAGCCTATCCCATGAGCCATCCGACTCAAAGGGAGAGCATGTTGCAGTCCTCTGTCTTTCTGGCTGGAATACCCTGGGTACCATCTGCTGTGTCCATTTCACACGTGGTCTATGTCCACCTTAGATGATGAGTACCAGGAATGTGCTGGAACAAGGTGGTGGCCTAAACGTGGCTTCTGCTTCCACTCTCCACTTGCCAATTGAGAAGTAAAAAGCACTTTTCAATACCAGGGTGTTGTGCAGCCTCTGATTTTGCTAAGTTCAGGCTGCTGTTTTGATCTACAGGCTCTTCCATGCTAGATGTCCCCTTTGCAGCCAACCAGTGCTGCGGCTGTTGCCACCGCCATAGCAGGCTTGACCCCAATGTACTTTCTTGTTCTCTGTTCAATGCTCCCAAATTTGAGTCTGTCCAATACTAAAGTTCTGTAAGTCCCCTCTTTCACCTGAGAGCAGTATTCCCTCAGCTTGTATCCCAAGCCATGGAGCAGCTGGAGATGGACTTCTCTAGCGTCTTGAATCTCCCAGTCTCCCAGGTCAACAGGAAGCAGATGGCCCTCCTAGGGCCAGGGGCACCACCTGCCCTCCCACTTTGACAGGCTGCTTGCAGGCAGGCAGGGTGGGGGAGTGTCGTGACCCCTTGCTCGCAAGGAAGACGCAACTCAGGAATCTTCTTTCAGCAGTTAATTCAGGCCCTTGTTTTGACATGTCTTCTAGCTTCTACTACTTCTACTACTATTACTACTACTACCACTACTACTACCCCCGTGTGCCCCAGCCTTAACAAAGCAGATAAAGCCCCAATGCACAACTGCCACGTGGACTTTTCTCATAGGGTGCCAAGTCACAGCGTGCCAACTCATTCTGATAAGGAGTTGTTTGTCACAGACTACAGTGGAGCCAGCGCCATCTTGTAATGGCGGCCACAGTGCACAGAAATGGCTCACCACAGGGGAGAGCCAGAGTCCAGCTGTCTGTGGCCAGGTGGAGCTGACCATCCTCCTAGGACCCCCTTGCCTCCTGTTCTGGGCTATTCGAAGCTCTACATTAAGACTTTGCTCCTGTGAACACACAAGGGCACATGCTGCGCTGGATCCAGGAGCAGGGGAGGCAATTTTCAGGCAGGAAGCAAGAAGAGTGCACTTCCTCTTGTATCTTCAGGAACCCAGCTGCTGTGGTATGAGGCCAACACTGACCCAGCCTTCTGTGTCTGCAGGGAGCCTGGCCAGCTGGGCCCTCAGGCCTCAGGTGGCAACTCCACTGTCTTCTCCCCCGCAGCCTGAGCTGGAATCCTGGCCCAGGCATCCAGTCCACCCCTGTCTGGGTGGAAGGACTGATGTAGGAGGCTCAATTTTTATACCCAACCACGTCCTGTTCTCAGAACTCCAGGGACATCACACTCTTGTCCACCTCTAATTGTGTTTTCCTCTCAATGACATCTTGAGCTTGGCCTCGTTTACTATGTCAAATATTCCTGACCCATGAGCTTAGGCAGAGTGATTAAGACACACCTGGTTTCTGGTCTCCGTGCATGCATAGTGCTGTCAGTCAAAGCCAACCCCCGTGTCCTGGTGAGATGGGTCGAGAGCGCAATGAAGAACCAGCTCCCCCAGGTCCTGGGCTCTGGTCTCTCTCTGCTCTCTGTGAAAGGTGGGAGACCTCCTCTGCAAGGAGGCTTTCCCATCTGCTTTCAAGATAACCTCAGTGACGGGAGCCAGACAGGATTGGCTGACCACATACCCACTGTTCTATGGGTGGCTGTTGACCATCCTTGCACCTTTGCTTTTGCCCATTCACTGGACTTTTTTGCAGAATCCTTTTATTTCCCTTGTCATCTCCATTGTCAGGAAAGAATGGAGATAAAAAGTCTTAGTGCTTCCCCTGACACCAAAAAAAAAAAAAAAAAAAACCCCACAAACTTGTCACTTGTCTAAAATGTCTAAAAAAAAAAAAAAAAAAAAAAAAAAAAGGTTGAATTTAAACCCTTCCTGGGGAATTTTCTCAGCCTGCCTCTGCTTCAGGGGGGAGGGGATGCTTCTCTCCACTAGAGACACTGCTGGACTTATTTCTGTATTGAAAGCAGAGAGCAAGGCAGGGGTCACACCAGAGCCTGGTCCCTACCATCTGTAGGAAGGGGGATAGACCTTTCCTTTTGTCATCCTTAAAGGGTTTAGACCTTCAATGGCATTATGGTAATGAAGCCTAGCATTAGGGACAAGGACTAAATCCCTATTGCCTGGGTACCCGAAGCAGCCTTATGACCAGCTTGCAGACTGCAAACAGCTAAAGGTGTGTAAGGAACAACTGGATTGCATTTTTGGTCAAGAGGCATCCAGCTGCGTTATGGCCTCGGGTGCTGTGATGCAAATCAGCTTGTCCCCTTAGCATGGAGGATTTCTATTAGGGCAAGACACCTCTGTGACTGGAACCAGATAAGGGTTGGGTACACACGCCGGGGGGCAGAGGGGCAGCGTGCCTTCCTTCCACCAGCAGCCTCATGAAGTGGAAGCACAAATCTACACCCTGCCCTCGAGGGTTCTATTCACCTCACATGGCCCCTAGACTAGCACAGATACTGCCCTTCACCTGCCACTGCCATAGCAAGTGTCTGCTGAGCATCTTGGCTCAATTGGCCATCTTGGTCTCTGATGGTCCCAGGACGCTGAGGATGTACACCCGAAGAAGCCGTATTCTGACCTTGGTGTGCTAAACTTGCTGCTCCATGGTAGCTCTGTGGACCTAACTCTGAGAATATGCGTTGACCTGTGTTCCTTGTGTCTAGTTCAGTGGCACACAGCACGTTCATGTGTTAGCTCTCAAATGTGTTTGAGGGGACACCTACCCAACCTCAAATCTTATGTATTCATTCAGCGAAATGTGGTTTTGCTAACCCCAGGGCTGGATCATATATACTCCTGTGAATTTCCCTGAAAATTCATCTTATATAAAATTCATCTTTAATAAAATTTTCTACTTATGAAAATCATGGTCACAATGGATGGTCTTTGGGGATGTTACATGGCTTCTCGTCTAACACACGTGGCTTGAGTCTTTTAAAGTTACCTTGAACCTGTTGAAATGTGGCTTGCCTTTGGCCTTGGATCTACTAACAATACTGCTTAAAGTGGAGCAGTGGAAGGTTGGTTGTGGTAGGCAGACCAGATCAAGGTAAAACAAGTCATAGAACTGAGTTCAAGCAGGAAGTGGGCATCATTCAAGCATTTCTGACAGACACTGGCATGTGTCCTCTCGTCTCATACTGACGCCATCCCTGGCAAAATGTTAAATGTTTTTTAGACTAAACTTATTAAATGTTTCATAGCTATCTTACCAAAATCTTGGTAATTAGATGTGCTGGGGGGTGGGTTATAAAAGTATCATTCAGGGAAATGTATCTTGGGTCTCCAGCTCATCCTGAACCATCTCACTAGCATGTGGTCCAATATGGTGGCCTTCATGAACGAACTGAGGTGTCGGCACTCTGAGCATTTCCGTTTTCAGCCCTGGGTACGGTACTGTCTAATAACAATTGGCTTGATTGATGGCCTTACCTACAGATAGATGTGAATACATCTGCAAATGGTTGAACTCGGTGAAAGCTTAGCTGGGAGTAGAAAATTCTGTGACTGTGATCTCTGCAGCTCATTTCTGGAAGTGAGACCTTATCAATGAGCATGTGGGTTCCTGATACCTGGGCACACAGAGGAGCAGGAATAGGAATTCTTTGGGGGACTCCAGTTATATACACTAAAATCCCACTGTCTCAATTGTTCTAAAGCTTTCGTCCTCAACGGGGTTTTACGGAGGACATGTAACTGCCACTAGTGTGTTTGTGTCAGCTGTAGATCCCCCAACACAAGGTCACCCCTTGACCGATGTTTGGCTGAGATCTAACGCTTTAGAAATTCTGCCTGTACCTAATGGTGCACATTTCCTACTGGAAACACATACCCCCTCTATTTTGGGACACCATCAGGAAGCAGAGTAGTTGAAGTTCTTTATGGACAGAAATCATCAGTGTGGTAACAAGCTCTGAGCGAGGGAGTCGTCATATCATTTGCAGTTGAATCACTGGAGTTGTCTTGGGTTCAGACCTGTTCATCAAGTGGAATTCGAGACTTCCCCAGTCTGGATTCTGAAGGAACAGAATTCAGTCATCTCTAGTCTGATTTGCTATTGACTTTTGCTCTTCTGCCAGTGACCTTAATCTGACTGAAATTTTAGGTTGACTTAAGGGACTCTGAAAGCAGAAGTCACTGTGGCTGTTCATGATCTTTTTTTTTTTTTTTCTTACATGAAACTTGAGGCATAGCCCTTTTCCCAAAGGAAATACCTGTTTTCATTGAGGCAAAAGTAGTATTCATTCTCTCAGAACATAGCCAGCAAAGATCTGGATAAAGCCCTAAAGATGAGTCTTCTCAGGCATTGCTTATATAAAAGTGGCTTAGAACTATTTCCTAGAGGAAAGCCACCAGGAACTCCCCCCTAGTCAGTGTTAAGGTCTAAAGTGATATTGCGGCAACTCTGCTTGTTGACTGAGTATTCTATGCCATGGACCTTTATGTCGCACTTCAAAGTCCACAGGAAAGGAAACGTAACGGATTTCCTTGAAAGACAAAGTAAAGAGGATCGCCCTCTTATGATCTACCCTGTGTAGATCATCTTATTCTTTAGAGCAGGGCAAGCACCTGACAGTTGCCTTTCTAGACCCAGGAAATAGTCTGTGGTCTTGAGCTGGGGTCAAGACCTTGGGGAGAATGGGTAGCATTTTCTAGAGTAACCCTGGCTGTAGGCCTGTGGGAGGTGGTACTCTGCACAAGTTGGGAACTAGTCCCAATTCCTCTTGGAGCATCCCAGAGGTGTCTGGATGACTTCCCATTGTGATTGGGGGAAAGGGTGTTGGGCATCCAGAACTGAACAGGGTAAGATAAGCGGGGGTACTTCCTAGGTTGAAGTTTAGCACAAGAGCCTCATGTCTCTGGTCTCATGTCTCATGATGTGAGGACCAGGTATGTTGACAACTTGAAGTTTGGGCACCTGAGCGTCGGGGCCCCTTGGCCTCCGATACCATACAACTCCCATAGAAGCTGGACTGGATGTGGTGGTCTATGCTAGATCCTTGGGTCTCACCATCTCGATGGCCTCAATTATTTTCAATTATGGCACCACAGACATGTTCTGATTTGTTGGAACCTTTCCTTCAAGTGTTTAGAGAATGTAACTTGACGGCTATGTTGGACCTAAACTAAGTCATACCTACTTATGACTGGATGTTATTGTATGGGGTGGGGGGCAATTATGACTAACAGTTTTCTATCATTACATCAATGTCTCTTTGGCAAAAATGTGAAAGGGAGAGAAGGCATGTCATAAAATGGTACATGCTTGCCCTTAATCAGGATTAAAAAATAAATCTTGCTTTGGGAATCGATGTGCCAAACTGTCATGCCAAACTCTCATTCCAACAGATCCCTATGCTCACAGCAGAATTCGATGACTTTGGTGGAGTCGTTGAGTCTGACCCTAGACTGGAATCACCAGTCACTTAACTGGACAAGTTGGTTCACACAGGCTGGCCAAGGATACCTGTCCAATGCCCTCGGAAAGATGGCAACAGATCTCAGAATAGACTACAATACTCGGGTGTGATTATAATAGGAGAGCCTTCAGGTGGAGACAGCCTCTGTAGCTCCTAGAAGCAGCTCCTGGAGCAGGCAGCCAGGCATCCAGGGCCACGCCTAGGATTTCTCCCTGCTGCTTCAGACCAAGAGTTGGGCAAACAATTTTTGCTGCTGAGGTTCTTCCACGAAGAACCATCATTCCTTTTTTTTTTTTTTTTTGAGGTACCCTCTGGTCTGTCCTTGGGCAATAGGCTCAAATGAAATAGTGACAGTTCTGAGCATCCTGGTCATCGCCACAGACTGACTCGGAATCCTAGGGCTTGGCTGTCAACGTCGAATGTATATTTCTGCCGATTTCTTATCCTTTGTTGTGGGAATTCATTCCTCCACATGGGGTCAGCACTGAAGTCTGGGGGAAAACCAACTTCTTGCCTCCTGATCAGAGCTCTAGCTCCCTGTGACCACAGGTTCGTGGACTTCAAACCTAGTTCCCTCCACATCTTCATGTTGGTACCACTCCTCGTGTCCCTCTGATACATGCTGTGCTCCCCAGAATTTGGGGGGCGGACCAGGACTCCTTCCCCAGCTGCTTCGTACAGAAATAGAGGCCAACCTGGCTCAGCCAGTCCCTGAATGAGAAGCAGCACGGAGAACAGGGCTCCAGTTAACAGGGATTTTGGAATGGCTGGCAGATCCATATAAAGAATGCTGTCCTGTCACCCAACTAATGATGGGATGAGCTGTCTGTTCCTTCTCTGATCCCTGCACATGGGCAGATCCATGGAGAAACAGAATGTGGTTGACTTAAGGCAATGTTCAGGCAATTGATACAAAGAGCATCCCAGCTTCAAAACCACCAATATAAGGTGTAGGGGACATCATGACCTTTTTTGATAAAGGCTCAGGGAGGTGAAGTTAAAAATTCCTGAGATCACAAAGTGAGTAAGAGAACAACCTTCAGACTCGGATCTGTCAGACCTTAAACTATACTTTCAATGCTACTGTTGACCATCTTCAGGATGTTCTTCCCCAACCTGCAGGGAGGTCACTCAATCCCATGTTCACACAGAAAGGGCCTCCCCAGCATGGATCCTTAACTGCCTACAAGACATGAATGACCCCACACTGCTGGGGGCAGATCACCCCTTACATCTGTTCAGAACCGAGTAGCAGATACAGGGGTGTGTAGAAAAGCATATGTGCTTTCTAAGAGCTGCGAGTTGGGGGCACTTATCACAACTGCCCTAGATAGATCAGGATGGTTTAGCTTCTGAGCTTTTATTTTCTCAGCTGTAAAATGGGGATAAGGAGCTGGGGGAGTCTATGCTGGAAATCCTCTGGATTTTCACCTTGACATTCAATCATCAGCCATGCCAAAGCTGCCTGCAAGACCAAGTGTCAGACCAGTGTCCCGTATCTGGACACAAAGCCTTCTCGGCTCTAGTGCTCCCCAGTCAAGCATACAAGGGGACCCTTGTACTGACTCAGACCACACAGCAGGTCCTCTTTCTCCTCCACAATGAAGTCCCTGTGAACACGGACATCTTGCCATGTTCCAGATGGCCAGCCTGTTCTCCTGATGCGTCACTGAACAATCCTCCATGTTTCATGGTCCTGTCCATTAATAGTCTGTTGTTTAAACAAAGTGGAGGCCTCTGGCTGGAACTGCCACTCGTAATCTGCAGGCTCTGTACTGAGAAGCACGGGAGCTATGTCCACAGACCGAGGAAATTCCAAAGAATGAAATGGAAAATCACCAAGGGAACCAGGTAATGGCTGGACAGGGGCCGAGGGTGTCCATCCCAGATCCTTGGGTACCTTTGGAGAGCTACTGGTGTGCTCCTTAGGCCACTGGGAGGCCAGGATCTCGCCATCCTGAGATCCACGGAAAGGTAGAGATACACAAGCATCAGGCACTGACCTTTGCTAATGGCTGTGGGTCTGGAGTTGGTCCCAGCTCTGTTGCTTTGTTATGAAACCTGGTTTGATCTGAAAAATAGGAACCAATTTCAGCATTAAGCACTTGTGGGGACCTACATCATGGTTCCCAGTGCTCAGAGCACCAAGCACACAGAAGCCCTGGATCCATTGTGAAGCCTGCAACACTGGCCTGCAGTCACTCCCATTTCCATGGGTGGTGACACTGGGAGTGTTGGGTTTTCTCAGGGGACTGGCATCAAGGCAGAGGCTACAAGGGCTTCCTTGGGCTCAACCCCCTGGGGAAGGAGGCGGGAGTGCCGCTGCCACACAGGCCCAGTGACGGACCCCACAGGGAGCTCTGGAACTGGCAGGTCCCTTCAAAGGCATCAATATGGCCTTCCCAGCCCCTCATAATGACGTGGCTGTGCCATTGGTTGGAAGCCTGGCGAGAGAGCATGTGACCTTGGCCTAGGATGCACCCCACAGATGAGGCAGCCTCAGGAGGACTGAGAGCCAGGGAGGCAGATGTAGGGAGGTCTGGGTGCAGCATAGGAGACATGGGGAGCTGGGGACAGTCTCCTGGAGGTGGCATCTTGGCTGAGTTGGCCAGGTGAAAGACATTAGGAAGAGCTCCAGACAGACCTCGCAGCTGAGGGGTGGGGAGGGGACGAGGGGAACAGTTGGCCCCACTGACGCCCTCTGACATCCCTGGGGCACACTCACCTGCGTGTGGGCTCACTTCCTCTCCTTAGCTCTTGTAGGAAACTTCCTGAGAAGGTGGCATTGAGCTGCTACAGTAGCCCTTGTTACTGCCCATCCCTTACCTTGATATTTTTTTTCCTTGCAAACTCTCTCAATTGGATACCACATCCTAAAACAGATGAGAAGGTCCTTTTCCACTGTGGAAAGGAAATGTCACAAGGGCAGAGACCTTGAGCACCTGCCTCCTGTTGAACGTCCCCAGCGCCCTGAGCAAGATGAGACTTTGACACATTCAGTGACTGTCCTGTGGGTCCAGGTCTTCCAGTCATGGGGAGGAGGGCCAGCAGGTAGAGTGGAAGATGGCATTGAGTGCTAGGATTCCACGAGGTCTTGGAGTGATAGAAGTTGGAAGGTCAAGTTCCTAGGTCTTGGGAGGTGGGAATTTTGACCTCTGTGGTACATAATGGGAAAGGACCCCTGAATCATCAGGAAAAAGAGGCGAGTTCTGACGCACCCTCAGATGCATGGACAACTGGGGGAAGAGACTGGCACACCAAGGCCTCACTCCCAAAGCCTTGGAGATGGACCTGCACTACAGCTAACAAGGTGCATCTGCCCATGGCCAGGCCAGATGGTCCCCTAAGCCATCCCACATGGGCAGCTCTCCTGCTACCCCAGCAAAGGCCCCTCCCAAGGTCTCTCATCAACTTGCCTTGAAGTCGCACCTTCCTGGGGCAGGATACTCTTTTATTGCAAACTCCCCCACTGATTGTTCTCAGGACCAAGCCCTTTGATGGTTTTATTGTCCCTAAATTCACACCAGGCTCCAGTAACTTCAGAGCAGGTAGAGAATTCAGAGAAGAGAGGGTTTAGTCAGGGAGCCGCCCAGGATCAAGGCAGGAGATTGCGACTTCTAAATCTGTCCCACCAGACTTCCTCTGAAAACTCGCACATGCAGGAGCAGGTCCCATCATCTCTGGCCCAGAAGGCCCATGTTAAGTGGATCAAGGTGGCCGTCACCTCTGGGAGCTCCTGAGCACACCTGCTCCCCCTGGGTGGTCCACGCAGCTCCCTGATTCCCTGCCTAGCGGCCTCGTTCAGGGACTGAGTGGCTCTCAAGATGGACGCTGATGAGGTTTCATGGTAGGTTCTGAATTTCCCTGTTCATGCTGGGACTGGCTTGGCCAATATAGTGGCTCGAGGTCTGCTTTTGGAAGTTCCCAGACTGAGTTTGGGTACACGAAGTCCACTCACTTCCTGTCTCCTTTCCCCACCCTCTTGCTTCCTGGGATGGATCTCTGGATTACAGGAGGCCATTAGGAACCCTGCTGAGCAGAGGGGCTTTATCCTGTTGGAAACGGATGGCCTGGATATTTCTTACCAAAACTTGTGTGTTGAGGACCTGCCACCGGAGGCTCTGGTGGAAGAGGGGGCCGTTGGGAGGTGACTAGGTCCATGAGGGTGGGGTGCCCTCAGCCCTCCTGAATGGACCACTACACCCGTGAAAGAGCCCAGAGAGCTGCCTGGCCCCTGCCATGGGGGGACCCAGCAAGAAGGTCTGAACCAGGAAACGGGCCCTCACCAGACACTGAATCTGCTGCTACCTTGATCTTGACATTTAGAATGAGACTTGTGTAAGCCACCCCATGTGTGGCCTTTTGTCAGAGTAGCTCAAACAGACTAAGACAGGGACGACTTGATGGGTGGCCCAGAAGAAAGCTCTAAGGATGGTTCTCCAGGCAAAGAGGAAGCCACAGTGTATTGAATATCATCTTTCATAGGTCAGTGGGGTGGGCGCCTCTGGGTGGGGATGTCTAGGGACTTCGGGGTTGTGTGTGCTTCTTGCATGCTACATGATCAGAGAAAGACCTCAGATTGACTTTGAAGCTATTAGCATGATGCTCATAGGGACAAGGACTGTCTGAAGGGACAGGTGGTCTTGAGTGGGCTGGGAGGATGGGAGACATGCCTTGGATTCTAGTTACACACTGTCTAGCTTTGGCCTGGGTCGGCCGATACATGCTGAGGCCCTACTACATATCAATGCCTCTCCTAAGCCAATTGCAAGAAGGCACTTGGCAAGAAAGCCCACTGGGCTCCGTGCTTAGTGTGTAGGACAGGAGGAATGTGGGCAGGTTCAGGGTGTTTGAGAGCTTACTGGACATGCTGATGGACAGGATGTGGAAAGAGGGAGACTTTGTAAGGTGGCCATGTCAGATCTTGGTTGGGTCCCTAAGGAAATAAATGCAGAGATGGAGACAGGAAAGAGGCTTGTTGGGGACAATTCCCAGGGATCAGTTGGAGACAATTCCCAATTGTGTTGAGTGCTACCTCGTCTTGGGAGATCAACTGCGATGAGAGTATTTGCACCACAGAATCTGTCAGATGCTGTAACCTGAGCAGGTTAAATGTTGCCAGCATGCCACCGGTGTCTGCAAAAAAGATGGGTTCAGGAGGTGGACCTGGGCAGAGAGCCTCCACCCAGGAAGCAGAACTGATGGTCCCCATGAACTCGGGGTAGCTAAGAGCCGAGACTGCCTCTCTACGGAAGAGTCCTGCATGGGGCAGAAGTGCCCCACCATGTTCAGCCTGTGACTTGGGGCTACCCAGGAAGAGCCCAGCTCAGCCTGAAAGCAGAGATTGACCCTAGAATCTCAGCTAATGGCATTTCTGCAGCTAAATAGAAAGATGATTTTTTTAAAATTGACTTGAAATGTGTACACTGAGGGACAGGCTCAAGCTAATGCATTTCTCTGGCTTTCTTATTTTCTGTGATAAGAAAGCAAAATCGACTCTTACCAATTTTCCAGAAGGCGATACTTTGTTAACAGACTTATTCATGTGATACAACAGATCTCCTCAACTTCTTCTTATCTGACACTTTGTATTTGACCAACATCCCTCCAACCACACCGACCCATTAGCGACCATTCTACCCTGCTTCTGAGTTCAACAATTTTAGGATCTACATGTGAGATCCCTTTGGGAGGAGTCTGGGAGGTTCACCTGACTGCTCTGCAGCATGTGTGCTAAGAAGGGGGTAGCTGTACCCCAGTCTTCCTGCTCTCCATGGTGGGGGTATGAGGGGGAGGGCAATTCATGTCCTCCAAGGGGAGGAGAGAAGGCACACTCACTAGGATTTATAAGATGCCAGGGGTCAATTCCCATCTCCAAGGCTTCCCCTCCTATCTAGACCAGATCTGTTTTATTTCTGGCCTGTGCCAGATAGCCATTCTCGCTTTCGATGGAGTTCAGCCCGCAGAGATGAGGCAGGACCTCAGGGTGGGAGGGAACGGTGGGACAGCTAGTCTCCAATAGCGGGAGCTTTGTCCTTTCTCAGTCCTCTAGATGCGGTTACCCAGAGTGGCATGGCTCCCTTCATCCTTCAGGTCTCCATTCATGTGATCAGATCAGAATGTGTGTCTGGGGACATAGAGTCCATCCAGGGCTCTGCTGACCCTCCTTGGGCCTGCTCCTTCCCTCGGGAGCTGAGGGACACCAGCAACCAGTCACGTCTAGATGTGTATGCGCCCCGGAATACACACAGCAGTAGGGCCAGGGGACGTTTGCCAACGGCTTTGCCCCTGTGTGTGTGGCAGGCCATCTGGGCCACTGGGAACCCGATGAGCCCGGGAGGTAACAGGACCCACCAGGAGTCTGAGAAGGATGCCAAGCTTTGAAAACATGCCCAGGAAACGTGGCCTGGACCACTAAGCCACATGTGGGCCTCGTCACAATCCTTAAAGCGGCTGAGTTAGTGATGGACGCTCTGGTCAGATGTGGCATGTGGATAGTGGGAGGTGTTGGATCCCGGCTGTGCCACCCACAGTTGGGGAGCTTCGAGCTCAACCTTGCCCAAGCCTCTGGTCCCAATGGCTACCCGTTGTTGCTCCCCATCTCACCCTTACGTCCCCATGAAGGGCCTCTGGAAATGTCCAGTGGAGTCAAGCCCCTCCCCTTCCCCGGGTGTACAGAAGGGGTGGGTTGTCCGATCAGGTGATGTGCCACCAAGTTCTGCACCTCCTGGTTTTTCTTGTTGGCATAAAGGCTTCTCATTTGGCTGAGACGTGAGATGTGGACTTGGCATCTGAAAATGTGCAGTCCAGCCGGGAGGTGATGTCCCCAGGGAGTCGGCCCCTCCTGGCATCATCTAACTTTGGTCTTTGTACTTGATAGAAACGGGGGCAACCAGCAGCACTGACGCCTGCTGATTCTATCCAAAGGATTCACGGGCACGAGACGGCCTGGGTGGGAATCCCTGCTCGGCCACTGTGACCTCAGACAAGTTGCTTCATTTCCCTAAACTCCCATGTAAAGGGGCCTGGTGGTAACAGCCACCTCACTGGGTAGCTGTGAGGTATGGAGAAAGCAGATCCGGCAGGTCAACCTGTTAGTCATTCTGTAATGTCCACCTGTGATAATCAACTTGGAGGCTCATGTATTTTGACTTGGCTTTGGAGGTTTCCAGTGTGATTGGCTCCTCGTGGGCTTTGTCAGGCTGCCAAGTTCCGGGTTTCTCAGCTGGGATGCAAACCTGCCACGTGGACAGAGTTCCCCTGGGTTGCTCAAGGTCACTCTTGGGGGACTGGGGATGAAAGAGGAACTTTCACACTATGCTGCTTACATTTTTCACTGTGCCATGAGTAAAAATGGTCCTATTACTCTGAACACTTGTCAAGAATTGACATAAGCTTGTGAGATCTGGGGGGTCAGAATGCAGTGGTTATTGGAAATCGAGGATGACTATTGCAGATCAAGCCAACATAGGATGACTCCACCCCTGGAAATGGGTGCGTGGAGCTTCATGTGTCTTGTAGATCTTTAGTACCCAGAGGATGCTTTTAAAGCTGTCAATCCTTTGGCATCGGACCTTTACCTGCAGATTAGAGGCTTAGGGGTCATAGGAAGGGGGTGGTAAGCCTGTCCCTTTTAGCTTCCTGGGTCAATTCATGGAGAAACGGAGGAGGCTTTGATCAAATCCCAGGTTTATATCTTAGGTACCATGGAAAAAACAGCTGTGTGAAGTCACAACCTGGTTCCAGATCTCAGCCCTGCTGAAGGACAGAAGAGGCTGAACACCTGAGGAACTTTCTGGAAGCAGGTTTATTGGCTGCAGCCCACCAGTCCAGAGTGTGGCTCATGCCTGAAACATTCTCTGGATAGAGAGTCTGGAAATTCTCTGACCTTTATCCCTTGGAGTCAGTGAGGGAGGGGCATATACATAACATGTTTCTCTTTTCCATTTCCTAGACCAGACATGGGTTTCACAAGTCGTATGTTTTTTTTTCAATCTTTTTGTACAACAAGTTTGAAGACGGTTCTCAATCCATGAGGATGAAATAATTCTATAAATATAATTTCAATATACCAACTTCTATCCAAACGGGGAAACCCACCCATGTCACAACTGCAACACTGCATTGCTCACCTTCTGAACGATCATCTGTCTACCCAGGCTAGTGTCCACTGCTGAGCATATTGCTGTCCACAATAGCCTCCTGTATGCACCTGCTCTCTCTCAGAGCAAGGGGAGGAGATATGCTCCCCTCTGGAGTCGGGGCTGATCCTGGGCCTTGCTTGAATCAACAGGGTATGGGGGGTGGGGGAGAGTGATGTTCTGAGCCCTTAAGAGAACTTGGCAGCTGTGCCTTCTAGAAACCCAGATGCCATGTTGTAAGGAAGCCCAGGCCACTCTGAGGAGGGTCCAGGCAGAGACCCGGCGTCTGAATCACCAGCTAAAAAATAAGCAGGCAAAGGATGCTACCTGACAATCTCCTGGGACAGAACAACCACCCAGCAGAACCCCGCCCAATGCCAGACCCCACCCTATGAGAAACACTTCGTCGCTGTTGTCTTCGCCTTCTTTTCCGGGGAGCATTGTTATGCTCCTCTCACAGGAGGTAAGCTCTGTCACATGAGGGTTTCGTCTGAATTGACCCACTGTGTCCCTGAGCCTAGCCTGGTCTACCTGGCTCTAGGTAATGGCTCAGAGATGGTGACAGCCATTCACACGGGTGTGAGGGCCTCTCCACCAAAGTCACAGCCCCCCTGTGGCTTGGAGACTACCTGTATTCTTGAATTTTGTCTCTAGTTATCTATTCCTAAATAATGGGGGGCAGCAACAGTGCTATAGACCAGGTGACCTGGAACGTCCCCACACCTGACCAGGGTCACCCCCTTTCCAAGGAGTTTCCATCTCCCCCAAACTCTGGCTACTGTTCTTTCAGTTGGGAGGTGCATGCTTATCCCCACCCTACAGCAGGAACCCTTCAGCTTCTGCTTGGAGGAGCAGCTATTCTAGCCACATCTGTCCCCTGTGTGGCTGGGGACCATGGAGGGCGTTTTGTGCTCCCCCTTCCCTATAACCCCCAGCCTCGCTCACCAGCTCTGGCCGTGGGCGAGGAGCAAGATGCCCAGCCTCCCGCAGCAGTGGCCTCCCTTATCTCCCTGTGTTGGAGCTCTGTTCCAACCCCTCCCCCAGGCTGGGCTGACAGGCTCCTAGTTCACACTTTTCCCAAGCAGTGTCCACTTTAGGAAGGGTGGCGGGTCCGAGAGCAGCCACTTCCTTTGACAAATGCCAGTGCTGACAGCTGGACACTGTTTTACAAACCCCGGCCCCCACCACGCCCCGGGGGGTGCTGGGTAGAGCAGGAAGGTGAGGCCATTCTCCAAGGATGGAAACCAGAGTGGGTGTGTGCGAGCGGACTCTGCCCAGAGGACAGTGCATTCCAGGTCTGATGGCCGTGGTGGGGTCACACCTCCATGGGCTGGGGTACCCTCAGGAAGGCTAGCACACCTCTCTGAACTTCACTTTCCTCCTCTGTAAAGTAGAGGTAAATATCTTGCTGTCTGTCTTGCTAATTCTCCTCAATGGATCACCACGCTCTGTTCACAACAGCCCACGTTTTTCTGTAGGTCAGGCCATGAGCATTGGTTAGCCAAGCCTCTGGAACAGGGTCTCACGAGGCTGCACTCAAGGTGCCAGCTGGGGGCTCATCAGAAGGTTCCCCTATGCCAGGAGCCGTGGCGCATGCCTGTAATCTCAACCGTTCGGGAAGCTGAGGCAGGAGGATCATAAATTCAAAGACAGCCTCAGCAAAAACGAGGCCCTAAGCAACTCACTGCCACCCTGTCTCTAAATAAGATACAAAATAGGGCTGGGGTTGTGGTTTAGTGGTCGAGTGCCACTGAGTTCAATTCCCAGTACCCTCTTTAAAAAAAAAAAAAAGCATCCATCCATCCCTCCATCCCCGCTCTCATCCATTTTCCAGGCCAGCAGAGTCTGCTCCTCTGTCAGCTGTGCTGACACTGCCCCTCCTCGCCCACTTCTCCCAGCCCACTGACTCCTCTCGGAGCCAACTGCTGCCGCGCCCCCTCCCTCCACGCCCCTCACATCTGTCCTCCCTCCCTCGTCATCCTCCAACTGCAAAAGATGCAAAGATGGAACAAAGCAAGTGCCCTGGCGGCAGGGAGGAGACTGACCGCAGGAGCTGCCAACCCCTGACTCTGCGAGAGTCCAAGACGCTGCTCCTCACACCCAGGCACGCCTGGGAGCCACTGGGCCAGGGCCTGGCCAAACTGGGGAGTCCAACTCGGGAGGCCCAGGTGGGGCCTGGGATCCTGCACTTCTAGCAGCTCCCAGGTGGTGCTGCCGGCCAGGGACCACACTGAGAAGCCACACCTGGGACACCGCCCAGTTCCCCTCTGCCTGGTCCAAAGGAGGACTTTGGAGGACTCTGAGAAGGGCTTATCTGACAGAGGATCCTGTGAGGGAACTTCTGGGGCCTCTCAGGGAAGATGGCCATGGCGGGTGGGGTCATCCTGGGTTTCACCTCCTCATCCATCTTGGAGAAAGATACGTATCCTAATGGAGGTTGACACTCTTTACAAAAGAAGCCCAAATAATCAGAGTCGGCTTCCCCCCACCCAGGAGTAGAGCTCAGTCTCCCCTACTCTCGCTCCCTGCAACCTTAAAAATGGGTGGTGGCAACCACTTTCTTCCTGTGAGGGCAGGTGACTGAGAGTCATCGCCCCATCTTCCCGGTAACCCATTGGCCCTGTCTCATGAGTAAACATCACGTCAACCCCAACAGAAGGGCCTCCTGCAAAATCCCTGACCAAGGGACATGACTAAGTACCATGTGGGGTGGTTGTGGTCTGGATCTGGATTGTCCTCCAGTGTGTTACAGGCTTGGTTCCCCAGGGGAACTGTAGGAGGTGGAACCTGGCTGGAGGGCGTGGGCCTTGGGAGTATGCCTTGGGGGACTGTATCTTGTCCCTACCCCTCTCTGCTTGCTGGCTGCCATGAGCTAAGTAGCTCTGCTCTACCCTGCCTCTCTGCCAGGATGATCTGCCTCACCATGAACCCGCAGCCATGACCAGTGGACTATGAACAAAAACCTCAAACTGTGAGCCCAAACATTTTTCCTCTAAGCTTTTTTCTCAGGTGTTTTGTCATAGCAATGAGAAGCTGACTGACACAGGAGTCCTGGAAGAGACCTTATAACAGCAAAGACAGAACACAGGTATAAAAAGTGGTGCATCCAACTGGAGACTGCCGTTAACGGGAACATACCCTGGTTGGGTCTTGGTTTTGGTGACGGTTCTGTGAAAGCTGTTAACATTAGGGTTGAGGGCTATTGAGGACTCTGTATTGTCTGTAAATCTAAAATAATTCCCAAATAAAAAGAATAATTGTGGTTGAGAACATGAATTTGAACAAGAATTGCACAAGGGGCCTCTTGGAGTATTTAGAGACAGGGTCTTTGTCTCTTATTTAGAGACAGGGTCGCAGTGAGTTGCTTAGGGCCTCGTTTTTGCTGAGGCTGTCTTTGAATTTATGATCCTCCTGCCTCAGCTTCCCGAACGGTTGAGATGACAGGAAGGAATTAGCACTGTTTGAAATTCTACTGTCTCCTGCCAACTCTTCTCCAAAATAAGTCCATATAACTAGCAAAATATGGTGGGAAGCAGAAGGAAGGGGTGTGGCGGCCCACCCAGATACCAGGAGGGGGCATGATCTGTAAACAATTATTAAATGATTATCAATCTGCTTATTGTTGCTCTATGCAGGGAATTCTAAACAGTAATAACTGTGGACCTGAAAATTCAACTTCTAACTGTTGAAAATTGAAACCAACCTAAGTCTCGGTCCCAGTGTTGAATGTTGCTGCTTTAATCAGAATATTTGTCCCTAGAAGAGGAGGCTCATGACCTGCTTGTTGAGACTAATGACTCGTCAAGATTCCAAGTCCTCATCTTGGCAATGCCAGAGCAGGGTGGGCACCTGCCTTCTGAATTCCACCCCAAGCCCTCGATCTCTGCCCTTAAACCTGTGAAGACCCTGCCCTATTTCCTTAGGTTATTAGACTTGTGGTCAGGAGTGCCTCCTTCCCCTATCTCTCCTGACTTGTAAGTTTTCTCTCTGGCCCTTCTGAAGGGTCAACAAGGGTAGCATGAACAGTCAGCCCTGTGGACCTGTGGGTTTCCCATCTGTTGACTCAATCAGCCCCAAATCATAACCATATAGGGGCAAAAATACATACAAACATAGAGACTTCTTCCTTGCAAGTCGCAATCAAATTAATAACTTACTTTATGCCTGACAAAGTCTCCATAATACAAGGGAGGGGAAATGTGGGATCTATGGAAACACTATCCCATTCCATGTAGGACTTGGGCTTCCATTCGGGTCCAGGAACTGTACATCCCCCACCCCAGAGATCAAGCCACAGCTGTAGAAGCACTATTGCCCATGTGCAAAGATAAATAAGCACAAAGATGGTCATGCGCAGAAGGGCTTGTGGCAAAGTGGTAGTAACCTGGGTGTCCAGCAAGGTGCGAGTGGCCAAATAGAACTTCTGAGACTGGGCAGGTGAGCATGCTCACCAAGGCTGAAGACACACGACCCCATTCTGAGTACCTATGTAATAACTAATAATCTAATATGTAGAAAATGATCGTTTTATTCCACAACATCCAGATGTAAATGTTTGAAACAAACATACTGGATAATAGAAGAATAAACCCATAGTGGTCATCTCCGGGGAGGGCCAAAGACTTTTCTTTATTCATATTTTAATTGTACAAACAGTGGAGGGAGGCTAGATGATGAACATCATCTTGCTGAATTCACAAATTCTCTCACCTGGTCCAGCACCAAGCGTGTCTGACTCATCCTCCTAGCTTGGCTATGGCCCCAAGTGAGTCAGATCAGGGCCTTTGCTATGCATGGCCGTGAGCCTGACCTGACACTAAATCTTTGTGTCAGTCCCAAGAGAATTAGCTGTCCCCAGCTGCAGAGGGGAAAATGAAGCTCGGCTGTTGAAGGTCACACGCACTGCGTCGTGTGGTGATCAGAACCTGGTATTTCAGCTCAAGCACCGCAGGACTAAGCATGGAAAGCAGTACCTCACTCTCACTGCCTTACGGTGTAGGTACTGATTGTTTTAGTGCACACCAGATGAGGAAACCAAGGAGTCTAGAGAAGATCTACAAGATACCCAGCCGTGTACAGTGATGGTGGGGACTATTATTTCAGGTTACATTTCTGGATGACAAGACCCCAAGCTTTCAGATCCATGCTGAAAATCTCCTGCAGGAAGCCTGCAGGCTTCTCTGCAGCGGCGAGGGGGTTCCAGGGCCCTTGGCTGCTCTTGGGTGACTGCTAATGAAGACACGTCCATCCAGGAGGATGCTCCGTGGTACCTCGGGTGTTTTCTGGAAGAACTTTGCCTGAGACCAGGATGTGGATGCATGGGCTGTGTTGACAGACCGTCCCCAGGACAAACAGGTAACGGAGGGAGAAGCCCAGCAGAGGGGAGACTTCAGAAAGTCCTAGCCTCGGCTGGATCCTGGGGGAAACTCTGGGATAGGAATTGGGCCCCTGGATTATCTGGTGTCCAGGCAAGGACTTGGACTGCTGTGGTCCCCATCAATTGGTCACTGCCTGGGGGTCTGCCCAGGACAACTCGAGGTTCCACATACGACTGTCAGCAAAGGAGTCCAGAGTAACCTTCAATATCCCACAGGCCATCCCCAGAGGGTGCCCCTTCTCCTGGGCACCATTGTCCTACCCTGGGACCCAGTACTCTCCTTATGAATCCAGCCTCCAGCTGTGTGAAATGAGGTGAGTTTGGAATACCATGATTTAAGAAATCAGAAGCTTTCCTTCCAGGAGCCTATGACAAGGAGTTCTTAAGTTAAAAATAGAACTGGCAGCTTGCAGCCGCTGGATCCATTGATCCTTAATGTCCCTTTGGGCCACCTCCGGAACTCTACCCTAGGAAGACAGGTGTTATCACAGCACGTACTCGATGTGGACAAGGTGTTGATTGTAGCGCATTTCATAACATCAGGAAAGCACGTCCTGCTTGTCCCTCCATGAGCAAGTCCTTGGGGAACAATGGCCCATTAGAGGTGTGGAATAGCATGCAACTGTTAAAAAGAATGAGGTCACCTGAAAGCTTTCAAGACCTGGTAACAAAAAACATTGCAGAGTTGATGCCATGCAAATAAGTTTTTGAAAAGGGTACATCCCATGTGTGCATGCTGGCACAGTCTGGGGGAGAATGGGGGGTAACAGGAGGTCATAACCTTCTGTATTTTCTTTAAAGGCAGACATTCACGGGCCAGGATTGTGGCTCAGTGGAAGAGCACTTGCCTAGCATGCGTGAGGCACTGGGTTCGATCCCCAGAACCACATAAAAGTAAAGGTATTGTGTTCATCTCCAAATAAATATATTAAAGACCTTCACAGCTATTCTAGGTTATAAAACTAAGATCTTGGAAAGTGGCTGAGCAAAGCACAAGGTGGGGAGGGGGCAGCTTCATCCAGGCCACCCCCTCCCCGACTCCTCCACCCCCTTCTCCCAGGGGGGAATGGCCATCTTCAGGGCATCACCCCCTCCACCTCACTCTGCTCCAGACCCCGCCCCCAGCTGTCCCAGCAGGTCCTCCTGGGACATCTCATGTTGACATGGCCCATGCTGCCCAGCCCTCCAGCGCTCAGCAGGCCTGCTGCCCCAGCCCTGACCCCAGCTCTCCGAGAGGTTAAAAGGCCACAGTGAGATAACCCAGGTCCAGCCACCCACCCCCAGAGGATAGGAGAGGTGCAGGAGCCCTGGGCTGCCTGTTCAGGGCTCTGAAGGGCCCCCATGACGACAGTCCCCAGGTACTGAGCACTGGGTACGTGCCAGGCACCATGCTCGGCCCTTTACCACGTCCCGGCCTCTCAATGAAGAGCAGGGACACTGGCACCAGCCCCTGGTGTCTCTGGGCTTGGCCTGCTGTCTGTGAGGTGGGCAAAACGGCACCTGCCTCGCAGCTTGGAGAAGGGATTAAGTTCACATGTGTGTGCTGTTCCTTCCACCTCCTACCTGCACGTGACCTACTACACACGCTCTTTTCTGTGTGTCCACACCTGCACGTGGTGGGACCCAGCCAGTCCTTATTAAGCGCTTTTGTTAATTTGCCTTTAGCATAGTAGGTGAGAGCTCTGCGGATGAGCTCCGGCTGGACCTGGTTTGATGAGCTCCCACAATAATAAGGAAGTCCGGCCACTGTGATTTACAGGCTGGGCAAGTTGTCACCCACTGAAACTCCTGCAGACCTGGGCTCTGACAGCTGCAAAACTCAGTGCAACTTGATGAATTTCTCCAACGGGACGAGAGCAGGGGCTAGGCCTGCTGCAGGGCTGGTACTTGGTCCTCCAAAAGGGAGTGCAAGGACCTGGGTCCATTTGCTGCCCAGGTGCGAGGGCATCCGTTCTATGCCATGGTACCTTACGTGGTCTCTGTGAATATCTGCTGTGGGACGTGTGACCACAGCAGCCCCGCTCACAACCTACACTGCTGGGGACATTGGAAATGAGCTGAGGTTGGCCAAGGGTGTGTGGGAGATCAACTTCTGGGCCTAAAGAGCCTCGTTTATCTCCTGTGGAGTGGAGGCCTTCGTAGAGTGTCACCTTGCCATAATGAAAATATGACTTAAAATGCCACCGACTGAGGGTGCTTGCTGGGCACTTTATAGGTGCCATCTCATCCGACCCCCTATGACCTCGTGAGCGGCCACCTCTTCAAACCCCATTTTTCAGGAAGGAAGGACGAGCAAGACTGATGACATCGTGGAGCGTGTCCCAGTGTGTCCACCCTGCGCCAGGCCCCATGCAGAGCTGGGTGCTCCCCAGTGCTGAGACGGAAAGGCGGAGGGGCACAGAGGTGGAATCACCAGCCCCAGGTCTTGGGGACGGTCAGTGGCAGGGCTGGGAGGCCCATCAGAGCCCTCCTGGGCTTCTGGTCTCGCTCCACCCAGGCAAGGGGTGGCTTCTGCTGGAAGAGCACTGGGGACCCCGTGTGGCAAAATGCTGTTGGACCCCAGAGCGGTTCCAACAGAAGTGGGACCCTGGGCCTTGGGGAGGGAGGTGTGGCAGGAAGGACGTCATCCCCCTCCCTCTGCCACCCAGGAGAAGGGGATTCCTAGGAAAGCAGCGGATTCGCTTCCTCTCATTGGCTCAAGTCAGAAAAGGGAAACAGCATGAATGTCCAACAAGAGCCCGGCTCATGGACTCACCCAAGGCCATTACACCGTGTCTGGGAACACAGGGGTTTGGAAAGAGAATGTTAGGAAAGCGGTGGACACACTCCGAGGACAGTCATCCTAAGAAGAAACCTGCGTTTTACCCCCTGGCAGTCAGTTGAAGGCGTGTCCCAGGCTTAGACCTAATGGTAAAATCAAAGGCGATTTCTCATAAATTTTTTTGTTCTCATTTTTGTCTTCAAAGTTGATAAACCCTAAATGCTTTATTTTCCCTCTGGAGTAAAACACTGTGGTATAGACACTATTTTTAACCCAACTTTTGTGGGCCTCAGTTTCCCCACTGGGATGATTCAAAGGTGAGCTGTCTCTCACCACCCTCCTCAGGTTTTGGGGGTGTCAGAAGGTGGGGTACGCCCAGGGAGAGCTGCTGCGGGGACAAGGAGTTGTCGTGGTGGCTCATTTTGACCCCTTGCCCTCTGAGGGTGGAATGGCCAGTTCTGTCCATTTGGCAGACGAGCACTAGTGGCCATGCCTGCCCTCCAGAACCCACTGGTGAGGCACAGCTCAAGTCCCTAAAGTGGACGTTTGGTGGCATCCTTTGGATCCAGGGGGGCAGGGACATCTCAGGAATGGCTTCCAGGGCTGAGTCCACTTTCCAGCAGGGTCAGTGGCTGCCAGAGTGACAGGATGTCAATCAAAGGGCGCAGCAGGTCTCAGGGCTGCTTCCTATTGAAGGGGGCAAGAGCTGCTTCTGGATCGTCAATACTATCAGATGGCAGGACCGGCCATGGTTAAGGACCAACGTGTTGCTAAACCACCGGCCAGGCCTTTCTCTAAGCCTGTCCTTGGGGACAGGAGGGACGTGGTCTGTGCAGAAGAGGGTCAAGTGGAATCTGGAGAAGTTGGAATTGGAGAACACATTCTCCCACCAAGAGAAATATGTATGCGGTTCAGAACGTCCCCACCTGGAATGGTGGCATGTTCCCATGGCCTGATGCCTTGCAGGTGCTCTACAGGTTTTCGGGGACTCCAGCCCTTCCTCACTCCCTCCCCATCCGGGTCAGCTGGCAAGTCCCTCCCCCGCACTTGGGCATCTTCCTGATCATTTTCCAGATCACTGAGTTGGCTCTCCACTGCTCTGGCCTATCACCAGAGCATGTGTTTCAGGGCCCGGGCCCAGGGTCACTGGGGCCCCTGTTCAGACTCCAGGCTGTCCCCTGCACAGAGAGCTGTGGTTCATTCCGGAACCAGGCCTGGGGATAGACTGCCCACCCTGCCCAGCCCACCCACTAACTCAACAGCCTCCTTTGTCCTGTGCACCTCTGCATCCCCAGCCTGCATCTGGCACTGGGTGGGCTCCTGAGTACCCTGGGGTGAGCGAGTGGGCTCAGGTGGGGACACATTGAGCTGCCCACGGGGAGGCGGAGGAGGGCCTGGCGGCTGCATCATCACTGTTGACCATGGAATGGGACAGGGGACAGGAAGCCTTGCTGGCAGCCTCTTCCCCCTCCCTGCCGCTGCTCAAGGCCAGGGCCGCGCTAATCGCCAACCTCCAAGGTGCACAATGGCCTCTGAGATTGGATCCGTGGGCAGGTTACGGGCACCAGGAAATGGAAGGTGATAACACAGGCTGTGGCTGCCGCCCATGCTCCTGTGGGACACCCAAGTGTCGGGGCAGGCGCTGGCTACACCCCTGCAGAACGCACACTGATTGGCACCAGCACCTGAACCTAAGCCCCCTGCAGCTGCATCAGGTGTCAAGACAGAGGGCCCAGCCATGCCTGCCCCAGGACAGTGCTTCCCAAGAGGGTCCACAGGTCTTGGGGACCCAATGCCCGTCCTCTGTGGGGCGCTACATGACCCAAGAGCCCTGTGTTCTGTGGCTCCTCCCAGGAGGATGGGCAGCGAGAGGGGCCCCTTCAGGAGAAATCAAGGCTAAGGGATTCTTTCTGGAACTACAGGGGTCCAGAAAAGCCCAGGTACCTGTGCTCCTGCTGTGGTCCTACAGTGACCAGCTGGGGACCAAGGAGCCCAGAGTCCCCAGGCCCCAGCCTCCACATCTGTAAAATGATGGGGAAGAACACAGGATCCTGGGTGGGTTCAGCCAAGCAGCGCAGCCCCTCTGAACACAGGGAGGACAGCAGCTGTCACCTGGCCCTTCTAGTGGGGAACACTCTAGCACCCACGACCCCACTCAGAACGCTGCCCCCTCGCAGATGCCCACAGCAAGCTGCTCCTCGGGGGAGGCCGCCTACGGCCAGCGGGAAGCCACATGCGGGGCTCTGGGGCTGGCAACGGGCCTCTGCCTCCTGCTCTAGGAATGCTACCCCTCCCTCTTCAGACAGGAGACCAAGGCCCTGAGAGCTAGAAACACTGCCCAGGGCAGAGGGAGCGGCCGGGGCTGGGAGCTGGTTTCCCTACTGGGAAATGGGGCTGAGGACAACCCGCAGGCTCTGATGACCACAGGACCGAGGACGGAAACAGCCCAGTCCCCTAGCCTGGC
Source organism: Urocitellus parryii (assembly GCF_045843805.1). Taxonomy (NCBI): domain Eukaryota; kingdom Metazoa; phylum Chordata; class Mammalia; order Rodentia; family Sciuridae; genus Urocitellus; species Urocitellus parryii. The sequence continues at coordinate 141,733,514 of NC_135533.1, forward strand.
CTAGCACGCAGGACCACCAGGTCACCCCTGCACCATCGGGAACCACGGCGCCTGCGTCGTGAGCTCTGCACGGTCTGAAGCCAGGAGAAACCGAGGCCCAGGAAGCCAGTGGCCGGGCAGGGGGTGGGGCCGCTCTGCCCAGCCTGCTCCACGGACTCTGTGTGGACTCTGAGCTTCCCACAGCAGTCCCTGAGCCGCCCACAATGACCCCAAGGAAGTGAGGGTCCGCAGGGCCTCTGGCGCCCGTCTGGGCATCACCAAGGCTGGACTACTCACGGGTGGGAGCACAGCGTGGTCAAGTGCAGAGGGCAGAGCCCTAGGGGGCCCAGCCGAGGCGTTTGGGGCCGGGGAGCCTGCTGCGTGGGCTCCCCCCGAGTCTCCACAGGCTCTGGGCTGTGGAGGGCCTGGGGCTGCCTGAAACAGTGGCACGTGGTGCCCCACATGACACCTGTTAAAAACGACACGCTGGCGGAGGCACAGCGCCCCCACTCAGACCAACCAGGGGACGACAGGCCCTTCCAGACCCGGGAGGAAGACAAAGGGTGGCAGAGAGGAGCCTTCCCAGCCCCGCTCTGGGTCAGACCAGCTGAAACCCTCAGCCTTCGTGGTGGTGGGGTCCCAGGCAGGACTGCCCTCCTCCTCTCCAGTCTCCCTGCGGGTGTAGGGGAAGGTGGCCGCTCCTCCCTCACAGGGCTGCATGTGGCACAGGGGGACAGGTGCACAGAAGGCGCTGGGCACAGACACAATACCGAGAGCGTGCCACACGGGGGCTGGTGGTTCTTCCTACACCTGGGAGGGCAGCCTGCAGAACCAGCCTGACACAGAGCACCAGACTGTCCCTCAGCCCTGAGGTCCTCCCCTGGCAGGTGACCTTTGCTGGCCAGTGGCTTTGTCTGAGATCTGGGGCTTTCCTGGAGGAGCCTCAGTCCTTGAGCAGGCTCACAGCGACCCCTGCTGACCGCCACTCAGAACTGTCTCAAACCATCAGCCAGTGCCACCCAGGAGGCCAGGAGAGGGAGCAGGGAGAGGGAAGGGCCTGGTTCCCAGATCAGGGAAACTCCACCAGGACAATGCAGGGAGGGGATGCTCCTATAATTAAGTTCAGGGAACACTAAGTCCTGAAATAGGCAGGGAGTTTGAGATCAAAGGAACTCCTTCCTACCTCACTGCCTGCCTTTGTTCCTCTGGATAAGTGTCACCTAGACTCACCAGGGAGCCAAGAGGAACTGTGTTTCCCAGGGACATTATTTCCTGATCCACACATGCTGTTAGCAGTCTGTGCTGATCTGGCGCATCTTAAATTGGACTCTTTAAGCAGTAGATACCAAGAACTGCCCCAACGTGGCTCAGATCAGCGGGGACAGGCAGTGTCCCTGCAGCCTGCACAGAGAGGATAGTGGGTCCAGCCTGATCTACATGCTGCACTTCAGGGACGATTCCCCTCCTGGAATCCCCAGGCCTCGACCCTCCTACCACTAATGTGGCACTTAGCTGCCCTTCCTCCTGTCCCAAACTGGTCTGAAGTGCTCAAGAACAGGGACGACAGGGGCGGAGCCGTGGGCCCCTGGGTCTTGACTGGAGGCCTGACCCCAGGTGTCAGAATCTCACTTGAGACCAGCTCTCTGCATCAACAATCAAGTCAATCGAGGTCACTGGGGTGGGCCCTAGGCCAGAGTGACCGGTGCCCTTCAAAAGGTGTGTGGGGATCGAACCCAGGACAGGCCTACACAGGAAAGCCCCTGTGGGCACAGGGACGCCATCACAGCCAGGGAGGGCTGGACAGGCCGCCCCTCCCCACCCAGCCCTCGGAAGGCTTCTGGCCCCCAGAGCCCTAAGGCAGGCCTTCTTTGCCGATGAAGGCCCCAGGCGTGGCCCTCTGCTCCAGCACCTGAGCAGACGGAGGCAAGGGACTCTAACTTCTATGCCACAGAAGTGTCTGCTAAAACTCTCGGTGGCTGCCCACCAGGCCACAGTCCAAACCTCTGCAGGGCACAGAAGCCACTTCTCAAGGGGAGTCTGCCTCCCTTTCCAGGGCACCTCCCACCTCAGCCTCTGCCACCAGACTGCTTGGCCTCCCTGCCTCCAGGCCCCAGTCTGACTTGGAGACCACAGTCCTGCCATGGCCCTCCTGGTTCAGCCTCCTGCGCTGAAGCCACCAGCTCATATGTCCCCTGGCTACTGCGGGTGCCTGGGGACAGGGACCGCATCTCCTCTGGTCTACTGTCCTGGGTGCCCACTACCTGGTAGCCCAGGGCCTGTTGGGAATGAAGGAGCAGCAGACACTGTGGCCACACACACAGGCACCCAGGACAGTATTGGGCTGACTCACACTGCACCCCACCAATTCTGCAAGGCTCAGGCTGCTGGACGGGACTGCATGGCTATGAAAAGGACAAAGGACCGTCCCTGCTCATGCTCTGAAGACTCAGGGCTGGACAACATAAGGGCAGAGGCCAACAGCGTCAGGACAAGGTCCAGCGCTGATGGAGGGGCCAGGCGGCCTGTGCCTGCCCACTACCTACTGGCCAGGGAGGTGCAGGATTACCGACGTGGTGGAATGTTCTACAAGTTCCACATTGGGGTCTTTTCCCTTGGAACTGAGGGGAAAGACCTCAATCCATCCTTTTTGCTATGCCTGAGGATTTCCTGGGTGCCAAGGTGTGGGAACAAGGGAGGCCTTGGGTGCTGATGGGTGCTGATGGGTGCTGCTGTTGCCCACCATGCACACAGCTCAGGACCACCTGAGGGCCTGCGAAGGCTCTGACTCAGAGCCTGGGCGGGGGACCTCTCCAACAGCACAGCAGGGGTCTCCAGGAGAGGAGGGGCTGTTCTGCACAAGCCTGCCCCCTGCCAGGTATGGTCTCCCAGAACCGCGTCCTTCCACGAGAACAGGGTACCTGCTGTGTTCTTCTTCCTGGAGACTGAGCAGCTCCTCACGGACCCCACTTTGGAGAACACCTGGAAAGAGGAACACGCAGCCCCTGCACTCCCAGGTCCTCCCGCCACCCGCACAGGCATGGCTCCTTATGGGAACAGGGAGCAGGGGACATGCAGACTGCCACCAGGTGTTGCTCCCTGTGCGCTGGCCTGTGCCAGGCCCCCACACCACCCACCCATCCAGTGACCTCGAAGGCACATTCAGATGGGTGGCTGAGGGCCTGGGGACCTCGGCTGCCAGCCAGGCTCTGAGCCACCACGCAGCCCTGCCTAACACTGTCCTCCCAAGTTTGCCTTGTGGAGACCTGGGTCACTCTGAGGGGGTGAGTGATGGCCAGTCCCCCAGGCCTCCTGAGGCGGCAGCTAGGCTGGTTCTTGCTCCACTTATAGAAGGAAGAACTGGGGCACAGAGCCATTGAGGGGTTCACTGCAGAAGCCGGGTGTCAGTCTGGACACTTGGAGCCTACTGACCCCAGGCCTGACCTCACTGCCCTCAGTGCCTAAAGCCAAAATAATTAAACAACAACAACAACAAAACCCCTCTAAGTCGCATCCCACCCTGTATTTCCCTTTCCCTTCTGTCTCCCTGGTGCCAGCTCCACGTAGCTCTGCCTGCGTCTTGAGGACCAAAGACAGGCAGGCGCTCAGTACCGTCCACCAGGCGAGCAAGGGGGAACAGGAGGAGTGGGGACCCCAACGCACACACTCGCAGCAGGCAGGTGCGTCAAGCATGGGGCCCTGTACTGCAGGGTCTCACTGTCCCAGTCAGACCTTCAAACCACCCAACGGGAAGCTTCTACTCATGTCTCATGACCTAGGCACAGACAGACTGCAGGAGTCACCCACTGGCAGGAGTGAGGCCAGGATCCACACCCAAGAGGACTGACCCCAATCACGGCTCTACACTCAGGTGCTAGGACAGGAGTCCTGTGCGCTGGGTGTGCTTCTAATGAGCTGTGTGACCTCAGGACAGTGAAGCAGCCTCTCTGAAGCTCAGTCTCCAATCTGAACTAGATGGTCCTGGCTGGGCCTTCAGCTCCAGGGCCTTTACTCCTGAGGATGCTCTTGAGCTGCTGTTTGGGCATCACTGAGAAATGCTGATCCCTGATGTCCCACACCATGCCAGGAGTGACCGTGACACCGCAAGGACCACAGCTGGCCCCTGAGACTCAAGGCCACCTGCCTGAGACACTGCTAGCTGCATCTCTAGAGGCCAAGCCAGGCGTGGATGTCGGTGGCTGAGAGGCGGACTGTGGCACACAGGCAGATCCAGGGCTCAGGCTTCATTACAATCAGGTGCAGAATGTGCGTGCTGCCCCTTCCTGGCTCTCCTGGCCACAGGCAGGACTGTTATCAGTCAGGAGCAGCTTTCCAGGACCCCACACCCCCAGAACCTGGAGCCCTTTATCTGGAGGTGCAGGTCTTGGTGGTGGGAGATAACATGGCCGCCCCCCTGGAGACCAGAACAGAGAGCTGAGCAGAGCTGCCAGAGCTGCCCTCCTGCCCACCCCAGCCCAAGACATGGCAGGTCCCCCTCCTGTCATCCTGGGGAAGATGACATCTGGAACAACAGGCAGAGAGCGGGGTGGGGAGCTGCAGGGGAGAGGGCACAGCTCAGGGGACCAGGACAGGGGGATGTGTAGGCAACATGGTCAGAAGAGAAAGACGGGCTCAGGGCGCTGACCCAGGAGGTGACGTGAGCCAGCGGGTGGACGTTGCACCACATCCTGGAGCAGATCCAGGCTGAGGCCTCCTCTGTCAGCCAGTGAGCAGAAGCCAGCCCCTCCAATGGCTGGACACTGTCAGGACACTCAACACCGACCTGAGGACAGGGGACAGGACCTCAAAACCAAACGGGGGACCAGGGACAGAGGAGCATTCTGACAGGGTCCGGACACAGGTGCCAAGAAGCCATTGTTCATGCTCTAGAGCCCGTATGCCCCCAGGGCCCACCTGATACCACCTGTGACCAGCCGAGAGATGCTGGGGACAGTCATGTCATGCCTGTCTTGGTCACCATGGGCAGCAGCCACCGGTTAGACAGGTGTTCCCACCACGTGGGGGTGTCGGTGGCCAGCAGGTTGCATCTCCTGTGTCCTCAGGAGGGTGCCTGGGCACCACTCTCTCTGTCAGGGTCAGAAACACACTGAGAGGAGGCAGCCGACCCAGTCCCAGAGCACTGTCCACGTCACCAGCATGGCGGCCAGTTCCCCAGCAGTGGCACCTGAGTGGAAGGACGTGGAGGGCAGGCCAGCAGGCAGGGAGCAGGTGCCACTCTGCCCTCTGGCACTCACGGGGCCTGGCACTCCGCAGGGTGCTGTGGTCTGCAAGGCAGATGCTGCTGTGGAGTGGATCCTCTGGTGGGAAGGAACTCAGGCAGCAGCCAGCCGCGAGGGGCGGTCACCTCACACGGCACAGACGGCCAGTCCTGAAGACCCACGGGGAGCGGACATGAGCCGCGGGCATGGCGGAAGGCCTGTGCTCAGAGAAGGCCGCGGAATCCAACCGACACTGGCTGACCAGAGACGACTCCTCCTCTACTTTAAAAAAAAAAAAAAAAAAAAAACTTTAATTTTTTGTAAATATACGGTAACAACCAGGATGGTAAATAAGAGACGGTCTATCTTTAAGAGGAAAATCCTTATCTTAGTAAACTGAGCAACTAGAAGCCCTGTGTGTGTGGGGGGTGGGCCGAAGGTCAAATCTTAACATCTGGGTCAAACAACCCAGTCCTCAGAACCTCCCTCCAGGTGTCTATTCTAAGACGTGGTCGTGGTCTCCAGACTACGTGGTTCCATGGGAAGCTGCCTGTCTCCTGGGGGGCAGCTGGGGGACAGGGAGGGTCTCAGGTTTTGGCATCCTGACGGGTCGAGGGCCAGGGCCAAGCCATGACCTGCAGTGTGCACCACAGTCCTGAAGGAAAACCTCATCCTGCCTCCAATGCCCCACTGTGAGGGGGTACCCAGGGGGCTGGCAAGCCTGTGGCTGGGGACACACATTGGTCTTTCCTTTCCTGCCTGTGCAGTCGCTGGACACCAGAGGGCGCTGAGCCACTCCAAGAACATGGCCCCCAGCCCCTCAGCCCCTATGGAGCTCTGGGCTTTCATGGGCTCTTCTGGGTATGAAGAGATCTAGGTTTTCTTCCCTTAACCGTTAGCTGACAAACTAAAAATCTGCTACATTACGTTGCACTCGTAATTCTGATCTCTTTTTTCTTTGGTGCCAGGAACTGCATTCAGGGGTGCTTCACCACTGAGCCCCAGCCCAGCCCTATTTTGTATTGTATTTAGAGACAGGTCTCACTGAGGCTGCCTTTGAACTCAGGATCCTCCTGCCTCAGCCTCCTGAGCTGCTGGGGTGGCAGGTGTGGGCCTCATCACCCGGCTCTGATGCTGTTTTTCAGGGCTGTTTTAACACCTGCATAATCAGAGACCGAGACCCGCTGGTCTGTGGATGAACAAAGCCCTAAAGCAGTGGTCTGCTGAACAGCTCCTGGCTCTCCGCCCACCCCTCACCTGCCCGCCCAAGACATTGACCAGTTCTTACCGGTTTCTGGCTCCACCATGTTCTTTTCTGCAGATGCTTCTTGGGGATATTTCCCCTGTGGGGCTGTGCTGGAGAAGACGCCAACTGGAGCCCACTCGAGATACAGGGGGACATGGTGGAACTGCAGTGGCAAAGGTGCCAACACTGTGGGTCCTTGTCACAGGACACAGCTGAGAGGGACTCAGTCCCATGTGCAGATGACGTGCTCCAGGGTCGAGAAGATGGGTGCTCAGCAGGGCATAGGAGCCAGGAGACGGGCAGCCCAGAACCCCAAGTGCTCTAGGGGCCTGAGGAAAACACTGGGGCCCAGGCTGAGAGGAAAAGGCCACGTCTCTGTCGCCTTGACCTGCAGTGGGTTCCAGGTGCTCTGTGCGCTTTCTCTAGTCAGAGCATGAAATGGGGACTGTGACAAGGGGAGGAACTGCTGGCACAGGGCAGCTCCAGGGGAAGTCAGTGGGTCGCAAAGCCAAGAGCGTTCGTGTTGCCGTTCAGAGGCGACCCGTGTGCCAGGGGTTTCTTAAAAAAGGTTGAGACAGCCACTGCTAATAGCCACCTCAGTAGAAGGCCCCTGGGTAGGGTGGGAGGGAGACTTGTCAACTTACAGCCTTTGGGACTCTTCAAATTTCATACTGCATTCAAGCCTCAAAGATTAATTATGCCCAGGAAAAAAAAAAAAAACAAGCAGCCAGGCACAGTGGTGCACACCTGTAATTCCAGTGGCTTGGGAGGCTGAGGCAGGAGGATAGGAAGTTTGAGGTTAGCAAGTTTGAGGCCAGCCTCTGCAACTTGGCAAGGCCTTAAGCAACTTAGTGAGACCCTGTCTTAAAATAAAATATAAAAAAGGGCTGGGGACGTAGCTCAGTGGACAAACAGCCCTGGTTCAATCCCTGGTATAAAAAGAAAAAAGAAAAAGAAAAAAACGTTCTTGGGAGGGAGAGTGAGCAGCCTGGGGGTCTGACAGTTGGTGGTGCCACTTAGGAGCTGTGTGGCTTCGGGTCACTGGGCCTCAGTCGAGGCTGCTGACGGGAGCGGTCAGTGAAGCAAACACTTGTCAGAGTCAAAGGGGAGGCTGCGCCCAGACGTGCCTTCGCCATCGTCCACTCTGGTGGTGGGGACTCCTTCCTGAAACAGCGGGGAAGGAAGGGGCGGCTGCAGTCCAGACATGGCTCCTGGACGGGCCGCCAGAGACACTGCCGTCTCGCAGGCCAGGCTCTCACCAAGCCCTGATGGTGCAGTGGGCAGGGTCCCACATGGGAACCCCCCAGGGCTGGAGGGTCCAGGAAGGTCTGCCTGCGGGTGACTGGGGACCACGGCCTGCAAAGCACCAAGGGGCCTGGCAGACAAATGACCTGTGGTGGGTGAAAGGTGGCTCCCCAAGAGATGGCCATCTGGACCCCCAAGACCTACCATTGCATCCCCTGCAAGTACCATCAAGACCCCCAGATGGTCTGGGGTTATCTGGGTGGGCTGTAAGCCCAGGAGAGGGATCTGGGGCCAAGAAGAAGGCCACGTAAAGATGGGGCAGGGACGGGAGTGGCGCAGGGAGCTGACGGACACCGGGAGCCCAGCAGTGGGCAAAGGCAGGACAGGTCCTCCCCAGAGCCCTTGGAAGCCCTGGCCACACCTTGCTCTTGGCTTTTCCCTTCTCAGCAAAGGGCTGGGGGCGTTTTATCATGTCAATGAACACCTGTGGGTGACCCTTGTGGACCTCCTCCTCCACGAAACTTTCCTGACCCCTCCCTGGCCAGGGTGGGTCCTGCTCAGTTGTCCCAGGGTCCCTGACCCACTGACAGCCTGAACTCAGCACCTGCGTCTGCCAGCGCTCCTGAGGACAGGGACCGGTGGCTCCTGAGCGCCTGCTGTTGGGCAGTGGAGGACGCACACCTGTGGCTCAAGTGCCCTCCTGGCCGGCAGCACAGGTGCCACCGAGGCTCCAGAAGGCCTGTTCTTCTGTGTGACTCCCGCACTGAGCCAGATCCCGGGGCGGGCCCAGCAGCAGTCTGACTGGCTCCAGGAGAGTCTTACACACAGAAGAGCGGGAACCGCTGAGGAAGGCCAAAGGCCTCAGGGCCTAAAAAGGACAGCCTTGGGACCCAAGTGTCCCTGACAGGTGGAGCGGCGGGTGACACTCTGGACAGGCAGGCAGGGGCCCACTCACTGTGATCCGGGACGTGTCGATAAAGGTCTTGTTGAAGTGGTTCAGCGCAGCCTGGGCCTCCTCCTCGGACTTGAAGCCGATGAAGCCAAACTTGCAGAACTTGCCGTCTTTGGTGAACTTGAGGCTGCAGTGGGTCAGTGTGCCGAAGGCTATGAAGAGCTGCCTGAACCGCTCCTCCTTCATCTGGAACAGAAGGTGGGAGGAGCTGGGGAGTCCTTCAGCAAAGGGACAAATGGCTAGAAACCTGGGGCTCCAGGACTCTAGGGGCAACCAGAGAGGAGGAGGTGGCAGTGTGCTGTGCCAGTCAGGCCAGGTCCCTAAAAGAATGAACAAGGCTCGTCGTAGGAGAAAATGCCCGTTTATTGAGGAACAGCTCTGCATGTTTATAGAGCTGGGGATGGTTTGACATATATGACAGTTTAAAGGTTGAAGGGTTTGACAGTTGGCATGGGGTGCTTTCTGATTGGTGGGTAAGGATCATGTGAGCCAGCAGGGCTCACCATTGGACGGCTCTTCTCAGGGGATGAAGTTCTTTGGAGCCCAAGCGACTCAGAACATCCCCTCCCCCCTTTGTTATTAAATGAGAGTGGGCGTTGACTCATTCTGGCTGTTTCCTGCTGAGATGGGGTGGTGTGAGAGAATCAGAGAGGAGGGAAGTCAGGGGCCCCCCCAGAAGGGCAGAGAGGACTGGTATAACTTCAGGAACCAGATCAAGGAAGGTTCCTTGCCACCACAGATCCATGATGATGTCAGCCCATTCGGCATAGGTCTGGACTGGAGGTATCATCAGTAGCCAGGAGTTGGTAATTCCTGAGGAGAAGCTGGTTAAAAGCTTGATTAGAAATTTCTTACCCACCTGAGTCTGAATGAACTTTATGATAAAGGGAAGGAACAGGCACAGGGAATTTTTATAGCCCAAATCTAATGGGGTCTCTGGGTCTGCAAGCTGCCTTGTTGGCACAAGGGGGGTTAAGTGTTCAGCCTTGAGCAGGGGCTTGGGCATTTGGGCTTGAAGCAAACAGGTGATAAAGAACTAGACAGAGGGCTTGAGAAGCTAGGTCATCCTGCAGGTAACTTTGTTTGGCATGCCCTGCAGACCAGCCTGTCCTGCACCTAACACCCTCAATTCCACTCTTCATTCCTAGTCCAATCTAGCTCCCTCCCCTCTCTATTAAGGCTACTCTTCAAACTCTCTCCTACCTGGGTGTCTCTGAAACCAGCTTGCTTCTCTCTTTACCTTTCTCAAAATGTCCCAGCTTTCCAAACCAGCTTGCTTCTCTCACTTACCACTATTCCCAGCTTTCCCCAGTCACACCAAGAAAGCACGGACTTTGTAATAAAGAAGGCAGCTTCTCCCAAACTCTGAACGAAGGTGGCCAAAGGAGGACGATGGCCCATTGATTTCCCTTTGAGAGCAGTCAGATCTCTCCAGGTTGTATGTGAAACATCTCAACTTTAAATACTGATACTTGAAATTCTTACAAAACTGGGAGGGTAAACAAAACACACATGTTCCTCCTTAGGCCCAGAAGGCAACTGGTAAAGTGCTCTCTTATGATAGAGGTAGTTCACACTTATTCAGGGGTCACCATGCTCCAGACACCTAAGTGGTTTGTCAGAAGGACAACACACAATGGTCCCACTACTGGCCAGATCCAAGCAAGTGTGTGGGGGGGGTTCTGTAGTAAGGAGGAGCAGGGGGTTTGGCTGGGGGAGGCCCTTAGGGTCACTTGCTTTGAATCTCCAGACATAGGATGAAGAGAGGACCCAAGAGGGGCCAGAAATGAGGGGGAGCATTAGGTATTGGGCTAAGAACAGAGACACAGGAGAGGCAGAGCTTGAAGGGAATCTAAGGGGAGGGATGAAAAGAGTACTTAATAACAGGTGATGATCCTTGGCTCTTCTGAAGAAGGCATAGGAATGCCGGGCTTAAGCCTGGAAATGTGAATCCACGGGGTAATTTGGTTATTAGACAGCTTGAGTTGGCCGCCAAGGGAGTGCACATAATCACCTGAGCAGGGCCCTTCCATTTTGGTTTTAAAGGGGGCTTTTTCCCTGGTGGGCAATAGTAAACAATAGTAAAAAAGTGTTAAGGAGGTAGGGTTTTGAGAGATACTAGGGTTGGTCGGGAAGGAGCCAGTCTTGATAGCGCCAGAGTTCAGAGCACAGATGGAAGAGGAGGGGCAGGGCATAGGTTTCGGAGGGTAGGGGTTCTGTAGGCAATCCGGGAGGAACTAGGGGATGGCCATACATGACTTCGAAAGGTGAGAGATTAGAAGGCTTCTTTGGTAAGGCCCTAATGCACAATAAAGCCAAGGGGAGCACCTTTACCCAGTCCAGGCTTAATTCCACGGTGAGCTTGGTGAGTGTCTCTTTAAGGGATTCATTGGTCCTTTCAACCTTTCCAGAAGCCTGGGGGCGGTAAGGGCAATGGAAATGCCAAGGGAGTGATAGCACATGAGCCAGTCCCTGAGTTATCTGCAAGGTGAATTTTGGGCCATTGTCTGATTGGATAGAAGTGGACATCCCGAAATGGGGGATTATGTGAGTAAGCAACAGATCAACTACCATAGAGGCCCGCTTGTTAGAAGTGGGAAAGGCTTCAACTCATCCCAAAAAAGTATATGACCGTGGGCCTGATGAGAAGGGAAAGGTTTAGGTTTTAAGGGAGTATTGGAATTGGTTTTCTGGCAGATCTGACAAGCGGAAGTGATCTGTTGTAGGAGAGTCTTATCGAATGGGGAAAGGGTGAAAAAGGAGTGAAAAAAACTAGTGAGACTCTGTGGACTAGAATGGAATAGAGAGTGAAGAAACTGGAAGAGTTGGTGGGGATCTTTGGGCCGATCCCCAGTGGTAAGGAAGAGTAGCGGAGAGGAGGTGAAGCTCTGTAGGGCAGCTGATCCAGCCACTTGATCGGCCTTGGAATTCCCCATAGTAGTAAGGGAGGAGTCAGTTTGGTGGGCCTTGCAATGGATTGTTCCCAGTTGGGAAGGCAGTTTGGAGGCTCGTAGGAGGCCAGAAATAAGTGTGGAATTAATGACTGCCATCCCTCTGGTGGTCAATAGCCCCCTTTCTTCCAAATGGCTGCGTGGGAGATCTGTATATAGGGAGAGGGTTTTTCCCTCTGCTAGCTCGCATGCCCTTGAGGCAGCTGAGTTCAGCTTGTTGGCTGGTGGTATTGGGTGGGAGAGGTTTTGCCTCTGGGATGGATGAGAGGGAAAGGACAGCTTACCCCGCCACTTTAACCCCTTCATGTGAGGGAGAGGATGGGAGGAGGGAGGCAGGGTTTAATGGAGAGCAGGACTAAAAAGAGATGGAAGGATTTTCAAGGAGAGACAAGGAGGGATAGAACCCTGGAAGGAGGAAGTAATTGTCATCTTTGGTCTTTGGTGTAGGTATAGATACAATAAGCTGTTTTCTGTCTACTGTAATGGCCTTTTTCCCTTGAGTGATATGTGACCTCTTTACGTGCTCTTTGGGCCTTTTGTGGAGAGGCCCGATATCCCTTTAAGGCCAAGAAAGTAGGAGAACTGTGTCATCTGTTGAGCGCCCTTTGGAAGGGCTAGAAGAATCTTGAACACTCACAGTAATTACAGAGATCCCTTAGAATGGAGGGATCCAGGGACCCAAAAAGGGGCCATCTACTTTGGTTGTCTAAGGGATGAGTGGGCCAGGCCTCGGTGCTATATTTGATCCAAGAGACACCATAGGGGAGAGTCGACCAGCAGAGAGGACACATTATCCATTGTAAGAGGAGGGAAGAGGATGCAGAGAAGGAGGAAACTGATTTATTGGCAAAAGGGGCGTCCTGGTAGAGCCAAAATAATCAGGAGTGCCTAAGTGGCAGGTTTGAGCTACACAGATTGGTCATCACCGAATCCTGACAGTCGAAGCTCTCGTCCTGGATGGAGCCGGAGCCATGGGAGACCTTGACCAAGGCTTTTCTGGACCCCTCCTGGAGAGACCAAATACTCCCAGGGCCAGAAAGAGGGGAGAGGCAGGGCAAGAGAGAGGAAGGAGAGGGTAAGCATTTCTCTAGCAGCTGAGTCTTAAAGTGAGAGGACTAGGACTTTAGGAATCTGCCCAAGGAAGGAGTCCCTGGGGGCCACCATAGCCTTAAAGGCTGTGGTGAGGTGCTTTCCTCCCTGCAGGTGGGCAAAGAGATTTGCCAAATGATATTGCAAGAGGGTGGATTTGGGGCACTGCGGGTGAAAAGATTGGAGGTCGGAGGCCAAGGTTTGTCCAAAGAGGTGTGGACTATCTCGAAATCCCTGAGGAAGGACAGTCCAGGTTAGATGTCAAGAATGTCTGGTGGTGGGATCTGTCCAGGTAAAGGCAAAAAGATCTTGTGATTCGGGGGCAAGGAGAATGGAGAAGAAAGCATCATTTAAATCTATGACCGAGAAGTGGGTGGCAGTGTGGGGGACCTGAGACAGCAGGGTGTATGGGCCTAACAGAGGTGTTGATGAGTTGTAGGTCCTGAACTAAGTGACAGACCCATTGGGCATTTTTACCACTAGTATGGGAGTATTGTAAGGGGAATGAGCAGGACGGAGGTACCCCTTGCTAAGAAGGTCCTGAATAATAGGTTGTAGACCTAGAAGACCTTTTGTGGACAGGGGGTACTGAGCCTGATTGGGGAAGGTGTTAGGATCTTTGAGATGAATGTTAACTGGTGGGCAGGAAATGGTGGAGGGGGTTTGGTATCCCATACAATGGGGTCAACCAGGTTAGTATGGTATTTCACGTCAGCCTCACAAGTAGAGCAGAATGGCCAGTCTTCTGCCAAAAGGGCCAGAAAAGATGAACAGGCCTATTCTGGGACCTGGCTGATGCCAGGAGCCCAGAGGTTGATTGTTGTATTGAATTTAGAGAGAATATCTCAGCCAAGCAAAGGAACTGGACATTGGGGCGTAACTAAGAAGGTCTGAGAGAATGGGAAGTTGTCTATGGAACAGAGTAATAGGGAGTCTTTCTTGGATAGATGGTCTTTCCTCCTACCCCGACAATAGGAGAGGTGGACGGCACTGTTTGCCCCCAGAATTCTGTCAGGACTGAGAAGGTAGCCCCCCTGTCAAGGAGAAAGGCAACCTTGCACCTATCCACCTGAATCTGCACCCTGGGTCCCTGTCTATTGATCGTTATGGCAGGGGACAAGGACCCAAGGCTCCGTCAATCTTGGATTGCCATTCCCAGAAGGTCGGAGGGTTCCCTGGCCATAGGCCTCCTACAGGATCTAGGACAGTCAGAGCCCCAAAGACCTTGTTGTTGACATTTAGGGCATAGGATAGGTGGAGTGCGTGGTGCGGGGCATGCCCTGGCCCAATGTCCCTCCTTGCCACACTTGAAGCAGGCACCCAAGGGGGTTTTTGGTGATGGGCCGAGACCCAAGGAAGCACCCTGCAGGGCCTGGGCGAGCATCTGAAATTTCAGTCTTGGGGTGGCAGGGCCTTGTTCAAGCTTTTTTAATTTGTCTCGGATGTCAGGGTAGCTTGCGAGAGGAAATATGTCATAAGGACATGACGGCCATCTGGGGTTTTGGGATCTAGGTTACTGCTGAAGGACTTTCGTAAGCCAATCCAGAAATTCCAATGGGGTCTCTTGTAATTTTTGGAAATTGAGCCCCACAATAATACATGCAGAGAATTGGTCCCTACTCTGCATGCCAGCTTGTGTATAATCTCTGTCGGGAGTTTGATCTGGGGCAGCAAGTGGCCCCAGAGGGTGATTGGGATTAACTCAGTGAGTTTCGTCCTCATGGGCTCTGGCAAGTTCCCAGTCTCTGGTACGTTTCTCAAGAAGGAGAGTATTAACCAATGACATAAAAGTGAGGCTATAAGCCTGGAGGACCCACTGAAACTCTCTTCTGTGGTGAATGAGCCCAACCTTCACTCGAGTTGCGTGAGGTTATTCATAGAGAATGAGACATGTACCCAGATAATGCCCTGAGGTCCAGCAACCTCTCTTAAGGGGGCCATGGTTTGTGGGACTAGGGAGCGGGACCTAGTTTGGGGGGAATAAAGGTGTCAGCCAAGTCAGGGGGAGCACCTGAGGGGCTGGATGGAGCCGATGTGGGAGGTGGGTAGGGAGGGGGTTCATAGGTCAGGGTGAGAACGAAGAAGAGAAAAAGCCTCAACATAGGGGATCTCCTTCCACTTTTTCGAGCGCTCGCAGAAGTTAAACAGATCTCTGAGAACTGCGGGATCTGGGGATCCTCCTGGGGGCCATTGACTTTGATTGTCTAATTGATAGTAAGGCCAATCTTGTGTGCAGAATTTAATAAGGGGGAGTCTGCAGGGAGGGAAGAAGAGGCCCTCATACAAGGGTGGTTATTGAGAGAGAGAAGAAGAAAGAGAAGGGGAGGAGAGGGAGGGAGGGAGGGAGGGGAGTGCCTGTTCTTCCACTCCTCAGGACCTCCCGCTCATGAATTGGATACCAGAGTCCACCGTGACCATGAAGGTCGTGGTGGGCTGCGTTCTCTCCTCCAGATTGGGCGTCAGAAGTTTGCTGGACAATCACAGTCAAAGCCCCTGCGTAGCCCGTCTGAAGGTGGATCCCGATGGGGGAACTCACCTACTGAAGAGCCAGTGTTGTGCAAGTAGTAGCAGCGCTAGAAAGAGAGGACGAGGACAGCAAGCCTTGAGAGGGGGGGCTCTCAAGCAGGGAGGAATTCCCCCTCCCAGGTTTCCACACCAATGAAAGAATGAACAAGGCTCGTTGTCAGAGAAAATGCCCGTTTATTGAGGAACTGCTCTACATATTTATAGAGCTGGGGTGGGGGTGGGGTGGTTTGACAGTTATGACAGTTTAACGGTTGAAGGGTTTGACAGTTGGCATGGGGTGCTTTCTGATTGGTGGGTAAGGATCCTGTGAGCCAGCAGGGCTCACCACTGGATGGCTCTTCTGGAGTATGGGGAAGTTCTTTGGAGCCTGGATGACTCCCAACAGTCCCAGCTCTGACACTCAAGCTATGCCCTCAGGCAAGCCCTCCTCACTTCACTGGTGAAGAAATGAGACTCATGAGGGCCACAGGATGTCTCGGTGCTCTGTGTGGCTGCTACAAGGTTAGGAACAAGGACAGAATCATCATCATGCCGCTGCCCAGTAGCCACTTCAAAAGGCTGGGCAGAAGGAGCACCAGATGGAGTACGCACACTCTGTTGTTTACAGCCTCCCCAAGGATGCCCGCACCCTAGCCCCCCAGACGCTGCTTACACACCAGACATGGCACACGGGATTTTCCATGTGATTCAATTAGGAAACCTGAGATGGGGAGAGGACCCTGCATTACCCAGGTCCAAAGTAATCAGGAAGATCAGAGTCAGAGAAGGAGATGTAATGAGGGAAACAGAGGGAGAGAAACTGGAAGATGCTCCGCAGCACTCTGCAGACTGAAGTTGAAGGCTGTGGTCTGGAGCCACTCAGGGCAGGCAGCCTCCAGAAGCTGAAAAAGTGAAGGAACAGATTCTCCCCTGCAGCCTCCAGAAGGATGGCAGCCCTGCTGACATCTTAAGATCTCTGACCTCCAAAACTGTGGGAATCAATACGCACTGTCTCACCTCAGGGAGTGTGGCCACCTGTTATGGCAGCCATGGAAATGTGACAGAACTTGGTCTCACAATCCCCATGGCCCTAGGACCACCCTCACAGCTCAGCGACTTTTCCCAGCAGAGGAGATTCGTGTGGCTGGTAGGGGGTCCAAGGGGCACCAGGGGCAGCTACAAACAACCAAACAAGCTTGAAATAAGAGGAACCCATAGGTGTTGGCTGCCCAGCAGAAAGAAATCTCCAGAGGAGCTGGATAATAACTCTGAGCTCATCCAAGTCTCACAATCATCAAGTTAGGGACTTTCAGGCACATTTTAGGGAGGAGAAAATGGGATCCTCAGAGAATAAATGACCTGCCCAAGGTCTACAGAATAGAGGGCTCTGTCAGCTGAGATTACAAAAGTGAACTCGCGCCCCCACTGAACGGGGACACCTCGCTGATGTCTGACCCATCATTCTGCTGCTGCGGCGACCACGGAGTGCCCCTTCACTCTCAGGGTGCTCCTCTGCCGCCTCCCACAGGAAGCCTCTCTGAGACCCTACAGCCTCCGGAAGGATGGCAGCTCCACTGACCCTGTGGGTCAGTAACCAAAGTCCCCTGTGCTCCCGCAGCACCGGCTCACACTTCAATCCCTGCATCTTGATCTGTTTCCCCTGCAAACTCCATGAAAGCAGGGAACAAATCTTGTCCACTTCGGTCTACACTGTCAGCAACCCCAGAAGTACTCAGGACCCAATGTTTATCTCTTGGAAGATAATTAAGACAAGGGCACGCAATCATGCTACGCGAGATGGGAGGTACAGTGGTCACAACTGCTCATTCCAGACAGACGCCTCAATTCTGTCACTGTTGTGTAAGTTATCTCACGTGAGTGACTTCAGGCCAATAACTTTACCTTGATGTGCCCTGGTTTCTTCACTTTTAAAATGGGTATAGAAGCCGACTTGCAGGGTTGTGTGAGGAGTAAATGAATTACTTCACCTAACACATCTGAACAGCGCCTAGCACACAGTAAACTCTCCAAGGGCTCACTACTATTGTTAATGCTTGTTGTTAATTCTTTCATCCATCAGGCAAGATGAACGATGAAAACATCTCTAGCAATTAGAGAAATGCAAATCAAAACTACTCTAAGACTTCATTTCACTCCAGTCACAATGGCTGCTATTAAGAATACAAACAACAATAATGTTGGCAAGGATGTGGGGGGAAAGGCACACTCATACATTGCTGTTGGAACTGCAAATTGGTGCAGCCAGTATGGAAAGCAGTGTGGACATTCCTTGGAAAACTTGGAATGGAACCACTATTTGACCCAGCTATCCCATTCCTTGGTCGATACCCAAAGGACTTAAAAACAGCATACTTCAGGGACACAGCCACATCAATGTTTATAGCAGCACAATTCACAATAGCTAAACTGTGGAACCAACCTAGATGCCTTTCAATAGATGAACCGATGAAGAAAATGTGTTATATATATGCAATGGAATATTACCCAGCAATAAAAGAGAATAAAATCATGGAATTTATGGGAAAATGGATGGATTTTGAGAATATCATGCTAAGTGAAATTATCCAATACCCCCCCAAAAAAATGCCAAATGTTTTCTCTGATGTAAGGCGGCTGATTCATAATGGAGTAGGGAGGGGGAGCATGGAGGATTAGATGAACTCTAGATAGGGCAAAGGGGTGGGAGGGAGAGAGGGGGCATGGGGTTAGAAATGATGGTGGAATGTGATGGACATCATTTTATAAAATACAGGTACGAAGACACCAATGGTGTGAATAGACTTTGTATACAACCAGAGATGTAAAAAGTTGTGCTCTATAGGTGTAATATGAATTGTAATGCATTCTGCTGTCACATGTAACAAATTAGAATAAAAAGATGAACAATGGGAGAGGAAGCCACACTGAGGTGCAAAATGAAACTAGGAGGGAAAAGAAGGGTGGCCATGCTGAAACTCTCATCCAACTAAGTGAAGCATCAGGAGACACTGTTTAGAGCTGATGGATGGCTGGGAGCCGGCACACACCTGTAATCCCAGCGGCATGGAAGGCTGAGGCAGGAGGATCCAGAGTTCAGCACTTCAGTGAGGCGCTAAGCAACTGTCTCTAAATGAAATACAAAATAGGGCTGGGGATGGGGCTCAGTGGTCGAGTGCCCATGAGTTCAATCCCTCATACCAACAAAAAGCTGATAGATGGATCAGTAATACATATCTTAAAAGTATACCACTTCAGGTAAAGAGCAGGATAGTTAAAAACAAGAATATGTAGAAGAATCGATTATGTAAAGTCCTCATCTTTCATAGTAGAGGGAATCAGCAGATAGTCCCTGGGATAAACTATAGGGGTGAGCAAAGTACCTGGGTATGCAGAAAAGCCTCTGAGGAGTCCTTCTAAAAACAAACCACTTGAAGATGGGTACTCTCAGAGAGACGGAGAATAGGATGCAGCAAAAAGACTTTGCTTCTCATTTGGGGCATGCTTTCCTGGCCACACTGGTGGTGTGGGTGCTCTCTATCCAAGAAAAATGACAAGGAAACAGGAACAACCACCCACTTGGGTACACCACAGCCAGAAACATCACCACAACCATCCACCTGTTTCTTCACTCACTAATCAGGCATGATTTCGCTAGGAGCCTACCATGGGCTGGGTTCTGTGCTAGGTGGGGATAAAGGGCTTAAAGGGTCCCATTTTCAGATTCCCAACACCAGGCTCTCTCCTCACCCATTCAGGAGGTTCTTTACGATCAGTCGTGACATGGCACCAGGTCCCTCTGTTCTGATTCCAGGTTCTCCCAGCAGCGATTGCCCAGGACAATTTTCAGGCTGCTGCCCAGGGCAGCAAGCCAGAACAAAGTCATATGGACCCACTCTAGGCCTGCCTGCCTAGAAGTAGGGTGGCCAAAGCCAGACCTGCCAGAGGAGGTCATACCCCTAAGAGGCGGGCCTGAGTGCTTGCATTCTGTGCAGGTGCAGGTTCTGAAGTGGCTCCAGGAGAGCGCAATGCCGTGGTGCTGTCGCAGGGGGCGCCAGATTCCAACCTCTGCTGGGGTTGTGGGAGATCTACTCTACTTGGAAGGCTAAGCAGGGGATGTGGTTTTGTGACCCTTTCTTATTGTACTTTACCATGGATTCCTAAGACAGCCCTGAGAATGGGGGCTAGTCTAGGGATACCTGCTTCCCTTTGGGAGGTAGAGAAACAGCCTTACTAAGCACTGCAGCTCGATGGTAGAATGTGCATTTTGGGAACAGTCCCATTTTGCAGGCAGGACACGGGGAACCTGAGGAGTGAAGCTACCTCACAGAAAATCAGAGATTTGCTTCTGATTGTCGTTGACAGCTTTATTGAGGTACAATCCACTTCCTACAATTGACGCACTTAACGTACAACTCAATGGTCTTTAGTATATTTGCCAAGTTTTGCAGCCACCACCATCACTGTCAATATTAAAATGTCTATATCCCCTCCCCCGAGAGGAAACCTGCACCCTTAGTTGTCATGGGCCAATTCCTCCTCCCTCCAGGCCCTGGCAACCATGGATCAACTTTCGGTCTCTCCAGTCTGCCACGCGACCAGCACGCTAGCTTCATACTAGAGGTTCTAAGCATAGAAGTTAACTAGTGAGATCAAAATAAACACACATAAACTTGATTTACCTTTTTCTTTGATCAGGTCTGAGATGGCTCCCCCTCTGGCTCCTGCCTCCAACCACCCGGTGGGGCAGCAAGGTTTACACAAGAGACTTGCAGGAGAGAGAGAGAGGGCACATCAGAGAGTGGCCTTTTATTGGGGAACAAGAAATTCAGGGGAAAATTCCATCCAATGAAGGTCAAGGGGGGCAGAATTCCAAGGTCAGGGTCAGTGATTTGTCTCAGGTTCAATGGTCAGTCACACCCCCACACGGATGGGCTCTCGCACCTAGAAAGGGTGGTGATTAGTTCTGACACAGTATAGCCTGAACACCTCACACCCACTCATGGAGGTGCCCAGTCACGTGCGAGAACGGCTTCCCACACTCTGGAGTTGCCCCCTCTGGACATTCCACACAAATGGAATCCGGCAACACTGGACACAAAACCACATCCCCTGCTGAGCGCTCCAAGTAGAGCAGATCCTGCGCAACCCCCGCAGAGGTTTGTGACAGGCTTCCTTCATTTATCATCCTGCTTTCGAGGTTCATCCTGAGCAAGGTGAGTTGGTGCTTCCCTCCATTGACTGCTGGGTAATATCTCATGGGCAGATAAAGAGCATTTCATCACCCAGTCCTCCACTGATGGACATCTGGGCTGTTTCCACCTGTGGCTATTGTGGATAACACTGCTAAGAGCTTTCAAGTGTTTGTGTGAAAGTGTGTCTTCGTTTCTCAGGGATGTATTCCTGGGAGGGGCTTCGCTGAGCCACACAGCAGCTGCACTGTGTGACCGCCCTATCAGTGGCATTTGAAGGTTCTTGTTTCCCCATCTCTTCTGGCTTCTTACTAGGTCTCCACCCATTCTGGCCACCTTAGTGGGGGTAAAGCCACTCACTGTGGTTTGCGCTTGCAGGTCCCTGTTGGCTCCTGTTCTTGAGCATCTATTTGTGAACTTTGGGCCATTTGTGTATCTTTCTGAAGCAACCCCTGTCCCCATTCTCCGAGACCAGCTCAGACGTAGTGTCCTTGAACCCATCTCTTCCTCCCTGAGTCCCAGATGCACAGAGCTCATGCATCTTCCGTAGCACAAGCACACAGATATTGATACCAGGATCATCCTTAGCTCATTTCCAGGGTACAGATGGGACCATGTGATCTTCCCACCTCAAGGTGCCCAAGGGGCCCGAGCAGATCTGTCTTTGCAAAATGCTGCAGCAGGCACCAGGAGAAGGTGTCCCTTCCAAAGATACCTCCTCATCCTGGCCCCTGGCACCTGTGACTGTCACCTTGTTTGGAAGAAGGGTCTTTGCCCATGTGATGAAGGATCTCAAAATGAGAGGGTCCTGTGTCATCGGAGTGGATGTTGATCTAGTGACAAGTGTCCCTATGAGAGACACAAGAATTCAGTTGTGCAAAGACAGAAGCAGAGGTATAGGAGTCCCAGAAGGGTATGGGAGTCCCCTGCCCTGTCCTGTTTTCCTCCTACTTCCTGTTTCCTGTTGCGGCCTCCCATAGGCTGAGCCAGCCAGAGACCAGAGACATAGTTGGAGCACCAGGCGCACACAAGTAGCTCGTGGGTGCAGAGCAGGGTGGAGGAGCAGGTCAGTGCTCGGGAGACTGGCCACTAGAGAGTGAGCAGCACCCAGGATGGCCTTAAAGCCAAGTGCTAACTAGTGTGTGACAAATGCTGTCACTCAGGTGGACAGAGGAGCACGGGGTGAAGTCCCCCCCCTTGTTCCCCCCGTTCCTGTGAGCTAGGGCCACCGTGCATTTAGGAACAGTCCTCCGTGGGTGGAGGTTGGGAGGTCGGTTCCTTCTTTGACCCGTGAGGGCCCATCTGCCCCTCCCCTCCCCTGTGGCCTGGGTGGTGGGTGCATCACCCCATCTCAGCCTAGTCTCATGCTCACAGAAGCCCCATCAGGATGGTGGCCACGTCACCATGGTGGCTAGCGCAGTCCTAATGAGCACATTTTACCTGACTATCCAGTCTCCAAATGGAGTCGCCACAAGGGGTTCTAGAGGTGGGACTCTGCCCCTGTGAATTTGGGAGGGGACCAGGAAGTAGGTGTATGGCTGGAGGGACACACCCTTCATTCTAAGAAACCTTTTGTAATTTTAATTTGTTTTTCACTCCAAGCCCCCAAAGACAGCACGCACAGCCATGGGGCAGCCACACCGTCTCTGTGTCTTTAAGTGAAAGGACTGTGGGGCCCACTGGTTCCCTGGAGCTACTGTAACAAATTACCTGAAACCAGGCAGCTTAAAATAACAGAAATTGTTCTCTGGCGTTTCTGGAGGCCAGGAATCCCAAAATGACGCCATGGGCACAGTCATGCTGTCTGAAGGCTCTGGGGGCCCCCCCCTCGCCTCTTCCAGCCTCTGGGACCCCAGGGCTTGTGACCATACGGCTCCATGCCCCATGTCTGTCTTTTTGTGGCCTCTCCTCTCTGATGTCTGAGTCCACCCTACGTCCCTCATCTTTGATGACACACATGCCACTGGACTGAGGATGCTTTAAATTCAGGACGATCTCCTCTCAAGAACCTCAGTTAGTCTGGATGCAGTGGCTCATGTCTGTCATCCCAGTGGCTTGGGAGGCTGAGTCTGGAGGATTGTGAGTTCAAAGCCAGCCTTAACCAAAGCGAGGCCCTGAGCAACTCAGTGAGACGCTGTCTCTAAATAAAATACAGAATAGGGGTGGGGATGGGGCTCAGTGGTCAAGTGCCCCTGAGTTCAATACCTGGTACAAAAAAAAAAAAAAAAACACCCTCAATTACATCTGCAAAGCCCTTTTTCCAAAGAAGGTGACATCATCAGTCTGGGGATTAAGTTGGGGAAGGCCAGACCTCACCCTGCCTCTGACTTCCGTGGATGTCTGTTCAGTTAAAACTCACACAAATAACAACGCACCCTCCACCACCCATGCTAGACAACAAAACAGCCAGAGAGAGAGAGGATTTTACATGTTCCCAACACCAAGAAATGGTAAATATCTGAGGTGGTACCTAGGCCAGTTATCTGATGGTGACCTCCTCAAAAAGCACAATTATCATGAGTCAATTAAAATTTTGTTTAAATTTAAAAACATACCCTCCACCCTGGAAATGACTTGGGGGTCCTTGTTTCGAGGTTGTTCATTTATTCAACAGCTATTTCTATTTATTGATGCCTTTAATTAAATGACCATGGTGGGGGGTGGGGGGTTCTGTGCCTGTGGCCCTGTCAGGATGCCTTTTGGGGGTGGCTCTGAGGCATGAGCCTTGGATGAGAGGTCAGATGGGGGCTGCCCACCGGCCCTGGCTGGCTTCATAAGTTTTTTTTTATATCCTCATGAATGACCTTTATTAAAACCTACGACTAAATATAGCCTTCCCCAAAGACATTCGCAAATCAGAAGGTGTTTGAAAGGTATTAAAAGAAAATGGAATGCTCTTTACGGATCTCCAGGTCCCCAGGCCTGCCCGGGAAATGTGGCCACCACATGTGGGGAGGAGAGGGCCATTCAGAGGCTCCGTGTTCCTGGCCCTTCATAAGCGCGCATGTTATTGGACGTTATTATTAGCCCTCCTGGTCTCCTGACTCCTGTTCTGTCCCTGCAAATACAATCTGGGGGTCCCTGGACCCCACCAGGACTGTGCTTGGGGACTGAGTCAACCAGGGAGGTCTGCCAGCTCCTGCAATGGCGGGGTGACCTCCAGGCTGTAAGAAGTCGGGGCTGGTCCCCAAGGGAACTACGTCCCACCAGGGAAAGGCCCATGGGGGAGAGATGCTCCCGGGCCTGGACTCTTGGCGTCCTGCACAGGTTGGTGGGTCTCAGGCCAAATGAACAGGATCAACATCCCCCAGAAACCTGGGACTGTCCCGAGACCCCTCCCACGTCCTCAGCCTGTCTACTCCACTGGCCAGTTCGGTCACCCACCCCTTCTCCCCCTGTCCCCACTGTCCTAACCTGGTCCTGGCACCCTGTGGGTGACCCCGGGTGCTGCAGGTTTAGTGACTGAGAACCGCACTCGTCACAGTCTTCAATTCTCAGGGGAAGGGGGTCCGAGTCAGGGGCTGGGCAGGCTGCCTCCCTCTGGGGGTCCCAGGACGGGTCTGCTCCCACCTTTCAGACCAAGTGGTCAAGGTCAATGTCAACCGTGACCAGGCACAGTGACCGCACGTGGCCCTGGTTTGACATCACATCAATGGCATCTGAGCCTCTGTGACATCTTGCCCAAGACCATCATCAGGTCCACCCATGAGAACACCAACGGCACCGTGAGGGACACTCCGTAAAACCTACCAGCACTCCCCAGAGCTGTCAGGGTCGCGAAAAACGAGGGACAACTGCGAACCCGTCCCAGCCACGAGGAACCCACGGAGACCCGGGGGGGACTCAGTGTAACGTGGGATCCTGGGACAGAGAAAGGACGCGGGGTA
This sequence comes from Urocitellus parryii, assembly GCF_045843805.1. Classification (NCBI taxonomy): domain Eukaryota; kingdom Metazoa; phylum Chordata; class Mammalia; order Rodentia; family Sciuridae; genus Urocitellus; species Urocitellus parryii. The sequence goes on from NC_135533.1 coordinate 141,757,773, forward strand.
AAACCCAAGGAAATCTGAATGACGCCAGAACTTAGTGACCGACGATGCGTCCACGCTGGTTGACTGTGACTAAGAACCAGAGCAGAGCTAAGGACACTGCACGGGGGTGGCGTGCCAGAACTGTCCGCACCGTTCCCACGACTTTCCTTGTCAATCTAAAACCTACTCAAAAGCAGAGTTTGTGCGATGTTTTTAGAAGACATTTTAAATGCAGGGAAGGAGGGGCGAAGGTGGTCTGTGGGCCTAGACGTGGACGGACCCCAGGAGCGCTCTGCGTGGCCCTGGGGGCGGGCTCTGCACCTCGCCTTAGCTTGTTTACTGACTGGTTGGCTGATGAGTCTTTGGCTGTGATGTCATCTTGTCCCCAAGGACAAACTGCATGACTTTAAGGGGTGTCGGCCGGGGCTCTCTTAGGTCCACAACTTCCCAGGTGGCCAGGGAACTCACACAGGAGACCAGGTGTGACCCGTCTCGGCCACACTCGTGTGATCAGGAGGCAGCTGAGCCTTGACCTCCCCATAGGCGCAGCCGGGGCTGAACCGTGGAGATGGGGGGCCCCTCCTGATCGTGGCAGGAAACCATGAATGTCCACCAGGAACTGCAGAAACCACAGACCGTCCATCACACAGGGTGGGGCTGGGGAAAGGCCTAACTCATTCTCTCTCTCTCTCTCTCTCTCTCTCTCTCTCTCTCTCTCTCTCTTGTGGTACCAGGGACTGAACCCAGGGGCGCTCCACCACTGAACCACATCCCCGGCCCTTTTTATTTATTTTTTAAATTTTGAGAAACAGGGTCTTATCAGGATGCTTAACGCCTTGCTAACTTGCTGAGGCTGGTTTTGAACCTGTGATCTTCCTGCCTCAGCCTCCCAAGCTGCAGGGATTGCGGGTGTGCACCGCTGCGTCCAGCTAAGCCAAACTCATTTGAACAAGATGAGCTGGTTGTGCCTTGACCTGGGCTCTGGAGGCTGCAAATCCCCGTGCGTCTGTGACCCTGGCTGCCTGTGGTGAGTCCATTTCTTGACTGTAGCCTCGAGGTGCAGCCACTGACCGCTGCCCTCCACCTACTCCACAGATCCTGCCACGGGCAGCAGCTTCCTCTCAAGTTATTGGAGCCCCAGGTCCTCAGACCACAGAGTGGCCATTGGTGGAACACGTCCCCTTAAGACCATCACCACCTTCACACGTGAGTGAATCTGCTCATTCATTCGGGTGACTGTGGAGAACCTGTCCTGTGCAGCCACGGCCAGCCACTGAGCACGAGGTGGCAATCGGACAGACAAGGCCCTGCCTCCGTGGGGTCCTATCTAGTGGATGAGACTGAAGTTAAGACACACCCTTAAGGTTGTCACTGAACACATTCCCTGTGGGGCAAGCGCTTTGCCATCGTGGGCACCATGTTAGGAGAGAAGGCGGCTGTGACGTCAAGGTCACATCTAAGGTCTGTTCCTAGATGTGCCCTCCTGCCCCCTGGCTTTTCTTTAAGAAAAATAGTGCCACCATCTACTCACCTGTCCTCTCCCCTTGTGCTGGTCGAGGTGAACCCTGGAACACCTTGACGTGAACTAGCTAATCCTGAGATCTTCAGGGATAGGGAGCCCTGGAAAGGATGTGGGTAGACACAGGAAGTGGGGAGATCTGGGTTCAAATTCCAATGCTGACATTTCATGCTGTGGTACCTTGGGTAAGTCAGTCACCTTCTCTGAACCTTTTGCCTCATTTATAAAGCAGGACCACTGACACCCACTTTCTGGGTGGTGGCGAGGATTAGAGATGATATATTCGTAGCATCCAGTACAGTACCCATAACAGCAACCACAAAATCATATTTTGTTGGGTCACAAAAATCTCTCAAAACAACCCAGTGATATAGGGACAATTATTACAGATGAAGACACTCAGCAGAGAGATGAAATGACTTCGCTGAGCTCATGGAGCTGGGAGTAGGAGGCGAGGGTTTGGAGCCTGCATCCTAGCTGCCATGGACTGGGCCAGCTCGATGCCTCTTTGCTTGCTTTAGGTTTTGTTTTCCACTGTCCCCAACTCATGTTCCCTGCTGCTTAGTGACCAGGAGGCAGGCATCTGGGCTCAGACCAGCTTTGCCCATGCTAGAAAATTGCCCGCAGTTCTACATATTGGCCAGCAGGTGGCGGCAGAGGACCATGGATAAGCCGGGGCGCAGAACAGGGAGGCTCCCTGAGGCTGAGCCTCCTTCCCAACCTGGCCAGGTGCACAGTGGTGAGGTTTATTCCGGATTTTGCCGCTGCAGGGAGACAGAACCCTGCTTTCTCTACAGAAGGAGCCAGCTCAACGCAGCGCCAGGCTATAGAGTTGGTCAACATTTCTGCGTCCACACATAGATTTGAACCTGTAAGTTGGAGGAGCCAAAGGCAGCTAAGTGCAGGGGGCTCCAGAGGGAGGTCCAGTGGGGAGGGGGCAGGGGAGGTGCTGGGCAGGATCCCAGGCAGGGAAGCAGCCCCTGGGGCTCTTCAGGGACTTGGCTGGAGATATGGCCCCCAGAGGTGCAGGCAGCCTAAGGGAAAGCCAAGGCCCTGCAACGGGGGAGCCGGAGAAGTGGCCCCCATAGGCTGTCCACGCCCTAAAAATTGTGGTGTCAAGAAGCCAAGGGTCCTGAGTTGGGATCGTCCTGGATCTCCCAGGTGGGCCCTGGGATTGGCCACACAGAGGAGTGGGGGATGGGGTGGTGGGGCCACAGCCCCAGGGATGGCGGGAGCCCCCCGAAATGGGAAGACGCAAAGGATGGTCCCTCCTGAGGCCTTCCGAGGAAGTGTAACCCTGTGACCTGTAAAACTGAGAGCGCCCAGGGCCCAGGGACAGTCCCAGGGAAGTGCAGTGGCCATCTCTAGTGCTGAGGTGGGGAGAGGAGGGCCTGGCTCCCGAGCACAGAGGGGGCGTGTACAGGGCACTATCTGGGGCAGCTGGGACCTCAGGGATGCCACCAGCCTGAGGTGGCCCTGCAGGGGAGACATGCAACAAACATCCCAACCCAAGGGGCTTCCCGTCCTGTGACCCCATGTGGGGGTCTCCTTTTGGTTGTGCCCACCTGGACGCCAGAATACAGAGCCACTCTGGCATCTACTGGGTGCCATGCCGGATGGAGAAGATTCCGGAGGGAGGGCAGGGCACGGAAAGGAAAGGGGTGCTGCTCTCCCCCCCTCCTCTCTCTCTGGTGTCACTCCACCTCTCTGAGCCTTGGTTTGCTCACCCACAAAATGTCCTACCTACCTTGACTATTTGTGTAGGGGGTTGAACTGTGCTCTCCCCAGAGAGACCTGGCAGTCCTGACTCACAGTGTCTGTGGATTTGTCCTGATTGAGAAATAGGGTCTTTGCAGATGTAGTCAAATTCAGATAGGTTGGTATTGGATGAAGGGGGTTCTAGTCCAATATGGCTACTGTTCTTATAAGAGACGCTCAGGGGGACACCTTGTGGCAGCAGAGGCATGGAGTGGAGCCATGCGTTCATGCCCTTGGCAAGGAGGGTCAAGGACCACCAGCAACCGAGGAAATGGAGAAAGACACAGAACAGATCCTCCCCAGAGCCTTCAGAGGGAGCATGGCTCTGCTGACTCCTTGGTTTTGGACTTCAGGCCCCCAGAACCGTGGGAGAATACATTTCCATTGTTAAGTCCCCTAGATTGCGGTACTTTCTTTTTAGCAGCCCTAAAGAGAGAACACCCGGGGTTCTAGTTACAAAGGCTGTGTGAGGAATTATCCCCAAAGCCATGGCATCAGTCAGCTTTCTGATGCTGTGACAAGATACCTGAGGAAAGCCACTTAGAGGAGGAAAGGTGGATTTAGTCTCATGGGTTCAAAGGTTTCAGTTCCACATTCGGCCCTGGCTCCATTGCTTCCCGACTGCAGAGAAGCAGAGCATCATGGAGGAAGGGCGAGGGGGAGGAAGGCTGCTTACCCCTAGGCAGCCCAGAGCAGAGAGTGAAAGAAAGGGGCCAGGGACAAGATTCAGCCCCAAGGCCATGTCCCCAGGGACCCACCCCCTCCTAGCCCTGGTGATCCAGTCACACCCACAGCCCCACCTCTGAACACCGCAGCATTGGTGACCACAGGAGCCTCAGGGGAGAGTCTGGATCCCGATGGTGACCCTGCCTCAAGCATCCATTTGTATGCTCAGGGACGCACTTGGGCAGAGGTGGTCCCCGGGTCTCAAGAGCAGACGCCCTTGGTCAGGTGTCCTGACATCCTGATGACTTCTCCATTTGGTTAATTGGGGCTCCCGGGGCAGGAGCTGGCCTCCGGGGAGCAGGTGTCAGGAATGCAGCGAGTGGGGGTGGGCGGCCTGGCCCCAGGAGCGCCAGCGTCCTGCCTCCTCGGGGTTCAGCAGATTCCCTTCCTGCTCAATGTTCCTATGTGCTGTTCTTGGGGGGGGGGGGGCATTCATAAGCACCATTTTTTTTTTCTTGGTTAAGATGAGGGATTTGAGTTTCTGGGAACTTGAGGCACGTTCAGAGGGGAGGGGACGCAGACACCCCCTCTCCCTCCCCCTCCATCCAGGCCCTGCTTGTGGGGGAGGGAGGCCAGCCTCTGTCCACAGCCTCCCTGGCTTCTCTCTGGCCACAGGAGCGTGCCACCAACATGCCAGCCATGCTGTGGAGGTACACGTCCAACTGTCTGCCTGAGAGGGGACAGCAGGGACTGAACTGTGTCCTCACTGCATTCCTAGTGGCCCCCAGTGTGGCTGTATTAGGGATTTTATGGAGGTAATTAAGGTGAAATGAGGACATAAGTCCTGATCCAGTAGGACTGGTGTCCTCATAAGAGGGGGAGAGACACAGGGTGGTTCAGGATGGAGGACACTCTATGCTGCTCCAGTCAACTTCTCCGCATTACAGATGGGAAGGAGGAGGCAAGGAGGAGGAGCAGGAGCCCTTGCTGCTGGTCAGACACCAACAGAGGCATCTTTAGGGTCCCAGCAAGGTATACCTGCTTACCATTGGCCAGGACTCAGCCACATGACCCTCTAGCTGCAAGGCATGCTGGGAAATGTAGTTCCCCAGGCAGACAGAGAGGGCTCCCCCCCACCCTGACCCCAGGACCTGAAGGAGGAGGCGGTGGTTATGGAGGAGGCTGCCGCAGGCTACTCCACCAAACAGGGACACGGTTGAGGAGGCCAGGAGGAAAAGGGGACTTTGTCCACCCAAAGCCTTTGGGGCCATACCCAATGCTGTGTCGGAATTACTAAGTGGTAAAAAGCATCTGCAGTACCAGGTGGGAAACTGAGGCAAAGGTGGCACCATCTGTCCTTGGATGACCCTAATGTGTGGCTGTCGTCCCCCCCCGCCGCCCCCTGTGATCTCACTTCATGACTTCCTCAACTGTACCTGGCAGGAAAGCTGACCCTTTTTCTTTTTTGTTATTTTTATGACTGCCTTTTTCTGATAAGAAGCTGTTCAGAGAGGTAGGGGCAATACCTGTGGTCACACAGCAGCTGCTGCTGATGATGATCACACTAGCAAGGGAGGTGGTATGTCTACAGAGGGCGCCATGTGCTGAGGTATGTTCTAAGCACTTTAAAGTATTGCCTCAGCTCATTTAGGGAGAGATTTATCATTTCCCTTTTATGGATGAGGAGACCAAGACTCAGAGAGGGGAGTAACTCACAGGCGGTCATGGGGCTAGCCCTAGGGCTGCCGTCTGTAACACTTCAGTTACAGGGTTACTCTGCCTTTCCAGTAAGTACAGCCAAAGTTCTTGTTCATTCAAAGATTTGTTAGGTTCCTGCGTTACCCCAGGGTCTTTAAGTATATGATCCCAGTTACTCCCGTGCAAGCTACTGACTTCAAGAACTATGATTAGGTCTATTTTACAGATGAAGAAAGTGATGCCCAGAGAGGTCGAGTGACTTGCTCAAGGTCACGCAGCTGGAAAGTGGCAGAGCTGGGACTTGAACATAGGACCCTCTGACATTGGAGCTTGGGCTATTGCTTTCACTTTGGTCTCCAAGCATGGCATGCTGGAGTGTGGCCTGGGGTGAAGTGCCAAGCCCAGAGGGCATGAGAGAGACCTGCCCAGCCCGCCTCCTTCCCAGGTCCTCTCTACCCTGGGAATGGGCCTCACTCACAAGTACACAGCTGCCAGGGATCAAAGTCCTCTCCAAGATGTATTTGCTGTGAGTTCTAAACAAACGGGTGTTACCATGTAGCTAAGAGAAACACTGGAGGACACCTTGTCCAAACTCCAGCAGTCCTTTAAAGTCTTGTGATTGATCAGCCCTTCCCTGGTCTCATGCTCTCAGGGGCCATGGTGGAGGGAGGGAGGGGGAGGCCGCAGCTCAGGAGCGTGGAGGCAGGGCCGTGGGCCACTCAGGGGGCACCTCCAGACGCCCCGCCACCTCTCCAGCGTCCCTCTGTGCTGAGAGAATAGCCCTGCTGACCAGGAGCCATATCCCCCAACACACACACAAGTGACAAGCAAGTGCTGTCTGGAATGGTCACCCGGGGAGCTCACGGGCACTGCCCTTTAAGCCAAGCCACCCGTTTGAGGGCACAGAGATGGCAACCAGGGGAGCTGGGTCTGTTCAGCACTCAGCAAATGCAGATAGATCAGGGCGGTGGGTGGTTACTGTGTGACAAAGGCATGGGCAGGCAGAGGGGAGACCAGATCTTTATGGGGAGGGTCCCTCTGATTGTGTTAAAGTTGGTTTGGGGGGTATTGCTCCGGCCTGCTGGCCGACAGACTGCTGACTGCCAGGATTGGTGTTTACATGCCAGTTTCAAGACAGAGAGTGACACAAGAGAAACCAGGATATCTATGAATTGGGCTTTCTTTTTTCTTTGCTCTTCTATTCCAAAGGCTTGGAATGGTTGGTGTACTGTTTGACTGGGGGAAATAGAAACATAAAGTGGGTTTTCTTCAGCATATTTCAATGTCCAAACATCTATGGTGGGAAGAGATGGGATAATTACCTTGAAGCACTTGCCCAAGTATGCGCAAGTATGCACCCCGGTATGCACAGGTGCTCAGTAAGGACTGTCACGATTCTCAGCCACCAGGTGTAGCTCTCAGCTGTGGGCCCCAGGAAGCCGGTGTGCACGCCCCATTCAGGGCTAAAGTCAGGGTTGGGACCTTTGTGTGTACTTCTGGTTGTGGTGGTGCACACCTATAATCCCAGTGGCCCAGGAGGCTGAGGCAGGAGCATCGAAGTCTGAGGCCAGCCTCGGCAACTTAGCGAGACCCTGTCTCAAAATAAAATATAAAAAAGGCTGGGGGTGCAGCTCCATGGTAGGGCACCCCTGGGTTCAACACCCCAGTGCTGGGGAGGGGGAGCTTGTAGGTGTCCATGAGATTGTGCTTGTCATTCTGTGCTGTCTAGTATGTCAACTCATGTCCCACATCTTCAAGACGTTCAATTTTTATTTGACAATTTTAAAGGAAGCTAAGCATGAAGGAGGAGTGAAATGTATTTTGAATTCTGTGTGTGTGTCTGTGTGTGTGTGTGTGTGTGTGTGTGTGTGTTTTTTCCTTTGGTGACCAAAAGACCCTACAAGAACAACTTAGAGGAGGAAACATTTATTTGGGGCTCATGGTTTTCAGGGGTCTCAGTCAATAGATGGCCAACTCCATTGCTCTGTGCCAGGGGAAGAGTTTGGCCGAGGATAACAGCTCAGGACATGACAGTTGGGAGAAGAGAGAGCTCTGCTCGACAAGGACACTATCCACCCCATAGACAACCCCGGGATCTGCTTCCTCCAGCCACACCCGCCCTGCCTAGGGTGACCTTAGCTAATCCATGCCCCTGGATTCACAGGCTGACTAGGTTAAGGCTCTCAGAACCCCATCATTTCACCTCTGAACCTTCTTGCCTTGTCAAACACATGAGCTTCTGGGGGGACACCTCACGTCTGAACCACAACACCTGCTGTATAGTGATCTCCAGTTTCCAGGGTACCAATGCTCCTGCTAGGGCCAGTTTCCTGCATGTGCGTGCGAGGCAGGTGCCTAACCAGGAAGCTGCAATCTTATGCCTTAATGGATAATTTTTATAATCGTGGCCACATTCAACCACGGACTCTGGAAATTCCTGAGCAATGATCTGCAGGGAGAAGCTGGTGTGTGCGGGTTCCAGAACCCACAGTTCCTGGTTCTTCTCGTCTCCATTTCTGTACCCGACAAACCTAGGACAATCCCACTTTCCACAACTCTTGTTGCAAATAACACTGCAAAGAGCTGGGCAGAGAGCACACACCCCAGCAAGGCGCCCACATGATCCCAGGGCTGGTGGGGTGGGGAAGACCAGCCCTTCAGCACACCATAAAACCCCTTTTACCCATGGGGAGGAGAGAAGAGGCGGGGTTTCCACCCACCAGTCAGGTTGCAGGTGCAGGGCTCCTGGCATATGCCAGCTTTATATCTGGCCATCCCTCACCTCCAGGAGTGTTTACCTGGTTACATCACATCTGTTGGAAAGTAGGTATCCAAGTAGGCATGCTTTTACATTTTTCTCAAATTAAAAAAATATATTAATAAAAATCACATACCTTAATTCTCCAAAATTGAGGTAAACCTGTGTCTGGAAACCAGGAAACATTGAATACATCTTAGGTGTTGTGATTTGAGAGTTTGCTTATAAATTGAGTCAAATTAACGAACGAAAGATCGACCACTGTATTCACCCCCACTGTATGTGTTTTTCTCTGCCCTCTGTCCTCGCCCAGCAAGGCTCCTTGTCACATCCTGCATCTGTCCCACCAGACTTTGCCCTCTCCAAGAGCATCCATAATGGTGCGCTCTGGGGAGGGTCCAGGCAGCAGCTGCCTTTGATCAGCCCAACATCTGGGCTGCCTGGTGATCAAAGATGGGAACGCTGTGACAGCCCAGACTTGGCAAGGACCCAGCCTGGCTAAAAGCACTTGTGGGGGAGGGGAGAGAGGGCAGGGGTGAGGGCGGGAGGAAAGGGATGGAGGGCTGGGGCCGGCTGGGAAGGGCAGCCGTCAGGAGCACGGGCTGTGTTTAGGTGACCTTGACTCTATGGGCCTCGATGTCCCTTTCTGTAAAATGGGGATAACTGGGAGTGGTCCCCAGCATGTGACCTGGGCTCTTGCTCAGGGGTGTTGAGTGACCAGGGCCCAGGCAAGGCCCCTGGGGTCCTGGCATCAGCCAAGAGCGCCTCCAGCTTCTCCTACAGCTTGGAATGAATGACATCACTAACAGCAGCAGCAGCAGCAGGTAATATTTTATTTTGTGTTTAAAAGTTCTTATTAATGAACCACAGATGTCCTCAGTGGTCACCCACCAGACCCACCCAGAGAGCAGCACCCTTGATGCAGAAGCAGAACACTCGCACCCCCTGCCACTCCCCGGGGCTCCCCTGTTGTCACTGCCCTCCACGTTGTTAGGACGCCCATTGCACAGAGCAGAATACCAAGGTGCGGACAGCAGAAGCCACTGGCCCAAGGCTCCTCATGGGAAGGTGAGGCTTCAAAGCTTCAAGCCCTGGCCATAGCCGAGAGTGCCTGCTCTCAGGGCTGCTCTCAGGGCTGACACAGCCCCAGGGGTGCCCTGCTTACAGGGTGGGGCTCCTGGGAGGGGGAGGGGGATGGGGATGGGGGATGGGGCTCCTGGGAGGGTGGCTTTGTTTATTTTTTTGGAGGACCAGCCCACTTTCAAATACTAGCTGCAGAAAGCCTCAGAGCTCTTGGGAATAGAGCTACTCAGTGGCCCAGGGGATTCCCGCAAGCCCCTAGCCCATCTCAGCTCACAGGAAGGAGAAGGTGTCCCAGGCCCTGCCCACCCCCTCTCCTCACCCTCCCAGTGCTGTCCCCTGAAAGCTTTCTTTGTCCCCATGGGAGGGGGTTGGAGGAGGTGGGATGTGCTGTTGGCACCAGGCAGAAGCCCACTCCATTTGTGGAAGTGCCCAGAAGGTCTTAGCCTGAGTCTGAGAGCAGAGCCGGAGGCAAGGTTCATGCGCAGAGAGCAACGTAGGACCTGACCCCACTGAGAAGGAAAAGGATCAGGGCAGGAGCCGGAGGACCTGGCCACACCATAGGCGTCCGGTGCGTCTTCTGCTGGACCCAAGGAGTCCTATGAAACGCATCTCAGAAGTGTCTGCCAGGGCCCCAGGACGGGAGCACTTATCAGTTGGCTCCCACCTCTGTTGGTCAAGGTGCCTGTGGCCCAGGAGGAGTGATGTCAAGGGCCTCGCCTTGCCTAGGGTATCCACAAACCTTGGGACAGAGTCTTCAGAGAGAGTGTCCACGACAGGGTCAGGGTGTTACCTGCAGCAAGCTGGGGGCAGCTGACCTGGAACTGGGGCCAATCTGTGTGTGTGTGTGTGTGTGTGTGTGTGTCCCAGGTGGGGGGAGGGAACACATGGGTGTGGGCGGATAGGAAGAGGTGCACAGAGGGTGTGGAGACACTGGTGCCACCGGGAGGCTCGGCAGAGGCTGTGGGCCAGGGCTGGCTCATTCTCACCATAGTTGACCTGTCTGTCACCTGGCCATCTTCCCTTCCTCTGTCCTGTGAACACTCCCCTCCACCCTTCACTCCAACAATATCCCAACAACACGGGATGGCAGCCCGTCCTGCTGTGAGACACCTGTAGGAGACGGAGTTGCATTTCCCAAATACTCACCTGTTGAAGCCCTAAACTCCAGGGCCTCCCAACAGGGTCCTTGAAGGCATGGGACCACATTAGAGGAGGGGTCCCGAATTCAATATGGCGGGTGTCTCATCACAAGGAGAAATTTGGGCACAGCCACTTGCACACAAGGAGACCCCCACGTCAAGGTGAAGGCAGAGGTGGGGCACACGGTCTGTAGCCCAAGTCTGCCAACCAACGGCAGGGGCGAGGCATGGAACAGACGTGCCTCGTGGCTCTCAGGAGGACCAGCCTTGCCCATGCTGTGATCCCACACGTCCACCTTCCAGAATGGCGAGGCAATACTGCCAGTGGCATGAGCCGTCCACTGTGGCACACTATCGAAGCATCCCTTGCCAAGGAGGAGACCTAAGGGTACTGCAATTCCATGGCACCAAGGAGAGGCGCTCGGTCTTGGCACTTTCCTGGGGCCCGGGTCCTCCCACGGAACGGGTAATCCCACGGAACGGGAAATTCGCCCTGCCGAGAACGAAGGTCCGCAGTCAATTTTGGAAAGAAAATTCCGATGCTCTCAAGCATCCTCCAGCTCACACGTGGCTTCAAGAACATTCTGAAGATGGTTCTTTGGAGGCAGGGCTGTCTGCTGGGGAGTGGTGAGCGCTCAGCTGATGAAGCCAGGTGGATTTGATGCGCAGATGTGCTTCCTTTAATGAACAACCTTAGAGACAAATAAATCAGGAGCAGGGAGAGACGTCTGCAGCCTCTTAGGAGGCGAGGGGAAGGCATGGCAGACACCGGTGGCGAGGGCGACACACCACGCTTCCCACTCATCTCGTGGGTGCTCAACCCACTATGGCTGTCTGCTGGCTCCTGGGGAGGAGGGACACATGTGCAGAATCGGGCACTTTGCAGATCAGAAGTGGGTGATTGGTTTTAACCGGGTCACCTGGGTTTTCAGCAGATTTGCACTGTTGGAGCTCCACCCTGGAGTCCCTGTCCCTTACCCTCCTGGGATAAAGTCCTCAGCTCTATGACCTTGTGTGTCCTGTGGCTGCAGCTGTGACTGTCTTTGGAGGTCTGCTCAGAGGATACAGGATGCTTTGCCTGCAAGTCCAGGAGCTGATGGCCCCTCGATGGGGGACAGCATTGAGCATCTGAGCCCAGCACTGCTTTTGTAGGAAGCTCAGCCATGGCGGGTCAGCGCCCGAGCCCTCACTACTTTGCCTTGAATGTTGGGCCCCGCTCTGAGCTATAATTTACACAGCAAGGCTCCCCCGAAGGATCAGGCTAAGCCGAGGCTTTGCTGAGATCTCACCCTGGCTGGGCGTCTTCTTCCCTCATCCTCTATTGGTTTCTCCTGGTGCATTTCCTTAATCAATCACTCTGGGAGACTCCTCTTGTCAGCTGCTGTTCCTGTGAACCTGCCAGGAGGCAGGGGGTTTAATCCCTCAGGAGCAGCCCAAGTCTCTTCTCAAATATCCTGGGCTGTCTTCTGGGGTCCAAACCACACTTGCGTGGTCTGAGGAGGGAGGACCGAGATTTGTGGGAGGGAAGCAAGAGGGAAGGTGTCTGTCAATCAATCAGGTGACAGAGAAGTTGATGCCATATTGCACCAGGGTTTCTCCACCTTGGAACTAGTGACACTTGGTGGATATCCTGGGCACCGTAGGAGACTCTGCAGAATCCCTGACCTCTGCCCACCTGAGTTCAGTAGCATGCCCGCAGTCACGACAACTGAAATTGTCTCTAGACGTGCCCCGTGTTACCTGGCTGAGAACCACTGCATTCAACCGAGGCCTGGGTCCCTACAGGCCCCTGTCTCCAGCTGGTTAGCTTGATGCAGCCCGGGTCAGTTCTCCAGGAAGGTCTATGTCAGTTTCCTGCATGAGGCCCGGGCAGCAGCTAAGGGGTGTGTGCACCGGGGAGGCAGGGCAGGACATCAGCATCGAGGACACGCATGGACCACGTTGATGGGGTCAGCATGGTGCTAGGCAGGCCACAGTGGGAGTGGGACTTATTTTGGCAATGGAATCACCAATGTGCTTGAAAAGACCCAGGGCGAGCTCTGTGTGTAGTCAGCATGATTTACCAACCAAAATGTTTTTCCAAGGATGGACAAATTTTATCCCAGGATGCAGGATATCAGAGGCTGAAAGCCAGCAGAGTTCCAGGCAAGCTGGGGCTGTTGGTCCCCTCTGAGAGGAATCTGGCTCACACCAGCTGATATGCAAGCATCCTGATGCCAAGTGTCACCTCCAGGTGGTGGGTGGCATGCTTTGCCAGGTCACATCCTGGTATTTCAGTGGTGGGGATCGGACCCGCTGAATGAGCATGCACCTAAGTTTCAAAAGCCGAAGTCTGGCTGGGCAGGATTCAGGAGCCCCTTGTCAAAAGAAACGAACTTTATTTTTAGAACTACAAACGCCAAACAAAACAGCTCCTCAGGAAAAACCCTCAGAGCCCAAATGCCACCACCGGCTTCCCACAAGCCTCTCTCACCACCACAAGCCTCTCCACCTCCCACAATCCTCCTGCTCTTGAGGCCGATTGGCTGGGTCCTGTGGGCGGAGCCAAAGAAGTCCCCCAATGAGCAGCTCTGTGGTCTGAAAGGGCAGGGAAACAGCCCAATGAACATCACCGCAGAGGAGCCAATCAGCTAGATGTTGCTGGGGCCGCTGTGAGCCAATCATCAGCCGGCAGCTGGAAGTTTGCTGGCAGCTGGAAGTTTGCTGGGGCCCCTTCGGCTGTGGCTCTCAACATTTCCCCCTCTCTGTTTAAATAACAAGCATGTGGCTTAGGGACCGTGCCTGCCTTAGGTTGTCCAATACTACATATGGTCCTTACCCATTATCGGATGAGCTGACCTCAAGGCGTCAGCCTCCTGTCTTAGGTTGGTACCATTGTAATGGGATCTTACCAGTCACTGACTACCAGTCCAGTATACAGCTCTTCAGAGCCCCTGAACAGGCAGCTCCTCAGCCTCTCCCATCCTCTGGGGGTGGGTGGCTGGAGCTGGGTTATCTCTCTGTGGCCTTTCAAACTCTCGGAGAGCTTGGGTCAGGGCCGGGGCAGCAGGCCTGCTGAGCGCTGGTGGGCTGGGCAGCATGGGCCATGTCAACATGAGATGTCCCAGGAGGACCTGCTGGGACAGCTGGGGGCGGGGCCTGGAGCAGAGAGAGGTGGAGGGGGTGATGCCCTAAAGCTGGCCATGCCCACCTGGGAGAAGGGGGTGGAGGAGTCAGGGAGGGGGTGGCCTGGATGAAGGTGCCCCCTCCCCACCTTGTGCTCTGCTCAGACACTTTTCAAGATCTTCGTTTTATATCCTGGAATAGCTGTGAAGGTCTTTAATATATTTATTTGGAGATGAAAACAATACCTTTACTTTTATGTGGTGCTCGGGATCGAACCCAGTGCCTCACGCATGCTGGGCAAGTGCTCTACCCCTGAGCCACAACCCCAGTCCGTGAAGGTCTGCCTTTAAAGAAAATACAGAAGGTTATGACCTCCTGTTAGCCGCCCATTCTCCCCCAGACTGAACCAGCGTGCACACATGGGATGTACCCTTTTCAAAAACTGGTTTGCACGGCATCAATGCTGAAGTGTTTTTTGTTACCAGGTCTTGAATGCTTTCAGGTGACCTCATTGTTTTTAATAGTTGCATGCTATTCCACACCTCGGATGGGCCATTGTTCCCCAAAGATTTGCTCATGGAGGGACAAGCAGGACGTGCTTTCCTGATGTTATGAAATGCGCTACAATCTACACCCTTGTCCATATCGAGTACGTGCTGGGATAACACCTGTCTTCCTAGGGTAGAGTTCCGGACATAGGCCAAAGGGACATTAAGGATCAATGGATCCAGTGGCTGCAGGCTACAAGCTGCCAGTTCTATTTTTAACTTAAGAACTCCTTGTCATAGGCTCCTGGAAGGAAAGCTTCTCATTTTTTAAATCATGGTATTCCACACTCACCTCATTTCACACAGCAGAAGGCTGGATTCATAAGGAGAGTACTGGGTCCCAGGGTAGGACAATGGTGCCCAGGAGAAGGGGCACCCTCTGGGAGATTGCCTGTGGCATATTGAAGGTTGCTCTGGACTCCTTTGCTGACAGTCGTATGTGGAACCTCGAGTTGTCCAGGGCTGACCCCAGGCAGTGACCAATTGATGGACACCACAGCAGTCCAAGACCTTGCCTGGAGACTAGATAATCCAGAGGCCCAATTCCTATCCCGGAGCTCCCCCCAGGATCCAGCCGATCCTGGGACTTTCTGAAGTCTCCCCTCTGCTGGGCTTCTCCCTCTCCATTACCTGTTTGTCCTGGGGACGGTCCATCAACACAGCCCATGCATCCACATCCTGGTCTCAGGCCAAGTTCTTCCAGAACACACCCGAGGTACCATGGAGGATGGCCAGGCAGTGCCCTCCTGGATGGACGTGTCTTCAATAGCAGTCACCCAAGAGCAGCCAAGGGCCCTGGAACCCCCTGGCATGCTGCAGAGAAGCCTCCCGGCTTCCTGCAGGAGATTTTCAGCATGGATCTGAAAGCTTGGGGTCTTGTCATCCAGAAATGTAACCTGAAATAATAGTCCCCACCGACATTGTACACTGGCTGGGTTTCTTGTAGATCTTCTCTAGACACCTTGGTTTCCTTGTCTGTGCACTAAACAATCAGTACCTGCATCGTAAGGCAGTGAGAGTGAGGTACTGCTTTCCATGCTTAGTCCTTTGGTGCTTGAGCTGAAATACGAGGTTCCGATCACCACATGCCACTGTCCGTGTGACCTTTAACAGCTGAGCTTCATTTTCCCCTCTGCAGCTGGGGACAGCTACTTCTCTTGGGACAAACACGAAGATGTAGTGTCAGATCAGGCTCACGGCTGTGCTTAGCAAAGGCCCCGATCTGACTCACTTGGGGCCATAGCCAAGCTAGGAGGATGAGTCAGACATGCTCGGTGCTGGACCAGGAGAGAGAATTTATGAATTCAGCAAGATGATGTTCATCGTCTAGCCTCCCTCCACTATTTGTACAATTAAAATATGAATAAAGGAAAGTCTTTGGCCCTCCCCAGAGATGACCACTATGGGTTTATTCCTCTATTATCCAGTATGTTTGTTTCGAACCTTTACATCTGGATGTTTTGGAAATAAACGATCATTTTCTACATATTAGAATATTATTTATTACATAGATGTCTCAGAACTGGGTCATGTGTCTTCAGCCTTGGTGAGCATGCTCACCTGCCCAGTCTCAGGAGTTCTATTTGGCCACTCCCACCTTGCTGGACACCCAGGTTACTACCACTTTGCCACAGACCTTCTGTGCATGACCATCTTTGTGCTTATTTATCTTTGCACATGGGCAATAGTGCTTCTACAGCTGTGGGTTGACCTCTGGGGTGGAGGGATGTGCACTTCCTGGACCCGCATGGAAGCCCAAGTTCTGACATGGAATGGGATAGTGTTTCCATTGATCCCACATTTCCCCTTCCTTTATTTTGTATAATTTGTCAGGCATTAAATTATTAATTTGTTTGCGACCTGCAAGGAAGAAGTCTATATGTTTGTATGTATTTTTTTCCTCCTATTTGGTTTTGATCTGGGGCTGATTGAGTCAACAGATGCGGAAACCTGCAGGTCCAGAGGGCTGACTGTTCATGCTACTCTTGTCAACCCTTCAGAAGGGCCAGCAGAGAAAACTTACAAGTCAGGACAGATAGGGGAAGGAGGCACTCCTGACCACAAGTCTAATAACCTAAGGAAATAGGGCAGGGTCTTCACAGGTTTAAGGGCAGAGATCGAGGGCTTGGGGTGGAATTCAGAAGGCAGGTGCCCACCCTGCTCTGGCATTGCCAAGATGAGGACTTGGAATCTTGAGGAGTCATTAGTCTCAACAAGCAGGTCATGAGCCTCCTCTTCTAGGGACAAATATTCTGATTAAAGCAGCAACAATCAACACTGGGACCGAGACTTGGGTTGGTTTCAATTTTCAAGAGTTAAAAGTTGAATTTTCAGGTCCACAGTTATTACTGTTTAGAATTCCCTGCATAGAGCAACAATAAGCAGATTGATAATCATTTAATAATTGTTTACAGATCATGCCTCCTCCTGGTATCTGGGTGGACCACCACACCCCTTCCTTCTGCTCCCCACCATATTTTGCTCGTTATATGGACTTATTTTGGAGGAGAGTTGGCAGGAGACAGTAGAATTTCAAACAGTGCTAATTCCTTCCTGTCATCTCATACTCCAAGATGCCCCTTGTGCAGTTCTTGTAACAAGTTGTTAGAGTCTGTAAACAAGTCAGGATGGCGCCTGGTATTTTGCCAGAGGGAGTGGTTTGTGAAGTAAAGCCAGGGAGCCATTAAGTGTGGAGATTCCTTATTGGTTGACTGCTGTATCTAGTTTATGTTAATTAAGATAAGCTGTGTGGAATGTATAAATACCCCTCCTGTCCTACAATAAAAGGCTCCCACTCCTGCTGTATCAATATACAAAAGTTATTCGTCATGCCCTGGTTATTTTGCTGCAGCCGGACTGCGGCAGATGGTGGCCCGTTATGGGGAGCCCCTGGACACTCGGGGGTAAGTGATGGAAAAAAAAAGCTACCAGTCCATAGATAGGACGGGAGCAAATCTTCTCTTCCCTAGGCAGATAGGGCGAGAGGAAAAATGGCCATTTTGAGAAAATAGAGAAGATTGATACAGTATGTTTGTGTCTTGTTTTGTCTTGGTGTATTGTATTGTCTTTGTGATGAAAATATGGAAGGGGTGAGAAGTAAATTACTAAGGGACGAAGGCACTCCAATGGAACCAAGAGCAATTAGGGCATGTGTTGATAAAAGCCCAGGAACTCTAGTCAGAAAGAAGAATGTTCAGAGGAGGAAGGATTATCAGGAAAAAAGTTGCAGCAAAAGGCTATTACTTAATACTTTTTGTTACTGGAGGGTGCTTGAATCTGTGCAGTGGCTGCCACGTGCTCGAGCCTGTCATTGCACAGCAAGGACTTTCCAAGCAGCAGCAGCAGGCTCTTCCCCACCCCAGGCACAGGGAACGGGACGCCACTGCTAGACCCCAAATCCAGACCTGACCTGGAGGCTCAGTCTCCCGGGGCTCTTGCTCCCTGTGCCCAGAAGCAGTTTGAGTCCGGGACACTTCCCAGGGCCATCTGGGGCTGCCCAGGATGCTGCAGGGGGAAGATGGCCAGCATCCTTGTAGTTTGATCATTTCCAAGGCCAGTAACTACAATGGTTCTCCCACACCTGGAAGCTAATGAGTAATGAGCACTATTAAGGCTTATTTCAAATGTAAAAAACCTTGAGATAATGTACTAAATTGTTCATAAGGTTGTTTTCTTAGCGCCTGCTGGAATACTACAGGATTTTCTTTAGCCATCCGGAGTTCCTGCCTTCCTCCCAGTGCCGGTGAAGATGAAGGTGGAAGAATTTCCAGTGTTGCTGAAAACTGGACGAGACTTCGGAGCTGTTGCTGTTTCTTCTGCGACAGCATAGGCTAGCTGCCTTCAGAACTTACCTGGACTGTGATTTAAGCTAGCTGCCTGCAGAACTTACCTAGACTGTGATTTAAGCTAGCTGCCTACAGAACTTACCTGGACTGTGAGTTAATTTATTGAGACACTGCTTTACCTGGACTGAGACAACAAACTGTAATCTACAACAAATTGTAACTCGGTATCTTTGCTAATGGTGTCATTGCTGGTATAATTTTTCCAAGGGCTTCTTGAATGGAGCCATCAATTGGCTTGGTATTGTGGCATTTTGTATCCTCCCCTTCTGCTTGTAGCAGGTTATTTATGGTGTTTCTGTAAAAACCACTATGGTCTCTACTTAAATTAAACAAAAGGGGGAAATGTTAGAGTCTGTAAACAAGTCAGGATGGCACCTGACATTTTGCCAGAGGGAGTGGTTTATGAAGTAAGGCCAGCGAGCCATTAAGTGTGGAGATTCCTTATTGGTTGACTGCTGTATCTAGTTTATGTTAATTAGATAAGGTGTGTGGAATGTATAAATACCCCTCCTGTCCTACAATAAAAGGCTCTCACTCCTGCTGTATCAATGTACACAAGTTGTTCTTCCCCCCCCCCCCCCGAGTTACTTTGCTGTAGCCGGACTGCACCTAGTCATATTCTCAAACACAATTACTTAGTATACTTTTTATTTGGGAATTATTTTACATTTACAGACAATACAGAGTCCTCAATAGCCCTTACCCCTAATGTTAACATCTTTCATGGAACCATCACCAAAACCAAGACCAAATACGGTACGTTCCCATTAAAGGTAGTCTTCAGTTGGACGCACCACTTTTTACACATGTGTTCTGTCTTTGCTGTTATAAGGTCTCTTCCAGGACTCCTGTGTCAGTCAGCTTTTCATTGCTATGACAAAACACCTGAGGAAAAAAATCTTAGAGGAAAAATGTTTGGGTTCATAGTTTGAGGTTTTTGTCCACAGTCAACTACCTCATGGCTGCAGGTTCCTGGTGAGGCAGATCATCCTGACAGAGCAGCAGGGTGGAGAAAAGCTGCTTAGCTCATGGCAGCCAGCAGGCAGAGAGCTGCAGGGACAAGATACAGTCCCCCAAGGCATACTCCCAAGGCCCACGCCCTCCAGCCAGGTTCCACCTCCTACAGTTCCCCTGGGGAACCAAGCCCGTAACACACTGGGGGACAATCCAGATCCAGACCACAACCACCCCACATGGTACTTAGTCATGTCCCTTTGTCAGGGATTTTGCAGGAGGCCCTTCTGTTGGGGTTGACGTGATGTTTACTCATGAGACAGGGCCAATGGGTTACCGGGAAGATGGGGGCGATGACTCTCAGTCACCTGCCCTCACAGGAAGAAAGTGGTTGCCACCACCCATTTTTAAGGTTGCAGGGAGCGTGAGAAGGGGAGACTGAGCTCTACTCCTGGGTGGGGGGAAGCTGACTCGGGTTATTTGGGCTTCTTTTGTAAAGAGTCTCAACCTCCATTAGGATATGCATCTTTCTCCAAGATGGATGAGGAGGTGAAACCCAGGATGACCCCACCCGCCATGACCATCTTCCCTGAGATGCCCCAGAAGTTCCCTCACAGGATTCTCTGTCAGATAAGCCCTTCTCAGAGTCCTCCAAAGTCCTCCTTTGCACCAGGCAGAGGGGAACTGGGCGGTGTCCCAGGTGTGGCTTCTCAGTGTGGTCCCTGGCCGGCAGCACCACCTGGGAGCTGCTAGAAGTGCAGGATCCCAGGCCCCACCTGGGCCTCCTGAGTTGGACTCCCCAGTTTGGCCAGGCCCTGGCCCAGTGGCTCCCAGGTGTGTCTGGGTTTGAGGAGCATTGCCTTGGACTCTCGCAGAGTCAGGGGTTGGCAGCTCCTGTGGTCAGTCTCCTCTCTGCCATCAGGGCACTTGCTTTGTTCGGTCTCCTGCATCTTGTGCAGTTGGAGAATGATGAGGGAGGACAGAAGTGAGGGGTGTGGAGGGAGTGGGCACGGCAGCAGGTGGCTCTGAGAGGAGTCGGTGGGCTGGGAGAAGTGGGCGAGGAGGGGCAGTGTCAGCACAGCTGACAGAGGAGCAGGCTCTGCTGACCTAGAAGATGGATGAGAGCAGGGATGGAGGGATGGACGGACGCTGGACAGCTGCAGGGAGCAAAGGGCTCAGCACACGTGGACCTGCGCGCGGGAGGATCACGCTCCATGGGGAGAGCAGGAGAGCTTCCGGGGTGCACTGCAGAACACTCTTCCTTTTCCCCCAACACTGTATTGAAAAAGAGGTGGGGGCTTAGGCTGGGGAAGAAAGGAACAGAACCCAAGGGGCCCAGGTGGTGGGAAGGGAGCCAGCTGAGGTTCAGATTCAGACTCAGAGGAACCAGTGATTGTCATCTCCAAGTGTCCCCAGCATGCACCTGGGTACCCACCATAACAAGATGCTAGAATGTTCATTGAATGAACGAACTTGGACTATTTTGTTCCCAGTTTGTTTTTTTAAAAAAACTTGGGAATCCATAAAAGGATGCTTTGAAATAAAAATTTGACTTTAGTTTAGGAAAAAAAAAAAGAATCATCCACTGCAAATATAAAGACATTCTTGTTGAACACCCAGGACCGAGTATCACTGTGCACCAAGTAGATGGCAGGGTTACCTGTGCCTTGATTGACATTTTGGAGGTAGGGTCCAAGTTGCTGAGGCTGGCCTTGAACTTGCTGTCCTCCGGCCTTAGCCTCCCGAGTAGCTGAGGGCATTTATAAACCAAACCTCCAAGAGCACTTCTCTCCAACACTTGTCACTTTGTGCTCAGATCAACTAAACAGGTGTGCCCCAATTCCTGCAGGAACCCCGATGTTAGAATTAAAACAAAACCCAGGCTTGGCAGGAAACAATCCTCCCACAATGTACTTAATTTGGAGGCCAAATGAAGGAGCCGAGGAGTGGTGAACAGGCTTCAAGAAGGTCCCCGGTGGCACTCATGTCCTTGTAAGTCCTTTCCTCGTTGAGTATGAGTATGACCTGAGATTTACTTCTCACCAACAGCACATGGCCAAGAGATTGGGTATGACTACATTACAGACGACAATGACATCCATTTGCCAGCAGAATCTCCCCCTTGATGGCTTTGATGAAGCTGGTCATATTGGCGACATTCATGTGTCAAGGATCCAAGGGCAGCCTCCACTCAGCAGCCAGCAAGAAACTGAGGTTCCCAGCTTAAAACCTGTGAGAGACAATCCTGCCAGTCACCTCAGGAGCTTGGAGCAGTTATTCACAAAGGTTTATTTTTTGTTGTTTTTTGTTTAAGTGGGTACTGGGAATTGAACTCAGGGGCACTCAACCACTGAACCACATCCTCAGCCCTATTTGGTATTTTATTCAGAGACAGGGTCTCAGTGAATTGCTTAGGGCCTGGCTTTTGCTGAGGCTGACTTTGAACTTAAGATCCTCATGTCTCAGTCTCCCTCGCCTGGCATAGTGGAACCTTCTGATGAGCCCCCAGCTGGCACCTTGAGTGCATCCTCCCGAGACCCTGTTCCAGAGGCTTTGGCTAACCAACGCTCATGGCCTGACCTACAGAAAAACGTGGGCTGTTGTGAACAGAGTGTGGTGATCCATTGAGGAGAATTAGCAAGACAGACAGCAAGATATTTACCTCTACTTTACACAGGAGGAAAGTGAAGATCAGAGAGGTGTGCAGCCTTCCTGAGGGTACCCAAGGCCACGAGGCGTGACCCCACCACAGCCATCAGGCCTGGAACGCACTGTCCTTTGGGAGAGTCCACCCACACACGTCAATTCCGGTTTCCATCCTTGGAGAATGGCCTCACCTTCCTGCTCTACCCAGCACCCCCCGGGGCGTGGTGGGGACCGGGGTTTGTAAAACAGTGTCCAGCTGTCAGCACTGGCATTTGTCGAAGGAAGTGGCTGCTCTCAGGTCACCTGGTCTATAGCACTGTTGCCGCCCCTGATTATTCAGGAATAGATAACTCCAGACAAAATTCAAGAAGACAGGTCATCTCCAATTCACAGGGCGGCTGTGACTTTGGTGGAGAGGCCCTCACACCTGTGTGAATGGCTGTCACCATCTCTGAGCCATTACTGAGGGCCAGGTAGACCAGGCTAGGCTCAGGGACATGGTGGCGACAATTCAGATGAAACCCTCATATGACAGAGCTTACCTCCTGCGAGAGGAGAAGAATGATTGCTGCATAACAATGCACCCCAGAACAGGGGCTGCAGACAACAGCGACCACATGTTTCTCATGGGGTGGGGGTCTGGCATTGGGCGGGGTTCTGCTGGCTGGTTGTTCTGTCCTAGGAGATTGTCAGCTAGAGTCCTTTGCCTGCTTATTTTTTTAGCTGGTGATTTAGACGCAGGGTCTCTGCCTGGACCCTCCTCAGAGTGGCCTGGGCTTCCTTACAACATGGCATCTGGGTTTCTAGAAGGCACAGCTGCCAAGTTCTCTTAAGGGCTCAGAACATCACTCTCCCCCACCCCCCATACCCTGTTGATTCAAGCAAGGCCCAGGATCAGCCCCGACTCCAGAGGGGAGCATATCTCCTCCCCTTGCTCTGAGAGAGAGCATGTGCATACAGGAGGCTATTGTGGACAGCAATATGCTCAGCAGTGCACACTAGCCTGGGTAGACAGATGATCCTTCAGAAGGTGAGCAATGTAATATTGAACTTGTGGCATGGGTGGGTTTCCTCGTTCCGATAGAAGTTGGTATTTTCAAACTATATTTATAGGATTATTTCATCCTCATGGATTGAGGACTGTCTGCAAACTTGATGTACAAAAAGATTTTTTTTTTTTAAACCAAGAAAACATAAGACTTGAGAAACCTGTGTCTGGTCTAGGAAATGGAACAGAGAAACTTGTTATGTGAATGCCCCTCCCCCCCTGCCTCCAAGGGATAAAGGTCAGAGAATTTCCAGCATCTCTGTCCAGAGAATTTTTCATGGACGTGTGGGCTGCAGCCAATAAACCTGCTTCCAGAAAGTTCCTCAGGTGTTCAGCCTCTTCTGTCCTTCAGCAGGGCCGAGATCTGGAACCAGGTTCTGACTTCACACAGCTGTTTTCTCCATGGTGCCTCAGATATAAACCTGGGATTTGATCAAGGCCTCCTCCGTTTCTCCATGAATTGACCCAGGAAGCTAAAAGGGACAGGCTTACCACCCCCTTCCTATGACCCCTAAGCCTCTAATCTGCAGGTAAAGGTTTGAATGTCAGATCCCAAAGGATTGACAGCTTTAAAAGCATCCTTTGGGTACTAAAGATCTACCAGAAAAGTGAAACTCCACGCGCCCACATCCAGGGGTGGAGTCATCCTATATTGGCTTGATCTGCAATAGTCATCCTCGCTTTCCAATAACCACTGCATTCTGACCCCCCAGATCTCACAAGCTTATGTCAATTTTTGACAAGTGTTCAGAGTCAAAGGACCATTTTCACTCACGGCACAGTGAAAAATGTAAGCAGCATAGTGTGAAAGTTCCTCTTGCATCCCAAGCCCCCCCTAGAGTGACCTTGAGCAACCCAGGGGAACTCTGCCCACCTGGCAGGTTTGCATCCCAGCTGAGAAACCTGGTGCTTGGCAGCCTTACAAAGCCCCTGAGGAGCCAATCACACTGGAAACCTCCAAAACCAAGTCAAAATACATGAGCCTCCAAGTTGATTATCACAGGTGGACATTACAGAATGACTAACAGGTTGACCTGCCGGATCTGCTTTCTCCATACCTCACAGCTACCCAGTGAGGTGGCTGTTACCACCAGGCCCCTTTATATGGGAGTTTAGGGAAATGAAGCAACTTGTCTGAGGTCTCAGTGGCCGAGCAAGGATTCCCACCCAGGCCGACTAGGGCCCGTGAGTCCTCTGGATAGAATCAGCGGGCGTCAGTGCTGCCGGTTGCCCCCTTTCTATCAAGTACAAAGACCAAAGTTAGACGATGCCAGGAGGGGCCGACTCCCTGGGGACATCACCTCCCGGCTGGACTGCACTTTGCGATGCCAAGTCCACATCTCACGTCTCAGCCACATGAGAAGCCTTTATGCCAACAAGAAAAACCAGGAGGTGCAGAACTTGGTGGCACCCCGCCCGATCGGACAACCCACCCCTTCTGTACACCCGGGGAAGGGGAGGGGCTCGACTCCACTGGCCATTTCCAGAGGCCCTTCATGGGGACGTAAGGGTGAGACGGGGAGCAGCAATGGGTGGCCATTGGGACCAGAGGCTTGGGGCAAGGTTGAGTCGAAGCTCCCCAACTGTGGGTGGCACAGCTGGGATCCAACACCTCCGACTATCGACATGCGACATCTGACCAGAGCGTCCATCACTAACTCAGCCGCTTTAAGGATTGAGACGAGGCCCACACGTGGCTCAGTGGTCCAGGCCACGTTTCCTGGGCACGTTTTCAAAGCTTGGCATCCTTCTCAGACTCCTGGTGGGCCCTCTTACCTCCCGGACTCATTGGGTCCCCAGTGGCCCAGATGGCCTGCCACACACACAGGGGCAAAGCCGTTGGCAAACGTCCCCTGGCCCTACTGCTGTGTGCATTCCGGGATGCGTACACATCTAGATGTGACTGGTTGCTAGTGTCCCTCAGCTCCCAAAGGAAGGAGCAGCCCCAAGCAGGGTCAGCAGAGCCCTGGACAGACTCTATGCCCCCAGACACACATTCCCATCTGCTGTCAGCAGGGAGGAGAGTGCTGGCTTTTCCCCGGAAGGTGGGTTCTTCCAGGGAGGGTCACTGTCCCCAGACTCTGGCACTTTGTGGGTTCTGCAAAGGATCCTGGGGACGGCCAGCTTCAGGAGAGGACCCTCCCTTGGCTCACAGGCCTCTCACCTTTGGGAGTCACATCTGGGCCTCCTCTCGGGCCTCCTCTCCTTTGGTCTCATCTGTTCCTGACACTCCTTCCTTCCGACTGGTGGCCCCGCAGTCTGTCTGGGGCGGAACAGCCGACCTCAGAGCAGAGTGACCTTTCAAAGACACCAGGATTTGTTTAATTTTCAGAATTCACCCCGTCCTCCTTATCAGAGGCAGCGAGGCCCCAGCTGGGGAGGCCTTTGGCATCTTTCCCCGAATTTTAAAACAGATGGGCTGGGCCTCCTCCAATGGGGTCCTTTCTTCACCAGGGGATGGAAAGGAAGGAAAAACAGGGTGGGATCTGAAGGGGGCGGAGAAGTCACCTGGAGGGAGGGGGAGAGGCGCCAATATGCCTGTCACTAACTCACCTGCTTTAGGGATTGGCCCAGAATCCTGGACTCTCATTACAACCTGGTTCTTAGTCACATCTCAGTGGTGTTTCTGCACAGGATAGCAACTTGTGCCTGCAGTCCCTGTAGCAGTCCTGGCATTCCAGGTTCATGGCTCATCTGAGCCTCACAGGGAGGGCTTGGTGTCACCTCCCTCCTACTGGGAAGGGAACAGCAGCAAAGCAAGGCAGCATTGTCCAGAGCCACACCCCGCAGGGAGGACGAGAATATGACCCAGCTCCCAGGACAGAAGTCTTTGCATGAAGCATCATGGGGTCTACGTTGACCTCATCTCATCCTCATGGTGGCCCTGGGGACAACACATCTCCCCTTCAGGTGTGGTTGTGCAATTTCCTTTCATGTCCAAGTCCACGGCCAGCAGATGGTGGCCACAGGAGAGAAAATGATTGCAACTAGTGCTAAGCAGTGTCATGTGAGGTCCAAGCCCTTGGTAACCTCAAGTTACTAAATCCCAGTGGTCCGTGAAAGGGGACTATGATCACCATCTCATAGGAGAGGAAGGATGAGGCTCAGGGTGAGATGTTCAGGAGGAGCTCTGCAGGAGACAGTTGTAGGCCAGAGTTCACATCCTCGACTGTGCAGACCAGTCAACTGGACCCCGACAGAGGTCGCTCTGGCCGTCCCCTGCAGGATTCCTGATGCTCCACGGGGGCAGACCCCAGGGATCACACGTCCCATAACTGCTTCCTTTTCCAAAAGTCTAGGCACCCTCCAAGTTCCCCTAGATACCTCAGGGGCACTTCGAGGCTGGTGCAAACTGGCCCGAGAGGAAACCACACTCAGAGTAACTACAGGACAGAGCCCCCACTACCCGAGCCAGGGAGGGAGAGGGGCTTCTCCCACAGGAAGCCACACCAGGGAGTGCCGGGAGCTAACCTGTCTGTGCTCTCCACAGAGCGTGCTGAGGGGAGTCGGAGTTTGGCCCTTGGGCTCAGTCTGAAGCCCCAAGGGCAAAGTGGCACGGTGGTCCCTGCTCGGGTATAAGCTAGAATGGTGACTGGGGGGCTTCTTGCCGAGCGAGATATACCTTCTTGGCCTCTGGCTCCCTTAGTACCAAGACACCCAGGCCTTTGCACCTAGGGGGTCAGCTAGGAGCAAAGAGGAAGAGAGCGCGATCAATATCCTTCATCTTAGCCAGGTTTAGGTTTGGCCTTCCAACTTGACTTTGTGGTGAGCTGCTTCACCCACATTCTCGACCTCACATCCCCATTTACATCTTCGCGTGGGGCTTACATAGGCTCGCATGCTGCAGCAGGTCCATTTGGGGTACAGTGTCTGGTGGAATCCACTGCAGGAAAAGGAAGTGGGCTTCGAGGGTGCACCCTGCATGTGAGCTGTGCTGGGAGTGGGGGTACAGCCTGGAGAAGTCCACCTGTCCTTCCTTCTGCCCCCGGAGGGTTCCCAACCTATGTCAACTGCTAAGGTGCAAAGCACCAGCTAAGGACCCCAGGGCTCCCGGGAGCACGTAGTCAGCGTCTTGGGTCCGCCTATGGAGTGGCTTCGCACTGAGGATCTATCTTGTCCTTGGATTGGATTATCATCCTTTTGGGATTTTATTCTTGCCTGATACACTGGCAGGCAGGAAGTGTGGATCCCAGAGCCACCGAGACAGGGACAGGCCATGCTCTAAGTGGTCCCTTAGCCGCCTCCCCATGCAGAGTCTTCAACCTTTGGGCTGTGGATTTCTGAGTTACACAGAACAACAATTCTTGAGTCTCTGCATCTTTCTGCTCAAACTAGGTTTCCTAGATGTGTTCTGTTTCTTGGTGTGGGGGCAGATGGCGCTATTCTGCGTGTTCTAGAAGTCCTAATAGAGGAGTCAGATGCCATGTGTCATAAGCTCATCCCATCTTCTCTAGAGCTCCAGTCAAATGCTCTTTGTTCCCATTGTCAGAGGGACCAAAGCAGGCTCAGCAAGGTCAAGAGATGTTTCCTGGGTGACTGAATTGGACCACTAAGTCCCATTCTAAGGTCTAAGCAGCCTGTACCCTTAAGTTGGAGGCTGACCTTGGAACAGCCTGGAATTATAGAAACCACAGGGCCACAAGCTTTTAGGACAGATCCAAACTGCTACAGGGAAAGCTATTCCCCACCTGGGGCAGGTGCCTGCCACAGTCTGGCTGGGCACAAATCACGAGCCACTGAAGCAGGAGCAAACTTTATTTCTTAACTCCACCAGCACACTCCACACACGCTCCCCAGGAATTCTCCCCAATGCCACGTGGCTCGTCCAGGAACCAGCAACCGGAAATATCCCTCCTCTAGCCCTTCCCCAACCAATCGGAACTCTCCGTGAATCCCCACGAGAGCTCAGCTGGAACTCAACGGGAACTCCAGGAGAACTCGCTGGCATCACCTCTCAACCACTACTTCTGGCAAAAATGCCATGCGTCCTAGCGACTCAGCTGTGGCCCTCAACATCTGCTGCTCTGCGCTGCAGTGGGGAAGGGAAGCCTCACAGACAGTGGAGGAAATTCTGATCTTGGAGGTAATGTGCTACCAAGTTCAGAGGTGACAAGGTCTGGAATGGCCCCATCCCACAGCTGTGACTTATAGGAGCCTAAGTTTGCTTATCCACGAAGCACGGGTGTCCCACCACCCTCTCCCCTCAATGGATAAGTTTGAGGATCAAATGAACATGAAAGAACTTAAGGAACTTTAGAACATTCTGGAATGTGGAAACAAGCCATTCCTAGGTAGGCAGATCTTGTCAGAGGTGTGGCCCTGCCCCAGGGGTCCTTGGGCACTCTTGTTGGGAACATCTACACCACTCAAACCAGGTTGATGACAGTCCCCAAGATCAATGTGAAGGTCTCTACACCTCAGGCTGCAAATCCACCCCCTGCACCACAGACATGGCCCAGGATGAGCTTGGCAGCTTTGCTCCTTGTCATCGCAAGCTGGAAACCACCAAGTCCAAGGTCGAAGGACCCGTCCTAGCCCATTCCTAGGATAGGGTAAGAATCCAGTTAGAAGAATCAAACTACATGGCCTGCTCGATTCTGGATCAGGGAAGGGCCACAGTGGAGGAGGATTGAAGGGCTAGAAGGCCCAGCAGAGTGACTGAGACCAAGACTGACAAGGGGCGGGGTCCATGGTTGCTGCGTCCTAGATGATCACCGACACCTCCATCCTGTGGTTAACGAGTCACTCAGGTAAGATCCCCACCTGAGGCAAGAGTCTTCAGCAGCCTTCCCAGGAAGCCGTGCCCGATGCCAGCCCCTGTCCTCAGATCCCATCCAGTGTGTCTCGCCACCAACCCATGTGAGTCCAAAAGTTAGGAGCTTAAAATCTGCACCCGTGCGGGTAGCAAAGACCTCTGCCCAGGGCCACTCTAGTTCTGCTTCCCTGGAGGCACATGGGAAGCTTTGAAGGGTTTGTAAGATGGCAGTCCTGGGTCAGATGGCCAGGTACAGACATGACCACCTGTCCTTGGACAGGTGAGAACCACCTTCAAAGGGTGGTGTTGGGGATTAAAATTGGGTCGTCATCTCTTTGGCCCACCATCTGACCCTTGAGAGTCTTTAAATAGTGGTGCCCAAGTTTTGCAGTAGAGTCACCTGGGGGATTTTGAGGTGTCCTGGTGCCCACATCCCACCTCACACAATGCCTTGGGATGGAGGTCGAGCATTAACGCTTTAAGAATCCCGACAAGCTGCACAGTTCGGGAGCTACTAATGATGTCGATCTCTCCCCGCCATCAGGTTTCAGCTCCCTCAAGATCCTTCTCAAGGAGCCTGGTCATCGCTCTGTCTGGCCCTCCATCTTCGATCTGCTTAGGCCTGCAAGATGAGCTCGCCCCCCCCAGGATTGCCTGCGGTTCCTGGCAAAACCAAGAACACTGCCACCCTCCCTGCAGCCAGGGGCACCGAGCACCAGATGCTCAGACATGGGAGGCTGCCTCGACTTTCCTCCACGAGGCTCCTGAACTCTGGTAGCGTTCCTCCCACAGCCCCCCATTGCTGTCTGTTAAGCAGAGAGGGGAGCAGCCATGCTCCCCCAAGCCCCTTCCTCTCCCATCTGGACAACTCCAACTATCTCCTGCCTTCCCAGCCTTTTCTCCAGTCCCCACTCCCAGGACTAGCCACTCAGGTCTTCTAAATGTACCTCCGCATTAAACCCCCAAGGGCTCCCCATTGCCACATGGGCAAAGAACAAACTCCCATTAGCATCCAAGACTCTGCTACCAGCAGCTCTATTCTCATTGTGCTTCCTGCATTTTGAGTTTCCATGCACTAATGGTAGATTTTAATTCCTTGAATAATTCAGCCCCAGGACCTTTGCACCTACAAATTGATTTTACTCTCAGGCTCTTGAGGCTTCTGACTAGCTTACATACTTCTGTTAGTCATTCCTTGGGCTTTTTCTGGCTGTCTTGCCTGCTAACAGCTGAGAAAAGTGCTTGGCACTCCGTGGAGGCTAGTATGTGCTTTCAGTGTTAGCTCATTTAATCCCATGACACAAGCCTCCTTACCCTACTTTACATATGGGAAACTGGGGCCCAGAGGTTAAGCCTTTCTCTTAAGCTAAGGTCACAGAGCTAGTGAATGGCTGAGAGAACTTGAACCTGGGCAGTCTGGCCCAGAGCCTTTGACCTTGGCATGAACTTGCTCTAGACAGTAGCTATTGTGCTGTGGCTGAGTCACGAAAGCCATCTAGGGTTCCCAGAGCTCTGGACATAGTCAGCATGTGATTCGTTTTTTAATGGATCACCCTCCAGTGAGGAGGGGCGCGCAGAGGGGATCTTTCTCCTCATCCCTATGTGGGTTCCGAACACAGACTCGTAGGAGCAGGGAGCAGCCCAAGCTTTGGGAACATGGTTGTGCCCACAGCAACATGCCTCTACATGCATGTTCACACGTGTCTACACGGCATGTCCTTTGGCAGGGTCACATCCTTGCCTCTTTAGAGGATGCCATCCCACCTCCACCCTGCCCCCTTCCCAGCCAGCTCAGGATCTCAGAACAGAACAGCCCCAACAATTCATCAGGGGACCTCCAGGAAAGCTTCTCTGACAGGACGGGCCAGGTACTGTTCTCAGAGCCCAACACATCCTGGCTCATTTGACCCTTAGAACAGCCCATGAGATACATACCAGTGCCCCCATTTTACAGGGGGTGGAAATGAGGCTCAGAGGTGAACAAAGGTATGCAAAGCTGTTTCTAGGGGCTGTAATAGGTCTTCAGAAATAGGTCTCTATTAAGTCTCTGCATTTCTAGGACTTTAAACCTAGTTCCCAATTGCAACTTTGCATTGTGTATACCCTCTGGGGAAGGGCACTTTGGGATGCAAATGAGCAGGATTGAGGCATATCCCCTGGAGACACCCAACTAGAATAGGAAGTGTCCAGGCAGTAGGACCTCCATGAACAGTTACCCAGTCCCTTTTACGAAGACCCCAGGCCCTGCAGGGCTGAGATGAGGGCTGGGGCGAGGGCTGGCCCAGAGTTAGAGGTGCTGATGCCATTCAGGTTTGAGTGAATGGCACTGTGGTCCATGGCCCACCATTCTGGGTGCCCCCTCCCTCCCCTGCCACCAGAAACTAGTACACCAGGCCTCATCAGCACTAAGGCAGCTGGGTTGATGTCGAGTCCATTTTATTTTATTTTTTAAGCAGAGTCAAGTTTCTACTCTCCTCTTCCAAGAGGACCCTTCCACAAAAGCACAGCAGTACCCGCTTCTCAAATTGGTGCTTCTTACACCTTCCCTTCATCTAGTCTGGGACTTGGGATACTGTCACCAGGCTTTCAGAAGAGGCCGCTACTCAGAGCACTTACGACTCAGACCCCAGGCCGAGATTTCAGATGACCGTTTCCTGCTGGGACCTCAAGGACTCAGTGATACTCAATTCCAAAGGGAGAGGCATCAAAAGGTACCACAGGTGTCCGCAACTGGGGGACTTCCCAGATGTGATTCAGGAACCTTTGGCGCTCTGGGCAGGAGGGTGGGAGTCGGGGAATGACAGCTGTCATGAAGTATCAGGTCTCACTTGATGTTTTGAGTTTTAAGACCACTCAATTCTTACTGATTCTCAGAATCGGCAGATAAACAAGCTCAGAACAACTCATGAGAAAGGATTCCCCCAAGTGCTTATAGTGAGGACACACAAAACGTAGAGATAGGACACAATCCGGGTTCCCCAGGCTCCATGGTGCTCTATGGGGCTCTCCAAGGGCAGTGACCTTGGCCAGCTCCCACCCAGTAGAACAGTCGGGTGCATGTCAGAAGCCCTCGTTTCCCACTTGGCAAAATCCCAGCCTCGAAGCTCAGGTTGGGGAGTTTCCCAGTTTTTTGTTTTTTTTGCAGTTAAAAATGGAAGTAGGGAAACCTTTTTGGCTTTCCAAGGCAAGGAGGTTCTGGGAAGGACACATGGGCCAAGGTGGCAGGTGGCCCTTGCCCGTAGGTTTTCATAGAGGTACTAGAAGTGGCCTCAGGCACCAGAGTCTCTGCCACCCTTCAACAGAATGCAGCTGGGTCTCTGGCCAAAGCACCCTGCAGTCTTCAGACACCTGCGGAGGCCCCACAGCAGCAGGACTGGAGCCCACCCTGCTCCTATGGGCTCGGCCTTCCCGGCTCCATGGAGGTTCCCACGTGGAGCCCAGAGCCAGCCAGCCCTTTTGGAGAATATTTCTAATACAATACAGGGTTTTATTTCTTAAGCCAGGCCACAAAAAACAGTGCCCCCTGGCTGTCCATCCTCTGCCGCCTTCTGGACCTGCCTTCCTACACCATCCAGTTCGGCACCTGTCAGGCAGCAGTGCAGTTTCAATGTCAGTGAACCGCAAGAGAAGCATTGGGTTCCTCAGTGACACTGGCTACACTTTGAGCGCTCACTTGTCCACATCGCTAGTGGCCACAGCTCTGGATAGCACACTCCCAACTCCCCTGTTCTAGACCTTTGTTTCCTACAGATATGTAAATATACACCTTCAATTGCTTTGCATTGTTGGGGGGCTATAGCCCACCCTGCGTGCAGAGATTCACCCAGAGCGTTACAGAGCCCAGTCCACACGGGCACCTGTCCAGCCTCATTCACTGGCTGGGTGCCAGCCAGTGGGGGTGGATCCCTAAGTCACCCCCTCTTGATGGGCACTTATGTCATCCCCAATTCATTCCTGTCATAGGAAGGTTTACATGGAATGTCTGTATCCATCCCGAGAAAGTCCAGGGTTGATTTAACTTGGGGATAGAGTGGCCGAGGCCAGCGCCCACACTCAGGGGCAAGACTGTAGCCCTGGGGTGAGAGCAAGATGCCTGGTCTGCCCACGTGTTTTGAGCCCCTTTAGAAAGCAGTGGGCTAGACATGCACTGGCCCCCCACAGGCAGAACAGGGTGATGATCAGGCCATCAAATTGCCATGATTTGTCCTGAGGGGACAGTTGGGTGGTTTGATTGGCAGGTCCTGATTGTACAATGCAGCCTCCCATTTCTATTTACCACATGAAGCCTCTGTCGTGCATCTAGTCCTTAACGGCTCACTGGCTAGTTCCACCAACCCCATGTCACAGGTGGGAGAGTTGAGGTGAAGGGTTAGGGAACTTCACCCTGTTCTCTTAAAACATCCAGCTGCTCAGTGGCAGAGCGGGGACCTGAAATGAGCCGGAAGTCCACAATCCCAGCAGATGCCCCAGTTCGTCTGCCACGGGCCTGCATTTAGATAGTACAGAAGTTCCCCTTGGGTCCCCCCGGTTTGCATCTTACCACAGAATCTTAAGAAGTTAACCTTCCTACATCACTGTTAGCTAAACCCCTGGGTCTAGCCCTTCTCCTACCTAGAGCCTGTTCTTAATGCCTGTGGCAGAAATTCAGCCTCATTTCTGTGGGAACCAGCTCAGGGAGATTGTGTTCTCCGACCCAGGCTTGTCCCAAACCAGGCTGCACTGTCCCCACGTGTGATCTTGGGCAGGTTGTACTTGGTCCGTCTTCTTGTTTGCTGATGTGAACACTCCCAGACAGCTGTGTTCTAGACACAGAACGCACCAAGTAACTGAGGAGTCCCAGGCCAGACTCTGGGCCCTCTCCTCCTCTCGGTGTTTCTGATCAAATTCAGCCATTTGGCTCAGAGGTGGGGCCTGCAGCCCTGGTGAGGTAGGTCTGCTGTTGCTGGCCGTGCAGCAAGGTGCACGGGCCCCTCCATGCAGGGTCCAACCTGAGACAGGTCTCCCTGATAGCACAAGCTATGAGGCTCACCTGTGAACTTCTGTCACAAGCCCCCTCAGAATTTTGACACGGAACATCATGGCTTCAGTTCTCTCCCGTTTATCACAGAGGGTCCCACAGTGGGCATTTGCAGAAAGTGGACTGAAAGAAACAGGACAAGATGACAGCAGAATCCCTTGGGACTTTTGTGTGTGTGTGTGTGTCCAGAGGCCCCGGGCCCAACTTCCAGTCCACTAAAATCAGCCCAAGCCCCAAGGCGCAAGCCTCTGGTCTCTAGGTCTCCAGAGTTGGATCAAAGTCCCATGAAGTAGGCATAATCCTGACCCTGCTTCCCACCATTCTACAGGCACCTTTTTAAGGAGCCGTTTCTAATCTGAGACATCCTGTAGGATTGCTGAGTGTCACATGCAGATGTGACCTGTCATATTTCTAACCTGGTGAAGTCAAGTCCCCCCGAAGGTGTCCCTAGTAGAGATAGACTAGGACACTCCCCTTACAGGGGGGATGGAC
Source organism: Urocitellus parryii (assembly GCF_045843805.1). Lineage (NCBI taxonomy): Eukaryota > Metazoa > Chordata > Mammalia > Rodentia > Sciuridae > Urocitellus > Urocitellus parryii. Next base: position 141,791,783 of record NC_135533.1, read on the forward strand.
ACCTATATCCCAGCTCCTGGGAAAATAGGATGGATACTTTCTGTAGAGTCTGGGATTCTAGTTTGCCAAAGCTCCTCTACCCAAATTAAGCCTCAGTCAAGTGCATGGTATGAACCACCAGAGAAATGTGCACAATGATTTTGTCTCATGACAGAACACGTTTACCCCCAGCACAAAAACCTCATGAGAGCCCTATACATACAGGGTTAGAGCTTCCAGAGGGAGTGATTGCTATTCAGACTTTGATCTTTAGATATCTCACTTTGCTTATATACTATCTGGTTATTAAATCAGGCTCCCAGTTTAATATGCTATGTTCCCTAAAGCCTGCAGACTCGCCCTGCAAACTAATCAAAGTTAACTCAATCCAGCTAACAAGAGCTCCCAGTCAGCCCGTTCTCTAATGCTGCTACCCAGAATGCCATTCTGGATTTTGTTAATAGCGTGGATATATCATTCTGTCACATGCATATACCAGAGCACTTTTAGGGAAAAATAATGACAACCTAATATTTACTACAAAGGTAGGTCTCTGCATTCTTGACCAGCAAATCCTCAGTTCTGAGCAATGGCCGATGTGTTTTTTTTCCCACTTAAAAATTTGCAAGAGTTTTAGATCTACAAAAAACTGAAGCTAATCAAGTTCTCTCATGAACCTGTGCCTACTTTCCCTTATGATTAACATCTTCCATTGGAAGTGGGACTTTGTTATAACAAGTGAGCCAGTAGAGACACAGTATTATTAACTGAAGTACACGCTTTCTCCTATTTTATATAATGTCCTTTTCTCTTCCAGGATCCCCAATGTTTCTTGTAAGGGAATTAATCCTGAAATAGTTCATGAGTATCACAGACCAGGTCAGCAGACTACATGATCGTGCTAGTTCATGCACATGTTCAAAATCTGGACCATTTAGCCATCGGGGCCTTGGAGGGACTCTCTCAAAGTCAGGCTGCGTCTGGCGCATGGACTCTGGGAGACCGCTACTCCCTGGGTTGCAAACCTGAAGCCCACGTGACTCATAGCTCTGAAATCCACCTCAGATGCCAGTGGAAAGTAGGCTTTGCATAATCAAGTTGACAGATGAAGCTGGGCCTGCCCTGCTAGGGACAGGCTCATCCATATCCCAGTTTAAAAGAAATATTGCATTTTTAAAAGAGGAAAGAAACATATTTAAGAGATAAAGAGAGGGGAAAGAGAAGAGTTTTCTGGTCATTAATTATAATAAAATGCAGAGGGAAAAATTCACTTTAAAGGCATACTAAAGCCCTGTAATCTTCAAAGAGATAGAGGAGGTTCAGCTGCCAGGGGAAGGGAAACCTTAACCAGGAGGCCCCAATTTCCAGCTGATTACAAGCAGCCATGGGGAGGCCCCAGTGGGTGGTGGGTCGTGTTGGGTTAGCAACAGGTTATTTTCCTGCTTGGCTAAGATCGGCTGCTCAAATCAAACTCTGCCATGGAAGGTGCCAGTTTTCAGATCTATTACACCTGCACCATTGTTTTTGGAGGGTCCTCAAGTTCATCCTGCTGGTTGGGACCCTGTGTCTTCAGGACAGGTTCTGGTTTTACTCTATCAGCTTAGTGCAAGGTGAGAAGGTGGGCCTAATGATGCCAGACTACGGTTCATCCTAGAAGTTCTCTCTCTAATGTCAAAAGTCTGTCTGCAAAAGCCAGATTGACATGCTTGCAGCTGATCATGGCCGTTCTGTAGCCAGGTGGCCAAGCCTTGTTGACCCTGGAAGTGTTGTTCCATCTAGAGCTGTGACATCTGTGAATGCCACTATTGATGGCTGAATATGGCTTTGTCCAGAGTTCCCGGCTTGCCTGTAATACCCAAGTGTCAGAACCCGGGGTTTTAGGGGTTGGCGATGGGTTAGGGCAGGACTTTGTTTGTCCTCCCCACTTGCAAAAACACTTCTTAGGGTACCATAAGAGGGCTTCAGTGGAGGTCTTTGGGGAACTGGGCAAGGATGCTTTGCCAACTTTTTGGTGTCAAAATACCTTGAGTGATCCAGGTAGAGGGAGCAGGTTTCCTGCCCCTAACACCGCCTCATTCTAGCTCTGAGCTCCTGCCTGTTCTGCCAGAGTCCACTCAACCATTTCAGACTGCAGCTTAAACAGAAAATCAGTTCACTAGTAAGGCAAGAAAGCAGACACAGGTTGCTTCAAGATATTTTTGTTCCACTGACACGTGCATGGGAAGGCTGGCCCAGCACAAGTGTTCTCCCAGAGTCAGCTCCTATTGATTAGGGATTTTGCAAATCTCTCGCTGAGTTCACATGCGGAGACTTCCAGGTGGTAGTTTGGAATTGCCATGGTAGGAATAATTGGCACCATGGAAGTTGGCTGACATGAAATCAGGGTTTCTCCCTGGAAAGCTGGTGGTTTTCATGGAAGTAGTGGCGTGCTGGTAAATATTGAAGAGGTATCAGATCCTTCTCACAGAAAGTGGCACAGGTGGAAGGCTGAGTTCCAAGGTGGGACCTCAGGAACACAACCCATGTGGACTTGGGGGCAGAAAAGTGGGCTACCCCTTGGAGAAACTAGAGGGTAATGCACCTGTCAGAGGCCTCTGCTGACCCATGGAGAGCTCTGGCCCAGGATGATCTCTCAGAACTAATCTAATTTTGAGGTGAGGGGAGGTGGGCTTCACACCTTTCCTAGAATAACCCTGGAATGGAGGTGGCCCTGGGAAGAGTTAGGTGGGCGACATTGTTATCTGCATTGAGGGCAATTTCTGGGGAATAGATCCACAAGCCATCCTCACCCCAAACTCACTTAGGGGTATGTTGGCTCATCTTTAAGAGGTTGGGGCAGCACACTGTGGTGTCCCTCTACTTTAGCACAAGAGGAGAAAAAATAAGCTGTTCTCACATGAAGCAGCCCAAGCTAGCCTGCTGAAGGGCGATGGGTCACGGGCCATCTGTCCCCACCAAGACTTGTAGCAAGCCGATCCCAAGATGTGAGAGCACACATGCAGCCCAGGACTATGTACCCAGCCCTCACCAACTGGGGGTGCATGAGTCCAGTCCAGACAGGAAGAGGCACTCCACTCCCAGGCTCCCTAGCAGCACATGCTCTCCCTCAGTGATGGCTATGGTTTGAGTGTCGTTGGTCCATTTCCAACTGTTCCTAAGGAAGCCTGGCCTCAAGTGTGTGGTGATGGAACCCTCAGGAAAAGTGGCCTGGAGGAAGGCATTAGGTCAATGGGCGCCATCTTGTGGATGGTTCTTAGAAAGTTCTAGAAGGTCAAGTCTGGCCTCTGATTCTTCTCTGGCTTCCCATCTCGCCATGCCATCTTCTCCCCCTCGCACATGCTCCTACCCTGGAGAGCAGAGGAGCCTGCGTAATCTACCCCTTTGAGTTGTCTCTTGGGTCCAGTGCCCATTGCCAGCCCCCTCCCTCTATGGTCACAACTACTGTTGTGACAACCCAGAGCTTCTCTAGCTCAAACCTGCAGGTTCAAACTTGTGGGCTCTGGTGGTGCCACCTCTTTCCCCCACCAGCCTCAGTGGTGGTGGCTTCTGGCTGTTGATAATCTCTGCGGGAGATGTGTGGGGGTCTTCTTACCCTGTTTGCTCCAACATCTCTAAGGGCTTGGCTACTGCTTCTCCATATTAAGTGGCCTTTATTGAGCTTCTTGGCGTGCTCCTTTGAGCTGGGGCCAGTGATTGACACCACCGGGCCTTCTGTGCCCACCTTGCACCAACCCAGGGCACCTCCCACATGGTATTCCCACTTTAAGGGATACGGGGTAAAAACAGTTTTGCATCAGATAGTCAATCAGCTGCTGGGGATTTAGCAGAGACAGATGCAGAATCCCAGCCCTTGTGGAGCTCTGGGTTCCAAGTGGGGAAGACAAAGAAATCCTCATTTGGGTGGAGAAAATAAAGGAGGTGGGGGGCAAAGTTACAATGTTAATTATGATACAGAAGGTCTCATGAAGAAGGTGGCACATGAGTAGAGACCTGAGGGACGAAGGGAGCCCTGCCACTCTGGGGAACTGCATCTAGAGAACTGAGAAAGGACAAAGCTCCTGCTACTGGAGACTAGCTGTCCTACCGCTCCCTCCCACCCTGAGGTCCTGCCTCCTCTCTGCAAGCTGAACTCCTTTGAAAGCAAGACACGGGCTATCTGGCACAGGCCAGAAGTAAAACAGATCTGGTTTGATAGGAGGGGAAGCCATGGAGATGGGGATTGACACCCGGCATCTTATAAATCCTAGTGAGTGTGCCTTCTCTCCTCCCCTTGGAGGACATGAATTCCCCTCCTCCTCATACCCCCACCATGGAGAGCAGGAAGACTGGGGTACAGCTACCCCCTTCTTAGCACACATGCTGTGGAGCAGTCAGGTGAACCTCCCAGACCCCTCCCAAAGGGATCTCACATGTAGATACTAAAAATGTTGAACTCAGAAGCAGGGTAGAATGGTCGATAACGGGTGGGTATGGTTGGAGGATGTTGGTCAAATACAAAGTGTCAGATAAGAACAAGTTCAGATCTGTTGTATCACATGAAAAAGTCTGTTAACAAAGTATCACCTTCTGGAAAATTGCCAAGAGTTGATTTTGCTTTCTTATCCCAGAAAACAAGAAAGCCAGAGAAATGCTTTAGCTTGAGCCTGTCCCTCAGTGTATGTTTCAAGACAAGTTTTGGGTCAATTTTTTTTTCTTAAAAAAAAAATCATCTTTCTATTTAGCTGCAGAAATGCCATTAGCTGAGATTCTAGGGTCAATGTCTGCTTTCAGGCTGAGCTGGGCTCTTCCTGGGAAGCCCCAAGTCACAGGCTAAACATGGTGGGGCACTTCTGCTCAGTGCAGGACTCTTCCGTAGAGAGGCACTCTCGGCTCTTAGCTACCCCGAGTTCATGGGGACCATAAAGTCTGCTTCCTGGGCAGAGGCTCTCTGCTTCCTGCCCCCATCTCTTTTGCAGACAACGGTAGGGTGGCGTGCCGGCAACAATTATCAACCTGCTCAGGTTATAGCATCTGGTGGTATAAACACTCATCGTAGCTGATCTCCCAAGACGAGGTAGCACTCAACACAGGTGGGAATTGTCTCCAACTGATCCCAGGGAATTGTGTCTAACAAGCCTCTTTCCCATCTCCATCTCTGCATTTAATTCTTTAGGGACCCAACCAAGATCTGACATGGACACCTTACGAAGTCTCCCTCTTTCCACATCCTGTCCATCAGCATGTCCAGTAAGCTCTCAAACACCCTGAACCTGCCCACAGTCCTCCTGTTCTACACACTAAGCACGGAGCCCAGTGGGCTTTCTTGCCAAGTGCCTTCTTGCAATTGGCTTAGGAGAGGCATTGATACGTAGTAGGGCCTCAGCATGTATCGGCCGACCCAGGCCAAAGCTAGAAAGTGTGTAACTAGAATCCAAGGCATGACTCCCATCCTCCCAGCCCACTCAAGTCCACCTGTCCTTTCAGACAGTCCTTGTCCCTATGAGCATCATGCTAATAGCCTCAAAGTCAATCTGAGGTCTTTCTCTGATCATGTAGCATGCAAGAAGCACACACAACCCCGAAGTCCCTAGACATCCCCACCCAGAGGCGCCCACCCCACTGACCCATGAAAGATGGTTCGATACCCTGTGGCTTCCTCTTTGGCTGGAGAACCGTCCTTAGAGCTTTCTTCTGGGCCACCCATCAAGTTGTCCCTGTCTTAGTCTGTTTGAGCTACTCTGACAAAAGGCCACACACGGGGTGGCTTACACAAGTCTCATTCTAAATGTCAAGATCAAGGTAGCAGCAGATTCAGTGTCTGGTGAGGGCCCGTTTCCTGGTTCAGACCTTCTTGCTGGGTCCCCCTGTGGCAGGGGCCAGGCAGCTCTCTGGGCTCTTTCACGGGTGTAACGGTCCCTTCAGGAGGGCTGAGGGCACCCCACCCTCATGGGCCTAGACACCTCCCAATGGCCCCCTCTTCCACCAGAGCCTCGGGTGGCAGGTCCTCAACACACAAGTTTTGGTAAGAAATATCCAGGCCATCCGTTTACAACAGGATAAAGCCCTTTGCTCAGCAGGGTTACTAATGGCCTCCTGTAATGCAGAGGTCCATTACAGGAAGCAAGAGGGTGGGGAAAGGAGACAGGATGTGAGTGGACTTCGTGTACCCAAGCTCAGTCTGGGAACTTCCAAAAGCAGACCTCGAGCCACTACATTGGCCAAGCCAGTCCCAGCATGAACAGGGAAATTCAGAACCTACCATGAAACCTCATCAGCGTCCATCTTGGGAGCCACTCAGTCCATGAACAAGGCCGCTAGGCAGGGAATCAGGGAGCTGTGTGGACCAACTAGGGGGAGCAGGTGTGCTCAGGAGCTCCCAGAGGTGACGGCCACCTTGATCCACTTAACATGGGCCTTCTGGGCCAGAGATGATGGACCTGCTCCTGCATGTGCGAGTTTTCAGAGGAAGTCTCGTGGGGCAGATTTAGAAGTCGCAATCTCCTGCCTTGATCCTGGGCGGCTCCCTTCCCAATCCCTCCTCCCTTCTCTGCATTCTCTACCTGCTCTGAAGTTACTGGAGCCTGGTGTGAATTTAGGGTCAATAAAACCATCAAAGGCCTTGGTCCTGAGAACAATCAGTCCGGGAGTTTGCAATAGAAGAACATCCTGCCCCAGGAAAGTGGGACTTCAAGGAAAGTTGATGAGAGACCTTGGGTGGGGCCTTTGGGAGAACTGGGGAAACTGGAGACCATTTTTTAAAAGTTATCTGCTGTCCCATTGACCTCCCACCCCATGTCCCTTATCCCTTCCCTGCAGTCACTCCAGCTGCCCATTTCTAGCATTTGAGCTTCTCTGTCACTTTGCCTGTGGTGAGTCAGAGCTCCTCATGCTCCTGGAAGCCCTGGGGGTAGGACACTCCTGAAGGCAGCCTTCCAACCCCCAGTGGCCTCTTCCCTGTATCTTTTGCTTTCTGGAATCCCATCAGGTAAACCACTTGCTCCCGTGATTTTGGGTCTTCATCCAATACAGACGCCTGGAGACATGAAGACTGGAGGGAATGCACAGCTTCTGGCCCTTCCAAGTCTCCCCTGTCCACATCCAGTTCACCCCTTTGACACTGTGGAGTACCTCAGCTCATGCACAGGGCACAGGAGGGGGCAGGGCTCCACACTGGCAGGTACCTTACATCATCCACAGTTGGCCCTCTCCTGCTTTCACATCTCCCCCACCTCTCAGTCATGGCAGGGCTACTCAGGTGGCCACAGCTGCCCAAGGAGGTTCTACCTCGGCCCCTCCCAAGGGATCTTTAAACCATAATTGCTGACCCAGGACGTGTTGGTGCCAAGTTTATCAAGAAGTTAAGTGGCAGCCTTCCTCCTTCAGCTCCAGAGCCAAGACTAATCTAAACACCCCACTCCCCATTCGTTACTCTAATTCCATCAGCAAGCTGACCAGGCCTGACCCTGCCTCTGATTGATGGCCTCACAAACAGATGCAGCAGCTGAGGACCCAGCCGGGCATCTGGGTAGCCGGGAGGTGGGTGGATTAGAAGAGAGGGCAGCCCCCACAGCCCTTCTGGAGAGGAAAGAGATGTAGGAATTTTGAGGTTTTGCTGGATGAATGCAGAGGGCAAGTTATCTATGCAAGGCAGAAAGATTCCTTTCTGCATCTTCAAGTGGGCCAACTTGGGAAGAGGGAAAATGTGATCCCAAAACATGCATCAGTGGCATGAGGTGGCATGTGTGGTCTGATCCCCTCTCCCACTCCTGTGGCTCCGTGATTACCATGAGCCCTGGGTCATTTTAGTTTTAGCAAATATATTGTGATAGGATCATGGGCAGGACCCGCAGGTCAGTATGTATACTTTAGTGGTTTTACAATGTTTTTATTACATTTGGGAAGGTGCAAAGATACCAAGTACGGTGCTTAAGGAGCATTCATAGAGTGAATGTGTCTCTGCAGTTGTAATTAAGCAGAGCATCTTTACGTTGGTGTGTTCTTTTGAAAGATCTGCTTTTTGGAAGAAGGTACCCTAGGCCTCCTTCCTACACACAGGCAATCTCACTTCGTGCATCTATTTGCACAGGTTCCTACTCCCTGATGGGGAATGACCTCGGTGTGAGCTGGATACAGTCTGGGGCCAATTGGAATCGGCAGATGGTTGGGCTTCTAGCTGGAGTGGAAGGTTCTTTATTCCCTCTTCACTTCCATGTTTCATCTCGCTAAAGCCAACTCTGCTCTCAAACAGCACTGAACTATGAGTCTAGACCCATCTAGGCTCTAATCCCATCAATGCCTGCTTTATTCGAAGTGCTGCCTTCCTGTAGGAAGCTGAACTTCCATTTCATCTACTCCATTTCTACAAAGCTACAAGGTTTATTTGTTGCCAATTGGGGGGAGGCCACCCCAGAGGGTCCCCTGGCATAGACTCTGAGATCCAGTAGTTACTACAAAGCGCCCTTGGGAAATGGGAGGCCAGAGGGTGGGAGGAAGTGGGAGGCCAAAGGGTGGACAGATGCATACTATCAAGCAAAGTCCAGAGGCAACCACATCACTCCACAGCCAAGCTCTGGGGATGGAACAGTTGGTCTCTCCAGCTGGCTTCAGGGGTACGAGGGAGTGGGGGGTGTGGATCAATGCCTGGAGGAGGCAGAGGTATAGTCACCTCTGGTTCACATACAGCCCAAGTGGCCCAAGGTTCATCCTTTGACATTAGAGATTTGACTTAAGGATTACAAGAGCCTCAGGAACAAGTGCACATAGAGATGTACAGGAGGGCCCAGCAAGGACACGCTCCAGACGCTGAACACGTCAAGATGCCAGGTAATTCATTACTGTTAGTGAAGAGGTGTTCTGAGCACAGTCCAGGTCCCTAAACTGCCACCAGCCTTTTCAGCCATGGGTTACGTGGGAGCTACTCTGCCGATTTCACTGGACAGACAACCAGGGTTGGAAGAATCTAGGTCTGGTGAACACTAAGGACCAGGAATGATTCCACTGCAAAGATGACCATGCACCCAACTTCATTTCTACTGCTGCCAAGGGGCCTCCACACCGCAGGGACAGGGGGTGGGCAACCTCACCTCTGAGTCAAGACCATCCCCTGCAAGGCCACAGAACTCGGGCATTTGGTTCCATGTCCCAGGAGAGTTTGTATCATGGCAAGCATGCAGAGATGACCACAAAACTCAGGTCTTTCCATCTAACGTCCTTATTTCTACTGTCCTTCCAGCTCTTCCCACTAGACTCCAGGAGCCCACAGTTTTCTTCAAGGGAAGTCTGGATAGCCCTAGACTTCTGGAAAGTCCCCCCCCCACAAACCTCTCATGCCATAGGATTCCAGAGACTACCATTAGTTTCCTAGCCACCAAAACCCAACCTCATTAGCAAAAGCCAAGAATGGGCCAGCGAGGAATTAGAGTTGGCACTCCTGGTTCATTGAGGACAGAGGCCACAGAGTCAGTGACGAGTCCCTCATCTGTGGACCTCATGACGGCAGGCTTATAGTTATCATCCTGCATAAGGGAAAAATTCTCAATGCCGCATGACTGCCAACCAAGGCAGGTCAAACCTCACCGAGTTTCCCATTCTGTTTCTCTCCAGGTCTTTGGGTGGCAAAGTCCTATTCTCAGGTCCCAAGACTGCCTTCCGTTCTTTGATTTCAGACACAACTGACCTTTGGTCACTGATTGTTCCATGTATTCTGCCACGTGAACCCTATTTCCCTTTATACAGACAGCAATGGACGGCTGAGGGTCCGATGCTCCATGAGGACCACTTTTTAATCCAAAGCCTCCTCAGCACAACCTTCAGGGAATGGCCTCTGAGGGGCATTTCAGAGGCACACCATAGCATTCCTCTTCCGGCCCACGAAGGCCCATGTGCACCTTATAATGAGGACTGCATTTAGTGATCTTCAGGAGTCTCCCAGAACCTTGGCAGACCCAGCATTGCTTAGGAATCCAAGTCCAAACTCATCTGGGCTCCTCACGGTGAACTTTAGCTGCAAGTCCTCAGTTAAAAGCCAAGAAACAAGTCACTTCTTTCCAAGATTCGATGGCTCAGGGTACACACTAATTCTGGAAGGCAGTAGGATGATAGGAAGGATCAGACCCAAGGAGACCAAAACCCAGCAGGGCAGACGTTAAATCCTATGGCTTCCTCCTGGGATCAGGGACACCTGGGGGAGGATGTGAGCATCACAGGGTGCAGTCGGGCTGGCTCTTCCTGAAGCTTCCTTCAGCAAATGCCCCCGTTCTTGGCATCCCCAACTTTGAGGTCTGCATTCTAGCTTCAACTTCACCCAGCGTCACAGCCCACCCTCTGGTGATGCTTGGAGGGTTTCTGAAGGCAACACCTTTCTGGCCTCCCAGGTTTGCCTTGACGCCAGCCCCACAGTTCTGACATCCAACAGAGCTTTCAAAGGATCATCACATGAGCAAGGCCAAGGTCTGCCCCTCAAGCGAGCCACACACAGGGACCCGCTCAGACCTTGGCTATGGCAGCCCAAGTGCCCGAATCCCATAGCACAGGGAAACACACCCTGGGGACGTAGGACTCCTAGGTGGTCTTGAGCAAGTAGTGCATCCTGGGTCTCTTGGAAGTGTGAGTCTGGGAGGCTTTGAGTTTTTCTGGTTGCCAAGAATGCCCTTAATGGCCTTTTTCTACTTTCCTGGTCAAAGCAGGAAACCCATGGCTTTGTGTGACCAGGGAAGTGCTCACCCACTTTTGGCTTATTAATGGCAGTCACCTCATTGGCAACAAAACCATCATTGGCTGAGGGTTAAAGTACCCCCGTTTTCTGCAGAACAGAAAGTTCAAGTCTTTTTACTTCAATTTGCAAAGGCACATTGACCCCAAGAGTTCTGCTCCGGACTCACTGGGATCTAGATAAAAGCAGACAGCAGCCAGTCCTACCTAAATGCTATTTTGTCTTGAAGTTCTCTCCAGATAACTCTTCACCTTCAAACTCAGCCTCTCAAGTCTCCAGAGGGACAAAGTAGAGCACAAGTGGCAGCAGGTCCCCAGCTCCATGAGATCCGCTTTTCAGCACAACCTTCTCTGTCTGCGTGCCTATCGGGGTTGTGGTCCTCTGAGGTCAGGCTCATCCATCATCTTGGCTTGGACCATCCAAGGCTGCCTCCAGCCCCACGCCTCTAGACTTAACTTGTGCCATAAGCCAATTCCAAAGGCTTCTAAAGTATACCGGGTGTCATCACAGCAGTGGCCCCTCTCCTGGTGCCAGGTTTTGTTTAGTTTTCTATTGCCTTGGCAAAACACCTGAGATAGACAGTTTGTGAGGAGGAAAGGTATTGACTCGGTTTTCTGAAGGTTTGAGTTGATGGTCACTTAGCCCCAATTGCTTTGGGCCTGGAGGGAGAGGATCAGGGAAGGAGCAAAGCTAGTCACCTCACTCAGGAAGAGCAAGGGAAGGACCAGGGTCCTAACAGACCCTTCAAGGATCTGCCCCCAGGGACCTTACAGCCTTCTACTAGTGCCACTCCTCCACACACAGGGTGCCACAGGGTGCCACCAAGCCTTCAGTTGAGGACCTTCGGGGGCCATGGTAGAGACTGTACATCTATTCCATTGTTACAAACACCTCACTTTTAGATGTTAACTTGGATTACTCAACAGCTAGAGAACTGGAAAAAGTTGGAGTTTTGGATACCTCTATGGAGATGTTTCTAGAAGAGATGGAGTAGAGCAAGCATGAGAGATTGGTCGCCACATGGAGGAGCCCTTTTCATTGGTTGGGGTCCTGCATGGAACAGGAACGAGTTGAGCCTGGGGGTGGGATGTGCTCTTAATCCTATTCTTGATCAGGACTCCAGGATTGACACGAGCCGCCCTTCCCCACTCTGCAGTTTGAAGACTTTCACTAGGACAAGGCTTCTGTGAGGTTCCCAACATGTCTGGCTTTCAGATGGCCTGTCGGGGCCTTCTCAGCCTCTGTACTCAAACAAGTTCTCTTAAATCCTGTCTCATCCATACTCAGATGAGTTCTTTGACAAAAACGTAACATGAATAGCTGTGTGTCCAGGGCTCTACAGGATCTGCTTTCCCATATGAAGCCTCATCGACACAACCTTCTCTGTCTTCATGGCTAGTCAGGGGTCTCCAGATATTTATGTATCTCCTGCCAATCTTCCCTGTAGATCTTTGACTTAATAGGCTTTGGTACCAAGCACGATTCTAAAGGAACCAAGTTTTAAGGCACTTCTGAAACTGGCTCTCTAATCCCATCAGACCTAAAATATTAGTGATTCTAATCCCGTAGGACAGAGAACACACTGGTTGCTCTTGACATGAACTACTTAAGATATGCCAATTTAATGTATTTGGCCATCAGATTTCAGACAAGGTGAAACAGGACTCCTGGCGACTCCACGTATGCCTGTAAACATTTGTGGAAGAGGGGGATATGATAGTTTTGAGAAATTGATGGAAGGGCGAGCTCAAGATTTGGTTTGCCAGGTCCACATCAATAGCCCGAGAGCTGGGGGTGCTCTACAGCCACAGAGCTGGAATTAGTTGAATCCAACAAGCCTGCTCGTTGTCCAAAACCTCATGATCCAGTCCCCCTGAAAAGTGCATATAGTATCTTGTGCTACTTCAGATGCTTTTGATGGCATAAAACATAAAGTGTTAATTAGGGAAACTATTTAAAATGCTTGGTTTTAAATTCCTTGGTAAATCACAGAAATTTAAAACTTGAAGGGTTTTAGTGACACAATGAGTATACATTGGTTTACCTGAGAGTGCATTATTTTTTTTTTTTCCATTTAAAAGAGTTGTCAGGATTGGATGCTGCTGCCTGGGGTGGGCGGCTTTCCCTCAGTGTATGTCAGAGCTCCTTCCTCATGGAAAGACGGATCCGAGCAGGAGAACCAGGCTGGGACACTGAGAACTCAGTTCTCTTGGCATCTGCCAGCCATTCCAAGGTCAAAGACCATTTTCCCAAATCCCTGTTAACTGGAGCCCTGTTCTCCATGCCGCTTCTCATTCAGGGACTGGCTGAGCAGGGTTGGCCTCTATTTCTGGACGGAGCAGCTGGGGAAGGTTTCCTGGTCCACCCCCCCCCCCAAATTCTGGGAAGCACAGCATGTATCAGAGGGACACGGGGAGTGGTACCAAGATGAAGACGTGGAGGGAACTAGGTTTGAAGTCCAGGAACCTGCAGTCACTGGGAGCTAGAGCTCCGATCAGGAGGCAAGAAGTAGGTTTCCCCCAGACTTCAGTGCTGACCCCACGTGGAGGAATGAATTCCCACAACAAAGGATAAGAAATGGGCAGAAGTATACATTCGACGTTCACAGCCGAGCCCTCGGATTCTGAGTCAGTCTATGGTGATGACCAGGATTCTCAGGACTGTCACTATTTCATTTGAGCCAATTGCCCAAGGACAGACCAGAGGGTACCTCAAAAAAGAAAAAAAGAAAAAGGAATGATAGTTCTTCATGGGAGACCCTCAGCAGCAAAAATTGTTTGCCCAACTCTTGGTCTGAAGGGCTTCTCTGGCATGGAGAAATCCTAGGCGTGGCCCTGGATGCCTGGCTGCCTGCTCCAGGAGCTGCTTCTAGGAGCTACAGAGGCTGTCTCCACCTGAAGGCTCTCCTATTATAATCACACCCGAGTATTGTAATCTGGTCTGAGATCTGTTGCCATCTTTCCGAGGGCATTGGACAGGTGTCCCTCGGCCATCCTGTGTGAACCAACTTGTCCGATTAAGTGATTGGCGATTCCAGTCTAGGGTCAGACTCACCGACTCTGCCAAAGTCATTGAGATTCTGCTGTGAGCATAGGGATCTGTTGGAATGAGAGTTTGGCAAGACAGTTTTGCACATGGATTCCCAAAGCAAGATTTATTTTTTAATCCTCATTAATGGAAAGCATGTACCATTTTATGACATGCCTTCTCTCACTTTCACATTTTTGCCAAAGAGACATTGATGTATTGACAGGAAACTGTTAGTCATAATTGCCCCCCACCCCATACAATAACATCCAGTCATAAGTAGGTATGACTTAGTTTAGGTCCAACATAGCCATCAAGTTACATTCTCTAAACACTTGAAGGAAAGGTTCCAACAAATCAGAACATGTCTGTGGGGCCATAATTGAAAATGTCATTGAGGCCATCGAGATGGTGAGACCCAAGGATCTAGCATAGACCACCACATCCAGTCCAGCTTCTATGGGAGTTGTATGGTATCGGAGGCCAAGGAGCCCTGACACTCAGGTGCCCAAACTTCAAGTTGTCAACATACCTGGTCCTCACATCATGAGACATGAGACCAGAGACATGAGGCTCTTGTGCCAAACTTCAACCTAGGAAGTACCCCCACTTATCTTACCCTGTTCAGTTCTAGATCCCCAACACCCTTTCCCCCAATCACAATGGGAAGTCATCCAGACACCGCTGGGATGCTCCAAGAGGAATTGGGACTAGTTCCCAGCTTGGGCAGAGTACCACCTCCCACAGGCCTACAGCCAGGGTTACTCTAGAGAATGCTACCCATTCTCCCCAAGGTCTTGACCCCAGCTCAAGACCACAGACTATTTCCTGGGTCTAGAAGGGCAACTGTCTGGTGCTTGTCCTGCTCTAAAGAAAAAGATGATCTACGCAGGGTAGATCATAAGAGGGCGATCCTCTTTACTTTGTCTTTCAACAAAATCCTTTGTTTCCTTTCCTGTGGACTTTGAAGTGCAACATAAAGGTCCATGGCATAGAATATTCAGTCAACAAGCAGAGTTGCTGCAATATCACTTTAGACCTTAACACTGACTAGGGGGGAGTTCCTGGTGCCTTTCCTCCAAGAAATAATTCTAAGCCACTTTGATATAAGCAATGCCCACGAAGACTCATCTTTAGGGCTTTATCCAGACCTTTTATGGCTATGTTCTGAGACAATACTACCTTTGCCTCAATGAAAACAGGTATTTCCTTTGGGGAAAGGGCTATGCCTCAAGTTTCATGTAAGGAAGAAAAAAAAGATTAGGAACAGCCACCGTAACTTCTGCTTTCAGAGTCCCTTAAGTCAACCTAAAATTTCAGTCAGATTAAGGTCACGGGCAGAAGAACAAAAGCCAATAGCAAATGAGTCCAGAGATGACGGCATTCTGTTCCTTCAGAATCCAGACTGGGGAAGTCTCGAATTCCACTTGATGAACACATCTGAACCCAAGACAAGTCCAGTGATTCAACTGCAAATGATATGATGACTCCCTCGCTCAGAGCTTGTTACCACACTGATGTTTTCTGTCCATAAAGAACTTCAAATTCTCTTCTTCGTGATAGTGTCCCAAAATAGAGGGGGTATGTGTTTCCAGTAGGAAATGTGCACTATTAGATACAGGCAGTATTTCTAAAGCATTAGATCTCAGCCAAACATGGGTCAAGAGGTGACCTTGTGTTGGGGGATCTATAGCTGACACGAACACACTAGTGGCAGTTACATGTTCTTAGTAAAACCCCACTGAGGACAAAAGCTTTAGAACAATTGAAACAATGGGGTTTTAGAGTATAAAACTGGAGTCCCCCAAAGAATTCCTGTTACTGCTCCTATGTGTGCCCAGGTATCAGGAACCCACATGCTCATTGATAAGGTCTCACTTCCAGAAATGAGCTGCAGAGATCACAGCCACAGAATTTTCTACTCCCAGCTAAGCTTTCACCGAGTCCAACCATTTGCAGATGTATTCACATCTATCTGTAGGTAAGGCCATAGATCAAGCCAATTATTTTTAGGCAGTACCGTACCCAGAGCTGAAAACGGAAATGCTCAGAGTGCCGACACCTCAGCCCGTTCATGAAGACCACCATATTGGACCACATGCTAGTGAGATGGTTCAGGATGAGCTGGAGACCCAAGATACGTTTCCCTGAGTGATACTTTTATAACCCACCCCCCAGGAATCTAATTACCAAGATTTTGGTAAGATAGCTATGAAACATTTAATAAGTTTAGTCTATAAAACATTTAACATTTTGTCAGGGATGGCGTCAGTATTAGACGAGAGGACACATGGCAGTATTTGTCAGAAATGCTTGAATGATGCCCACTTCCTGCTTGAACTCAGTTCTATGACTTGGTTTACCTTGATCTGGTCTGCCTACCACAACCAACCTTCCACTGCTCCACTTTAAGCAGTATTGTTAGTAGACCCAAGGCCAAGGGCAAGCCACATTTCAACAGGTTCAAGGTAATTTGAAAAGTCTCAAGCCACGTGTGTTAGAGGAGAAGCCATCTAACATCCCCAAAGACCATCCATCGTGACCATGATTTTCATAAGTAGAAAATTTTATTAAAGATGAATTTTATAGAAGATGAATTTTCAGGGAAATTCACAGGAGTATTTATAATCCAGCCCTGGGGTTGGCAAAACCACATTTAGCTGAATGAATACATAGATTTGAGGTTGGGTAGGTGTCCCCTCAAACACATTTGAGAGCTAACACATGAACGTGCTGTGTGCCACCGAATAGACACAAGGAACACAGGTCAACACATTGTCAGAGTTAGGTGCACAGAGCTGCCATGGAGCAGCAAGTTTAGCACGCCAAGGTCAGAATACGGCTTCTTTGGGTGTACATCCTCAGTGTCCTGGGACCATCAGAGACCAAGATGGCCAATTGAGCCAAGATGCTCAGCAGACACTTGCTGTGGCAGTGGCAGATGAAGGGCAGTATCTGGGCTAGTCTAGGGGCCATGTGAGGTGAATAGAACCCTCGAGGGCAGGGTGTAGATTTGTGCTTCCACATCATGAAGCTGCCTGGGGAAGGAAGGCACACTGCCCCTCTGCCCCCTGGCGTGTGTACCCAACCTGTATCTGGTTCCAGGCACAGAGGTATCTTGCCTTAATAAATATCCTCCATGCTAAGGG
Organism: Urocitellus parryii; assembly: GCF_045843805.1. Classification (NCBI taxonomy): domain Eukaryota; kingdom Metazoa; phylum Chordata; class Mammalia; order Rodentia; family Sciuridae; genus Urocitellus; species Urocitellus parryii. The sequence continues at coordinate 141,808,628 of NC_135533.1, forward strand.
GACAAGCTGATTTGCACCACAGCACCCCAGGCTGTAACGCAGCTGGATGCCTCTTGACCCAAAATGCAATCCAGTTGTTCGCTACACACCTTTAGATGTTTGCAGTCTGCAAGCTAGACATAAGGCTGCTTGGGGTACCGAGGCAACAGGGATTTAGTCCTTGTCCCTAAAGCTAGGCTTCATTACCATAATGCCATTGAAGGCCTAAACCATTTAAGGATGACATAAGGAAAGGTCTATTCCCCTTCCTAAGGATGGTGGGGACCAGGCTCTGGTGTGACCCCTGCCTTGCTCTCTGCTTTCAATACAGAAATAAGTCCACCAGTGCCTCTAGTTGAGAGAAGCATCCCCTCCTCCCCAAAGCAGAGGCAGGCTGAGAAAATTCCCCAGGAAAAGTTTAAATACAACCTTTCCTTCTAAGTTACTTCATTTTAATATTCAGTGTTTTGGTTTTTTGGTTTTTTTTTTTATAGACATTTTAGACAAGTGATAAGTTCGTGGGTTTTTTTTTTTTTTGGTGTCGGGGGAAGCACTCGGACACTATCTCCATTCTTTCCTGAGAATGGAGATGACAAGGGATATAAAAGAAGATAATAAAAGCAGAAAAGTCCAGTGAATGGGCGAACGCCAAGGTCCAAGGATGGCCAACAGCCACCCATAGAACAGTGGGTATGTGGTCAGCCAATTCTGTCTGGCTCCCGCCACTGAGGTTATCTTGAAAGCAGATGGGAAAGCCTCCTTGCAGAGCAGGTCTCCCACATTTCACAGAGCGCAGAGAGAAACCAGAGCCCAGGACCTGGGAGAGCTGGTTCTTCATTGCACTCTGGACCCCTCTCACCGGAACATGGGTTTTGGCTTTAACTGACAGCACTATGCACACATGGAGACCAGAAACCAGGTGTGTCTTAATCACTCTGCCTAAGCTCGTGAGTCAAGAATATTTGACATAGTAAACGAGGCCAAGCTCAAGATGTCATTGAGAGGAAAACACAATTAGATGTGGACAAGAGGTGATGTCCCTGGAGTTCTGAGAACAGGATGTGGTTGGGTATAAAATTGAGCCTCCTGCATCAGTCCTTCCATCCAGACAGGGGTGGACTGGACACTTGGGCCAGGATTCCAGCTCAGGCTGTGGGGGAGAAGACAGTGGAGTTGCCACCTGAGGCCTGAGGGCCCAGCTGGCCATCCTCCTTGTAGACACAGAAGGTTGGGTCAGTGTTGGCCTCATACCACAGCAGCTGGGTTCCCGAAGATACAACAGGAAGTGCACTCTTCTTGCTTCCTGCCTGCAATTTGCCACCCCTGCTCCTGGATCCAGCACAGCATATGCCCTTGTGTGTTCACAAGAGTAACTCTTAATGTAGAGCTTTGAATAGCCCAGAACAGGAGGCAAGGGGGTCCTAGGAGGATGGTCAGCTCCACCTGGCCACAGACAGCTGGACTCTGGCTTTCCCCCACCCTGCCTGCCTGCAAGCAGCCCGTCAAAGTGGGAGGGCAGGTGGTGCCCCCGGACCTAGGAGGGCCATCTGCTTCCTGTTGAACTGGGAGACAGAGATTCAAGATGCTAGAGAAGTCCATCTCCTGCTGCTCCATGGCTTGGGATACAAGCTGAGGGAGTACTGGTCTCAGGTGAAAGAGGGGACTTACTGAACTTTAGTATTGGACAGAATCAAATTTGGGAGCATTGAACAGAGAACAAGAACGTACATTGGGGTCAAGCCTGCTATGGTGGTGGCAGCAGCCGCAGCACTGGTTGGCTGCAAAGGGGACATCTAGCATGGAAGAGCCTGTAGATCAAAACAGCAGCCTGAACTTAGCAAAATCAGAGGCTGCACAACACCCTGGTATTGAAAAGTGCTTTTTACTTCTCAATTGGCAAGTGGAGAGTGGAAGCAGAAGCCACGTTTAGGCCACCACCTTGTTCCAGCACATTCCTGGTACTCATCATCTAAGGTGTACATAGACCACGTGTGAAATGGACACAGCAGATTGTACCCAGGGTATTCGAGTCAGAAAAGACAGGTGAGTGTAACACGCTCTCCCTTTGAGTCTGGTGGCTCATGGGATAGGCTAAGGAGGGCTGGGAAACGAATCAGGCAGGTGTGAGTACACGTGGGGGATCCCACCCTCCACACACTCTGCTGCCCATGAATACAGACTCCACAGGCTTCGTCCCCACCCCATGACGGGGATTCTTGGGAGGCTCCTAAGACCCAGGCTCCCAGCCCAGACTGGCATCTTCCTGGCCCCAGGAATGGGCGATCTCTTCATTGAAGCCCTTGAGGCCCAGCGAGTTCCAGAAACTGGAACATCCTTTGTAGAACTGTGGGAGCCCCACCCTGGGGGTGCATCCATATGATCTTGTCCAGACAGAATTTCCTTTGACAGTTATTCCATCTTACTGGCGAGAAGGGAAACTGCTATTTCAACCAGCTTTATTTTTGGCCACTCCAGCTACCAGCTCAGCAAGCAACACAAGAAAGTGGCCAATACCACCCAGCCCTGGCTTTCTTGGTACATGGCACTGCCCCCCCCCCAAAAAAAAAAAAATAGAGCAGTTGGACACAGGCAAAGCTGTCTGTTCTTGCGGACTGTTTGAGACTCGGTGGAGACAGTTTCATTAAGAATCTTCTTTCCTTAGTGCCAGAAGCGGTTCCTGGTTATTTATTGGTTTAACTGCTGGCAACTGCTCAGCCCACCCTTCCTGTTTTTGTGCTAAATAGCGTCCTAGGTGTTGTAGTAGGCACCAGGTATTTAGATGCTATATTGGGCTTTGCTTTCATCATTGTCCTTTCCCCTTTTCTGTGAGTGCTAGGGAGGGATCTAAGGAGAACTAGGTTCACAGGGTAGGGATTCTGAACTAAAGCCACCAAAAGACAGCAGACCTTCTCCACCAGTTAGCCACACTCCTACATCAGCTGTACTCTAATACAGAGAACAGGTGAGAGAAAACCTCCCACTGACAAGAACCTCAAGTAGGCACGGCTGGAGGGGGTCTCGGGTCCCACCACTGGATGCCCACTTCTATAGCAAGGATTAACAGAGGCTGTGGATACCACACCTAAAGGGGTCTCCATCTAGATCACTCTAGGACGCTTTAGCAACAAAGCTGTGTGCCCTAGGAAGTCCCACACATGAGAGTGGAAAAGAAATCCATCCCAACAGATGCAGAAAACCCACCACAGGACTATGACATGCACGAGGTTACTGGCTGCCTCCTCGAGGTCGTGATCCACCAGCAACTGACTCTTAATACTAAAGTGGATGAAATGGAAATACCTTAAGAGAAATGGTCTCTGAATTCCAAGCACACAAAGCACAATTGAGTTAAGGAAGTTGGCACAGGATCTGAGTGCAAAGTCAATAATGAAATGAATGTTAAGAACCAAACAGGAATCTCAAATGAAAGATGGTGGTTAAGATATCTAGTTGTAGGGCTGGGGATATGGCTCAAGCTGTAGCATGCACGCCTGGCATGCGTGCGGCCTGGGTTCGATCCTCAGCACCACATACAAAGATGTTGTGTCTGCCGAAAACTAAAAAATAATAAATTCTCTCTCTCTTTCTCTCTTAAAAAAAAGATATCCAGTTGGAAGTCTAGAATAGACTATGCTGAAGACAGAATCTCAGTTGGAAGACAAAGTGGCCAGCCTTGAACATTCAGATAGTATTAGAGAATATAAGTATGACCAGAAGATACAAGTAGTCTGTATCATCAGTAGGAATTTATAAATAGGATTTAAGTAATTAGAATTGAGTGTGGAAAGATGCAAGTTAATAGAATGAATAGCCTCTTCAGGGAAACAATTCTTAAACCTCAAGCACGAGATTGACATCCAGGTACAGGAATCATTCAGAACCCCAGACAAAAAATATTTAAAAACTCCATGAGACATTGTAGTTTAAGTGTCTCATTGATCCTATATTTTCAGAGATTGATAAGCCCTTAACCCAATCTAAGACGACCCAGATGAAGTTAGAAGTGAAAAAGGAGATCACCACAGATGTTACAAAAATCCAGAGAGTTATGGACTATTTTGAAAGCAGACTAACAAGTTGGAAAACCTGGAAGATGTAGATCTTGCTCCAAAGATTTATCAAGAGGAAATAGCCTAAGCAGGACTAGTAACTAGCGATGTGATAGAAGCAGTTATCAAAAGGCTTCCAATAAACAGCACAGGATCAGATGGATTCTCAGCTGAATTCCAGACATTTAAATACGATGCCAATGTCCCTCACGTTATTCCACAAGATAGAAAGTGGAACATTTACAGATCCATTCTAGGAATCCAGCATCACTCCATCTTCAACTAGACAAGGAACCATCAAGAAGTACAGACTGATATTCCTGATGACCTCAGATACAAAAATCCTTAATATATTAAAGTTGTATTCAACAGATTAACATCACACAGCATGACCAGCTTGCTTTAATCCCATTGATGCAGAGATAGTTTAACATGCAAGTCAATAGCTTATCACGTTAAGTAGAGTTAAGGACAAAAGTTAGTGATGGAAAGAAAGTGACAATTTGGCATTCATAATGGAGTCACTGAAGAAAATAGGGGTAGGAGCTACCACATCATAAAGATTATGATAAACTCAAGGCCATCATCAAGTGACTGGGGAAAACGAAGCATTTCCTTTAAAATCTGGAAGGCAAGAATGTCTACTCCATTCCTGTTCAATACAGTACTAGAAATACTCGCCAGAGCAATGAGGAGAGAGAATGAAATGAACAGAGTAGGAAAGGAAGCAGTCATATTCAGTTTGCAGGTATGATTCTGTATTCAGAAGATCCAAAAGAAACTACCAGAAGACTGCTAGAGCTAATGTATTCAGCAGGATATCAGAGATACCTGAGACCCTTTTCATCCTGTTAAAAATTCAACTCAAAAAAATGGATCAGAGACGTGGGAATTAGACCAGAAACTACCCAAGTCCTAGAAAATGTAGGGTCAGTACTCTAGCACATGGGCAGAGGCACCGAGTTTCCTCAACAGGACCCCTAAAACTCTTGCCATTATTTCCCGAGCTAGCAGCATGCCGTCAGTTAGAAAACTTCTGCACAGCAACAATGTTGAGAGAATCTTCAGAATGGAAGTCTTTGCTAGTTACTTTTAGGGTACCAGGAATTGAACCCCGAGGTGCCTAACCCCCGAGCCACATCCCCAGCCCTTAGTTTTTGACACAGGATCTCGTTAAGTTGCCCGGGGCCTTGCCAAGTCTCTGAGGCTGGCTTTGAGCTCGAGATCCTCCTGCGTCAGCTCTTACTCTTGTGATGGAGGATTCACATACAGGATCGATAGAAAACTCAAAACTTCACACCAGAAATAACGACCCAAACAACGGGCAATGAAGTAAACAGACACTTCAAAATACAAATGATAGTAAGAAAAAAATGTTCAACATTCTTAGCAGTTAGGGAAATAAGCCCGATTTCTTGTCACTTCAGTTAGAATCTCATTAACAAATGCTGGAGAGAATGGAGGGGAAGGAACACACTGCTGAAGGGATTCTAACATAGCCAACTAGTAGTGGAGTCACCGTATGATCTAGCTGTGCCGCTCTTTGGTATTTATCCTCAGGAATTAAAATTCATACTATAGCCATACACGCATACCCATGTTTATAGTAGCACAATTCACAGGAGCCCAACTATGGAATCAGCCTTGGTTTCCATCAATGGATTAAAAAAAGTGATGTCTATACACAATGGACTTTTATTTAGCCATAAAGACATTTAAGGAAAATAGACGGGACTTGAGAACATTATGTTAAGCAAAAAACAAACTTGGAAAGTCAAGGGTCATGTTATCTCACGTGGAAGCAAGAGGGGTAAAGGGTATGGGGAGGTCTTGTTTTCAGAGGAAAAATCAGAGAGGGAAGTTGCAGATACCTGTGGAATGATTGCTTTTGTCATCATTTGCACCACTATGACCAAAAGACCTGACAAAGACAATTTTAGAGGGGAGAAAGTTTATTTGAGGGTGGACATCATGGTGGAAGAGGGTGGAGGAGGAAAGTGGGTCAGGACAAGAGCAGGAAGAAGAGATCTGTTTGACAAAGTCTAAACCTCAGAAGCGCACCCCAAGGACCCACCTCTTCTAGTCACACCCTACCCGCCTACAGTTAGCACTCAGTTAATCCTCATCAGGGGATTCAGATTGGGTGAAGGCTCTTGCAACCCAGTCACTTCCCCATTAGACCTTATTCTCTCTCAAGCTTTTGGGGGACACCTTACATTCAAACCCTAACAGCGATATTGGCCAAGTCACATTGCTACGTTGCATGCAACAGCGAGTCCCAGAGAGGGGACCACTTCAGAGCACGCCTCCTTCCAGCCAGTCCTGGGAAAAGTTGTTCATGCTTCCAGACGCCTTCTCTTTGAGAAGGAAAGGACTTCAACCGCTCTCAAGTGGGAGCTTCCTTGCAGCCGAGCCTCCTGGAGGTGGGGGCAACAGGAGTTTCCCTCTGGGTGGGGTTCCCTTGGGATACAGATCGCAGGACCTGCTGGGGTCCGACTTTCAACAACATGTAGCTGCAGGTGGAGGTGAGAATGCTCCCCCCTTCCAGGGCGCAGGATTCTAGATACATAGAACATTCAAGGTTTTCTAATCAGAAGACTTCAATGATTTGACAGTGGTTATAAGCCAAGGCACTTTGCGGCATTATTTCCAGTGGTAGCTTTTCTGTGTTGCTGGTTAAAGATGCTGAGGATGGCTTCCCAGCTGTTAAGTGCTTAACATTGCATTGTAAGTGTGTAGCTAAAGGTATTCCTGAGCTGTGTTGAGGGGACCATTGTCATGGCATGCAGGTTAGTTTTGTTATAAGATTAAGGTAAAAATTGATCTCCCCTTCATATTCTTGCTGTGTTATGGTCATCGTCAATGGGGTTCATTGTGACATGTTTGTACATGCACACGAGTGCCTTGTTAATTTCATTCTGCCCTTCTCTCCCTTTCCTCTCCCTCCTCCTTGCCCCTTGCTCCCCCAATCCTCCACTCCAGTTTCATTTTTTTAAAAACCACCTTGATATGGTGGACATCAGAAAGCCACACATTGACTCATCACCTAATGAATTCAGTTTGTTTAAATTGCTGTACTGTGAGCCTCGGAAATCTGTATTTCATTTCTCATGCTCTACCAGTATTGTCCTAAAGCCATTTTCATCAGGAGAACCTTTTTTAAAAAATACATACAGCAAACAATGTTTATTCCATTCTGCTGCCCTTCCTATCCCCCCTACTCCTCCCCTCCCCTTCAATCTAATGTGACACACTTTTCTTTTTCTCATCACAACATCATACATCAAAAGAAGCCACCGACAACCTACGTGGGTTTTCACCTTTAGGAGATCTCTTCAGTGCAAGTAGGTCCAAGAGTCCACAAAACCCCCCTGAACACATGGCCAGACAACAGGCCAGAGCATCTCAAGAACCACAAAGGACTGGGAGGGAGGCCACTTCATCCCAGTCCTGGGGCACTTTAACCAGGATCAGAATCAAGGGACATCAGGTCACTGTGGTACTTGTGTTCCAGACAGCTGATGCCATCTGAAGATGTAGAAATGATTAACAAAGAGGTTTCTCTGCCTTTTTGGCTACCAGCATTGATTGGCAGCCCCCCTTCCCGAATATGGGGAGTGTAGACTCACAGCTCCACCTGGCAATTCTGCAAGAGCACCGGTGGGGACACACTCAGGCATGGTGACTCCATTCCCATGATCACAGCCATATCAGGCATCATGGCCCAGCCAGCTCCCTACATAACACTATTGTCCTCCCCCATGCAGAGTGACCACAGCCATAGTCATTACTGCTAAAAGTGCAGATCAGAGGTCCAGTGTCTTCCACACCCAGGTCCCCCATTCCTGGCTCTCTACGTCCCCTTCCTCGATTCTACCTGGTGCGACAGCCACTTCCGAGAACAACTGGGGTCTATGGGGATGGCTGGAAAAGCTACAAAGTGCTACAGGTCCCACTGTGCCACCATCGTGGTTTTGGGCAATGTCACCACGATCAGCTCCTTCCTGGAACTGATAGCAAGTCTGTGATGGTCAACTTTCCCCTCTACCATGGCCATAAATCAAGTTCAAACTCAACCTTGGAATTCTTAAGGGTGGCAGTTTGTGCTAGCAAACTGCACTGTCTAGTTAGAGATACCTCGGGCACTCTAGGAAGCCAAGTCTTACTTCACTTACAGAACAGTTGGCTATTCAGGCTCATTCTAATTGACACAGGGGTTCCTGACCAGGAGGGCCTCACGGGTTTAAAGCTTATAAGGCAAGATCCCACTCTGGTTCCAGAGGCCTGAGTAACAGTCAGGGGAGCTGGGAGTGGAGAGCGAGTTTATAACTGGTGCCACCTGTTTGCATTCACTTTGTTTTAATTAAGCCAAGATCCCAAACGAAGCTGACGCCTGGGTTACGCTTCAGGAAACAATGTCCAATACAAATTCTCAGGAACAACTTGATTCGCACTTCACTGTAATCTCAGCTGAGATTCTGACCAGAAACGGTTTCTTACCGATTGTAGAAAGAGGCATCGTTCAGCATCAATAGCCATCATACAAATTAACACCTGGGTAGGGCGTCTGATACTCGAGGCTCCTCCTTTTGGCCAAGAAACTTAGTTAAGCAGAAATGGGAAACGATATCCAGGGAACGGATAACGTGTTTATTCCTCAGGGACATTTGGGCATGGATGCTGGTGTGTGCATTTCATGTTGCTATAAATAGCAAATTCCCTATAGCAACTACAGCGCCACTTGCCACTGTGGTTGGCGGAGACTTCCAATTAGATGTCCCAAGTCCCTTTTAACATGGGCTGACCACCTAAGTGTTAGGGAGCAGCCCAGTGGTTAGGTGTGTGCACCAGACCCTGGGTTCCACCCCGTCACAGCCGGCCAGTGACATCCTTAACTTACTGAAGTCTCTAGTCTTTCACCGTGAGATACGAGATGGGGAGCAGAAAAGGTAGCTTACGGGACTCACCCCAAGGAATTCAAGATAAAGGATCAGAACACGAGTTTTAGGGAACTCGTGTTCACTAACTGCCCAATGCCATCACAGGACACGAAGTTCCCCTAATCCCCTCATTCTGGTGGCTTCAGTTGCTATCTGACAGCCCTCAGTGGTCAGTGTGCAAGGGTACGTTGGTGGAAGATGGACCTTCCAAGGTCACACCTGGTTTTCAGCCATGGACCCTGCTGGCAACTAACCCAATGAGAAGCACAGGGCCCCACCTCTCCCAGGGTCATTCCGTCTCCAGGACACTCAGCCTAGCCAGGGTTCCTTCCACCCAGTGCGTTTCCTGGCACCTCTTCTGTCTGCCCATCCATTTCTACAGGATCAATCCTAAGACACTCTGGACAACACCTGAAGGGAGGGTTGGAGGCATCCAGCCTCCATGTGAGGTGAGCAAGGACGTGTGAAAGGGGCCAAAGCACAAGCCAGCATCTAGAGTCCCAGTGCCGAGGGTCTCGTCACCTCTGATGCCATCTCAGGCAGTGTCTCCACAGCGGCAGAGGCACCCAGAGGCTGGGCCTGTTCATTTCATCTGGACTCCATCAGGCTGTACATACCACTTGGCAGAGAGGGCCTCCTGGACAGCACCAAGAAACAACACCCCCCACCTAATAAGCTCATCCATTTCCAGAAGCTTGTGTCCTGGTCATAAAGAGTTGCCCAAAGCTGCTTGGTGCCCTGTTCCTGACAGATACCAGCATTTCTCAGTTGTGATAACATGGACATCGTGGTCATTGACTTGTCCTAAAGCACGGCAGCCATATCCCTGGAGGATTAGGGAAACCACGGAGATGGCCTTGCCCCTCTTATGGGGCCTCAAATTGTGCACGATGAGACACCAGTATGAAAGGCCCAAGCGTCACCTGGCTGTCCTCTGGGCCCAAGCCTCCCCAGGCAGAGTTTGCATTTCAAGAAGCCCTCCCTATAGGGTTGGGCCACAACATGGCGGCCTGCATTCTTTGCCCTCCAGACCACCCCAACCCCCAAGAGCCCTTTTACATAAGTAAAAGCATGCTTGGGACCCTGTGACCGCTTCTCATCTCACCATTTCCAACTTTCCCATGGATAAGAAAGTTGGTTAGTCCAGCGTGTCCTGGGCCAGCTCTGGTTCTTACTTTTCCTTCAGATCTCAAGGGCATTGAGTAGGGCACTTCATGCTTTCCCAGGAACTGGGGGGAGAGTCCATGTTGGGTTCAGCACCCTCTTTCATGCTTGCCCAGATTCTAGTTCCCTTTAGGATGCATCCCTTATCTACTAGTCCACTTGGTCTCTAGAGATCTGGTTCTAGTGACGAGAGCAAGGCCAAGAGCCCAGGTACAAGGACAAGCAGTCTTTAGTCTATTAGCACCTCCAAGAATCCTTGCATGCCAGGGCTGAGAGACAGTTCATATAAGCCAGCTATACCCCACGTCTGATGTCCTGATGCCAAGAAGTCCCTCACTAACCCATCCCAAGTGCCCACATGGGCACTTTCATGGAGACTTAGCCCAACTTTCAACCCACAATGGGGAAGAGGTGGTGATTGGGCAGACACATCCTCCACAAAGCAACACCCCAAGTCTAGAGTCGCTCGAGCATCAATGCTTCAAGAGCGGTTCAGCAAGGCCTTTGTCAAAGCTCCAGACAGCACAGCCATGAGAGACTTGGCTGCTACCTCCAGCACTGAGGACCGTTGTTCAGAAGGTCAGTCACCATCGTCAATAAGAGCTGGTATCAAGAAGCACCAGATAAGCATCCTCGGCTGCCCTTCACCCCCCTCCTCACAGGGTTTGACTGAAAACACAGAGGATGTGCAACATGTGGTAGGTGATTTCCAGAGTCATGGCTGAGGGGGTCTCCCCTGAAACCTAGGTTTTAGGTGGACCATCAGCTCAGTATCAAGGCAGATGGATCCTTTGCCATGAGGATTCTAGAAGTTTCCTCACCCTGGACCAAGAATCAAACATGACCTTCAGCTTTGGTGGCTGGCCCTTCGAAAGGGCTCTGAGGATTAGAAAAGTCAAATTTAATAAGGGAACTGGGGAAGGAAAGTGAGATCAGGAGTCCAAAGTGTTCTCTGATGTCAGAAGTCAGGCCTCCCCTGGGATCAAGATCTAGAGGGCAGAGGCCATAGAGTGTGTGGCAACCTGAACAGGTTTTCGTCATAAGGTCTAGGCCACAACTGATACAGTTCCTCTCACCCAGTGTCAACTCTGGCAAAGCTGCACATCTCACAGCCACTCTCCAGTCTATAAAGCTCAGCCACATGCCTTGACCCTGCAGGTGACATTGTCCACGTGTGCCACAGGTATCTGCCTTTCAGGGGCTCCAAGGCCAAACCTAGGAAAGCCACTAGGGTAGCTTATGACCCTGGATCTGATAATATTCAGGAGAAGGGAGAGGGTCCCCCCAACAGGTCAGGAAACTGCATGTGATTGGAGGTGTTCTGGGGCTACCTGTACTCCCGAGTTACCCTTCTACCTGGAATTGCTCCCTGTCCCTTGGGAAGGTGAGGATTCAGTTGCTTATCCATAATGCTGGATTTGGGTGGTCTGGGTGTACGTAAGGTTTGTGCTCACAAGAGGTCATCTCCAGAGACAGATGCCGGATCAGATCACCACCTCCCCCCACCCAGGTCACCTGAGCTAACTTCAGACAAGTCCTTGAACTATCCCAAGACTCTCCTCAAGCAGCAGCTCCATGTTAGGAGCCTCACAGTCCAGAAATCCAGGAAACCAGGCAAATTCCATACCAGAGAGACTTGGTAAGCCTTTTCCACAAACCCCTGGTCAAGTTCAAGGAAAGGCCTGGGCTAGCCTTGAGGTTAAAAACCTTTACACCACTGAGGTCCCCAGAACAAGTGCAGAATGAAGGAGGGGACTGGGGTGGCTGTGTCCACAGGGCTCTGAGCTCAAGTCAGACAAGGGACTTTCAGATATAGCTTTGGATGCTATGAGGGACAGGGCCAACATCCCCAGTGGCACTGTCCAAGATTTTAAAAATCTGTCAGTCCCTCTGCATACCCTTTCAGCATAGGCGTGCACTGTAACGTCAGTCAGTCAGCCCACCCGGTCACCCAGGTTACCCCAGGTGCTTGGGATGGGGGGGGGCACACAGACCAGCATTAAGCACAGCCCAAGTTTGGGGAACCCAACAGATTAAGTCACTTGATTGCACAAGGTGGTGGCTGAAGAGAAACTGCTCTTCCAACTGAACATCTGTCTTCAACTCCTTGAGACCTCTAGTAGACACATCAGCCAAGGGACTGGATTATCCACGGACTGGAGTAAGGGGCATTCCTCACCATTGACCAGCAGTGCCTAAAGCTCACCTGGAAAGTGAGAGGCATGGACTGTCAGGATGTGGCAAGGAATCCAGGATTGATTTCCCCCTCGTTAGGGCCATCAGTCCTGTTTTATCTACGAGAGTTCCACCTGCTGTGGGGTTTCTTCCAAAAATGTAGATCCTGGGGCAGTGAACACACTCAGTACTCCAAGTGGGACTCTCCAGGGAGGCCAGTCGTGGCTTTGAAACAGGTAAGTCCAAGGTGAGCCTTGGAAACATTGATGCCAAGAGCAAGGGAGGACATAAGGAATGGTGGGCGACTGGTCGACTTGACAGGGCTCTTGGACAAACTGAAAGAGCTACCGAAGAAGCAGTTGTTTAGTGTTCAAAACCCACAAGTTTTAGAATATTGCTTTAGGGGAGTGTTATTATTGTCTGGATTCAGAGAAGGGTTAATGAAGTACTGGGGGAGATCAGGCAAGACATTTACTATATCAAACATTCATCCCACAGGAGGGTCACAAAGAGGTATCGCCTCTGTGGGTAGATGTTCACCTAAGTCCAACCTTTGCCTCGCCAAGTGACACCTCCCATAGATGATACCATGATGCACCCGCCAGCTGAATGGGTTCTTGCCAACGTGACTTGAACAGGAGAAACTGAAGTGGGGAATCAATCACAGGGGTTTGGCTAGTTTAGTCTTCAAGGTCCTTCTGCCCATTTGCTTTGGGTAGACTCAGAGGTGACCAAGGTGAAGACCTCACTAGAAATCGGGTGTCCCCCTTAAGTCAGAGCCACATGGAAGGGTTACAATGTAGGGGACAGACAGGGGATGTGGGCTGTGTGGTCCCCTTGCCTATGGAACAAGGACAGTTTCAGATGTGGTGCCATCGCAGGGCTGAGGGGCCTGTCTTTGCTATCCACTTGCCTTAGTTTGAAGAAATCCAGGGAAACCCCGAGTCTCCTCACTAGCCAGGGGGGAAGACCAGGGTGCCTTCTGCCTCCACTGGACCTGCTCGGTACAGACTCAGCCCAGTTAGGCCTGGGTTGATGGGAACACACCGGAAGAGAGCAGGAAGGTGGGCTGCAGCCCCTGGGAAGAGGGGAGGAGTCACATCCTCTCCAGGGAGATTTGATAAAGCACTTGTACGATGTCATGAACCATGGTAAAGGCAACTCATTCCTAGCCTTGACATGGGGCCATTAAAAAGTGACATCATGGTTGGCCAGCAGCCAGCCTCTGGGGAGTCCAGACACAGAACTCCATGAGCCACTGGGCTGCCACATGAGCACGGGTAACCATGGTAGCACCATGTAGCTGGACCCCGCCCCCCCAAAAAAAAAGCATGCTAGCAAGCAGAGCTGTAGTTGCTCCAGAGAAGTCCCATCTTCACAGGTGGCACACGCTCCTGGCCCAACAGAGCCTCATGGTTTAGAGTTGGGAGGCAATTGCCACTTTGGCTCTAGAAAGACAGACCAACTTTCAGTCCAGTCTTACTGGGCGTGGTCCACGGCACCAGTCTGGATTCAAGCTAAGATCTGATCCAAGCTAACACAGAGCCTGGATCCCGTCTTGATACTCTACAAAAACCGAGTCACAAGCCCTTGAAGACACCGTGGTGGATGGCATTTCTCTCGGGCTAGGACCACAGAGGCACTCATTTCTTACACCTTTCAGAAAGTGACAATGTTCTGCACCAGCCGTGAGCAGTAACGCTCCTCTGCCTGGCCCAGAGTCTCCAACAGGTGTTGTTTGACTAGAAAAATCCAAACCACAGGGAGCAGGAAATCGAGCTGGGGAGGAAAGCATTCGGTTATTTAGGGGTGTTTAAGTAAAGACTGGTGTCTGCCTCCAACACATCCTTTATAGGGTTCATCCTAAGAACCCCCTAACTACACCCAACTTGCTGCTGTCTGGTTTTATGCAAACTTGGGCAGTCAGGAACAGTGGGAGGGGCAGCTTTGGACACTGAACTAGGAACTTTGCCAAGGAAAGCAGAGTCAAGGAATAACCCAGAAGGGACCTACTTTGTAGTATCCTACTTCAAGTCCCCAGGTGCTCCGTTTGACAGGTCTGTGCTGGATGTTTCTAGGGTTAGGTCCCCATGTTATGGGGAGACCAGGAGTAGGGCTCCAAGATGTTTCTGGCTTCTGTTTAGGCCATTTCATTTTCCATTCCACATCTGTATTTCTACCCCTTTTCTGGCTAAGACGAGTTTCCAGAGTCACCTTCTCATTTTGGTGTGTGTCATGAACATCACTACATCTGGTGGAAGTCCTGAGCTCTCCATCCAAATTCAGAGATGGGCATTTAGGTCCATAGTCATTGTGTGTGGGGAGGGAGAGAGCGAAGAGTCAAGGTCATCAAGGTGAGCAACTGAGCTCACTTGATACAGGTGCCACAGGGTATGGAGGAGGAAGCTCAGGGCCTGGTCAGCTGGTGGACAAGATAAAGGTCCAGTGTCCATAAAGGTCCATCTGCCACATGTTCTAGGCCATGAGAACAAGAGCTTGGCCCTCTCTCTATTGGCATTTTAGAGGTTGGTGTTGTAGACTTGGATTCCTGGCCCCATTTTGGTGGCCAGCACAGACCACCTGAATTCTGAATGCTTGTCCCTTGGGAGCCGATCAAGTTAAGGCATTATTTGATCTCTTCCTGGTCCCAGCTGATGCTGGACAGCCCAGGAGCTTCCCCAGGGGATCAGGTTGGGCCCAGAAAAAGGCGTGGACACTATGGCCTGGTTCATCCTCTCCCAGCTGCCTCATTCCACTGGAAGCCTGTTCATTGGAGGGTCAAATGGCCACGGTCATGGTTTGTGTTCTCCTTAAGTTACATGTATTCAGGGACAAGGTGCAACGCCCAATGTGGACCATGGAAGTGAAGGTGGCAGCATCATCGTCACCCAAAATGCTGGAGTAGTCAGAGCTCAAGGAGAGGGGCTGTCCCCAGGGGCACTAGGAAAGTCGATACGTCACTTGTTCAACAATGGCTTGACCTCGGCCATTAGTTCACAGAACATCTTTGGTTTCCCTCACAGCACATCCCCAGATGAGAACACACGGCACAGGGACCCGTGGAGCTATGATTTAAGAGAAGAAGAGACACAAGGACAGAAGCCTGAGGCACAAGCGCCCCTCCAAGATTTCCTTACACCCAGTAACGCCCTTCTTGTGAAGGGACTGGGGCGGGGATGTCACTGGAGGCTTATTTCCTGGTCACTAGCAGGGTTATCCAGAGCTCACATGTGTGCCACAGCAAATGTCTTAGCCTGAGCCCTTTCCCAGGATGTCCAGGCCCTGTACAGCTACAGTGAGGGCAGTGGCATCTCTAGCCAAGGTTCTGTCATGTGTCACCTTTCAGTCTTAATTCACGTGACCCCTTCCTCAGCACGGCCTGTGTTCTTATGGAAGATCATTCCGAAAGCCACTTTCCCAAGCTTCACGGCCAATGCGGACCCATAGGACCTTAGTCCAACTCTGGACAACTCTGACTGGCCGAGCCGACGGCTCCTTAAAAGTATACGAGGTCCTTGACCCCCCAACCCAGTTGAATCAACTCGGCTCAGGAAATGCCAAGAGGATTTGGTCACATCAGTCCTCCCAATATGAGTGTGACCAAACCATTCACTAGGAACTTGAAGAAACAGCCATGACTGTCATAGCACCAGGCTTCTAAATGCCACCTGATCATCACCTTATCTAGGACCCAAAGCAATGTTGGAAGTACTGGCCCTTCCTGACCAGTACATTCCGCTTTCAAAAGCTGCTTTCTGGGATAGAACTTACTTTTGAAGACAAATGCCACAGGTACTAGTGCTCAGCAGGGCCACAAGAGGGCCACTTGACTAACCTCAGGCCTCCATGCAAAGAGGAAGCCTCTACGTCCCAGAGCACAGGTGAAGGATGGGGCAAGTTGACACTCTGGTTGCCCTGGCAGCTCACAAGGCCACTGAGCAAGGACTTCACTACCACTAATCCCCCCATAGCTCAGCACAGAAGAGGGAGGAATGAGAATGGAAGGGGTTGGGGGAAATCGGTGCAAAGGAGAATACCACCTTCCAGTTGGCACCCACACTTGGGCTCTTTGGCCATACAGTGGACAAAGGATCTGTGGCCTTAAGGACCCAGCTGTAGGATGCTACTAGGAGCTAGGGGGAGGGGCGGGAACATCTGCCCAGGGCGTGTTCTTCTAAAATGGGAGGCAAGGTTTTTTCCTCCAAGTCAGGAGCTCTCAATCAGTAAGACAGCTCAGCTGCTGATTAGCACTCGTAAACCAAGATGGGGAAGTAGAGTGCTGTCCCATCCTCTTATCACCCAGCTGAGGGGACAGCAGGGGATCCAGGGTTGGTGAGCACCACAGGATGGAAACTGTCCCTGAATTCAGGGGCCAAATGCACGCTCACATGAAGTTCCAGGCATCTTGTTCATGGCTGGCAGGAGGCAAGACATAAGTATTTGTGTCAAGACAGGTAAAGAAGCTCGCTTCTGTTTACATGTGGGAGAGAAACAAGCCCCAGCTGGATTTGCAGTCAAGCCTCAGAAGTAGATGTGCATTGAAGGCATAGGAAGCCACATGGAGGGAGAAAAAGTTCCAGAAAGAAATAGCTCGAGCCACTCCCCACAACCTATAGCATAGGCTGGGGGAACAGAGGACCCCAGAGTGGGGGGACGCATGGAAGCCCAGACGTTGGTCCAAGAACACGAGTGTGTGGGTTCGAACTGCCTCCGCCTGCTTTTATGGAGCCCAGACAACAGCCCTGGGCACCCAAGCTGGGGAAGGACAAAGGCACGATGCAGCTGGAGAGGCTCCTACTAGCCTCTGCTCAGGTGTCCAGTCCTTACAGGGACCAGGGTTCAGGATCTGAGGCCCATCCGCTCAGATCAGCGGCAGGGGAGTGCGCCCCTTCTCTGCTCTCTGGGTCTCCCCTGTCTGATTGCCCTGGCATTTGACTCTAATCCTCTCTAAGCTGAGGCTAAACAAACACCAGGCTCCCTTTTCTTCTTCAGGGAGAGGGACCCATCTGTGCCTTCCTAACAGCAGGGGAAACAGACTTCTGTCCTCCCGGGTCAGGGAGCAGACACCCCCGAGATGGCCGGCTCTCCAGCCCCTGCCCTCCCGTCAGTCCCCAAGTCAGAGGCTGGAGATACTGTCACCTCTCATTAAGGGGCCCAGTACCCTGACTGCCCTCCTTAAAAGGGCAGACACTGGATAATCACCTCCACAGGGGGCCGAGAGAGGGGCAGGTGCCCTGGAGGAACCACTCAGGTTCATTAAGGTCAGAGCCAGGGATGTCGCTTGTCCCCATGCACATGAGCAGTCCTGACTAGCTTTGTTCTGGTGCCTCATTGTGGCCGAGGAATGGGTCCACTCCAGGTGTGGAGACTCCTCCTAAATACAGGGTCACCATAGGAGAGGACAGGAAATAAGAATAAGCGTCATGGTTCTCCTCAAAGTGGCCTCTCCCAGAACTTAGTTTTGAGCTTAATTCCATTTAAGGTTTGTGGCCTGCTCAGCCTAATTGCAACAGGCCTGGAGAAGGTTTTGTCTAGATATGCCTGTCATTTAGGGTCATACTGTTCCGGGTCAGAAAACACAAGAATTATGCAGACAAGCAAGCTTGACATCACGAGCTGGGTTTAGAGGGCACAGCTGACGGCGTTGGGTTGTCGGCATCAAGAGCCAGATACAGGCCGGTACTGAACACTTCCAGAGAAGAATGGCTCGGAAACCAATACCCTCACATTCCAAGAGCAGAAGATTCCAGAAAGGAGGTTCTCCATGAACCAAACACACCAGCCAGGCAGCTTGTTAACACCAAGACGAGCTTAAGTCAAACCTGTCACCTTAGACGTCAGGAGAAGGCTGTGTTCCTTCCAACTTCACCAACAATCAAATTCTGGACATGGATAAAGGACCCAAGTTACACAAGACGTCCCAAGAGATTCAGTGTGGCCCCCTCAACTGGGGTCTGTAGGAGTCTCAATGAGCGGGTATTTGCTATCAGTAAGTCAAGCCCCAGGAGGTACCGGGAGGTTCAGAGAAAGATGGCCAGTGTTCCTCCAGAGACCGGAGGCAAGAAATGCTTATGGTACTCAGGGGGACAGCCAAGTTGGGCCACTGCTCTAGATCCAGAGGCCAGGGCAGTGACCGCTACCAAGTTAGGACCACAGGGAGGTTCTGCCCCCACCTCTGCCGAGTTCTTGTCGCAGGAACTCGGATCTCCAGTGTGGGATATATAACAGCCTCCTCCAAGCAGGGAGGACTCGTGTTGGATGAGCTGGGCTGATCCGTGTGGAAACAGACTCCCTTACCTGTGGGGAGCCGTCTACCACCATGCCTAGAGGACCATGGACTACTGTGGATGATTCAAAGGGAAAGAAAGGCAGCCTAAAGAGGGGCTGGGGGAAGGAGGAGCTGGCGGGTGTAGGTGGATGGACCGTCCAGGGAAGCGTTTGCAGAATTTGAAAGATGATTCTGAAGCCAGGTCCCATGCATGTCAGTAACAGCTAGCACATCTTTAGGTTTTCACTGTGCCACAGTTTGTTTAAGTGTTTAAGCACGCATCCAATATTTATGATGCAGGTTAAAGGCTTAGTTAGAGAGACATTTTTAGTGTGCAAAAGTGGTTATAAGGACTTCAGCATCCACATTAGGAGGCCCGAAGTTTCCAAAATGCTCCTCATGGCAATGCAGAATGGAGCAAGGCAAGACATTTTCCCCAGCAGAGTTTTGGAACTAGGATTGAACCCAGGGGCACTTAACCATTGACCACACCCCCAGCCCTTTAGAGAAGGCCCTAAGGAAGTTAGGGCCTCTCCATGTTGCTGAGGCTGGTTTTGAGCTTGCGATCCTCCCGTCTCAGCCTCCAGAGCCACTGGTCTCACAAGCATGTGCCATCGCACCCAGCTCCAACAGACCTTTTATGGGTGAAGAACCACTTACTACATATGCCTGGCACAATTCGAAGCCTGTTTCACTTGCCCATGTTGAAGATGGAGTTGTGCTACTCTTATATCCGCTAGAACTGGACACACCACCTATAGCCTCAAAATGTCACCAGCTGATCAGTGGTCAGGCGGGATTTTCACGCCAGCCACCTGGCCCCCAGCACTGAAGTCAAGCTGACTCTAGCCAGCAGTGACGAGCTCATAAGTGCTAGGGTGATGTAAGATGCAGAGTGCTCACACGCAGGAGTGCTTGTTCCCGCGAGATTATCTAACAGGAATCACCAGATGTTGAAACCGATAACATGTTTAAGCATATGCTACGATAAAGGTAAGGCCCAGTGGACCTACTGGAGGACTGACACGTCCCTGATGAACTAGGACGCTTCCTCATTTGTAGGTTCCAATTTCTATGCAGCTTTCAGAAAGTGCTAGTTGTTCCAAGCATGTGTGGCCACGGTGGCTACTGGGATCTGTGCCTGCCCTGGGGTATTGTGGGCTATTCCTGCTAACCTCAACCAGGAGGTAGCCCAGCCTCTCTCTGGCCACCTGAGAGCTCACAGTCAGAACATTAACAAGCACTTTCTATTATTGGGGTCAAAAGTAGGACAAGAAGATACCTTACAAACAAATGGGATCTTCTTCCACAAAATGGAAGGGTGTTTGTCAAACTTCTGAAGTGAATCTTCCTGACCAGATGGGGAAACGCCATCAGGTGGGTTTATAGACCCTCCCGGCTCTAACATTTCACGACGCTGATCTTTGGATCAAAATTCTTCACGTGAGGGAAGGAGCCACTTTCAAACTCCTTAGGCAGCCATAGTGCAGTTCAGCTTTATAGAAATACAAAGTAGGAAAATTCTGGAGAAAGCAGCCCAGGTCTTCCTCAACTTGCCAAGAGAGCAAGTCTGAGGACCGAGCCACCTCCTGGGGCTTCCATTCAATATGGAATCACCATCCGCACCTTGCAACCCTGGCAGCGCCCTTAGGTCTATACAGCTTATGAACTGTGCCTAGCTGGACCCAAGTTCATTATTAGCAGTATCTACTGTATACAGTTGAAAATGGATCCTGCAGATGGGGGACAGCTGTTTATACTTAGCAATTAAGTGTCCCTGCAAGGCCGGCGGCCTCCAAAGGCATTGTTCTCTGCAAAGCATCCATCTCTCAAAGACTCCCTAAATCAGGGCCAGATGTCCACATATAACTCACGTTTCTCTGCAGATTCTACTTTCTGGAAAAAAGTAGGTAGACAAAGTAGGACGCACAAAGCGGTAGACACAGCCATGAGAAGATGGGTACAAGGTCTAGGTGTGTGCTAGCAACAGCGGGGGACACACTGGCATGGACCAGGTCAATCCAAACAAGCCTGCGATAGCCGATTTCATAGCTGTAGAATGGGTGTACCAAGATCAGAGATTGGGCCAATGGTTCTGAAGTTCTAGAGCCAGTACTGCGGTGTGTGCCCATCCTTGGGCCAGTTAGCCCTGAAGTGTGATTTCTTGCTCTTCACCCCCAGTAGTAGTAAGGCTTCCCATTTTTAGCTGGGTAGATTCGAGCACCCAGTAGGGTTCATATAGCCACGTATATTTCTTTGCTGAAGTTCTAGCAAATGGGACTGTGGTCGATGCAAGTTTAGGTCTTAAAGGAGTACCTCCTTTTATTGAGCCCTTTTGCCATCCTATTAGCTGAGGCTCCAACCATTGTCTGAGTTTCAGCTATCTGGAAACTGTCCTTGGAATGGACACCTTCCATAACAGGGTCCCTGCGTCCTGGACCATCATGCCAGCCCCGACATGGACTGCCTCCAGATTTTGAGCAAAGCAGCTTGGTTAGTTCAGGCTGCTATTCTTACAGGTTTGCCAGTGATGACCAGCTACACCTACTGTGAGGCGATTACCACCTCATTATTAAGTGCACTGGAAATAAAGAGTGCCTGTCATTAGAGACCCCCTTTGGGTCCTTTGTCAGCCACTTTCCACTAGACTGGGTGGAACAGTGTTAAGAGGATCCTGTAATTCTGAGCACAGAGGGAAAGTAGGGAGCTTACCTGGACTCTCGAGTTCTAGCATGGCTTGGCTGGGCCATGCCTCAGTAGAGGGGGCAGACTCCTGGATTTTTACATCCTCATTTAGAGGCTAGATGGGGAGGTACACAGTAAGTCCTGCTAGGAGTGCTCAAGTGGACAGCCGTTGAGTACATGTGTACTTAAGCAAGAGTGGCCCTTTGTTTAGGTTCAAGAGCTCCGTAGGCAGGTGAGCCGTCTAGATGAACCCTAACCTTGCAACTGTTTCATGATGCTTGTCTGCTGGTGGAGCTCCCAACCATGCTGCAGGCTGACCCTCGACCAACTTCAGGCTCGGTCACCGACAGTCCTCTAGTAGGAAATCCTTCAAATGACGTGCACCAGTGCTTTCCAGTGCACCAAAGCTGGTAGTGGCATTTCTGAAGCCTGTTTGCCAAGGGGGGCAAGGTATTGGGAAAGAGGCTTTGAGGGTTTCTTGGCCGCGAGATGCCATTTGGGGGAACTAGCAGCCTTCTCCAAGGAACGGGGTCAAGTTAGGACCGAGCTACTGTGATTCCTGGTCAACCCCGAGTCTACACAGACCACAGGGCTTTGAAGTCGAGGGAGTAGCAGGCCCACCATGAGGGAACTCAAGTGAAATTGGTTAGGGAATGAATGGCTCAGGTGTCACAGTGGATTGCTCTTACTTTGGTCCTTGACACCCAACCTTGCTCCCCTCAACAGGCAGGCAGTTCATCAGACATTTGAGCAAACAGCTCAATGGGCCCCATTTCTCTATCTCTAATGTTCCCACCAGAAAGGAGCAGTGTGAACCCCAGGTAGGAGTTACAGAGCAGGTAGCGTGAGAGCCTGGTTCATGTCCGTTGTAGATGGCCCATCTTATTGACCACCCCCCATCTTATAGGGGATGGGCACTTAGGAGTTAATACCTTATCTGAAGTCATGGGAGTCAAAGTTTAAGATTTTCCATGTTATGGGAAAAATAAAGCCAAGCACATCTCAACATTGAGATAACAGCCAATATAGAAAACTGATAAGGACATTGGCTCATAGTTGTGCTCTTAATGAACAGATATAAAATTCCTCAATAATTGAAAAAAAATCTAAGATCAGAGACCATCTAGTTGGTTTCACTCTAGGGATGCAAGGATGGTTCAACATCCAAGATTAATATGATATAGCATATACGTAAAGTCAGGGGGAGTCACATGATCTCAGATGAAGATGCTTTTGAAAAGATTTGACATCACTTCATAGAAGACCTAAAGAAGCTAGGTATAGACAGATTATACCTCAACATAATAGACTATCCATCACAAATGGGAAACAACGTATTTCCTGTGAATATGGAATGAATGGCATCTCCTTTTTATTCAGCACAGTACTCAAAGTTTTAGACAGTAACCTGGAAAGAAATAAAAGGATACAAACAGGAAAAGTCAAGTTAACCCTGCTTGTAGGTAGGATTCTATACATGGACTCCAGAGGACTCCACCCAAGACTTCAAATTCAGCAGAGTAGCAAAAAACTTAGGGATAAGTAACCAAGGTGGTGGGAGGTCAGTACGGTAGAAGTTCTCAAGCACTGGAGGAAGAAACTCAAGACACCCCTAGGAGACAAGGCCTCCTGTCACGATTTGGGAGAAGCTTATTTCAATGTCTGTTGACAACTGTGGTCTAGAGACTGAATGGGATCCAGAGATCTAACATTCTACACTGAAAAGAAAAAATACCCAAATTCATGGGAAAGGCTAGAAGTTTCCCCCCAAATAATCCAAAGCAACCCTGAGCCAAAGATACTAAAGGCATCAATACCCAATTTCAGATTGTACTACAGAGCCATAGCAACAAGACAGTATGGTATTGGCACAAAACCAGTCATGTAGACAAGTGGAGTATGTAGAGCACCTTAATAAACCCACACTTCTGGAGCCATCAACCCTCCACAAAGGTACCAAGACACGCGTCAGAATGGCCTCTTCTAGTGACGTTAAAGCCAAATACAAAGATTGACGCTAGACTCTTTCCCAAACTAAACCCAAGGTGGATCAGAGACCTTGATGCAAGACCTGAGATTTTCAAACTACAGGAACACACCAAGATAGTCACAGGCAGTGATTTCTCAAACAGGATGAAAGAATCAAAGATGGATTGAGGAGCTTCTGCACAGCCAGAGAGCGAGGAGAACATGCAGGATAGAAAAGTCTTTGCTAGGTATTCACCCAACAGAGGGTTCACGTCTAGAATATGCAAACAAGCAGTCCAGTCAGTAAGTAGGCAAGCGATCTGAACAGACTTCAGAAGTAGTTCGAGTGTCTAATGTGGAAAAGAATGCTCAGGTTTGACGAGGGAAATGCAAGTCAAAGTTACATTGAGATTCCATCTTATCCCAGTCAGAATGGCTGTTGTCAAGAGAATGCTCGATGGGGAAGAGGGGACCCTTATATACCACTGGTGGGAATGTTAGCTAGCACAGCCTCTGGAAGACAGCTAGCTCTTCAAGCCGACAGTAAATGTCTCATATCCAGCTATTCTGCGTCTGGGTGTGTTCTTAAAGTAAACAAAGTTAGCATACAGGAGAGAGAGCTATATACCCATGTTTTCCACGTCACTATTCACAATAGCTACATTGTAGAATTGGCCTAGGTGCTCATTGATGGATAAGAAAATGCATGTGTGCACACACAAAATGGGATAGCCGTAAGAAGTGTCATTTGCAGAAAAGTGACTAGAACTAGGTCATGATGCTGAGTGAGAGAGAACACCTGGTACTTGTCTTTGGCTTACGTGGAAGAAACTGACCCAGTGTAGGAGGGGGGCCGATGGGGAAGGAGACCAGGAGGTAAGGAGAGGCAGGAGTAGGTGTGATTGGCACATGATATGCACGTCTATGGGGATGTCAGTGCACAGATAGCCAGGGGCTGGACGCATCTCGGTGATGGCGCACTTGCCCAACACGTGTGTGGTCCTGGTTCCCATTCCCAACACTGGGGGAAAAGGGTCAGTTTTAAGAGGGGATGAGCAAGACTTCAGTACCAGAGAAGGGCAGCTGTGGCAGGGCTAGCCTGGGGAATGGGGTTGAAGGTGGTCACTGGGGAGGCCCAGCTCACAGTCTCCTCACCCTTGGGCCCAAGTGCCAACTTGGATTAGTACCCAGGAGACCTGGGGGGAGAAGCTACAATCAAGTGTTCAGTTTCTCCTTCTGCAGCAGCTTGGGGCTGGGAAATTTTTTCTCCCCTGCAGCCTTTCTACACCCGCAGCTGTGACTCTGCTGTCAGTGCCTCGCCAACAGGTGGGAAATGAGGGTGTTTCCTGCAGGTGGCTGTGGGAAGGTCGCAGGAGTGTGCTCACCTCCCTGCACCTAGGCACCCACGGACCAGGAGTAAACAGCCTCAGGGCTGACACAGGAGGCCTCTGGCCATCTGCCCAGTGAGGGTGTCCGATGCGGATACAGAGAGGGATGCAGAGCCCTTCATGTGCCATGGCAGGCAGTGCCAGGGTCCTGCATGTTGCAGAGGGAGAAGGATGGGACCATCTGACTGTGGCTGTCCTTTTGTCCCAAGGTTAGCTGGGACAGTGGCACACCCATGCTGTGGCTGCCTTCACCTGTCCAGGGTTGATGGTTGGCCTTGTTCTACTCCTGCATGGTCTGGGCATTGCAGGCTGGGTGTGCAGGGGATGGGTCAGTCTGTCCTGACCTTCCCGTCTGTCCAGTAATACTGCCCAACGCTTCAGCAGCAACAGAAGTCACTTGGAGCAGTGACCCAGCCCATTTCTTGTGTTCTCAGACAGCATGTCTCTCCCTTTCCAGGGCTCGCTGAGGTCTCTTACTCCTCTGCTGGCAACAGGTTGAATCCTGGTGACCAGGAAGCTTAGCTCAGCTCCCAGGACACTCCGTTCTTGATCCCTATGGCATGTACGACAATGTAATGCATTGATCTGGCTCTCCAGGGTACTGACTGGGGGACAGCAGGGGCAGGCCCCAGGAACTGCAGAGACCCTCCCACCAATCCTTGAAGTCCAGAGCTGGCTTGTCCCCACCCTCTGTCAATACAGAGGTTGGCCACCTGAGGCCCTATGAAGGGTGTGGAAAGGAGGGAAGAGCGGATGGGGAAATGGTGACAGCTCAGAAGGTAACAACTTGTTCCCCACCCAGAAAAGAAAAAACAAAAAAAAAAAAAAAATCACACCCAAGCAGGATGAATTCACTCTCGACCTAGGACCATGAAGTTCACGTTGTTCACAGGGAACTTGGCTCCATACCGAACCACACTGCTGTGAACACACCAAGAACTGTCCCAAGAAGTCCCCACCATGATGTCAAGGATGCTGCCCAAGTTCTCCCCTGTAAGGGCGAGTGCCAAGACCTGTCTCCACGGCAGTTTTTATAGTGAAAGACACCAAGGTCCTAAAGCAGTAATCCCAAGTAAAAGATCCCACGAAGCCACTGGCAAAACTTAGACAGCCTACGTTCATGTTAAAGACGTGCTCAGGGCGGAACAGAATCCTGTCCTCGTCTCCATTTAAGGCTGTTACCCCCTTGCTGTCCAGAGTTGGTTGTGCTGGACGTTAGAGCAGGATTAGGCGTAGCTGGTCTCGGGCAGGGGATCACAGTGGACTTCAGCATAGCTAGCAGAGGGAGACGAAAACGAGTTTCCCGTCTAGGGACAGATCTGGGTTCTTGGGGCGGGGCACGGTCGAACACTCATGGAACTATGGATTGCACCAATGACCCATCCCATGTGGGATTGGTCGGCTGGGTACTGGAGTCCAATTTCTTCAGATCTACATTAATAGGCACAGAGCAGTCACGATGTCCCCATCTGCTCTTTCTTTCCACGCCCTTCACGGGGCCTCAGGAGGTGGACCTTGTGAGCTGCCTCCATCCATCTTCTTGCCCCCCACCATTTGTTCAGCAGGAATCAAGCCTTATGACAGGAAAGTCTGAGACCTTATTCCCCCAGTTCTTTTTTTAGCCTTCAGTTTTGGCAGGGACACAGGACATTCTCCTGTCCTTGCAGTTATAGCTGTTGCTGGAGTCAGCCTAGGGGTGGCATTACTCCCTGGGGTGCCAGCCCTTGAGTCTGCCACTCTGCAAGTTCTTCAGTCACTGCTTGTGTACCTGCACATGGTCCATTCACTACGCTGTCATCAGTTAACCCTGAACGAGGCAGGCGCTTCTCAGGACCCTGGACTGGAAGGTTCACTCAGGTCAGGTGTATAGCTCATGGGACCCCTAACAAAAGCGGACGTGGGCCTCTTGCTCAAGAGATAACATTGAGACACCAAGACAAGCACAGGTCCCTTTGTGACTACACAGGTTTCGTGTCCATGATGTGGCCTTGCACTCAAGGTGAGGGTCCCCCTATCAGCCCAAGGCCAGACAGTGCAGCAACATGTGCAGGGTGGCCCCAGGCTCCACCAAGACCTTGGCAAGACCCACCGGGTGTAGTTGGGATTCCTTACCCGAGACTACCAGAGCTTATGAATTGGCCTGAGAGCCAAGATCTCCCCGGTAATCGGCTCACCTCACTTAAGGTGGTTTGCAGGAAAAAAAAGAAAAGCCATATGCTCCTTCTACAGCAGAAGGATTTCTCAGATTCACTGCCAGCAGCGACCTTGTTGGTAATGGCCAACACCATCCAGCTATGAGCTTTCTCTTCTTGCTCTAGGCCATGCTGAGCACTCGGTAGGCATTCCAGGTTTATCCTGGCTGGAAAGGGTAACTCCATTATACCCAGCAGGAAAACCAA
Organism: Urocitellus parryii; assembly: GCF_045843805.1. Lineage (NCBI taxonomy): Eukaryota > Metazoa > Chordata > Mammalia > Rodentia > Sciuridae > Urocitellus > Urocitellus parryii. The sequence continues at coordinate 141,835,643 of NC_135533.1, forward strand.
GGAGTGAGGGGGAGTGATGCGCATGGTTTTGTACAGGCTGAAGTGCAGCCTCTACACAGCAACCCAGAATAAAAAGCCTTGCATAGCAGCTCTTTCAGTTTGAAAGAAGCATTTTATATACCACGTACCAAGTCCTTATAGCTGAGAATTGTGTTGTAGCAATTTTAAACACCTCCTGGGTCTGCAGGGAGGGGTCCCAGCTACAAGGTCTGCAGGCCACCCTGTGTTTGCATCATGGCCTGGTCTCTCCACTCAGCTCCCAACAGCGACTCCACAGCAGAGCTTCAGCCTGCCCCGCAGTCTAGTGTACCTCCCACTCAGTTTCCTTCTCTTCAGGCCCACATCAAGACCCGAGGCTCTCCCGGCCTCCTCCAGCATTTCCCCCGACATGTTAATCTCCCAACAGGTCAAATCCTGTCCTAGATCCAGATCAAGATGATTGGTACTCCCACTTTGGTCCTGGAGAACAAGACTCAGAGACCAAGCGTCTATCCAAGGCCACAGAGCAAGGGGGTAGTTGAAGCCAGGCTCGGAATCTGGAGCCTGTGGTCCTCATTGCTGTAGTCAGAGTAGTTCTAACTTAACCTCAAGCCACGATATGATGTCCAGGCAAGAATTCAGTGTTCTGCCCGACTAGACCTAGTCCTCTAGGTCCTGGGAAGCTTAAGTTCTAGAACCGAGGGATGTGGTCGATCATGCAGAGTGGTAATGAGGGCTCTCATGTCAGCTTCTCCACTCCAGGTGCACAGGTGTGTCGAGACTTTTGTCTGATGAGGCCTGTGCTGCTCAGGAGTCTGTCGAGTAGCCTTTGTCAGTGTGCTATCCTCTCATGACCCGCGAGTTCTGAGGAAGATGCCTGGCCCAGTCTTCACACTCTTCAGGACCATAGAGGCAACCAAGTTTTAATCCGTTTGCAAGTCTGGAACTGGTATAGGCTTTTGGTGTTCTCGTGTGGACTTTGCCACGAGTTTAATTTACTGACTTTTCCCCCGGTGTCCAGGACAGTTGGGCAGTTCAACCTTCAAGCATTTCCTGGCACATAATTGGGGAGCACCTAACATAACAGGGTTTCATGGGCAATGGTCTCTTGCTCTTTCCTAATCCTTTGTGAATGGGAAGCCTGCTTTTAGGTTCTAGTTAACTCTGACTTCTTGCAATGAGTCCATCCATGTTTCCCAGACAGGGGACACCTCTAGATGAGGACCCCACGCCAAGCATGCATTCATGCCTTTTATCCAACTGTCCCCCTTTCACTCCTCAAAGCTCTTTGTACTCAGACTCCAAGATGGGAGGAAAGTTTACACCAAATTTTTCCTCAAAAGCCAGTTTTGAACAGAACTTTCTCCCTGCTTCATTCTCCCAGATTTTCCAACCCAGCATCAAGCAGCATAGACCTGTCACTCTGGGAGGGTCAGCAGAGCCAGCCAGGAGCAGCAGCCAGCCCTGGGCAACTGGCATTCAGCTAGGAGAGGGGACTCGAGTCTTTGGGCTGTGCTTGTGGTCAGGACTCTAGGGACATCCCAGCAGCAGCCGAGATCCTTCATATCAGGCGTTTCTCTTCCTCACTCCCCCTGTGGTTGGCCTTTCCAGCCTAGAGACATTCGTTAAAAGGAAAAGGTCTCTGGTTTTGGCACAGGGGTGAGAGGATCTGTCAGTCCAATCTGGAGTCCAGTACAACCAGGGATCTGTCCCTTGTCCCCTCCGTGCCGTCCCATTATCGGAGGCCTATGTGCAAGGAACTCCACGGACCTCGTGGAGGAGGCTGCACCCCTTTCCCTAGGTGATGGGTTCTGCCCACTGGGGGGCTACGTGCGTCATTTCAGCTGCCAGGAGGACATCTTCCCTGGACACTCTTGCTCTTGGCTTGTGCGGGGGAGGGGGAAAGTATCACCTAGGAATCAACACAGGCAGCATTGATGAAGACCCTGGACTCAGAACCCCGCTGGCCTAGGATCAAGTGGCGATTCCACCATCGCAGGCTTCCAGGGAGGCGGAAGCTCGAGCTCATTTCCTCTACTGTAAAATAGAGGTGCTGACACCGACCTGGGTCTCGGATTAGACTGGACCGGCTCAGTGCCCAACATGCAGTTGTGGTCCTCTTCACCACAGGGGTAGGCTGCATGGGTCTAGTGAGACCCGTCAGAATGGTCTTGTGCCCAAGCCATCTCAGGGTTACAAAGATCGTTAGTCACTGTAGACTATGCCCTTAATTCCACGTGAACTTCAGAATCAAGTTTGAACTATTGAAGATCTCTGGGTCCATTTGTGCGCTAGACACCCTGGTGGCCCGTCTTGCTTGGCTTCTTTTTATCATTACTCTAAATACCAGTTTGAATCTGAGGCCTGCAAGCATTTCTAGTTCATCTCTGCACAAGCGTCCTGAAGTACCCAAACATCTTTCCAGTTCCTAGACTCGGGCAGGTGTGGCCGACGGCACCAGCCTGGTGAACATCCTCCCATGACCTTCTCCACTATTGCAAGGCAGGAGGAACACCCCTAGTTTGGATTCGTCAGGAAAAATTTAACGTTTGGAAACTCCAAGCTCAGCAGCGGTTTTCTAGGGACAGTTGGTCACTAGAACCAGTTTAGTATCTACCACTTTGTGCTCAGGCTGAAGTTTAAAGAAATGGTGTGAAGATAGAGAATCCAAACAGTACCCTGGAGATCCAAGGCTGGTCTTATTATATAGGATCTTGGGAGACTGACTGCCTTCTGAGCATATGTCACCATCTATAAGGATGGCCCTAGCCCAGGTCAGCCTCAGAAGGACTACTCTGAGGAGCTAGAACAGTCTAGAGACCTGCAGGTAGGCCTCAGCAAGTCCCTCCCACAGGGCAAATGAAGAGGGTTGGGAGACCTCGATCTACCCAACAGAATAGAAGTTGTATCTTAAATCTTAAGATAGAGAACAGATGTGAGGCCGTAGGACCATCAAGAGAAAGCGATTCCGACAATGCGGATTCCGTTTTGATAAGACTAAGGAATGCTCGGGTTTTATATGGGGCTACCAGGGACTGGGCCCAAGGAACCCAGCCTCCCCTACCTCCACTGTTTCAGGAGAGGCTCAGCAGGACTCAGATTTGAGTCGGGCTGTGCTCAGACTGTCAACCTGGTGGGCTGAAAGTAAGGGCGTCCATTACTGGAGGCCTCCCTGGCCATCACTGGCACGCCTGGTCACTGACCAGGGGAGCCCATGTTAGTAGAGCTGGTTCCGAGTGGAGGTCAAACCCTTGAAGTGGGCCAAGTTAGGTCTTGGGAGTGGGGGCCGACACCCCATCCCCAGATCCAGCACGGCTCCAGCAGCCCGTGGGCAACCCATTCCTGTGTGAGCCGCTGTTTGTTTCCAGCAGCTTCATTGACCAACTCGGTGCTGGCAACTCCGAGATGTTCTGTCCACACCCCATTTCTCTGGGCTCACAGCCTTTCTGTCCCGTCTCTACTGTGGCCACAAGGGCCTGCTTCCAGTTGTCTTCTGGAATGATCCCTTCTCCACAAGGAGACTCAACCCCGCCTGCTCACTCCCAGTTCAGTGTTCACCCCCCGAAGTTGTCTGGTGTCTCAGGCCATAGCCCATGCACCCAGACCCTGAGTACACTCATCTCTCAAGGGACTATCACCCATCAGGTAGGGCGGGCATAGCGATGCTACCATGACAAGTCATTTGACAGGAGCCAAGGTTCAGGTTCTAACCAGTTGTTACTCTTCCAATGTCCTAGGATGGTCACTGCAGAGCAGTAGCTGAGGGTCTCTGCACAGCTGTGTGGTTCTGGATAGGTGGGGGAAAGACGACCAAGGCTTCGGATACTGCCAGACTCCATGTCTGGGACCAGCATGCAGTCCCATCAACTAGGGACTATGGACTGACATCTATTTCCTCCCAGGGCCCCGAGGAAGGTAGGTGACAGAGACAAGTGTCATAAGGCAAAGCAGCACATGATGGGTCAACTCAAGCCTTTGCTATGCCATTCAGCCTTGGATGGCTTGTCCCTCAAGATCAGTGACTACTCAAGTTAGCTTATCAGAGCCAGAAATCTCATCCCCCAGAGACTTGGCTAGCATAGTAGGCCAGGAAGTAGAATATAGAGCAAGAGTGTTGCGCCAGGACGAGCTTGAGCTCACCTCAATCCCCAGCCTCCAATTCGTCATTCCACCAGTTCCAATGCTAAGGCCCTCCTGTTTGAGCTGCCGTAGGTTCCTGAGACCTTCCATTAAGCCACTCCAACTGGGAGCAGCCGAGCCCATGACCTGCTCCCCAGGGCGGCTTTTTAACCACATCGTTCCATTCACCATGGGGGAGGCCCAAGACCCTTGAAATGGACATGCCTGCAGAGGTCTGAGAACTGACAAGCTCAAGTCTGACTCGAGCAGGTCGAGCTCTTGGCAGCAGGAGGAAGAGGTCTGAGGACTAGAGGGAGAAAGGGAGCCATGTCCTTGGAAGGACCTCAGGAGGGGTCCATCTGAGCCCTGGGGCTTAGTGTTCCCAGTTGAAGTCCACAAATCCCTCGCGACCACAGTAAGGACGTTCTGTATCAGAGAAGTCCCTTTATGTCCCAGCACAGGTCTGTCCACCCCATTCCCCTTCACGGCCATGACCCTGCTACCTCACACTGGGTGCCCACTCCAGCCTCACTTTGTAGGTTGCCTTAGTCAGCCTTTTCATCTCCGTGACCGAAACCCAAGGCAAGAACTTAGGATTTGGGGTGACTAGTGGCTTCAGAGGCCTCAGCCCATGCTTAGACGAGTCCCTTGCTTGGAGCCTCAGGTGAGGCAGAACATGGCGGCAGGTGTGGAGGAGGAGAGGCCCTCACTGCAGAAGCAGAGGCCAGTCAGGGCCAGTACAAAGGCACACCTTCAAAGGCCCACTTCCTCCAGCCACATGGCCTGCCTACGGTTACCACCCGGACAGTAATCCTCAAGTTATTCCTTGATTCAGTGGATTAGCCTACCGATTAGGGTACAGCTCTCATGGTCACTTGACCTCTGAACATCCATTCCCCCCCATTGAGTTTTTTCGGGGGGCAACACCTCATATCCAAAACCAATACAGATCCTTATCAACTTCCTTTGTCTTTAGATATAGGAGACCAAGTCCTGATGTTCTCTTCTAGGTTCTTAGTGACACCTAAGAAATGCTATCAGATGCTGGCTCCTGAGTCTTGGAGTTACCCCTAGTTGTGTTTAGTAGCTAGTTAGCCAGTGACAACAGCCAGGCATCACACTGGTATGTGCCCCTAACTTGGCCCTAACTCAGCCCTGGCCTGGGGGACACCTCTGGCTCATGGCATCCCGAGTCTCCCGATAGCCCGTCTCCATTTCCTCTTTGGAGTTTAGCCCTCTGTCTTTCAAGAAACAGGAATCTGCCCTCTTGTCAGAATGACTTCCAGTAATGCCAATGTTTGGCCTTTTTTTTTTTTTTTTTTTTACTCCCCTTTGACAGAGAGATTACAGTCAATTTATCTCAGAAAGCTAGTGTCCCCATGAAGATGGCATTGGAAGCTCAAGGGACCTCCGGTTCTTCCCAGAGGCTGAGGCTTTGGGCCTTGGGTTGGACACTGGGATTACCCCGAGAAACCCAGATGATCATTCCCCTTACATTTCACGACAGGATCTCCCCAGTTCTGGGCCAAGCTGCAAGGTCGCCTTTCCCAAAGGGCCCACTGGGTCAAGCAGAGTAGGAGACTTGAATCGGCAATGGCGTTCGAGCTGCGTCAACCATGACAAAAATCCAGAAACAGACCACAGCATCCGTGGGTGCCCACAGCCACCACATGGTCAACACTGCCCTCAAAATCCTTCTCCAGAGGCCTCTGCGTTCAAGGCTATGTTCACGGGCATCTGCCCACAGCTACTGACCCTCTGGGGGCAGGGAGAGGCGAGGGGAGGCGACGGTCAGTTGTGTTCACCTCCGTACACCCCTTTTACTCCCTTAAGTCCAGGGAGACCAGCTCTGACCAACATGGCCATGCCACCAGGATACTTTTCCCTTGAGCCTTTGTTGGCTCTCCAGCAAGACGGACAGGTTGGCTCCACTGGGCACTGCTCAGAATCCTGCTCTACCTGGACACAGCCTTATGGGAAGGGCAGCCCGTGGACAGTTCCTTAGTCATTAGCACACGCCCCCTTTCAGTAAGGGATTGGGATATTTAACACCAAGAGAAGGGGCAGAACCGTGGCAGAGGTCCTCAACTGTCACCAAGCTTGGTCCTCAGAAGGGTCAGGCAGCCACAAGATCTAGGAAGTTTGACCCAATGCAACTAGAACTCGACTTCCCTTTTCAGCGATGCCGTTTTTTCCTGGTTCCAGATTCAGCTCTAGGACGTCAGGTTTTGCCAGGTCCATTTTCTCATCTTTTGTGATTCTTGACCCATTTAAAGGGTTCTGCACATTGTGCAGCATATTCCTCAACTCAAGCCTCGGGAGGGCCACATGTTCCCATGGGCAGGGTTGTGCATCCTGGCCTGGTGGAGGTGGTGCACCAAGGTGGCACCTCACAGCAAGTACTTGAGGGCAAGACATCGCTGGTGACCTTATCACAAGCACTTGAACCAAGGGGTTCCAGACTGGATTCCCTTCTGCCTCTGGGCACCAAGTATTGAAGGGGGTGATGCACAGACTCTGCAGCTATCTCGTTTCTGCTTTATGTGCTGTTCACCCTTTGGATTTGGTTATTCGAGTGCCTGGTGAGCTACGAGGCCAACAGCACCAGTAAAGATTCAGTCTATCAGTGGCTTAAGTCTGCAAGCATGAGCTCCCAGCCTAACCCTACAGGCTCATCTTCAGACACCACTCCCCCAAGCTGCCTTCAAGCCTAGAAATGGAAGAGGTTAGAAGGCAGAGGTCAGTGATAAGCTTTGTGTTGTCCTAGGAAGGTTCTAGAATGCCAAGGCAGTGTTTTAGCCAACCATCTCAACTCCCAGAAACACCTAAGCCAAAGGAAGATTTCTGCAGATGAAACCATTCAAGCATAGCTGGATGATGTGGGTGGCGGAGCATTAACAAATAGAGTCACATCCCCAGGGAGACATTTATTCAGTCACACGAGAACCAACTAGTTCTGTTCAATATTTGGTCAACGATTTGGATAGAGACACAGGTCTCATCAATAATGGTGCAGTTACTCAGACACATATCGACAGTTGTTTCGTTCCAGTCTACTAATCTTTTACTCCCCCACAACCAAGATTAATTTAAGGTTTGATCAAAACACAAGTCTAAGATCTCAGCAGAGAACACTTAAAATTTCAACTCGCAACGGGATACCGTTAGTGTCAGGAAGGCCATGCAAACGCAGACTGCCTAGACAGTCAGGGCCTCAAAACAATAAGCCAGAGGAAGAATAAGCATGCTAGGCCAGGGGACCCTTCATCTCCCCGCTACCAGAACCCCGCCACTGTTGGATCAGGACGTTTCCTCAGTCTGTGCAGTCGCCAGCTCTTCATCCCGACTGGCAGGCATTGGAAGCTGGTTGTCCACAGGAGCAGCACAACTTTGAAACCCCAGTTGGGGGTCCCCTTCCCCTTCTTTCCTCCCTAGGCAGCTTTGTGAACTTTGTAGAGAAGGCATTACTACCTCCCGCCTCCCGGTGTCAAGACAGAGCAGCCTGTTGTCCGTACTTGGTGCCAGGGGTGCATTGAGCCAGCACTTCAGACTACAATCGGGTGCCCAGCAGCAGAGGCCACCAGTTTGCAGCTCCCCAGAATGTCCTTTCCACCCTGTGTCCAGGCTGCAGTCAGTGGTCAGGGCTTAAGTCATGCGTTTGCACCTGACCGAGAACAGTTTCCAAGCAGCATGTGATCCTAGAACGGAAGGAGACCATGTTCAGTTTAAGGTACCACGGCCACTCTTGGTCACTGGGGTCACCATTCTCACATTGAGACTGTATACAAGGCCACCAAGTCTGCCTGAGACCAGAGATTGTGCCTTGTTAGTGGTTAGGTGGTAACATGTAGCCAAGATCAAGTATTTGTCGAGCGTCATAAGACTCAGGTGGCATGGTGGCAGGGTGTGCTTTCCAAGTCACTGTAGCCTTTTTAAGGCAGGAAACACAAAGGTAGAGACACTTTGATTTCTTACCAAAAGGGGCAGTAGGACTCCGGTGTAGGTCAACAGTCATGATTTAGGACTACAGGGTCAGAGTTCTGATGAGGTATGAGACTGGAGGTCGTGTATGCCCTTAACCTATTCAGAGAATGCCCCCATTTGACAGAGTCAAGAATGGCCAGGAAAGTGGTTCAAGGTCATGTAGAGGCAAGACGAATACCCAGGCTCAGTTCCTAGCACACATTAGTAGCATCATCTCATTGCTATGGAGACGAGCATGTGGTACTGGGACTGGCGCTCCAGGGCTAGAGAGACCAGCACTACCAAGTGCTGAGCATCTGTCTGGTGCCAGTGACGTGTAATCCCCAGGAAGCTGTTCCCAGCCCAAGCAGGGGTCCTAGACGAAGTCTGATTAGATTGACATCTTGTTTTCTGGTCTTCACCAGCTCTCTGGAGGCTTCCCATCCCTGGCCCCAGTCCCATTATCAGCTTTGGGTGGGTGGGTTGATATTAAGGGATCTGATAAAGCTCCCTAAGTGGCAGCAAGCTGTAAACATTCCCACTGATGCCATTTGATTAGCTGGCTGGGAAAATGCCCGAAGGTGGTCCTGGCTCATCACTGAGCAACAGGCAAAGGTGCTACAGAGAGCTGTTGAAAAGTGGGCAGAGACACCCCCCCCCCAGTCCCCAAGTAGAGTTATATAAAGCACCTGGCAACAGGTCTCTACAGCATCTCATGTGCCATCTGCCCGGGTGGCTGTGGGCGTGGTGTCTGATAGACACATATAGCAGGGATGCACTGGTAAAGCAGATAAGTTAATCGCCTATGAGCAAGAGCAGGGATAAAGCCCTTGAGCAAATCCTGCCCCGCATTCCAGAGCCACAGTTATAACACTCTGGCTGTAACCATCCAAGTAGCTTCCCTGTTAGTAGGTTGCTGTTTCTAAGTGCACATCTGTTAAGGGCTAGAGTGCAGAGAGGATGCCTGGGAAGAATGAGGATTAGTTGCACATTGTGCATGAGCCCAGGACGCTAAGGCCTGGGCCTTAAAGGCTCAAAGGAGGATTCGCTAAGGCCAGCCACTGAAGTTCAAGTTCAGGCAGTCACCACAAGTTCAAGCATGTTCAAGGTGAAAGTACATCAATACCAAGATTCTGGTTTCTTTGCCTCCTTGGCAAGTCCAACTTATATAGACATCTTGCAAGGAACCCAACTTATGCAGATATCTTGCAAGGAACACTGCTTAGAGACATTTAAGCCCAATTTAGAACTTAATTCAAGGACATTGACAGGACAAAGACTATCAAAATAATTTACACTTGCCCATAGGGCATGATTGGGTTTAAGGGCTCCTGGTGCCTTGGTTTCAAATCCCCTGGACAATTTCCTGGTTATGTTCCATCTTTGGCTCCAATAACTATGGCACTACCCAGTAGAGCATGTGTTTCCTTTTCAGAAAACTCTTTGGCAACACCAATATGGAACCTTCTTGAAGCCAGCACAAGTCCCCTCTGCAGTTCCTGAGGGTATGTGTACAACAAGGTTTAGGGGCCAAAAGTCCAAGCAAAAGCAAATCGACCTTGGTTTGGTAGTAGGCGAGTTAAGGGCCATATACCCCTAGTCAGCTGAGCTATGGCTGGTCGGCTTAGTTTCCTTTATTAGGAAAGCCACCCAACTATGTTGTCTACAAGATGACAAGTCACAGGTGTGACATAACGTTGACAGTGATCCATAAAGAGCAGGGATACCTACATTTAGGACAGACAAGTCCAATTGCAAAGGAAAGCTTGTCCGTAGTGAATAATGGAACGATGGGGACAGTCCTCCTTAACCCTTCACCTCTGTGTCCCCTAGTGAAAGCATCGAGGGGCCAGGCAGAAGCTGAAGGAAGAGACACATAGTTTGAAACATGGACATCCTTCTATTAGCTTTTGGCAGGCCCACAAGAGAGCCCACGAGGACAGTCGAGTGGAACAGTCAACTTCATCTCGTGAAGACTCGCAGTTCGTTCTGCATAGTGCACATTCAAGTTCACTTGGGACAATCGCCAAGGTAGACCACATCTTGGTCCATAGGATGGCCAGGCCCAGAGAAGGCAGCAGATACCTTCTTGATGGCGTTCATATGGGACATGAACCTTGCTACCCCTAACCCAAGCATAGTCCCAGGATGTGTGCCTGCACAAAGCATCTGTTAGGACTTTAGGTATGATGCTCCCCAAATTGGGGCACAAGTCAGGGTTCTCAAGATGAATGGCCACATCCAGTCATTCCTCTTGAGGAACACGGCCAGGTACATTGCCTGTTACAAGGAAGGACCCCTGCTCCTGAGCTTGCACTGTTTAGACACTTACAGGGATGACAGTGTCTAAGTATCTTCCCAACCACTCCTCAGGAGATGCTAGGTACAAGCCACCCACCTACTCATGACTCCTGGAGCTGAAACTGCCTGGATCCCACAGGCCAATGAAGCCATGTCTAACACTACATGACCTCACCCTCCAGACTCAGCCAGCCATGGCCCAATCCGCTTGTCAACAGACCCGAGACCCGGGCACAGAGGAAGGTGCTGGACCAAGTTCAACGTGTGTGAATAAAACACAAGGCATCTCAAGGATAGAGGCTGAAAGCTCATTTTCCCTTAGAACAAGCTCAAGGGATTCAAGCCCTGGGGATTCCAGGAAGCCAGGCCTGTGTCAAGCTGCTTCACTGGGGTCCAGTTCCTCTGGGACCCTCGACACAATCCCTTCTACTTGCAATTCCGTGCTTAGGTCCGTCCATAATGGAGCCCATTATCACACTTCTGTCATGTGCCACTCCCCTTAACTACAAGGGTCTGCCATGTTGGGAACATGGAGGATACAGCCAGCTTCCACCCCGTCAACCAGGCTGCAGAGTCAAGCAGGATGCACATGGAGATTAAAATACGTCAAGAGACTGTTTACATGAGTGGTTGCAAATTGCATTTTTGCAGCAATTTGGAATCTCAATGGGAAGAGTCAAGCACCTTGACAGATTGAGATTCCTCAACCTGGCACGACTAGGAGATGTGAGCGGCACTTCACTCGGGTTCCGTGACTCTGCCTGGGTTCCCACCTCTGCGATAGGCATGCAGGTGGACCCTATGGGTCACTGGGACATTCAGAGATCATTTACATGATATCATGCTAAAGTCACTCAAGGCCTTCCCATGTGCCACTTAAGAGTGCCACCACTTCAGTTCAGTTCCTTTAGAGGATGCGCCTCTCCCAGGATGAAGCCCGTGTTTCGATACGTTCTTCAGCTACATTGGCTTGACTGTGTAGAAGAGTGAACATGCTCTCATGCACCCACCCCTAGAATGTGAAGGTCTTCAGTCCACTTCAATCTAAAGCAGATGTGTTTGATGTCAGCAGTGGATAGTCACGGGACCTGGGCCAAGTTGGCAGATGGGGAAGCACACAGCAGGTTCAGGCCAACTCCGACACTTGAGATCATCTCAGTCTAGACCCCAAGAAAGCACACTGGGTTAGCATTAGCCCTCCCACGAGTCCATCCTAGGGCCAGGCACGTTCATATAATCGCCTTCCTACCAGCTTGCCATTGCACAGGTGAGGCTAGGTCTAGGGTCATGGAGTTACAGTGAAGACCAGTCTGACCCCAGAATGGTGACCACAGTGGGTTACTGTGGGAGTCCTCCAAACAGAGGACTTTTGTGCCTTTGCCTTTCTATAGCATGATTCCAGAGTTCCCTCCTGAGGGAGACCAGAGGCACGGACAGTGTTCTCACATCCAAGTTTAAAGCCCAGACACTCAGAACCTGTGCCTTGGGAACCCACTTCCACCACAGAACTCATGGTGGAAAGAGGCTTTAAGAATGCAGTCAATGTGGAATTGTGGCAGCTTGAAGTCCCTGATGAAGGCACATTAGGTAGCCAAGAAGCCGAGATGCACTTTCCTAACTCCGTCAGCATCTCACGTAGTGTAACAAAGCCTAGTGACCGACTCCAGGTCAATTTCAGCTCTGCCCACAAGACTGGCTTTCCTATGAGGGGCTTTGAATACTAGTGGATTCAACAAGAAGTAAGGGCACAAGGCAAGATCCTTATGCATCTTTTGAGCAAAAAGGAATTGGTCCTCAGTCTCTCTACTAAGGCCATTTCTTGCAGTTTCTCAGAAAAAATGCGATTGTAAGATAGTTTGGTTTAGCATTCAGAATGTAGACTTCTAGGTCAGGGGGTGGTAAGCCAAACTGTGTGTTCAGACACTTCAAATGGTTTACCTTTACATCATGGCGTCTTATGGCAACCTTAGCTTGGACCTAGACACGTACTGGAGTGTTTAGTCATGCCGACACCAAGAACGTAACTTAAGGTATAGTGGTGTTCCCAGTGAATTCGAGTGTTTAGCCAAGCTGTACCCAAGAGATTCAGTAACCTTTGAGACTTGTCACTGACACGTTGCGAGTCATATTCAGTGCATAGGTGTATCTCATCTTCCCTTCCATGTTTGGTCTCCCAAGCTAATGGGGACCTTGCGTTGGACTGTGTATAACACAAGGACTTGTAGGTCACAGAGCACATCTGACTAGATGGATTGTCCCATTGTCCATAAAAACCGAAGTTCTAGGCAGCCATAGTGGGTGGCCTCTGAAGGCCCTCAGCTTCTAGAGGAGTTGTCCAGATCAAGTCCCAGAGGCACGCTGCGACAATTCTCACTTGCGTAATTGAGTCCTTCCTGGGCAATGCTAGTGGCTACAGGCTCACCCATAAGGGAAGTTGGGGATGGGGACTAGGTAGCATATTCAAGCCAGCATTGGGTTTAGTGCTTTTTGATTTTGACGTTCTCTACATTGGAAGAGCTGACCATTGGGTATATGGGCAGGTACCAGGTACAGGACTCTGCCTACATGGCCAGCGCTAGAAGTCAAGGAGTGTCCGCTGGCTTCTACCCGTGTTCATACCTGGCCTGGAGCAGCAGTCTGGGCCTGCACTTGAGGTTTATGGAAACTTGAGTTTCCTAGTACCTGTTGGACAGTCCTGGCAGCATAGTTGGCCCTCCCACTGACTCAGGTGTTTGAGCCATGCTTCAAGTAGTTGTGTGTCTACTGTCCAGCCCCCTCCTGGTCTGCTCTCAGCCCTTACCTGCCTGGGCCAAGAAGGGCTTGGGTTTAAGTTCCCAGCAACAGAGCTTGGTGTCAGATGCAACTTAGTGCTGCCCTCCGACCCTGTAGAGCTAGATTTGTCTGATCAGCTGGAGGCCAGAAGGACAGGCTGTGAGTAGGACAGCAGTCATTCCAGATTTGATGTTTCAAGGACAAGCAGGTGACCGGACGTTTTTGCTCCAGGTTTAAGACTTAGGGCATGTAGAAGTGCTCCGCCTGCCATCATGGTAGGCTATGAAGTCTCCATGTTTAGAGGTCTCCCTTCAGAGCCTCATTCAACTTTTGTAAGCCCTCAGCGAGTGGATCCCCTTACAAGAGCACCACCTATTTCCCCGCGAACATCTTTATTTCCCTTTAGGTAGCTTTTTATTGGGTACAAAGCTATAGTGAGAAGTTATAGCCCAAGTCACAAGTGCTCTTTGAGAACGACCTTCAGCACTTGCAAATGGAGTCCAGACCCCAGGAAGATTTGGGGGTGTCAGTTTGTTTCCTTTACAAGCCCAAACTGATGGTATTTCATGGAAGGATCCTCAGGCTTCCAAAGTAAAATCTCAGGCAAACTTAAGACTCAGACATGGAAACGATTCTCAGGTCTTCCAATCTAGCTAGCACCTACTCAGTACTTGTCAATGGCCCACACAGGATTCAGAAGATTGAGTGGTTCAAGTCCCTAGTCCCTGCAGAACCCCGTCTAATTACAGGCAGCCACGTGTACAAGATCATTACGCAACAGAATAACCTGAATCTTCAAGTTAGAGGGTCAGCCCAGAGTCACCCCGATAAGAGCCTCAAATTCTCACTTGCATCTACCCAGTGTCCCCCCTCCCCACCCGTCCTTTGCTTCAACAAGCCTTAGAGTGTGAGCAACACTTGCATTAGTACCTTTGACTATTGGAAGGTGGGGCTACACGTGAGGTTTGTGGTAACCCGAGATGGACCCAATGCCCTCTACCACAAGTTGTCACTCAGGTGACAATGGTGACGTTTAAGCATTGTTGAGGCACAATTGTCCATCCCTTTAAGTTTATACCACCAACCTAGAAGTCAACCTCTTGCGAGTGCACTTTTTACCCCAAAAGGCTCACAGCTCTGTGGACAGTGCCACACACTCCAGCTCAGATGTCCCTAGATTCCAACCTCTAAGGAAAGAGAAGGCTCAGGAACATTTGCAGACACCCATTTGCTGGCCTGTATCCCAGATGGGGAGGTTGAGAAATGCCTCTCCAGGAGCACCAAGGCCCTGGTCAGAAGGAAGAGGCTATCCTTGTTCCGGGGATGGCCAGAGATGCCACCCAAGGAGGTTCTGTACTGCCACCTTGGAGAGCCAGGGCAACGACTTAGGTCTTCCAGTTGCAGAAACTGTCACGCACAGTATACCTTAGTGAGGCTGAGAACGTGGGTGTGCCAGGTGCTCGAGGGAAGCCCATGTTGGGGCTCATGTGCTCATTTCCCCTTCTTCCCTCAAAGGAAGCAACTGTCAACAATGGGTGTCAGGGCATCCAAAGTCCCCAGTCCCTGGGGGAAGTCTAGCCAAAGACAGTCACATGTACACAATTGTTAGACTGGTAACTGACACTAGCCTAGCCGTTCAGTTGAGGGGAGAGATCAGTTCCCCCTAGAGAGAAATTCCAAGCCCAAGTCACCCAGTGTTCACTTGGGTGGACCATGTCCACCTCCATTCTTTAGGATGCTGGAGGGTCAACCCAAGCCACACATGGCCCTCAAGGTATGCTTTTAGGAGCCACCATGTCAGTCCACTAAGCAGGGCCTTTGGGTTTTATGAGCAAAAATAAGATGCAATAACCTTACGATTTTCCAAGTTCCTTAGTTCAATTGCTCCAGAGCTATCTCCCCCTCCCTCCTGGGGTAAGATGGAGGTGAGCTTTTTGGTTAGGAAACTGTTCCATTTCCTCTGCAGCTGGTTTTAGGAGAAGAGACTCTGATTAGCCCAGAGTCCAAGATGGGTTGACGGGTCAGGGAAGGCCCCCATTTATTGGCCCATCTCTTATGCCGGCCATCTGTCCCCATTAACTTGTGGGGGTTTATGGTTTTTAATCTCTTCCACTCCACGGTTTTTGTAGCCCACGTACTTTCATGTTCTGTTTCCCCGAGTTATGACCCAGGACACGTACATACTGCAGTACTCCCTCTTATTCCCCCTAACAAGCAAACAAGCTTTTCCCTCCAAACACCAAGTGGTGCCAGGATCCAAATCCGACATCAACCCAATGATGGTTGCTGGAGCCAAGTGAAATTGGATCCGAGGTCTGCACACCTCCCCTAGAAGGGACCTCAGGGAAACTAAGGGCCACCAGGCACATTTTAGTAGGAAGCCAGCAGGATGGCTCTTCAACCCCAAAGCTATCTCATCTGAAGTACCAACTGGGAGCCTTTTTGTGTCTGATTGGCAGTTCTTGGGGAGATGCTACAGCCAGACCCATCTTCCCCAGACCTCTATTTCACTACCTTGAGTTTCTAGCTAGTGTTTTTAAGACTCGTCTTTAAGAATCAAGGTTTACTCCTTTAGGAGCATCTAGTGAACTTCTGAGGGGAAGCACATGTTAAGGTTTGACAGTGGGATGTCTTGCAGATCAAGGGCTTCCGTGTCTAGCCAAGACTGCAGCTCAGAACCTGAGCCCACGACTCCCGAGTTCTGCCCGCTCCATATGCCGGCTTCAGTTTCCTTCATAGGTCATGCCACCACCCAGTGTTTCAGTTGGGTCTTGAAAACTTTCTGCAAGCAAGGGCATTCTCTGCCACATCCTCAGCACCTAGGAATCTGGTGCACAGGCATTTGCTGTTGAATGTTGTACTCAGGTGTTTCCAGGCATCAAGGAGTTTGAGATGCGTTTGTGTTTTCCAGAACTTAAGCCTTCGAGATGTGAAGTCTTAGGAAGTTGGGGGGAGGCGGTTAGATGCCAGCTCCGATTTGATCGTTTTCCACCCCAGTCTTTGTAGTCGCAGATTGAGTTGTAAACCACGGCCCAAGCACATCTGAAACACTGTGGTTGATGTAGGTGCCCAAGCAGCAGTATGTAAAGGACCGGTCACTATCCCTGACATCTCCTTCCAGGTCAATGCCCTTCGATGTCTCAGAAATGTCTACATCCACTGAAAGTCACTACCCATTGTGATATGGCAGCCAGAGAACAGTACCCCCCAAGGGGTGCATGACCTAAGTAAGCTGAATGACCTAAGAGAAGGTTGAGGGGGAGGAGGAAGACTCCACAGAACTAAGGCCATTCACCCTCAAGGTGAAGAGGTTGACCCAGCTCAGATGCTCACCTGGCAGCCGACCACTGGCAGAGGCTCATTCCTCTTCCTGTCACTTAACATCTTGGAACCTTATAAGAGCCATTGGGAACAAGGCCCAGACCTGAGCATGAATCCGACATTCAGACTAGGTCTTAGGAGAATCTAGTTGCAAATAAGGACCCAGGAAATATTGACCTC
The DNA here is from genome assembly GCF_045843805.1 of Urocitellus parryii. Classification (NCBI taxonomy): domain Eukaryota; kingdom Metazoa; phylum Chordata; class Mammalia; order Rodentia; family Sciuridae; genus Urocitellus; species Urocitellus parryii. Next base: position 141,852,278 of record NC_135533.1, read on the forward strand.
AGGTCAAGTGGTACCACTTATAACTTCCCAAAACATTGATGCGAAAGCCTAGGCCAACTTTCCCCTCTAACCTCTTATCCACCCCGAACTTCAGGGCACGCACTTCAGGAGAGACCCTTTTTACCCCCGGCACTGGTGTGCAGTTCTCAGGGAGGCAGCTTGCACCCGAGTTTGCCAAGCAGAGCTATTGTTCTAGCAAGTGCCACATGGGTAATTGAGGACTGAAGCTTACTACAAACCATCCTCAGAGGACCTGAAGTTGCTACTATGTTGGACTGTGTTGAGAGATCGAGCATCTGCAGGAGCTCATGGAGCGCTGTGATGGATCAGTAATGTCTGCCACAGATTCTAGGACCGCCCCCAGCCCCTCCACCTTGAGGGTCAGAGAGTGGGGGCGGCCCAAGTATCAGACACTGATCCACCTGGGAGCTTCCCAGGAAGGGAAGCAAAGTCATTGGCTGATGAGTTACCATTGCATGCTTTATGGTACAAAGTGTCATTTGCCCATCCATCATGGGATCATTAGGCTAAAAATGTTTCTTCAACCAACTTTCACCTCAGTGCTTGGCCTCATTGGAGGGAGGGAGGGAGGGAGGGAGGGAGGGATACAGTCTAGCCCAAGTCACCCGTCTGACCCACAGGGGGCAGCACCCACCGGATGTAGGGCTTTCCCTACAAGGGACTGAAGGGAATCCTTGCTCAAACTCCATTGTTGACTTACTCACAAAGCCTCATCCACAGGGGGACAAGCTCCGAGCATGGAATCCGCTGGTGCCTGCAGTGTGAGCTGCGGCATACTGGAATTAGAGCCTGAAGCGTGCGTGGCTTCTGCGCCTGTGCCGGAAAATGCTGAGACCTAGAGCGAAGACAGTCAGTCCCCTAGGCAGTGGGAACACGCACCCGTCTCATGACATATTGAAGCCCCCCGCAGGCTGCAGCAATAGAGAAGCAGGATTCATCCCTTCCCGATTAGTCCAAGGGGTCAAGACTCAAGTCCCCAGAGCTCCACCTTCTCCTATGCACCCGGTATTACAGGACCATGGGTACACTTGGAGAGAAGACCCATCCTCAGGCAGGGGATCCCAGCTGCCTCTGTGGTAGGCAGGACGAGGCTCCCTTCTGTGTGCGCATGCCCCACATTGCTTGGGCCAGCACCTGCACCTGGGATCAATACACAGTTGAGGCAAAGACTGCCCAGGGTTGGCCCAACCTCATTTCAAGATCCCTCTCTGTCTACATGTTACAGGAAGGCAGATCCAAGGCCCAAGGAGGCCTCAGTAAGCCATTGGGGGCTTGAAGGTCATGGGCAGGCCAGGCAGAAGGTTTGCAGGCCTTTAGGGGCTGATGAGCCCCAAACGACAGCCAGGGTTGTATTCCAGTCATTCATTGCAAGGACCGGATTGCTTAGGAGTGGCATCACCCCTAGATCTTTGAGGCAGCCACTAACACCATGATTTCATCTTTGGGAGACGAGGTCTCAGCCATTGTGCACCTAGGTTGCACAACCAGCCCAGAGTCACTTACAGAGGAAAGAGGCACATTCCTCTTGAGGTTTCAAGACGTTAAGTGATAGAGGATGAGAGCCATTGAGAACAAGGCTCCAGACCCAGCATGAATCCAACAATACAGCCCACAGAGTGGAACTCGGTCATCAGTTGCTAGAGTGTGGTGCAGCAATAGGAGGCCAGGGCCGTGGGTCATGTATGCTGCCTCTTTCTCCCCAGCACTTAACACAAGTGACCCCAAGCTTGACTGTGGCGATTTGAATCCCTTTGTGGAATACGTTGGGGATAATGCAGATCACAGAAGCTGGGGCTTCCATTCTGCTGGAACAGGAACAGAGGCTTAAAGCACAGCCAGGCTTTAGCTCAGGGGCGAGTTGGGTCCACTCATCCAGGTCCCCGGGGAAAAGAACTAGGTACTCCATACCTCAGTCGACCCATACGCGACCACAACTCCGTCTTCATTCACCCAGGTCTGGGCGACTTGAACTGCACAAACCTTCTTGGTACCAATATTTAGGGCTGGCATCTCTCCGGTTTGAGAGAAGCTCACCCTCTCGTCAGTTCCTGCCATTCAGTGGCTGAACAGACATGAACTTGTCCCCTTAGAAGGACCTGTCCAGTAGGTGGAAACCCAGTGTGAAGGTCCACATTTGTGTGCCCATGGAACCAGAAGTTGTGAGCTAGTTCAAAGGGCATCCCGATATGGAAGACTCAGAGGGAGGGAGGGAGGGTTCCATAGGGTATGGACCACACCGGACACCACCTGGCATCTCTTCCATGGGGCAAGAGCTGCCTGGAGACCTAGCTAAGGCCTCTGGGTCTCTGCTAGGGTTCTCTTGCGGTCTCTATGCCAACTCTAGCTGACCCCCAGGACTGCATGTGGGCGAGTGTAAGATTTTAACTCCAAACCTAACACAGCAGAGGCACTTGCAGCTGTGGTCTACCCCAAGGGACTCCTTCCATTCTGTAGCAGAGTAGCTGAGGCTTCTTGCCTCTCCTGGAGGCTTGGCACATAGAGCTTCTCCCTTCTACTCTAGGGGAAACAAGGATCTCCGGCTTGATCACTTTGCTGACATCACTGTTCCTGCCGAGCTTAGTGCTGAGAAAGCCCGGCCAGGCCACCTGTATTCATTCACCTGGAGACAAGTCAACACGTGATCTTAAAGCCCATCGCGATCCAGGAAGTGCATTTGTCCCATTCCACAGAGGTGCTGAGCACCCCTGCAAGACCAGGGCATCTGTCCCTTCCTTGCTCCAGGCTTTGCTCCATCTGCCCTCAGGCCCTCTATCTAGAGAGCATTCAGCTCTGTCACTTCTTGGGATTTAGTTCAGCAGGTCTTTGGCTAAGAGGGAGGAGGTCGTGGAAACCTTCCTAGGTCTCCTATGGGTCCCCAAGTCCTGGCAGACAATGAATCACGTATCCTCAGGCTAGACGTTGGTCAGAGGGAGGTCTGGCTACTGAGGCTGGGATTTCTCAGCAACTGATGCATGGTAAATGCTGAGTTCTAGAAGACATGAGCAGGGGCTACACTTCTTGAGAGCCTGTAGCAATGCTAAAAAACAAGGCTGGCATAGGGGACCGAGTCTAAGGCTGGATCAGACTCCACAGATCCCACAGGCTGCCTCTGCCAAGGCACGGGTGCCTGTGCCTTCATGTACTTAAGCCAGTGCCTTCTAAGTTGGCCAGACAGCTGTTCATCCTCCCTCCCTTCCTCCCCAATCAATGCTCCTCAGAATGAGGAGAGTGCATTATTTATTGCTAATGGAATTAGAGTTACTCAAGGCACCGATCAATCAACTCAGATGCTTCCTCAGGCAAGAGGAGAAAAGGGAGGAGCTATACATTCAAGGCAAACACCCATGAGCCAGGATCTGGGTTGTAGTCCCAGCCCAGACACCAAGAGGCTGCCTTCCCAGGTGGGCCTTGGTTTCCCCTCTTCGTACAAAAAGGGATCAGGCCAGGTGGCTCAAGGACTTTCAGATCTGAGAGTCTGGTAGGGAGTCTCCAGGAAGTATTCCCAGGACAGCTAGGAGTTGCTAGGACAGCTGAAACTAGTTAGTTTAACTAGCTCAGGTGCCCCCAGAAGTTGTTTGGGAAAAGCTGTTGCTTTTGTAGGACTGCCTCACTCACCCAGAGGTGACTAAATCTGCTCCCTATGATCAGCCCAGCTTGAGACTTTTCTGCCCTGGGTTAGGACTGATCTACTTCAGTAGAAGCAATTCATGCTTCCCCCCTTCTCTACTCGGGAATTCCATTATAAATCTCACCTATTTGTGTGTGGTGTTGAGAGCCACAGCCAGTCGGAATGGCCCCTGGCATTTTGCCAGAATTAACCATTGAGAGGCAGTGAGCCATTAAGATGATGCTGGATTGCTTTGTTAACATAAATTTGATACATAGTTAGGCTGTTAGCCATCCCTTGAGGGAGTACTTTCCATTCATATCTCTGATCAGAACCTTCATGATTCAACGCCGGGACAGTAATGCAAAAGGTGGACTACCCTCAGGATGAATTGGAATTGAAAAAAAAACAATCTTTAATATCTATAGCTAAAACATACCAGGTTTTTGGCAAAGCAGACAATTGGGGAATCCCCGATTGAGCAGGTCCCATAATAACCAACTCATTATTAATGGCTCTTAAATCTTGCAATAATCTCCATTTACCAGATTTCTTTTTGATGACAAAAATGGGAGTATTATGGGGAGATATGGAAGGTTGTATATTTCCCTCTGCTAATTGTTGTTTGACGAGGTCATGGGCTGCTTGTATCTTTTCTTTAGTCAGGGGCCACTGAGGAACCCATACTGGTCTTTCTGATTTCCAAGTAATTTTTATTGTCTCAGTGACCCTCATGAAAACCCAATCCATGTCTATCTATTTCTTGATCTATTTGTATTGGTGCCACTGTACTTTGTCCCTTTTCTCCTAATCCTTTTCCTTTCCTAAAACCTTGTCTAGCCATAATAGTGGGCACATTTGAATTGATGTTATTTGTTAATGTCAAACCTAATTGATCTAGGACATCTCGTCCCCATGAATTTATAGAAAGATGATCCAAAACATATGGCTGTATATTTCCTTCACATCCTTCAGGATCCTTCCAATCTAATACCATTGCACTTCTATGAGGATAGTCGCCCACTCCTAGGCCTCGAAGCATTTGACTGGCTTGTTGTAATGGCCAATGTTTCGGCCATTCTTGAGGAGAGATGATGCTAAGGTCTGCACATTGTCCAGTAGCCCATTAAATTCATATCCTTGAATATTTAGTTTTAGCATTGGGCAAGAATCTAAATATAAAGACAGCATAGCCCAATCTACACGTGTGGAGCCTAACCCCTGAAACCTCTTTCTATAGTGCGGCTGAAAATTTATCATGCAGGCTGGGTATTATTAATAACTGTGCTATTCTATCTCCTGGGATATTACTGATATACCTCTTGGAGAACTAGCTATAATTTTTATTTCACCTTCATAATTGGGATCAATTACCCCAGGACTTATCATAAGTCCTTTTAGAGTAGATGAACTGTGTCCCAATAATAAGCCTACTGTTCCTTGGGGAAGAGGTCCTTTTACTCCTGTGGGAATGATTTGAACTCCCATCTCTGGAGTTAGTACTGCTCTGGCAGAGGTGCAGATGTCCAATTCTGCGCTTCCTCTGGTTTGACTAGTGAGGGATCTAATGGATAACGTGTCCCGGCACTATCCTGATGGGGTTGCTGGGTTCCTCCAGTGCCCCGTATATTTGTGGTTTTGGGCCCCAGAGTATTTGGGCCTCCTTGTCTGTTTTTTGGCAATGGAGCCCAATGCCTTTCTCCATGATATTGTGGGTAAACACCTGGTCCTTGTCCGTTGTTTGATACCAGAGTACCCTCTATGGTGGTTTGAGAATGGCATTCATTAGCCTAATGTCTCCCTCTATGGCATTGTTCATGGGCAAATACCCAGTATTCTACCCCTTTGATACCTAGCTTTGTTAAACCCTCATCCTATGGGGAAACTCCTTTTAAAATATTCTGTTTGTTCACAATTGTAGCATGTTTTCGGCCTGGCATCTAAAGCCTGTTTTACTGCAGCTGCCAAGACTTGCCCCTGTTCATTAATGTCTCTATATAATTTTATATGTATTGAAATCTCCATGTTTCCATGGTCTAATGACCTCCCTGCATCCTTTGTTTGCTTGCTCAGGGACAGCCGAGTGGCAACTCAGGCTAGAGGACCTGTTGACAACACTGAAAGATGGTAACCAGAATGGTGGGCCCTAGCATCCAAACTGCTCCTGAGGAGGAGGGTGACCTGACAGTCATATCAGGAAGCTAGATCAACACTGGAGCCTCCTGTTGTGTGTTGACTCAGCCTGTTGTTTCTTTAAGTCAAGGGCGTTCTGTAGCAGTAGGTGGTAAGCTTCTGGGTAGTGGCTTTGCTTTCCCTCACTTGCAAAAATGTATCGAGTTGTGTCCCAGGATGTCTTACGCCCCTTAGAAAAAGGATTAGCTAGGAGCAAGCATCTCATCTAGAAGCCAAGTTCAGATGGAAGTGTCTCCAGGGTAGTCCCTCATCCACTAGCCCTGTCAGGGTCACCCTATGTGCACCCCCAGGAGGTACACTTCAGTAAGACCCTCTCCCAGGGCATGCTAGTGACACGTTTCCAGGTCAGGTTAGGACCTGAGGTGTGTGTAGAGATGACGACATCCCCTAAAGCCATAACCTCCGACTATGGGTCCTATTGCAAAAATAGACCATCAGCTTTACTCAAGTCCGTCTCCTTAAACTTCCAGGTCAAGAAGTCTGTGGAACATCCCCTTGTATGGGATCAAGGCAGTGAGTGAAGCATCCCGTCATGCTAATCCATATCTGGACCCCCCCAGGTATCCCAAGTGATGTCTGAAGGATTTTTAGTGCACCCTAGGTGGTTAGAGCAGATGGTTTAAGCAGAGGTCCCAAAGTTAACCCCAAACACTCGACGGTGTTGCCTTTGGATTTAGGGTTATCAGCATCAGGTTTGCCATTTTAGGTCATTTGCCATTTTAGGAGCCATTTTATCTGGGGGTTCCGAGTTTAGATTCTGAGGCAAGGCTGCTTAGCTGACCATGAGCGCGTGTGCCTGCCGTCAACCCCACCCCAGCTCAGTCTCCCAAGCAGCTAGTGAGAGTCCTCCTGTGGCTATAAAGCTGCTGAGTACAGACAAGCGGCTGCTCTCCTCGGAGGGAGGGCCTTTTCGGTGTGCCTCCTGTTACCCACAAGGAGTCCCTTGTGTGATGTACTGGTGGGTAGAGGTCCTTGGACTTTGTGTAGACCTGTCCTTTTGGGGACAGTTCATACTTGTTTGATAATGCATTAGCCTAGGACTTAATGGCATCCTGATATATTGATGGCTTGTGGCTCGTCAACATGGCAGAGTCAGGCTTTGATGCTGTTTCCTTGAAGTGCTTCCCCCCCCCCCCCCACACACACAGTAAGCTTGCATCTCAAGTGGTTTAATTTTTCTGGTTAGTTTTTAGGCACAGGGGCTCATGTATTAATCCCTGACCAATGGCTGCCCCATCTACATGATCCACCCAAGTCTAAGACCACTGAGGATTTGTGGAAAGGACAGGTTCCTATTGGATATGGATTCCAAGGCTTCAAGAAATAAAGCCCATTGGACAAGGAAAGAGCCTCTTCATGGACTAAGATTAAGGTGTATTTGATAAAATCTGAGCTGGGTCTGGCCCAGCCTCCTATACCCCTCACTGAGTCATGTGAGGTCTGGGCTTAGCTTCAGGGGTTCTAACCCTGGAATTGTGATCCCAACTAGTCTGTTATTTTCTCCAAAAAGAGACTGTTGTGGCCATATTTGACAGCAATACCTGCAACTACTGGGCTGATTAGTAAGGCCTCAAAGTTAACCTTGAAACAAGGTCATGAGGTTCAGACACCAAGTCTGGGCAGTTTATGAAGGGTCAACACGGGTTCATAGGGGAAGGGAGGATATGTCAGGAGGATATGTCCCTTAAGGTGCACCCACTGGGACCCGACAAGGGCCACTCACTGGCATGAATTCCCAAGACTGTTTACAGGTTCAGTATTTTTCCCCAGGATGGATACTAAGCTTAGTTTGAATTAAGATCCATTAGGTGTCTCAGGACACGATTTCCACTTGGGCTCCCAAAGTCCTCCAGAGCAGTCATGGGCCACTGCTTCTTGCAACAAGGAAGTTTTTACAGCTCTTGGAAACTGTAACTAGTTTGATATCATGCCCTTGGGACAGGAAAGCCAACTATGTCCTCCAGCAAATCCTGGCCACGTAGCACCAGGAGACTCGAAGTCCTAACCGCCCATTTAGGCACCCAAGTGACCCCAACCAGCAGCCCAAGTTGTCCTTTTGGGGTACTTAGGTCAACCCTTCTTAATCACTGCTTGGTTTGGAGATACAGACCATGGCTTATGAACTTGGTCAAGCCCCAGGAGTTTAGCTGGAATTCCCTTTTTTGATAGGGTTCTTATGTAAGTATAACCAGGAAGACAGGTCATCTATGGAGAGTCACCAAGAGACCAACTTCAGCCTGAATAAGGACCCTCAGGGGATACTGGCCCCAACTGCTTTAGAGGTGGAGTTCCCCAGTGGGTTCACTTCTGGGTAAGACTTGTTTGAGACAATCCTCCACAGGTTTCTCTAGGTTTCCCCAGGCACTGTGCCGAGGACCAAGTACCTCGTCAAGGTTGCTCTACCAGGAGACGCCGCCTGGTGATATAACTCCCAGGGGCCCCTGTTTAGTTATTCAGACACACAGGGGACCTTTCCAGTTCAGAACTCTGCATCATCCATTGTCCCTTCTGGAGCATGTGGGGGGACAAGACTAGAACAGCCTCCTTGTATCAGTATGAAGCAGCTAAAGGTAGACCCTGGCACCTTAAGTGGGGATAGATTGCTGGGGGGAGGGGGGACACAGAGGGAAAGCTCATTGACTCATGGCCAGACAGCCGACCCCAGGAAGCCTGGGCTGAGCCACCCTCAGCCACTGTCAGCTTTGTGTCATTGATGCCAGGGTGCCCTGCAGGGTTCCGTTGAATAACAAGGACTCGTCTTGCATGGGCTGGACGCCCCGGGACAGCATTGACACTCACTGCAGATACCAGCCCACAGGGGACTTGGACAGATAGGCCGACCTGTGCGGAGCCCAGGGGAGTGGCATGGGGTCTCTGTTCATGGCCCATTTGAACCAGTCTGAGGAGTGGGGAGAATTGCAGAGATTCTGGCCACGTCCCTTCCCCCATCAGCAACTACCAAGCCTGATTCTTGGGCATTCCCACCTTTGAGACTGACACCAGCTGTCATATGGCATTAACTGGGGGGACAGTTTCTGCTTCTAAGGGAATCAGTGCACTCAAGGACGACCTGGCATGATGCATGACATGTGCACCCTCATGGCCATTGTCAGCTGTGGCCAAGACAGGCAGGCCGAGGCAGGGGGACAGGGCCTCCCCAGCCCCTTCGATTCCTGCCAGAGGTGACCTCCTATCTGGAAGGCTACGTGACTCCCAGGTGCAGGAGTAAGCCCCCCCCCCCAAGCTGTTAGGCAGTGGAAGATGGGGACCAACAGATAAACGGTCCTCGTCTCACCTCTAGGGTACTTAGCAACTCCCAGATGGCCCCATTGGGGAGCCTCCTCGGATTAGTCCACCTTGTTCTGCCATTTAAGCCACTTCCTCCTGTGCCTCAACGTCACCTTAAAAAACCCATATGCCTGACCCCTAAACGCTGGCCTGGTTTCACTTTCACAGGTCGAGATTTAAGGACACTTGCAGTGGGAGGCCAGGGCACTGGTACCCCTCAAAGGGAAGCAAGATTCAGCATGGCAGACATTCTTCCTGTAGCTTGGAAGGTGCAGGTGACCCCATTTTGGGAGTGGTGCATTGAAGGGCATCTCCCCGTCCTAAGATTGTTCGGTGTTTTAGTGGACTGTCCCGATAGGTAAGAAAGCTCACTTACAGGGCATCAGGGTTGGGGAGGGAAGTCACGATCAGGACGTCACATGCCCACTGTCCAGTCCTGGAGGTGTTAACTCCAAGCCCTGAGGCTTTAGGCACACTTCTCCAGTAGCCAGAGAAGCCCTGGTTAGTCCTTTAAATGATCCCAGCTGATTGCTAAGAACTTCAACCAGGAACAAGCTCAAGGTTAGGAGCAAGGTCAAAGATAATCGTTTTCCTCGACCTTTTGTAAGGCCAAGGGCTACAGCTTCTTTAGGAGACAGCTCGGTTTAGAAAGAAGGCATAAAATCTTAAGAGGCCCATATACCTGCAGATCCCACTCACCCGACCCCCGTGCAGCACAGGTGGGTAGGTATGCCTTCTCATTAAGGAAAAGGCTTCTAGGATTTGAAGCCAGCTCAGCCCAGGACTCGTCCTTACTGCTTGACCTGGCATCTCTTTTTAGTGCCAGATATGAGATGAACTGAAATCCCCTTCAAGGGCTGCAATTGGGGGGAACTTATGACCTCATAGTTGACAGTCAGGATGTGTCCAACATGGACAAGTCCCAGGCACCACCACACCAAGTTGGTCAAGAGGTCCTCACAGCTCCCTCCGGGCTCTAGGGCCCCTGTAGTGGACAGCTTTGTCCATTGTGTGAGAGGTGGCAGGGCTCATGTGGAACAACTGTGCATCCCCATCAGTGTGCAAGTTGCTTAAGAATGTCCTGCCATGGGCACCCTCTTCCACAGGAGGCTGGCTTCCTTCACCATACTGAATAGAGCCCTCGCTGCAGCTGGGCATGCAAGCCCGTTGTGTGATTAACCCAGCGCCTCATGCACCGTTATTTGTTCTAATTAGAATAGCCAGAGACCCAGTCGAGCCCCAGTATGCTGGATGGGCATACTGAGCACCCCATAACACCATCTGTCCCATCACCATTCTTGTGGGGACCCGATTCAGAGGGTCAGCCCCATGATCTAGAGAATTTAGAGGTGAAGATGAACCTCAGGGTTCCCCCTTGCCAAGGTAAGTTGCAGGTTTTTCTCCTGGAGCTTCTTGTAACTGGGAGTGATCCACAGGTGGGTGGAGGGGCGAGCATGAGAAGGAGCAAGGCTCCAGGAGCTCAAGGGTTAACCCACTGCACCTGCAGGTTTGTGGTCCCTGATTATTTACTGCATGTGTGGACTTCACTAGCAGGACTTGCAGTACTGGAGCCTTGAGCTTGGAGGAAGGCTAACACATTGACAGTTAACCACACTGCCCCCAGCCCCCAGGCCAGCTTCCCCAGGGGCTTAAGACTTGGGGTTTGCAGCCCAAAAAGGCAAGGCTACCTCCTCCCAGAGTAGGTGCTCCAAGCCCAGCGCCCAACTCCCTCCCCTTCCTAGGGGAGACCTCGCTTGCTGCAGGGTCCCCTGTTGCTTGTAAGTGGAAGCTTTAGTTTTGAGCCATCTTGGGCTGCCAACTCCCTGTCCAGGATATAAGGAGCCGAGATTGCAAGACGGGAGAAAATATTCAAGTCAGAAGCAAAGAGGCAAGTGGGGGCACTTAGGATCCACCCAGGGCTTCCCCAGTAGCTGGGGTCACTGAGCAGACCCAGGAGGTGATAAAATGGCCACCTTAGATCAGCCTTTCGAGTTCTCCCCCAGGTTAGCTCTCAGTAAGTCCCCCTGCAGGTTAGACTTTGAGCAACTAGACTAAGAAGCAGAGAAGATGCTTTTGAGAGTTGAGTAAGAGCCAGCTTTTACTAGCAGACTGCGAACCCTGCCCCTGACTGCTGCCTCCCCTCTTGGTCCTCCCCCCTCCCTAGACCTTGGCTCACAAGGATGCCAGAGCCCAGTGAAACTTTGCTCCAGAGACAAATGGACCCTCGAGTGCTCAATCCCCTGGATTCAGATTTTAAATGTCCCTCCCGTCTCTAACAACCTCAGTGTTCTTTTTTCCTTCCCTGGATCAGAAAATGTTGAGCTTCTCATTTTCCCAAGCAGTAGAACAGCAAGAGAGACAGAGAGAGACAGAGAGAGAGAGACAGAGAGAGAGAGAGAGAGAACAGCAAGATGACCCACACCCAGTCCCACCTCAGAGCAAGAGCAGAGCAGAGACAGCCCCTGAAGCCAGAGAGGGTCCTTTTAACCCTCCCCACTGGGTGTGACCCTCACGCCCACTGACTGGCTGCCCTCCTCCCAAATGCCCATCAGTTGGCCCCAGGAGCAGCTCCTGGAGGTATTCCAGTCCAGGTGCTGCTTGTAAGCCCAGCTCCCCCTGTTGCCTGTGATTATCCACCACATGGCCTTCCACTCTCGAACATATTCCATGTGGACAAATGGCCCTCAGATACAAACAGCAGTTGACTGGGCTCCCCAGAGCCTGACCAGCCCCCAGCTAACAAAGCCATCTCAGCCCCTGGCTCCTCCCTGTCACCCCAACCATCATCCTCTAGCCACCTGACTGCTGTTTGCCTCCTTTAACTTAGGGTGCTCTCTGGATAGCTGGAGGTGGGGGTTTTCATCTGTGCTTTGATCTAAGTCCTGATTAAACTGTCGTACTTTAACCCACACCACCCTGGCTCCAAACCCCTGCTGGGACGCTATCATTGAACTCTGGATTGGTTCATTTGCCTTTGCTGGCCTCAGTTTCCCCATCAGGAACCAGGGTAATCCTCAAAACCTAGGGGTGGCAGAAAGATCCAGTGAGTTACAGCAACAGGACCTGGTAGTTATGTCCTTTCTGCGGGTCGGTTCATTGCGTCATTGTATGTGTTAATTTGCTTCAGGCGGGCACCTCGAGCAGGTTCTCTTATTCCTATTATAGGAATCAAAAATGCTAAGGTTAAGGCGTGCACAACAAGCTCACCTGATAAGAGAGCAAAAGGTCTGGTTTTGAACTTGGGTCTAACTGTTTCCAAAATCCTTACAATACAGGAGCCCGTATTGTATTTCTGTGAAACCCCTTGAATTGCAAGGGCATCTCCTAGTTGCAGTGCAGAGGAATTTGCCCAAGTCCAGGTTTCCCTATTTATAACCCTTCTGATTGTGTGTCCTTTGATCACATCGCCTCTGAGGACGTCCTATTTCTAGACTGAAGAGGGGACGTGGGGACGTGATATAGTGGATGTGCCTTGTGGGTACACACCTCCCTAGAAGGTGGCTACAGATCCTTTTCAGAACTCTGCGGGACAGGACGCCAGAAAGGTGGCCCTTCCAGTTCTCTTGTTGTTAATGATTAAACTTGAGTAGTCTCAGGAGGATAGGGAGTCTAGGGGAATATGCAGTAAATATGAGAGTTGCTAAACTGTAGCTCCGAGAAGCAGAGGTTTCCAGATATTTTTGTCTAGTCCTTCGCTTATTTTGTCTATAGTGCACACAGTGGTGCCTACACATAGTAGGTGTTCAGTAAACACTTTGTCTTGGTAAATAGCAAGGAGCCGAGAACACAAGAGATAGTGCCCCAGAGGGATCAGGAGGTGAGCTTTGACACCAGACAGATGTGAACTCAGAGTCGGGCTGCATCCAGGTTTGCCTGGGACCATCCCAGGGACACGACCTGGGGAGTCTTGCATCCCAGGAAAACCCTCAGTCTGGGTAAAAGAGGAGAGTGGGTCACCATATCCATGAATCACTAGATACTTGACCTTGTGACAGTTCCTTCCCCTCCCTGGCCTCAGTTTCCTAGGCTGTAAAGAGGGGAGGTAATATTAAGTACCTCGTGGGTTACACGAGGATGAAATGAGATAATGCCCCTTAGTGCTGAGCACCTACTAAGTTCTAACAGGTGGTCATTGTTCACACCACCATTACTTCTATTGACTTCTGGGTCTTGGAAATGTATCTGGCTTCCTAACAGATGCTCCTGGGCCTATTTGAATTAAGGTCCTTGGTTTTATGAGAGGAGGGAAGTGAGCCACAGGAAAGCCCAATACATCAGGGAAGGTGTCTCTTGGACATTTTCCCCTGCAGAGATGGGATCTCCCTGCCCCCAGCCCGGGCTGCGCTCTGAGCAATCATATCTGGCGGCTCTGTGCTGATTGCCAACAGATGTTCCTCTGATGAACCTCACTGTAATCTCGGGGCCTTAATATAGTGCCAGGGTGTGATAAGTTTGAAATGTCTGTCATCGAGGCCTGCGAGGACCGTCTGCTCATTGTTCAAGTCTGTCTTCCTCTGATGGTTCCCTGAAGGGGGATTTATTTTCTTCCGTCCCCCCTTCGCCCCATACACCCCGAGCCCCAGTTACTGTTCAGATTCAAAGTCCGGTGTCAGAACCTTCTGCACAGTGCTCGGCCTCCTCTGATGGGGGGATGACAGAGGGAGGAGCTCGGGAGAAAGTGTGATTCAACCTGAAATCAATATTTCCAGGCTGCAGGCGTGCAGATTGCTGACTTTCTGGTGAGGAGCTGACTCCTGGGGGACCCAAGGCAGATGTCTCTGGAGCAGGAGGCAGAGTGGGCATTGAGGACAGGAAGGGGTAGTGGGAGGCAGCTGGAGGCTCAGCGGGGAGCATCCATTTACAAATGCTCTGGGGGCCTGGACAGGAGAGAAGGAGCCAAGGGTGGAGAGACATTTCCAGGCCCTGTCTAGTCACGTCTGGCTCCTCTCCATGATCTCTGAGCCCCACATGGAAGGTCTCACCGGTTGGGCCAGGTCAACAAGCTGGGAAGCTTTTCTGTGTGCCAGGCTCTGGGGACATAAAGTGGAGTCAAACCCAGAGCCTACCATGAGGACCACTCAAGAAACAGTTCACAGAGAGGGGGTTGGACATCCCACCTGGCACGGTCAGTCCATTGGCCGTTGGGATCCTATCAAGCGGCAGCCAGAGGCTGGGTGTGATTTCTCAGAATACAGGATCCCTGTCTTGAATGATAATGAGAACACAGGCTGAGCCTTCCTAATGCAGATTTGACATCTGAAACGATCTCAAACCCCAAACTTCTTCTTTTGATTGACTTTTTAAAAAATTATAATTTTGAATGTACATTCATTGGAACCATTAATGGGTTTTGTTGTGACATTTTATACATGTGTACATGTGCTTTGATTGTACCCGTCCTTCCAATTTCCATCTCTCACTCCTCCCGCACTCTCTGGTCCCTTTCCTCTTCCCTATGAGTCCCCTTTTACTTTTATATCATCTTGTTTTTATTTATTTTTCTCTATATTGCACCTAGCAGAGAAAATACAGTATTTTTTTTTCCTGGGTCCAAGGAACTTTGCTTTACATATTGATCTCCAGGTCACCCCACTTTCCTGCAGATGACAGGATTTTTATTCTCTTTTATGGCTGAATAATACTCCACTGTGCATACAGACCCTATTTTCTTTTATCAGTTCACCTACTGAAGGGCATCTCGGCTATTGTGAACAGTGCCACTATGAATACAGGTATGCAGGTATCTCTTTTATGTGGACTTTGACCCCAAAACTTCCTGAGTGATGAACTGATGCTCAATCTTGGACTATACCCAAAAGACCTAAGAAGAGCATACTAAAGGATGCAGCCACATCAATGTTTATAGCAGCACAAGTCACAATAGCTACAATGTGGAACCAACCTAGATGCCCTTCAATAGATGAATGGATTAAAAATGTGGTATTTATACACAATGGAATATTACTCAGCACTAAAAAATAATAAAATCATGGCATTTGCAGGCAAATTGATGACATTAGAGCAGATTATGCTAAGTGAAGTTAGGCAATCCCTAAAAAACAAATGCCGAATGTCTTCTCTGAAATAAGGGGGAGGGGGGTGACTCAAAATGGGATAGGGAGGAAGAGCATGAGTAGAAGACTAGCACTAAATAGGGAAGCAAGGTGGGAGGGAAAAACAGGGAGAAGGGGAATTGCACGGAAGATGGAAGGAGAACCTCATTATTATACAGAATACATATATGATGTTGTAATGAGAAAAAGAAAGAAAAAGTGTGTCACATTAGATTGGATAGAGAGAAAGGATGGGAGAGAAGGGGAGGAGTAGGGAGGAAAGGAAGGGCAGCAGAATAGAATAGACAATATGATTGATGTATGCACATTCCATGTATGTATTATATATCAAAATGCATTCTACTGTCATGTATGACGAAAAAAATAAATAAAAATTTTTTAAAAAGTTTAGAGTTTGGAGCCTTTCAGGTTTGGGATTTTTGGAGTAGGGATACTCAACCAACATGATATTGGAGTCACTCGGCTCTAACATCTAATTTTAACATTGCCACCAATAAGTCCAAAGACAGTTTATTAAATTTTCCAGTTGTTAGGATACTAGGGGGAAACATCTATTTCCTTATAATACTCTTAAAGAAGATCTATTTAGCTCCACGCTTGGGGAAAGAACAGAGCTGAGGTTTTCATCATATAATCAAGCGACACCGAGAATTCTAAGAATCTGTTGCATAGAGATTTCTCATTTTGTCGGAATTAACCTGTGGTCTGTGGTCCTCCTCTCCACAATAAGCTCTTCAATCCTCTGATATTCACTCGGGAGAAATTTAATCCACATAGAATTCACACTGCCCGGCAGCCACCCCAAAGAAATGACCTTAAAAGGACTTATTCCCCGCATGGAAATATCATTGCCCCAGATATTTGAGGAGGATGGGAGCAAAGCTAAAAACCAAATGCTTCAATAAGGAGAGAGAACATAAATAACCCTCTTCGTGCACTTTTCCTGAATTTGACCTGGGGTCGGCCATCGCTTTCTGCTAAGTGCTGCATAGTGAATATTTTAGCTTTGGGAAGCCCAACACGGTCCAGACTGCAACTACTGGGCTGTGCCCTTGGGAGGGAACAGCAGGTGTAGACAAATACCCTGCTCTGGGGTGAAGTACACTTTGTTTACAAACACAGATAGATGGTGGGCCCCTGAATTTTTTTGGTAACTAACCACCCGGAGGATTTGAACCTGGTGACCTTACCTCGCAAGGTGGTGTTAACCTTTCCAACAGAAGCGTAATATCAATGAATAATCCTAATAAGGAGCATCAGTCCAAAGCTTCTGCAGTGCCCTTACCTACTGCATGCTAGCTCACGGAACTCTCTCCCACACTGGAAGAGGATGTAGCCTCGCCTCCAGTTTTGGCCCATCAAGCCCCCCTCAGATCGGCCACAGTGAATAAATTCCCCTTTTAGGGATGAGAGAAGACAGGCTCTGAAGATTTAGTCATTTGCTCCAAGATACTGAGCATTGAAGAAGCACTCAGCAAATGTCAGCCCGAGACCAAGCCAGAGTTTGAAGCCAGGTCTGACTCCACGATCTCCCTGCTGCTTTGTATGGAGACCTGAGCCCTGTTCCTTCCAGGTAATGCCTGAGTGACTACATCAAACAAGGACAGTAATGGCCCCTGCCAACCAGACAGAATGCAAAGAGTTAATCCAGGCTCTGAGATCAGCCCCATGTCTGGCTGGTACTCAGCAAGGCCTCAATAAGGGTCTTAGATAATGTGGTTGTGGAACCACCCAGCATGTGGCATGAGAGCAAGGAGCTCCTTGTGGCCTGGATGTTGGGTTTGGGTTGGGGGGACCGTAGAGCGCTACACTCAGGACGGTTGAACGGGGCTAAGCTGTACCAGGCCTTACAGCGTGATTCCCAGCGACTGGAGTCTGTCTGCATCACCCAGGTGTCTGTTAAAATGCAGACTCCTGGGCCCTCTGGTTGGACTTTCTGTTTGGTAGATCCCGGTTGGGACCTCAGGTTGACATTTTCAACAAGCCCCCGAGTGGTTCCAGTGCCCTGGTAAGTTTGAGTGTCCCCAGAGTGCAATAGGAACATTACGCTGGGACACTGGATGGCCTGAGCAAGGGGGACACTGAAGGGCAGTCATCATGGAAGATGGGGATCCATGCACCATTTTAGGATGGTGACTCTGTCAGAGGTGTGAGGGGTTAGAGAGGAGAATGTGGAGGCCCTGTCCCAGTCCAGCTATGAATGGTCCACTTCAGGGTCTCCATGGGGGGTGTCTCAGCAATGGCAACAGTCTCTGGGGACACAGTGTCACAGGACACACAGGGAACCAGGAGTCTCTTTTTCCACAATGCCTCTCTTCTCTTCTTGAGCAAGTCTGGTTGACAGGACTCATGACAACAGCGGCCATGTATTAAGCATTCTCTCTGGGTCTGTCCAAACATTTGGCATCCATCCTCCTGTCCATCATCTGAGCAGGCCCGAAAGATGGGTTCCATCATCCTTCCAAGAGGCTCAGAGAGGGTGAGTCACTTGCCCAAAGTCACACAGATGGGAAGACCCACAGCAGGGGTTGAGCTTGATGCTATCTGAACTCAAAAGCTATAAGCCTTCCTACCTTCCCAAGGATGTCCACCCACTCTGCTCCTCACCTGCTCTTAGGGGTGCTCCATGGGGCCCCCAATTTGTCCATCCACACCCTCTGTCCCTCACAGCATTCCTAGCCTCAGTGGCTCAGAGACCCAGGCACCTGCATCTTGTGGCTCTGCCTTCCTCTTGGGTCTCTTGGTTTAATGCCATGAGCTGACAGAAACCTGGTGATCCTGTCTCTGGTTTCCTAAGAGACCAGCTCCCCCAGCTCTCCAGCCCTGGAACGGTGGTGTCTTCTACTGTTCCTGATTCCCGGGTCCCCTCTCTCCTCCCCTGGTACTCCCTATCCACCCGTTGGAGGCTCAGCTCTTCTAGCTCCTGTGTGACCAACCTCCTGGGCTCTCCTGAGTCTCAGGGGGTTTCTGTGCTCTGGTTGGACCTTGATGGATGTGGCAGCTGCAGGTGAAATCAGCATGCCACACCCACGCTGGCTGTCCCCCACCCTGCTCAGGACCCCTCCTCATCCTCATCCACCATCAGAGTCCACAACTGCCCACGGTGGGCAACGGGGAGGCTCTCCCAGGGTCTTTGTCCAATAGTGAAGCTTCCTACTACACGATTTTGCCTGTGTTTCTGGGGACCCAAGACCGAGTTATGGGCAAAACCCTGCCCGCACCCTACCCACTGAGGGTTCTCCCTGCAGGCACACAGGGCCCCCCAATACCGTGAGCTGGTGTTTTCCTCCTGACCCATTTGTAGTCAGCCGGGGACATCCTGGGGTCCCTGCCCTTAATGGCAGAGGATGCACAGAACTGGGGCCCCTGGTCCCATGTCCTTGAGACTCAAGAGACGTGGTGCAGCAAGAAGCCCTCCCCACCCCGTGGTGGACATTTGCTCTGACTCAGAGCCGTGGAAACTATGCTTCTCTCCAGTAGCAGTCACGGTTCTGTGACTCTTATTGTGTCTTTGTTGTGGGTGACAGGAAAGATACTCGGAGGCCACAGTGTGGATCTCAAGAGCCAAGTCACTAGAGCAGCCTCTCTCCTGCCTTCTTCCTGTGCATATTTCCATTCCCCACCCCCTCTTCATTTACCGTCTTGAGCCGTCTCACTGTGTCCCACGAGGCACCCACAGGCTCTACACCTTTCCATGGTGCTTGGACCAATTTACACCCCTCTGGTCATTTGTAAGTACTTTTTAAAATTGCAAACGCATATAATCTTGAACCCAACAATTGCACCATCGGAAAAGTATCCTGGAGACTCATGTGCACACATGGGATGAGATGGGATTGGGGATTAGAAATAACCCCAATGTCCACCAATGGGTGACTGGTACAACCATACAAGGAATATTATGCTGCTCTGAAAGAAACCAGGGAGTTCTCTATGTCCTGGTGTGGGAAGAAAGCTAAGATAACTGAAGTGGGAAAAATAATATGCAGAGGGATGCATAAAACTCACTTCCTCTCTGGACAACGGGAGATGAGAATTTACATGCACATTATTTGTTCACGCAGAAGGAAAGTCTGGAATGGTAAGAAACTAAGAAAAGTGACTTGGGGAGAATGGAGTGTCCATGGGGAAGATGAGAGAGAAGAACAGGAGGGAATTTATTAACTTCGTATGTCTTATTGTCTGGGGTATGAGCTACACGATGTCTTCAAACCACTAAACAAAAATAAAAGGGGAGGGGGAAGGAATCAAAAAAGAGAAGGAGAGGTAGAGAGAGGACATGAGCCTTGCTCTCTACCTGGGTGATCTTGGGCAAGTCACTGATTTTCTTTTTTTTTTCTGCAAGGACTATAAAAAAATGGAATTGCAAGAAAACATAAGCCTTCTGAGATATTTTTGGAACAGAGTGAGAATGGAGAGAGAGAGAAAGAGAGAGAGAGAGAGAGAGAGAGAGAGAGAGAGAGAGAGAGAAAGGGAAGGAGAGAGGGAGAGAATCTCACAAATGACTCTACATGACTTTAGAATCTCAAGGCTGCAGGAATCTGAAGTGGATCTTATTTTTAGTGGGAAATCAGAGTAGCAGTTGCTGCTGCTCTGAGGTCAGGGACCAGGCTTTCTAGTTGGGCTTCTTTGACAGGTTTGTTATGTGATTTGGGCAAAATAGTTATGACCCCTCAGGCTACTAAAATTCACTCTCTGATCCCTTTTCCAAAATTTTCCACAATTTTCAAAAAATGGTTTTCTTGATGGCAAGGATTTTTTTTTTTTTTTTTTGCAGTGATCTCTGATAATTTGGGTCCTTTCACCTCCATCCTCACAATCTGGTGGTTTATTCCTTTGAAACACAGCAGACTCTTTCAAAGTACAGAAAAGCACAAAGGCACAAAGCTCAAACCAAATTAGAATCAACCCTTCCACGCAGACAGCTTTTAATATTGTTGGTGTGTAGAATCCCACGATTTTCCTGTGTGATTTAACTTTTAAAAAAATCATAATTCAATTCCATGTGAAGATGCGCCTTTGTAACTTAGTAATAGGCCATTAAGATGTGTGGGTCATCAATTACTCTTCGGTGACATATTTTGGAAGGACAGTTTATCTCCACCTTAAGAAGGCTCCATGGCCTCTGAGTCAGTACCTGACGTGCCGTAATTAGTTGCCTCTGGTCCATGCTCTTACCCATAATGTTGCCACAAACATCTTCCACATGCAAACCGTGCAGATTTCTGGATCCAACGTATGACAGTTTTTATGGCTCTTGCAGTGACAGAGTAAATCACAGCCTTTGAAATGGCTCTACCAATTTAATTGATTCTCTGCTGCCTTTTCAAGGGACTCATTAGGGACCCCGGTTCTGTTTTGGTTCACCACTGAGCAGAGATTTCATTTTCTCTAATTGGAAAAGATTTGGCCATGAGCAGAACCTCAGTGATGGTCACTAATAACTCCTTTGATCTGCCTCAGGTAACGTCAAAACAAGTTTGCCTGCTTTCTTATGACTGGAAATTCAATTGTCCAGTGAGCTCTCTCTCACCGGCCATTATTGACCTTGTGGACATTAAAGACGGTTGTGGGATGCGCTTGGAGCCTGGGAGCCTACCATCCTACTTCTGCCCTTTGGACTGAAGAAACAGGAGGAGGAAGTGGTATTACCATAATCTAGAACCATCCAGAAGGATTTGGGAACAGTGAGGGCTGTTGGGGCCAAGGAGTGTGGGCTGGGAGCAGAGAGATAGGTGGGTAGAAATGCTCCTCCCTTCCACCACCAAGGCCTCCCATTGGTCAAACCTATCTGGAGCACAAAGGAGCCTGGGAAATGTAGTTCTGAGGTGCAGACCAGCCCAAGCAGGTAGGAATGGGGAGCTCCTTCTTCTTATCTACCTCCCTCTTCTTTCCCTCCTTCTGCCTTCCTTCCTTTTCCCCTTCCTTCATTTCTTCCCTGTTCCCTGCTTCCTTTTCTCCACTGTCCTTCTTTCTTCGGTGGCATCCACACTGGTAAATAAGAGCATCATGATAAAAGGGAGGATCAGGATTTTACAGTCTACAGCTGAGAGGATGTCCCCTCTTTGTGCCCAAGGAGAGACAGGATGGCAGGAAAGATGTCAGCTGCTGGGCTTCAGACCCCAAAGATGAAGCGCTGGTTAAAAGGGCAGCCGGGGTCTCTTGGGACAACAGTGAGGTCCTGCAGAGGCCCCTCGCTCAGCCAGCCTGGCTTTCCTCAAAGGCCGGTTCCTCTGATCTCAGAAGAGTAGTGAGGCCACATTTGTCCAGCTTCAGGCAGGCAGTTCCATGTAGGAGAAAGGTGGCTCAGGGCCCGCCTCTGACAACCCTCAAGCGCTTCTTCTAGAGTGTCCGTGTTTTTAAGAATGAACCAAAAAATTACTAGAAATCACCAGGAAACCCAACTTTCAACACGTGGATTGCTGTTGTTACAATAATGCAGTCACATAATGATTGCCTTCACAGAGAGGAAAAAGAAAAGGCTATTGTGTGCCCAGCGTGGAGAGGTACATCTGTGTGGCTCCCTCTTTCTGGGGAGAGTGTGTGCGTGTTAATGTAGGGCTCCTGCCCTTTTTTGTTCACAACCAGCAGTTGCAAACAGCTGCTGTAAATTATTTTGATTGTCCAGCAACTTGCTGATTTGAGTCTGGCTTCCATGCTGAACAGTGCTACTGGCCTACAGCGAGTCCATTCCCACCCTTCCTCTTCAGTTCAGAGGCAGGGTCGCCCCTCTGATGACATATTGCTCTGCTCACACCCCAGACCTCTGTGTCACTGCTGAAAACACTTCACCCTTTGTGCTGTCCCTCCCATGGCAAGGCCCAGACTGAGCCTCAAGTGTTGGAATCTTCTTGGCTGAAATTCTCAGAGAGCAGAAGTGTCTGGAAACTTCCATTCCCCAGGGGTTGTGTTAAGCCCCGGCTTCTGCATTTCTACCCAGTACCAGGGGATCCCTGTGCTGCTCATCTGGGGACCATATTTTGAGTTTCAAGACTTTAACAAAACTTAGCCAGGGGTGTGACATCTAGCAGGTGCTGGATCGTTATAACTGCTGCGATTATTATTGCTATTGTGATTGCTGTTATGTCCATAATTAATGTCTCAGCCTCATTGTCTCTAAGTGACAGTATCGAGGCCTGTTCCCAGCACAGGGCAAGAAGTCAGGAAGTCAAGAACGGGTGGCACCCACTTGACCCTCCTCCTCCCAATCAATGGTGACAACAGTAAGCAATATAATTTGAACACATTCTGTGCCAGGTCTTGAGCTGTTTGATCTCAACAAATCCTCCTGTTAGCCCCGGGAGGTGGGGGCCTTATTAATTTCCTTTTACATAAGAGGAGACAGAGGATTAGAGAGGTGAGTCCCCCCCCCCCCCCCACATCTAGATATGAGCAGAGCTGGGGTTTTGAACTCAGGCACTTGGTTGACAAAGAGCAGACACATAAGCATTTCTCCATGCTGCCCTGGGGGAGGGGTGACAAAGAGCAGTCTCTTCCAACCCCTGGGCCAGGAGCATCAGGAGCCCAATCTGAGCCCTTCCTATGTCTCGGCCAAGCTTGATACATGGCAGAGGCTCAGTCAGGAACCACGGAATAAATAAATGGGGAGATGGACACCTGCTCTCAATCTGCTCCCCAGATTCCTAGCCATGTACTGGGGCGAGGTCTCCTCTCTCTGCCAGCATTTCCATAACCTGGGCTGCAGGAGAAGAAATTCTGTCTATCCAGCTGCCTCTTAGAAGCCAGAGTCTTTCCCCGTTAAGCCTGGACTCCATCCCCACTCTGGTCCGGAGGGTGCTGGCTGCAGAGGGAAGCTCAGAGCTCAGTAGATGACTGTCGCCTTCAGGTAGAGATGATCAGGGCCCCCTCTTACCACAGAGTGGACATTGGTCCTTGTTTTTTTTTTTGGCTGCTTGAACAGAGCCTAGGGAATCTGCACTGCATGTTCCTCGGGCGTCTGAGACCACCACCCTCATAGGAAATGAGTGGCAGATTCTGCTTCAGCATCTGTTGCCAGCAGCGTGCTGACTGGTGACCCTGGCACTTTTCTGATCAGATGTCCCCAAGCTGAGCTTTAGATGAGCCCGGAGATGCAAGTTGCAGGGATCATGGAGTTTGGGACCCCTCCTCTTCTCTCCCTACCTTTCCTGCAGTCGCTCCAGATGCAAAAGTGTCCAAAGCAAGCCTGGCAGCCATGTCCATCAGCCAGGATGGCAGCAGAGTTTCCAGCAGGCCAGCTCTGTGACTGGTCCCTGGCTTCCCCCTGCCTACTCAGGCATGACACCTTCATTTGTTTGAACTTTATACCTACATATATATGGCACGTATTTAACATGTGTTGTTAACATCTAGTTTTAGAAATAGCTAACATTGTTTTCAAATGAAACCTACATCAATCTTTTTTTAGACCTGAAATTCCTCCTTTAATACCCTAGGGTTGTGACAAGCCATTCCTTCCTGGATTCAAAACTTGATCTAACCTCCAAAGTGAATGACTTGGGACGAGTTAACTTTGCCTCTCTAAGCTCGACTCTCTAATCAGTTAAGTGAGTAACAATATCTATCTTAAAAAATATCTTCAAAGATTAAATTATTTAATGAATTTGAAGCACTAGGCATAAATAGCTTAGCTGGTGGTTGGTTTATTCCACTGAGAATCAGGGCTTGTTTATTATTGCATCAAAACCAAGCCTATCCTGACTGATGCAAAGATGTTAATGAGACTATTGTCATGTATTGACTCCTGTTCCCTCTTGGCCTCACCTCTGATTCTTGTCATGGTTATAGCAAATGTCATACAGTCATACAGCAAGCCTGTGCTATGTGTCACTCACTCCCTACCCTGGGCTGGGTCAAAGCATGGCAGGGGTTGGCTAAAGAAACTGCTTGCTACTTACACATGCAGGACCCAGAATTGCAGGGAAGTTAAGCACCAAGGGATGCAAGAGACTGCTGCATAGAGCTCTCCTTTCCCTTCCCTGTTGGCACCATTCTGATCTGCATTTCATAGGGTCCTGGGGCAGTGAGTACCTGTGGACTGAGCTCCACTCACCCACAGCAACAGCCACCTCCCTACAGAGTCTTTGTCTTGGCTTCTCTTCCTGCACATTGCTCACTCCTGCTCCCAGGGATCCCATCCCAAATAAACTGTCTGTTGGCAAACTTTTGTCTCAGGCTCTGATTTTGGAGAGAATTCTGGTGAAGGCTCTTCTCCAACCTTAATGACGGCTGATTCCCAAATCTTCTGGAGAAGAGCTCCATATGTGAGCACATGAACTACCTTAACTTTAAGCTTGATGCTCCACGAGGAAAGAAATCATGTTCATCATGTTTGCTGGAAAGTGAGCCGGGCACCTGGAAGACACTAGCTCAGGAACCGGGGAACAAATGAACAGCATTTGATATCTCTTGGCCTCTGTTTCTCTGCCAGAACACAGTGATTATGACAGCGACCTCCCAGGGTCGGCCTGAAAACTGAATCAAAGTCATGTAAGCCGTGATCTCAGCGAGCTGTTGAAGTTTTCGGTTGCTATCCTCATCTGTGATAAGAAGTGATAACGGCCCCTGGCTCTCGGGCTGTGGGAATCAGATGCGCAGCACACACCAAGAGCACGTAGCCCATCTCTTCCTGGCTCCCTCCGGACTCATCACTGTCCTGCCTGTGCCACCATGGGGAGCCTGGGGGGCCACTCCTGGGTGTGCAGCTGGCCTGTGATAAACCACCCTCCAATCTGAATCTTATCAGCGGAAGAAATCACCTTTGCCATCCCTCCCTCCAGAGAAAGTGAGACTGAGGGTCCAGGTGCATCCTGCCTCCGTTTTCTCGAGAACAAAGTGTGCCCCAGTGACCCCAATATCTGGCTGGGCTCCTTGGGGCCGGGACTGGGGATTATGCTGTCGGGCCGCATCAGCCCTGACAGGTTGGTTTGGATGTGGATGGAGGTGGGCTAGATAGATTCTGGGGGTCGTGAGACAAGCAGAGATGGGGCTCAGGAAGACATCGGTCCTCCCAGAGGTGACTCTGAGAACATGACAGAGATGTGCTCCAGCCCAGCAGACCTGGGCCTGGGAGCCAGACTTTTACAACAAGATCATTTGAGAGGCGGGTCTGCAGATGCTCCCTCCCGGGGACTTCAGCTCCAAGGCCGTCTTGCTGCGGGCTCCTTGGGCAATCTCTTATTTATGGTAACATGCATTACAGGAAATTTTTATATAAGGCCTTAAAGTGGAGGCAATTTAGGACATTCGATCGCCTTACTCGGCCACTCCCCCCACATACACAGGCGTCCCTCCTGGTCTTCAGCCTTTGCATTTCAGCTGGATGCGAAGGCTGATAATAGCTAAATTACATTGCAAACAGGTGCGGGCCTCCTGGGCTCTGGACAGCTGCCACGGTTATGTGACTGGGGGTGTGCGGTCCGCGGGCTCCAAGGCGGGTCTGCGTCCTCCAGCCTCACACCCTCCAGGGTCAACCTGGGCCCTCGGGAGGGGCACACCAATAGCCCACATGCCGAGTGGGTTTTTCTCCCCTGTCTTTGTTCCCATCTGATTAGGGAGGTGTCGGTTCCCTGGGCCAGCTGGGCAGGGCACTAATAGTAATGGTAATAGTGACATAAACGGACACCACCATACTGTCGCTGCTTGCTACCCTCATTGAGCCTCTGCTAAGGGCTCTGCAGTTCTAGCTGTTAAAACCACCCCAGAGCTTGGGGGCTCAGAGTTGGCCACTCCCCCTCAGTAGCTGCAGGTACACAGCTTGGGCAAGTGACCAAGGCACTCTATGCCTCCGTTTTGCCATCTGCAAAAGGGGGATAAGATGTCTGCTTCAGAGGGCTGTGAAATGAACAGCCTCAATGGTTGGGTTAGTTGAAGTCCTTCCCATCTATTTAGGAGAACAAAGCCCTGAATGTTGGAAGGTTGGACTCTGGGGTTATCTATCAGGTAGGAGTGACAATGACTAAAAGCAGTGACTTACACCAAAAGGATATTTATTGTTGACTAAAATAAGACCAGAGATAACCAGGCTAAGACTGGGACAGCAGCATTAAAGTCCTGGTCCCAGTCATACTTATCCTATTGGCTTTCAGTCCTCATGCTTCTCCTCTTCCAGTGTCAAGGTGGCTGCCATAGCTCCAGACATCACACAGTATCTCAGGAAGGATGGGGCAGAAGGAAAGACTCCTTGGAAAGTGCTGCCTTCTTATTGTTCCCCAAAGGGTATTACAGAGCAATTCCTAGTTGCAAGGGAGACTATGGAAGACTGTCTGGCAAACCAGA
The DNA here is from genome assembly GCF_045843805.1 of Urocitellus parryii. Taxonomy (NCBI): domain Eukaryota; kingdom Metazoa; phylum Chordata; class Mammalia; order Rodentia; family Sciuridae; genus Urocitellus; species Urocitellus parryii. The sequence goes on from NC_135533.1 coordinate 141,878,738, forward strand.
ATAAGATGACAATGATTTGCCTAGAATGAGGATGATTTATTCTTTGGGATTGGGGTTGTCATTTCCTCAGGAAATTAAAAAGGATGACAAGGCAATAAGGTTTTGAGTTGGTAAACAATAATTGGCACAGACCCAATTCTAAGAGTGGAAAGTGTCCAACTTTATTTTCCTCACAAGAGATTTCAGTGTGTGTGTGTGTGTGTGTGTGTGTGTGTGTAAAAGTTAGCTCAGCCCTCACCTGTAATCCCAGTGATTGGGGACGCTGAGGCAGGAGGATTGCAAGTTCAAAGCCAGCCTCAGCAACTTAACAAGGCCCTAAGCAACTTAGTGAGACTACCTCTGAATAAAATATAAGAGAGTGCTGAGAATGTGGCTCAGTGGCTAAGCTATGGGTTCAATCCTAGGTACCAAAGAAAAAATTAGCTCAGTTAACTGGTCAACCCTCCCAATACCAGCCTCAGCCTTTTTTACCTATAAGAGAAGTAAATATGCAGCCACATCAATGTTTATAGCAGTTTAATTCACAGTAGCTAAGCTATGGAGCCAACCTAGGTGCCCTGGAAGAGATGAATGGATAAAGAAAATGTGGTATATATACACAATGGAATATTAGTCAGCCATAAAGAAGAATGAAATCATGACATTTGCTGGCAAATAGATGGACTTAGAGACTATTATACTAAGTGAAATAAGCCAGCCCTAAGAAACAAATATCTTTTTTCCTGATATGTGGAAATTAACCTACAAAGGGGTGGGAATAGAAATAAAGGGAAGAAAGGAGGATGGGAAAAGGAAAGACAGTGGAACAAATTAGACACAACTTTCCTATGCACATTTATGAATACACCACAGTGAATCTCTCTGTCGTGTACATCCACCAGACGGGGGTCCTAATTAGAATCAGATCTATTCCATGCTTGTATAAATATGTCAAAATGGACTCTGTTGTCCTGTATAACTAAAAAGAACCAATAAAAAAGAGGAAGTATCTAAAAACACAGGCTCAAAATTCAAACCAACGTACTTTACATTCCCACTGAGGGCCAGTGACTTTGCTCAAGCGCAGCCAGAATTGGAGGAGAGGAAATGTTGAAGCAGAGCCCTTGAAAGGCTGTTTTAGGATAAAAGTCGTGCTGATGTCGTCAACTTAGCAAAACAGAATCTTGCTGATTGACGCATCTGCCTGTGTCAACGTGTCCTCCCCTCCCCCAGTCCTTCTGCGAAAGTGAACCTGGAGCCAAAGGATCCTATTTAACCTGCGGTGTCGGTGAAATGCCTCCTGCTGTATGTAACCCAAGGACTCCAGAAACAGGAAGTTCACAGGGAAGACCCAGAGCTTTTCTGATCCTTCCCCAAGTTCTCCACAAACAGGGGAACACAGCGTATGCCACGGGGCACGGGGCAAAGAGATTAAAAGGACCCTGTGTGGGAAGTGCTAAGTGTAGACTCTGGGGAGCAAACCCTGGAAGATGTCCTTAGTGTTGGGAGTCACCTGGCTCCAAAGACTAAGTTCCCCATCCCCCGAGAAGAGCCGTCCAATGGTGAGCCCTGCTGTGAGAAACATAAGCATGAAAATGCAAAGTCCCAATTACATAAAAAAGGGTCTCATGGTTTGGGTTACCCACCAACCAGCGTGGCTTTGCCAGCATTCATCCTCACTGTGACCCTGTCAAGACAGTGAGTGGGGGATCGCCTTCACCAATTTCCCCTTTTTTATTTTTTAAATGAAGTAACTTTAGTTCCAGATGGGCTGAACGAATTCCACGACTCAGCAATCTGAACAGGACTGGAAGGACGGAAATAAGGACAAGAATAATTAAAATACTTAAACCACTATTAATTAAAATAGAAAATAAAGTTTTGTTGGAGGCTAAAGAATTTAATTTGGAAACAAAAGTGTTAGCTAATTCTGGAATGGTTGTTTCTGAAATATATGTCTGGCTAATGTCTTTAATTTTTTCCTGTAATTCATCTATATCTAGAGTTAAATTAGTGTTTTTCCATAATCCTCGTAAATGACATTGTATCTGAGACCATGTTTCTTCAGAATAGTTATATGTGTGAGGAGTAACACAAATCCATTTATATCGAGAATGACATTTAGTTGTCATTCGAGTTTTTATGTTTTGAATTTGATTACCAATGTAAAGGACAGCCTCTTCTAAAGCATTAACTCTAGCTTCTAACTTCCTATCTATATGTTCCTGAATCATAAGTGCAGTAGAAATATTTTTTGACAACTGATTTACATGATGAGCAGTATGAACTTCTTTAACTAATGCAGTGGTGGAAGCAACTATGGACCCTATTATACCAATTAATGCTGAAATTCCTAAAATTAAGGTAGCTACAAAACGTTTAGGTCTAATTAAGGCTTGATTAACTAATTCTAATGCTTGTAACCCAGGATCATCATACCAAATAGAATCTAATTTAACAGGCAACATAACATAAGAAGGTTGATGTACAATTAAAATATGATTGGATGTTGATATGCTAGGATCAATACAATTTGTTAATGTACAACCTTCACAAACAACATCATAAGTTTCATCTTCTAATTTTGAAATCTTTAGTGTTCCTTGATTTTTAAGTAATATTGCATAAGGAGATCCTACACAAGCTGTAACAAAATGACTCTCAGGTACTGAAGAAGGCCTACTCATATATATTATGTCTAAAGAAGCCAATAATCTATAAAGTTCTGTATAAATCTGATAATGTTGTTTAATTTTAGTAAAATATAAAGGGGCAATCCATCCATCTGTGTACCATTTTTCTATGGGTTCAAGTGGAACGCTCCTAATAATTCGTATTTGAGGAGTATCCCACGAAGGTGATGATAAAATTTTAGGCGCCTCATATTCAGATTTAGAAATAGAAAAATCATATATTGGAAAAGAGGAATTTTTTGGAAAGATTTTAAATCCTCTTTTAATAAACATACATGTATGCCACATTGGAAATCCAAATTGTCTATCTATTTTTACCCGTGAACGATCAGGTTCTTCACAATCTTGAAACATAGGAGGGGGCTTTACTGATGGCAAATTTTGTTTAAAATCAGGCAAATCTAGAGTTAAAATAGAAAGCATCCAATCATCCATTATATCACTTTTCTCATTTGGAGAATATGTCATAAGAATTCTATAATTAAGTGGTATGCAGCCCACAATTGGAATAATATTATAACTAAAACACAGAGGAGGTAAATGACTATGACCCTTAAAATTAAAATTATGAGTTGATATAGGAGTAATAAAAGAATTAGATTCACCCCCTTGGAGATTAGTATTATTGGTAAATACCTTAATATTTCCTTTTCCCCAAGTAGTGAGATGAAATAAAGGTGGATCAGGATAACATGCCCAATAATATTCAGAAGACACATTGGTTACCTGACAGGCAAGAATAGCTAGCATAGCAACAAACATTTTCTCAGGAGTGCAGGGGTTTGACTGAGTAGAAATAAGTTCTCGAGCTTGATGAGTCAATTGTTTTAATTGTCCCCAAGTTGGTAATTCTGCAAATCTTGTAGAAGATGATCGTCTGAATAAGGATTGAGGGTCATCAAAGCTCATTCAGGAGAAAGATGGAATCAAGGTAGTCATCAAATCTTCCTCAGGAACCGTGGTCAATGGTGAGGCGTGTCGGAGACTCGGAGGGCACGATCTGTTCCGCTTTCTGGTCCGGAGGCTGGACATAGGGTCGAATCAGTCTGTCAGGAATCCAAATGGGGGAATCAGCGTCCTGTGGGAAGACACAAGCATATCCTCGCCCACAAGTTAGTAATACATCAGGTCCTTTCCATTTACCTGTCAAAAGATCTTTCCATTTTACCAAGGGTTTTGCTGATATTTTTTCATTTTCCCAATGTCTTAACATGGGAGCTACTCCTTTATAATCACAATTAAGCTGATTAATCACAAACAAAGCATGTTGTAAAACATGATGAGGAGAACTATATTTATATTCTCCTTCTTGAAGTTTAGTAATTTGAGCTTTCAATGTTTGATGAGCTCTCTCAACTATAGCTTGTCCTTGAGGATTATAAGGAATTCCTGTAGAATGAGAAATTTTGAACATATCACAAAATTTCTTAAAAGCATTTTAAGTGTAAGCTGGTGCATTATCTGTTTTTAATGCTTTAGGCATTCCCAAATATGAGAAACAAATAAACAAGTGTTGTACTACGTCTTTGTATGCTTCCCCAGTTCTTGCTGAGGCAATAATCACATGAGAAAAAGTATCAACAACAACATGAACATAACTTAATTTTCCAAATGAAGGAATATGAGTAACATCCATTTGCCATAAATCATTAGGTCTTAAACCACGAGGATTAACTCCCATGGGTAAAGTTGGCAATAATGATGGACAGGTTTGACAATTTTTGACAATAATTCTAGCTGATTCCCTAGGGATATGAAATTGTTGTCGAAGGGCAGAAGCATTTTGATGATGTAAAGCATGACTAGCTATAGCTTCCTGAACAGTAAGAATTTGGGGTCTGGTTAATGAATCTGCCAATGCATTGCCTTGTGACAATTCTCCTGGTAAGTTAGAATGTCCTCGAATATGCCCTATAAAATAAGGATGTTGTCTATCTAAAATTAACTTCTGTAAAGAATTTAAATGATGAAAAATTGTAGCTTATGTTGAGGAAGAGAAGCTGTTTCTATATGAGGAAAAATTTTCACAATATACTGAGAATCAGTATATAAGTTAAACATTTGATCTTTTAATTGGGTAAAAGCCATAATTACAGCTATTATTTCTGCTCTCTGAGCAGAGGTTTCTTCTGTCTGTTGAACATAGGTTTTATCATTAATAACTAAAGATGCTCGTCCATTTGAGGAGCCATCAGTGAAGACTAAAGCTGCTGGTTGAGGTAAAGGTTCAGAAGAAAATAATTTTGGAAAAATAACAGGGTTATTCTTAACTAAATATAACAAAGGGTGAGATGGCAGATGAAATTTAATATGACCACAATATCCCTGTAAAGCTATTTGCCAATCTTCAGAATGTTCCATAAGTGTATTTAATTGATCTCTGGAATAAGGAATCACCAAATTATGCATTTCTTTCCCAAATAACTCTTTACTTCTATGTCTTCCTTTTATTATTAATAAAGCAATCACAGTAGGGTATGAGCAAATAACCTTTTTAGAAGTAACCGGCATATGAATCCATTCTAAAGGACCTGACTGCCATAATACTCCTGTGGGTGTATGAGGAGTAGGTAAAATAAGAAAATCCCAAGTTTGAGTATAATCAACTCTTTGCAATTGTTGTTTATTAATAGCTTCTTCTACCTTATTTAAAGCCAATTTAGCTTCTTCTGTCAAAATACGAGAAGAACGTGGGTTAGAATCTCCTTTTAAAATATCAAATAAGGGTTTAAGATCTGCAGTAGTAAGTTTCAAAAAAGGACGAATCCAATTAATATCTCCTAAAAGTTTTTGAAAATCATTTAAAGTTTGTAAATGATCAATCCTTAATTTTAAATTTTGATGGGAAACAGTTTGAGTATTTATAATTCTACCCAAATAATTGTAAGGAGGTGATTGCTGAATTTTATCTGGGGCAATGATTAGACCAAAATTTTGTAAAGACTGTGTCACCATTAATAATATATGATGAAGCAACTGGACATCTTTATGAGCAATTAATATATCATCCATATAATGAATGATATAGGCATCTTTATATTTATCTCTTATTGGTTGTATTGCTAATGTAACATATTTTTGACAGAGAGTAGGACTATTTTTCATACCTTGAGGCAACACCTTCCATTGAAAACGTTGATATGGCCGTTTTAAATTCACAGAGGGAAGGCTGAAAGCAAACCTTTTTCGATCATCAGGGTGTAATGGAATAGTAAAAAAGCAATCTTGTAAGTCTATTACCATAACATGGAATCCTTTAGGGACAGCTACTGGAGAGGGGAGTCCTGGTTGTAAGGAACCCATATCCTCCATGGTAGCATTTATAGCTCTTAAATCTTGTAATAATCTCCATTTACCTGATTTCTTTTTAATAACAAATATAGGAGTGTTCCATGGACTATTAGAAGGTTCTATGTGTTTTAGATTAAGTTGTTCCTTAACCAATAAATCTACAGCCTGTAATTTTTCTGTTGTTAAGGGCCATTGTTCTATCCATACAGGCTCATCATTTTTCCAAGTTATTTTATCTGCTGTTTCAACAATGGCCCCAATTAAAAATCCTGTTGAGCTTCTTCTACAAGAGCAGTACAGAGAGAAACTCCCATTTTAAACATTATATCTCGGCCCCATAAAGTAAAAGGAAGAGAAGGAATAACATATGGCTGAAAAGTTCCTGAATTTTTGTCATCAGCCCATTTAAGTATTTGAGTGCTTTTTGCTACATTAGTAGCAGTTCCAAGTCCCATAAGTGTTGAGGGAGTTACTGTTGTAGGCCAGGTTGAAGGCCAATCTTTTCCAGCTATACAAGTCACATCTGCTCCTGTATCTAATAAACCATCAATTATTTTTCCCTGAATCTCTAGTTTTTTCATAGGACGAGAATTTTGAATTTTTTGAACCCAAAATGCCATATCACTAGAGCCAAATCCTTTTGTTTGTCTTTGTCATTTGAAATAGTTTGGTTTCCGATAGATAAATAGGGGAGTAGCAAAATTTGAGCAATTTTTTGCCCTTTATGAATAATCAAAGTCTTCCGAGATGAGGGTTCTATTAAAATCTTAATTTCTCCAGTAAAATCAGAATCAACAACTCCAGGAATAACTCTGATTCCCTGTAGGGAAGCAGAGCTTCTTCCTAGAATAAGACCAAAAGTTCCTTTAGGTAAAGGTCCATAAATTTTAGTAGGTATAGCTAGAACAGAAGAATCTGAGGGAATAACTAATGATTCTGAAGATGCCAAATCTAATCCTGCTGAATCTGGTGTGGCTCTTAATAAAGCCCTTATAGCATATCCTGTTGAAAAAGATTGTTGATGACCTCTATTATTTAAGGGGCCCGAGGAGGGCCCCATTACCAGTTTCCCGGTAATGGATTGGCAGTCATTTGTGGAAATTTTTGAGGCATTGGTCCATCCTCCAAAAGTCTCCCATCTTTATGAAATTTAGAGCGACAGTCCTTTGCCCAGTGAAAACCCTTATTGCAACGTGGGCATAAAGTTTTGGGTCTAGGTATCTGATTAGAAGCTATGTTTCCTTTATTTTGAGAATTTTTATTAGGACAAAATTTACTAAAATGACCTGTCTGTCCACAAGAAAAACAGCTTTGATTACCTTTATTTTGTTCTCTGTTTTGAAGCCCTTTAAAAAACTGAGCATTTGTTTGTCCCCGTAATGCTGCAGCTATGGCTACACCTTGCAAATATGAGGGTGATACATCAGCACAAACCTTAACAAAATCAGATAAATTTCCTGTCTTTCTAATAGGTCTTAGGAGTGTCTGACATGCAGTATTTGCATTTTCAAAAGCTAGTTGTTTAATTATAATTTGTGCAGCTTCATTATTTGTTATAATTTTTTCCACTGATTCTTTTAATCGAGACAAGAATTCCTCAAAAGGTTCTTCAGGCTTTTGTTTTATAGTACTTAAGCCAGAAGTTTTAACTCCTTTATTTTCCAATTGTCTCCAAGCATTAACTGCTAAATCTGAGCACTGGATCAAGGCAGGATGAGGCAGATGTAATTGATCACTTGGTTGAGCCCAATCATTTTCTTCCATTAACATATCAAGAGTGACTTCACTATTTATAGATTTATTATATCGAGAGCGTTCTTTAGCTCTATCTTCATAATCTGTTTTCCATAATAAGAATGTTCCTCCAGGGAGACAAGATTTTGCAGTAGCAAACCAATCATATGGAGTCATCCATCTAGTGGCAATAATTTCTACTATCTGTAAAGTATAAGGAGAAGTGGGCCCATAATCATGAACAGACTGTTTTAATTCTTTTAAAAGTTTTAAAGGAAGGGGCTCCCATTGAGGCGTATAATTTTCATCATTTGAATCAAAAGTGATAGGGAGAGTAAAACTTAAATCTCCAGATTGTAGAGCCTCTTTCATAGCTCCTTTAAATCCTACATTCCGTGGAGGAGGTGGTAAAGTATTTTTCACTTTGGGACCCGATTTACTTTTGGTAGAAGATCCGCAAGAATGTGTACTTATGGGGGCAAAGAATTCTTCATTATAATATTTAGTAGCTGCTTCTTCTAAATTATCTTTATTTTCTAAACAAGACTGATCCTCTTCCTCATCTTTTTTTAGGACATAAGTTTCACTTCTAGAGTCCTTCCTTAGGGGAGTTTCTTCAGTAGGGACAGTTAAGTTAATCTTATTTAGGATTTCAGCTTCTTGAGCTGGATCTAACATATCTTTTAAGAGATTCCATAATGCTATAGCATCTACAGGCATATTTTCTGGCCCATAATTAGAGTAAAATGCTCTTAAAGCTTCTCCTATTTTCATCCATGTTTTTAGATCTAGGGTTCCTTCTTCTGGGAACCAAGGACAACATTCCTGAATGAAATGAAAAAAACCTCTGTAATTGTGAAGTGGGAACCTGAACTCCTTTTTTTCTAAGCATATGTTTAACAATATCAATGAATAATCCTTGTTCCTTGGATTCTGTACTTCCCATTTTTCTTTTACCTAATTACCCACTCTCACCTGTTCTGCTAACAGGGGGCTCGCGAAACCCACGGGTCATGTCCTATCCACTCCGAACACAAGGGGGCAAATGCCGAGGGGGCTTACCTTCAGGTGCCAAGGGGGCTCACCTTCAGGTGCCCAGAGGATTACCTTCAGGTCCCTGGCTCGGGCGCCAACTGCCGGGGGCCAGCCCCGGCAGGGTCCAGGGAGTCCCGAAGGAGGAGTGGTGTCGGCGAAATGATGAGACAGGAGTCGTTCCCTTTGAGCAATCTTCAGAGAGAGAGCTAAAGCTGCTTTCTCTGGGTCCCCTTTTATTAAAATTTTTCTCATCATTATAGATTCACAATACGTCATTGATTATATAACTTAAAACTTTGCCAAGACATGACATTTCCTTAACCATGATTGAGAGCACACAGATCTACATTCTTCCAGGATATGACCCCCAGCCATACAATCATCAAAGTACAGAATCATCAATAAAACATGTCACCAATTTACATCCTTCAGATTTTCCCAAGATTTACTATTTTTCCCAAGATATGTTATTTCCTTATTAACTAATGCCAAACTACGTAACCAGACTCTAAGTTTCTTAATTAATCATTAACCTAAAGTACACCTGCACTTTATTTTTAATCTAAAATTCCCATCTAAAAAAATCCCTTTAAATCTTATATTTAAAATGTCCTGAAGTTTATGAATCATCCTTAAAGCATATCAGAAACCTATATAAGTAAAGACTTAATAATTTCTAAACTTAAGAATCTAAATAAAATAATATTTTTAACATTATTCTAAAACTGTGTCTTATAAAGCTATTTTAATTAATTCCTAAATTTATTCTCATAATACTGGTTGAGCTGCTTTCTCAGAGAGATTCTTTTGTTTCTCAGTCAAGGTACACTAGTTCTCAAAGAATTTGTTTCTCAGTCAAGGTACACTAGTTCTCAAAGAGTTTGTTTCTCAGTCAAGGTGCACTAGTTCTCATAGAGTTTGTTTTTCAGAGAATGATTGTTGTCTGTTATTAGGTTTGTCCACAATGTACTAAGATAGAAGAATAGCCTTTTATTTTGTCCTTGATATGCTGAGGGGTGGGTAGCAGAACAGCTTCCAAGGCATGAACTACCTGTTCTGTTCTAGCCATCTGAAATTTAATTTGTTTGGCATTTAAAATACTCATGCCTCCTGTGAGAAACATAAGCATGAAAATGCAAAGTCCCAATTACATAAAAAAGGGTCTCATGGTTTCGGTTACCCACCAACCAGCGTGGCTTTGCCAGCATTCATCCTCACTGTGACCCTGTCAAGACAGTGGGAGAGCGGCTTTGCCAACACTTTTTCTCACTGTGACCCTGTCAAGACAGTGAGTGGGGGATCGCCTTCACCACTGCTGGCTCCCATGATCCTTACCCACCAATCAGAAAGCACCCCATGCCAACTGTCAAACCCTTCAACCGTTAAACTGTCAAACCACCCCTGGCTCTATAAATATGCAGAGATGTTCCATAATAAACGAGGAATTTTCTCCAACAACGAGCCTTGTTCGTTCTTTCACTTAGAGCTCAGCATCTGGCTGGGTGAGCTCCTTTCCAAGACTGAGCACCTGTTGCCACTCACCACCCTCCTGTTTCTACGGAGCTCGAGGCTGGACTTGGTGCAGAGGACACTTGGGTGTGTGCTGGGGACGGAACCAGGGCCTTGTGCCTGTGAGGCAAGCGCCCTCCCAACTGAGCCCGACCTCCAGCCCAGAGGGCACATTGACCTCGTAGGTGACTGGACTTATTTGGCTAATTCTCCTACCACACCCTAGGAACGGAGGATCTGAAGAAGGCAGCGTCTCCTACTTCAAGGAATTCATGGTCTCGGTCGGGTGCAGTCTCTGAAAAAACACCTGCACGTCGCCTGGAATCTTGTTGGTAATTCAGTCCTGTCCCCATTCCAGGAGCCACCCAGTCAGGAGTCTGTGGGGTGGTGTCAGCACTTGGCGTTTGACAAGCCCTCCGGGGGCTTCTGATTGCTTCAGTTGGAGAACATCGACTAGTGGGAGAGAGGCAGATGAAAAATATGATTATTTTTGGTGGTTCAGGCCAATCCAGGGACCCTGGGAACAGAGGCAGGAGGGTGGCCCCAACTTGGGGGTTTTATAGGGGGGTTGGGGCATGAGCTGAATCAGGAAGTACAGATAATGAAAAGGCCCCTTTCCTGGAAAGGGGAGGAGTCCCGGTCTCCCAAGTGGCTGTGAACTTTAGGGTGAGGAGGGTATTCTTGAGTGGCAGGGAGGGTGGCAGGAACATCTGGTCTACCTGGGTGTCATCGTGAGGAGGTGGCAGGGGGTCTTCCCCACTGGGGAGCCTTGCAGGTTAGAAGAGCAGCGCCTAGTTCCTTGTGGACCACGCAGCACCCTGGGCGTCCTGGGAGGCCGAGGGTGGAAGGGACCGTGGCTTACCAGAAGGTGGGAGGTAGCAGACGCCTGCAGAGTCCTGTCTCTAGAGTGAGGATGTTGAAGGTAAAGTGAAGAATAGCTTTGTCTGTGGGTGGGAGGAGATCAGGGTAAGGATTCAGGGCAGAGCAAGTTAAAAAAGAGAAAGGGCTGCCATAATGCTTAGAGAACTTTCTGGAAGAGTGTCTGGTGAAGGGAGGCTTTTTTGACAAGGCTCAGGTACAGTCCCCAGGGTCCCCCGGGCAGCCCTTTCTCTAGCTTGCAATGAGCTCCAGACACATTCGGAGGGAGAATTCAAGGACTACGTGCCTCAGGAAGAAACCAATAAGACCTCTGCCCATGAACCCACGGTGCACCGTGTTGGTAGACTCGTCCTGATGTTAGAAATGAAAAGATGGGAGAAATCGGACATGTTTCAACAGGTGAACTGCAGCCGTGAGCTTCTTAGAAGCCAGAGCGGGAAACCATCCTCCCCTGGGTCTGAAGAATTTGATTCCATTTTAGGAGTGTAGACTCTTAGAGCTGCGAGAGCCTGAAGCAGGGTCTGTGGATGGACCGACATTTAGGGCCAGACAGTTACTCACTGTAGAGGGCTGGCCTATGCCCACTGGGTGCTGATGGCACAGCCCCCTTGTCCAGCTGTGACAGCCAGACGTGTCTACCAAAGGTGACCAAGTTCTCTAGGGGCAGAGGTTTCTTGGTGAGGACCCTCGATTGGAGGCCTATGTCCATTCTCTCTGATGCTCAGCTCATCACAGGTGATTTTGCAGGTGGTGAAACTGAGGCCTAGATAGGTCCCCAAAGTCCACTTAAGTTAAGTCACCCTAACAAGACACCAAGGAGCTGTTATCACGGGACATTTTCTTCCCACGCCTGCATTCATTCTTTCCTTCAAGAACCTCCCTCCCAGAGGGCACTGAATCCCACCATGTGAATTCTAGGAGCCAGTAGGGGGTTCTCCAGGGTCATGCTGCTCCAGGAGCAAGGGAGCTGGACGTCCATCCAGCAGCTCCCACAAGCCCTTGGTCAGCACTTCTCTGTTAATCTCCCAATGGGCAAACCCTACCGTAACTAAACCCAAACCCAAATCCCCCAATCCCCAGGATAATAAAACAAGGAGTTAGGGCCTGACAATAGGAAGCAGAGCCAGCCACACCAGAGCTGTAGTGAATACCTTGGGGTTCCAAGAGCAAACAAGGCGTGGCCCCTGTTCTCGTGAAGTTCATCATACAGAGAGGGAGGCAGGCACCGACCACTCCATGAAATGTCAGGTCACACAGAGGCAACACTACAAAGAACAGGTGTGTGAAGCTCAGGGTGTAAGTAGCCAAGAACTCTTCCATAGTCCCTGTTGCCACAGAAGGGACATTTGAGCTGGAATTCACAGACCAAGGGAGCAGAGAGAGGAACAGCATGTGCAAAATCCCTGTGGCACTAGGTATAGCAGAAGCCAACTGGAGGGCTGGGAAGCAAAGAGAGAGGGGTCCAGTTGTAGATGTGGCCAAACCTTGAAGTCTGTGTTAGGAGAGCCACGGGGAACCTTTGAGTATTTTAGGCAGAGAGAGGCCAAATACAGAGAAATATTTTGGCTGTTATAAACAATAAGTAGATGTGGGTGGCAATAGTGGAAGCAGGGAGACCCAGGTGCTCAGGGGTCCCTTCCACATACCAGATGGAAAATGGTAAAGGCAACTAGCAGGTGTGCAGGACATTCTTCTAGACTCTAGAGAGCTTTACCAAGATGTCACGCTACCCTCATAATCCAACCAGGAGGCAGGCGCTCTTATTTCTCCCCATTTCAAGGAGGGAAAGATGGAGACTCCAGTCTTCACGGAAGCAGTGGGTTCCTAACTCTCCAGCTCAGACTAGGAGAGCAGTAAAGGAGAGGGAAGGGGTGGGAAATGCTTTTGGGTGACTCTGATGCCACACTCTTTCATTCATCGAACGCATGCTGGTTCAAAGCCCGCTGCCTGCTGGCCATTCCTCAGGGAGCTTGTCCTCGCCACGAAGCTGCCTACCCCTCTTCCTGACGTCCCTTTTAGGTAGGTCTTGTGGTGACCCATTTTACAGATGAGAATATGGAGGCTCAGAGAGATGAGATCATCTGACCCTAAACATTAAGACACAAGAGAATATCCTCCAGGTTCAGTCTCAGGTTGATCCAGTTCCCAAACGCATATTGTTTCTTTGTCCAACTCCACAGTCCCCATCAAGACCTGGCCCAGCCTGGGAAGTCATTTGCTGCAGGCCAGGAGGGGCCTGGGAGGTCTGGGAGGTACTGAGTGTTGACATAGGGTCTCTGACAGGCATGGTATATAGTTTTAATTAAGGTTGTAAGGGGTGAAATCTGAGAACTCGGGTGGGTGGCCTGCGGGTCCTTTGACTTTCCGATGCACTATCTTCCAGATCCACAGGATGAGTACCTGGTCGAGTCCTGGAATGTTCCAGAATCAGGACTCCAGAGATGCAATCCCCTGTTAAATGTAGGTGGAGATGGACTGTGTGAAACCCAGAGCAGGGGCTGGGAGAGTGGGTTGGACCCAAGCCCGTTCCTCCTGCTTCTTTCATTAAATAGATTACTTTGGAGCTGGGTATGGGTTTTCCAGGTGCAGAAGTTATTGGTCCCCTGGAGCTAGGGCACGACCCAGTTCTCAGGAACTGCCCTGTGTGTCTGGAGACCAGCTGGGGTCTCCTTAAAAGAGCCCTGGGCTGAGGAACAGGGGCTGGACTAGGTCCAACTGGGCTCCTCAATTTTTGGGGGGTGACTTTTCCTATTTCCCCCCTCCCCCTCCCCCACTCCCCTTTGTTTCTTCCAGAACTTTCCATTCCATGCCCTTATTTGGAGGCACTTGGACTCGCCATTGGGGACACTCAGTCACAACAAGTCTCAGGCAGACTCCCACTAGAGCTGCCGTCCTGGCACCTCTAGCCCCTGATGCCCTCTTGCATCTGCTCACGATCACCCCCTCTTGAATTTGTGGGTGCAGTGCATCTCCACCTACATTTAACACAGGATTGCATCTCTGGAGTCCTGATTCCGGAACATTTCAGGACTCGACCAGGTACTCATCCCGTGGACCTGGAAGATAGTGCATCGGAAGGTCAAAGGACCCACAGGCCACCCACCCGAGTTCTCAGATTTCACCCCTTACAACCTTAATTAAAACTATATACCATGCCTGTCAGAGACCCTATGTCAACACTCAGCACCTCCCAGACCTCCCAGGCCCCTCCTGGCCTGCAACAAATGACTTCCCAGGCTGGGCCGGGTCTTGGGGGGACTGTGGAGTTGGACAAAGAAATAATATGCGTTTGGGAACTGGATCAACCTGAGTCTGAACCCTGAGGATATTCTCTTGTGTCTTAAGTGTTTAGGGTCAGATGATCTCATCTCTCTGAGCCTCCGTATTCTCATCTGTGAAATGGGGCACCACAAGACCTACCTAAAAGGGACGTCAGGAAGAGGGGTAGGCAGCTTCGTGGCGAGGACAAGCTCCCTGAGGAATGGCCAGCAGGCAGCGGGCTTTGTACCAGCATGTGTTCCATGAATGAAAGAGTGTGGCATCAGAGTCACCCAAAAGCATTTCCACCCCTTCCCTCTCCTTTACTGCTCTCCTAGTCTGAGCTGGAGAGTTAGGAACCCGGCAGGCAGGGCTGAGCGGGAATCTGGACCCAGGTCTGTCTGGTTTGAGCCTCTGTCCTCCCAGGATGCAGGTCACCAGCTCTGGTCCAGCTGGGTCCTGGGCACGCCTGGCCAGCGCTCACAGAAACAGCTTTTCCAGAACCCTCTGGGCAGGACGCCTGCTTTCCCCGAGAACCCCGTTCTGCGCTGGACGGGACAGGACGGGGCACACATGCAGAGCACACGCAGCTGACACTACCCAGCCCGTCTTGGCACAGCTGCGGGGAGAGGGCGTTCACGTTTTAATGGCTGGAGAATCCCCAAAACAGCATTTTGTGACACAAGAAGATGACATCGCTGAAGGCAGAGAGGGCTGGAGCTGCCCGGCTGCTTGCTCGCCCACCGTCTTCTGTTCTGAGTGCAAAGCACGGAGCTGGGCAGCTTGGCACTGCCACCCACCACACAGAGCCTCGCCACCTGCCCTCCATGGAGGAGCGTCCCACCCTGGGCTGCGACATGTCTGCGTGGGTCAGCGGGGCACTGAGCACCTAAGAAACGCCAACACCCAGGGGTTCTGATTGGGCTGGTCTGGTGGCACCGGAGCCCAACTTTTTACAAGTCCCTGAGGCCACCTTGATGCCCAGCCAGGCTCCGAGAGGCGGGGGCTGGAGGGGCGTACAGGAGGAACTGTGCTGAGGCTGGAGGCCTGCTGTAAGACCGACCGTGACAGAAGACTGGGTTTGCAACCATGTCATGTCCCCAGCGTGTTCAGTGACACGACAAGCAGCGCCCACCACATCAGTCCAAGGATATCTGCCTCTGCTCTGTAACCCCAGATGTCAGCCCACACCCAGCCTGGATCTACCAAGTCCCCGACCCCATGGCAGCTAAGCCCACGGAAGGTGACCACAGCTTTTCACTACGCAGGAGGGTTTGAGCTCTTCCAGGTACGACACCGTCACAACTTCCTCGTGCTGACACCTCCCCTGGTCACACCTCCTTCACTTGCACAGGAGACATGTGTGGAATAGCAGGATGGGCATCGGGGCCCCATGACAGATAAGGAAACCCGGGCTCCCAGGGGTTCAGCCACCAACAGGGACTTCACCTCTGTAACTTTCTCTTCTCCATCTCTTAAGTGGAGGTAAACTTCCACCTGGGGGGACTGTCACTTACATATAAAAAGGGTTGTGTGGGAACTCAGCCTGGCCTTTAGCACAGAGTCTTCCTGGGAAGAAAAAATAAAGGTGGCAGGTCTTACAGGGTGGCACTGTCGGTGGGGTGGGGGGGAACATGTGGGGCCAGTTTTGGTTGTTGCAATGACCAGGAATACTCCTGGGTTTACTGGGCAGCAGCCATTCCCCCCAGATGCCCTAGATGGCCCATGCCATCCGCACCTCACTCGGAACCTCGGAGCCTCAAAGCTCGCTGCTGTCCCCTCTGCTGACAAAGCCCCTTCCCACAGACTCACCAACCCCAGCTGTCCTGCATGTTGAAGGACATTCAGCAGCACCCCTGGCTCCTGCCTAGAGGCCAGCAGCACCTCTCAAGCCATGACAACCCTAATTGTCACCACATGTCCCTGACAAGTGGCCCGGCGGTTGACCACTGCACCCCAGACTGTGGCCCCCTTCCGCTCTCTGGTACCAACAGGCAGGAAGACCAGGCCCAGCCCTCCCAGGCAGAGGGGCTTCAGACGGCTGGGGGACGGAGCTGCTGCCGGGTCCTTCTGGGTGGAAACAAGAGCGACACATGGTCTCCTCGTGCTGTGCCAACATTCTCCGGCTGTGTGTGCGTGGCAAAGCACCCCCACGGGCCCTCGGTGGAGGCAGAGTGTGTCCCCATCACCAGGTACCTGCCTTCTGGTGTCGCTGACAGTTTTTTTCATACTTAAAAACAGAACGAAACCAACCAAACAATGAATTTTAAGCCTCTTAGGTGAAAGGCAGCGATTCCCAGCGCCCCACAGGCCCCTGCCTGGGCGCACAGTGGCACTGTGTCTGGCAAAACGCACGGGGACGATTTATGTTATGGATAGAGAAGAATCTTCAGGGAAGGAGGAAGCAAGTGTGTCCCTCTGCACTTCAGTTAAGAAGGGGAGGAGAGGGAGAAAGGGAATGAGAGAGAGAGAGAGAGAGAGAGGGAGAGGGAGGGAGAGAGTGGGGCATCGTTGATTGGAGTGCCCCGCTCCTGCATCCTGCTTCCCTGGCCTGAGCACTGGCTCCTGCATCCTTCACCAGGGCCCAGCTCCCACCCCAGGGGCTGCAGCCAGGCAGCTGGGAGCCCTGAGCAGTCACCTAGCTGATCTCTGACAAGGCTAAACGGTTGTTTGGATGGATCCTCTCTCCTCCCACCTCCCCAGCTGCCCGAAACCTCAAATAAAATGAATTAAATAAAACACAGACACAATTCCAGTCTTTTCCCACTCCCTTCTCTAGTGGGAGTCAGAAAAATGCTAATGACGCTGGGCTGGGAGGCCTGAGCTGTTTTCTTTCCCTTCTGCCTCCTCCCCCTGGTGGCAGGCTGGCCTGGCCATTATTCCTCTGGCTGCCATAGGTGTCTTCAGCCAATCGGAGGCGATGGCAGCCGCTTGCACCTTGCTGACAGCTGCTGTCAAAACACTCTCACAAGCAGCAGCTCGATAATAACTCGAAAATGAGATACAAATGAATGGCTCCTCCTGAGTGGCCGCGCCGTCCTGCAGCCCTCTGGCTCTGGGTGCGGCAGGGACCTCGGGGATGCGTAGAGAGGCTGCAGCAACCCTGGGGATGCGGGTTGAAAACCCACAGACCAACTGGCCAGATGCGGACTACTCTGCCAGGAAGATGCCCTGTCCCTTGGAGGGGACGCTGGGACTTGGGGGCTGGTCTGAGGTCATCCCCCAAGGGATGTGGCCACCCCAGGATGCAGCTGCTGAGATAAACCTTTGCCAGGAAACAGCCCTGGGGGCCCCTGAGGGCCAGTGTGGGAGGCCCTACCCAGGACACCCTGGCCCCGCCTGCCCCTCCCACTGCCCACTGCTGGCTGCTGGCTGTTTCCTGTCAAGCCAACTCTTTTCCAGAGTCTTGGGCTGTTTCTCCCACAGGGAGGTCCACACTAGCTCAACATGTTCCCAAAGGCACAAAGCAGCACCTGGAGCACTGAGCCAGCGCATCAGCACTCCTCCGCGGTTCCGGGATGGAGAGGGCTGGGCTGGAGGCGGCGGGGACTCAGACTCAACATCATGGCTGGGCCAGGAGTGTCCGCTGGAGAGGGAGGAAGGGCACAGTGCCCTGCAAACAGCAGTGCGCACTCCACACGTGCACACAGTGCCCATCCAGGTTAAGGGACACTAAAAAAATCCACTGGTGCTTTTCTCCTCTGATACGCAGATGGCTCAGGGCTGGAGGGGCTGCTGAGCCAAGGTGGTGGCTCAGGCCGGGGTGGAAAGCCACAAAGGGATGTCATGCACATTTCAGGCCACAGAGCACAACTGTCCCAGGCTCCTGGTGAAAGGAAAGTGACCACAACACTCAGAGCAACCAAGAGATCTTTATTGCAGCAGTGCAACAGAGAAGAAGAGAGAGAAAGAGAAAGAGAAAGATAGATGGGGGGGGGGGAGCGCGCGCAAGAGAAAGAGAATGCAAGACAGAGCAAGAGAGATAGAGAAAGCAAGAGAGGGAGGGGCCCGGCAGGAGGGAGTTTTTATAGCCCAAATCTAATGAGTTCTCTGGGTCTGCAAGCTGCCTTGTTGGCACAAGGGGGTTTACTTGTTCGGCCTTGAGCAGGGGGTTGAGTGTTCAGCCTTGAGCGGGGGCTTGGGCGTTTGGGCTTGAAGCAAATAGTTGATAAAGAACCAGACAGAGGGTTTGGAGGGCAGGTCATCCTGCAGCTAACTTTGTTTGGCATGCCCTGCAGACAGCTTACTCAGCCTGTCCTACACCTAACACCTGGGGCCACAGCTCTTCACAGGCCTCCCTCCTGCTCCCTCCTGGCCTCGCTGCAGGGAGCCTCGACCCCTCCATCTCTAGGTTGGGTCAACATTTGGCTTACCTGGTTTGCGTGTGATAATGGGCATGCTGAGTGACTGGGCCTACATCACTGAGTCTACTTTACACAGTGAGCTCCCCTAAAGGACGCTGCAGGCCACAGTGGCTCACTCCAGAGCCGAGCTGGCAGTCCAGTGCTGCAGGGGAAAGGCCAGAGCCCCTTGCAGCCTGCGGCCATGGGAGCGGTCAGCTGCGTGGAGACCCCCGCTCCTGAGCCAGGGCAGGAATGCAGGGTGCAGCCTGGCATAGGCCGGGCTCTCACCTCACCAGCTAGGAAACCCCGGAGACCTCCAGTGAGTCACCTCCCTCTCCCAGCGCTGTCTCCCATCTGTGAGGTGGTGACACTATCCCTGCTCCCCATGGGAAGCAGGTGGGTGGGACGCCGGGGCTTCGCCTGCTGGGGCTGGGAGCGGCGTGGGTCCTTGTTCAACTTCCCAAACTCTCCAGCATGAGACTAGTTCCAGGAGCAGCAGAAAGAGTTTTAAAGAGCAAAACTGACTTGCTAACAGGGAAAGACTCGGGGCTCTGCCGTGAGCCAGAGAGCCCTGGAATGACAGAAAGTGCCAGGCCAAGTCCCGACAGCTCGGTCCTGTCCATCCTGGATGCCTATAAAGGGCCGGCTTGGAGCTGGAGGCTGGGCTGCAGGCCTGGGGAGAGGACACCAGGAGTGGAGCAGGGCTGAGAGCCAGCCGCTGGGTCTGAGTCTGCACCACACAGTTCAGGACACAGGCCTGCCCTGGCCACCATGCTCAGGTGACACACAGCTGTCCTGCCCGGAAGAAATGCTCTCCTTCTGGTGCGCAGGTGCGTCCTTGCTGGGGGGCAGCTGCTAGAGGAGCAGTACAGGGCAGGCCAAGGGGCCCATGTGGGCTGTCACTGGGGAGCGCTTCCCGCTGGCCTCATTCCCCCAGGTGCATGCAGGTGTGCTCACCTGGTGGGCACCTCCATCACCCGGATTCCTGACCCGTCTCCTCTTCTGGATGGAAGCCTCTCCCCTCCTGTCATGCCAAGACTGAGAAGCAAGGGGCCTGGTCATGCTGCCCTGGCCAGAAAGCCTCCAGCCGGTGGCACTGCCTCCCCCAGGGCTCGCTTCCCCACGCACAGCCCCCCGTTGGTGTCACCCATGAAAAGCCCCCACCAGAGGATGGACCTGGACCCAAGGCCACGTTCCTGATACCACAGCCCACATCCGGAGTTGAGCTTCTGCAGAACAGCATCGCCTGTCACACTAAAATAATGCCATTGATTTGAATTTTATTATTTTAAATTCTGTTTATATTTAACTTGGAAAGTGTTTTGCGATTATAGTCCTCAAAGAACAAGAGCTCAGGCTGCCAGTGGACTCCAAGTTCCACATTTGTCCATGGGTGAGTAACGTCATGACAAGAATATTGACACTGTCACGTGGAGCGGACCCATTTAAAGGGGTCTTTCCACACTGCTCCAGTCTGAGATGCTGAGCTGGCTGTGGCCACAGGAGGTGCCCCAGCTCGAGTGGAGCTCCCTCCCGGAGGGACAGGGAAGCAAGGTGACTCTCCTGGGGTCACCCGGCCTCACTGAGGGGTGGCAAGGCTTGGCCCTGGTGCCTTCTAGAAGCGGGAGCAGCGAGCTGTGCTCACGGTAGCCAGACTCGGCCGCTCACCACACCACAGTCCCCAGGGAGGACTAAGTGGCGCCGACCACCTGCCCGGGCCTTGGAGTCTTGTCGAGGTGAGCTGCACCCGGCGCCCACCAAGACGGCCCCTTCCCTTCCTGGAGTCTCTCCTGCTCCTGTGACCCTACGCTGGCCCAGCCACTGCTCCATGAGCCCGGCTCAGCGAGGTGTTCCTCTGTGGGTAAGAGACCAAGGGTGGAGACCTCCTTTTCCTGGGAACCTCCAACACAGGATTCCAGACAGCCACGAGTCGGTTTGTGCTGGTTTGGGAGGCAGAAGCTATCTGCCATGGCTTGCCTAGCTCAACCCTTTCAGATTCACTCAATGAACAGGCCCAGAGAGGTTGTATTTCTGCCTGGGGACACACAGTGGAGGCAGGGCAGAGCTGGGCCAGAATTCTGCCTCCTGCCTCCCTTGGCTGGTGCACAAGTGACTGGGAAAATCACACTGGCTTCCTTCCAAGCCAATAGCCAGCTTTTGATGACTGAAGGACAAAGACAGCAAGAGAAATGGTGACTCAGATGACCCGGGTATCCGCCTTCAACAAGCGGTGCTTCTCCTGGCTTGGCAGCAGGGACTATGCCACCCTTGACCTTGGTGGGCATGTCCGTAGGCAGAGGCAGGATCATTAAAAAGCAGCACAAAGACCCTGAAATAGAGTCACTTGAGCCACTCCATGGAAGGAGTGGTCACTCAGCGAGTCCCCAACTCCTCAGGGCTGTGTCCTGCATCCTGGATGTAGAGTCACAGTCTTAGAAATGTGGCTTGTGTGTGCCCACCCTGTGGCCCGGGCCAGGGTCTGGAGGGACGTGGAACAGACCTGTGGCAGACCTCTGGAGAGGCCTGGGAACAGCCACACGTACTGTCCTCACACTGAGCCCAGGCGGAGCTCGGTGTCCTGCCACTGCTCTGCTGCCCCAGGCCCACGCACACCCACCAGGTGACACCAGGTCCTGGGACAACTCGCTCACACTGAGGTCGGCCTGCTACTTCCCCGCGTGGTGAGTCGGTGTCGAGGTGACAACCTGTGCAGGCTGTTTTCGTGCCCACGTGGGCGGGCGGGGTGATCTGCCATGGCCTCAGTCCCCCGGCCGACTCTGGTGGCAGACGCATGTCCTCCTGACCTAGAGCTAAGCACCTGTGCTGCCCTGGGAGCCGAGAGTCCTCCCTTCCCCAAACCCACAGCAACATGCTATGTGGGGGCAGCGCCTGGCCCCTCACGTGGGGGACGCCTCCTTGGGCATCTCCAGCAGACAGCTGTCCCCCACTGCCCTGTCCTCCTTTCCGAGCAGCTCACCTACAGTCTTACAGTCTGGGACATTAACTTTTCTAACCTTCTTTTGGTGACACTGGGGAACAACCCTGGGGCACGCTGCCACCAGGCTCCCTCCCTGGCCCTTTCCTACTCTTCTATTTTGAGTCGGGGTCTTGCCACGTTGCCCAGGATGGCCTCAAATTCGCAGTCTCCCTGCCTCAGCCTCTCAGGTCACTGGGACACGGCATGCCCCGGCCTGAAGCCTCTACTCTTGTGGGACCACAGACTTACAGGAGCTGTAGGGAGGAGACCCCTCGCAGCTTCCCGAAGGGACAAGACCAAAGCTCAACCTGACCACAGGAAGGCCGCCAGCGCCCCACCCCACAATCCCAAACCCCCAGTCCTGCAGGCACCCTGCAGTGTGGCCCCTCAGCCCACGACACCTTCCCACAGTCGGCCTGGCGCAGACGGAGTGTCATCAACAATGGGTGCCTCCCTGCCCCGCCACCCACGGATCTGTCCGTCTTCTCTCCAGTCACTTAGAGAGCCTTAGCCGAAGGACCCTCCAGCACGCCCCCAGCTGGGATGGGTGCTTCTACTCTGGGTGATTCTCGGGGAGCCCCCAGGCTGCCGTGGGGCACAAGGGCTGGTTCCTCCCCGGCCGAGCAGCACCTGTGTCTTTAGCCGCGCTCCTGACAAGTCACCTGGGTTGCTTCCCACTCTGGGCTGCTGTTGACACGGGGTCGAGTTCCTGCTTCCTCTCCAGGCACCACTACTCCTAAGGCAGGAGCCGCCCCTCGTACAGCCCACGCACACAGTGTGTCCGCGAGCTTCCAGAGTGCGTGGCCAGCACCACAGCCCACCACCTCCAAACCAACCCTGGACCCTCAGCTGTCCCCCAGTGTCATCTGCCCAGCTCGGAGCACCACTGAGCCACGTCTGGGCTCCAGGACTGCCTGCTCTAGACCTTTCTTTAAACAAAAAGGCCTGTGCGGCTTTGCTTACCCACTTTCCAGGCTGACGAGCTGTCAGTACCTCTCAGTTCCCGTGTACAGGTGGCCATAATCTTCGGCCCACTCCTTGACTAGCAGACGTGTCCCTCTCCGCAGGCACATCAGGGCTCATTTCTCTGGCGATGACGCCCAGACAGCAAACCCAGGTCCTGGGGTTGGGCATGGTCACTCCCTTCCCGAATGGTTGTGCCAATTTCAATTCCCACCAGCACCGTGCGAGGACCCAGCTCCAGCAAGTCCCAGGCATGTTCCCATCCCCACTGACTTGTGTCCCAGACATTGCAGGGTGGGAATGTGCGTGTCACTCCCCAGCGCCAAGCTGGCTCCAGGCAGCTTCTGCCGAGTCAGCAGGGCAGCCCCCCGGACACCTTTGGCAGGGTGTCCAGCCCAGGTCCTCTCCACGAATGCCACCTGGTCAGTCCCTGTTCCCCCTGCATGAGGAGCCAGCCCCGGCATGGTGGCCAGGCGGGAGGCGAGGAGTGGGATTCTGCCCAGCTGCACTGCACAGCTGGCTAATGGGAACTGGGGCAGCCTGAACTCCCGGTCTCCTTCCAAATAAAAACATGCTGGGCATGGACTCGTCCCTCTGTCCTGGGCCCTGTCCTTAGAGGCACTGTGTGGCTGCCCTGCAATGCGCTTCCCTTCCCGGTGGCCGTCCTGTCCTCAGACTGCTCTGGTCCTGCCAGCAAGAGGGGCGCTGTGGGCCGGCAGGGCTGAGCTCCCAGTAAGCAGCACGTGGTCAGCATCATGGCCTGGCCTTGGTAAGCTCTGTGTCCAGCTGAGCCTCAAGGGACGGCTGAAGACAGGCACGTTCAGGGGGCTGGACAGGTGCCACCTGGCAAGTGGAGTGGTGAGGACAGAGCCTTTCTCAGGGCTGAGGAGCAGGGAGGCCACCTGACCCCTGGGCCCTGGGTCCCCAGGTTCCGTGGGAGAGCACGTGGAATCCTGAGCACAAACCCCAGGGGCCTTGGCAGGAGCAGGGCAGGGGCTGCGCACACAGGGCCTGTCACACAGGTAGGATGCGCCTTTGAGGACGAGGACGAGGAACAGTGGCGGTGCTCCAGGGGACATGGCGGGCCTGGCTGATGTGCCCAGCAGCCCAGACACAGGAACATGGTGCAGAGTGCAGACCTGGCACCGTAACCATGGCTGGTGCTGTCTGGGGTCTTACCATAGGGAGAGGGCGGATGTGGGGACAGAGACTGAGCAGCTCGTGTCCTCCACACTGACGCCTCCCTGGGGCTGTCCCATCCACTCGTGGCACTTCACTCTGCTGGCTGCACAGGACACAGCATCACCCTGGTTCCTCTCCCCACCACAGCCTGGCTGAAGCCATCTGCAAATGTGCCCTCAAAGTGCCTGGCACCCCCGTCCACAGCTGCCACCAGCCAAGGCCACAATCAGCTCGGCCTGTGACTGAGGCTCTCAGAGACCATCCTCCAGCGCTCTCGCTGACCCGAGGGGTGAGGCTGAAGGATGGCGGGAAGTGCAAAGGGTCACTGATGCCCTGGCCACCATGAGGACGATGCCAGGCGCCAGCCACCGCAGAGCCCCAGATGGAGAGTGCATGGCGCTGACACGGGGCAGCCGCTCAGGCAGGACAGAGGCAGGGCACAGGCCCGCACCCACAGCCACATGACTGCCACCTGCAGCCATGTGACCCCCTCCTGCAGCCACGTGACCCCTGACACCACCATCAGTGCTGCAGGGCAGGGGAAGGTGACCTGGGAGAAAATGACATTGGGTCGAGTGACTGCCACATGGAAAAGAATTGCCTCTGATCTCAGCTCTACCATGGGCCAGGATCCACTCAGGACGGACAGTGCAGCCACATGGGAAGGGCCAGGTGTCCGCAGCTGGGAGGAGGCCAGGGCCTCCCAACCAGGAGACGAAATGACAGTGACGACGTTAAAATGAAGAGCCTCCTCATCAAAGGACGCCTGGTGGCAGAAGCTTCCCATGGGTCTGTAGCCACGGCCTACATCCCAGGGACTGGGACCGAGGACACATAAGTCACCTCGGTAATGAGAAGATCCCAAGGAAAGTGAACCAGAAAAGGGAACTCTAAAAACTGGGCGAAGGGCCTGCAGGCCCCCCACAGACCAGATGCAGGGTCCACGTGGCTCACAGTATCTGGAAACCTCGTGAGTCCCCAGAACCACGAGTGACAAAGCCGTGCCCCCACACAGCCAAGAGGGGAAAGCAGGCGGCTGACACCCCCCACAGCTGGGCCGGCCTGACCCTGCACCCCTAGGACTGCTCCCCTTCCCACACCTGCCTGGCGACACCCGAGCCAAAGGTACGACCAAGACCCACATGTGACCCAGGCACATGTTCCCCCCTCATCTGCTCTTGCTCAGAAACAGCCAGAAACGCAAGACGCCCCAAATGCCCGCGATAGAGACCAGAGAAGAACCCCTGGGGCAGGGCCGAGGGCCCCGAGACGAGCGGTGACCCACGTATGAACCACACAGACGCAGGCAAGAAGCCGCAGGTCAGCCACAGCGCAGCTGCTCCTGGGGACGGAGTGGGGTAGGCACGAGACACCCAGCGTCGGGGCAGGCGCTGGCTACATCCGTGCAGAACGCACACCGACTGGCACCCGCACCTGCACCTGAGCCCCCTGCAGCTGTGTCAGGCGTCAACATGGAGGGCCCAGCCACGCCTGCCTCGGGACAATGCTTCCCAAGAGGGACCACAGGTCTTGGGGACCCAATGCCCGGCCTCTGTGGGGCGCTGCATGACCCAAGAGCCCTGTTCTGTGGCTCCTCCCAGGAGGATGGGCAGCGAGAGGAGCCCGTTCAGGAGAAATCGAGGCTAAGGGACTCGTTCTGGGCCTACAGGGGTCCAGAAAAGCCCAGGTACCTGTGCTCCTGCTGTGGTCCTCCAGTGACCAGCTGGTGACCGGGGAGCCCAGAGCCCCCAGGCCCCAGACTCCACATCTGTAAAATGACGGGGAAGAACATGGGATCCTGGGTGGGTTCAGCCCAGCAGCGCAGCCCCTCTGAACACAGGGAGGACAGCAGCTGTCACCTGGCCCTTCCAGTGGGGAACACTCTAGCACCCACGACCCCACTCAGAACGCTGCCCCCTCCCTGATGCCCACAGCAAGCTGCTCCTCGGGGGCGGCCGCCTATGGCCAGCAGGAAGCCATGTGCTAGGCTCTGGGGCTGGCCATGGCCGGGTCTCTCCCTCCTGCTCTAGGAAGGGTGCCCCTCCCTCTTCAGACAGGAGACCAAGGCCCTGAGAGCTAGCACTCAGGACGTGGTCACATGGCCGAGCCGAGCTGCAGGAGATGGTGGGAAGTGGAGACGTCACCCAGAGGCCTTGGGTCCGCTGTCGGAGTTCCTGGGGCTGCAGAGCAAGCAGGAGAGCAGCATTGGGCCGGTCCCCGCCACTGCCTAGGCTCTTCTAGTAGTCTTCAAGGTCAACCTGACCTTGATTTCCACTTCTTGAGCCGACTTCAGGATTTAACCACAGAAACAGGTTCTAGAAGTCCAATGCAGTCAGCAGTTCCCAACCCTCTGACCCCCCAGAGCCAGAGCTGGTCCATGGTGAACCCCAGGGTGTGTGTGGATCCTGTGAACACAGGGAGTTAGGGGTCCCCAGAGAGCTGAGGAGCAAGGCCCAAGTTCACCTGCGCTGCCGGATCCATCACAGCGGTCAGTGCACCTCGGGGTGTCCCCTGCAGAGCCTTTGCTGTCCTTGGATGATCAGAAGGGCCTGCACTAGGTGTGTGTGTCCATCTTCTGTGACCACGGGAACAAATGACTCCACCCCAGTGGCTTCAGACAACAGAAATTCTCTCCGGGTCAGGAGGCCAGAAGTGTGGAGTCAGGTCCTCAGCGGGCTCCAGGGAGGACCCGCCCTGCCTCTTCCCCCCTGTGCAGACCCCAACGTCAGGGGGCGTTCACTGGGTAGGGGTCCTCCCCCAGGTGACAGTCGGAGGTGAGCTGCCTCCTCTGTCCCAGGTGTCCCTTGGCCTGTGCACACACTGCTCCTGACCCTGGCTCTGGTGACCCCCAGGGCATCCCTCCACCTCCCTCACCTTCCCCTCCTAAGGATGTGCCTCACCCCAGGAGACACGGTGACCCAGGGCCTTGACTTAATCTCATCAAAGGAGCCCCTTTTATTCTCCTAATAAGACGATTTTGGTAAAGGTCCATATCTCTGGAGGGGTCATCATTCGAGCCACTGTAGTCACCCTGGGCTTGCTGGGCATCCTGCAAGGGCCTCTTGTCCGCCAGCCCTGAGCCGGTGGCTGGAGAACTGGTGATGGGCACAGCAGAGTGGCCCCTGCCTCACGGTGCACAGCCCACCCGGGGGCTGGTCAAGGACCAGGTGATGAGGGTGCCAAGAGGAGAGGGACGCGTCAGTGTCTTAGATCCCAGAGGAAGGTCAGGGAGGGCTTCTCAGGTGACTTCTACACCAGGTCCCAGTAGGTCAGTAGTGGCCACACTGAGGGTCAGCTTTACCCCAGAGCAGCGGGACCCCCCTAAGGTCCACAGGCAGGAGAGCAGCAGTGCCCAGCTGCCGGGGACTCTGCCTCCTGCCCCGCACCCTGACATCCAGGGGTGCTCCTCCCACCCACCGTGGGCAGCCCTCAGCAGGGACCCCGCCTGGCAGAGCACAGCCCTGGACAGTCTGAGCTGCAGAGTCCTTGCCTAATGTTTGATCCCAAGTGATGAGTGTGCAAACTAGGGAGGCCTTGACCTGCAGGACTGAGGGGGCGTGGCGCTCACTTGCGCTGTCACTTCTAGTTATGTAGTGAGAGACAGAAAGTTAGGTGTCTGCTTCTGGAGCAGGGGACTGGTTCCAGCGTCTGCACCAGAGGAAACACAGGAATCCATCCCAGCAGTGACCGTCACTGTTAGGAGACATGCTTGAACCAGGCACCAGAAACCAGGTGGCCCTCACAACAGCTGGAAGCCCTGGGCTGATATCCCCATGTGACAGAGGAGGAAACAGGCTCAGAGAGGTGGTGACTTTGCCCAGGTACAGACACCAGGCCACGTGTGCCAACTGGATTCGTTTTGATGGAGTCAAGACAAAATTCTGCATGGAACCAAGCGTCCCATTCCTGTCCCCACCCCTGGTCTTTGTGTCCTGGTTTTGGGTACACTTTTATGAAGCAGACGTGTATGTTCTGCCTTAGGTCATCAAACTGTTTGCTGTAAGCATTGAATATCCTTACTTCAAAACAGTCATCGTAGAAACATTTTCCTCAAAAATTTTGAGTCAAAAAGTGAAACTAACAACAGGTTTCCATTATGATGTATAATCCTAACATGCCAATTTAAAAATGTGGAAAAATTAAAAATAGAAAAATGGTAACACAATAAATAAACCCTGAAGTCAGGTGCAGGGATGCACATCTAATCCCAGCTGTTCGGGAGGCTAAGGCCGGCACCAAAGCTTCGGAGAGTAGCCAAAGCTATGCCTAGAGGGAAATTCATAGTCCCGTAAATATCTGCCTGAGACTTCCAGTTCATCTTCTGTGTGTTATGTGTTGCCACAATAGTGTTGCTTAAAAATCGCACCCTGTGGTTCCAGGCTGTGTTCATTCAGGACTGTGGAGATGGGTGGAGTCCCCAGCTTGGCCACTCATGCTCCAGCCTTGGGCTAATGAGGCAGCTTTGCACCTTGCCTGGGCCCGCCCCATCTCGGGGCTACTCTGTGCTGACCTGGCCGCACCTGTCATCTAGAGGGTGCTTCCCTGCCCCTCTCCTCTAGTTTCCGCCTGTTGGCCCTTGAGGTCTCAACCCCACTCTGAATGGTCTCCACTGGACCCCCAAGACCCAGGTGCCTGCCCTCTGGGCTCTGCCGGGTCTGGCACCACTAGGCACCTCCTCCCTGCACTGTGGCCTCTGGACTGTCACCAGCTGTCGGCTCCTGGAGGGCAGGGCCTATCTTTGCTGGCCCCTCGGTAGCCCCTCACCTGTCCCCTTGAGAAACAAGCATTCAGAAGCTTTTTGCCCCCCAAACCAGGAAGATTCTGGGTGAGAGTGAGCCCAGCCTCCCCCGTGACCTGTCCTCTGCAGGAGCATGCGTACTGCGAGGTGACCCAGATGGTGCTCCTCAGAGTGACCGTGACATGAAGGCAGAAGGGCCTGTGCTCTCTGGCCACGCTGCTTGGTTACTGCTGCTGAGTGGACCTGGAACTACCTGCAGGTCACAGAGTCCCTCTGGCAGGCAGTGGCCAGGCCAGTCGGTGACCCAGGGCAGCCCATGTGCTCCTGCCCACTCGCCTCCCCACCCCAGCCTGCCCAGATTCGCTGCAGACTGGATAAGGTGCCTGTCCCCAGCTTAAGAGGTGCCCCAGGGTTCCACGACAGCTGGATCTGGTTCATCCCAATCCTCTCAACTCCGTTGTTTCAAACCCCATTTTCCCTGGGAAACCTTTGAATTGAGAAATCTGATTTTTGGATTTAGCCTCATTTCTCAGCGTCCTGGTTCCTCTCCAGTCCCCCAGGCCAGCTGCCCTTGCTCTGAGTGCTAAATCAGGGAGGCCCACTGCCCTGCCTGTCCCCCACCCCGAGCGGTGGCTGCGTGGATGCCTCATTCCTGGGGGGACTGGGAATACCAGCTCCTCCTCATTCCAGCCCCCAGAAGCCGCTAGCCTCCAGTGTCTGAAAAGCAGCCCCAATTCCCAGTCGCTCCCCTGGCTCAGGCGGGCCATCTGGGGCCTGCGCACGCCCGTTCTCTCCTGCCTCTGCTGGCCCCAGCCGAGTTCCAATGCAGAGGGGTCAGGAGATGGGGCCCAGCCAGAGCTATCATTTCACAGTTGATCCCAGATGCTTGGGTCGCGTCTCATCTGAGAATCTCGGCTTCTAGAGCCAAAGCCAGCAGCCCCCAGACAAGATCACCCCTGAGGAGCCCAAGTCCCTGGGTGAGAGATGAGGCTCTGCCCTTCAACCCGGAAGCACAGGCTGGGAACTCTGCCTGCCTGGGACCTGGCCCCTGGGTTCCCACGAGTCTTTGCACCTGAGGGGATGACACCGGCCCTCCTGGGGCCTTGACAAGGACCCGGGCTGTGCACTGAGCTCCGAGGGGAGCATCTGAACCCCTGTCCCATGGATTTGCTGAAGTCCAGGCCCCGTGGACCCATCCCCAGACCAGTGGTGACACTGTGTGCTGTGGAGGGACAGCACTGTGTGCCCTGGAGGAGGGGCCAGGCCTCCTCCAGAGGAGGTGATGAGGAAGCTCCGGGAAGCAATGTTCTGGCTTCTGGGGAGACGCAGTCCCTGCAGGGGACATGGCCAGGAGCCCCAGCCCCTCTTCTCTGTCCCCACCCCGCGGCAGAACCCTGCTGGCACCTGCAGGGGAGGAGCACCATCAGCCAGGGCTGCTCCCAGGCCACCCTTGAGACCCCCTGAGGCCCCAGGCCATGTGTGAGGCTGCTTGTCCCCTGTTCTCCGCCAGCATCCTGAGGCGGGGACGCTCACGTGCAGCCGGCTGGGGCTTGGCTGAATCCACTCTGAATATCAATCAGGCCGCCATGCACAGCCGGGGGACCCAGACTGACTAATAAGCAAAGCTTTCACCCCAAACTGGGCCTGGGGAAGAAGAGCGGCAGTGCTGGGCAGCCACCAGGTGTGGGCACGACGTGACTGGAATGGGAAGACCCCCGGGAGCTGCCTGCCACAAGGAGGCCTGTGCCCACGCCCGTACTTGCCTGGGGACCACCAGGCAGTTTGGGGAGCAGGGTCCCACAGGCAGGCGGAGCCAAGGGAAGCCTTCAACCCGGTCCTGCCTGCGAGGGGGACGGAGGGCACGGGGTTCCTGGGGGGAAGGGCAGCGCCATCTGGGCAGAGGCGGGGGTGCGGCCTCTGGGGAATGCTTGGTGCCCACCCTGGGGTCTGGCTGGCGTGTGCCATGGGGGAGCCCTGCAGGGTCCTCCACACCCCAGCCAAGGGCCAGGGTCACCTCTCCAAGCTCCTCCTGACCACAGCTGCTTGCCCGACCCGCCACCCCAGGAGAGGTGGGCTACCTGGGCACCCTGCCCCAGGAGAGCCAGGACCCTGGGCACCCTCATCCTCCCTGCAGCCAGGACCGCAGGGGACCTGAGGGCTGCTGTCGGACAGCTGGACCCCAGCACTGCTGCTTACCAGCTCTGTGACCTCTGAAGAGCTACCGTGCCTCAGTTTCCCCTTATGTACAATGAGTTGGGGGACAGCCATCTCGGGAGTCACTGGGATGACCACGTGGCTGTGTAGCCCCAGCCAGACGCTGTGCCTCTCTGAGCTGGGTTCCCATGTGTGGGAGGGTGGACTGAGGAGGTTGGAATGAGATGGGCACTGGGAGAGGTCCCTGTCCTCGCCTCCCACTTTCCAGTCTCCTCCCTGTCTCCCTGCTGAGCGGCCAACATCATTGCCTGCCCCAGGTGGACACACTCATGCTCCACACCCCACGAGTTAGGCACCTCTGTGTTCCCATACTCAATTCCAATGAGGCAGCAGAGACCCAGAGAGGTTAGGAGACTTGTCCAAGGCCACTCAGCTGGTGGAGCCAGGGTGGAGCTGGGCTGGGGTGAAGCTGTCCACCCTCACTCCACAGCCCTCTGCTGGGATCAGCCTCTGCCCCTTTCAGACACAGGGAGCCAGCCCCGCCTGTCCGCAGAAACCCCGGGAGGCTCTGGGAACTGGAATCTCCCCGCGGGCTGCTGGAGGGCCACTCTGTCTTCAGGTGCGGGCAGCAGGCAGCAGCATTTGGACTTTTTACAGGAGCTTCTGGGGGGAGTTGCAGAGAGAAGCTCAGCTTGGAGGTTCCCCTGCCTGGCGAGGCGTCTTGGTGGTTCTGTCCCTCCCTGATGGGACGAGATCTCCTGTCCTGCCTAACAGGGGGGTGGGGGTGGCCACGGCAGCCGGACCACCAGGGAAGAGGTGGTTCTGCCTCTGAAGCCAAGGACGGGGACGGTGACCCGAGAGGCCCCTGAGAGGTGTAGGTGGGGCTCAGGTGGGAGGGTGCATCTGCCAGGGACCGCGGGGACCTCCCGGCTAGCGTGGCTGGGATGTGTCCATCGACGGGCTGCTGATCAACAGCTCCATGGGGCTGCGCCTGCCCCATCTTACAGCTGGGAAACGGGCTTCCCGGGGTCACGCAGCCAGAAGGGGGGACGTGGCACTCTGGCCAGGATCCCAACCCCCAATGCCAGCACAGCCCAGAGACCAGGGCCTGGGGGACTCCAGGAGAGTCCACACCCAGCTGCCCCAGGAGCCTCAGACTGGGGAGCCACCATTCGGAGGACGACAGAGGGCAGAGATGGCTGAGCTGGGGGTCAGCGGCAGCGGCCGGCCGGTGTCTGCACGTTTGGGAGGGGCTGGGGGCCATCGTGAACTTGGCCTCCGCCCGCCCCAGGCCAGCTAGTCCAAACGGCCAGGACAGGGAGGTCCCCACAGCCCTCCCCAGCAGCACAGCATGGAGGACAGTGTAAACGCCAACAGACTTGGTCACCAGGGAAGTGACCGGGGCAGCCACCTTCTCATGGACAAGCCGTGATCACCAGCTCCCTCAGCAAGGACATCACGGGATCTTGTACTGTGCCACTTCTAAGACCACACAGCTCCCCCGGGCAGAATGGGGATTAGAGCTGGAGAAGTCACTCCCAAGCCCCTGTCCTGGACCACCGCATGGTGACACTGGTGTGGCATCACACGCCTATGCATGCTCCCAAGGGAGCCCTGATCTGTCCCTCGGTTCTAGAGCCCATCAAGTAATAGGATTCAGTTGGATGCCATGGCACAGATCTGTAATTCCAGCCACCCGGGAGGCTGAGGCAGGAGGATTGCAAGTTTGAGGCCAGCCTCAGCAAGACCCTGTCTTAAAAGACAGAAAGGGCCAGGGTGTGGCTCAGAGGTAGAGCGGCCTGAGGTCCAAGAGGTACAAGAGGGACAGCAGGCTCCCGACACACTGGGAAGCATCTCATCTGAGCTCTCGCAGGCCGCAGCCAGGCTCCCGCTCCGGAAGGATGAGCTGGCCAGAGGGTCCAGCTCCACCTGTGGGGAAGGACGTGGGCCAGTGTCCTCTTTCCTGACCAAATGTAAACATGGAGGGACAGGCCAAGCTCAGCAGGGAAGCCCGAGGACCTGGGTGCGGCCTGCCCCGCCCGCCCCTGGGAGTTGGTGACCATGTCCAGCTTCTGAAGAGTGGGGATCTGTTGACTTAGTCAGTGACTACTGAGGGCCACCAGGCAGTGGGGACAGAGCAGGTTCCTGTCACACCCCAGTGTGACAAACATCCAGTGCAGGAGGCAGACATCCAGTAAGGTCTACGTGACGAGGCTGAGAGAGGCTCTGGACGCTAGAGCAAGACCAGGACAGCCTCGATGGTGTGGGGACAGTCGTGCCACTAATGTCATTGTGTAAGGACAAGCCAAGAGGAAGCTTGCCAGGGGCCTGTCCACACAGTGGGTGCACACAGTAAGTGCTTAATACATGCAGCCTGTGCAGCGGGGCTGTTGGCGCTATTCTCTGTTCTCCCATCGGTGCTTGGGCCTGCGCTGGGTCAGCCGGAGGCACCAGGCAGGATGGCCAAGGTGGCAGCTCTGAGGCCCTGGGCACCCTCCAGCCACCTGCCACTCCTGCTCCTGTGGACGTGACCTCCAGAGGACTGTGGCCTCCTGCCCTGGGAAGGCTCAGCCAGGACCCTGGGCACTGCCCCCTGCCTGCTGGTCTGGTCCTGTTCCCCTCCATGTCTCCTGGTCACTTTCTGTGGCGGCGCACGGTGAAGGTTGCCCGCGGAGCTGGGGCCGCCTCTGTGACAGCGGGCAGTTTCTCATTTTCCCCTCGAGTGGTTTCACGGCCCCTTCAACCCGCAGCGAGGGCGCAGGATGAGAGCAGGCCCCAGGAGCAGAGGGGACCTGGACCCTCCCTGCCCTGCCCCCACCAGAGAGAGGGTAGGTTTGCCACACTGGCCCTGGCTGTGGCCCAGGAGTTGGGAGGAGTGTCACCAAACACAGGGGCACACAGCCCCAGCAGCCCCTGGGGACTCCTGTCTGGGAAACGGGGCAGCAAACTGCACAGACGCCCTGTTCCCACAGAGGTCTGTCCCGGGTCGGTTCCCTGAAATGTGGGGTGTGGTTCAGCCTTGGAGTTCCCTGTCCTCTGGGGTACTCCCAGGCCCCCGCCCGAGTCTGGTCACCTTTCCCCTTGGGGCTGCGGGAGACCCGGAGCCTCCCTAAAGCCAGTGCTCTTTCCAGAAGGTTCTCTGATGAGCTGTGGCAGTTGTGACATCAGCTTCCCTTGGGCTCTCCAGCCCCACTGCTGCCAATCAGCACCAGGATCCAGGAGAGAGGTCCTGCCCCACCCAGCCCGTGGGTGGCCCCTCTGGGTGCTTCCCCTTCCCTCTCAGGACCCTTGGCCTGACCAAGCCCAGCTCCTGGGAGCCTCAGAAGATCAAAGGCACCGAGACTCCGCAGAACCCGCGTCTTCCTCCTCAGTTGGCTCCCTGATGCCCCATCTCCTCCCCAGCACGCACCCCCCAGAGTCCTCTGTGTTGATTTGTTTATGGTCCCTTCATCCCTCCCCCAGCTAGAAGGTTCCATGAGGGTCATGTGTTACCTTGGTCCTGGTGACCCAAACTCAGAGTGACAGAGCCCACGCTCCCCGCCCTGGGCCACCAGAGCCCTGTGAGGGGCGTCATCTTGCCCCCACTTCACAGAGGAGAAAACCGAGGCCCGACGGGCCCAGCACCACTCGGTCAGCAGGGTGGAGGACCAAGCGTCCACCACAAGGGCACCCACACACAGAGCCCCCAGGGCCCCTGGCGTGACAGGGCCATCCTCCAGGAAAGAGGGACAGCTGGAGAGTGGCAGGAAGCGTTGCCTGCAAAACAAGATTAAAGGGAAGAAAGTTGGGCAGAAGTCGGGGTGGGCTGTGCTGCTGGCGGGGTCCCTGTCCGCCGCCCAAGCTGCCCAGGGAGGGCTGGTGGCCGCGGGGCCTGGGCTGCGCTGGCGGCAGGGCCTGGCTTTGTGGAAGGCAGGCTGAGATCCTGCCTTCTCTCTGATGGCCCGAGTGATTGACACTTTCAAATTACCCAGCTGAAAGTGTCGAGTCTCTGACCCCTGAGTAACATCTTTGGCAAGCTCGAGATTTCCAGCATTTTGTCATCTAATTACTACAAATCCCTTGGAAATTCACTGGCTGGTGAATTTTTAATGCGGGGCAATTTCAATGTGATGCAGGGCCCAGATGGGCTCCCGCGTTCTCACCTCTCTCCTCTCCTCCTCTCTCCGACCCTTCCCCTCTCTCTCTCTCTCCCTCTCTCTCTCTCTTTGGTCTCACAAACTTCTGAGTGAACTTACAGGACCCAGGAGTTGGGCAGAGCTGTTGCAAAGTCCCCTCTGTCCGTCAGGCCGCCGCCTTTGGCCACATACTCTTGGACCAGGAGCCTGCAGAAGGCCTCTCTCCTGCACCCCGTGTATGGCTGGTGTCACCCTTGCCCCCTGCACATTGTCCTCAACCAGAGGCACGGTACAACAGTCAGCCCCCTCCTGCAGTGAAGCCAGATTTAAAGTTAGGTAGTCAGTGTAGTTAGGTAAATCGGTTCTAATATCATATGGAGTGAAATCTAAAATGGAGGCCATGCTGATAATGATTCCCGGGAAAGGCAGGACAACTCATGGAATGTTAATGAAGTCCCAGAAAGCCCCTAGGCCAAAGTCCACCCCAAAGAAATGTTAATGGAACCCAGGAAACAGCCCCCAACAGATTTGGAGATAGCCCATCCCAAAGAAGTGATAATGAGGTCCTTCCTGCCCAGAATACTTGTTTGGCCCACCTGTGTCCCAACCCTTCCCCCTTACATTCCATCACCAAAACTATAAAAAGGGGAGACAACCGCACTTCCACGGATTCCACCTCTTGGGTCCCCTTCTTCCTCCCGGAGAAGTCTTTTCTGCTGTCCTTTAATAAACTTCTAATTTCTACTCTGACCTTGCCTCCGCGTGCTCTCTGGTGTTATTCTTCAACAGTGGGGAAGCAAGGTCAACAGTGGTAACATATTGGAGGTCTCACTGAGATTCTTCTACACCAAGGTAAGCCCTCTCTACGCACCCCATGTCTGTTTGAGGTGCATCTTTCTCTCTCTTTCTTTCTGAAGGGTGAGGTGAGCACCCAATGGCTACTTAAATGCAATTAGTGCAGCCGCCACTCTTCAAGACTCGGGTGAGAGGTTTCCCGGCCTAGGCAGCTCTCAATCACCTGTTCAATACAGAGCAGGCATGTTGGGTTCTGCCAAAGCCGCTTCCAACTTTTCTGTCTGGGCCCGGAGAGCAATTGGCGTGAGTGCACAGTGTCCCCAATCCCGATCTGCCTCAGATGCATGGAGGTGGAGGAAGGAGTTTGGAACAACTGCAGAATCCCGGTCTGGGCTACCCTCAGACGTATTCCTAAGTTTCCTTTCTCTTGAGCCCCCTCCTGACAGCCCTCAGGGGTATCTAGGGTGATCAGTAGATGAATGGCACTGAGGGAAAGCCCCAATTACATTTGCTTCCGTATGGGCTACGCAACACTCCCAAATCCACATCAATTCCCTCCTGGACGCTCCCCTTCCTTCGCAGGTCAGAAATGTTAGCAATTCAGGTTGTAGGACTGAGAAAGGCATGGGATAATTAGCAAAATCTGCCCAGGTTCCCTAAGGTGCATAGGTAACTTTCACTAGTCTGTTTTAGCTCCCCAATGTTTAAAATGGGCTGTGTTCTCTTTAAGCTGCTAGAGAGACATTTTTAGAATCAACTCCTCCAGTCATCTGCTACCTTACAACCAGTAGATATCCCTTAACCCTTAGGCAATTCCTTTAGTCTACAGAGCACAGGCAACAAAAGAGTGCATGATTCTCTTTTGCAATGGGTTTTTAGTGGCCGGGAGGATAAGCAGTAATGCCCTTAAGTCTGAATCCTCCCAGGGTCTCTGGCACAGGGCAAACTGAGACCCTAGCACTTTGCTAAAGGGGACCAGAAACCCCTTGGCAAAGCAAGGTGAGAGACAGGTTTTCTGGACCGTTTAGAAAGCTCAAGCTTAGGGAGACGTCCCTAATGAGAACAGTTTTCTCCGGTGCGGCGCAGGTGCCTGAGTCCTGTTTTCTTCTCACTCAGATATGGGAGCTTCTCTCTCTCCAATACACCAGGTGCACCACTAGCCTGCGTATTGAAAAATTGGGATAGATTTGACCCTCAGACACTCAAGAAAAAGCGCCTCATTTTCTTGGCCTGGCCTCAATACAAACTCTCTGATGCAGAAACCTGGCCACCAGAGGGAAGTATCAATTTTAATACAATTTTACAGTTTGATAAAGTTTACAAAAATAGGAAATGGTGTGAGTTGCCGTATGTTCAGGTTTTCTTTGCTCTAAGGGAAAATCCTAAATTATGCCAACAGTGTAAAGTAGACTTACCTATGATGTCTGCCATGAAGAGAAAAAATCTTGGGGACTCACTGAGGAAAAAGAATCAGGAGGACCCACAAAATCTCCATCTGCTGGCCTCTCTGCGTCTGCCCCAACAGGCAAACCAAATATATTACCTCTCCTGGAGAATTTGGGCTGATCAAAGTACATACCCCCTCCCCCCTTCAAGACCTAAGGCAGATAAAAACTGACTACTGGAGAGTTAGGAGATATGCCAGATTGCCCAGGTTTGGACCTAACCAAAGGAGCTAATCCTATAAGTAAAAGGAGAGACTGAGGGACTCCCAAACTGCCAAAGCCATTTTGCTTTGGGGAACCTCCTCATTTTTTCCCTGCACTGTAAGGATTGCTCCATCTCTGTCTACTTAAAAAGAAGGGGACACTGAATGCAGTAAAGTTGCCACACCGAGACCCTTGATTTTACACCTATAGTTGCCCCTATGTGAAAACATCTGGTCCACTCGTGGGGAAATCTATGGTGCCACTGATGTAGAAGTCATAATTAAATGGGAGTTAAAAACCTGGAGAGATTTTTTCTTATATGGTCTGTTTTAAAGGTTATTATAGATTGTTTCTTGGGGATAATCAAGGCTAAATGTGTGTCTAAAAGATGATGTTTCATTGTAACATCTGGTATCTAAATGAGTTTGAAGCATTTTGTAATCTTGCACTTAAAATTTGGGTTTAGGTAATTGTTTAGTTTGTGATTTCAGATAGTTCATGCTAAATACTTATAATGTATAACTCTGCCAAAATTCAAGGTAGCTCCTGGATGCTCAGAGGTGGGGCTGGAGAAGAACCTGGTCGAGGACAGGATTCTGAGGAGCAAGCATGAGCTGGGCGTGTTGGCGCACACCTGTGATCCCAGCAGCTGGGGGGGCTGAGGCAGGAGGATCGTGAGTTCAAAGCCAGCCACAGAGGTCATTCAACTTTACCAAAACCACTTAGTGAAAAAAAAATGCTGCCCCTGATTTAGCCTCCAAAATGCCTGCCTTTCTATCTATGGATCCCCAAACTTTACATTCTCAATTTCACCTTAATGCTTCTTTAGCTCATCATTGTAAAATTCCTCATGAAGCAGCTTCTCAAATTATTCGGGATTGTTCCCTCTGATCTACACAGATCCACTCTCCTAATTTTGGCATTAACCCTAGAGGCCTTTTACCGGGTCATTTATGGCAAATGGATGTTACTCATTATCCTTCTTTTGGCAAATTAGCGTATGTTCATGTGTCTATAGATACTTACTCTCATTTCATTTATGCTTCTCCTCATTCAGGGGAAAGGGTCAAAGATGTAATTGCTCACTGTATGGAAGCTTTTTCTCTTATGGATCGCCCTAAACATATTTAAACAGATAAGGGACCAGCATATACTAGTACATCATTTGCAAGACTTCTTCACACTTATGATGTAAAACACACGACAGGTATTCCTTATAACCCTCAAGGAAAAGGTGTAGTAGAACGAGCTCAAACTCTTAAAGCATATCTGTCAAAAAGAAAAGGGGGGAGTAGCGGCAGTCCCCGTTCTCCTTTGGCACATGTATTATTTATTTTAAATTTTTTAACTGTAGACCTAGCTACAAAACTGACAGCTGCAGATCGCTTATGGCATGCTAAGGGACAAACAGACCATCCACTTGTAAGGTGGAAAGATGTTTTAACAGGACAATGGATGGGTCCTGATCCTGTATTAATGTGGGGAAAAGGAGCTGCCTATGATTTTCTGCAAAATGATCCTGGACCTTGATGGATTCCTTCTTGTTTGATATGGTTTGACTCTTCTAAAACTACATCATGAATGCTCTTACCTCTTTGGTTTGTTTTATATTTTATAGATGCTGTCCCTAACCTTTTTTTCTCCTTTTCAGAGCTATGGAAGTTGCCTCTTTCAATCATACCAATGCATGGCTGAGATTGGCTCAATTGGCAGGGACTGCTAATATCTGCCTAAAACAAGATGTCCATCAGGGAGCAGTATTGGGTTCCTGTTTACTACCTGTCATCCAGCAGAAGAAATAAAAATATGACCTTTTTCTCCAATTTTGATAAAACTATTACTTATGCTGATTATTCTAATTGGGGCACCCCTTCTTATCGCCTACCCCAAAATGCAGTTCAAGTTATAACCACTACTGTTACTGTAACAGATGATGATCCCTGCGCTGAGTTTCACAATTGTGCAACTAAATGTAGACCTATGGGACCTTCCTTTGCATGTAATAATTCCTTTACGGTTCCTCCAAGTTATGGACATGTGCCACTTCCAAGAGCCTGTTTTTTTTTTTCCTGTGAAACTTATACATTCAACTACATACCAGCAAATATGTCTCATGGAACACATTGCTTTCTTAGTCGTCTCACAGTTTTCCTTCCCTCCATTGGTGATTTGCTTCCTGAACATCCTTCTCGTCGCTTATGAAGAATGGCTATGCTAACATCGGATTGTAAGGATGATATAAACTTATTATCTAAAGCAGAGTTTGACGCATTGACCGATTCCTTTGTGGGGATCCCTGGATTGGCAGTAGGAGCTTATAAGACAGCTATGAAATTGGCATGTGTAATGGCAAAAAACATTAATCGTACATCTACTGCTCTAGGCTTGTTGAATGAAAAACAGCAGGTTTTACGACAAGGAGTTTGGGTAATAGAGCTGCTATAGATTGTTCACTATTGTTACACCATAAAAAATGTATTCAAGTAAAAAAATTGTGTTGCTTCAATCTGACAGATAACAGTGTTCCTATTGATACAGAAATTCATCATTTGAAAGAAATGATTAATAATATTAGACAATATAAAGGAAATGAAGAATTATTTTCATGGTTAACATCTTGGCTTCCTAATATTTCCTGGTTAAAAGAATTAATGATGTGTGGGATTTTGATACTTGGCATGTCTATACTTATTTGTGTCATTGGTCGTTGTATGATCACTTGTCTCTTATCTCATCCTCCTGTGGTGACTTCATACACCCCCGGACGGTTTGGATAATTGTTGCCAATGACTGGTAAGATGAATCACTGCGCATATCAACCTAAGACAGAGGCTTTCATTTTCCATCAATGGAAGTCCTCCATGACAGGTAAGAATGTTGCAATGTGGTTCACAACCTAAGACAGGCACAATCGCTGTCATTGTTATTTAAGGGGGAACTGTGAGCTCACACACACAAAGTGTTAAGTTTTGCTGTGCTTAGCAAAACAAGGGGTTCTGTGAGAAAGTGTGAACTCTTTGAACTGTGTCCTTGTTGCTGTCTTAAGATAAAAGAATGTTCTGCCAAGTGTAAAAATATATGTGTGTGTGTGTGTGTGTTTGCCTGGGAATAACTAACCACAAGTTAATTGATAAGAAATACGGAGCACTGTGACCATAAACAAAGTTTTCTTGAGAATGTTTATCCATGCTTGTAAGGATTAAGCTGCTGAAAGGATGTGTTTTCTTTTCCCTTGTTTTAATTAACAATGCTCTATAAAAGGAGAGAAAAAAGTAAAGACAGTGCTCATTTCTACTGGATGTCTGTGTCTTTTTTTTAAGCATCTCTGCTGTACCAGGAATTACAGATTGTCAGCGGGTTCTGACAGTCCCCCCCAACAACAGCCAGACACGCCCACTTCCCACTAGGGCTCAGTGTCCCCACTGAGGAGACAAGAGCTCCCTCCTCTGCAGGCCACCTGTGCCCAAGGAAGCTGCAGGGCCCGGGCCAGGAGAGTGGGCGGTGCAGGAACTGCATCCTTGGTCACCAAGACATAGGAGGCCAGCAGGCTGGACGCCCCAACAAGCCAGGGCTCAAATCCCAGGGCTGTGCCTAGGAGGGCTGGGGCCACTCACACCCCTGTGCCGGCCTCAGTTGGGCCATCTGTACGAAGCAGGTTGTGACACCTCTTCAGGCTGCTGGGATTGGAGTCACCACGTGTGACCTACCCAGGGCAGGGGATCACAGGGGCCCCAGGCTCTTTCAACCAAGGGTTCTGTGTGAAAATGTCTAGTTTGGGGGCCAAGGAGTTAGGCAGCCGTGGACAAGACATAAACAAGTGGTGTCCCCTGTCCTGAGAATGCTGGGTCACAAACACGAGCTATGGTGACAGGGGCCCGTGGCCTAAGGGATCAGGAGGAGGCCACCCCAGCAGCACTCGGGAGCCAGCCTCGCCCCTGGACGCTGCAGCATTGGGCCTGGGGAAGGGAGGGCCCTGTCCCCTCTCCTCAGGCTGGCACTAGCGTCCTCCATGACCTGTCTCCAAGCACCTGTCTGAGGCCCCACCTTCTGGCTGGGCTCTGTGACCTCCCCAGAACTTTGTCCCTTGATGTCATTCCTGGTGAGAAAGCTCTGCCTGTTTTCCTGGCTGGACAGTTTGGAGTTGACCTTCAAGAGTCGGCGCAAACACCAAGAACGTCCA
Source organism: Urocitellus parryii (assembly GCF_045843805.1). Lineage (NCBI taxonomy): Eukaryota > Metazoa > Chordata > Mammalia > Rodentia > Sciuridae > Urocitellus > Urocitellus parryii. The sequence continues at coordinate 141,920,212 of NC_135533.1, forward strand.
GAGAGCTACCTAAAGCAGAATGGCAGATACAGAGAGCCCGCGGCGCCCCAGTTCCACTCCTGTGCTGAGGCGGACATCACTAGTCCATCAGGACGATCTCCCCACTTAGGCGGCCATTCGGTCAGGCTGAGTGGCTCTGGCGACAAAAGCTAGCTGCCATCCAGGCTGGACGGGGAGAGAGGATGGCCGCTCCGGGGCTGGTTTCTGCAGGAGTCCTGAGGTCTCAGACAAAGTGTCTCCAAAATCCTGTCACCACGCCAGGAACTTGCCAAGAGCTCCAGAAATGGGGGCTCTCGTGGCCACCGGCTCCACCTTGGGCTCCTAATGGCCTCCTTGGGAAGCTCTGCGCTCAGACGGAACAGGGTGGGTCCTGCAAATCCAGAGAAGCTCCAGAGGGGGAGGCGGTGACCAGGATCTTCAGAACCCCGCTCCCCACGTGGGCCAGGAAGAGTGGGAAGGCCCAGCGGCCATCTTCTCAGGGGCAGGGTGTGAAAGAGAAGGGGGCGACCCCCCACGGGGCTCCAAAGGCCTCCTGTAGGAGCTTAGCGTCTGCTGTTCCCTCTGCCTGAAATGCCCTTCCCTGCCCTCCCCACCTAACCGATGTCTGTCATCCTGCCCTCTCAGCTCGGGGGTCACTTCCTGGACATCTCCTTCCTTCGATTCCCTCCTTGAAACCAGACTGAGCTGCGGCTCAGCATCTTCTCCTCCATGAGAGCAGAGAGGGCTGTGTGTGTTCATCCCTCCTCTGACTCATGCATTCAGCAAGTGTTTAGTGAGGACCTACCACGTGCACGGCTGGATGGCTGGGAGGACCCAGGAGCAGGTGGCCGCTGAAGCCTTCCTAAGGGAATAAATCAAGGAGGCAAAGGGAGGAGGCTGTGGGAAGAGAGGCAGGTGATCCAGAGGGAGCTGGATGTTATAGGGAAGGCCCTGGAAGCTGTATCAGTCAGCAAATGCCCAGGTCATGCTGGGAAACAAAACACCCTGATACTTTGTGGCTTCAAACTAGCCACCAACATCCTTTTGACTGAGTCAAGTCAGAAGAGCAGCTCAGACTCAAAGCTGGGAAGCAAGTCCAGCTTTCAGTGGGACAGGCTGCAAAGGTCGCATGCAAAAGGGGCGGGCCCAGCAAGGGTCAGCGCTGCAGCCACAGACGCCAGGTCTCTGGGCACCACGTGGGGACAGACGAGAGGACAAGATTTGGCAGGTAAGTATGGAAAAGGGGCCAGTCTGTCCCTCCTCCTGGGCTCCTGGGTAATCACACAAGCCAGGAGCTCAGTCTCTGATGGCCTATGCAATGGGGCAGGATGGCGGTGGACCCCTCGGGCTGAGCAGAGTGGACTGCAGGGGGCCGTGGTCCCTCCGGGGGCCCATTAGGAGCCTCTGTCCTCCCCACCGAGGAGAGACGGGCCTCGCTCTCCAAGTTTAATTAAGAGATCTGCCTCCCGGGCTAATCCTGTTATCACTGCTCAGTCTGACCACAGGGGAGGCCCGGCCTGCAAACCCTGAGGGCCTGGCAGGGCCTGAAAGCTGGAATCTGTGAAAGGGAGGGGTGGAGCCGAAGGCCAGCTCCCCCAGGGCCGAGATGCCCGCTTTTCAGAGGTCACACAAAGGCCCAAGCTGGGCTTCAATTCCATCCCGGGAGGGGGTGGGGGTCCACTAAGAAGCTTCAGGCTGGGGTGGACTTTGGCTGCTGCCCATCTGGGCACCACATTCCAGAGTGAAAGCCTCCAGGTACCCCACATTCCCTGCCCCCACACTCCCTGCCTGCCAGGGGCAGAGGGCGGAGGTGGACTGTCCCTCAACCAAGCCGCTGGGTTCTGGATGGGTGGGGCTTAAGTTTGGCTTCTGTATTATATCAGCCATCTCCTGTGTGACTTCAGGCATGTGACTTCACCTCTCTGGGCCTCATTTTCATCTGTAATTCTTACGCTTACCACAGGAAAAATTGTCCCGGGCCCTCATCCCTGAATTCCTTGGAAGCAAGGCTGGGTCTTAGACAAGGGCCATGTTGGGGACACCCCAGGTGGTGTCCAGGAGTTTACCTGTGTTGGCCTAATGTTGTCCCTAAGGGAGCGATCTCAGTGGTACCCAGCCCTGGGGAGGTGATGGCTTCTGAAGGGCAGGGGCTACTTGGGGTAAAGCCTTGGAACTGGGGAGAGGCAGAGCCTGTGGGGTGGGGACCTGCCAGTGTGTCCTTTAATGACCCTGGAGTCCCCGATGTCACCAGCAGGTACCAGAATTTTCTGTTCACCGTCTTGGTAATCTCAGCACCCGGTGTCACCCCCGACAGGTAAGGAAAAGGACACCCATAGGCCATGTGTAGCTGGGAGCTGGTCTCAAACCGGAGATAAGCTTCACGGTGGCCCCTGCTCTTGCATCCGTCTTCCTGGCCAGAGAGCCTCTCAGAACCTCTGTTTTCTCATCTGCCAGGTAGGAAGGACCTGTGGTGCCTCCTTGGGGGGACGGGAGGATGAAGCAGCTGTCCATGTGTGACTGTAAGGCACAGCGTGTGGGCAGAGCAGCCTCACTGAGCGCCAGCCACAGACCAGCGGTTTTGGCTTCTGCCACAGTGGTCTTGAGAGGTCACCCAGAAATGGCGGCCCCAAAGCACTCCTTAAAATCCAAGTGGTAGTTAAGCCAGGTTCTGAGTGATCGGGAGTAATTAGTGCACTTCCCACAGAGAGAAGCCCAAATGTCAGACAGTGCCGGGGCCATTAACTCTCTCCTATGCTGGCCGCAGGTCCCACCTCCCTGCTGACCTTCTCCAAAGTAGGGTGGGAGGAACCCGTGGGCCTGGGGTCAGATGGGGGCCAGGAGCTGGGCTCTGGGCTACACAGGCTCCAGGCCGACCAACCCCAGCTCGGCCTCTCGCCAGGAGGTCTGGGACAGCCTGTCCCTGTTGGCGCATGGGGCTTCCCCCCTGGGGAATGGGGCCACAGGGGCGGGCAGGGGCTGCTGGCTCATCCCGTCCAACCACAGGAGAAGTCAGCTGTGCCCACAGGCACTGCCGGGAGCAGGTCACCTTGCCTGGTAGACATAGAGTCCAAAGGCCTGCCCCGTCCTCCGGGCAGCAGTGCCCCATCCCCACGAGACAGCAGGCTGAGGGTGGACCTGGAGGAGACCAGATGCCTCCCCTGCACACGCAGTCACCCTCAAAGACTTGGGGTGACCCCTGGTCTCAGGCTCTGCCTACGAGGTCTAATGAAGATCGTAGGTGCTCAATAAAGGCTCGTTGAATCCACCCACTGTCTGTTGTGCCAAGACCACCGCAGGGGACCGTGGTTATGGAGAGTCCAGTGGGGACAGACCTGAATTCAGATCCTGCCTCTGCCACTCACCTGTGGCTTTGGGTGTGGCGCCTTTCTTCTGAGATGGCCCTCCTCCTCTCCAACATGGGCATGACCTTTCCCAGCCAATGAGGCACTGCTCTGAGCTCCTCCCACTTCCCTGCTAAGGACCCACAGCTCTGAGCTCCTCCCACTTCCCAGCCAATAAGGAAGGGCTCTGAGCTCTGCCCACTTCCCAGCCAAGGATGCCTCCTCTGAGCTCCACCTCCACTTTTATTACTTGGGCACAGAAGACAACATGAGAGTCTTGGTTTCCACATTTGTCAAATGGGCTTACAAAATGGATTGTATTTTACAGATTTTTCGAGGATTAAATAAGATAAGGCATGTAAATTGGCGTCAGTGCCCAAACGGCAAACATGCCACACGTGAACTCATTTGATTACGAGGAAGCTCAAAGACAGGTGTACAGGTGCATCTTTTCCTCCCTCCCTTCCTCCCTGCCCGCCCTTCTGTCCTCTTTTTCTCCCTTGTTCCCTCTGTCCCTAGCACAAGGACCTATTCATATGCACCAAATCCAGTGCTGGAGGACACAGAACTCAGAGCCCATGGATGCATGATCCCACCAGGAGTTAATCCCTGCAAACCAGGAGCCCAGTCTCTTCTGCCCCACCGAGCACACCCCAATCATCATTAGTCACGGCTTGTTGGACGGGAGGCTCCTCCCTCGCGCTTATCTCCCTGGCTTCTGTCCTGGGCCAGGCCGCCATATTTCACATTCTGAAAACAGATGACCCCAGGGTCAGGGAAATGAAAGGCCCATTCAACAGTGGGCAGGGGAGTCCACCAAGAAGGAGGGTGAGAGTCAGTCAGGCAGCCCTGGGCTGTGCTCCAGCAAATCTCCCTCTCCATCCCCAGGTCAGGCAGTCTGTGGGGCAGGATGGGGTGAAGCATCCGGCAGGGGCGGGGCCTTGAGGCCAGATTTGCATAGTTCCTGCTCCCATGATGCCCTGCTACAGGCCTGTCCAGCTGGGCTCCCAGGATGGGATTCCAGTGAGAATGGGTAGCTGGGATTCCTGCCCTCCTGGGTTTACCTTCCAGGGAGGACGGGGCCACCATAAACATGGAGACAAACAGATGAGATACATTCAGAGCCATAAGTGCTATAAAGAAGGGTGATTATAAAATATAGCAAAGGGGACAAAAATGACTTGAGGGAAAATTACTTTTACATTTACTTACAGGTAAATGATAATCATGATAAAAAATAGTAGCTGCATTTATTGGGTGCATTTAAATAATACATGTAAAGTGCCTGGCATTTAGGGGCGGTATTCTTTATGTGTGAGAGGCTGGTATCCCTCTTATTCAGTGTGGCAAGCATCAGGCTGAATATTGACACATGCCATCTGTCTTTGTGTGGATTCCCCCAAAGTTTGAAATGGGGACGTGGGTACAGGGGGTTTATTTGAGAGGTGATTCTGGGAAGCAGAGGTATGGAAGAGAAAGAAGGGGACAAGAAAGTTGGAGGACAACAGACATGTGACTAAGCAGGTCACAGCTCTGGATACCCCTGCTCAGCTGCCTGCAGCTCCTCCAAGGAGCCAGCTAGAGGGCACCTGGGAACCTTCCCAGAGAGGGATAGGGAGGCCAAGCAGGCTGTAGCCAGGGAGCACAGACAGGCGGGGCCACCAGCCAGCTCAGGACCCCTCCACTATAGCTGAGGGTGACTCAGAGTGGATAAAGGGGTCATGGAGCAAGGAATCTGCAGCTGCCTCATTTGCTCATGAAACTCTCTTGACGGCATCATGAGGAGACAGAGGTTAGGATCCCCCTTTTGCAGATAAAGAAACTAAGGCACAAATACACCCACTGATTTGCCCAGGACCCCATAGCTAGAATGAGACCTGAACCCAAGTTTCTCCATTTTCTGTGTCCTGGGCTTTGGGACACCTTGAAGCCCCATGTCCCATGTTAAAGGAACAGGCTCTGGAGCCAGATCTTCCAGACCCAGATTCCAGGTCTGTTGGCTGAGAGTAGCATGACCTGAAGATGCTTGTCCAGTCTCTGCACCTCAGTGTCCTCATTTAGTTGTTCTGGGGATTCAGTGATTTAATATTTGAAAATAATTGAAAACAGATAGATCTTGGTATGCCACAAACTCCCAGTAAGTACACACTGCTATTTTAACCCAGTGGTTCTCCAAGAGGAGTCCCCAGACCAGCCGCATCATTATTAGCTGAGAATGTATTAGAAATTTGTGTGCTTGGGCTTGCTGTCAGTCCAACGGAGTCAGAATCTATAAAACCTGTGTTTTAACAATCCACCAGTCACTCGAGTCTTCTACATGTTCAAATTTTTGAGCCTCTGTCTTTATGACTCCATGGCTCTCCCTCCTCGCAGGACGCAGGTTAGCACCATTGCATGTGACACTGTGGTATCGCATGGCCCCAAAACATGGTTAAAAGGCACCAGATGAGACTTCTACCTACTGCTGTCTGTCATGTTGGCATGAGAGCGTCTCACCTGGGTGTTAGAGTTCCAATGCAGAGATACCTAGCGAAGGTCAAGCTATCTGTGACTCACGCCTTAGTCAGAATTAGCAGATGGTGGTGAAGCTTCTTTGAGAACAGGTTACATTCAAGGAGAACATGGAAGAGGTTCAGAATGGAAGCTGTGGGGATAAGATCAGGTGCTCAGGGAAATGGAGGATGGTAGTAGTGTAAGGGACCACCAAGAGACTGCCTCATGTAACAGCAAAGGGTTTATTTGGGGACCAGCATGCTGGGGCTCAGAGCTCACTTGAATAGAGCAAAGAGAGATAGAGCCCTGAGAACAGCTTAAGCAGAGCTTATTTACTTTTCTTAGAGAGGGCAGGGAGGGAAGTTCATTGACAGGTCAGGGCGAGTGGGCAGTTTGCCTGCAACCGAGTGAGGGAGTGCATTCTGCAGTTTGGCAGTTGGGGACAGCACATTCTGGGAACAAGATTAGCAAACAGTTCTCAGGATTTCAACAGTGTTTTGTTAAGCATACAGAAAAATGGAGTGACAAGTACCTATTTTATTAACCTTTCAGTAGAAAATAAGGAAATGACATCAAAGACCAAATTGACCTTCACAATTTAAAAACTGGGCTAAGGAAGGAAACCATTGATACCAGTCAGGATCTACTCAGGAAAAGAGAATGAAACACAGCAGAACATTCCAGAATTTTTAAGCACAGAGAATCTATTAAAAGGAATTTGGTTACACAGTTGATAGAGGACCTTAACCTTCCCCAAATACCAGCAGGAAGAAGCTACATCTGCCCTTGGGATGGGAGAAACAGGAGGAGGAAGTGGTACTACCATAATCTAGAACCATTCAGAAAGAGCTGGGAACAGTGAGGGCTGTTGGGGCCAAGGAGTGTGGGCTGGGAGCAGAGAGATAGGTGGGTAGAAATGCTCCTCCCATCCACCACCAAGGCCTCCCATTGGTCAAACCTATCTGGAGCACAAAGGAGCCTGGGAAATGTAGTTCTGAGGTGCAGACCAGCCCAAGCAGGTAGGAATGGGGAGCTCCTTCTTCTTATCTACCTCCCTCTTTCTTTCCTTCCTTCTGCCTTCCTTCCTTTTCCCCTTCCTTCATTTCTTCCCTGTTCCCTGCTTCCTTTCCTCCACTGTCCTTCTTTCTTCGGTGGCATCCACACTGGTAAATAAGATCATCATGATAAAAGGGAGGATCGGGATTTTACATTCTGCAGCTGAGAGTATGTCCCCTCTTTGTGCCCAAGGACAGACAGGATGGCAAGAAGGATGTCAGCTGCTGGGCTTCAGACCCCAAAGATGAAGCGCTGGTTAAAAGGGCAGCCGGGGTCTCTTGGGACAACAGTGAGGTCCTGCAGAGGCCCCTCGCTCAGCCAGCCTGGCTTTCCTCAAAGGCTGGTTCCTCTGATCTCAGAAGAGTAGTGAGGCCACATTTGTCCAGCTTCAGGCAGGCAGTTCCATGTAGGAGAAAGGTGGCTCAGGGCCCGCCTCTGACAACCCTCAAGCGCTTCTTCTAGTGTGTCCGTGTTTTTAAGAATGAACCAAAAAATTACTAGAAATCACCAGGAAACCCAACTTTCAACACGTGGTTTGCTGTTGTTACAATAATGCAGTCACATAATGATTGGCATCAAGAGAGGAAAAAGAAAAGGCTATTGTGTGCCCAGCGTGGAGAGGTACATCCGTGTGGCTCCCTCTTTCTGGGGAGAGTGTGTGCGTGTTAATGTAGGGCTCCTGCCCTTTTTTGTTCACAACCAGCAGTTGCAAACAGCTGCTGTAAATTATTTTGATTGTCCAGCAACTTGCTGGTTTGAGTCTGGCTTCCATGCTGAACAGTGCTACTGGCCTACAGCACGTCATTCCCACCCTTCCTCTTCAGTTCAGAGGCAGGGTCGCCTGAAGCCAATTAAACATACAACAATGCAATGAACCGACCTGCAGAAAGGACTTAACTACCAGGTCCTGTTGCTCTAACTCACTCGATCTTTCTGCCACCCCCACCTCCAGCTATCCAGAGAGCACCCTAAGTTAAAGGAGGCAAACAGCACTCAGGTGGCTAGAGGATGATGGTTGGGGTGACAGGAAGGAGCCAGGGGCTGAGATGGCTTTGTTAGCCGGGGGCTGGTCAGGCTCTGGGGAGCCCAGTCAACTGCTGTTTGTATTCGAGGGCCATTTGTCCACATGGAATACGAGAGTGGAAGGCCATGTGGTGGATAATCACAGGCAACAGGGGGAGCTGGGCTTACAAGCAGCACCTGGACTGGAATACCTCCAGGGGCTGCTCCTGGGGCCAAGTGACGGGCATTTGGGAGGAGGGCAGCCAGTCAGTGGGCGTGAGGGTCACACCCAGTGGGGAGGGTTAAAAGGACCCTCTCTGGCTTTGGGGGCTGTCTCTGCTCTGCTCTTGCTCTGAGGTGGGACTGGGTGCGCGTCATTTTGCTGTTTTCTCTCTCTCTCTCTCTCTCTCTCTCTCTCTCTCTCTCTCTCCTCTCTCCTCTCTCCTCTCTCTCCTCTCTCTCCTCTCTCTCCTCTCTCTCCTCTCTCTCCTCTCTCTCCTCTCTCTCCTCTCTCTCCTCTCTCTCCTCTCTCTCCTCTCTCTCCTCTCTCTCCTCTCTCTCCTCTCTCTCCTCTCTCTCCTCTCTCTCCTCTCTCTCTCTCGCTGTTCTACTGCTTGGGCAAAATGAAAAGCTCTGATCCAGGGAAGGAAAAAAGAACACTAGGTTGTTAGAGTCGGGAGGGATGTTTAAAATCTGAATCCAGAGGATTGAGCACTCGAGGGACGGTCTGTCTCTGGAGCAAGGTTTCCCTGGGCTCTGGCATCCTTGTGAGCCAAGGTCTAGGGAGGGATAAGGACCAAGAGACAAGGGAGCTGAGCCGTTTGGGGGGGTGGGGGTCGCACTCTGCTAGTAAAAGCTGGCTCTTACTCAACTCTCAAAAGCATCTTCTCTGCTTCTTAGTCTAGTTGCTCAAAGTCTAACCTGCAGGGGGACTTACTGAGAGCTAACCTGGGGGAGAACTCAGAGGGCTGAGCCTAGGGTGGCCATTTTATCACCTCCTGGGTCTGCACAGTGATCCCAGCTACTGGGGAAGCCCTGGCTGGATCCTAAGTTAGCTTTACTCCAAGCTCAAGGCTCCAGTACTGCAAGTCCTGCTAGTGAAGTCCACATGCAGTAAATAATCAGGGACCACAAACCTGCAGGTGCAGTGAGTTAAACCTCGAGCTTCTGGGAGCCTTGCTCCTTCTCATGCTGTCCCCTCCGCCCACTTGTGGATCAACTCCCAGTTACAAGAATCTCCAGGAGAAAAACCTGCAACTTACCTTGGCAAGGGGAACCCTGACGTTCATCTTCACCTCTAAACATTCCAGTTCACCAGGGTAACTCTCTGAATCGGGTCCCCGCAAGATTGGTGATGCAGCGGATGGTGTTGTGGCGGGCTCATGATGCCCATCCAGCATCGTGGGGCTCGGCTGGATCTCTAGCAATCCTAACTAGAACAAATAAAGGTGCAGGAGGTGCTGGATTAATTGGCTTGCACGCCCAGCTGCAGCGAGGGCTCTATTCAGTATGGTGAAGAAAGCCAGCCTCCTGTGGAAGAGGGTGCCCATGGCAGGACATTCTTAAGCAACTTGCACACTGATGGGGATGCTCAAGTGTTCCACATAAGCCCTGCCACCTCTCACACAATGGACAAAGCTGTCCACTACAGGGGCCCTAGAGCCCGGAGGGAGCTGTGAGGACCTCTTGATCAACTTGGTGTGGTTGTGCCTGGGACTTGTCCATGTTGGACACTTCCTAACTGTCAACTATGAGGTCATAAGTCCCCCCCCCCCCCCAATTGCAGCCCTTGAAGGGGATTTCAGTTCATCTCATATCTGGTCTAAAAGGAGATGCCAAGTCAAGCAGTAAGGATGAGTCCTGGGCTGAGCTGGCTTCAAATCCTAGAAGCCTTTTCCTTAATGAGAAGGCATACCTACCCACCTGTGCTGCACGGGGTAAGGTGAGTGGGATCTGCAGGTATGTGGGCCTCTTAAGATTTTATGCCATCTTTCTAAAATGAGCTGTCTCCTAAAGAAGCTGTAGCCCTTGGCCTTACAAATGGTCAAGAAAGACAATTATCTTTGGCCTTGCTCCTAACCTTCAGCAGGCTCCTGGTTGAAGTTCTTAACAATTAGCTGGGGTCATTGAAAGGACTAACCAGGTTTTCTCTGGCTACTGGAGAAATTGCCAAGCCCTGAGGCTTTAGGCACACAACACCTCCAGGACTACACAGTGGGTAAGTGACGTCCTGATCGTGACTTCCCTCCCCAACCCTGATGCCCTGTAAGTGAGCTTTCTTACCTATCGGGACAGTCCACTAAAACACCGAACAATCTTAGGACGGGGAGATGCCCTTCAATGCACCACTCCCAAAATGGGGTCACCTGCACCTTCCAAGCTACAGGAAGACTGTCTGCCATGCTGGATCTTGCTTCCCCTTGGGGGACCAGGGCCCTGGCTTCCTACTGCAAGTGTCCTTAAATCTCGACCTATGAAAGTGAATCCTGGCCAGCATTTAGGGTTCAGGCATGACCTCAGGTGACCTTGAGCCACAGGAGGAAGTGGCTTAAAGGGCAAAACAAGGTGGAGTAATCCGATGAGGCTCCCCAATGGGACCACCTGGGAGTCAGCAAGTACCCTAGAGGTGCGACAAGGACCGTTTATCTGTTGGTGCCCATCTTCCACTGCCTAACAGCTTGGTGGGGGGCTTACTCCTGCACCTGGGAGTCACGTAGCCTTCCAGATAGGAGGTCACCTCTGGCTGGAATCGAAGGGGCTGGGGACGCCCTGTCCCCCTGCCTGGGACTGCCTGTCTTGGCCACAGCTGACAATGGCCATGAGGGTACATACGTCATGTGTCATGCCAGGTCGTCCTTGAGTGCACTGATTCCCTTAGAAGCAGAAACTGTCCCTCCAGTTAATGCCGTATGACAGCTGGTGTCACTCTCAAAGGTGGGAATGTCCAAGAATCTGGCTTGGTAGTTGCTGATGGGGGAAGGGACATGGCCAGAATCTCTGGAGTTCTCCCCATTCCTCAGACTGATTCAAATGGGCCATGAACAGAGACCCCATGTCAGGCCAACCTGTGCCAAGCCCAGGGGAGTATCTGTCCAAGTCCCCTGTGGGCTGGTATCTGTAGTGAGTGTCAATGCTGTCCCAGGGCGTCCAGCCCATGGAAGATGAGCCCTTGTTATTCAAGGGAACGCCTGCAGGGCACCCTGGCATCAATGACGCAAAGCTGACAGTGGCTGAGGGTGGCACAACCCAGACTTCCTGGGGTCAGCTGTATGGCCATGAGTCAACCAACTTTTCCTCTGTCCCCCCCACCACAATCTATCCCCACTTAAGGGGCCAGGGTCTACCTTTAGCTGCTTCATGCTGATACAGGGAGGCTGTCCTAGTCTTGTCGCCCCACATGCTCCAGAAGGGACAATGGGTGGTGCAGAGCTCTGAACCAAAAAGGTCCCCGTGTGTCTGAATAACTAAATGGGGGCCCCTGCGAGTTATCTCACCAGGCGGCGTCTCCTGGTGGAGCAACCTTGATGAGGTACTTGGTCCTCGGCACAGTGCCTGGGGAAACCTAGAGAAACCTGTGGAGGATAGTCTAGAACAAGTCTTACCCCAAAGTGAACCCACTGGGGAACTCCAACTCTAAAGCAGTTGGGGCCAGTATCCCCTGAGGGTCCTTATTCAGGCTGAAGTTGGTCTCTTGGCGACTCTCCATAGATGACCTGTCGTCCTGGTTATAGTTCCATAAGAACCATATCAAAAAAGGAATTCCAGCTAAACTCCTGGGGCTTGACCAAGTTCATAAGCCATGGTCTGTATCTCCAAACCAAGCAGTGGTTAAGGGTTGACCTAAGTACCCCAAAAGGACGACTTGGGCTGCTGGTTGGGGCCACTTGGGCACCTAAATGGGCGGTGAGGACTCCGAGTCTCCTGGTGCTACGTGGCCAGGATTTGCTGGAGGACATAGTTGGCTTTCCTGTCCAAGGACAAGATATCAAACTAGTTACAGTTTCCAAGAGCTGTAAAAACTTCCTTGTTGTAAGAAGCCGTGGCCCGTGACAGTTCTGGAGGAGTTTGGGAGCCCAAGTGGAAATCATGTCCTGAGACACCTAATGGATCTTAATTCAAACTAAGCTTAGTATCCATCCTGGGGAAAAAATACTGAACCTGTAAACAGTCTTGGGAATTCATGCCAGTGAGTGGCCCTTGTCAGGTCCCAGTGGGTGCACCTTAAGGGATGGCGTCATGGGGATATGTTTGCATTGATCATTGGGAATCTTGTACCTGTGAGCCGTTCTGAATCAACGTAGTGTCCCCACTTATCCTGTTTCTGTATCTCCATAGAGGAATACCTTAGTATTATTTAAAAGAACTGAATATGAACTTAGCTGTGTGGGGACATGTGATTGGGATATAAACTTGGAGTCTTAGCCAAGGCAGTGGACTGCCTTGGCTAAGGGCCACCTTCTTGGTGTCCCTTGCAGTGAACTGCACCCATCTTAGAAGCTGGTCCTTTCCAGAAGCCATAAATCCTTGTATTTCATGGAGAGTGCTTAACTGTTAACATCCATGTTTATTGTCAAATAGCACAACCATGGTATGTTCTAGAACATATGTTCTAGAAACATACTTAATTTGTAGAAGTTCAAGACTTCCTGTCCTGATTGCAAGACATGAAGAAGGTCAGCAAGGTCACCTTTCAGGTGTCGGCATGGGGGGAGGGCACTTGGCTCTATGATACTAGAGCCACTGACCACTGTGCATCTGGCCATTCTGAAGATTTCTTTGAAATGCCCATCTCCAAAGCCACTCAACCCTGGCTCTCAAGAGGTACCCTCTAGGACTGGATCAAAGTGAGGTCAATCTAATGCCCTAACAAGACGGCCTGACATATCCTCCCTTCCCCTGTGAACCCGTGTTGACCCTTCATAAACTGCCCGGACTTGGTGTCTGAACCTCATGACCTTGGTTCAAGGTTAACTTTGAGGCCTTACTAATCAGCACAGCAGTAGCAGGTATTGCTGTCAAATTTGGCTACAACTGGCTCTTTTTGGAGAAAATAACAGACTAGTTATGATCACAATTCCTGGGTTAGAACCCCTGAAGCCAAGCCCAGACCCTACATTGCCTCAGTGAGGGGTATAGGAGGGTATAGCTCAGAATTTATCAAATACACATTAATCTTAGTCCCTGAAGAGGCTCTTTATTTGTCCAATGTGCTTTATTTCTTGAAGCCTTGGAATCCATATCCAATAGGAACCTGTCCTTCCCACAAACCCTCAGTGGTCTTGGACTCGGGTGGATCATGTACCCGGGCAGCCATTGGTCAGGGATTAATGCATGAGCCCCTGTGGCTAAAAACTAACCAGAAAAATTAAACCACTTGAGACACAAGCTTACTGTGTGTGTGTGGGGGGGGAGGCACTTCAAGGAAACAGCATCAAAGCCTGACTCTGCCGTGTTGGCGAGCCACAAGCCATCAATATATCAGGATGCCATTAAGCTGTCACTTAAGTCCCAGTGACATTAAATGAGTATGAGTGGGCTGGGGATGTGGCTCAAGCGGTAGCGCGCTCGCCTGGCATGCGTGCGGCCCGGGTTCGATCCTCAGCACCACATACCAACAAAGATGTTGTGTCCGCCGAGAACTAAAAAATATTAAAAAAAAAATTCTCTCTCTCTCTCTCTCTCTCTTTTTTTTTTTTTTTTTTTTTTTTAAAGAGTATGAGTATGAACTGTGCCTAAAAGGACAGGTGTACACAAAGTCCAAGGACTGCTACCCACCGGAATGTCACGCAAGGGATTCCTTGTGGGTAACAGGAGGCACACCAACGAGGCCCTCCCTCCGAGGCTTTATAGCCACAAGAGGACTCTCACTAGCTGCTTGGGGGTCTGAGCTGGGGTGGGGTTGACAGCAGGCACACGCACTCATGGTCAGCTAAGCAGCCTTGCCTCGGAATCTAAACTCGCCCCCAGATAAAATGGCTCATAAAATGGCAAATGACCTAAAATGGCAAACCTGATGCTGATAATCCCTAAATCCAAAGGCAACACCGTCGAGTGTTTGGAGTCAACTTTGGGATCTCTGCTTAAAAACCATCTGCTCTAACCACTTATGGTGCACTAAAAATCCTTCAGACATCACTTGGGATACCTGGGGGAGTCCAGGTATGGATCAGGATGATGGGATGCTTCACTCCCGGACTTGATCCCGTACAATGGGATGTTCCACAGACTTCTTGACCAGGAAGATTAAGGAGACAGACTTGAGTAAAGCTGATGGTCTCTTTTTGCTAATAGGACCCATAGTCGGAGGTTATGGCTTTAGGGGATGCCGTCATCTCTCCACACTCCTCAGGTCCTAACCTGACCTGGAAATGTGTCACTAGCATGCCTTGGGAGGGGGTCTTACTGAAGTGTACCTCCTGGGGTGCACATAGGGTGTCACTGACAGGGCTAGTGGATGAGGGACTGCTCTGGAGACACTTCCATCTGAACATGGCTTCCAGATGAGATGCTTGCTCCTAGCTAATCCTTTTTCTAATGGGCATAAGACATCCTGGGACACAACTAGATACATTTTTGCAAGTGAGGGAAAGCAAAGCCACTACCCAGAAGCTTACCACCCACTGCTACAGAATGCCCTTGACTTAAAGAAACAACAGGCTGAGTCAACACACAACAGGTGGCTCCAGTGTTGATCTAGCTTCCTGACATGACTTTCAGGTCACCCTCCTCCTCAGGAGCAGTTTGGATGCTAGGGCCCACCATTCTGGTTACCATCTTTCAGTGTTGCCAACAGATCCTCTAGTCTGAGTTGCCACTCGGCTGTCCCTGAGCAAGCAAACAAAGGATGCAGGGAGGTCATTAGACCATGGAAACATGGAGATTTAAATATATAAAATTATGTAGAGACATTAATGAATAGGGGCAAGTCTTGCAGCTGCAGTAAAACAGGCTTTAGATGCCAGGCCGAAAACATGCTACAATTGTGAACAAACAGGATATTTTAAAAGGAGTTGCCCCATAGGAAGAGGGTTTAAAAAGCTAGGTATCAAAGTGATAGAATACTGGGTATTTGCCCACGAACAATGCCATAGAGGGAGACATTGGGCTAATGTATGCCCTTCTCAAACAACCATAGTGGGTACTCCGTTACCAAAAAATGGACAAGGACCAGGTGTTTACCCACAATAACATGGAGAAAGGCATTGGGCTCCATTGCCAAAAAAACGGACAGGAGGGCCCAATGCTCCAGGGCCCACAACCACAAATATATGGGGCACTGGAGGAACCCAGCAACACCATCAGGGTACTGCCCAGGACACATTATCCAGCAGATCTCTCATCAGACAAACCAGAGGGAGTGCAGGGTTGGACATCTGCACCTCCACAAGAGCAGTACTAACTCCAGAGATGGGAGTTCAAATAATTCCCACAGGGGTAAAAGGGCCTCTTCCCCAAGGAACAGTAGGCTTATTATTGGGACACAGTTTTTCTACTCTAAAAGGACTTATGATAAGTCCTGGGGTAATTGATCCTGATTATGAAGTGAAATAAAAATTATAGCCAGTTCTCCAAAGGGTATATCAGTAATTTCACCAGGAGATAGAATAGCACAGTTATAAGTAATACCCAGCCTGCATGATAAATTTTCAGCTGCACTATAGAAAGAGGTTCCAGGGGATTAGCCTCCACCAGTATAGGTTGGGCTATGCTGTCTTTAAATTTAGATTCTTGCCCAATGCTAAAACTAAATATTCAAGGATATGAATTTAATGGGCTACTGGACAAGGTGCAGACCTTAGCATCATCTCTCGTCAAGAATGGCCGAAACATTGGCCATTACAACAAGCCAGTCAAATGCTTCGAGGCCTAGGAGTGGGCAACTATCCTCATAGAAGTGCAATGGTATTAGATTGGAAGGATCCTGAAGGATGTAAAGGAACTATACAGCCATATGTATTGGATCATCTTTCTGTAAATTCATGGGGACTAGATGTCCTAGATCAATTAGGTGTGACATTAACAAATAACATCAATTCAAATGTGCCCACTATTATGGCTAGACAAGGTTTTAGGAAAGGAAAAGGTTAAAAAAAACAGGACAAAGTACAGTGGCATCAATAGAAATAGATCAAGAAATAGATAGACATGGGTTGGATTTTCAGGAGGGGTCACTGAGTCAATAAAAATTACTTGGAAATCAGAAAGACCAGTATGGGTTCCTCAGTGGCCCCTGACTAAAGATACAAGCAGCCCATGACCTAGTCAAACAACAATTAGCAGAGGGACATATACTACCTTCCATATCTCCCCATAATACTCCCATTTTTGTCATCAAAAAGAAATCTGGCAAATGGAGATTATTACAAGATTTAAGAGCTATCAATAAAGAGATGGTTATCATGGGACCTGCTCAATTGGGGATTCCTCAATTGTCTGCTTTACCAAAAACCTGGTATGTTTTAGCTATAGATATTAAAGATTGTTTTTTTCCATTCCAATTCATCCTGGGGATAGTACATGTTTTGCATTTACTGACCCTGCACTGAATCATGAAGGTCCTGATCAGAGATATGAATGGATTTTACTCACTCAAGGGATGGATAATAGCCCTACTAATTGTCAAATTTATGTTGACAAAGCAATCCAGCATCATCTTAATGGCTCACCTCCTTTCAACCATTAATTCTGGCAAAATGCCAGGGGCCATTCCAACTGGCTGTGGCTCTCAACACCACACCCAAAAAGGTGAGATTTATAATCAAAGTCCTGAGTAGAGAAGGTGGGAAGCTGCCCTCTTTTCCTTCCCATGCATTTTTTTAATGAGCATGAATTGCTTCTACTGAAGTAAATCAGTTCTGACACTGGGCAAAAAAGTCTAACACTGTGCTGATCATAGGGAGCAGATTTAGTCCCCTCTGGGTGAATGAGTCATTCATACAAAAGCAACAGCTTTTCCCAAAGTACTTCTGGGGGCACCTTAGCTAATTAAACTAGTTTCAACTGTCCTAGCAACTCCTAGCTGTCCTGGGAACAGTTCCTGGAAACTCCCTACCAGTCTCTCAGATCTGAAAGTCCTTGAGCCACCTGGCCTGATCCCTTTATGTATGAAGAGGGGAAACCCAGGCCCACCTGGGGAGGCAGCCTCTTGGTGTCTGGGCTGGGACTGCCACCCAGATCCTGGCTCATCAGTGTTTGTCTCAAATGTATAGCTCCTCCCTTTCCTCTTCTTGCCTGAGGAAGCATCTGTGTTGATTGATCAGTGCCTTGAGTAACTCTAATTCCATTAGCAATAAATAATGCACTCTCCTCATTCTGAGGAGCATTGATTGGGGAGGAAGGGAGGGAGGATGAACAGCTGTCTGGCCAACTTAGAAGGCACTGGCTTAAGTACATGAAGGCACAGGCACCCGGGCCTTGGCAGAGGCAGCCTGTGGGATCTGTGGAGTCTGATCCAACCTTAGACTCGGCCCTCTATGCCAGCCTTGTTTTTTTAGCATTGCTACAGGCTCTCACAAAGTGTAGCCCCTGCTCATGTCTTCTAGAACTTGGCGTTTACCTTGCATCAGTTGCTGAGAAATCCCAGCCTCAGTAGCCAGACACCCCTCTGACCAACGTCTAGCCTGAGGACACGTGGTTCATTGTCTACCAGGACTTGGGGACCCATAGGAGACCTAGGAAGGTTTCCACGACCTCCTCCCTCTTAGCCAAAGACCTGCTGAACTAAATCCCAAGAAGTGACAGAGCTGAATGCTCTCTAGATAGAGGGCCTGGGGGCAGATGGAGCAAAGCCTGGAGCAGGGAAGGGGACAGATGCCCTGGTCCTGCAGGGGTGTTCAGCACCTCCGTGGAATGGGACAACTGCACTTCCTGGATGGCGATGGGCTTTAAGATCACGTGTTGACTTGTCTCCAGGTGAATGAACACAGGTGGGCTGGCTGGGCTTTCTCAGCACTAAGCTCGGCAGGAACAGTGATGTCAGCAAAGTGATCAAGCCTGAGATCCTCGTTTCCCCTAGAGTAGAAGGGAGAAGCTCGAGGTGCTGAGCCTTCAGGAGAGGCAAGAAGCCTCAGCTACTCAGCTACAGAACGGAAGGAGTCCCTTGGGATAGACCACAGCTGCAAGTGCCTCTGCTGTGTTAGGTTTGGAGTTAAAATCTTACACTCGCCCACGTGCAGTCCTGGGGGTCAGCTAGAGTTGGCATAGAGACCGCAAGAGAACCCTAGCATTCTGGGGAACCAGAGACCTAGAGGCCTTAGCTAGGTCTCCAGGCAGCTCTTGCCCCATGGAAGAGATGCCAGGTGGTGTCCCGTGTGGTGCATACCCTATGGAACCCTCCCTCCCTCCCTCTGAGTCTTCCATATCGGGATGCCCTTTGAACTAGCTCACAACTTCTGGTTCCATGGGCACACAAATGTGGATCTTCACACTGGGTTTCCACCTACTGGACATGTCCTTCTAAGGGGACAAGTTCATGTCTATTCAGCCACTGAATGGCAGGAACTGACGAGAGGGTGAGCTTCTCTCAAACCGGAGAGATGCCAGCCCTAAATATTGGTACCAAGAAGGTTTGTGCAGTTCAAGTCGCCCAGACCTGGGTGAATGAAGACAGAGTTGTGGTCGAGTATTGGTCAACTGAGGTATCGAGTACCTAGTCCCTTTCCCCAGGGGCCTGGATGAGTTGACCCGACTCGCCCCTGAGCTAAAGCCTGGCTGTGCTTTAAGCCTCTGTTCCTGTTCCAGCAGAATGGAAGCCCCAGCTTCTGTGATCTGCATTATCCCCAATGTATTCCACAAAGGGATTCAAATCGCCACAGTCAAGCTTGGGGTCACTTGTGTCAAGTGCTGGGGAGAAAGAGGCAGCATACATGACCCACGGCCCTGGCCTCCTCTTGTTGAACCACACACTTGCAACTGAAGATCGAGTTCCACTCTGTGGGCCGTATTGTTGGATTCATGCTGGGTCAGGAGCCTTGTTCTCAATGGCTCTCATCCTCTGTCACTTAACATCTTGGAACCTCATGAGGAATGAGCCTCTTTCCTCTGTAAGTGACTCTGGGCTGGTTGTGCAACCTAGGTGCACAATGGCTGAAACCTGGTCTCCCAAAGATGAAATCATGGTGTTAGTGGCTGCCTCAAAGACCTAGGGGTGATGCCACTCCTAAGCAATCTGGTCCTTGCAATGAATGACTGGAATACAACCCTGGCTGTCGTTTGCGGCTCATCAGCCCCTAAAGGCCTGCAAACCTTCTGCCTGGCCTGCCCATGAACTTCAAGCCACCAATGGCATACTGAGGCCTCCTTGGGCCTTGGACCTACCTTCCTGTAACATGTAGACAGAGAGGGATCTTGTGATGCGGTCAGGCCAACCCTGGGCAGTCTTTGCCTCAACCGTGTATTGATCCCAGGTGCAGGTGCTGGCCCATGCTACGCGGGGCTTGCGCACACAGAAGGGAGCCACATCCTGCCTACCACAGAGGCAGCTGGGATCCCAGGCTGAGGATGGGTCTTCTCTCCAACTGTACCCATGGTCCTGTAACACCGGGTGCATGGGAGAAGGTGGAGCTCTGGAGGCTTGAGTCCTGACCCTTTGGACTAATTGGGAAGCGATGAATCCTGTTTCTCCATTGCTGCAGCCTGCGGAGGGCTTCAATATGCCATGGGTTGGGCCCGTGTTCCGACTTCCAAGGGGACTCCCTGCCTTCACTCGCTGTCTAACTGCCCTCACCTGCTTCAGGCTCTATTGCTGCTACCTACAGCTCACACTGCAGGCACCAGCGGATTGCATGCTCAGAGCTTGTCCCCCTGTAGATGTGGCTTTGGGAGTAACTCAACAATGGAGTTTGAGTGAGGAGTTCCTTCAGCCCCTTGTAGGGAAAGCCCTATGTTGGGTGGGTGCTGCCCCCTGTGGGTCAGAGTGGTGACTTAGGCTAGACTGTATCTCTCCCTCCAATGAGGCCAAGCACCTAGGTGAAAGTTGGTTGAAGAAACATTTTTAGCCTAATGATTCCATGATGGATGGGAAAATGACACTTTGTACCATAAAGCATGCAATGGTAACTCATCAGCCGAGGACTTTGCTTCCCTTCCTGGGAAGCTCCCAGGTGGATCAGTGTCTGATGCTTGGGCCACGCCCACTCTCTGACCTTCATGTTGGAGGGGCGGGGGGCAGTCCTAGAATCCATGGTGGATGTTACTAATCCATCACAGTGCTCCATGAGCTCCTGCAGATGCTCGATCTCTCAACACAGTCCAACATAGTAGCAACTTCGGCTTCTCAAAGGATGGTTTGTAGTAAGCTTCAGTCCTCAATTACCCATGTGGCACTTGCTAGAACAATAGCTCTGCTTGGCAAACTCGGGTGCAAGCTCCCTCCCTGAGAACTGCCCACCAGTGCCGGGTGTAAAAAGGGTCTCTCCTGAAGTGCATGCCCTGAAGTTCAGGGTGGATAAGAGGTTAGAGGGGAAAGTTGGAGGATGGTGAAATTGCCCTAGGCTTTTGCATCAATGTTCTGGGAAGTTATAAGGAGTACCACTTGATCTGAGGTCAATTACTTCCTGGGTCCTTATTTGCAACTAGGTTCTCCTAAGACCTGGTCTGAATGCTGGATTCATGCTCGGGTCTGGGCCTTGTTCCCAATGGCTCTTATCCTCTGTCACTTAACGTCTTAGAACCTCTTGAGGAATGAGCCTCTTTCCTCGGTCAGTGGTCGGCTGCCAGGTGAGCATCTGAGCTGGGTCAACCTCTTCACCTTGAGGGTGAATGGCTTTAGTTCTATGGAGTCTTCCTCCTCGCCCTCAACCTTCTCTTAGGTCATTCAGCCCTAGGGGGGTACTGTTCTCTGGCTGCCATATCGCAATGGGTAGTGACTTTGAGTGGAGGTAGACATTTCTGAGACATTGAAGGGCATTGACCTGTAAGGTGCTGCCAGGGGTAGTGACAGCTCCTTTACATACTACTGCTCGGGCACCTGCATCAACCACAATGTTTCAGATGTGCTTGGGCCCTGGTTTGCATCCCAATCTAGGACAACAAAGGCTGGGGTGGGAAACGGACAAATCGGGGCTGGCATCTAACTGCCTCCCCCCAACTTCCTAAGCCTTTCACTTCGTGAAGGCTTGAAGTTCTGGAAAACACAAATGCATCTCAAACTCCTTGATGCCTGGAAACACCTGAGTAAACCATTCAACAGCAAATGCCTGTGCACCAGATTCCTAGGTGCTGAGGATGTGGCAGAGAATGCCCTTGCTTGCAGAAAGTTTTCAAGACCCAACTGAAACACTGGGTAGTGGCATGACCTATGAAGGAAACTGAAGCCGGCGTATGGAGCGGGCAGAACTCGGGAGTCGTGGGCTCAGGTTCTGAGCTGCAGTCTTGGCTAGACACGGAGGCCCTTGATCTACAAATATCATCAAGCCATAACATATGCTTCCCCCTCAACTGAAGAGCTAGGCTAGTGTCAGTTAGTCACAGGTACACAACTGTTTTTAGTCTGTCTTTGGCTAGCCTTTCCCCCAGGGTCTGAGGACTTTGGATGTCCTGACACCCATTGTTGGCAGTTGCTTCCTTTGAGGGAAGAAGGTGAAATGAGCGCACGAGCCCTAATGTGGGCTTCCCTTGAGCACCTGGTACACCCACATTCTTTACCTCACTAAGGTATACTGTGCTTGACAGTCTTTGCACCTGGAAGACCTAAGTCCTTGTCCTGACTCTCCAAGGTGGCAGTACAGAACCTCCTTAGGTGGTGTCTCTGGCCATCCCCGGAACAAGGATAGCCTCTTCCTTCTGACCAGGGCCTTGGTGCTCCTGGAGAGGCATTTCTCAACCTCCCCATCTGGGATACAGGCCAGCAAATGGGTGTCTGCAAATGTTCCTGAGACTTCTCTTTCCTTAGAGGTTGGAATCTAGGGACTTCTGAGCTGGAATGGGTGGCACTGTCCACAGGGCTGTGAGCCTTTTGGGGTAAAAAGTGCACTCGCAAGAGGTTGACTTCTAGGTTAGTGGTATAAACTTAAAGGGTTGGACAGTCGGGCCTCAACAATGTTTAAACGTCACCTTTGCACCCCAGTGACAACTTGTGGTAGAGGGCATTGGGTCCATCTCGGGCTACTACAAACCTCACCTGTAGCCCCACCTTCCAATAGTCAAAGGTACTAAAGCAAGTGCTGCTCACACTCTAAGGCTTGTTGAAGCAAAGGATTGGTGGAGGGGGGGACACTGGTAGATGCAATTGAGAATTTGAGGCTCCTATCCAGGTGTCTCTGGGCTGGTTGTTTAACTTGAAGATTCGGGTTTTTCTGTTGCTCAATGATTTTGTGCAAGTGGCTACCTGTAACCAGAAGGAGTTCTGCAGGGACTGGGGACTTGAACCACTCAATCCGCCGAATCCTGCGTGGGCCATTGACACCTACTGAGTAGGTGCTAGCTGGATTTGAAGACCTGAGAATTGTTTCCATGTCTGAGTCTTAAGTTGGCCTGAGATTTTACTTTCATGGAATAATCCTCAGGCTTTCAAATACCGTCAGTTTGTGCTTGTAAAGGAAGCAAACTGACACCCCCAACTCTTCCTGGGGTCTGGACTCCATTTGCAAGTGCTGAAGGTCGTTCTCAAAGAGCACTTGTGACTTGGGCTATAACTTCTCACTATAGCTTTGTACCCAATAAAAAGCTACCTAAAGGGAAATAAAGATGTTCGCGGGGAAATAGGTGGTGCTCTTGTAAGGGGATCCACTCGCTGAGGGCTTACAAAAGTTGAATAGAGGTCTCCCTTCAGAGACTCAAACATGGAGACTTCATAGCCTACCATGATGGCAGGCGGAGCACTTCTACATGCCCTAAGTCTTAAACCTGGAGCAAAAACGTCCGGTCACCTGCTTGTCCTTGAAACGTCAAATCTGGAATGACTGCTGTCCTACTCCCAGCCTGTCCTTCTGGCCTCCAGCTGATCAGACAAATCTAGCTCTACAGGGGACAGAGGGCAGCACTAAGTTGCATCTGACACCAAGCTCTGTTGCTGGGACCTTAAACCCAAGCCCTTCTGGGCCCAGGCAGGTAAGGGCTGAGAGCAGACCAGGAGGGGGCTGGACAGTAGACACACAACTACTTGAAGCATGGCTCAAACACCTGAGTCAGTGGGAGGGCCAACTGTGCTGCCAGGACTGTCCAACAGGTACTAGGAAACTCGAGTTTCCAAAAACCTCACTTGCAGGGCCCAGACTGCTGCTCCAGGCCAGGTGTGAACATGGGCAGAAGCCAACGGACACTCCTTGGTTTCTAGCGCTGGCCATGTGGGCAGAGTCCTGTACCTGGTACCTGTCCATATACCCAATGGTCAGCTCTTCCAATGTAGAGAACATCAAAATCAAAAAGCACTAAACCCAATGCTGGCTTGAATGTGCTCCCTAGACCCCATCCCCAACTTCCCTTATGGGTGAGCCTGCAGCCACTAGCATTACCCAGGAAGGACTCACTTATGCAAGTGAGAATTGTCCCATCGTGCCTCTGGGACTCGATCTCCACAGCTCCTCTAAAAGCTGAGGACCTTCAGAGGCCACCTACTATGGCTGCCTAAAATTTTGTTTCTTACGGACAACGAGACAATCCATCTAGTCAGATGTGCTCTGTGACCTACAAGTCCTTGTGTTATACACAGTCCACGGCAAGGTCCCCATTGGCTTGGGAGACCAAACATGGAAGGGACGATGAGAGATACACCTATGCACTGAATATAACTCGCAAAGGGTCAGTGACATGTCTCAAAGCTGACACAATCTCTTGGGTATAGCTTGGCTAAACACTCAAATTCACTGTGAACATCACTATACCTTAAGTAACGTTTCTGTTCTCGGCATGACTAAACACACCAGTACGTGTCTAGGTCCATGCTAAGGTTGCCGTAAGATGCCATGGTGTAATGGTAAACCACTTGAAGTGTCTCAACACATGGTTTGGCTTACCACCCCTGACCTAGAAGTCTACATTCTGAATGTTAAACCAAACTATCTTACAATCGCATTCTTTCTAAGAAAGTACAAGCAATGGCCTTAGTAGGGAGACTGGGAATCAATACCTTTTTGCTCAAAAGATGCATAAGGATCTTGACTTGTGCCCTTACTTCTTGTTGAAGCAGCCAGTATTCAAAGCACCTCATAGCAAAGCCAGTCTTGTGGGCGGAGCTGAAATTGACCTGGAGGCAGACACCAGGCTTTGTTACACTCTGGGAGATGATGATGGAGTTAGGAAAGTGCATCTCAGATACTTGGCTACCTAATGTGCCCTCAGAAGGGACTTCCTGCTGACACAATTCCACATTGACTGAATTCTTAAAGCCTCTTTCCACCATGAGTTCTGTGGTGGAAGTGGGTTCCCAAGGCACAGGTTCTGAGTGTCTGGGCTTTAAACTTGGATGTGAGAACACTGTCCGTGCCTCTGTCCTCCCTCAGGAGGGAACTCTGGAATCATGCTACAGAAAGGCAAAGGCACAAAAGTCCTCTGTTTGGAGGACTCCCACAGTAACCCACTGTGGTCACCATTCTGGGGTCAGACTGGTCTTCACTGTAACTCCATGACCCTAGACCTAGCCTCACCTGTGCAATGGCAAGCTGGTAGGAAGGCGATTATATGAATGTGCCTGGCCCTAGGATGGACTCGTGGGAGGGCTAATGCTAACCCAGTGTGCTTTCTTGGGGTCTAGACTGAGATGATATCAAGTGTCGGAGTTGGCCTGAACTTGCTGTGTGCTTCCCCATCTGCCAACTTGGCCCAGGTCCTGTGACTATCCGCTGCTGACATCAAACAGATCTGCTTTAAATTGAAGTGGACCGAAGACCTTCACATTCTAGAGGTGGGTGCTTGAGTGCATGTTCACTCTTCCACACAGTCAAGCCAATGTAGATGCAGAACATATCGAAACACAGGCTGCATCCTGGGTGAGGCGCACCCTCTAAAGGAACTGAACTCGAAGTGGTGGCACTCCTGAGTGGCAAATGGAAAGCTTTGAGTGATTTTAGCACGATATCATGTAAATGATCTCTGGGCCTGGCCATCCTATGGACCAAGATGTGCTCTACCTTGGCAACTGGCCCAGGTGAACTTGAATGTGCACTATGCTAAATGAACTGAGTCTTCTCCAGATGAAGTTGACTGTTCCACTCGACTGTTCTCATGGGCTTTCTTGTGGGTCTGCCAACAGCTAATAGAAGGGTGTCCATGTTTGAAACTGCAGTCCGGCTGGGCAAAATAACCGAGAGGTGACAAGCGACTTGAAGGTTGAACGGGAACTGCTTTACTGCAAGGAAACTCAGTGGGAACTGAGCAGGCACTCATAATAATAAACCTACTGTTCCTTGGGGAAGAGGTCCTTTTACCCCTGTGGGAATGATTTGAACTCCTATCTCTGGAGTTAGTACTGCTCTGGCGGAGGTGCAGATGTCCAATGTGTGCTCCCTCTAGTTTGTCTGATAAGGGAGTTAATGGATAATGTGTCCTGGGCACTACCCTGATGGTTTTGCTGAGTTCCTTCAATGCCCCGTATATTTGTGTTTGTGGGTCCTGGGGCATTGGGCCCCCTTGTCTGTTTTTTGGCAATGGAATACCTTCTACAGTAGTCAGAACGGTATTCATTAGCCCAATGTTTTCCTCTATGACATCGTGGACAAACACCTAGTATTTTTCTTTTTTGATTTCTAAGTGGCTGGATTGCTTTGTCAACATAAATTTGACACATAGAAGGGCTATTAGCCATCCCTTGAGGGAGTACTTTCCATTCATATCTCTGATTAGGACCTTCATGATTCAGCGCAGGGACAGTAAATGCAAAACATGGACTATCCTCAGGATGAATTGGAATGGAAAAAAACAATCTTTAATATTTATAACTAAAACATACCAGGTTTTTGGCAAAGCAGACAATTGAGGAATCCCCAATTGAGCAGGTCCCATGATAACCATCTCTTTATTGATAGCTCTTAAATCTTGTAATAATCTCCACTTGCCAGATTTCTTTTTAATAACAAAAATGGGAGTATTATGGGGAGATACAGAAGGTAGTATATGTCCCTCCACTAATTGTTGTTTGACCAGGTCATGGGCTGCTTGCCCCTTTTCTTTAGTCAGGGGCCACTGAGGAACCCATACTGGCCTTTCTGATTTTCAAGTAATTTTTATTGCCTCAGTGACCCCTTCTGAAAACCCAATCCATATCTACCTATTTTTTGATCTATTTGTATTGACTTGTCTTCTTGTAGACAGCATAGTTGGGTGGCTTTTCTAATAAAGGAAACTAAGCCGACCGGTGATAGCTCAGCTGACTAGGGTGCAAAGACCCTTAACTCGCCTACTACCAAACCAAGGTCAGTCTGCTTTTGCTCGGACTTTTGGCCCCTAAACCTTGTTGTACACATACCCTCACAAACTGGCACCTCTATGGCATGAATCTGCAGAAGGGACTTGTGCTGGCTTCAAGAAGGTTCCATATTGGTGTTGCCAAAGAGTCTTCTGAAAAGTACACACATGCTCTACTAAGTAGCACCATAGTCACTGGAGCCAAAGACGGAACATAACCATGAAATTGTCCAGGGGATTTGAAACCAAGGCACCCGGAGCCCTTGAACACAATCATGCCCTATGGGCAAGTTTTAATTGTCCCAATACAATCTTTTCCCTGCAAATGTCCTAGAATTATGTTCTAAATTGGGCACAAATATATCTAGGCAGTGTTCCTTGCAAGATGTCTGTATAAGTTGGACTTGCCAAGGAGGCAAAGAAACCAAAATCTTGGTATTGATGTACTTTCACCTTGAACATGCTTGAACTTTTGGTGATTGCCTGAACTTGAACTTCACTGGCGGTCCTTACCGAATCCTCCTTTGAGCCTTTAAGGCCCAGGCCTTAGCATTCTGGGCTCATGCCCAACGAATAGCTAATCCTTGTTCTTCTGAGGCATCCTTGCTGCACCCTAGCCCTTAACAGATGTGCACTTAGAAACAGCAACCTACTAACAGGGAAGC
Source organism: Urocitellus parryii (assembly GCF_045843805.1). Lineage (NCBI taxonomy): Eukaryota > Metazoa > Chordata > Mammalia > Rodentia > Sciuridae > Urocitellus > Urocitellus parryii. The sequence continues at coordinate 141,947,087 of NC_135533.1, forward strand.
TACTCAGATGGTATAGCCAGAGTGTTAAAACTGTGGCTCTAGAATGTGGGGCAGGATTTGTACGAGGGCTTTATCTCTGGTCATGCTCACAGGTGATTATCACTTATCTGCATTACCAGCAGGTCCCTGCAGTATGTGTCTATCAGACCCCACACCCACAGCCACTAAGGCAGATGGCACATGAGATTCTGCAGAGACCTGTTGCCAGGTGCTTTATATAACTCTACTTGGGGACTGGGGGTGGGAGGGTCTCTGCCTGCTTTTCAACAGCTCTTTGTAGCACCCTTGTCTGTCGCTTAGGGATGAGCCAGGACCACCTTCAGGCATTTTCCCAGCTGGTAATCAAATGGCAACAGTGGGAATGTTTACAGCTTGCTACCACTTAGGGAGCTTTATCAGAGCCCTTAATATCAACCCACCTGCCCAAAGCTGATAACACAACAGGGGCTGGGGATGGGAAGCCTCCAGAGAGCTGGTGAAGACCAGAAAACAAGATGTCAATCTAATCAGACTTCCCCTAGGACCCCTGCTTGGGCTGGGAACAGCTTCCTGGGGATGACACGTCACTGGCACCAGATAGATGCTCAGCACTTGGTAGTTCTCTTCTCACTAGCACTGGAGCACTGGTCCTGGTACCACATGCTTGTCTCCATAACGATGAGATGCTGTTCCTAACACTTGCTAGGAACTGAGCCTGGGTATTCATCTTGCCTCTACATGACCTTGAACCACTTTCCTGGCCATTCTTGACTCTGTCAACTGATTCAGAGAATGCCCCCTTTTAAGGGCATACACGACCTCCAGTCTCATACCTCATCAGATCTCTGACCCTGTAGTCCTAACTCATGACTGTTGACCTGACACCAAATGGGGTGGTAGGCCTCCAGGTAAGAAATTAAAGTGTCTACCTTTTGTGTTTCCTGCCTTAAAGGCTATGATGACTTGGAAAACACACCTGTCACCATGCCACCTGAGTCTTATGACACTAGACAAATACTCGATCTTGGCAACATGTGATCACCTAACCACTAACAAGGCATGATCTCTGGTCTCAGGCAGACTTGGTGGCCTTGTATACAGTCTCAATTTGAGAGTGGTGACCCCAGTGACTAAGAGTGGCCATGGTACATTAAATTGAACATGGTCTCCTTCTGTTCTAGGATCACATGCTGCTTGGAAACTGTTCTCGGTCAGATGCAAACGCATGACTTAAGCCCTGACCACTGACTGCAGCCTGGACACAGGGTGGAAAGAATATTCTGGGGAGCTGCAAGCTGGTGGCCTCCACTGCTGGGCACCCGATTATAGTCTGAAGTGCTGGCTCAATGCACCCCTGGCACCAAGTACGGACAACAGGCTGCTCTATATTGACACCGGGAGGCGGGAGGTAGTAATGCCTGCTCTACAAAGTTCACAAAGCTGCCTAGGGAGGAAAGAAGGGGAAGGGGACCCCCAACTCGGGTTTCAAAGTTGTGCTCCTCCTGTGGACAACTGGCTTCCAATGCCTGCCAGTCGGGATGAAGAGCTGGCGACTGCACAGACTGAGGAAACGTCCTGATCCAACAGTGGTGGGGTTCTGGTAGCGGGGAGATGAAGGGTCCCCTGGCCTAGCATGCTTATTCTTCCTCTGGCTTATTGTTTTCAGGCCCTGACTGTCTAGGCAGTCTGCTTTTGCATTGGTCTTCCCGACACTAACGGTATCCCGTTGCGAGTTGAATTTTAAGTGTCTTCTGCTGAGATCTTAGACTTGTGTTTTCATCGAACCTTAAATTAATCTTGGTTGTGGGGGAGTCAAATATTAGCAGACTGGAATGAAACAACTGTCGAAGTCTCTTAGTAACTGCACCATTATTGATCAGACCTGTGTCTCTATCCAAATCGCTGATCAAATATTGAACAGAGCGAGTTGGTTCTCGTGTGCCTGAATAAATGTCTCCCTGGGGACGTGACTCTATTAGTTAATGCTCCGCCACCCACATCATGCAGCTATGCTTGAATGGTTTCATCTGCAGAAATATTCCTTTGGCTCAGGTGTTTCTGGGAGTTGAGATGGTTGCCTAAAACACTACCTTGGCATTCTAGAACCTTCCTAGGACAACACAAAGCTTATCGCTGACCTCTGCCTTCTAACCTCTTCCATTTCTAGGCTTGAAGGCAGTTTGGAGAGTAGTGTCTGAAGGTGAGCCTGCAGGGTTAGGCTGGGAGCTCATGCTTGCAGACCTAAGCCACTGATAGACTGAACCTTTACTGGTGCTGTTGGCCTCGTAGCTCGCCAGGCACTCGAATAACCAAATCCACAGGGTGAACGGAACATAAAGCAGAAACGAGATAGCTGCAGAGTCTGGGCATCGCCCCCTTCAATACTTGGTGCCCAGAGGCAGAAGGGAATCCAGTCTGGAACCCCTTGGTTCAAGTGCTTGTGATCAGGGTCACCAGCGATGTCTTGCCCTCAAGTACTTGCTGTGAGGTGCCATCTTGGTGCACCACCTCCACCAGACCAGGATGCACAACCCTGCCCATGGGAACACGTGGCCCTCCCAAGGCTGAGTTGAGGAATATGCTGCAAAATGGGCAGAACCCTTTAAATGGGTCAAGAATCACAAAAATGAGAAAATGGACCTGGCAAAACCTGACGTCCTAGAGCTGAATCTGGAACCAGGAAAAAACGGCATCCCTGAAAAGGGAAGTCGAGCTCTAGTTGCATTGGGTCAAACTTCCTAGTTCTTGTGTCTGCCTGACCCTTCTGAGGACCAAGCTTGGTGACAGTTGAGGACCTCTGCCACTGTTCTGACCCTTCTCTTGGTGTTAACTATCCCAAGCCCTTACTGAAAGGGGGCGTGTGCTAATGACTAAGGAACTGTCCACGGGCTGCCCTTCCCATAAGGCTGTGTCCAGGTAGAGCAGGATTCTGAGCAGTGCCCAGTGGAGCCAACCTGTCCGTCTTGCTGGAGAGCAACACAGGCTCAAGGGAAAAGTATCCTGGTGGTGTGGCCATGTTGGTCAGAGCTGGTCTCCCTGGACTTAAGGGAGTAAAATGGGTGTACGGAGGTGAAAACAACTGACTATCTCCTCTTGTTACCTATCCCTGCCCCCAGAGGGTCACTAGCTGTGAGCAGATGCCAGTGAACATAGCCTTGAATGCAGAGGCCTCTGGAGAAGGATTTCAAGGGCAGTGTTGACCATGTGGTGGCTGTGGGCACCCACGGAGGCTGTGGTCTGTTTCTGGATTTTTGTCATGGTTGACGCAGCTCCAACGCCATTGCCGATTCAAGTCTCCTACTCTGCTTGACCCAGTGGGGCCTTTGGGAAAGTTGACATGGAAGCTTGGCCCAGAACCAGGGAGATCCTGTCATGAAATGTAAGGGGAATGATCATCTGGGTTTCTCGGGGTAATCCCAGGGACCAACCCAAGGCCCAAAGCCTTAGCCTCTGGGAAGAACCTGAGGTCCCTTGAGCTTCCAATGCCATCTTCATGGGGACACTAGCTTTCTGAGCTAAATGGACTCTACTCTCTCTGTCAAAGGAGAGGGGAAAGAAAAAAAAAACTAGCAGAACATTGGCATTAGTGGATGTCATGCTGACAAGAGGATGGGTTCCTGTGCCTTTAAAGACAGAGAAGGCTAAACTGAATCCAAAGAGGAAACAGACCATGAAGGCAGACGGGCTATCGGGAGACTTGGGATTCCATGAGCCAGAGGGGTCCCCCAGGCCAGGGCTGAGTGAGGGCCAAGTTAGGGGCACATACCAGTGTGATGCCTGGCTGTTGTCACTGGCTAACTAGCTACTAAACACAACTAGGGGTAACTCTGAGACTCGGGAGGTAGCATCTAATAACATTTCTTAGGTGTCACTAAGAACCTAGAGGAGAACATCAGGACTTGGTCTCCTATATCTAAAGACAAAGGAAATTGATAAAGACCTGTTATGGTTTTGGATATGAGGTGTTGCCCCCTGAAAAAAACCTCATGGGGGGCAATAGATTAATTGGTAGGCTAATCCACTGAACCAATGAGTAACTTGAGGATTACTGTCCGGGTGGTAACCGTAGGCAGGCCATGTGGCTGGAGGAAGTGGGCCTTTGAAGGTGTGCCTTTGTACTGTCCCTGACTGGCCTCTGCTTCTGCAGTGAGGGCCTCTCCTCCCCCACACCTGCCGCCATGTTCTGCCTCACCTGAGGCTCCAAGCAAGGGACTCGTCTAAGCATGGCCTGAGGCCTTTGAAGCCACAAGTCACCGTAAATCCTAAGTTCTTGCCTTGGGTTTCGGTCATGGTGATGAAAAGGCTGACTAAGGCAACCTACAAAGTGAGGCTGGAGTGGGCGCCCAGTGTGAGGTACCAGGGTCATGGCTATGAAGGGGAATGGGGTGGACAGACCTGTGCTGGGACACTGAAGGGACTTCTCTGATACAGAACGTCCTCACTGTGGTCGTGAGGGATTTGTGGACTTCAACTGGGAACACTAAGCCCCAGGGCTCAGATGGACCCCTCCTGAGGTCCTTCCAAGGACATGGCTCCCTTTCTCCCTCTAGTCCTCAGACCTCTTCTTCCTGCTGCCAAGAGCTTGACCTTCTCGAGTCAGACTTGAGCTTGTCACTTCTCAGACCTCTGCAGGCATGTCCGTTTCAAGGGTCTTGGGCCTCCCTCATGGTGAATGGAATGATGTGGTTAAAAAGCCACCCTGGGGAGCAGGTCATGGGCTCGGCTGCTCCCAGTGGGAGTGGCTTAATGGAAGGTCTCAGGAACCTATGGCAGCTCAAACAGGAGGGCCTTAGCATTGGAACTGCTAGAATGACAAATCGGAGACTGGGGATTGAGGTATTGACCGATGCCAAGCTCAAACTCGGCTTGGTGCAACACTCTTGATCTATATTCTACTTCCTGGCCTACTACGCTAGCCAAGTCTCTGGGGGATGAGATTCCTGGCTCTGATAAGCTAACTTGAGTAGTCACTGATCTTAAGGGACAAGCCATCCAAGGCTGAATGGCATAGCAAAGGCTTGAGTTGACCCATCATGTGCTGCTTTGCCTTATGACATTGTCTCGGTCACCTACCTTCCTTGGGGCCCTGGGAGGAAATAGATGTCAGTCCATAGTCCCTAGTTGATGGGACTGCATGCTGGTCCCAGACTTGGAGTCTGGCAGAATCCGAAGCCTTGGTCGTCTTTCCCCCACCTATCCAGAACCACACAGCTGTGCAGAGACCCTCAGCTACTGCTCTGCAGTGACCATCCTAGGACACTTGAACAGTAACAACTGGTTAGAACCTGAACCTTGGCTCCTGTGAGACGACCTGTCATGATAGCATCACTATGCCCGCCCTACCTGATGGGTGATAGTCCCATGAGAGATGAGTGTACTCAGGATCTGGGTGCATGGGCTCTGGCCTGAGACACCAGACAACTCCGGGGCTGGATGCTGAACTGGGAATGAGCAGGCAGGGTTGAGTCTCCTTGTGGAGAAGGGAGCATTCCAGAAGACAACTGGAAGCAGGCCCTTGTGGCCACAGTAGAGACTGGACAGAAAGGCTGTGAGCCCAGAGAAATGGGGTGTGGATAGAACATCTTGGAGTTGCCAGCACCAAGTTGGTCAATGAAGTTGCTGGAAACCAACAGCGGCTCACACAGGAATGGGTTGCCCCCGGGCTGCTGGAGCCGTGCTGGATCTGGGGATGGGGTATCAGCCCCCACTCCCAAGCCCTAACTTGGCCCACTTCAAGGGTTTGACCTCCACTCGGAACCAGCTCTACTAACATGGGCTCCCCTGGTCAGTGACCAGGCGTGCCAGTGATGGCCAGGGAGGCCTCCAGTAATGGACGCCCTTACTTTCAGCCCACCAGGTTGACAGTCTGAGCACAGCCCGACTCAAATCCGAGTCCTGCTGAGCCTCTCCTGAAACAGTGGAGGTAGGGGAGGCTGGGTTCCTTGGGCCCAGTCCCCGGGAGCCCCCTGTAAAACCTGAGCATTCCTTAGTCTTATCAAAACGGAATCCGCATTGTCGGAATCGCTTTCTCTTGATGGTCCTACAGCCTCACATCTGTTCTGTATCTTAAATCTTAAGATACAACTTCTATCCTGTTGGGTAGATCGAGGTCTCCCAACCCTCTTCATTTGCCCTGTGGGAGGGACTTGCTGAGGCCTACCTGCAGGTAGACTGTTCTAGCTCCTCAGAGTAGTCCTTCTGAGGCTGACCTGGGCTAGGGTCATCCTTATAGATGGTGACACATGCTCAAAAGGCAATCATTCTCCCGAGATCCTCTATAACAAGACTGGCCTTGGATCTCTAGGCTACTGTTTGGATTCTCTATCTGCGCACCATTTTTTGAAACCTCAGCCTGAGTAAAAAGTGGTAGATACTAAACGGGTTCTAGTGACCAACTGTCCCTAGAAAACTGCTGTTGAGCATGGAGTTTCCAAATGTTAAATATTCCTAGTTTGGCTTTGTCCGGATAAATTTATCATGCCTTGCAACAGTGGAGAAGGTCATGGGAGGATGTTCACCAGGCTGGTGCCGTCGGCCACACCTGCATGAGTCTAGGAACTGCAAAGATGTTTGGGTACTTCAGGACGCTTCTGCAGAGATGAACTAGAAGTGCTTGCAGGCCTCAGATTCAAACTGGTATCTAAAGTAAAGGTAAAAAGAAGCCAAGCAAGACGGGCCGCCAGGGTGTCTAGTGCACAATGGACCCAGAGATCTTCAAGAGTTAAAACTTGACTCTAAGCTTGTGGAATTAAGGGCGTTGTCTCCAGTGACTAAGGAGCTTTGTAAACCTGAGATGCCTTTGGCACAAGACCATTCTGACGGGTCTCACTAGACCCATGCAGCCTACCCCCGTGGTGAAGACGACCACAACTGCATGTTGGGCACTGAGCAGGTCCCGTCTAATCCGAGACCCAGGTCGGTGTCAGCACCTCCATTTTACAGTGGAGGAGATGAGCTCGAGCTTCTGCCTCCCTGGAAGCCTGTGATGGCGGAATCGCCATTTGATCCTAGGCCAGCAGTGTTCTGCGTCCAGGGTCTTCATCAATGCTGCCTGTGTTGATTCCTAGGTGACACTGTCCCTGTCCCCCGCACAAGCCAAGAGCAAGAGTGTCCAGGGAAGACTGTCCTCCTGGGAGCTGAAATGACCCACGTAGCCCTCCGGTGGGCAGAACCCATCACCTAGGGAAAGGGGTGCAGCCTCCTCCACGAGGTCCGTGGAGTTCCTTGCCCACAGGCCTCCGATAACAGGATGGCACGGAGGGGACAAGGGACAGTGTGAAATGACCCTGTAACTGTTCCCCCTTGTAACTCCCTTGATCTTAAGGGGATCAATTGCTTATTTGGAAATACCTGATGGTTCCCCAACTGGGAAAAGTCTAGTTCATGAGAAGCCAAGTGAAGCCTCTACTTACACGAACCAGCAACTGTATAACAGGAGCCAAAGTGTGGCTCTCCCTTTAAAGGGCGGGGACAGGCCTGTTCTTAAAACGCCTCCACTTGCGAAATCTGTCAACTTCACTCAATCTCTACACTACCTGGAAGGTTGGTCTCGGGATCCTCGTTCTCGGCACCACCGTGGTTGTTCTGAGGGCATGCGATGGCTTTATACTAGATGGCTCCGCTGCATGAGTGACGATGAGATCCTGTGACACTTCAGACTGTTTTGTAGCCATTTGGTACCTCAGCCTAACACAGCTACAGACACAGCAAAGGACTCTAACATGCCCATTACTGTCTCTTCTAAATCCATTTGCTTTGTTCTCTAGGAAGTCTTGGTCGGTGCCCTGTGCCTCTTGGAAAACACCAACATAGCCCTTCCAGAACTAAATAAAATTGAGACAGAAGGGAACGCGCTACCTCTGGGGTTGAATGTCCACGCTGCTCGCTGGTCAACCCAGAACTTGAAGATGAGTTGGCGAAAGGAAAGTTTAAGTCAAGTCTGACTCTGAAGATAGACTGCCCCATTTCAAAACTCGGAAGGGATTTGATCCATATGTAGAGCTTCCTATAGGAAGGAAGAGAGTGTGGGTAGTAGGGGATGGGAAACCTGCATGCTGGGTGGGGCATTGGTCCTCCCAAGGTGTCCTCTTCCCTCTGGAATGTGGATGGACTTGTGTTGGGGTTTAAGTGTGCAGAGTTTAGCTCCCTCATCCTGACACTTTGCAAGAAGCTGTGGCTGTGATTTAGGTCAGCTGAGGCACGCCTCGCTAGGAGGAGGAAAAGTTCTCTTCCCCTTATTGCAAGACACAAGCTTCTGCATGGTTTGGCCTAGAGGAAGAAGCTTCCTGCATACTGGACCTGGGAACAGTACATTCGGGGATTAGATAATGTCTACAAAGAACTTTGGGAGGGTACTTATCAAAAAGAACAGGAACAATTTGAATTTAGCTCTGTGTACCCGATGAGGCATGATATTTGGGCAATGTGGGTGAAGTGTTACTGAAGAATTGCTTGCTTTGTTAGAAGAAGAATATAAAAGGAACTTGCAAATAAACCTCAGCATGCAGTTGCAATTGCTGCCTTGGCTATGCATCCCCTGTGTCCCGGTGATTTCGCGACCCTTACCCAGGGACCCGAACGCACTAGACGTTCACAGACTTGACCACAGGAAGTCAAACTATAAACCTAAGGAAAGGCTTACCCTCAGCATAAGATGGAGGCGGGCAAGGGACAGTGTGAAATGACCCTGTTACTGATCCCCCTTGTAACTCCCTTGATCGTAAGGGGCTTGACTTGCTTATTTGGGAATGCTTGATGGTTCCCCAGCTGGGAAAAGTCTAGTACGTGAGAAGGCCAAGTTAGGTCTCACATGAATTCACCATTGTGTAGTTACAAAGGAGACGGAGGCTTGGGCCTCCTAGAAGAACATGATCTCTGAATCAGGTGATGATGCACAGGGACGCTGTTCCTCATGTCGATCACTATTTGGTAGGATTGACACACGAATCTTCCAATTGCCTCGTAGGAATGTTAACCAGCTTTCTGTCTTATCAAAGTACTTGACAAGAACAACTTGGAGGTGAACTCTACGACTGGCCTGTTCAAAGATCTCAGTCCATGGTTGGCCAACCCCATTGTTCTAGGCCCAAGGTGAGGCAGAACATCATGGTGGAGGGAAAGATGCTTGGGTCATGGCAGGTGGGAAAGGACCCAGGGACAGAGTCCTGGTGCTGCACCCCCAGGGCCAATCCACCTCCAGTTACCCCACCCCCCGCCCAGTTAGTATCGCCCGGTTAGACCATCCAAATGAATGAATCCACTGAAGTGAGCTCATAACCCAATCTCTTCACCTGAACATTGTGGCATTGCTTAACACGTGAGTTTGAAGGGGAAACATTGAAGTGTGACAATGCTGAGAATTGTTTCTGAATATTGGCAAGGTTTCCTTGCAGGAAACGATTTTAATGACTCTGGAATCTGATCTAAGTCAGAGCAAGATGGGCTGCTCTTTCCCACCTTCACAGAGAAGCAGGCAACTCCCTCTGGTCTCTCGAGCTGTTGGTGTTGATACACGTGGATGGGCTAGGCCAGTGGGCTACCAACTGTACCTGGAATAACTTACAAATGGATCTTCATGGAAAAGCAAAGGCTTCCCCCAAACTGCCATCTAAGATGGTGACCACTCATTACAACTCAAATAGAGCAACAGCTTGTGTATGAGTATCTGAGAATTAAACATGATTTGGGGTCCTATTTTATCTTCCAAAGCTCATCCTTCAAACTATTGGCCTATGTTAGATAGTGTACTCTACAAGTTCTCTTCTAGAGAACATACCTAGAAGTGGTCAAACATCACATCTTTGTGGCATGTGTTCCATAACTTACAGAACAGTCAAACTTCTTAGACTTGAACCCAAGAGTACTTGAACTTGGTAATTAATATTTACTTATGAAGATTCAGTTGTTTTCTATAGTTATAAACATCCAATCTACACTTGCCTTATTTCTAAATTATTTTTAAATTACCCATGGAAATGAAAATGATTCAAACGCATAGTCAATACTCCAGGGTTTTCACTTTGGCATAGAAACGACTTAAATATTGCCGTACTCAAGGTCCAGAAAGCAAAGGGCCCTGCATCTTAAATACTTAACAGACGTTAGTAACGCAAGACAGACGTCTTAACATTTTAAACACAGGACAGAGCAACACAAACTTACCAGGTTCATAAACCAGACTAAATTCAAATTCTGTTGGACAAACAAGTTGGAGTTGCCTAAAACTAAGGTTCTTAGTTTTCAAGTCTTATGTAAAGTCTTGACCAAGACCATAGACAGTAGGATATTTTTTTTTTTTTAAGGGAACTTTCTGCCGCTTGGTCCTGAACAGTCTGAGGAATGTTGGCCATGTGTGGTCCTCTAACCTGATCTCTGATCAGATGTAGTCCCTCAAGAAGTAGAAAAATTTTCATGCCCATTTGACCCGAGGGAGCATTAGACCACGGTTATTGGAATTGGCTCTCGGTTTAGACACCTCGGTTTAGCTTAGGGAATATCAGTTTCTCCTAAGCTTAACATAAAGCCAAGTCATCCTCAGTTAAAACTCCCCAGCTTTTCTTGCAAAGGCTAACCCTCTGTGCTGCTGGTGGGATTCACTTCTGGATCAGCTTAGAGTTGCTTATGGAGGCAGCTTCCAGTTCTAGCCCAGGCTGACCTCCTCCTGTGCCCTAGTCTATGCTGCATGTTCAGGGAAATGAGGGTCTGAGGTCCTGGGTGAGAACCTTTCCAGGCATCTACCCAGACGAACCAACAAAGTCCCTCCTGACACAAGGGGCTGCTCCCTGTGAGGCCCTTCTGTATCTAGGGGAGCTCCTCGGACAACTCCACCTCAAACCCAGGGGCCCTTATTCTTGGCATCTTCATGTTCAGGTGCTCGGAGCTTCTACTTAAAAGGGGGCAAGTTTACAATGGTGACATAGTGAAAAAAGAAGGGGAACTTTAGAGTGGCAGGATTGAAATACCAAAGACTTAAACCTCTGGGACCCGAGGGTGCTGTGGACCCAACACCAACTGGAGAAGACTAAAGGTAACTAAGAGACCATGCCTCCCCTTCAGAGTTTGACTATCTGGAAGGGAATGATGTCCTCCACTGTCTAAATCGACCCAGTTCCCTCTTGCTCCACCCATCTTGCAAGACAAGGAAAGGCTTTCACCTGGGGGATGGGATCCCATCTACCTGATCTTGGACAAACCAGTTTTAACTGTCAAGAAGCACTAAGCAGCCATGTCTTATCAATCTTATGTGTGAGCTACTCGGGGAAGAGGGACTACCACTTCTTCCTCTGTGAAGACTATGGCTGACTGGTATGCAATCTGCTGGTGACGTCTGGGGACTTGGGTATTGAAACTGAGTTTGCGCAATCCAGAGGGAAGAACAACTGGAAGAAAAATTGGAGCAAACTACCAACCTTCTGGGCACTGGACTTTAACTCTCAGAATCTCACCCCCTCACCAGCACTCAAAGGATTCAAAAAAGATCCAAATGGCTATTTAAGCACCAAGTGGACACAAAAGATCCCTGGTGTGTACCAGACTCCAGGTGACAGATCCCCTCACCCCTCTGCCAAAACCAGAGACCTTTCCTTCTAACAAATGTCTCTAGGCTGGTAATGGGGGGGTGGGGAAGAGAAACGCCTGATATGAAGGATCTCGGCTGCTGCTGGGATGTCCCTAGAGTCCTAACCACAGATGCAGCACAAAGTAGTTGAGTCCCCTCTTCTAGCTGAATGCCAGTTTCCTGGGACTGGCACGGGACCCGGCTTCAGATTCGTCTTTCAAATTCTGCAAACGCTTCCCTGGACAGTCCATCCACCTACACCCGCCAGCTCCTCCTTCCCCCAGCCCCTCTTTAGGCTGCCTTTCTTTCCCTTTGAATCATCCACAGTAGTCCATCTCTTCAAGACATAGTGGTGGACGGCTCCCCACAGGTAAGGGAGTCTGTTTCCACACGGATCAGCCCAGCTCATCCAACATGAGTCCTCCCTGCCGGGAGGAGGCTGTTATATATCCCACACTGGAGATCCGAGTTCCTGCATCAAGAACTCGGCAGAGGTGGTGGCAGAACCTCCCTGTGGTCCTAACTTGGTAGCTCTCACTGCCCAGCCTCTGGATCTAGAGCATTGGCCCAACTTGGCTGTCCCCCTGAGTACCATAAGCATTTCTTGCCTCCGGTCTCTGGAGGAACACTGGCCATCTTTCTCTGAACCCCCGGTACCTCCTGGGGCTTGACTTACTGATAGCAAATACCCGCTCATTGAGACTCCTAGAGATCTCAGTTGAGGGGGCCACACTGAATCTCTTGGGATGTTTTGTGGAACTTGGGTCCTTTACCCAAGTCCAGAATTTGATTGTTGGTGAAGTTGGAAGGAACACAGCCTTCTCCTGACGTCTAAGGTGACGGATTTTACTTGAGTTCGTCTTGGTTTTAACAAGCTGCCTGGCTGGTGTGTTTGGTTCATGGAGAACCTCCTTTCTGGAATCTTCTGCTCTTGGAATGTGAGTGGGTTTCTGAACCATTCTTCTCAGGATGTGTTCAGTATTGGCCTGTATCTGACTCCTGATGCCGACAACCCAATGCGGTCAGCTGTGCCCTCTGAACCCCAGCTCGTGATGTCAAGCTGGCTTGTCTGCATGATTCTTGGGTTTTCTGACCCAGAACAGTATGACCCTAAATGACAGGCATATCTAGACAAAACCTTCTCCAGGCCTGTTGCAATTAGGCTGAGCAGGCCACAACCCTTAAATGGAATTAAGCTCAAAACTAAGTTCTGGGAGAGGCCACTTTGAGGAGAACCATGACGCTTATTCTTGTTTCCTGTCCTCTCCTATGGTGACCCTGTATTTAGAAGGAGTCTCCACACCTGGAGTGGACTCATTCCTTGGCCACAATAGGCACCAGAACAAAGCTAGTCAGGACTGCTCATGTGCATGGGGACAAGCGACATCCCTGGCTCTGACCTTAATGAGCCTGACTGGTTGGTCCAGGGCGCCTGCCCCTCTCTCGGCCCCTGTGGAGGTGATTATCCAGTGTCTGCCCTTTTAAGGAGGGCAGCCAGGGTACTGGGCCCCTCTAATGAGAGGTGACAGTATCTCCAGCCTCTGGCTTGGGGACTGATGGGAGGGCAGGGGCTGGAGAGCCGGCCATTTCGGGGGTGTCTGCTCCCTGACCCGGGAGGACAGAAGTCTGTTTCCCCTGCTGTTAAGGAGGCACAGATGGGTCCCTATCCCTGAAGAAGAAAAGGGAGCCTGGTGTTTGTTTAGCCTCAGCTTAGAGAGGATTAGAGTCAAATGCCAGGGCAATCAGACAGGGGAGAGCCAGAGAGCAGAGACTGGGTGCACTCCCCTGCCGCTGATCTGAGCGGATGGGCCTCAGATCCTGAACCCTGGGCCCTGTAAGGACTGGACACCCGAGCAGAGGCTAGTAGGAGCCTTTCCAGCTGCATCGTGCCTTTGTCCTTCCCCAGCTTGGGTGCCCAGGGCTGTTGTCTTGGCTCCATAAAGAGCAGGTGGAGGCAGTTCAAACCCACACACTCGCATTCTTGGACCAACATCTGGGCTTCCATGTGTCCCCCCACTCTGGGGTCCTCCGTTCCTCCAGCCTATGATATAGGTTGTGGGGACTGGCTTGAGCTATTTCTTTCTGGAACTTTTTCTCCCTCCATGTGGCTTCCTATGCCTTCAATGCAGATCTACTTCTGAGGCTTGACTGCAAATCCAGCTGGGGGCTTCTTTCTCTCCCACATGTAAACAGAAGCAAGCTTCTTTACCTGTCTTGATACAAACACTTATGTCTTGCCTCCTGCCAGCCATGAACAAGATGCCTGGAACTTCATGTGAGCGTGCATTTGGCCCCTGAATTCAGGGACAGTTTCCATCCTGTGGCACTCACCAACCCTTGATCCCCTGCTGTCCCCTCAGCTGGGTAGTAAGAAGATGGGAAAGCACTCTACTTCCCCATCTTGGTTTAGGAGTGCTAATCAGCAGCTGAGCTGTCATACAGAGAGCTCCTGACTTGGAGGAAAAAAATTTGCCTCCCATTGTAGAACACACCCTGGGCAGAGGTTCCCGCCCTTCCCCCTAGCTCCTAGTTGCATCTTACAGCTGGGTCTTGAGGCCACAGATCCTTTGTCCACTGTGTGGCCAAAGAGCCAAAGTGTGGGTGCCAACTGGAAGGTGGTATTCTCCTTTGCACTGATTTCCCCCAACCCCTTCCATTCTCATTCCTCCCTCTTCTGTGCTGAGCTATAGGGGGATTAATGGTGGCTAAGTCCTTGCTCAGTGGCCTTGTGAGCTGCCAGGGCAACCAGAGTGTCAACTTGCCCCATCCTTCACCTGTGCTCTGTGACTTAGAGCTGCCTCTTTGCATGGAGGCCTGAGGTTAGTCAGGTGGCCCTCTTGTGGTCCAGCTGGGCACTAGTGTCTGTGGCATTTGAATTCAAGAGTAAGCTCTGTCCCAGAAAGCAGCTTTTGAAAGCTGAATGTACTGGTCAGGAAGGGCCAGTACTTCCAACATTGCTTTGTGTCCTAGAGAAGGTGATGATCAGGTGTCATTTAGAAGCCTGGTGCTGTGACACTCATGACTGTTTCTTCAAGTTCCTAGTGAATGGTTTAGGCACACTCATATTGGGAGGACTGAGGTGGCCAAATCCTCTTGGCATGTTCTGAGCAGAGTTGGTTCAACTGGGTTGTGGGGTCAAGGACCACGTATACTTGTAAGGGGCCATCAACTCCGCCAGTCGGAGTTGTCCAAAGTTGGACTAGGGTCCTACATGTCTGCGTTGGCAGTGAAGCTTGGGAAAGTGGCTTTTGGAATAATCTTCTTTAAGAACATAGGCCGTGCTGAGGAAGGGGTCACGTGAATTAAGACTGAAAGGTGACACACGACAGAACCTTGGCTAGAGATGCCACTGCCCTCCTACAGCTGTACAGGGCCTGGACATCCTGGGAAAGGGCTCAGGCTAAGACATTTGCTGTGGCACACGTGTGAGCTCTGGATAACCCTGCTAGTGACCAGGAAATAAGCCTCCAGTGACATCCCTCGCCCCAGTCCCTTCACAAGAAAGGCGTTACTGGGTGTAAGGAAATCTTGGAGGGGCGCTTGTGCCTCCGGCTTCTGTCGTTGAGTCTCTTCTCCTAAAGCGTAGCCCTGTGAGTCCCTGTGCCGTGTGTTCTCATCTGAGGATGTGCTGTGAGGGAAACCAAAGATGTTCTGTGAACTAATGGCCGAAGTCAAGCCATTGTTGAACAAGTGGCGTATCGACTTTCCTAGTGCCCCTGGGGACAGCCCCCCTCCTTGAGCTCTGACCACTCCAGCATTTTGGGTGACGATGATGCTGCCACCTTCATTTCCATGGTCCACATTGGGCGTTGCACCTTGTCCCTGAATACATGTAACTTAAGGAGAACACAAACCATGACCGTGGCCATTTGAACCCCCAATGAACAGGCTTCCAGTGGAATGAGGCAGCTGGGAGAGGATGAACCAGGCCATAGTGTCCACGCCTTTTTCTGGGCCCAACCTGATCCCCTGGGGAAGCTCCTGGGTTGTCCAGCATCAGCTGGGACCAGGAAGAGATCAAATAATGCCTTAACTTGATCGGCTCCCAAGGGACAAGCATTCAGAATTCAGGTGGTCTGTGCTGGCCAACAAAATGGGGCCAGGAATCCAAGTCTACAACACCAACCTCTAAAATGCCAATAGAGAGAGGGCCAAGCTCTTGTTCTCGTGGCCTAGAACATGTGGCAGATGGGTGGACACTGGACCTTGTCCACCAGTTGAGGAGGCCCTGAGCTTGGTTTTCCATTCCCTGTGGCACCAGTGTTGAGTGAGCTCAGTTATTCACCTTGATGACCTTGACTCTTCGCTCTCCCCCTCCCCCCACACAATGACAATGGAACTAAATGCTCATCTCTGAATTTGGATGGAGAGCTCAGGACTTCCACCAGATGTAGTGATGTTCATGACACACACCAAAATGAGAAGGTGACTCTGGAAACTCACCTTAGCCAGAAAAGGGTTAGAAATACAGATGTGGAATGGAAAAGGAAATGGCCTATAATTGAAGCCCAGCAACATCTCAGAGCCTAACTCCTGGTCTCCCCATAACATGGGGACCTAACCCTAGAAACATCCAGCACAGACCTGTCAAATGGAGCACCTGGGGACTTGAAGTAGGATACTACAAAGTAGGACCCTTCTGGGTTATTCCTTAACTCTGCTTTCCTTGGCAAAGTTCCTAGTTCAGAGTCCAAAGCTGTCCCCCACATTGTTCCTGACTGCCCAAGATTGCATAAAAATAGACAGCAGCAAGTTTGGGTATAGTTGGGGAGTTCTTAGACTGAACTCTATAAAGAATGCATGTTTGAGGCAGACACCAGTCTTAGCATTCGGTTAGTTAGAGGGGTTTAAGCTTTTCTCCTCAGCTCGATTTCCTGCTCCCTGTGGTTTGGATTTGTCTAGTCAAAAAACGCCCTTTGGGGACTCTGGGCCAGGCAGAGGAGCGTTACTGCTCACAGCTGGTGCAGAACATTGTTACCTTTCTGAAAGGTGTAAGAAATGAGTGCCTCTGTGGTCCTAGCCCAAGAGAAATGCCATCCACCACGGTGTCTTCAAGGGCATGGGATTCGATTTTGGTAGAGTATCAAGACGGGATCCAGGCTCTGCGTTAGCTTGACTTGGATCTTAGCTTGAATCCAGACTGGTGCCATGGACCACGCCCAGTAAGACTGGACTGAAAGTTGGTCTGTCTTTCTAGAGCCAAAGTGGCCATTGCCTCCCAACTCTAAACCATGAGGCTCTGTTGGGCCAGGAGCGTGTGCCACCTGTGAAGATGGGACTTCTCTGGAGCAACTACAGCTCTGCTTGCTAGCATGCTTTTTTTGGGGGGGCGGGGTCCAGCTACATGGTGCGACCATGGATACCCGTGCTCATGCGGCAGCCCAGGGGCTCATGGAGTTCTGTGTCTGGACTCCCCAGAGGCTGGCTGCTGGCCAACCGTGATGTCACTTTTTAATGGCCCCATGTCAAGGCTAGGAGTTAGTTGCCTTTACCATGGCACGTGACGTCCTATACGTGCTTTCTCAAATCTCCCTGGAGAGGATGTGACTCCTCCCCTCTTCCCAGGGGCAGCAGCCCACCTTCCTGCTCTCATCCCGCTTGTTCCCATCAACCCAGGCCTAACTGGGCTGAGTCTGTACCGAGCAGGTCCAGTGGAGGCAGAAGGCACACTGTTTTCTTCCCCCCTGACTAGAGAGGAGACTTGGGGTCTCCCTGGATTTGTTCCCCACTAAGGGGCAAATGGATAGCATAAGACATGCCCCTCAGCCCTGCGACTGTACCACATCTGAAACTGTCCTTGTTCCCTGGTCACTCAAGAGGACCACACAGCACACATCCCCTGTCTGTCCCCTACATTGTAACACTTCCATGTAGATCTGACTTAAGGGGGACACCTGATGTCTAGTGGGGTCTTCACCTTGGTCACTTCTGAGTCTACCCAAGGCAAATGGGCAGAAGGACCTTGAAGACTAAACTAGCCCAACCCCTGTGCTTCCCCCTTCAGTTTCTCCTGTTCAAGTCATGATGGCAAGAACCCGTTCAGCTGGCAGGTGCATCATGGTATCATCTAGAGGGACATGGGAGGTGTCACTTGGTGAGGCAAAGGTTGGACTTGGAGGTATCACCCCTCTGGGTAGATGGTCATCTTTGTGACCCTCCTGTGGGATGAGTGTTTGATATGTTAAATGTCTTGCCTGATCTCCCCCAGTCCTTTGTTAACCCTTCTCTGAATCCAGGCAATAATAACACTCCCCTAAAGCAATATTCTAAAACTTGTGGGTTTTGAACACTAAACGACTGCTTCTTCAGTAGCTCTTTCAGTTTGTCCAATAGCCCTGTCAAGTCGACCAGTCGCCCACCATTCCTTATGTCCTCCCTTGCTCTTGGCAACAATGTTTCCAAGGCTCACCTTGGACTTCACCTGTTTCAAAGCCACAACTGACCTCCCTGGAGAGTCCCACTTGAAACCATATGGGAACTGAGTGTGTTCACTGCCCCAGGATCTACATTTTTGGAAGAAACCACACAGCAGGTGGAACTTTCATAGTTAAAATGGGACTGATGGCCCTAACGAGGGGGAATTCAATCCTGGATTCCTTGCCACATCCCGACAGACATTCCTCTCACTTTCCAGGTGAGCTTTAGGCACTGCTGGTCAATGGTGAGGAGTGTCCCTTACTCCAGTCTGTGGATAATCCAGTCCCTTGGCTGATGCGTCTACTAGAGGTCTCAAGGAATTGAAGACGTTCAGTTGGAAGAGCAGTTTCTCTTCAGCCATCACCTTGTGCAATCAAGTGACTTAATCTGTTGGGGTTTCCCAAACTGTCTATGTGGCCCCCCATCCCAAGTCCCTGGGGTAGCCTGGGTGACCAGGTAGGCTGGCTGACATTACCATGCATGCCTATGCTGAAAGGGTATGCAGAGGGACTAACAGATTTTTAAGATCTTGTGACAGTGCCACTGGGGATATTGGCCCTGCCATCATAGCATCCAAAGCTATATCTGAAAGTCCCTTGTCTGACTTGAGCTCAGAGCCGTGTGGACACTCCAGTCACCTCCTTCATTCAGCACTTGTTCTGGGGACCTCAGTGGTGTGAAAGTTCTTAACCTCAAGGCTAGCCCAGGCATTTCCTTGAACTTGATCAGGGGTTTGTGGAAAAGGCTTACCAAGTCTCTCTGGTATGGAATTTGCCTGGATTCCTGTATTTCTTGACTGTGGGGCTCCTAACATGGAGCTGCTGCTTGAGGAGAGTCTTGGGATAGTTCCAGGACTTGTCTAAATTTGGCTCAGGTGACCTGGGTGGGGGGAGGTGGTGGTCTGATCCGGCGTCTGTCTCTGGAGATGATCTATTGTGAGCACAAACTTTACGTACACCCAGACCACCCAAATCCAGCATTATGGATAAGCCACTGAATCCTCACCTTCCCATGGGACAGGGAGAAATTCCAGGTAGAAGGGTAACTGGGGAGTACAGGTAGCCCCAGAACACCTCCAATCACATGCAGTTTCCTGACCTGTTGGGGGGAACCTCTCCCTTCTCCTGAATCTTACCAGATCCAGGGTCATAAGCTACCCTAGTGGCTTTCCTAGGTTTGGCCTTGGAGCCCCTGAAAAGCAGGTACCTGTGGCACACGTGGACAATGTCACCTGCAGGGTCAAGGCATGTGGCTGAGCTTTATAGACTGGAGAGTGGCTCTGAGATGTGCAGCTTTGCCAGAGTTGACACTGGGTGAGAGGAACTGCATCAGTTGTGGCCTAGACCTTATGACGAAAACCTGTTCAGGTTGCCACACACTCGTATGGCCTCTGCCCTCTAGATCTTGATCCCAGGGGAGGTCTGACTTCTGACATCAGAGAACACTTTGGACTCCTGATCTCACTTTCCTTCCCCAGTTCCCTTATTAAATTTGACTTTTCTAATCCTCAGCCCATTTGAAGGGCCAGCCACCAAAGCTGAAGGTCATGACTTCATTCTTGGTCCAGGGTGAGGAAACTTCTAGAATTCTCATGGCAAAGGATCCATCTGCGTTGATACTGAGCTGATGGTCCACCTAGAAACTGGGTTTCAGGTGAGACCCCTCAGCCATGACTCTGGAAATCACCTACCACATGTCATACATCCTCTGTGTTTTCAGTCAAACCCTGTGAGGAGGGGGGTGAAGGGTAGCTGAGGATGCTTATCTGGTGCTTCTTGATACCAGCTCTTGTTGACTATGACTGACTTCTGAACAAAGGACCTCATTGCTGGAGGTAGCAGCCAAGTCTCTCATGGCTGTGCTGTCTGGAGCTTTGACAAAGGCCTTGCTGAACCGCTCTTGAAGCATTGATGCTCGAGCAACTCTAGACTTGGGGTGTTGCTTTGTGGAGGATGTGTCTGCCCAATCGCCACCTCATCCCCATTGTGGGTTGAAAGTTGGGCTAAGTCTCCATGAAAGTGCCCACGTGGGCACTTGGGATGGGTTAGTGAGGGACTTCTTGGCATCAGGACATCAGACGTGGGGTATAGCTGGCTTATATGAGCTGTCTCTCAGCCCTGGCATGCAAGGGTTCTTGGAGGTGCTAATAGACTAAAGACTGCTTGTCCTTGTACCTGGGCTCTTGGCCTTGCTCTCGTCACTAGAACCAGATCTCTAGAGACCAAGGGGACTAGTCCATGAGGGACACATCCTAAAGGGAACTAGAATCTGGGCAAGCATGAAAGAGGGTGCTGAACCCAACATGGATTCTTCCCCCAGTTCCTGGGAAGCATGAAGTGCCCTACTCAATGCCCTTGAGATCTGAAGGAAAAGTAAGAACCAGAGCTGGCCCAGGACATGCTGGACTAACCAACTTTCTTATCCATGGGAAAGTGGAAATGGTGAGATGAGAAGCGGTCACAGGGTCCCAAGCATGCTTTTACTTATGTAAAAGGGCTCTTGGGGAGGAGGTGTGTCTGGAGGGCAAAGAATGCAGGCCTCCATGTTGTGGCCAACCCCATGGGGAGGGCTTCTTGAAATGCAAGCTCTGCCTGGGGAGGCTTGGGCCCAGAGGACAGCCAGGTGACACTTAGGCCTTTCATACTGGTGTCTCATCTGTCACAATCTGAGGCCCCAGAAGAGGGGCAAGGCCATTTCTGTGGTTTCCCTAATCCTCCAGGGACATGGCTGCCATGCTTTAGGACAAGTCGGTGACCACGATGTCGATGTTACCAGCATTTCTCAGTTGTGATATCTGTCAGGAACAGAGCACCAAGCAGCTTTGGGCAACTCTTTAGGACCAGGACACAAGCTTCTGGAAATGGATGAGCTTATTAGGTGGGGGGTGTTGTATCTTGGTGCTGTCCAGGTGGCCCCCTCTGCCAAGGTGGTACGTACAGCCTGATGGAGTCTGGATGAAATGAACAGGTCCATCCTCTGGGTGCCTCTGACTCTTTGGCCTTCCAGGACATCCCTTGGTAGTGCAGACACTGCCTGAGATGACATCAGAGGTGCCAAGACCCTTGCCACTGGGACTCTGGATGCTGGCTTATGCTTTGGCCCCTTTCACACGTCCTTGCTCACCTCAGATGGAGGCCGGATGCCTCCAACCCTCCCTTCAGGTGTTGTCCAGAGTGTCTTAAGGTTTGATTCTGTAGATGGACAGACAGAAGAGGTGCCAGGGGACACACTTGGTGGAAGGAAACCTGGCTAGGCTGAGTGTCCTGGAGACGGAATTACCCTGGGAGAGGTGGAGCCCTGGGCTTCTCATTGGCTTAGTCGCCCACAGGGTCCACGGCTGAAAACCGGGGATGACCTTGGAAGGTCCATTTTCCACCAATGTACCCTTGCACACTGACCACTGAGGGCTGTCGGATAGCAACTGAAGCCACCAGAATGAGGGATTAGGGGAACTTCGTGTTCTGTGATGGCATTGGCCAGATAGTGAATGCAAGTTCCCTAAAACTCGTGTCCTGCTTCCCTTTATCTTGAATTCCTTGCTGTGATTCCCGTAAGCTACCTCTTCTGCTACCCACGTTGTGTCTCAGGAAAGACTAGACTTCAAGGATGTCGCTGACCGTCTGTGACGGGGTAGAACTCAGGGTCTGGTGCACATACCTAACCACTGGGCTGCTCCCTAACACCTAGGTTGTCGGCCCATGTTAAAAGGGACTTGGGACATCTAATTGGAAGTCTCCGCCAACCACAGTGGCAAGTGGTGCTGTAGTTGCTATAGCGCAGTTTGCTATTTATTGCAATATGAAATGCACACACCAGCGTCCATGCCTGAATGTCCCTGAGGAATAAACACGTTATTCATTCCCTGGATATCGTTTCCCATTTCTGCTTAACTCAGTTTCTTGGCCAAAAAGGAGGAGCCTCGAGTATCAGACGCCCTACCCAGGTGTTTAAATTTGTACGATGGCTATTGATGCTGAACGATGTCTCTTTCTACAATTGGTAAGAAATCGTTTCTGGTCAGAATCTCAGCTGAGATTAGAGCAAAGTGCGGCTCAAGTTCTTCCTGAGAATTTGTATTGGACATTGTTTCCTGAAGCATAACCCAGGCGTCAGCTTCGTTTGGGATCTTGGCTTAAATAAATCTAGGTGAGTGCATACAGGTGGCACCAGTTATGAATACGCTCTCCACTCCCAGCTCCCCTGACTGAGGGTTACTCGGCCCTTTGGAATGAGAGTGGGATTTTGCCTTGCAAGCTTTAAACCTATGATGCCCTCCTCATTGAGAGCTTCTTTGTCAACTAGAATGAGCCTGAGTAGCCAACTGTCCCGTAAAGTGAAGTAAGACTTGGCTTCCTAGAGTGCCCGGGGTATCTCCAATTAGACAGTGAAGTTTGCTAGTACAAACTGCCACCCTTAAGAATCCCAAGGTTGAGTTTGAACTTGATTTATGGCCATGGTAGAGGGGAAAGTTGACCATCACAGACTTGCTATCAGCTCCAGGAAGGAGCTGATCTTGGTGGCATTGCCCAAAACCACGATAGTGGCTGGGGACACAGTGGGACCTTCAGCACTCTGTACCTTTTCCAGCCATCCCCATAGACCCCAGCTGTTCCTGGAAGCTGTTGACGCACCAGGTATAATCGAAGAAGGGGACATAGACATCCAGGAATGGGGAAACTGGGTGGGGAAGACACTGGACCTCTGATCTGCACTTTAAGCAGTAATGGCTATGGCTGTGGTCACTCTGCATGGGGGAGGACAATAGTGTTATGCAGGAGCTGGCTGGGCCATGATGCCTGATACGGCTGTCATCATGGGACTGGAGTCACCATGCCTGAGCATGTCCCCACCCGTGCTCTTGCAGAATTGCCAGGTGGAGCTATGAGTCTACACTTCCCACATTTGGGAAGGGGGGCTGCCAATCAATGCTGGTAGCCAAAAAGGCCGAGAAACCTCTTTGTTAACCATTTCCACATCTTCAGATGGAATCAGCTGTCTGGAACACAAGTACCACAGTGACCTGATGTCCCTTGATTCAGATCCCAGTTAGAGGGCCCCAGGACTGGGATGAAGTGGCCTCCCTCCCAGTCCTTTGTGGTTCTTGAGATGCTCTGGCCTGTTGTCTGGCCATGTGTTCATGGGGTTTTTGTGGACTCTTGGACCCACTTGGACTGAAGAGATTTCTTAAAGATGAAAACTCACGTAGGTTGTCGGTGGCTTCTTTTGATCCTTGTTCTTTAACCCAGTGTCTAGTCAAGATCTAGGCCCCCAATATTGCTCCAGTTTAGAGGTGAGGGAGTTCCCCTATGAGCCTCCCCATGCAGTGGAGGCTTCGCATGCTTGGAACTAACTTCAACTCTTGCTGGGGTTCCTGTATGAGAACCCTGGTCCATGTTGTGTCCCCCCTCCTCCCCGCCATGCCTGCTCTCCCTGCAGGAATGCCCCTGGGCTTGACGCTGCACTTGAAGGTAACAGCCCATGAAGTGGCTTAAGCCACTGGCCATGGCTGCTGCTGTGGCAACCACAGCCCTTCCTTCCAGCTGCCCAAACTGGCTGACCCTGGAAGGATACTCTGGAGGCTTATCTCAAGCCACTTCAGACAAGGGGAAGGTTGCCTTGCTTTCTGAAATGACAAGATTTCCCGAAAAAACAAAGCCAAGTCTCTTCCTCATTGAGACATGCAAAGTTGGACATCTGTCTAGGAATAAAATGAGACCTTATCAATGGCATCGCATCTTACCCACATGGGCTCTAATGAACGGGAGCAGATGAACCACTTCTTGCCCTCCCCGCCCACTGCTCACCAGTATCCACCACCAGTCTCCACCCTCCTCTTGACCTCCCTGAGGTTGCCCTGACTCCTCCCTGAGTCAGTTAGACACCTCTAATTCTCCCTTGTGTACCCTCCTTAAGGGAATCCTCAGTGTCTCCCCTCCTGCTTCGTATCAGGTTCAGACCATGCTAACCATTTCTCTTTCCCTTTCCAGAAGTCTCTCTAGCCTGGCTCCCATCGCCCCATGCCCCTGGGGTACCTCCTCACTTTCTGGAATAACTGTTCATGCTTTGGGTTTCTCCTCCTCCATCCCATAACTGGCCTCTGGTTTAAATGTCTTTGGCCCCTTCTCAGTAGGGGTATATTTGGGAACCATGAGCACTGGTTGGATTCACTCCTCCAGGACCTGAGTGAGTTTTAACTAAACTAAGCATATGGAATGGTGGTGACAGTCACTTCTGACTGAACCAGAGGTGTTTCTTCAAGACTAGGAACTTCCCCCAAAGAATTTTCTTACCACTTCTGTCAACTGCTCACCACCTCCTAGGGATGCTCAGTTCTGCTAGACTGGAATAAAATGGCAAATTCTCTACTATCAAGGTCCCTCAGTTCCTAGCTCACAGATGGCATCCATTCAAGGTCTTATGGGGACAAAGATGGGAACTGTCCAGTGAGATCAGTTTCTCTCCTGGCTACCTCCAGTGACTTGATCACTGGATTTACCAACCCTGGGGAACTTAGTCACTGTTTCTTTATTGATCTCTCTAACCTCGGGCTATAGTATCACCTTGGATATAGGTGAGCTGATGAGTCACCTGGTGTGTGCCTATGCATGTGCACCAGGTGAGAGCGAATTCCTATTGACCCCAGAGGCTGAAACCTTTCCTAGAATGACCAAAGTTTCATGGAAAAGACTTGACATTTGCCTATAGACTAGGAGTGGGGTTGGCCTGGTCTCCTGGACTTCTGGACCATTAGCTTTACACTGGAAGAAGCCACTCTTGAGAATCTTGGGCCGGGCATGCTGGTGCATGCCTGTAATCCCAGCAGCTTGGGAGGCTGAAGGAGGATCAGGAGTTCAAAACCAGCCTCAGCAAAAGTGAGGCACTAAGTAACTTGGTGAGACCCCATCTCTAAATAAAAAGGCTGGGGATGTGGCTCCGGTCAAGTGCCCCCGAGTTCAATATCATGTTAGTTTCGATAGAGCCGAGACCTCTGAGACTTGGCTTCTGTTCTTGCTGGATGATCTGTCCTGTCATCTTTGGAGATGATGGGAGATGTCAACTTCTCATGAGCTCAAGCCTTAAGTGCCACCAAAATAGTGTTCACCAAGATTCTGAAGTCTATGCGTGGAGTAACCTGACTTGGAAGGATTGCTCTTAATGTAGAGGGGGAAATGGTCTGGGAAAGTCTCCAAGGTTCAAATGGGTTTCCTGACCTCATTGAAGGAGACCTCTGCCCCCTGTCCTACCTCCAAGATCACCCCACACCTCTGGATCTTGTTTGGAGTAAGCCCGTGAAAGGCAGGTAATGACACTTGAAGCACGTGTGTATTGTCTTTTGTTGCAAGACAAAGGTCGCCTACCACCCTTGGGTGCTGACTTGTACTTGGGTAAAGCTGAGACTCTTGGTTCAGAAAAACATTGACCATAAAAGACTTTCACGTAGGAAGAGCTACATTAATGATGGTCTTCTGACATGGAGAACCTGTCAGAGAGTGTACTTCTCTAGTTTCTTTCCAGTTCTCCTGCTCCTCCAGAGGAGCCTGGGAAGGTTTGGGAAGGGCCAGCAATGTCTTCCAGAACTGCCAAAGCTGTACCCTAGTCATGAGGACCCTAACTTGAGTCTACTCGAAGTAGGAGCAATGATGATTTTTCCCTCGTTACACTCCCTGCCCGTCACTCCTCTCTGCCCGTTAACTCTTGATCTCCTTAGAGAGAAGTGTCCCCAGTAAAGGGCCAGTGAACCATGACACTTGGCCTCTGAGCAGAGGGACCAGAGGCTCAGGACGGTATCTGCTTGAAGTCAACCCTGAAAACTGAACCTCCAAAGTCCATGAAGAGAAGCTGGAGCAGGCTTAGAATGGCTCTCCCCACAACTTTCTTATCCTGAAAAACTCTAAATAATTCCTGACTCGATCCAAATTTAGCAAATCTATAAATCCAGACCTGTGAGAGGATGGGGCTCCCAGTGGGTACCTCAGGTGTATTCTTCTGGGCCCTGTTGTTTCTGGGCCAGTTCTCCCTCACCCTAACATAATTGTGCACAAGCTCGGTAGATCCTCCTAGCCACTGGGCAGGTCCCTTGCTGGTATCAACACTGTCCTGATGTCAAGTCCCCTATCCAACAGGAAGAGAAGTCCATGTCATTACCACTGACATCTTAACAGACCTGATACTGAATGTTCAGGAAGCCTGTATAAATGCAGGCTCATGAAGATTTTTAACTAAGACTTAAATATGCTC
This sequence comes from Urocitellus parryii, assembly GCF_045843805.1. Lineage (NCBI taxonomy): Eukaryota > Metazoa > Chordata > Mammalia > Rodentia > Sciuridae > Urocitellus > Urocitellus parryii. The sequence continues at coordinate 141,973,278 of NC_135533.1, forward strand.
AAGTTAGCAAAAGCATGCAGTTCTATGGAGGGTTACGAGTTCTTGACCACTAATGGAGAATTCTTGCAACAAGATGATTATCCTTGAATCCAGTGGACGTGATGTATAGGTCAGGGCCATGGGACAGGGAGAACTACTGTCAGGGGGGTTGTATAAATCTGTGGGATGCAGCTTATGCTGGTTTTTGGTCTGCAAGGAGTTCTCGGTATTTCTAAAATGGTCATAGAAAGCATCAGAAAGGCTCAACAGGGCTTTCCTCTTGGCAATAACCACATCAATGACATGGGTTGGGTCTTGTTTCTTATCCCTCAACCTCTCAAGCATCCCTTAAACCTAGGTCTTGGTTTTCATATACTGCAGTATGCAGACCTATGACATCTCCAACATATTCAGAAAAACCCAATTCCTCTACCAAATGACCCATAAGTAGTCACACTCCAAGTTGGCAGCCTTTTCCTCCACTGTTCAAGTCAGGATCCGAACATGGTCCGTACGCTGGTAGCTAGCAGATCACAAGCCCTCCAAATGGAATTGTTCCTTTTGTCCCCTGGCTGCTTGTCCTACACTGGACAGCCAATATCCTATAGATATGCCTGATACCTGTCATGGCTTCACGTTCCTGTTCATGGTCCACGACGCCTGCTCCTCACCACTCCTGAAACTGAGTGTGCTGTTAGTTCATCTTTTTTCTTTGAGGCTCTCTTAGCTCATTTAGTGTCCCAAATCTACAACCCCTCAAAAGGCTCTTTCTGTGGCACTGGCACTTGGGGTTGGGGAAGGAGGGCATGGTCACGGGCACCAGCCTTGCCAGGGGAGGCCTGGAGTGACCTGCAGAGTCTTCGGTACTGCTTGGGAACTTGGCTCTGCTGTCGCCCGAGGATAGAGGTCCAAAGTTCTACCTTCTATCTACTGGTACCACAGTTCCTCAGATGAAAGGCTTGTCCTGTTGGCCTGACACCTAGTAGCCTGACTGTCCATCGTACCAGTTGTGGGTTCCTGAACACAAACGAAAGGCCAATAGTCAGTCGGGTAATGGGTGAGACCACCTGGGCCTTCACTAGGTCCTGCTGAAGGAGTTCTCGTTCCTTCTCAAAGTCCTAAGTATGACTCGGAAAGACTTCCATGAAGGTGATCACTTGTAGTGTCCTGCCTTGGAGGCACATGTTGGGGGTCACATCATGGACACTGAGATTGCTACTTGATGAAATCAAAGATTTTTTCTCCTTTATGAAGATTCTTTTTCCTACTGGGTGGTCATTACATGGGGACAAATGAGATTCTTATTCTAGTTCATTGAATTCTACTAACTTGTTGAACAAGGTATATAATCCAGCATTTCTAATTCTATGGTTAACACTGGACACTTCCATTCCCTGTCCTGTTAAACATAGAAGTGGAATTTGCCTTCCATTGGGATGTGATGGATGTTGGAAAATGCTGGAAACTTTCTCCTGGCAGCCATGGAAGACGAGAGAACATTGAGGAACATAGTCCTTAATGCCTTCCTAGTTATCCTGCCAAGGCCACACAAGATAGTTCTACGTTACCTTCCGTAGAACTGCATACACCGTGATGGTTAGGATTAACTCTTACCATGGGAGTTCGGACAGTCTGCAATGCAAGGAAGGGTTCTTGATCACTTTTAAAGACAAATACTGAAACATGCAAGAAGGAGTCTAGAAGAAGGTACAAGATGGCGGCAGCAGCAGAAGGCTTTCTACTGAAGCTTTGCCTCTCGTGCTTGCCTTCATAGGAAGGTCCCATCCCAGCCTCTAACCCAAGAGTTGCATCAGAGGCTTGGGCAGGGCCATACTGCAGCCAGTCGGTCAGATGGATGTGGTTATTACCCTCTGGTCACCAGCCCTGAGAATCGCTGGACAGCCGAACCTTGGTGCACAACTGCCCCCATGAAACTCCCAGATCCAAGACCCTTGTTCTAAGGGTTCATCTTTGTTCTAATGGTTGGCCTGCATGGAGGGACCTGACTCCAACTTCCAACAGTGGTCACCTTTGAGCATTTGTGCCACCCACTCAGATAGGACATCCATGGTCTAACCCTTCAAAACCATGTTGCTGTCAAGTTTTCTAGACGGACTCATCCAGAATGGAGGGTATTCTGTAAGACAACCTGGACTCTACATTTGGTTCCTTCTGATTCCACTCCACTTGGAATCTTGGCAAGAGTCAGGAATGTGGTGGTCACTTCGTCAGGGGTCACATGTTTAAGCATGTGCCATGGGGTTCCGCCTCTGAGGATGCCAAGATTGCTCCTCAGTTAAGTCCAACGGCCTTTCTTCTGTAAAGGGTCGACTCCTTGACTTGTGATTCATGTGGGGTAAAGTTTTGAGATCCCTGAAAGTGACTTTCTATTTCAACTGTAGAATCTGAACCTTGGGTACTGTGCTCCCATCAGATGTTATAAATACATTCCATACTTACCAAGGGAATTCCTGAGTTTTCCTTCCATAGTTCTAGAAATCAGACCTTTAGAGGGTTTCTGACATAACCGTTTCCAGCTGTCTAGACAACCAGCGCCTCTTCAAACAGGCCCTAACCCTGTTGATTATGAGCGGATATTCTTCCTGCATTCTTTGGACAAACTATGATCAAGGTCCCCTTAACTTTCTTGACAGACTTGGACTCCTATGGAACGTACTGTGTATGTTTACTAGGAATACTTAGTAAGGATGTGGGTGTTGGTTGAGGTCATTACCCCCAAATGATGTGGGGTTCCAGGAATTGGAGCTTGGTCTACATAAGGGAGCCATATTCTCAAAGAAGAGATTTTTTAGTCAGCTATTCTCAAGTTCCTACAGAATAAGTGTCTGCCATACTGTAGACCACACTTTCATAACTGTGCCTAACAGGAGGGATCTGACCACCACGCTCTCCCATGATTTCACAAGAATTCCCAAAGGGCAGCCCCTGTTAACGGTGTTCATGTCAATCATGGCAAGGTGAAGGCATCTGAGATGACGGGTCATTCTGATGAGTTCTGTGGATGAGCCAGGGAACTGACCAGCCTGTCTTTCCAAAATTGTGTGGCCCTTATAGGACTCCACCATCTTTAGTTCCAAGAAGTGTCACCCTGTCACCTAGAATCTGCAATTGCATCAGAGAATGACGGGCCTAAGACAGTGGACCCCAAGAGGGTGACTTCCGGATTCCAGCCAAACAAGGAGGCTGACCTTCTTCGGTCATAGGACTGACCTTGTGTCTCTCAATTACACCTTAACGGACTCTAGGACCTGACACTTAGGGGAAGACTTTGCAGTGGCACAAACCTATGGGAACACCTCAGGGACCTAAATTACATGGAGCTATGTCCATGGAATTTCTCCCTAAAGGTCCTCAGGTGCTTCCTTGTGTACAAGCCCCCATGAAGGGAGGGCTGGGTGTCCCTTTCCTGCTCGGGCCCAGAACCGATGGGGCTACACCTGCACCACCTGTCCAGGGCTGCCTGCCTCTGAGAACCTCACATCTGAGTGAGTTCATGGACTCCTTGGGGCCAGGAACCAGATCTCTCCCTAAACTTGGGTCCAGGGATGACCAAGGCTCTTCGTACAACTAAGATGACTGCTCATGGCTCATGGCTTTCTGGACATGGGTCTTTTTTCCTGAAAACTGCCTCAGATGGACAAGGGATAGAACTGAGGTCACCTAGGGCTTTGCTTCTGGGCATGACACTGATGTGGCCTTGCTAGGTAGCACGGCCCTTGCTGCACTGTCCTCAGTACTCAAACCTGAAGGTGTCGGCTGCTTGTGGGTTCAGGTCCTGTGTGTACCCACTTGAACAAATGACCAGCATTCCAGACGAGCGGTTGTCCTTCCCCACAGAATCCTAGGATGGGAGATGCCTCCAGTACCAGAAGGAACTGTTCCTTCCCCATTGAGAGCCCTGCTTCCCCTTTCTCACCATTGAGAGCCCTGCTTCCCCTTTCTCATGTCATCAGGCAAAGGTCACAAGTGTCCCTGGGCTTTCTCCACTATCTGGGGTGGAGACCCTAAATGTCACCTAATGACACTGGGGCAAGTCATTGTAGGACAGCCAAAGCTCAGCTGCCCCCCTTGGCCATTCATCTGGCATAGGATCTCAAAGGCTGAGAATATATGGAGTGAAGACGGCGAGAATCTAGAGAAGGAACCGCATCTGTCCTAGGGTCCGCCTTGGAGCATGGGTGGGCTGCCATCGCAGGTGCCTGGGCTTCCTCTTTCTAGTTCCCCCAGCTCCATGGAGGAGCCTGGGGACCCTCCTGGGGAAGGCAGAGCACTGAGCTTGCACAGGGCGGTCCGAACTGGACTCCCTTCGTGGGGGTCATGCTCTGTGGGTATCTCTCCAGGTAAGAGGCCTCATTCCTTAAGCTTTGACTTTGTTCCTCTTCATTCACTTTTTCCCTTGTTAAACCCTGGAACAACTTTTTAAGAAAAAATGCTGCTGTGTCCCAGAGAAGATCATCTGAGGAAGTGCACCTTGCATGGGAGACTAAGATTTAGAAGGACAGAGCTTTTGCCCCAGGTGTAAACAGAAGGAATCAAAGCACCGGCCCCTCTGAGCAGGAAGAGAAACTGGTTCAGACTAAGGTGACCATTCCCTAGGGTTCATCTAGGTCCTCCTGAAAAGTCCTGGGCTTGGTTTGCAGATAGGAAGTGACTTGGCACATAGGACGGACTTCTATATTGATGGCCTGAGAGCTGGGACTCCTGTCTGCACTTCTCTGGGCTTCTCCATGGGCTCCTAGATGAATCCTCCCTCACGTTGTCTGTGGAATTCTCTTGTGTGCAGACTTGGTGGGGGCCTCCCTCCTGTTGGATGGAGGATACCTCATCATTGTCATAGTGTTCCTAATTCGAAGGTAGAACAGACGGTCACCGTTCACAAGTTGACTCTTCACCACAGGCCTTTATCTTGGACCACATGTGGCCCTGTCATGAGTGGGAATCTCCAACTTGCTCTCTAGAAACTTCCCTTTTAATACAAAAAATGGGAAATTTCTCATGAAACATTATCATGTTGAATGGCAACGTAGGGTTCTTGTTGTTATAACCAGGAGGTGGTATTTTCTTAATGGACAGGACCTCAGAACACTCATGGAACTTGAGAAACATCTCAGTCATGGTGACCTGGTCTTTCATGTGGCCAGAAAGTCTTTGGTTTCGCTCCTTATAAAAACTTCAGAAACATACAGAACCAGCCAGAGAAATGGCTGTTCCCATCGTGTTCAGGGACCCACCTCTGACAGCTGGGACACGGTGTCTGGTTTCCTCACCAGCTCGCGTAGATACCCCTTAAGGCAAACAAACATCTCCATCTGTAGCCTCCGTGGTGGATGGACATGTATCTAACATCTTAATGCCTTTAGCATTCAAACTCAGCTTCTCCGGCATCCAGCAACATGTAGACAGTCAAGCCAAACTTTCACAAGGATCATCAAAACTGGCTTGTTTAAATGGGGATCCAGATACGGCCTACACATCATGAGCAGGGTTCCCCCACCTTTTCCCCTGGCAATTTCTGTCTTTCCTGTGTCCTAAAGCAGACATTTGCTTCAGTCCTCTGAATGGGAGACACTTTCCCCCATAAATCTAGCTTTCCAACCCTGAGAGCACAAGATTCTAGTTCTCAGGTAAAGAAACGAGAAGGGACACGGACTCCCTTGATAATGAGCCAGTTGGGACCTCACGGGCCTCACCTGGGCCCCCTCTCCCTGCCGTGATTCCTGGGAAACGTTTCTGGCTTGAGATGGAGTATGTCATGTGGTAGCTCTCAACAGACCCACGACAGGGGGACAGTAGGACAACCACGTATACTGTTGGAGCTGCAGTTGTGTCCCTCTGCCTGAAGGTAACTTGATAATCTCCTGTGTCCTTGAGCAGTGGAGGTGCAGGGGGTGGCCATTGGACTTCATTACTGAACTGCTGTTCCCGTTTAGGATTTACCTAAATGATGGTTCTAGATCATTTTGGATTTGCTATGGCTTTGGGGAGCATGATGATCTGCACAACCTTCACTTTCTTACAAGCCAAAGAGCATCTCCATTTTTAAAAACTCTCCAGCTTCTCGGGAAGAAACAGTCGGACTTCACAGGAGTAGGGTTCTCAACACTCCTGTGTGCTGACGACCTGTCACTCGTGACCTGAGATGGAGATTGAACTTGTTCTGTTGAAATTGTAGCAGCCTAACTGCTCTATGGTACCCAATGTGGATTTCTAGAGACAAGTCTACGGAAGAGACCAGGAAGGAAAAGCTACCCTATCCATTCCCCAATCATGGAGGATGGCGAACATTCCAAAGACCCTCTGACACTCCTCCCCAGTTCTAGGAAAAGTGCTGTTGGCCACTACTGAAGGCATTTGTGACTTGCCTTGGTAGACAAGTGAGTAAACAACAATAGCCTGACGTATTGGACAACATGGACCCCCTCATCTTGACACAAGGCTGGAAATGCTCCAGTGAGATGACGAGACCTTAAGGGGTTCTAATTGTCTAAGGATCATGGAGGAGCCTGATGTGACAGTAGAGTGCTGCTATCTTATTGTAGCTTTGGCTCAGAAGGTTGTCTGTCTTCGAGGTAGGGTCCCATCTGGGCTTGGAGAAGTCACTCTCCAGGCTGTGTCCACTTGGCCACCCAGATCTGGCTCCCTCGCTTCTCAGTGGGCCAACTCGGAGCCAGTGCATGATGGAGACTTGGCAGGTGTGTCCCAACTGCTCCATGGGGAGCTCTACCACCAAAAGCCTCTGGGACGTTACTTGGCTTTTCTAAACAACATACGTCCATAGTGTCCAGTTCATATGGAGGTGGTATGGAGGGTGTTACCGGCTCTTGGTGTTCCCACATCAGCGTTGGGTTCTCCTGATCCATTGGAGATAGAGATCACCAAGAGGTGACCAATAGGGTTGGGACAAGGCTCTGCTGGGGCTTCTGCTGGAGTCGAGGGGAGACGATGCATGGTGAGGGTTCCTAAACCAGCTCTCCAAAGACATGATGAATCTTAAGGGAAATGGGCTCAGGTAGGCACATGACCCCAGGAGTTCTGCACCTGGCTCCTCTGCCCTGGCACCAGGGTTTGCACAGGAGATCTGCTCAGCCTTGGGCCTCTGCTCAATGGGAGAGGGATCCTAGGCACGTGGAGGTCGGCAGCACAGATCACAAAGCTCATTGACACGTTCAGTATCGGCCTCCCAGGAAGGCTGTCAGTCAAGGCTGGACATATTGTGCATGTGGGGTTTTTAGAAAAACTCGGGAGGAGTCGGCTCTGAGCCTGGTCATGGTTGGAAATGCCTATGGACAGCAGTTCTTGCTGGGCAGAAAGTCTTGGTGGGGAACAAGGGTTCTCCCCGCCCTGTCTCGACAGGGGCGTAGTACATGATGAAAAGCGTGGTCTTCACCTTGGTTACTCCAAGCATTCCTATCCCCTGTCTTACATGGGAACTGAGAAGAATGGCACCAGCCCCACCTGCCACTTTCTTAAATTTTTCATGACGGGCTAATGCAGAATGTGGGACAACCTCTAAGACACTGGGACCCTTGGTTCCTTTTTATGCCAGCCTCCATTATTCTCTGCCTGCATGGTGGGCTCTGTCATTGGGGGCTCTCGCTGCCCTGTGTGACCTGTTTCCAAGTTCGCCGACCATGACAGATTGAGACCAAAACCCCAGCCCAAAGGAGTGGTCACTGAGGGACAATTATGCCTCCAGCTTAATTCTCCAGTGGTTACTGAGGCTGCAGGTCCTGAAAAGGGACTAGTCCTTTTATCCTGTGCTGTACCTGAGAGGTCCTTATAAAAATCCTGCCTTTGTGGCTTTCGCCAACTTGAGGTTATCTCCAATGGCCACATCTCAGTGGCCTCAACTCGTGTCTGACATGCCCAAGTTTGCCCTGGCTCTCCTTGAGTACAAAGCCAGATCTAAGTAGGCCTAGTGGGCCCCTCACCCCTGCCTCAGGCTCAAAATCAAAGGTGACCTAACATTTCCCCCATGACCTGCCTGATTCCCACCTCCTGGTTCTAAAACCTCATTTTGGCTCACTCCAACTTCTGGGCTAGAAATCGGACTATCTTCTGAATCTAGGATTATGTGAAACAAATGTGACTGCCAAACTGTTTTGTCTCCAGCTCCTGGCTGACTTTTTAATTTTTCAGCTGAATGTAAAGAGGCAGCCACTCCTTGGTGTGCAGGGTTGGGGGGGAACAAGGGATAGACCTGAGCACTGCTTTCAGGCCTGGTGCCGTGGGCTTAGTGTGCATGTCCCCACTGGTTCCAATGACCTCTACTACCGTCCTCGGTGCTTATTCTGAAAGGTCAGCTTCTTTTGGGTGCACACAGGGCCTGCACCCAAATAACCAAAGGACTTTCATGCCAAGCAGGCGATTGACTAGGGGGTCCCTGGGAACATCAGAATCGTCCTTCCCATGGAACCCCTTAGGAGGGGAGAAGCCCTGGGGACGTCTCCAGAGCCAGAGGAGAGGGCTCCTGCCCCATTGAAAGCCCCACTTCCCTTTTCTCTTCCATATGTCCTCAGATCACTGTAGCCTGTGGCTTTTTACACTGTGGGCAGAGACCCTAAATATCACATAACGATGCTCGGGGTAACGTTGGGTTTTGTCATTTCAAGACAAATTTCAACGTTGGGTTTTGTCATTTCAAGACCATCTGGCCTCTAGTCTCTCTGAGAAGGTCTGGACAAAATATCTGGGGGCAAGAAGGCCTTTGACTGTGAACTTGTTTCAGTGGAAGGAGCGGCGTCTATCGAGCTGTCGGACTTGACGTGGAGAAATCTGTCACTGTTGTCTGCTCTCCTGACTTCTCCCACTTTCTCTAGTCTCGGGGCTGCACAGGGAAGCCTGGGGACACCCGTCACCCTTGGATGAGCTTTTCCCTGCTAATCAGAGCTGTAGCCGATTAGTAGGGTATCAAGATGGCTGCACCTCAAGATCAGTTCTGTGATGATGCAAATAATCGAGTTCTAACTCTCTGCTTGTCTCCTCACCTTGTGAGAAATGCAGGCGTGTCCTCGGGGCTCGTGAGGCACTATGTATGGAGAGCTGAGGCCGAGAAGGCAGAGTCGGTGTCAGCCTGAGTGGCCACTAACAGTAACTGAACCTCACACTGCAACGCAGAGGGAGGAAAAGCAGGCTCAAGGGTCCTGGTCCATCTTCTGCAGAGAAATCCTGAACTGTCTTCAGGTCAGAAGTGACCTGGCAGTGGGGCCATGACGTGGGAGTTGAGGCTAGGGTGCCTTGGTGTTTTCTGGGGTGTTTTCTGGGCTCTATTGTACTAGGGTGAGTTCCCTTCTCTCTGGATCCACCTATGGGCAGCTTGGTGGGCGCCTCCTGGTCATGTGGGTCAAGCTTCTGGCGTCGGCACCATTCTGTATTGTAGCCTCTGTTGGGGCACCACCCTGGACCACCAGTGCTGGATGGACCTGACACTGAAAACCTGTGAATGGCTGTCCTTGGTTTGCCTCAGCTTCCCTGGTGTGAGGAAGAGACTGCCAGATGTGGGGGTCACACCTATAGTCCCAGTGGCTTGGGAGGATCAAAAGCTCAAGGCCAGCCTCAGCAACTTGGCCCTAAGTAACATAGCCAGACTGGGTCTCAAAAGAGTTTGTGGGGATGTGACTCAGGGGCTTAGCACCCCTGGGTTCATTCCCCAGTACCAAAAAAAAAAAAAAAAAAAAAAAAAAGAAAAAGAAAAAAACCCTAAGACCCTGTACTGACACTCCTATCCAAAAAATTAACCAAAGTAATCATTTCGGTGTGGCATGGTCTAGAGCTGTCTTAATCCCTCGTATTTGGAATACACAGAGGGCACTATGTCCCACATAGCATTGTGACCTCTGGATCCCAAATACACTTTCAAGTGCCTCAATCTTTCACTGACTTTTTGAGGAAAAAATTCCCCATCCTGCACATGAGAGCTCGCATTTTCTCTTACAGTGAGGAATATTCTCTGGATTTGGAGGAACATACTCTATCCTCCTAGCGTTTAATTGCTAGACTTTAGCGCTCAGCTTGGATTGATGTCCGGCCCTTCATGGTTAGTGGGGCAGATTCCAAGGACGATGGAGGAAAGGGTGCCTTCTCCCAAGGTCCTAGGTGCCACTGTGTTGGGCTTCCCCTTTGGACAGGAGGCTTGACCATCTTTCACAGACGATTGGTTAGTTCCTGTCACTGTGGCTCTTTGAAGTAGAGCCCGTGGTTGACCAGATGCCTGTTCTCCCAGCCTCCACTAATACTGACTCCTGAATATTGGAGGCTCCCTGAACAGTCTGCCTTGGGCTTCCCTAGTATCCCATTCCTTGCCTCTTAAGATATCCATTCTCAAAGTGGAGAATGACAAAACAGGAAAGGGCTTCCTACCAAAAAGCTTGGATCTTGAAGTCACATTTTTCTTTGATTTCAGAAAAATAAAAATATGTTTCAAGTTGGTCCTAGAAGGAAGGACTGCATTCCTTCTGCTCTTTGGGGGGTTTACTCTGCCTCCATCTCTGCCTTCTGACTCTCAGGATATGTGTGTGGCCTCGACCCTTGGGATCCAGCTGGGCTGACCTGCTCCACAAGTAGCAGGTGGGTCAGGCAGGACTTGGGTCCAGATTGTGACCTTCCCTCACTGCAAGAAGGGCCAGAATTTTCCCTTTTTAGAAATGTCATTGTGGGGAAAAGCCAGGGCCTTCAGTGTCATTTCCAGAATGAAGCCTGCAGTCAGGACAATGGCTGTGTACCTACTACCTGGCCATCCCCATCCTCCCCCCAATCCCATGCCACTCTGGGGGAAACTTGAAATGCACACCCTAGCGGTTATAGCAACTGTGTGGCGCCTGGTGGGCCAACTGCCCAGTGAGTCTAGTCCTGTCACTCCTTGGTCACCAACCCCATTAGTCAGTGGATGAGACGGGCTCAGTGGACGTACCAATCTGGTTCTTAGAGGCAATGTTTCCAAGACTTTTGCCCAGTTTCCTTCCACACATTCAACATCTGGAACCCAGGAGAGATGGGGGTGGGAGATGGTGTCTGACTTCACGTGGGGTCTTCACTTTAGGAATTTGCTGAAGAACTTTGGCAAATGGCTGACAGTGACAACCCAAAATTACATTGGTGCCAGTGCTCCCCACTTTCTTGCAAATTCTCCAGATGGATTTATGTAAATCTTTCCCAGGCTGACAATTCCCTTGGGAAGCCATTGCTTTCTCTGACTAGGATGTAGTTGGATACTTAACAGAACCCTGTGAGAGTGGTGGCTTGTGTCCTGTTGGGGCTGTCCCTGCATGCACCCCATGATGGGAGGCTAGGGACTCGCTCCATGGGGAAGGATCTACTTTCTGTCTAAGGTGTTATTGTCCCTATGAGCAATAAAGTGGTGGCCACACTGGAGAAGGACATCAAGTATCCATCCTGAAAGTGTGGTCACCGAGGGTCTGACTGGCATTTCCTGACATAGTCTGGGGGTGGATGACTAAGGGTCTGGATCTAAAGGGACCACAGCCTTCCCCCAGCCCTATCTGTACCTGAGTTAACTACTCCTGGCTGGGGGTTTTGCCCTCATCCATGGGTGTGCATCTCACTGACCTTGACTCTGTTGTCCACAACACCCGTGGAATATCTCCCTAGGATGGGTCGAGGCTCTGAGTCTCCCCAGGGGGGGTGAGCCTGTAGAGTGCTCCTCGCCAGCTCAGGATTACTAGCGTGAACAGGGGATACATCCTTCTTACCCACCTCCTCTCCTTAAAGCCTGCACCTGGGTGAACACATGTCCACATCAGTGCTGTAAAGGACACCATCTCCTGGGAGACAGGCAAGTGCCCGATAGCCAGAGTGTCATGCACAACGCTCGAGAAATACTTCTGCCTTTCCTGTCACATCTGAACCTGTGTCGGGGACAACTACCCTGATGGGAGTGAAATTGAGCTCTTGTTATGGTTCAGAAATGTTTGTCATAGAAAAACTTGAACATGTCAATCCTGGCCAGTGTCTCCCAGTTTCTCACGGCTGACCTTGCTCATAGGGCTGATGACGGCCATTCTGAGGCAAAACCTGGGCCTCAGACTAACCTTTCCAGGGCATGGGATGATCCTAGGATAGGAATGGGTACAAAAGGGAAATTCGGTGTGGACCCCCCCCACACCCCATTTTCCAAATGGGGCCGAGTGGCATCTCTTCAAAGGACAATGATTCCCGACTTGAAAATCCAGGAGCATCAAGTCTGTAGTTCTCAAAAGTAAGCCTTAAGGATGAGCTCAGGTTAGGATCATGCTCAACATCTAATTCAGCATTGATATTGACTGTCTGCTTTCACCCTGGGGCCTTGGGTACTGGACCCCTTCAGAGCATAACTGAGCTTTTTCAAGCAAGTGGGCTGTCGGTTCAGAACCCCCATCCTGGTCCAACTTGCCCAATAACTTGTTTCATCTCCTGAGTCCATAGCCTCTAGAATTTTCTAGAACTTAAACTGGTTAAGGTGTAAGGGGACTGCTTCCCATCAGTCTATTTTTCAGTATGACTCGGTTTCTCAAAGTCTTTCTGCAGTCACCTTGGGGGGCCTAGTGAACCCAATACCACTAGTAACTGCCTTGCAAAGCTTGAAGCTGACTTGGCACCCTATTGCCATGACCTTCAGCAGGAATAATGGCACAAAGACGAGCTGGGCCTCTCTGTGGACACAAGGTACTAAAAATCTGACCACTAATGGTGGCAGGGTTGCAGAGGGCATTGAGACCATGGAAATAGCCTCTGCCAGGAGCTTCATGTCCTCTTAGCACTTACTGAGGATGGCTGTGCAAGCCTCCAAGCCATCAGGATGGTTACAAACATCTGAATTCTAGCACTCTTTTCAGTGCATACATCACCCACAATGAAACCATGGCAGAAACTGCTGGCACAACATAAAAGTGACCCATGGAACACTTCTAAGCCTCACAGCACTATCAAGTACACACCACTAAAATCGAGTCCAGGTCTAGCTCTGCTGTGCCAAGAAGCTCGAGCCAGGCCGGACCTGGCCTGCTCTTCACCAGCTATAGCAACCGACTAGTTCTACTGCTTCACTAACCAGCTCTGATCCTTGGCTAACCACCTCCTCAATGCTCACTCTTAAAACAAGGATGGCTGTAACAAGATGCAGCACTAGCCAGGAAACAACCTTTTGGGGTTTGTGGTTTGGCTTTGGGGATCAGAGGTACAGGGGATTGAACCCAGAGGCGCTTTACCACGGAGCCACATCCCCAGCCCTTGTAACTTTCTCAAATTTCTTAGTGTCTTGTTAAATCACCAAGGCTGGCCTCGAACCTGTGATCCTCCTGCCTCAGCCTCCTGTGTCACTGAGATTGCAGGCATGCACCACCTCATCTAGGTGCCCCTTGGTTTTAGGTGTAAGGCTCACAAGGGGAAATACTGGGGCCACTGAAGCATCTGTTTATAAGTGGGGAGGTCTCTTCTAAGACATGGGACCATATGTGCCTTGAAGGGCAGAAGCTGATAAACCAAGATCCTACTACTGAATGGTTTTCTTCAGTTGAATTTCTTAGTCGAAAGTAGTTGTCTGTCAAAACATTCAATGCTAGTTACCTTTGTCTTTCACTTGATTGTGCTTACAACACCTGTGGGACACCCCAACCCGAGAATATTATCCCAAGGCAAAAGGATGTGTTTTCCTTCTCAAACTATGCAAAATCTGTTCATGGAGGAGCTCTGTGAGCTGGGAATTGAACCCAGGACCTCATGCATGCTAGGCAAGTGCTCTAACGCTGAGCTACATCCCCAGCCCCAGAAGGAACAGCTTCAAGCTGGACACTATGTCCTCTAAAACTTATGTCGCTGGTCTTCAAGCACTTCCTAATACCATACGAGACTTGGTTCACGTAGGAATTCAAGATGTTCTGGTTCCATTTAATAGTGGTCATACTTGGAACCCAGTCCAGGTTGTAAGTTTAATCCCGTACTACGGTGACTTCTGTCTGTCATGGGCATTGGGATAACAGAAAGTCACGGGTTCCCAAAGACACTCTTGCACAGAGTGAGAAATTTACATCTTAACCCTGAAATTCCCATTTCCCAACATAGAATCCAGTATTCCTGATGAATGCAGGAGAATCTGGCTGCTGGCATCCTCAGTGGAATTGTGGAATTGGGACCTGGGGAGGAAGCTAGCTCAGCCATCACACAACGGTCATCCTGCCTGCACCTTCCTGGGTGCAGTTTGAACAGCACAGAGCCAAACATTGGCAAAGCACTCTCCACAGTGTTGGCTCCTCACTCCTAACCTAAATATCATCTAAAATTAGAAGAGACATAAGAACAAGACCAAATACTTCGAGTCTGGAAGCTCTAGATCCACAGAGCAATTCTCTCTGAAAATCTACCTATGTCCATCTCCACAGCCACCCATGAAACTAGAGATCTGGACTTCTCCAACTCGGGTTCCATGGATTCCTCCTGCCACTTGTGCAGGGGGATGGGGCCAAACATCAATGATGGTGATGGCCCCGAACCCTAATGTGTCCCTTTCCCTTGGGATGAGTCTAAGGGACGCATAGCCTAACTTCTCCAAATGACAGTAGTTCCCGTGTGGTCAGCCTCCACTGGGAGGGTCGATCCATCTTCCAATTAAACCCTCCTCGGCTTCACCACCCTCCACTTCCCTGAGTCCACCGGACCACCTGTGGTTTTGCCTAACCTTTTGGCCTAGACTCGAACCCATCCTGTCTCTGGATTAAGGTCAGCCACCTACAATCAACTACTAGTCCAATAGGCATGTTGGGTTTTCTCTACCTCGTCTTCAGGGTTGGCCGTTGGACGCACCGTCCCGCAGGCAGACCTCCCAAGGTGAGTCCTGACCTCATGCCTAGGAGCAGGCCTCTGACATCAGTTTCTGCTAAAACCCTAGATCAACTGAAGCCTGGAGGAGGGGCCGGGTTCTTGGACCACATGAGGCAACGTAATCAGTAAAATCCCAAAAGTCTCTTAAATGGGTGCATAGGGATAGTACAAGTCGAGGGATTTCATTGACTTTGTATACATGCTCATAACTCTGGTTACAGCCACCCACCTGGCAACCTCTACCACTCCTCCCTAGTCCCCTTCACCTTCACCTTCCACTCACCCCCCCAAAAAAAATCCCCTTTTATGTCATCTGAGACTCCACATGAGAGAAAGCATGGAATACTTGTCTGGAGTTTAGCTTATTTTGCTCAACATAAAGATCTCTGTCTCATCAGTCTTCCTGCAGAGGGCATATCACTCTCTGGTTAAATGGTACTCTATACACAGCACAGGGCCTCATTCATTCAACAGAGGTGTTGATGCTGATGCCATTGCAAATAGTGCTGCTTCAGTCAACAGGTGTGTAGTTACCATTCATATGCTGACTTTGATCCACCCAAGCTACTCCCAGACACCTGGGGTGATCCATTGGTTCTCTACTGGAACCTAACAGCCCTACAGAATGATTCATGAAAAGACTGCAGAATACGAGATTCTCATGAACATGCAGAATTTTCTCTAATGATCATATTTGAGGGCCATAAATATTTCAAGTCTTGGCAACACAAATCTGAACATACCTTGCATTTTTCTCAAATCATAACAAAATCGTGGCAGTCAACAACAAAAGAAGCTGTGGAAATTATGTGATCACAAAGGGATCCAAGCATTAGGCTTTGAGCAACACTGGGTCATTGAAATGGAAGTCAAGAAATTCCTAGAATAATATGAAAAATGGAAATGACCAACCAGATCCTTTGGGACACAGTAAAACAAGACTTGCATAGCTGTGAGTGTCCACAGCAGGACAGACCTCAAATAGCCTAATGACTCATCATAAGATCTTAAACAATAAGCCAAAGCAAAAAATTGGTAGACGAGAAATAAAGATCAGAAAGAGGCTAAAAATACAACGCAAAGGACCAAGGAAAGAGTTGATTCTCTGACAAGATACACAAAATTGACAAACCTTTAAATTGTCTGAGGAAAAATGTAACAGAAGCTGGCAAGAGGGGAGGTTTTTACAGATAATGCCAAAATCCAGAGAGTGGCGTAGAACTTCTCAAAATGTTCCCAAACTGGAGGATCCAGAAGAAATAAACAAATTTCTAGACTCACAGGATTTACCAAACTTGGGTTGACATCCTGCCTAGACCAGTGACTAGCAATGACATTGAAGCAGTCATAAGCTGTTTCCAAAGAAATACCCTGGACTGAATGGATTCGGTTGCTGAACTTTTCCAGACCTTTGAAGAACTTACTGCCTTCATGAGTCAGGGAATTCATGTATTGCCCTAAAGAAACCAGATACGGACACAACAAACTAGATGAATGTCCTTGATGAACATAAATGAGAAACTCCTCAAAAGAATTCATTATCTCAAAGTTCAAGTATTCTATCTCGTGCACCATGATCAAGTTGGTTCTGTTCTACGGATGCAAGTTTGATCAACATACGCAAGTCGATAAACGTGATGTGTTTCATGCAACCAAGGATAAACACCAGACAATTGTCTCTAAAGACAGACAATTGGCTGCCTCGAACTTGGCATCCCTTTGTGGTAAACCCTGAATAAACAGGTATAAAATGATAAGAAGCCCAAATAACACAGGATATCTACAAATCACATAGCCAATATCAGACTGAATGGGAGGAGATAGAAAGCATTTTTCTAAAATCGGGAAGAAGACGAGGGTGTTCACTCTTTAACTTTTGACCAAGGTTGGTGTGGAAGTACCATTCTGCAAGTCGACTTGTTCTGAATTGTTATTTTTAGACTCAAGGGACATGATAGCAAAATCTTATCCAGCTGGGGCAGGGATTAGACCAGACCACATGGCTCGTATTTGGCCTAAATTCATCTGGGCTCTATACTAGGACATGCTAGTTCCTCCCAAGGGAGGAGATGATCACTTGGGGCAGGTGATGCCAACTTGGCCTGAACTGTCAACTCTCCAATGATGGAGAGTAAAGTTATTCTTGAAGACATGGTTTCTTCTACTCAATGCTGTCTCTGGGGCTATAACAAAATCCACTCATCTTATTGTAAATCCAGCAGGATTTTTGGAAGAGAACTTTCTTCCATTACTCAATAAACATATTAGGTATTTACCGTGGATCTTTCAAATGCCTCCCTTGATTCCTTATGGCTGGCGTGGAAGAGTTCCAAGTTCCATATCGGGAAGCCGAGGGCTCAGCACCTGGAAAGATGTCCAACTGCAGAAGAAACGGAATTCCCCCTGAGGTGGGTGCTGCCCAAGGCCTGCTCTCTTTACTGTTGACTGGGATGAGGCCTCGAATGGAGACCATGAGGGGACGAAAGGGAGCTATACTGGAACTTGGCTCTGCCAGCTCCTCTAGATGGTGGCTAGATTCCAAACTTCTGAATTCTCCCACTCCTTCCAGGGCATGGCTCATTTGACTTAAAGTCATTTTTCATCAGGAGAATCTTTAGACAATACTGGTACAGCATGAGAAATGAAACACAGATTTCCGAGGTTCACGGGACAGCAATTTAAACAAACCGAATTCATCAGGTGCTGAGTCATTGTGTGGCTTTCTGATGTCCAGCATATCAAGGTGGTTTTCAAAAAATGAAACTGGAGTGGAGGATACGGGGAGCAGGGGTCAAGGAGGAGGGATGGGAAAGGGAGAGAAAGGCAGAATGAAATTAACAAGGCACTCGTGTGCATGTACAAACATGTCACAATGAACCCCATTGACGATGACCATAACACAGCAAGAATATGAAGGGGAGATCAATTTTTAGCTTAATCCTATAGGAAAACTAACCTGCATGCCATGGCAATGGTCCCCTCAACACAGCTCATGAATACCTTTAGCTACACGCTTACAATGCAATGTTAAGCACTTAACAGCTGGGAAGCCATCCTCAGCATCTTTAACCAGCAACACGGAAAAGCTACCACTGGGAATAATGCCGGCAAAGTGCCTTGGCTTATAACCACTGTCAAACCATTGAAGTCTTCAGATTAGAAAACCTTAAATGTTCTATGTATCTAGAATCCTGCGCCCTGAAAGGGGGGAGCATGGCCGCCTCCCCCTGCAGCTACATGTTGTTGAAAGTCGGACCCCAGCAGGTCCTGCGATCTGTATCCCGAGGGAACCCCACCCAGAGGGAAACTCCTGTTGCCCCCACCTCCAGGAGGCTCGGCTGCAAGGAAGCTCCCACTTGAGAGCAGTTGAAGTCCTTTCCTTCTCAAAGAGAAGGCGTCTGGAAGCATGAACAACTTTTCACAGGACTGGCTGGAAGGAAGCGAGCTCTGAAGTGGTCCCCTCTCTGGGACTCGCTATTGCATGCAACGTAGCAATGTAACTTGGCCAATATCATGTTAGGGTTTGAATGTAAAGTGTCCCCCAAAAGCTTGAGAGAGCATAAGGTCTAATGGGGAAGTGACAGGGTTGCAAGAGCCTTCACCCAATCTGAATCCCCAGATGAGTATTAACTGAGTGCTAACTGTACGCTAGTAGGGTGTGGCTAGAAGAGGGGGTCCTTGGGGTGTGCTAGTGGGGTTTAGTCTTTGTCAAACAGATCTCTTCTTCCTGCCCTTGTCCTGAGCCACTTTTCTCCTCCACCGTCTTCCACCATGATGTCCACCCTCAAATAAACTTTCTCCCCTCTAAAATTGTCTTTGTCAGGTCTTTTGGTCATAGTGGTGCAAAAGATGACAAGAGCAATCATTCCACAGGTATCTGCAACTTCCCTCTCTACTGATTTTTCCTCTGAAAACAAGACCTCCCCACACCCTTTACCCCTCTTGCTTCCACATGAGATAACATGACCCTTGACTTTCCAAGTTTGGGCTTTTTGCTTAACATAATGGTCTCAAGTCCCATCTATTTTCCTGCAAATCTCTTTATGGCTAAATAAAGTCCATTGTGTATAGACATCATTTTTTTTTTCCATTGATGGAAACCAAGGATGATTCCATAGTTTGGCTCCTGTGAATTGGGCTACTATAAACATGGGTATGCGTGTATGGCTATAGTATGACTTTTCTTGATTCCTGAGGATAAATACCAAAGAGTGGCACAGCTAGATCATACGGTGACTCCACTACTAGTTGGCTACGTTAGAATCCCTTCAGCAGTGTGTTCCTTCCCCTCCATTCTCTCCAGCATTTGTTAATGAGATTCTAACTGAAGTGACAAGAAATTGGGCTTATTTCCCTAACTGCTAAGAATGTTGAACATTTACTAGTCGCTTTTATTTAGAAGTGTCTGTTTACTTCATTGCCCATTGTCTGGGTCATTATTTCTGGTGTGAAGTTTTGAGTTCTCTATCGATCGTGGATGTGAATCCTCCATCACAAGAGTAAGAGCTGACGCAGGAGGATCTCGACTCAAAGCTAGCCTCAGACTTGGCAAGGCCCCAGGCAACTTAACGAGATGCTGTGTCAAAAACTAAGGGCTGGGGATGTGGCTCGGGGGTTAGGCACCTCGGGGTTCAATTCCTGGTACCCTAAAAGTAACTAGCAAAGACCTCCATTCTGAAGGTTCTCTCAACATTGTTGCTGTGCAGAAGTTTTCTAACTTGACGGCATGCTGCTAGCTCGGGAAATAATGGCAAGAGTTTTAGGGGTCCTATTGTGGAAACTCGGTGCCTCTGCCCATGTGCTGGAGTACTGACCCTACATTTTCTAGGACTTGGGTAGTTTCTGGTCTAATTCCTAGGTCTCTGATCCATTTTTTTGAGTTGAATTTTGAACAGGATGAACAGGGTCTCGGGTATCTCTGATATCTTGCTGAATACATTAGCTCTAGCAGAGTTCTGGTAGGTTTTTTTTTTTTTTTATCTTCTGAATACAGAATCGTACCTGCAAACTCAATCTGACTGCTTCCTTTCCTACTGTGTATTTCCTTCCCTCTCCTCTTTGCTCTGGCGAGTATTTCTAGTACTGTATTGAATAGGAATGAAGTAGACATTCTTGCCTTCCAGATTTTAAAGGAAATGCTCATTTTCCCCAGTCACTATGATGATGGCCTTGAGTTTGTCATAATCTTTTTGATGTGGTAGCTCCTATCCCTATTTTCTTCAGCGACTCCATTATGAATGCCGAATTGTCAAAGACTTTCTTTCCATCACTAACTTTTGTCCTTAAATCTACTTAACGTGATAAACTACTGACATGCATGTTAAACCATCTCTGCATCCATGGGATTAAAGCAAGCTGATCATGCTGTGTGATCTTAATCTGTTGAATACAATTGGCTAATATAGTAAGGATTTTTGTATCTCGATTCATCAGGTATACCAGTCTGCAGTTCTTGATCATTCCTTATCAGGTTGTAGATGGAGTGATGCTGGATTCCTAGAATGTATCTGTAAATGTTCCACTTTCTATTTTGTGGAATAACATGAGGGACATTGGCAATAGTTTTTTAAATGTCTGGAATTCAGCTGAGAATCCATCTGATCCTGGGCTGTTTATTGGAAGGCATTTGATAACTGCTTCTATCACATTGCTAGTTACTATTCCTGCTTAGGCTATTTTCTCTTGATAAATCTTTGGGCATAAACCTCCCAAGATCTACATCTTCCAGGTTTTCCAACTTGTTAGTCTGGTTTCAAAATAGTCCATAACTCTCTGGATTTTTGTAATATCTGTGGTGATCTCCTTTTTCACTTCTAACTTCATCTGGGTCATCTTGGATTGGGTTAAGGGCTTATCAATCTCTGAAAAGACAGGACCAATGAGACACTTAAACTACAATGTCTCATGGAGTTTTTAAATCTTTTTTTGTCTGGGGTTCTGAATGTTTCCTGTACCTGATGTCAATCTCATGCTTGAGGCTTGAAAATTGTTTCCCTGAAGAGGCTATTCATTCTATTAGCTTGCATCTTTCCACACTCAATTCCAATTACTTAAATCCTATTTATAAATTCTTACTGTTGACCCAGACTACTTCTACTCATACTTATATTCTCGAATACTATCTGAATGTTCAAGGCTGGCCACTTTGTCTTCCAACTGAGATTCTGTCTTCAGAATAGTCTACTCTAGGCTTCCAACTGGATATCTTAACCACAATCTTTCGTTTGAGATTCCTCTTTGGTACTTAATATCCATCTCCTTAATGACTTTGCACTCAGATCCTGTGCCGACTTCCTTAATTCAATTGTGCTTTGTGTGCTTGGAATTCAGAGACCATTTCTCTTTCAAATACTAAAGTGGATGAAATGGAAATACCTTAAGAGTCAGTTGCTGGTGGATCATGACCTCGAGGAGGCAACCAGTTACCTCGTGCATGTCATAGTCCTGTGACGGGTTTTTTGCATCTGTTGGGATGGATTTCTTTTCCACTCTCATGTGTGGGGCTTCCTAGGGCACACAGCCTTGTTGCTAAAGCATCATAGAGGGATCTAGATGGAGACCCCTTTTGGTGTGGTATCCACAGCCTCTGTTAATCCTTGCTATAGAAGTGGGCGTCCAGTGATGGGACCCGAGACCCCCTCCAGCCATGCCTACTTGAGGTTCTTGTCAGTGGGAGGTTTTCTCTCACCTGATCTCTGTATTAGAGTACAGCTGATGTCGGAGTGTGGCTAACTGGTGGAGAAGGTCTTCTGTCTTTTGGTGGCTTTAGTTCAGAATCCCTACCCTGTGAACCTAGTTTCTCCTTAGATCCCTCCCTAGCACTCACAGAAAAGGGGAAAGGACAATGATGAAAGCAAAGCCCAATATAGCATCTAAATACCTGGTGCCTACTACAACACCTAGGACGCTATTTAGCACAAAAACAGGAAGGGGGGGCTCAGAAGTTGCCAGCAGTTAAACCAATAAATAACCAGGAACCGCATCTGGCACTAAGGAAAGAAGATTATTAATGAAACTGTCTCCACTGAGTCTCAAACAGTCCACAAGAATAGACAGCATTGCCTGTGTCCAACTTTTCTATTTTTGGGGGGTAGGGGTGGTGCTATGTACCAAGAAAGCCAGGGCTGGGTGGTATTGGCCACTTTCTTGTGTTGCTTGCTGAGCTGGTAGCTGGAGTGGCCAAAAATAAAGCTGGTTGAAATAGCTGTTTCCCTTCTTGCCAGTAAGATGGACTAACTGTCAAATGAAATTCTGTCTGGACAAGATCATATGGATGCACCCCCAGGGTAGGGCTCCCACAGTTCTACGAAGGGCCTTCCAGTTTCTGGAACTCGCTGGGCCTCAAAGGCTTCAATGGGTGGTATCATGACTGAAGAGATCGCCCACTCCTGGGGCCAGGCAGATGCCAGTCTGGGCTGGGAGCCTGGGTCTTAGGATCCTCCCAAGAATCCTGTCATGGGGTAGGGACTAAGCCTGGGGAGTCTGTATTCACGGGCAGCAGAGTGTGGGGAGGGTTGGATCCCCCGAATGTACTCACACCTCCCTGATCCATTTCCCAGCCCTCCTCAGCCTATCCCATGAGCCATCAGACTCAAAGGGAGACCGTGTTGCACTCCCCTGTCTTTTCTGATTCAAATACCCTGGGTACAATCGGCTGTGTCCATTTCACACGTGGTCTATGTCCACTTTAGATGATGAGTACCAGGAATGTGCTGGAACAAGGTGGTGGCCTAAACGTGGCTTCTGCTTCCACTCTCCACTTGCCAATTGAGAAGTAAAAAGCACTTTTCAATACCAGGGTGTTGTGCAGCCTCTGATTTTGCTAAGTTCAGGCTGCTGTTTTGATCTACAGGCTCTTCCATGCTAGATGTCCCCTCTGCAGCCAACCAGTGCTGCGGCTGCTGCCACCACCATAGCAGACTTGACCCCAATGTACTTTCTTGATCTCTGTTCAACGCTCCCAAATTTGAGTCTGTCCAATACTAAAGTTCAGTAAGTTCCCTCTTTCACCTGAGAGCAGTACTCCCTCAGCTTGTATCCCAAGCCATGCAGCAGCAGGAGATGGACTTCTCTAGTGTCCTGAATCTCCCAGTCTCCCAGTTCAACAGGAAGCAGATGGCCCTCCTAGGGCCGGGGGTACCACCTTCACGTCCACTTTGACAGGCTGCTTGCAGGCAGGCAGGGTGGGGGAGAGCCTGAGTCCAGCTGTCTGTGGCCAGGTGGAGCTGACCATCCTCCTAGGACCCCCTTGCCTCCTGCTCTGGGCTATTCAAAGCTCTACATTAAGACTTTGCTCTTGTGAACACACAAGGGCACATGCTGCCCTGGATCCTGGAGCAGGGGTGGCAATTTGCAGGCAAGAAGCAAGAAGAGTGCACTTCCTCTTGTATCTTGGGGAACCCAGGCTGCTGTGGTATGAGGCCAACACTGAGCCAGCCTTCTGTGTCTGCAGGGAGGCTGGCCAGCTGGGCCCCCAGGCCTCGGGTGGCAACTCCACTGTCTTCTCCCCTGCAGCCTGAGCTGGAATCCTGGTCCAGGCATCCAGTCCACCCCTGTCTGGGTGGAAGGACTGATGCAGGAGGCTCAATTTTATACCCCGACCACATCCTGTTCTCAGAACTCCAGGGACATCACCTCTTGTCCACATCTAATTGTGTTTTCCTCTCAATGACATCTTGAACTTGGCCTCGTTTACTATGTCAAATATTCCTGACTCATGAGCTTAGGCAGAGTGATTGACACACCTGGTTTCTGGTCTCCGTGCATGCATAGTGCTGTCAGTCAAAGCCAACCCCAATGTCCCGGTGAGATGGGTCCAGAGCTCAATGAAGAACCAGCTCTCCCAGGTCCTGGGCTCTGGTCTCTCTCTGCTCTCTGTGAAAGGTGGGAGACCTGCTCTGCAAGGAGGCTTTCCCATCTGCTTTCAAGATAACCTCAGTGGCGGGAACCAGACAGGGTTGGCTGACCACATACCCACTGTTCTATGGGTGGCTGTTGAGCATCCTTGGACCTTGGCATTCTCCCATTCACTGGACTATTCTGCAGAATCCTTTTATTTCCCTTGTCATCTCCATTCTCAGGAAAGAATGGAGATAAAGTGTCCTACTGCTTCCCCCGACACCAAACAAAACAAAACAAAAATCCCACGAAATTGTGACTTGTCCAAAGTGTTTAAAAAACACTGAACATTAAAATGAACTAGCTGAGAAGGAAAGGTTGAATTTAAACCCTTCCTGCAATATTTTCTCAGCCTGCCTATACTTGGGGGGGAGTGGGAGGGGATGCTTCTCTCAACTGGAGGCACCGATGGACTTATTTCTGTATCGAAAGCAGAGAGCGAGGCAGGGGTCACACAAGAGCCTGGTCCCCACATTCCATAGGAAGGGGGATAGACCTTTCCTTATGTCATCCTTAAAGGGTTTAGGCCTTCAATGGCATTATGGTAATGAAGCCTAGCTTCAGGGACAAGGACTAAATCCCTATTGCCTCGGTACCCTAAGCAGCCTTATGACTAGCTTGCAGACTACAAGTGTCTAAAAGTGTGTAAGGAACTACTGGATTGCATTTTGGCCCAAGAGGCCTCCAGCTGCGTTACAGCCTCGGGTGCTGTGATGCAAATCAGCTTGTCCCCTTAGTATGAGGATTTATATTAGGGCAAGATACCTTCAGGCCTGGAACCAGATAGGGTTGGGTACACACGCCGGGGGCGGGGGGGGGGGGCAGAGGGGCAGTGTGCCTTCCTTCCCCCGGCAGCCTCGTGAAGTGGAAGCACAAATCTATACCCTGCCCTCTGAGGGTTCTATTCACCTCACATGGTCCCTACACTAGCATATATGTTGCCCCTCAACTGCCACTGCCACAGCAAGTGTCTGCTGAGCATCTTGGCTCAATTGGCCATCTTGGTTCTGATGGTCCCAGGACACTGAGGATGTACACCCAAAGAAGCCGTATTCTGACCTTGGTGTGCTAAACTTGCTGCTCCATGGCAGCTCTGTGGACCTAACTCTGACAATGTGTTGACCTGTGTTCCTTGTGTCTAGTTTGGTGGCACACAGCACGTTCATGTGTTAGCTCTCAAATGTGTTTGAGGGGACACCTACCCCACCTCAAATCTTATGTATTCATTCAGCTAAATGTGGTTTTCTAACCCCAGGGCTGGATTATATATACTCCTGTGAATTTCCCTGAAAATTCATCTTCTATAAAATACCTACTTATGAAAATCATGGTCACTATGGATGGTCTTTGTCGATGTTAGATAGCTTCTTGTCTAACACATATGGCTTGAGTCTTTTCAAATTACCTTGAACCTGTCCATGTGGCTTGCCCTTGGCCCTGGATTTACTAACAGTGCTGCTTAAAGTGGAGGACTGGAAGGTTGGTTGTGGTAGGCAGACCAGATCAAGGTAAACCAAGGCATAGAATCGAGTCCAAGCGGGAAGTGGGCATCATTGAAGCACTTGTGACACACACTGGCATGTGTCTTCTTATCTAATACTGACGCTATCCATGGCAAAATGTTAATAAGTTTAGTCTATAAAACATTTAAATGTTTTATATCTATCTTATCAAAATCTTGGTAATTAGATGTGCTGGGGGATGGGTTATAAAAGTGTCATTCAGGGAAATGTATCTTGGGTCTCCAGCTCATCCTGAACCATCCCACTAGCATGTGGTCCAATACGGTGGCCTTCGTGAACGGCCTGAGGTGTCGGCACTCTGAGCATTTCCGTTTTCAGCCCTGGGTATGGTACTGCCTAATAACAATTGGCTTGATCGATGGTCTTTCCTACAGATAGATATGAATACATCTGCAAATGGTTGGACTTGGTGATAGCTTAGCTGGGAGTAGAAAATTCTGTGGCTGTGATCTCCGCAGCTCATTTCTGGAAGTGAGACCTTATCAATGAGCATGTGGATTCCTGATACCTGAGCACACAGAGGAGCAGGAATAGGAATTCTTTGGGGGACTCCAGTTTTATACTCTAAAACCCACTGTCTCAATTGTTCTAAAGCTTTTGTCCTCAATGGGGTTTTACGAAGGACATGTAACTGCCACTAGTGTGTTCGTGTCAGCTGTAGATCCCCCAACACAAGGTCACCTCTTGTCTCATGTTTGGCTGAGATCTAACGCTTTAGAAATACTGCCTGTATCTAATAGTGCACATTTCCTGCTGGAAACACATACCCCCTCTATTTTGGGACACCATCAGGAAGCAGAGTATTTTAAGTTCTTTATGGACAGAAATCATCAGTGTGGTAACAAGCTCGAAGCGAGGGAGTCGTCATATCATTTGCAGTTGAATCACTGGGCTTGTCTTGGGTTCAGACCTGTTCATCAAGTGGAATTCGAGACTTCCCCAGTCTGGATTCTGAAGGAACAAAATTCGGTCATCTCTAGACTCATTTGCTATTGGCTTTTGCTCTTCTGCCTGTGACCTTAATTTGACTGAAATTTTAGGTTGACTTAAGGGACTCTGAAAGCAGAAATCACTGTGGCTGTTCATAATCTTTTTTTTTTCTTACATGAAACTTGAGGCATAGCCATTTCCCAAAAGAAATACCTGTTTTCACTGAGGCAAAGGTAGTATTGTCTCAGAAAATAGCCAGCAAAGATCTGGATGAAGCCCTAAAGAAGAGTCTTCTCGGGCAGTGCTTATATCAAAGTGGCTTAGAACTATTTCCTGGAGGAAACCACCAGGAACTCCACCCTAGTCAGTGTTAAGGTCTAAAGTGATATTGCGGCAACTCTGCTTGTTGACTGAGTATTCTATGCCACGGACCTTTCTGCTGGACTTCAAAGTCCACAGGAAAGGAAACGTAACAGATTTGTTTGAAAGACAAAGTAAAGAGGATCGCCCTCTTACGATCTACCCTGCGTAGATCATCTCTTTCTTTAGAGCAGGGCAAGTGCCTGACAGTTGCCTTTCTAGACCCAGGAAATAGTCTGTGGTCTTGAGCTGGGGTCAAGACCTTGGGGAGAATGGGTAGCATTCTCTAGAGTAACCCTGGCTGTAGGCCTGTGGGAGGTGGCACTCTGCCCAAGCTGGGAACTAGTCCCAATTCCTCTTGTAGCATCCCAGCGGTGTCTGGATGACTTCCCATTGTGAATGGGGGAAAGGGTGTTGGGCATCCAGAACTGAACAGGGTAAGATAAGCGGGGGTACTTCCTAGATTGAAGTTTGGCACAAGAACCTCATGTCTCTGGTCTCATGTCTCATGATGTGAGGACCAGGTATGTTGACAACACAACTTGAAGTTTGGGCACCTGAGCTTTGGAGCCCCTTGGCCTCCGACACCATACAACTCCCATAGAAGCTGGACTGGATGTGGTGGTCTATGCGAGATTTTTGGGTCTCACCATCTCGATGGCCTCAATGAAATTTTCAATTATGGCCCCACAGACATGTTCTGATTTGTTCAAACCTTTCCTTCAAGTGTTTAGAGAATGGAACTTGACAGCTATGTTGGACCTAAACTAAGTCACACCTACTTATGACTGGATGTTATTGTATGGGTTGGGGGGCAATTATGACTAACAGTTTCCTGTCATTATGTCAATGTCTCTTTGGCAAAAAGGTGAAAGGGAGAGAAGGCATGTCATAAAATGATACATGCTCTCCCTTAATGAGGATTAAAAAATAAGTCTTGCTTTGGGAATCGATGTGCCAAACTGTCTTGCCAAACTCTCATTCCAACAAATCCTTATGCTCGCAGCAGAATCCCAATGACTTTGGTGGAGTCGGTGAGTCTGACCCTAGACTGGAATCACCAGTCACTTAACTGGACAAGTTGGTTCACACAGGATGGCCGAGGGACACCTGTCCAATGCCATCAGAAAGATGGCAACAGATCTCAGACCAGATTACAATACTCGGGTGTGATTATAATAGGAGAGCCTTCAGGCGGAGACAGCCTCTGTAGCTCCTAGAAGCAGCTCCTGGAGTAGGCAGCCAGGCATCCAGGGCCACGCCTAGGATTTCTCCATGCCAGTGAAGCCCTTCAGACCAAGAGTTGGGCAAACAATTTTTGCTGCTGAGGGTCTTCCATGAAGAACCATCATTCCTTTCTTTTTCTTTTTTTTTTTTTTTTTTGAGGTACCTTCTGGTCTGTCCTTGGGCAATTGGCTCAAATGAAATAGTGACAGTCCTCAGAATCCTGGTCATCGCCATAGACTGACTCAGAATCCGTGGGCTCGGCTGTGAACGTCGAATGTATACTTCTCCCGATTTCTTATCCTTCGTTGTGGGAATTCATTCCTCCACGTGGGGTCAGCACTGAAGTCTGGGGGAAAACCTACTTCTTGTCTCCTGATCGGAGCTCCAGCTCCCAGTGACTGCAGGTTCCTGGACTTCAAACCTAGTTCCCTCCACATCTTCATCTTGGTACCACTCCCCGTGTCCCTCTGATACATGCTGTGCTCCCCAGAATTTGGGGGGGGGGGTGGACCAGGAAACCTTCCCCAGCTGCTTGGTACAGAAATAGAGGCCAACCCTGCACAGCCAGGCCCTGAATGAGAAGCGGCATGGAGAACAGGGCTCCAGTTAACAGGGATTTGGGAAAATGGTCTTTGACCTTGGAATGGCTGGCGGATGCCAAGAGAACTGAGTTCTCAGTGTCCCAGCCTGGTTCTCCTGCTCGGATCCGTCTTTCCATGAGGAAGGAGCTCTGACATACACTGAGGAAAAGCCGCCCACCCCAGGCAGCAGCATCCAATCCTGACAACTCTTTTAAATGAGGAAAAAATAACACACTCTCAGGAAAACCAATGAATACTCATTGTGTCACTAAAACCCTTTAAGTTTTAAATTTCTGTGATCTATGAAGGAATTTAAAACCAAGCATTTCAAATAGTTTCCCTAATTAACACTTTATGTTTTATGCCATCAAAAGTATCTGAAGTGGCACAAGATACTAGATGTTCTTTTGAGGGGGACTGGCTCATGAGGTTTTGGACAACGAGCAGGCTTGTTGGATTCAACTAACTCCAGCTCTGTGGCTATAGAGCGCCCCCAGCTCTCTGGCTATTGATGCGGACCTGGCAAACCAAATCTTGAGCTCGCCCTTCCATCAATTTCTCAAAACTATCATATCCCCCTCTTCCACAAATGTTTAAAGCTATATGTGGAATCACCAGGAGTATTGTTTCACCTTTTGTGAAATCTGATGGTCAAATACATTAAACTGGCATATCTTAAGTAGTTCACGTCAAGAGCGACCAGTGTGTTCTCTGTACTACGGGATTAGAATCACTAACATTTTAGGTCTGATGGGATTAGAGAGCCACTTTCAGAAGTGCCTTAAAACTTGGTTCATTTAGAATTGTGCTTGGTACCAAAGCCTATTTAGTCAAAGATCTACAGGGAAGATTGGCAGGAGATATATAAATATCTGCAGACCCCTGACTAGCCATGAAGACAGAGAAGGTTGTGTCGATGAGGCTTCGAATGGGAAAGCAGATCCTGTAGAGCCCTGGACCCACAGCTAGTTAGATGATTCAAAGAACTTGTCTGACTATGTATGAGACAGGATTTAAGAGAATTTGTTTGAGTACAGAGGCTGAGAAGGCCCTGACAGGCCATCTGAAAGCCAGACATGTTGGGACGCTCAGAGAAGCTTGTCCTAGTGAAAGTCTTCAAACTGCGGAGTGGGGAGAGGGGCTTGTGTCAATCCTGGAGTCCTGATCAAGAACAGGATTAAGAGCACATCCCACCCCCAGGCTCAACTCGTTCCTGTTCCATGCAGGACCCAAACCAATGGAAAGGGCTCCTCCATGTGGGGACCAATCTCTCATGCTTGCTCTACTCCATTTCTTCTAGAAACATCTCCATAGAGGTATCCAAAACTCCAACTTTTCCAGTTCTCTAGCTGTTGACTAATCCAAGTTAACACCTAAAAGTGAGCTGTTTGTAACAATGGAATAGATGTACAGGCTCTACCATGGCCCCAGAAGGTCCTGCACTGAAGGCTTGGTGGCACCCTGTGGCACCCTGTGTGGGGGGGAGTGGCGCTAGTAGAAGGCTGTAAGGTCCCTGGGGGCAGATCCTTGAAGGGTCTGTTAAGACCCTGGTCCTTCCCTTGCTCTTCCTGAGTGAGGTGATTAGCTTTGCTCCTTCCCTGATGCTCTCACTCCCTCCAGGCCCAAAGCAATTGGGGCTAAGTGACCATCAACTCAAACCTTCAGAAAACCGAGTCAAAACCTTTCCTCCTCACAAACTGTTTAACTCAGATATTTTGCCAAGGTGAATGTGTTCCTAGTCCCTTCGTGTTCGATGGTCACTAGGCTAGCTTGTGGCGGAGGGTAGAGATGCAGAATCAACACACAGACTCCAGGAGCTAGGGAGAGAACTGGCTGGAGACTTGCCTCAAGTCATCGTGCAGTAGCTCAGTTTAATTTTGGAATGCACACAACAGTTATAGTGTGTGAGTGGGGTATGCCTGTCAATCACACATAAGCAAGGCAATATCCATAAGCCAATCACCTTCTGCCTAATGTAACCACACTGTGAGGAAACTCTAAATATTGTTGTCCTGGCAGAAAGCAATATAGAAGGGTCTTTAGCCCTTACTGAGTCAGGGGTTTCATGCTCTTATGCCTCTGACTCTGTTTCCTGGCCGGGCAGTTTGGCAATGCTAACCACAAGTGCTGAGGATGTGGTTTCACCCCATCCTGCAGGCGCTCCTGTCAGGCATGAAGGAGGGTGGATATTTCAGGCACTTGTGAGCTGCTAGTATCTGCTAACGGAAACTGAAATTTATTCCAACACCAAGGCAATAGAAAACTAAACAAAACCTGGTACCAGGAAGGAGTGGGGCCACTGCTGTGACGACACCCGGTATACTTTAGAAGCCTTTGGAATTGGCTTATGGCACAAGTTAAGTCTAGAGGTGTGGGGCTGGAGGCAGCCTAGGATGGTCCAAGCCAAGTTAATGGATGAGCCTGACCTCGGAGGACCACAATCCCAATAGGCACGCAGACAGAGAAGGTTGTGCTGACGAGGCTTTAGATGGAAAAGCGGATCTCATGGAGCTGGGGACCTGCTGCCACTTGTGCTCTACTTTGTCCCTCTGGAGACTTGAGAGGCTGAGTTTGAAGGTGAAGAGTTATCTAGAGAGAACTTCAAGTCAAAATAGCATTTAGGTAGGACTGGCATTGCTGTCTGCTTTTATCTAGATCCCAGTGAGTCCGGAACAGAACTCTTGGGGTCAATGTGCCTTTGCAAATGGAAGTAAAAAGACTTGAACTTTCTGTTCTGCAGAAAACGGGGGTACTTTAAACCTCAGCCAGTGACGGTTTTGTTGCTAATGAGGTGACTGCCATTAATAAGCCAAAAGTGGGTGAGCACTTCCCTGGTCACACAAGGCCCTGGGTTTCCTGCTTTGACCAGGAAAGTAGAAAAAGGCCATTAAGGGCATTCTTGGCAACCAGAAAAACTCAAAGCCTCCCAGGCTCAGACTTCTGAGAGACCCGGGATGCACTACTTGCTCAAGACCACCTAGGAATCCTATGTCCCCAGGGTTTGCTTCCCTGTGCTGTGGGGTTCAGGCACTCGGGCTGCCATAGCCAAGGTCTGAGCAGGTTCCCCATGTGTGGCTCGCTCGAGGGGCAGACCTTGGCCTTGCTCATGTGATGATCCTTTGAAAGCTCTGTTGGATGTCAGAACTGTGGGGCTGGCGTCAAGGCAAACCTGGGAGGCCAGAAAGGTGTTGCCATCAGAAACCCTCCAAGCATCACCAGAGGGTGGGCTGTGACGCTGGGTGAAGTTGAAGCTAGAATTGGGGACCTCAAAGATGGGGATGCCAAGAACGGGGGGCATTTGCTGAAGGAAGCTTCAGGAAGAGCCAGCCCGTCTGCACCCTGTGATGCTCACATCCTCCCCCATGTGTCCCTGATACCAGGAGGAAGCTGGGTTTGGGTCTCTGAGAGCCACAGCCAAAGGGGCCCCAGCAAACTTCCAGTTGCCAGCAAACTTCCAGCTGCCAGCTGATGATTGGCTCACAGCGGCTCCAGCAACATCTAGCTGATTGGCTCCTCTGTGGTGATGCGCATTAGAGATGCTCACTGAGCTGTTTCCCCGCCCTTTCTGACTGCCATCTGATGATTGCCTCACAGAGGACCCAGCAACATCTAGCTGATTGGCTCCTCTGCGGTGATGCGCATTGGGCTGTTTCCCTGCCCTTTCAGACCACGGAGCTGCACATTGGGGGATTTTTTTTGGCTCCAACCATGTGACCCAGCCAATCGGCCTCAAGAACAGGAGGATTGTGGGAGGTGGTGAGGCTTGTGGTGGAGGGAGAGGCTTGTGGGAAGCCAGTGGTGGCAGTTGGGCTCTGAGGGTTTTTCCTGAGGAGCTGTTTTGTTTGGCCTGTGTGGTTCTAAAAATAAAGTTTTTTTTTTTTTTTTTTTTTTTTTTTTGACAAGTGGCTCCTGAATTGTGCCCAGCCAGACTGCGGCATTTGGTGGCCCGTACGGGGAACAAACCCACGACCTTGGCGTTATCAGCACCAAGCTCTGATCCTTCCTATCATCCTACTGCCTTCCAGAATTAGTGTGTATCCTGAGCCATTGAGTCTTGGAAAAAAGTGACTTGTTTCTTGGCTTTTAACTGAGGACTTGCAGCTAAAGTTCACCTTGAGGTGCCCAGATGAGTTTGGACTTGGACTCCTAAGCTATGCTGGGTCTGCCAAGGTTCTGGGAGACTCCTGAAGATCACTAAATGCAGTCCTCATTATAAGGTGCACATGGGCCTTCGTGGGCCGGAGGAGGAATGCTATGGTGTACCTCTGAAATGTGCCTCAGAAGCCATTCCCTGAAGGTTGTGCTGAGGAGGCTTTGGATTAAAAAGCGGTCCTCATGGAGCACTGGAGCCTCAGCCGTCCGTTACTATCTGTATAAAGGGAGGGGAGGGGAGGGGGGATAGTAGGGGATAGGAATGGTAGCATAATACAACAGTCACTAATATGGCATTATGTAAAAATATGGATGTGTAATGATGTGATTCTGCAATCTGTATTTGGGGTAAAAATGGGAGTTCATAACCAACTTGAATCTAATGTATGAAATATGATATGTCAAGAGCTTTGTAATGTTTTGAACAACAAATAAAAAATACTATCTGTATAAAGGGAAATAAGGGTTCACATGGCAGAATACATGGCACAATCAGTGACCAAAGGTCAGTTGTGTTTGAAATAAAAAACGGAAGGCAGTCTTGGGACTCGAGAATAGGACTGACCACCCAAAGACCTGGAGAGAAACAGAATGGGAAACTCTGACGTTTGACCTGCCTTGGTTTGCAGTCATGTGGCTTTGAGAATTTTTCTCTTATGCAGGATGATAATGATAATCCTGCTGTCATGGGGTCCACAGGTGCGGGACTCGGCACTGACTCTGTGGCCTCTATCCTCAATGAAACAGGAGTGCCAACTCTAATTCCTTGCTGGGCCATTCTTGGGTTTTGCTAATGAGGTTGGGTTTTGGTGGCTAAGACAATAATGGTAGTCCCTGGCATCCTATGGCATGAGAGGTTTGTGTGGGGGGTGGTTGGACTTTCCAAAAGTCTAGGGCTATCCAGACTTCCCTTGAAGAAATCTGTTGGCTCCTGGAGTCTAGTGGGAAGAGCTGGAAGGACAAGAGAAATAAGGATGTTAGATAGAAAGACCTGAGTTTTGTGGTCATCCCTGCATGCTTGCCATAATACAAGCTCTCCTGGGACATGGAACCAAATGCCCCAGTACTTGGCCTTGCAGGGGATGGTCTTGACTCAGAGGTGAGGTTGCCCACCTCTGCTGAACCTGAGAAATCATCCCTTAACCTGTGGGGCTGAGGAATCCAACCAGTGAATCAAAGTGGGTTCTGCTGTTCCTTGGCTCTGCCTTCCCAGAGGGGATTACGGGAATCTAGGTCTGGTGAACACTAAGGACCAGGAATGATTCCACTGATGGGGTCAATGTGCCTTTGCAAATGGAAGTGAATGTGAAGCCCTCACCTGGGGAGGATAAGCCCTTCCCTGAACCAACTCCTAAGGAAGAGAAGTCCTCCTTCAGATGCTGCTTATTTAACACACAGAATCTCTCCTCCCCTGGCTCTGACTCTAATGTTTCTGTGAACCAAAGCTTTTATACCCTGGGCAAGTGGAGAGAAGGAACTTTGATTCCCAGTTAATCCCTGATGGCAGACAGGAAACCATCCATTCGTCAGGGTCTCTATGTAGTCTCGGGACTGTGTCCCCTGCCACTTCTCCTAGAACTGAAAGAGCAGAGAAGTAACCAGTGCTCATGGGCCCAGCTGAGCTTCTAGCCATGGAAGCCCAAAATGGTAAGGGATTGTAGTCACTGGTTGGGAAGAAAAGAATGAGATACCCCAGACTGCCTTTTGCTCTGCTGAGGATTTTTCTTGATGGCATCCTCTGGTCCCCTGGGGATAGGATCTCTCATACTATAGGATTCCAGAGGCTACCATTATTTTTGTAGCCACCAAACCCAATCTCATTAGCAAAATCCAAGAAATGGCCAGCGAGGAACTTTAACTTGGCACTCATGGCTCATTGAGGACAAGGGCCAGAGTCTTCTGTGTGAATACAAACAGGTAACTCCTATGGAGCACAGGACAGGGTATAGCATGATCTTTGGAGTCAAACCAATCACACCCACGTGGAGATGTCCTGTCGGCATACTTGAAGCGTATCCTCGAGTATGAGGAATGACCACTTATGGTGGCTGACATGGTATATGGTCCGTTCCTCCACTGGAGTCCCCCACACTTGGATGGCCTCTCTGCCTGACCTAGGTATAGAGGAGTTCTCATGCTATCTCCACTACTTCTATCTTTTAGGATCCTGCCATCGTTGTCACCTCTGTTGGTTATTCCTGCTTCTAAGGTTGTCACAAGTATGCCACCTCTTCTACCACCACTGGTTCTCCACCTTCTCTCCCTGCTGTGTGGAGGCCCCTTGGCAGCAGTAGAAATGAAGTCAGGTGCATGGTCGTCTTTGCAGTGGAATAATTCCTGGTCCCTAGTGTTCACCAGACCAAGATTCTTCCGACCCTTGTTGTTTGTCCAGTGGAATCGGCAGAGTGGCTCCCACGTAACCCATGGCTGAAAAGGCTGGTGGCAGTTTAGGGACCTGGACTGTGCTCAGAAGCACCTCTTCCTAATGGTAACAAATTACCTGGCATCTTGACGTGTTCAGCGTCTGGAGCGTGTCCTTGCTGGGCCCTCCTGTACATCTCTATGTGCACTTGTTCCTGAGGCTCTTGTAATCCTAAAGTCAAATCTCTAATGTCAAAGGATGAACCTTGGGCCACTTGGGCTGCATGTGTGAACCAGAGGTGACTATACCTCTGCCTCATCCAGGCATTGATCCACACCCCCCCCCTCGCACCCCTGAAGCCCACTGGAGAGAACAACTGTTCCATCCCCAGAGCTTGGCTGTGTAGTGATGTGGTTGCCTCTGGACTTTCCTTGATGGTATGCATCTGTCCACCCTCTGGCCTCCCACTTCCTTGAGTGGAATGATCCCTACTGGAAAATCCCAAGGGCGCTTTGTGGTAACTACTGGATCCCAGAGTCGGTGCCAGGGGACCCGCTGAGGTGGCCTCCCCCCACTTGGCAACAAATAAACCTCGTAGCTTTGTAGAAATGGAGTAGATGAAACTGACATTCAGCTTCCTACAGGAAGGCAGCACTTGGGATAAAGCAGTAGTCAATGGGATTAGAGCCTAGATGGGTCTAGGTCCATAGTTCAGTGCTGTTTGAGAGCAGAGTTGGCTCTTGTGGAATGAAACATGGAAGTAAAGGGGGAATAAAGAAATTCCACTCCAGCTAGAAGCCCAACCATCTGCAGATTCCAAATGGCCCCAAAGTGTATCCAGCTCAGACCAGGGTCATTCCCCACAGGGGAGCAGGAACCTGTCCAAATAGATGCACCAAGTGAGATTGCCTGTGTGTTGGAAGGAGGCCTAGGGTACCTTCTTCCAAAAAGCAGATCTCTCAAAAGAAACACCAACGTAAAGATGCTCTGCTTAATTACAACTGCAGAGACACATTCACTCTATGAATGCTCCCTAAGCACCATACTTGGGGTCTTCGCACCTTCCTAAATGTGATAAAAACATTGTAAAACCACTAAAGTGTAAATACTGACCTGTGGGTCCTGCCTGTGATCCTATCACAATATATTTGCTAAAATTAAAATGACTCAGGACTCATGGTAATCATGGAACCACAGGAGTTGGAGAGAAGAACAGACCACACATGCCACCTCATGCCACTGATGCATGTTTTTTTTTTATTACTTTTTCCCTCTTCCCAAGTTGGCTCACTTGAAGATGCAGAAAGGAATCTTACTGCCCTGCATAGATAACTTGCCCTCTGCATTCATCCAGCAAAACCTCAAAATTCCTACATCTCCTTCCCCTCCAGAAGGGCTGAGGGGGCTGCCCTCTCTTTTGAACTACCTGCCTCCCGGCTACCCAGATGCCCGGCTGGGTCCTCAACTGCTGCATCTTTTGGAGAGGCCATAAATCAGAGGTGGGGTCAGTCCTGGTCAGCTTGCTGATGGAATTAGAGTAACGAATGGGGAGTGGAGTGTTTAGATTAGTCTTGGCTCTGGAACTGAAGGAGGAAGGCTGGCACTTAACTTCTTTTTTTATTGTTGGTAGTTCAAAGCATTACACAGTTCTTGATATATCATATTTCACAGTTTGATTCAAGTGGGTTATGAACTCCCATTTTTACCCCGTATACAGATTGCTGTATCACATCAGTTACACTTCCATTGATTTACATATTGCCATTCTAGTGTCTGATTTATTCTGCTGTCTATCCTATTCTCTACTATCCCCCCTCCTCTCCCCTCCCCTCCCCTCTTTTCTCTCTACCCCCTCTACTGTAAATCATTTCTTCCACTTGTATTATTCTTCTCTTACCCCTCCTTTCCTCTTATATGTAATTTTGTATAATCCTGAGGATCAACTTCCATTTACATGCAATTTCCCTTCTCTCTCCCTTTCCCTCCCACCTCTCATCCCTGTTTAATGAAAATCTTCTTCTCTAGCTCTTCGTCCCTACCCTGTCCTTAGTTACTCCTCTTATATCAATGAAGTCATTTGGCATTTGTTTTTTAAGGATTGGCTAGCTTCACTTAGCATAATCTGCTCTAATGCCATCCATTTCCCTCCAAATTCTATGATTTTGTTGTTTCTTAATGCCAAGTAATACTCCATTGTGTATAAATGCCACATTTTTTTTTATCCATTCATCTATTGAAGTCCATCTAGGTTGGTTCCACAATCTTGCTATCGTGAATTGTGCTGCTATGAACATCGATGTAGCAGTGTCCCTGTAGCATGCTCTTATTAGGTCTTTAGGGAATAGACCCAGAAGGGGAATAGCTGGGTCAAATGGTGGTTCCATTCCCAACTTTCCAAGAAATCTCCATACTGCTTTCCAAATTGGCTGCACCAATTTGCAGTCCCACCAGCAATGAACAAGAGTGCCCTTTTCCCCACATCCTCTCCAGCACTTGTAGTTGTTGGACTTCCTAATGGCTGCCATTCTTACTGGAGTGAGATGGTATCTTAGGGTGGTTTTGATTTGCAGTTCTCTGACTGCTAGCGATGGTGAGCATTTTTTCATGTACTTATTGATTGATTGTATGTCTTCCTCTGAGAAGTGTCTGTTCAGGTCCTTGGCCCATTTGTTGATTGGGTTATTTGTTATCTTATTATCTAATTTTTTGAGTTCTTTGTATACTCTGGATATTAGGGCTCTATCTGAAGTGTGAGGAGTAAAGATTTGTTCCCAGGATGTAGGCTCCCTGTTTACCTCTCTTATTGTTTCTTTTGCTGAGAAAAAACTTTTTAGTTTGAGTAAGTCCCATTTGTTGATTCTAGTTGTTAACTCTTGCGCTATGGGTGTCCTATTGAGGAAATTGGAGCCCAACCCCACAGTATGTAGATCATAGCCAACTTTTTCTTCTATCAGATGCCGCGTCTCTGATTTAATATCAAGCTCCTTGATCCATTTTTAGTTAACTTTTGTGCATGGTGAGAGAAAGGGATTCAATTTCATTTTGTTGCATATGGATTTCCAGTTTTCCCAGCACCATTTGTTGAAGATGCTATCCTTCCTCCATTGCATGCTTTTAGCCCCTTTATCAAATATAAGATAGTTGTAATTTTGTGGATTGGTATCTGTGTCCTCTATTCTGTACCATTGGTCCACCCGCCTGTTTTGGTACCAGTACCATGCTGTTTTTGTTACTATTGCTCTATAGTATAGTTTGAAGTCTGGTATCGCTATACCGCCTGATTCACACTTCCTGCTTAGCATTGTTTTTGCTATTCTGGGTCTTTTATTTTTCCATATGAATTTCATGATTGTTTTCTACAAGAAATGCTGTTGGGATTTTGATTGGCATTGCATTGAATTTATAGAGAACTTTTGGTAGTATCGCCATTTTGATGATGTTAGTTCTGCCTATCCATGAACAGGGTATATTATTCCATCTTCTAAGGTCTTCTTCTATCTCTCTCTTTAGCGTTCTGTAGTTTTCATTGAATAAGTCTTTCACCTCTTTTGTTAGGTTAATTCCCAAGTATTTTATTTTTTGGGGGGATATTGTGAATGGAGTAGTTGTCCTCATTTCCGTTTCAGAGGATTTGTCGCTGATATACAGGAATGCCTTTGATTTATGCGTGTTGATTTTATATCCTGCCACTTTGCTGAATTCATTTATTAGCTCTAATAGTTTCTTTGTTGACGCTTTTGGGTCTGCTAGGTATAGAATCATGTCATCTGCAAATAGTGATAATTTAAGTTCTTCTTTTCCTATTTTTATGCCTTTAATTTCTTTCATCTGCCTAATTGCTCTGGCCAGTGTTTGGAGGACTATGTTGAACAGAAGTGGTGAGAGAGGGCATCCCTGTCTTGTTCCTGATTTTAGAGGGAATGCCTTCAATTTTTCTCCATTCAGAATGATGCTGGCCTGTGGCTTATCATAGATTGCTTTTACAATGTTGAGGTATGATCCTGTTATCCCTAATTTTTCTAGAGTTTTGAACATAAAGGGATGCTGTACTTTGTCGAATGCTTTTTCTGCATCTATCGAGATGATCATATGGTTCTTATTTTTAAGTCTATTGATGTGGTGAATAACATTTATTGATTTCCGTATATTGAACCAGCCTTGCATCCCAGGGATGAATCCTACTTGATCATGGTGTATAATTTTTTTGATATGTTATTGAATCCGATTCGCCAGAATTTTATTGAGGATTTTTGCATCTAGGTTCATTAGAGATATTGGTCTGTAGTTTTCTTTCTTTGAAGTGTCTTTGTCTGGTTTAGGCATCAGGGTGATGTTGGCCTCGTAGAATGTATTTGGAAGTTCTCCCTCTTTTTCTATTTCCTGAAATAGTTTGAAAAGTATTGGTGTTAGTTCCTCTTTAAAGGTTTTGTAAAACTCTGCTGTATACCCATCTGGTCCTGGGCTTTTCTTAGTTGGTAGTCTTTTGATGGTTTCTTCTATTTCCTCTATTGTTATTGGTCTGTTTAGGTTGTCTATATCCTCCTGACTCAATCTGGGCAGATTATATGACTTAAGGAATTTATCTATGCCTTCACTATCTTCTATTTTATTGGAGTATAAGGATTCAAAATAATTTCTGATTATCTTCTGTATTTCTGAAGTGTCCGTTGTGATATTGCCTTTTTCATCCCTTATGCTAGTAATTTGAGTTCTCTCTCTTCTCTTCGTTAGCATGGCTAAGGGTCTGTCGATTTTATTTATTTTTTCAAAGAACCAACTTTTAGTTTTGTCAATTTTTTCAATTGTTTCTTTTGTTTCGATTTCATTAATTTCGGTTCTGATTTTAATTACTTCTTGCCTTCTACTTCTTTTGCTGTTGTTTTGCTCTTCTTTTTCTAGGATTTTGAGATGAAGTATGAGATCATTTATTTGTTGGTTTTTTTCTTTTTTTGAGGAATGAACTCCAAGCAATGAATTTTCCTCTTAGAACTGCTTTCAATGTGTCCCATAGATTCCGATATGATGTGTCTGTGTTTTCATTTAACTCTAAGAAGTTTTTAATTTCCTCCTTGATGTCTTCTAAAACCCATTGATCATTTAGTAACCTATTGTTCATTCTCCAAGTGATGCATGATATTTCCTTCCTTCTTTTATTGTTGATTTTCAGTTTCATTCCATTATGATCAGAGAAGATGCATGGTATTATCTCTACTCCTTTATATTGTCTAAGAGTTGCCCTGTGACATAATATATGATCTATTTTTGAGAAGGATCCATGTGCTGCTGAGAAAAAAGTGTAACTGCTTGATGTTGGGTGGTATATTCTATATATGTCAATTAAGTCTAGGTTGTTAATTATGTTGTTGAGTTGTATAGTTTCCTTATTTAACTTTTGTTTGGAAGATCTGTCCAGTGGTGAGAGAGGTGTGTTGAAGTCTCCCATGATTATTGTATGGTGGTCTATTAGACTCTTGAACTTGAGAAGAGTTTGCTTGATGAACATAGCTGCACCATTGTTTGGGGTATATATATTTATGATTGTTATGTATTGTTGGTGTATGGTTCCCTTGAGCAGTATGTAGTGTCCTTCTTTATCCCTTTTGATTAACTTTGGCTTGAAATCTATTTTATTAGATATGAGTATGGACACTCCTGCTTGTTTCCGCAATCCATATGAGTGATATGATTTTTCCCAACCTTTCACCTTCAGTCTATGTATATCTTTTCCTATCAAATGCATCTCCTGTAGACAGCATATTGTTGGGTCTTGTTTTGTGATCCATTCAACTAGCCTGTATCTCTTAATTGGTGAGTTTAAGCCATTAACATTTAGGGTTATTATTGAGATATGGTTTGTTCTTCTAGCCATATTTGTTTATAAATGTTACTAAACCTGATTTGTTTTCCTCTTTGATTACGTTCCCCCCTTTTCTGTCCTACCTCCCACTGTTGGTTTTCATTGTTATTTTCCATTTCCTCTTCCTGTAATGTTTTGCCAAGGATTTTTTGAAGAGCTGGTTTTCTAGCTGCGAATTCTTTTAACTTTTGTTTATCGTGGAAGGTTTTAATTTCATCATCCATCCTGAAGCTTAATTTCGCTGGATACACGATTCTTGGTTGGAACCCATTTTCTTTCAGTGTTTGAAATATGTTATTCCAGGATCTTCTAGCTTTCAGAGTCTGTGTTGAGAGATCAGCTGTTATCCTGATTGGTTTACCCCTAAATGTAATCTGCTTCCTTTCTCTTGTAGTTTTTAAAATTCTCTCCTTATTCTGTATGTTGGGCATCTTCATTATAATGTGTCTAGGTGTGGATCTCTTATGGTTTTGCACATTCGGCGTCCTGTAGGCTTCGAGGATTTGGGATTCTGTCTCATTCTTCAAGTCTGGGAAGTTTTCTTGTATTATTTCATTGAATATATTGTTTATTCCTTTGGTTTGGAGCTCTGTGCCTTCCTGTATCCCAATGACTCTTAAGTTTGGTCTTTTAATGTTATCCCATATTTCTTGGATGTTCTGCTCATGGTTTCTTAGCAGTTTTGCTGAGCTGTCTATGTTCTTTTCAAGTTGAAATACCTTATCTTCATTGTCTGATGTTCAATCTTCTAAGTGATCTACTCTGCTGGTAGTATTCTCAATTGAGTTTTTAAGTTGGTTTATTGTTTCCTGCATTTCTAGGATTTCTATTTGTTTGTTTTTTATTACCTCTATCTCCCTGTGTAATTGATCCTTTACTTCCTGGATTTATTTTTGTAATTCCTTGTCAAAGTGATCTTTCATTGTCTGATTTTGCTGTCTCATGTCTTCCTTGAGACTCCAGATCATCTGAAGCATGTATATCCTGAACTCTTTTTCTGACATTCCATCTGTTGCAGCTATTACCTCTTCTAAAGTTGAGTTGACCTGCATTGCTTGCGGTCCTTTCTTTCCTTGTCTTTTCATACTGCTCACATTTCTTTCTGCTTGGTGAAACTGTTGTGTTTTTGAAAATTTCCCCCAATTTATTTATATTGCTCTTGTATAGTTGGAAAATCTCTCTTGCAGGGCAGGTAGTGGCTATGCTCCTCCTCTAATTAGGGTGATCAGTCTACCACACTGGTTGTTCGCAGGTCTGTCCACCCTGCGGGCACGGGTGGTAGCTCTGCTCTGCCCCCACTCCAATTGTGGTGACGTAACTACCACGCCCTCGGGTCATTGGTCCTGATCCAGATATGGGCGGCGGCTCTGCTCGGCCCCTACTCCAATTGGTGTGATGTGTCTACTACGCTGGCAGGCCTCTAGGCCTGTTCCGCCCGTGGGTCGCAGGTCTGCCTAACTTGCGGGCTCAGGCGGCAGTTCTGCTCAGCCCCCACTCCAAATGTGGCTAACTAACTGCCTCTCAAATGGGTCGCTGGGCCTTTTCCGGACATGGGCGGCGGCTCTGCTCCACCCCCACTCCAACCAGAGTGACGTGACTGCCTCGGTGCTACGTGTCCACCACGCTGGCAGGCTACCGGGCCTGTTCTGCCAGTGGGTCACAGGTCTGCCTACCTTGCAGGCTCAGACGTCAGCTCTGCTCAGCCCCTACTCCAACTGGGGTGACTTGGCTACTGCGCCGTCAGGTCGCTGGTCCTGTTCCAGGCGTGGGCACCTACTCTCTTAGGCCCCAGCTGCAGTTGGGGTGTCGTGATGCCACATCGGCGGGTCACTTGGCCTGTTCTGGGTGCAGAGGGCAGCTCCACTCTGCCCCTCTGGCCACCACAGCACCCAGCAGGACCTGGACCAAGAAGCAGTTACCGTGGGTTCTCCAGCCCTGGGCCGAAGCAACTCCGGGAGCCAGAACCCAGCCGTTTCGAGCTCAGTGCACGCTCCACTAGGAGCTGGCTTCAATACGCAGTCTCCACAGATTCCCCAGCCCTGGGCCAAAGCCGCTCCTTGAACCAGAGCCCGGCTGCTCCAAGCTCACCAAGCTCGGTGCACGCTCTGCTGGGAGCAGGCTCAAAGACACAGTCCCCGCGGGATCCCCTGCCCTGGGCCAAAACTGTTTCGGGAGTCAGAACCCAGCCGCTTCAGGCTCGGTGCCCGCTCCACTAGGAGCTGGCTTCAATACACAGTCTCCGCGGGTTCCCCAGCCCTGGGCCAAAGCAGCTCCGGGAGCAAGAGCCCGGCCGCTCCAAGATCACTGAGCTCGGTGCATGCTCTGCTGGGGGCAGGCTCAAAGACGCAGTCCCCGCAGGTTCCCCTGCCCTGGGCCAAGACTGTTCAGGGAGTCAGAACCCAACTACTTTGAGCTTGGTGCACGCTCCACTAGGAACTGGCTTCAATACGCAGTCTCCGCGGGTTCCCCAGCCCTGGGCAAAAGCCGATCCGGGAACCAGAGCCCGGCCGCTCAGAGCTCGGTTTACACTTTGCTAGGAGCAAGCCCCAAGGAGTATTCTCCACAGGTTCTCTAGCCCTGAGCCTGCGCGATCTGTCTGCGAGTAGCAGGCTAATACCAGCCTGAAATCACCTGTTCTGTAGCTGAATGAGCTGAGATCAGTAGAAAACAGGGATGATTACATCAGCTCTCCAAGATGGCAGCCGCTGTCCTCCTCCGTGATCCGACCGGTGTCGAGGATTGGACCGCTTCTCTCCTCCGTCTCAAAGCCAGAACTCAGCACCAAGCACGGCCATTGCACCACTGGCAAGAGTCCCCAGAATCCGCATTGCTGCACCCCCGCTCCGGCACCTCGCCGCTTCCCAGTGCGCGCCGCTGACTCGGGCCGTGGGGCTATCTGCTGATCAGGCTATACGACCCTCTGTGCGGAGAAATCACCCGTGTCCGAGCCCCCGCAGCCGAACCTCGCGCGATGGAAATCCCTCCACTAGATTCTGGAGCACCTCAATTTCGCTGGGAATTCCCAACACGACAGCCTTCAGCTGTTTCACCTCGTCTTTCTCCCACACAGTGATGCGGCGCATGGGGGCGATGCACACTCTTCACTGCCATCTTCCTTCTCCGGCACTTAACTTCTTGATAAACTCGGCACCAACACGTCCTGGGTCAGCAATTATGGTTTAAAGATCCCTTGGGAGGGGCCGAGGTGGAACCTACCTGAGCAGCTGTGGCCACTTGAGTAGCCCTCCCATGACTGAGAGGTGGGTGAGATCTGAAAGCCGGAGAGGGCCAGCTGCAGATGACATAAGGTACCTGCCAGTGTGGAGCCCTGCCCCCTCACGTGCCCTGCCCCCTCGCGTGCCCTGTGCACAAGCTGAGGTACTCTGCAGAGGTAAAGGGGTGAACTGGATGTGGACAGGGGAGACTTGGATTATAATATAAGTCTGAGGATATCTGGGCAAACCCCAGGGGGACACTCCAGAGCAAGGCTCATTTGAGCAATGCCACACTAGGCACAAATGAGCCAGGCCCCATGTCCCTTCTGTGCTCAACCCTGGGCTGGGGTGACCTGAGAAGCTCAAGGTGACACTGCCAATGCTATGATAGATCCCAAAGGTGCTGTAGACGGGTGCAGTTCAACCATTCTATAGTGACTTTCTCTTTGAATAAAAGCCGGGACCTGTGGGACTGCCACATTGACATCTTCCTCCCTGCTCCAGAATCCAGGCTCACTGGAGGGTCTGATGCATCCAGATATGTCCACTTAACCTGCATGTCACCTGGGAATCTTCTCGGTAGGTGGACTTGGTGGCAGG
The DNA here is from genome assembly GCF_045843805.1 of Urocitellus parryii. Classification (NCBI taxonomy): domain Eukaryota; kingdom Metazoa; phylum Chordata; class Mammalia; order Rodentia; family Sciuridae; genus Urocitellus; species Urocitellus parryii. The sequence continues at coordinate 142,017,794 of NC_135533.1, forward strand.
CCATTTTCTGTGATCCTCAGGGCAGTTGGAGCACAAGGGGACTTGAATGGCCTATTCAATGCGTGGGCCCATCCCCCTGTAGATGTCAGCAGAAGGGCCGGAATCCGTGCATTCCCTACAGTCTTCATGTCTCCAGGCGTCTGCATTGGATAAAGACCCAAAATCATGGGAGCAATGGTTTACCTGATGTGATTCCAGAAAGCAAGAGGACAAAGGGAAGAGGCCACTGGGGCTTGGAAGGCTGCCTTCAGGAGTGTCCTACCCCCAGGGCTTCCAGGAGCATGATGAGCTCTGACTCACCACAGGCAAAGTGACAGAGAAGCTCAAAAGCTAGAAACCTGCAGCTGGAATGACTGCAGGGAAGGGATAGGGACATAGGGTGAGAGGTCAATGGGACAGCAGATAACTTTTAAAAAATGGTCTCCAGTTTCCCCAGTACTCCCAAAGGCCCCACCCAAGGTCTCTCATTAACTTGCCTTGAAGTCGCATCTTCCTGGGGCTGGATACTCTTTTGTTGCAAACTCCCCAACTGATTGTTCTCAGGACCAAGCCCTTTGATGGTTTGATTATCCCTAAATTTACATCAGGCTCCAGTAACTGCAGAGCAGGTAGAGAATGCAGAGAGGGGAGGAGGGATTGGGAAGGGAGCTGCCCGGGATCAAGGCAGGATGCTGAGAGCCATAGTCGAGTCCGAATGATGCATGGCATTTTTGCCAGTATGGAGTGGTTGAGAGGTGACACCAGCAGGCCATTGGGATGATGATGGTTATGTTGAGCTGTGTATGTTAGACCCCTGCTGTCCGCCTCGGCCTGCTGCTTTGGAGTTCTCACAGGGATTCCTGGAGAGTTCCCATTGGTTGGGGAAGTGCCGGACGAGGGATTTCCGGGTGGTGTGTGGTTCCTGGGGGAGCCACATGGCATTTGGGAGAGTTCCCAGGGAGCATGTGTGGAGTGTGCTGGTGGAGTTCAGAAATAAAGTTTGTTCCTGCTTCAGTGGCTCATGATTTGTGCCCAGCCAGACTGCGGCAGCAGGAGATTGCGGGTTCTAAATCTGCCCCACCAGACTTCCTCTGAAAACTCGCACATGAGGGAGCAGGTCCATCATCTCTGGCCCAGAAGGCCCATGTTAAGTGGATCAAGGTGGCCGTCACCTCTGGGAGCTCCTGAGCACACCTGCTGCCCCTGGTTGGTCCACGCAGCTCCCGGATTCCTTGCCTAGTAGCCTACTTCAAGGACAGAGTGGCTCTCAAGATGGACGCTGATGAGGTTTCATGGTAGGTTCTGAATTTCCCTGTTCATGCTGGGACCGGCTTGGCCAATGTATTGGCTCGAGGTCTGCTTTTGGAAGTTCCCAGACTGAGCTTGGGTACACGAAGTCCACTCACTTCCTGTCTCCTTTCCCCACCCTCTTGCTTCCTGGGATAGACCTCCAGATTACAGGAGGCCATTAGGAACCCTGCTGAGCAGAGGGGCTTTATCCTGTTGGAAACGGATGGCCTGCATATTTCTTACCAAAACTCTCGGGCTGAGGACCTGCCACCCAAGGCTCTGGTGGAAGAGGGGGCCATTGGGAGGTGTCTAGGCCCATGAGGGTGGGCTGCCCTCAGCCCTCCTGAAGGGACCGCTACATTCATGAAAGACCCCAGAAATCTGCCTGGCCCCTCCCAGGGGGGACCCAGCAAGAAGGTCTGAACCAGGAAACGGGCCCTCACCAGACGCTGAGTCTGCTGCTACCTTGATCTTGACATTTAGAATGAGACTTGTGTAAGCCACCCCATGTGTGGCCTTTTGTCAGAGCAGCTGAAATAGACTAAGACAGGGACGACTTGATGGGTGGCCCAGAAGAAAGCTCTAAGGACGGTTCTCCAGCCAAAGAGGAAGCCACAGGGTATCGAACCATCTTTCATGGGTCAGGTGGGGTGGGCGCCTCTGGGTGGGGATGTCTAGGGACTTCGGGGTTGTGTGTGCTTCTTGCATGCTACATGATCGGAGAAAGACCTCAGGTTGACTTTGAGGCCAGTGGCATGATGCTCATAGGGACAAGGACTGTCTGAAGGGACAGGTGGACTTGAGTGGGCTGGGAGGATGGGAGACATGCCTTGGATTCTAGTTACACACTTTCTAGCTTTGGCCTGGGTCGGCCGATACATGCTGAGGCCCTACTTCATATCATTGCCTCTCCTAAGCCAATTGCAAGAAGGCACTTGGCAAGAAAGCCCACTGGGCTCCGTGCTTAGTGTGTAGGACAGGAGGAATGTGGGCAGGTTCAGGGTGTTTGAGAGCTTACTGGACATGCTGATGGCCAGGATGTGGAAAGAGGGAGACTTCGTAAGGTGGCCATGTCAGATCTTGGTTGGGTCCCTAAGGAAATAAATGCAGAGATGGAGACAGGAAAGAGGCTTGTTGGAGACAATTCCCAGGGATCAGTTGGGATCACAGACAATTCCCGACTGTGTTGAGTGCTACCTTGTCTTGGGAGATCAGCTGCAATGAGAGTGTTTACACCACAGAAACTGTCAGATGCTATAACCTGAGCAGGTTGTTAAACGTTGCTTGCACGTCACTGGTGTCTGCAAAAGAGATGGGTTCAGGAGGAGGACCTGGGCAGAGAGCCTCCACCCAGGAAGCAAACCTGATGGTCCCCATGAACTCGGGGTAGCTAAGAGCCGAGAGTGCCTCTCTACGGAAGAGTTCTGCACGGAGCAGAAGTGCCCAACCATGTTCAGCCTGTGACTTGGGGCTGCCCAGGAAGAGCCCAGCTCAGCCTGAAAGCAGAGATCGACCCTAGAATCTCAGCTAATGGCATTTCTGCAGCTAAATAGAAAAATGACTTGTTTTCTTTTTTTTTTTTTTTGAAAAAAATTAACCCAAGACATGTTTTGAAACATGTGTACACTAAGGAACACGCTCAAGCTAATGCATTTCTCTGGCTTTCTAGTTTTCTGGGATAAGAAATCAAAATCAACTCTTGCCAAATTTCCAGAAGGTGATACTTTGTTAACAGACTTTTTCATGTGATACAACAGATCTCCTGAACTTGTTCTTATCTGACATTTTGTATTTGCCCAACATCCTCCAACCACACCCACCTGTTTAAGCGACCATTCTACCCTGCTTCTGAGTTCAACACTTTTAGTATCTACATGTGAGATCCCTTTGGGAGGGGTCTGGGAGGTTCACCTGACTGCTCCACAGCATGTGTGCTAATAAAGGGATAGCTGTACCCCAGTCTTCCTGCTCTCCATGGTGGGGGTATGAGGGGGAATTCATGTCCTCCAAGGGGAGGACAGAAGGCACAATCACTAGGATTTATAAGATGCTGGGTGTCAATCCCCATCTCCATGGCTTCCCCTCCTATCTAGACCAGATCTGTTTTACTTCTGGCTTGTGCCAGATAGCCCATGTCTCACTTTCAACGGAGTTCAGCCCACAGAGACGAGGCAGGACCTCATCACTGCAATGCCAGAGCAGGGCGGGCACCTGCCTTCTCAATTCCACCCCAAGCCCCTCGATCTCTGCCTTTAAACCCAGTAAAGATCATGCCCTATTTCCTTAGGGGAAGGAGGCACTCCTGACCACAAGTCTAATAACCTCTCTCTCCTGACTTGCAAGTTTTCTCTGCTGGCCCTTCTGAAGGGTCGACAGGGGTAGCGTGAACAGTCAGCCCTCTGGACCTGTGGGTTTCCCATCTGTTGACTCAACCAGCCCCAGATCAAAACCATATAGGGGGAAAAATACATAGAACATACAGACTTCTTCTTGCAAGTTGCAATCAAATTAATAACTTACTTTAATGCCTGACAAATTCTACATAATACAAGGGAGGGAAAATGTGGGATCTATGGAAACACTATCCCATTCCATGTAGGACTTGGGCCTCCATGAGGGTCCAGGAAGTGCACATCCCCCCACCCCAGAGATCAAGCCACAGCTGTAGAAGCACTATTGCCCTTGTGCAAAGATAAATAAGCACAAAGATGGTCATGCGCAGAAGGGCTTGTGGCAAAGTGGTGGTAACCTGGGTGTCCAGCAAGGTGGGAGTGGCCAAATAGAACTCCTGAGACTGAGCAGGTGAGCATGCTCACCAAGGCTGAAGACACACGACCCCGTTCTGAGACATCTATGTAATAACTAGTATTCTAGTATGTAGAAAATGATCGTTTTTTTCCAAAACATCCAGATGTAAATGTTTGAAACAAACATACTGGATAATAGAGGAATAAACCCATAGTGGTCATCTCCGGGGAGGGCCAAAGACTTGTCTTTATTCATATTTTAATTGTACAAACAGTGGAGGGAGGCTAGACGATGAACATCATCTTGCTGAATTCACAAATTCTCTCACCTGGTCCAGCACCAAGCGTGTCTGACTCATCCTCCTAGCTTGGCTCTGGCCCCAAGTGAGTCAGATCAGGGCCTTTGCTATGCATGGCCGTGAGCCTGAGCTGACACTAAATCTTTGTGTCAGTCCCAAGAGAATTAGCTGTCCCCAGCTGCAGAGGGGAAAAATGAAGCTCAGCTGTTGAAGGTCACACAGAGAGCGGCGTGTGGTGATTGGACCCTCCTATTTCAGCTCAAGCACCACAGGACTAAGCGTGGAAAGCAGTATCTCACTCTCACTGCCTTATGATGCAGGTACTGATTGTTTAGTGCACAGAAAACCAAGGTGTCTAAAGACGATCTACAAGATACCCAGCCGATGTACAGTGACAGTGGGGACTATTATTTCAGGTTACATTTCTGGATGACAAGACCTCAAGCTTTCAGATCCATGCTGAAAATCTCCTGCAGGAAGCCGGCAGGCTTCTCTGCAGCATGCAGGGGGTTCCAGGGCCCTTGGCTGCTCTTGGGTGACTGCTAATGAAGAGGCGTCCATCCAGGAGGGCACTGTCTGGCCATCCTCCATGGTACCTCAGGTGTGTTCTGGAAGAACTTGGCCTGAGACCAGGATGTGGATGCATGGGCTGTGTTGACGGACCATCCCCAGGACAAACAGGTAATGGAGGGAGAAGCCCAGCAGAGGGGAGACTTCAGAAAGTCCCAGCCTCGGCTGGATCCTGGGGGGAGCTCTGGGATAGGAATCGGGCCCCTGGATTATCTGGTGTCCAGGCAAGAACTTGGACTGCTGTGGTCCCCATCAATTGGTCACTGCCTGGGTGTCAACCCTGGACAACTCGAGGTTCCATATACGACTGTCAGCAAAGGAGTCCCGAGCAACCTTCAATATCCCACAGGCCATCCCCAGAGGGCGCCCCTTCTCCTGGGCACCATTGTCCTACCCTGGGACCCAGTACTCTCCTTATGAATCCAGCCTCCCACTGTGTGAAATGAGGCGAGTTTGGAATACCATGATTTAAGAAATCAGAAGCTTTCCTTCCAGGAGCCTATGACAAGGAGTTCTTAAGTAAAAATAGAACTGGCAGCTTGCAGCCGCTGGATCCATTGATCCTTAATGTCCCTTTGGGCCACCTCCGGAACTCTACCCTAGGAAGACAGGTGTTATCACAGCACATACTCGATGTGGACAAGGGTGTTGATTGTAGCGCATTTCATAACATCAGGAAAGCACATCCTGCTTGTCCCTCCATGAGCAAATTGTTGGGGGACAATGGCCCATCCGAGGTGTGGAATAGCATGCAACTGTTAAAAAGAATGAGGTCACCTGAAAGCATTCAAGACCTGGTAACAAAAAACACTGCAGCATTGATGCCATGCAAACCAGTTTTTGAAAAGGATAGATACTGTGTGTGCATGTTGGTACAGTCTGGGGGAGAATAGGGGGGGCTAACAGGAGGTCATAACCTTCTGTATTTTCTTTAAAGACAGACCTTCTCAGGCTGGGGTTGTGGCTCAGTGGTAGAACTCTTGCCTAGCATGCGTGAGGCACTGGGTTCGATCCCCAGCACCACATAAAAGTAAATGTATTGTGTCCTGTTGAGGGCCACAGCTGAGTCGGGATGACGCATGGCATTTTTGCCAGAAGTAGTGGTTGAGAGGTGACGACAGTGAACCATTAAGATGATGACTTTGAGTTCTCCTGGAGTTCCCTTTGAGTTCTGGTTGACCTCTCGGGGGGATTCCTGAAGAGTTCTGTTGGTTGGTGAAGTTCAGGTGGTGGGAGTTCCGGTTGGTGTGTGGTGTGCCTGGAAGGGCGTGTGGGTGGCATTCCCGTGAGTTTGGAAATAAAGTTTGTTCCTGCTTGAGTGGCTCCTGATTTGTGCCCAGCCAGACTGCGGCACTGTCCATCTCCAAATAAATATATTAAAGACCTTCACAGCTATTCCAGGTTATAAAACTAAGATCTTGAAAAGCGGCTGAGCAGAGCACAAGGTGGGGAGGGGGCACCTTCAGCCTGGCCACCCCCTCCCCAACTCCTCCACCCCCTTCTCCAGGGTGGGAGTGGCCGGCTTCAGGGCATCACCCCCTCCACCTCACTCTGCTCCAGGCCCTGCGCCCAGCTGTCCCAGCAGGTCCTCCTGGGACATCTCATGTTGACATGGCCCATGCTGCCCAGCCCACCAGCGCTCAGCAGGCCTGCTGCCCCAGCCCTGACCCCAGCTCTCCAAGAGGTTGAAAGGCCACAGTGAGATAACCCAGCTCCAGCCACCCACCCCCAGAGGATGGGAGAGGCGGAGGAGCCCTGGGCTGCCTGTTCAGGGGCTCTGAAGAGCCCCCATGACGACAGTCCCCAGGTACTGAGCACTGGGTACGTGCCAGGCAGCATGCTTGGCCCTTTACCACGTCCCGGCCTCTCAACGAAGAGCAGGGACACTGGCACCAGCCCCTGGTGTCTCTGGGCTTGGCCTGCTGTCTGTGAGGTGGGCAAAACGGCACCTGCCTTGCAGCTTGGAGAAGGGCTTAAGTTCACATGTGTGTGCTGTTCCTTCCACCTCCTACCTGCAGGTTACCTACTACACACGCTCTTTTCTGTGTGTCCACACCTGCACGTGGTGGGACCCAGCCAGTCCTTATTAAGTGCTTTTGTTAATTTGCCTTTAGCATAGTAGGTGAGAGCTCTGCGGATGAGCTCCGGCTGGACCTGGTTTGATGAGCTCCCACAATAATAAGGAAGTCCGGCCACCGTGATTGACAGGCGGGGCAAGTTGTCACCCACTGAAACTCCTGCAGACCTGGGCTCTGACAGCTGCAAAGCTCAGTGCAACTTGATGAATTTCTCCAACGGGACGAGAGCAGGGGCTAGGCCTGCTGCAGGGCTGGTACTTGGTCCTCCAAAAGGGAGTGCAAGGACCTGGGTCCATTTGCTGCCCAGGTGCCAGGGCATCCTTTCTATGCCATGGTACCTTACGTGGTCTCTGTAAATAGGTGCTGTGGGACGTGTGACCAAGCAGCCCCGCTCACGACCTACACTGCTGGGGACATTGGAAATGAGCTGAGGTTGGCCAAGGGTGTGTGGGAGATCAACTTCTGGGCCTAAGGAGCCTCCTTTATCTCCTGTGGAGTGGAGGCCTTCGTAGAGTGTCACCTTGCCATAATGAAACCATGACTTAAAATGCCACCAACTGAGGGTGCTGGCTGGGCACTTTATAGGTGCCATCTCATCCGACCCCCTATGACCTCGTGAGGGGCCACCTCTTCAAACCCCATTTTTCAGGAAGGAAGGACGAGCAAGACTGATGACATCGTGGAGCGCGTCCCACTGTGTCCACCCTGCACCAGGGACCATGCTGAGCTGGGGGCTCCCAGTGCTCAGACAGAAAGGCGGAGGGGCACAGAGGTGGAATCACCAGCCCCAGGTCTCGGGGACAGTCAGTGGCAGAGCTGGGAGGCCATCAGAGCCCTCCTGGGCTTCTGGTCTCACTCCACCCAGGCAAGGGGTGGCTTCTGCTGGAAGAGCACCGGGGACCCCATGTGGCAAAATGCTGCTGGACCCCAGAGCGGTTCCAACAGAAGTGGGAACCCTGAGCCTTGGGGAGGGAGGTGTGGCAGGAAGGACGTCCCGTGCACACCCTGTCCCCAAATCCAAAGCGACACATTCCCAGACTCCCCAGCAGATGCTGCTGCAAGGTCCTGAAAACGGGCACCCTTCTGCTAACCAGAGGCAAGGTGCAGGGGGTTAGCAGCTCACCCTAGGCCGCGGTCATCCTGAAGCTGGATAAACTCACCCCCTGCCACGTCCATCCTTCTGGCTTGGTGCGCTGTCCCCTGAGAACACCTGGCCCCTGGCACTCCTCCTCCCTGGTGTGCCAGACTCAGCCGTCCCCCAAGAAAGAGGGATGGATGGAGCTCTTCAGCCCATAGTCAGCCAGAGGGGAGCAGGTTCCTTCCAAATGCCGTGTCTCTCCCTCCCTCTACACACACACACACACACACACACACACACACACACACACACACCCCTCTGACACTTTTCTCCATTTTACAATCCCAAGCTAAGAGTGGCCTGCCCACCCCCCAGATGTCCCATGAGGACAAGATGAAGTCACACTTGTGAAGCACTTAGGCATCATCATAGTAAGAGACCCGCCTCACTCACACTGATCATCCCTGTCCCTATTACCCAGGGCACTCGGGTGCTGAGAGCCACAGCCGAGTCTGTATGGCCCCTGGCATTTTGCCAATAGTATTGATTGACAGGCAAGGCGTTAATATCCGCCTCTGCCGCTACTTTTGAGTTCTAGCGCTAATTTTGAGTTCTCGCGCTATTTTTAGTTCTCACGGGGATTCCCCGGGAGTTCCCATTGGTTGTCGAAGTGCAGGAGGAGGGTTTTCCCAGATAGATATTTCCGGCTGGGGGTTCCTGGAGGAGCCTCGTGGCTTTTCGGGAGGATTCCCCAGGAGCGTGTGTGAGGTTTTTTCTTGCAGTAGAAAAAATAAAATTTGTTCCTGCTTTAGTGGCTCGTGATTTGTGCCCAGCCAGACTGCGGCATTTGGCGGCCCGGACGGGGAACGTCTGAAGCTTCGGGGTAAGTGAAATTGCTTACCCCTAAGGGAAGGCAAGAGAATGGGTGACCATTTTAAAAAACAATATGTTCTTGCTTTGATTTGTTTTGGTTTTGTTTCAAGCTGCCTATCCCTAGAATTTTCTCAGGCAGACTGGGAAAAATGGTTGGCTCAAGGTTTGAAGTTGTTTGCCCCTGAGGAAGAGATAGAAATAGACCACAAATGCACATGTCCAGAAAATAGGAAAATTGATACAACGATTTTTTGTTCCATTTTTGTTTCATTCTGTTTCGGTCTTGTTTTGTGTTATCTTTTTGGGTTGCGTTATCTTTGTAACAGATTAGAAATTAGTACAAAACAAACTGAAAGAGTGTTAAATAAATTGTTAGAGGTTCAAACCATGGAGAAAGACAATTTAGATCAAGCAAAAGAGAAGGTCTCTCAAGCTAGTCAGACAGAGGAAGAAAATTTAAAGGAAGAAAGCTTAGAGGAGAAACAGCTATCAGGGGGGAAGCAACAACAGGAGGCTGCTACTAACACCGATCTATCACCAGAGGGCGTAATTCAGCCAACAGCTCCACCTATGGAGATAGCTGAGTGGCCCTCAACCCCCTCAACCCCCGTAGTTGATAGATGGGATCCTGAGACAGGACCTCAAAGATTAGCATGCCCTGTACTTGAGCAGGCAGGAGGGCAGCGAATTCACCGTGAGTTAGAGTTCAAAACAGTGAAGCAATTAAAGGAGGCTGTAACAACCTATGGTCCTCATGCACCCTTCACTGTAAGCATGGTCGAATCCATTACTAACTTGGACATGACTCCAGCAGATTGGGCTAGCATGTGTAGATCTGTGCTAAATGGAGGACAATATTTGTTATGGAAGGTTGCCAATGAGGAATTTTGCAGGGAGACAGCTAGACGAAATGCAGCAGCCGGTTACTCTCAAAGAAGTCTAGAGATGTTGCTAGGAAAAGGACCTTATGAGGGTCAGCGGCAACAAATTCAATATGATCCTGCTGTATATGCACAGATTGCTGCAGACGCAGTTAGGGCATGGAAGACTTTACAAGGACATGGAGATTTACAAGGTCAGCTATCTAAGGTAATACAGAGACCTAATGAACCTTACGCTGACTTTGTAGATAGGCTTATTCAAACAGCCTCCAAAATTTTTGGTGACACAGAACAAGCAATGCCATTTATAAAACAACTGGCTTATGACCAAGCAAATCGTTGCTGCAGAGAGGTCATTAGACCATGGAGACATGAAGATTTAAACACATATATTAAATTATGTAGAGACATTAATGAACAAGGACAAGTCTTGGCAGCAGTACAACAGGCTTTAGATGCCAGGCCAAAAACATGCTACAATTGTGAACAAACAGGACATTTTAAAAGGAGTTGCCCCATAGGAGGAAGGTATAACAAAGTTAGGTATCAAAGGAATAGAATACCAGATATTTGCCCACGATGCCGTAGAGGGAGACACTGGGCTAATGAATGCCGTTCTCAAACCACCATAGAGGGTACTCCATTATCAAAAAATGGACAAGGACCAGGTGGTTACCCACGATATCGTGGAGAAAGGCATCAGGCTCCATTGCCAAAAAACGGACAGGGGGGCCCAATGCTCCGGGGCCCACGACCACAAATGTACGGGGCACTGGAGGAACCCAGAAAAACCATGGAGGAACCCAGCAACCCCATCAGGGTAGTACCCAGGACACATTATCCATCCGATCTCTCATCAGACGAACCAGAGGGAGCGCAGGGTTGGACATCTGCGCCTCCGCCAGAGCAGTACTAACTCCAGAGATGGGAGTTCAAATCATTCCCACAGGAGTAAAAGGACCTCTTCCCCAAGGAACAGTAGGCTTATTGTTAGGACGCAGTTCTTCTACGCTAAAAGGACTTATGATAAGTCCCGGGGTAATTGATCCCGATTATGAAGGTGAAATAAAAATTATAGCTAGTTCTCCAAAGGGTATATCAGTAATTTCACCAGGAGATAGAATAGCACAGTTATTAATAATATCCAGCCTACATGATAAATTTTCCAGTACTACTATGGAAAGAGGTTCCAGGGGTTTAGGCTCCACAGGTGTAGATTGGGCTATGCTGTCTTTGAATTTAGATTCTCGCCCAATGCTAAAACTAAATATTCAAGGACATGAATTTAATGGGCTACTGGATACAGGTGCAGACCTTAGCATCATATCTCGTCAAGAATGGCCAAAACATTGGCCATTACAACAAGCCACTCAAACGCTTCGAGGCCTAGGAGTGGCAACTAATCCCCATAGAAGTGCAATGGTCTTAGATTGGAAGGATCCTGAAGGATGTGAAGGAACTATACAGCCATATGTATTGGATCATCTTCCCGTAAATTTATGGGGACGAGATGTCTTAGATCAATTAGGTTTGACATTAACAAATAATATCAATCAAAATGCACCCACTATTATGGCTAGACAAGGTTTTAGGAAAGGAAAAAGATTAGAAAAACAAGAACAAGGTATAGCAGCACCAATACAAATAGATCAAAGAATAAATAGACATGGACTGGGTTTTCAGAAGGGGTCACTGAGGCAATAAAAATCACTTGGAAATCAGATAGACCAGTATGGGTTCCTCAGTGGCCCCTGACTAAAGAAAAGATACAAGCAGCCCATGACCTGGTCAAACAACAATTAGCGGAGGGACATATACAACCTTCTGTATCTCCCTATAATACTCCCATTTTTGTCATTAAAAAGAAATCTGGTAAATGGAGATTATTACAAGATTTAAGAGCCATTAATAATGAGATGGTTATTATGGGACCTGCTCAATCAGGGATTCCTCAATTGTCTGCTTTACCAAAAACCTGGTATGTTTTAGCTATAGACATTAAAGATTGTTTCTTTTCAATTCCAATTCATCCTGAGGATAGTCCACATTTTGCATTTACTATCCCTGCACTGAATCATGAAGGTCCTGATCAGAGATATGAATGGAAAGTGCTCCCTCAAGGGATGGCTAACAGCCCAACTATGTGTCAAATTTATGTTAATAAAGCAATCCAGCCACTTAGAAATCAAAATCCTGAACTACAAATATTTCACTATATGGATGATGTATTGTTAGCACACAAAGATAAAAACACATTGTTGGAATGTTATGCCACACTTACAAATTTGTTAAAAAATTATAATCTAGAGATAGCAATAGATAAAGTACAATTAAATTTTCCAATTAATTATTTAGGAGTTCTATTATCCTCAACCATGGTCCGTCCACCTAAAATTCAAATACGAGTAGATCAACTCAAATCACTTAATGACTTTCAAAAGTTGTTGGGAGATATAAATTGGATAAGGCCTTATCTAGGCATACCAACAGGAGAGTTGGGACCTTTATTTGATATCCTAAAAGGTCCATCAGATCCAAATTCACCCCGCATATTAACTCCTGAAGCAAGAAAGGCATTAAAAATTATTGAAACATATATGGAAAATATGCATTTGGACAGAATTGATATAAGTTTGCCTTTATTATTTATTGTAATACCAACAAAAAATATTCCTACAGGAGTATTTTGGCAGGAAGGTCCATTATTGTGGATACATTTATCTTACTCTCCTAACACTATTCTTACTAGGTATCCTGAGGCTGTAGGACAATTAATACTGAAAGGAATAAAAGCAGCAAAGGGAGTGTTTGGAATTTCTCCCAATAAAATTATTACTCCATATACTATGGAGCAAATTGATGAGTTAGCTAATGAGTTAAATACATGGGCAATAATCATGTGTAAATCAAATGTTTCATTTGATAATCATTTACCATCTAATCCTTTGTTGTCTTTTTGGTCTAAGCATCCTGTAGTTTTTCCTAAAATGACAAGAAAAACACCTATCGTGAATGCTCCAAATATATTCACTGATGGGTCTAATAATGGTACAGCAGCAGTAGTTACCCCTGATCAAACTTTTACATTTTTAGTTCCCAAACAATCAGCTCAAAAGGTAGAGCTCAATGCAGTTTTACAAGCTTTTGTAATGTTCAAAGATTCTGTATTTAATTTATTTTCTGATAGTCAGTATATAGTTAATGCTATAATATCCCTTGAAGATGCTGGTAGGATTTCCCCTTCCTCTACTGTTTTCTCTTTGTTTTCCACTATACAAAGTCTAATCTGGGATAGAAAAGATCCATTCTTTATAGGACATATCAGGGCACATACAGGATTGCCTGGAGCCCTTAGTTTGGGCAATGATTTAGCAGATAAAACTACACATGATATACATATTTTTTCTACTGTAGAAGAAGCTACAAATTTTCATAAAAGGTTTCACGTTAATGCTAATACTTTACAAAAGCGTTTTAAAATAACTAAGGAACAAGCCAGGCATATAATAAAACAATGCCAAAATTGTGTGACCTTTTTACCACAAGTTAATCTTGGAGTCAATCCTAGAGGACTGATACCTAACCATATTTGGCAGATGGACGTCACACACTTGCCAGAATTTGGAAAATTAAAATATTTACATGTTACAGTTGATACTTCTTCCGGATTTTTGATGGGCTCCCTTCATGCCGGAGAAAAAACTAAAGATGTTATAGCTCATTGCTTACAAAATTTTGCCACTGTGGGTGTTCCTAAACAGTTAAAAACTGATAATGGTCCTGGTTACACTTCTAACTCTTTTAAACAATTTTGCTCATCTTTTGGTATTACTCATATAACAGGAATCCCATACAATCCACAGGGACAAGGCATAGTTGAAAGAGCTCATCAAACTATTAAAACGTACTTATTAAAGCAAAAAGAGGGAATTGGAAAGGGGTATATATCCCCCAAAGATAAACTTAAAATAACCCTTTTTACTCTAAACTTTCTAAATTTGGATTCATCAGGACTTAGTGCTGCGGAAAGACATATGTATCCGAAAAATGTACATAAGCCTAAGGTACTTTAGAAAGATATTCTAACAGGACAATGGAAAGGTCCCGACCCAGTTATTGTCTGGAGTCGGGGTTCCGTTTGTGTGTTCCCACAGGGAGAACAGCAGCCGATTTGGATTCCAGAGAGGTTAACCAAAACAATTTCTACAGAAAAAGAAGATGATTTGACTGAAATCCATAACAGCTGATATCCAGAGCTCCAGCTTGGCTATTCTTACATCTGCGACAGTGATTAACCACGGTGCCTTTTTTCAATATCTATTTTATTATTGCATTTTTCCCACATCATAAAGTTCTATTTTATTTTTTGAGCTCATACAAACCTAGGTTAATGTTTTTCTGATCAGTTTTGTTTTTTGACTGTGTTTTATTTTTTGACTGTGGAGTTTTTAAACATTGCAATGGAGATTTCACCTAGGTAAAGCTACAAGGCCTTTATTATTGTCTTATATGTTGTATGTTATGTGCGCACACTTCTGTTTTGTGTTGTATGTCTGTATGTGTGTATGTCCATATATCTTATATGAGGAGCGCTCATGAATAAATGGATCCGAATTTTTTTTTTATTCACGTGATTTTAATGGTTTAATTTAGATTGGGTAAACAGCTGTTGAAAATTGTTTTTATATGTGAACAAATAAGGAGGTTAACAGATCTGTTTGTTTGCTTTCACCTTTCCTTCTCATTATATTTAATAATTCTGTTCAGGATAATGTAAATTGTTCAAAAAATTGTTTTCTTAATGCCTGTTGGAATGTTACATAATTTTTTTCCTAGCATCATTGCCAGAATTCCTATCTTCATCCCAGTGCCGGTGAAGACAAAGATAAAACCAAACTACAGCTTCTTCGGTAGCTATCAACAAACTGTATAAACTGATGCATCAGTGAATAATAACTCAACAAGTAATGCTCAATCAAGGAGTATATTTACTTTGGGAGGAAATGGACATATTGACAGATTCCTCTACTTTGAACTGCTTGCAGAACTTGCCTGGACTATGTATCACTTGTATGCATTGTGAACTATCTGTTGGTGCAGCGAATTGTGGTAATGCTGGCATCTTTGCTGATGGTGTCACCGGTGGTACAATTTTTCAAAAGAGCCCTCAATTGGCTTGGTGTCATGGCATTTTTCATCCTCCTCCCTTCTACTAGTGATGGTCTAAAATTTGGGGGCCAACAGAGGTGAGGCAAAGAACCTCACCCCCCCATTGGCACCGAGGACAAGTTTGGGGGCCAACAGAGGTGAGGCAAAGAACCTCACCCCCCCACTGGTGCAAAGGCCTATCCACAAGTATGGCTGTATGCTGGACCGGTAGTCAGTGACGGGTATGATCCGATTGCAGTGGTACCAACCTAAGACAGGAGGCTGACGCCTAGAGGTCAGTTCATCCGATGACGGGTAAGGACCATATGTTGAATTGGACTACCTAACAGGCACGGTCCCTAAGCCACATTACTTGTTGTTTAATTAAACAGAAGGGGGGAGATGCTGAGAGCCACAGCCGAGTCTGTATGGCCCCTGGCATTTTGCCAATAGTATTGATTGACAGGCAAGGCGTTAATATCCGCCTCTGCCGCTACTTTTGAGTTCTAGCGCTAATTTTGAGTTCTCGCGCTATTTTTAGTTCTCACGGGGATTCCCCGGGAGTTCCCATTGGTTGTCGAAGTGCAGGAGGAGGGTTTTCCCAGATAGATATTTCCGGCTGGGGGTTCCTGGAGGAGCCTCGTGGCTTTTCGGGAGGATTCCCCAGGAGCGTGTGTGAGGTTTTTTCTTGCAGTAGAAAAAATAAAATTTGTTCCTGCTTTAGTGGCTCGTGATTTGTGCCCAGCCAGACTGCGGCACTCGGGAGCCGCGTTGGTGGACCAGCCAGAGTCGGGGCTGGAATTTGGATCTCCTGACTCTATTGCTTTCTTTCTTAATGATGTTGTTTCCAAGGAGGGACCTATCAGGTTCAGGGTGGCTGCCTGGGGGTGGGGGGGGCTGGAAAGAGCTTCCCAGAGGCCTCTGAGGCTCTACGGAGACGTGACTGGTCCTCCCACCTAGGCCTCCCATGTGGGCCTCTCACCCGGGCCTCCCCACACTGGAACCCCTGTGGCCTCACCTCCACCCTGCTTTCCTGCCAGCTAACGGTTTCTGCTTTCTGATTCCAGGGCCATTTTTCTGCCTGAACAGCCCAGAAATCTAAATGTCACTGAGTGGGGGGCAGGAAAGCTTTTACTTGTGAGAATCCCTCGGGAGTTACGGCCAGGGCAAGAAGTGGGGGGGATTTTACCTGGAGGTGACACCAGGCCCCCTCCATTCACCAAGGGCTCAGAAGATGCCTGTCAGCGGGGGACAGCCCTCCTCAGAGCCTGGCCAGGAGCCCTTAGAATCCCCCACGAGGGCTTGGCCACCTAAACATTGGCACGCCACCAAAGACGTCAAGGCACAAAGACAGAATTTAAATGGTGGTGGGACTCACAGCACAGAGATACCAAAGAACACCCTCTAGAAGAGACTTCACAGAGCACCGACAGCTCCCCGTCTTGAATCTTGATTAATTGACCAGTAGAACATGGAGAAGTGACATGTGGGGACAGCCGAGTCTTGATCATAAGAGGTCTTGAACCTTTGCATCCAGGTCCCCTGAAAACTTGCTTCAAGTCAGCTGCCTTGTAAGAAATCCCACCCATCTGATGGCACAGGCTGTGAGGAAGACCAAGCTTCTTGGAGAGGTCCTTGAGAAGAAGGCGCCACGCAGAGAATAAAGAAGGCCAAGGAGCACCCAGGCCCCAGGTAGGTGCGTGAAGAAGTCTTCTTGGAAGTGGATCCTGCTGTCCTAGTAGACCCCTGGTGGATCAAAGAGAAACCACCCAGCTGAGTCCTCCTTAAACTGTTGTCCCAGAAAATCATGAACAAATTAAAATAATTGTTCGAAACTACCACATTTGGAGGGTAGTTTTTTACACACCCATAGAATAAGCAGACTGATCACCACTTTCCTCATTTTGCCATACCACCGTATTATCATTTCCTAAAGATTTTCCTCCTTCAGGTCGACTTCCTTTTTTTTTTTTTTTTTACTTTGTAAGCGTTTAGACCAGTATCATGGGCTATGGGCTGGTTTGTAAGTGTCCCCTCAAAATCCATGTGTTGATGTTCTCACCCCAAGTACCTCGGGATGTCTTTAAAGAGGGGTCATCAGGGTGGGCCCTAACCCAGTAGGACTGGCTTCCTTGGAAGAAGAGGAGATGAGGACCCTCAGAGAAGGAGGCCATATCAACTTGATGACGGCCGTCCTTCAGCCAAGGAGAGGCCCTGCAGGGGAGCGCATGCTCACTGGGAGGACAACCATAAACTCCCATCCACGAAATGAGGGTTCGATTCAGGGAGGCCCCGGAGAAGCAGTGGCATTGAGAAGGCCACAGAATGTTGACGGGAGAGTTGGGCGAGAGCCAGGGCTGCTTCCTGACTCCCACCGGCTTCCCCCAACCCCTGTAGTTGTGGGAAATTTTTAGCATCAAACTGGATGTTCAATCTCTCAACGCAAAGGGACAAAATTTCACTTAGACAAAAAAGATCCTTCTTAGTCTATCAGCCACTAACCCTTTAGTGTGAATTTAGGGACTGCGTTTCCTTAGTGGGATCCGATCTAGAATGATATGAATGCACTGGGGAATTCAAGGCAGCAAATCTGGCGGCCCAGGAAGGGGGAGGGCTCCCTGCCCTGGTTGAAACCCTGCCCCAGTGATGGCGTGAGGAGGGGGCCTGTGGAAGGTGATTGGTCAGGAAGGCCCTCCAGAGACATCCCTCCCTCACTCTCCCACATGGGGACAGAGCCAGAAGACACCATCTGAGAACCAGGAAGCAGCCCTCACCCGGCCCAGATCGACTGGCACCTTGGTCTTGGACTTCCAGCTCCAGAACCGTGAGCACTACAGGGTGCTTCACAAGCCACCCAGCTTGTGGCTTTCTATGGGAGCCCTAATGGACCATTTCAGTCTGCTTTTTATGGCTGTGACCAAAAGACCTGACAAGAACGACTCGGAGAAGGTTGGCTCCTGGTTTCCGAGGTCCAGTCCACGGTTGGCCAGCTCCACCGCTCTGGGCCAAGGTGAGGCAGGTCATCATGGCGGACGGGCATGGAGGAGGAAGGGGCTCAGGATCCAGCAACCAGGACGCACTCACCAGGGACAAACTACAAACCCCAAAGGCATCCTCCAGTGACCCACCTCCTCCAGCCACCACCCAGTTAATCCATATCAGAGGATTAATCCACTGGGTAGGCTTCAGCTCTTAAAGTCCAATCATTTCACCTCTGAATGTTCTAGCAGAGTCTCACACGGGAGACCTCGGGGACACCTCATATCCAAACCATGACACCTCTCTTTAAAAAAAAATCCTCACATCACATGTGCAATGTGGCCCTGGGTTCCCTGACCCGGGCGGTGGGTTCTGGGGTGCCAGGAGGGGTGTCTAGCCCTGTGCGCTCATTCACTCAGCCTCTGTTCTATCTAGAGTCGGATGGCGCCCTGTTTCCCTCGGGCCCCGGTGGGCGAGCCTTCCCTGACACACGCCCCACTGGAGAGTAGCAGGGGAGACTCTCTCCTTTATTTTTTTTTAATTGATCAGCCTCAAAATGTGATGGATGCACTGGGCTGGCTGCACCTTGACCTGGGTGGTGCTAATGGGAGTCACTGGGGGGTGTGCCACTGGGAGCCTTCAGGATCCTCAGCCCACGGTGCCACGTCACCCATGCACCAGTCACACCTGAACCTAAGGAGACCTAAAACGACTTCCTGCAGAGGACTGGGCCTCAGGAACTCGCCTTGTCCCTCCCCAGTGCTCCCTGGGCTCACCTCCCAAGCACACACTTCCCCTCCTCCATCGTCTCCAGACCTGGTTCTGAGGAGCCCAGTCCAAGGGGCCTGCCACCTCTGCAGAGAGGGCTGGGGCTTTTTCCTGGGTGATGCTTGGCTGGGTTTGTCCTGGTCACACTGCTGATGCCCGGAGAGGACAGTCCCCACTGCATCCTGAGCTATCCTGCACTTTGCAGCCTTCCTGTGAAGCTGAAGAAGCTCCCTGCTCATGTCCCTTCTCAAATAGGCAAAGAAAGAGCCAGTGGTTCTGCACATCCCAGGGCCTGGGTCAGAGCTGCTTGGGTCCGAGCCCTGTGCCAGCCTGGGCATGAGACAGTGGATATGGCCAACTCCTCCTCCCCACATCCCACAGGAAAGGGAGTGGCCTTTACAGAATCTTATGGGGACAAGAGGAGGGGGCTAAATGGATATTCCCAGGATCCAGAGGTCACTGAGCGACACAGTGAAAAAATAACAATAATCTTCCCTAGAAGTTGGGAACGGAAAATCAAGTTGCCACGAGTCTCTACAAGCATCAGGGAGAGAGAGAGAGAGAGAGAGAGAGAGAGAGAGAGAGAGAGAGAGAGAAAGAAAGAGATCACTCCGTGTCAGCTTGCCCATACCTGGGCAGTCCCCAACCAATATGCATTTCCTCTGGCTCTAAGATTTGTTTTATGGGCTGTTTTTTTTTTGGGAAAGAAGTAGAATAAGGTTTTTGAAATATCATCACTGAATGCTTCCAAGAAGACTCGGAACCCTGAGCAGAGAGGGAGGTGGGGTTGCTTCCCTGGGAAGGAGCCACAGGGAGTCCAGGACAGTCTGGCCAGCTCTGGATGGGGCTGGCCAAGCCCAGGGCAGAGGAGGTCATCTTGCAGAGATGCCAGTGGACCACCCTGGGCAGGGCTGCTCCGCAGGGCTCACAAGTGGCTTGTTCTCTCCCAGACAGCTGGGCACCGGGCTCGGAGGAAAGGTTGGAGACAGCAGAGCCTGGGAGGAGGGTCTGGGAGATAGTCCGTTTATAAGAAGGGTGTTTGCATCTCCTGTGCTTATGCAGAAGAAAGCCAGCGTGGACTCCGAGAGGGCTGGAGCCTGGGGGGATTGGAAACGTGGAGAGAGAGATTATGGGGTAGGGAGATGGGAAAGTGGGAGGGCTGGGGCCAGGTTTCTGCACCTCTTGAGCCGTCAGACAGCAGAGGGAGGAGGGCAGCAGCTTCCGTGCTTGCCCCATGTGACCGAGGCACAGAAAGCCAACCCAGGCTTAGGTCAACTGTCACTGACCGACATTTTCCAATACCCTTAGGAGGAACCTAGGTGCATGCTCATTCAGCGGGCCCGATCACCACCACGGAAATACCAAGATGTGACCTGGTGTGCATGCCACCCACCACCTGGAAGTGACGCTTGGCATCAGGATGCTTGCATATCAGCTGGTGTGAGCCGGATTCCTCTCAGAGGGGAACACAGCTCCAGCTTGCCTGGAACTCTGCTGGCTTTCAGCCTCTGATGTCCTGCATCCTGGGAAAAAATTTGTCCGTCCTTGGAAAAACATTTTGGTTGGTAAATCATGCTGACTACACACAGAGCTCGCCCTGGGTCTTTTCAAGCAATTGGTGATTCCATGGCCAAAATAAGTCCCACCCCCACTGTGGCCTGCCTAGCGCCATGCTGAGCCCATCAACGTGTTGCTGATGTCCTGCCCCGCCTCCCCGGTGCACACACCCCTTAGCTGCTGCCCGGGCCTCATGCAGGAAACTGACATGGACCTTCCTGGAGAACTGACCCGGGCTGCATCAAGCTAACCAGCTGGAGACGGGGCCTGCAGGGTCCCAGGCCTCGGCTGAATGCAGTGGTTCTCAGCCAGGTGACACGGGTCTAGAGACGATTTCTGTTGTCATGACTGCGGGCATGCTACTGAACTCAGGTGGACAGAGGTCAGGGATTCTGCTCAGTCTCCTACGGTGCCCAGGTTATCCCCCAAGTGTCACTAGTTCCAAGGTGGAGAAACCTCGGTGCAATATGGCATCAGCTTCTCTGTCGCCTGATTGATTGACAGATGCCATCCCTCTTGCTCCCCTCCCACAAATCTCGGTCCTCCCTCCTCAGACCACGCAAGTGCGGTTTGGACCCAAGAAGACAGCCCAGGATATTTGAGAAGAGACTTGGGCTGCTCCTGAGGGATTAAACCCCCTGCTTCCTGTCAGGTTCGCAGGAGCAGGGGCTGACAGGAGGAGTCGCCCAGAGTGATTGATTAAGGAAATGCACCAGGAGAAACCAACGGAGGATGAGGGAAGAAGACGCCCAGCCAGGGTGAGATCTCAGCAAAGCCTCGGCTTAGCCTGATCCTGCGGGGGAGCCTTGCTGAGTAAATTATAGCTCAGAGTGGGGCCCAACATTCAAGGCAAAGTAGCCGGGGCTCGGGCGCTGACCTGCCATGGCTGAGCTTCCTACAAAAGCAGTGCTGGGCTCAGATGCTCAATGCTGTCCCCCATCGAGGGGCCATCAGCTCCTGGACTTGCAGGAAAAGCATCGTGTGTCCTCTGAGCAGACCTCCAAAGACAGTCACAGCTGCAGCCACAGGACGCACGAGGTCATAGAGCTGAGGACATTATCCCAGGAGGGGTAAGAGACAGGGACGTTGGGTGCATCTCCAACAGTGCAAATCTGCTGAAAACCCAGGTGACCCGGTTAAAACCAATCACCCACTTCTGATCTGCAAAGTGCCCAATTCTGCATATGTGTCCCACCTCCCCAGGAGCCAGCAGACAGCCATAGTGGGTTGAGCACCCACGAGATGAGTGGGTAGCTTGGTGTGACGCCCTCGCCACCGGTGTCTGCCATGCCTTCCCCTCGCCTCCTAAGAGGCTGCAGACGTCTCTCCCTGCTCGTGATTTATTTGTCTCTAAGGTTGTTCATTAAAGGAAGCACATCTGCGCATCAAATCCACCCGGCTTCATCAGCTGAGTGCTCTCCACTCCCTGGCAGACAGCTCTGCCTCCAAAGAACCATCTTCAGAATGTTCTTGAAGCCACGCATGAGCTGGAGGATGCTTGAGAGCATCGGAATTTTCTTTCCAAAATTGGCTGCTGACCTTCGTTCTCGGCAGGGCGAATTTCCCGTTCCGTGGGATTACCCAGGAGGACCCGGGCCCCAGGAAAGTGCCAAGACCGAGCGCCTCTCCTTGGTGCCATGGAGTTGCCGTACCCTTAGGCCTCCTCCTTGGCAAGGGATGCTTCGATAGTGTGCCACAGTGGACGGCTCATGCCACTGGCAGTATTGCCTCTCCATTCTGGAAGATGGACGTGTGGGATCACAGCATGGGCAAGGCTGGTCCTCCTGAGAGCCACGAGGCACGTCTGTTCCATGCCTCGCCCCTGCCGTTGGTTGGCAGACTTGGGCTACAGACCGTGTGCCCCACCTCTGCCTTCACCTTGACGCGGGGGTCTCCTTGTGTGCACGTGGCTGTGCCCAAATTTCTCCTTTTGATGAGACACCCGCCATATTGAATTCGGGACCCCTCCTCTAATGTGGTCCGACACCTTCAAGGACCCTGTTGGGAGGCCCTGGAGTTTAGGGCTTCAACAGGTGAGTATTGGGGAAATGCAACTCTGTCTCCTACAGGCGTCTCACGGCAGGACGGGCTGCCATCCCGTGTTGTCGGGATGATGTTGGAGTGAAGGGTGGAGGGGAGTGTTCACAGGACAGAGGAAGGGAAGATGGCCAGGTGACAGACAGGTCAACTATGGTGAGAATGAGCCAGCCCTGGCCCACAGCCTCTGCCGAGCCTCCCGGTGGCACCAGTGTCTCCACACCCTCTGTGCACCTCTTCCTATCTGCCCACACCTGCCTTTCACCCCCGCGTGTTCCCTCCCCCCACCTGGGACACACACACACACACACACACACACACACACACACACACACATCGGCCCCAGTTCCAGGTCGGCTGCCACCAGCTTGCTGCAGGTAACACCCTGACCATCTCATGGACACTCTCTGAAGACTCTGTCCCAAGGTTTGTGGATACCCTGGGCAAGGCGAGGCCCTTGACATCACTCCTCCTGGGCCACAGGCACCTTGACCAACAGAGGTGGGAGCCAACTGATAAGTGCTCCCGTCCTGGGGCCCTGGCAGACACTTCTGAGATGCGTTTCATAGGACTCCTTGGGTCCAGCAGAAGAGGCACCGGACACCTATGGTGTGGCCAGGTCCTCCTGCTCCTGCCCTGATCCTTTTCCTTCTCCGTGGGGTCAGGTCCTACGTTGCTCTCTGTGCATGAACCTTGCCTCCGGCTCTGCTCTCAGACTCAGGCTAAGACCTTCTGGGCACTTCCACAAAAGGGAGTGGGCTTCTGCCTGGTGCCAACAGCACATCCCACCTCCTCCAACCCCCTCCCATGGGGACAAAGAAAGCCTTCAGGGGACAGCACTGGGAGGGTGAGGAGAGGGGGTGGGCAGGGGCTGGGACACCTTCTCCTTCCTGTGAGCTGAGATGGGCTAGGGGCTTGAGGGAATCCCCTGGGCCACTGAGTACCTCTATTCCCAAGAGCCCTGAGGCTTTCTGCAGCTAGTATTTGGAAGTGGGCTGGTCCTCCAAAAAATAAATAAAGCCACCCTCCCAGGAGCCCCATCCCCCATCCCCATCCCCCTCCCCCTCCCAGGAGCCCCACCCTGTAAGCAGGGCACCCCTGGGGCTGTGTCAGCCCTGAGAACAGGTCTCAGCAGGGCTCTCGGCTGTGGCCAGGGCTTGAAGTTTTGAAGCCTCACCTTCCCATGAGCAGCCTTGGGCCAGTGGCTTCTGCTGTTCACACCTTGGTGTTCTGCTCTGTGCAATGGGCGTCCTAACAACGTGGAGGGCAATGACCTCAGGGGAGCCCCGGGGAGTGGCAGGGGGTGTGAGTGTTCTGCTTCTGCATTAAGGGTGCTGCTCTCTGGGTGGGTCTGGTGGGTGACCACTGAGGATGTCTGTGGTTCCTTAATAAGAACTTTTAAATGCAAAATAAAATATTACCTGCTGCTGCTGCTGCTGTTAGTGATGTCATTCATTCCAAGCTGTAGGAGAAGCTGGAGGCACTCTTGGCTGATGCCAGGACCTCAGGGGCCTTGCCTAGGGCCCTGGTCACTCAACACCCCTGAGCAAGAGCCCAGGTCACATGCTGGGGACCGCTCCCAGTTATCTCCATTTTACAGAAAGGGACATCGAGGCCCATAGAGTCAAGGTCACCCAAACACAGCCCATGCTCCTGACAGCTGCCCTTCCCAGTCGGCCCCAGCCCTCCATCCCTTTCCTCCTGGCCCTCACCCCTGCCCTCCCCCGGCAGTGCTTTTAGCCAGGCTGGGTCCTTGCCAAGTCTGGGCTGTCACAGCGTTCCCATCTTTGATCACCAGGCAGCCCAGATGTTGGGCTGATCAAAGGCAGCTGCTGCCTGGACCCTCCCCAGAGCGCACCATTATGGATGCTCTTGGAGAGGGCAGGAGCCTGGTGGGACAGATGCAGGATGTGACAAGGAGCCTTGCTGGGCGGGTCTCCCTGGGTGGTGCCAGAGAGCTAGCTGGGCTCCGGGCCCTTCCCCGATGCTGCAGGTCTCCGAAGGACCGGGTCATGGCAGAGAAACGGGTGCTCAGCCCAGGACATGCTGCAGCTAGATCCAGGGCCCTGGCCTCACGTCAGGTCATGGAGCACCATGTCAGAAGTGAATGAGGAGGCGGGCGGCAGCCTGGATCCTGGGGATGATTCCCACTGTTGATGTGACCCCAACATCTCACAGGTGCTCCAGAGACAAATTTCGTGCTACAACTAAATTAAATTTTTTTAAAAAGCAGAGCATGCAACAACATACACAAGATAACCTAGTGAGCTTTTATTTTAAAAATACAGAAGAACAGAGGGCAGAGAAAAACAGATAATGTGGGAACGTATACAGTGGTCAATCTGTTGTTCAATTTATAAGCAGACTCTCAAATCACAACACCTAAGATGTATTCAATGTTTCCTGGTTTCCAAACACAGGTTTCTCTCAATTTTGGACAATTAACGTATGTGGTTTTTTTAATATATTTTTTTAGTTTGAGAAAAATGTAAAAGCGTGCCTACTTGGATACCCACTTTCCAACAGATGTGATGTAACCAGGTAAACACTCCTGGAGGTGATGGATGGCCAGATACAAAGCTGGCATATGCCAGGAGCCCCACACCTGCAACCTGACTGGTGGGTGGAAAACCCACCTCATCCCTCCTCCCCATGGGCAAAAGGGGGATTTATGGTGTGCTGAAGGGCTGGTCTTCCCCACCCCACCAGCCCTGGGATCATGCGGCCTCCTTGCTGGGGTACGTGCTCTCTGCCCAGCTCTTTGCATTGTTATTTGCAACAAGAGTTGTGGAAAGTGGGATTGTCCTGGGTTTGCCGGGTACAGAAATGCAGTCAAGAAGAACCAGGAACTGTGGGTGCTGGAACCTGCACACACCAGCTTCTCCCTGCAGATCATTGCTCAGAAATTTCCAGAGTCAGTGGTTGAATGTGGCCACGATTATAAAAATTATGCATTAAGGCATAAGATTGCAGCTTTGTGGTTGGGCACCTGGTGATCGCTATACAGCAGGTGTCGTGGTTCAGACATGAGGTGTCCCCCCAGAAGCTCGTGTGTCTGACAAGGCAAGAAGGTTCAGAGGTGAAATGATGGGGTTCCGAGAGCCTTAACCTAGTCAGCCTTCGAATCCAGGGGCATGGATTAGCTGGGGTCACCCTAGGCAGGGCGGGTGTGGCTGGAGGAGGCAGATCCCCGGGGTTGTCTGTGGGGGGGATAGTGTCCTTGTTGAGCAGAGCTCTCTCTGCCCCCTGACTGTCATGTCCTGAGCTGTTCTCCTCCGCCAAACTCTTCCCCGGGCACAGAGCAATGGAGTCAGCCGTCTATTGACTGAGACCTCTGAAAACCATGAGTCCCAAATAAACTTTTCCTCCTCTAAGTTGTTCCTGTAGGGTCTTTTGGTCACAGAAGAAAAAAAAAACACAACTAATACAGCAGGAATTCCCTCTCCCCACAACATACTCTGTACCATGGAAAACCATTGTTAAACATTTACCAGCTGAGACAGGACGATCGCAATTTCAAAGCCAGCCTCAGCAAGGGCAAGGCACTAAGCAGCTCAGGGAGACTCTGTCTCTAAATAAAATACAAAATAGGGCTGGGGGCATGGCTCAGTGGCTGAGTGCCCCTGAGATCAATCCCTGGTACCAAAAAATAAAAATTGGGGACAGAATTCAAAATCCATTCACTCTCCTTCATGCTTAACTTCCTTTAAAATTGTCCAATAAAAATTGAATGTCTTGAAGATGTGGGACATGAGTTGACATACTAGACAGCACAGAATGACAAGCACAATCTCATGGATACCTACAAGCTCCCCCTCCCCAGCAACGGGGTGTTGAACCCAGGGGTGCCCTACCGCGGAGCTGCACCTCCAGCCTTTTTTATATTTTATTTTGAGACAGGGTCTCGCTAAGTTGCCGAGGCTGCTCCTGCCTCAGCCTCCCAGGACACTGGCATGACAGGAGTGCACCACCACAACCAGAAGTACAGACAAGGGTCCCTACCCTGACTTTAGCCCTGAATGGGGTGTGCACACTGGCTTCCTGGAGCCCACAGCTGAGAGCTACACGTGGTAGCTGAGAATCGTGACAGTCCTTACTGAGCACTTGTGCAAACTGGGGTGCATACTTCTGCATACTTGGGCAAGTGCTTCAAGGTAATTATCCCATCTCTTCCCACCATAGATGCTTGGATATTGAAATATGCAGAAGAAAACGCACTTTATGTTTCTATTTCCCGAAACATTACACAAAACATTCCAAGCCTTTGGAATAGAAGAGCAAAGAAAAAAAAAAAAGCCCAATTCATAGATATCCTGGTTTCTCCTGTGTCACTCTCTGTCTTGAAACCATCACGTAAACAGCAATCCTGGCAGTCAGCAGTCTGTCAGCCAGCAGGCCAGGGCAATACCCCCCAAAACCAACTTTAACCCAATCAGAGGGACCCTCCCCATAAAGATCTGGTCTCCATGCCGCGACAGCTGAGTCTCCCCTCTGCCTGCCTGTGCCTTGGTCACACAGTAACCGCCCACCACCCTGATCTATCCGCATTTGCTGAGTGCTGAACAGACCAGCTCCCCTGGTTGCCATCTCTGTGCCCTCAAACGGGTGGCTTGGCTTAAAGGGCAATGCCCGTGAGCTCTCCGTGTGACCATTCCAGACAGCACTTGCTTGTCACTTGTGTGTGTGTTGGGGGTTATGACTCATGGTCAGCAGGGCTGTTTTCTCAGCATGGACAGATGCTGGAGAGGCGGCAGGGCGTCTGGAGGCGCCCCCTGAGTTGCCCACAGCCCTGCCTCCACACTCCTGAGCTGCAGCCTTCCCCTCCCTCCCTCCACCATGGCCCCTGAGAGCATGAGACCAGGGAGGGGCTGATCAATCACAGGACTTTAAAGGACTGCTGGCGTTTGGACACGGTGTCCTCCAGTGTTTCTCTTAGCTACATGGTAACACCCCTTTGTTTAGAACTCACAGCAAATACATCTTGGAGAGGACTTTGATCCCTGGCAGCTGTGTACATGTGAGTGAGGCCCAGTCCCAGGGCATAGAGGACCTGGGAAGGAGGCGGGCTGGGCTGGTCTCTCTCATGCCCTCTGGGCTTGGCACTTCACCCCAGGCCTCACTCCAGCATGCCATGCTTGGAGACCAAAGTGAAAGCAATAGCCCAAGCTCCAATGTCAGAGGGTCCTGGTTCAAGTCCCGGCTCCACCACTTTCCAGCTGCATGACCTTGGGCAAGTCACTCAACCTCTCTGGGCATCACTTTCTTCATCTGTAAAATAGACCTGATCATAGTTCTTGAAGTCAGTAGCTTGCACGGGAGTAAATGGGATCATGCACTTGAAGAGCCTGGGGTAAGGCAGGAACCTAACAAATCTTTGAATGACAAGACCTTTGGCTGTGCTTACTGGAAAGGCAGAGTAACCCTGTAACTGAAGTGTTACAGACGGCAGCCCCACGAGCTAGCCCCATGACCGCCTGTGAGTTATTCCCCTCTCTGAGTCTCAGTCTCCTCATCCACAAAAGGGAAATGATAAATCTCTCCCTAAATGAGCTGAGACAATACTTTAAACTGCTTAGAACATACCTCAGCACATGGTGCCATCTGTAGACATACCCCCTCCCTTGCTAGTGTGATCAGCAGCAGTAGCAGCTGCTGTGTGACCACAGGTATTGCCCCTACCTCTCTGAACAGCTTCTTATCAGAAAAGGGTAGTCATAAAAATAACAAAGAAGAAAAAGGGTAAGCTTTCCTGCCTGGTAGAGTTGAGGAGGTCATGAAGTGAGATCACAGGGGGCGTGGGGGGGGGGAACTACAGCCACACATTGGAGTCATCCAAGGACAGATGGTGCCACCTTTGCCTCAGTTTCCCACCTGGCACCGCAGATGCTTTCTCCCACCTAGTAATTCTGACACGTGGCCCTGAAGGCTGTGGGTGGACAAAGACCCCTTTTCCTGCTGGCCTCCTCCACTGTGTCCCCTTTTTGTGGAGTAACCTATGGCAGCCTCCTCCATAACCACAAAGACCTGCACCACCTCCTCCTTCAGGTCTTGGTGTGTAGGGGCAGGGGCCAGGGGCGGGAGGGCAGAGGGAAGCCATCCCTGCCTGGAGAACTACATTTCCCAGCATGCCTTGCAGCTAGAAGGTCATGTGGCTGAGTCCTGGCCAATGGTAAGCAGGTATACCTTGCTGGGACCCTAAAGATGCCTCTGTTGGTGTCTGATGGGCAGCAAGGGCGCCTGCTCCTCCTCCTTGCCTCCTTCCCATCTGCAATGTGGAGACATTGGCTGGAGCAGCACAGAGTGTCCTCCATCTTGAACCACCCTGTGTCTCTCCCCCCTCTTATGAGGACACCAGTCCTACTGGATCAGGACTTATGTCCTCATTTCACTTTAATTACCTCCATAAAGTCCCTAATACAGCCACACTGGGGGCCACTAGGAATGCAGTGGGGACACAGTTCAGTCCCTGCTGTCCCCTCTCAGGCAGACAGTTGGACGAGTACCTCCACAGCATGGCTGGCATGTTGGTGGCACGCTCCTGTGGCCAGAGAGAAGCCAGGGAGGCTGTGGACAGAGGCTGGCCTCCCCTGACACACACAAGCAGGGCCTGGCTGGAGGGGGAGGGAGAGGGGTTGTCTGCGTCCCCTCCCCCTCTGTATGGAATGGAACATGCCTCAAGTTCCCAGAAACTCAAATCCCGCAGCTTAACCAAGAAAAAAAAGAAATGATGCTTATGAATGCCCCCCCCCCAAAGAACAGCACATAGGAACATTGAGCGGGAAGGGAATCTGCTGAACCCCGAGGGGGCGGGATGCTGGCGCTCCTGGGGCTTGGCCGGCCATCCCCCCTTCGCTTTGCTTCTCACACTTGCTCCCAGGAGGCCAGCTCCTGCCCGGGGAGCCCCAAGAAACCACGTGGAAAAGTCATCAGGACGTCAGGACACCTGACCAAGGGCGTCTGCTCTTGAGACCCGGGGACCACCTCTGCCCAAGTGCGTCCCTGAGCATACAAATAAATGGATGCTTGAGCCAGGCTCACCACTGGGATCCAGACTGTCCCCTGAGGCTCCTGTGGTTACCAATGCCACAGTGTTCAGAGGTGGGGCTGTGGGTGTGACTGGATCACCAGGGCTAGGAGTGGGTGGGTCCCTGGGGACATGGCCTTGGGGCTGAATCTTGTCCCTGGCCCCTTTCTTTCACTCTCTGCTCTGGGCTGCCTAGGGGTAAGCAGCCTTCCTCCCCCTCGCCCTTCCTCCATGATGCTCTGCTTCTCTGCAGTCGGGAAGCAATGGAGCCAGGGCCGAATGTGGAACTGAAACCTTTGAACCCATGAGACAAAATCCACCTTTCCTCCTCTAAGTGGCTTTCCTCAGGTATCTTGTCACAGCATCAGAAAGCTGACTGACGCCATGGCTTTGGGGATAATTCCTCACACAGCCTTTGTAACTAGAACCCCGGGTGTTCTCTCTTAAGGGCTGCTAAAAAGAAAGTACCACAATCTAGGGAACTTAACAATGGAAATGTATTCTCCCACAGTTCTGGGGGCCTGAAGTCCAAAACCAAGGAGTCAGCAGAGCCATGTTCCCTCTGAAGGCTCTGGGGAGAATCTGTTCTGTGTCTTTCTCCATTTCCTCAATTGCTGGTGGTCCTTGACCCTCCTCACCAAGGGCATGAATGCATGGCTCCACTCCATGCCTCTGCTGCCACAAGGTGTCCCCCTGAGCATCTCTTATAAGAACAGCAGCCATATTGGACTAGAACCCCCTTCATCCAATACCAACCTATCTGAATTTGACTACATCTGCAAAGACCCTATTTCTCAATCAGGACAAATCCACAGACACTGTGAGTCAGGACTGCCAGGTCTCTCTGGGAGAACCCAGTTCAACCCCCTACACAAATAGTCAAGGTAGGTAGTACATTTTGTGGGTGATCAAACCAAGGCTCAGAGAGGTGGAGTGACACCAGAGAGAGATGGGGACGGGGAGAGCAGCACCCCTTCATTTTCCATGCCCTGCCCTCCCTCCTGAATCTTCTCCATCCGGCATGGCACCCAGTAGATGCCAGGGTGGCTCCGTCCTCTGGCGTCCAGGTGGGCACAACCAAAAGGAGACCCCCACATGGGGTCACAGGACAGGAAGCCCCTTGGGTTGGGTTGTTTGTTGCATGTCTCCCCTGCAGGCCCACCTCAGGCTGGTGGCATCCCTGAGGTC
The DNA here is from genome assembly GCF_045843805.1 of Urocitellus parryii. NCBI lineage: Eukaryota > Metazoa > Chordata > Mammalia > Rodentia > Sciuridae > Urocitellus > Urocitellus parryii. The sequence goes on from NC_135533.1 coordinate 142,048,290, forward strand.
CCAGCTGCCCCAGATAATGCCCTGTACATGCCCCCTCTGTGCTCGGGAGCCAGGCCCTCCCCTCCCCACCTCAGCACTAGAGATGGCCACTGCACTTCCCTGGGACCGTCCCTGGGCCCTGGGCGCTCTCAGTTTTACAGGTCACAGGGCTACACTTCCTCGGAAGGCCTCAGGAGGGACCATCCTTTGCGTCTTCCCATTTCGGGGGGCTCCCGCCATCCCTGGGGCTGTGGCCCCACCACCCCATCCCCCACTCCTCTGTGTGGGCCAATCCCAGGGCCCACCTGGGAGATCCAGGACGATCCCAACTCAGGACCCTTGGCTTCTTGACACCACAATTTTTAGGGTGTGGACAGCCTATGGGGGCCACTTCTGGGCTCCCCCATTGCAGGGCCTTGGCTTTCCCTTAGGCTGCCTGCACCTCTGGGGGCCATCTCTCCAGCCAAGTCCCTGAAGAGCCCCAGGGGCTGCTTCCCTGCCTGGGACCCTGCCCAGCACCTTCCCTGCCCCCTCCCCACTGGACCTCCCTCTGGAGCCCCCTGCACTTTAGCCGCCTTTGGCTCCTCCAACTTACAGGTTCAAATCTATGTGTGGACGCAGAAATGTTGAACACCTCTATAGCCAGGCGCTGCGTTGAGCTGGCTCCTTCTGTACAGAACGCAGGGTTCTGTCTCCCTGCAGCGGCAAAATCCAGAATAAACCTCACCACTGTGCACCTGGCCAGGTGGGAAGGAGGCTCAGCCTCAGGGAGCCTCCCTGTTCTGTGCCCTGGCTTATCCGTGGTTCTCTCCCGCCACCTGCTGGCCAATATGTAGAACTGCGGGCAATTTTCTAGCATGGGCAAAGGTGGTCTGAGCCCAGATGCCTCCTGGTCACTAAACAGCAGGGAACATGAGTTGGGGACAGTGGAAAACAAAACCTAAAGCAAGCAAAGAGGCATCGAGCTGGCGCGGTTCATGGCAGCTAGGATGCAGGCTCCAAACCCTTGCCTCCTACTCCCAGCTCCATGAGCTCAGGGAAGTCATTTCCTCTCTCTGCTGAGTGTCTTCATCTGTAATAATTGTCCCTATATCACTGGGTTGTTTTGAGGGCTTTTTTGTGACCCAACAAAATATGATTTTTTGGTTGCTGTTATGGGTACTGTACTGGACAGTACGAATATATCATCTCTAATCCTCGCCACCACCCCGAAAGTGGGTGTCCGTGGTTCTGCTTACAAATGAGGCAAGAGGTTCAGAGAAGGTGACTGACTTACCGAAGGTCCCACAGCACGAAATGTCAGCATTGGAACTTGAACCCAGAATTCCCCACTTCCTGTGTCTTCCCACATCCTTTCCAGGGCTCCCTATCCCTGAAGATCTCAGGATTAGCTAGTTCACGTCAAGGTGTTCCAGGGTTCACCTCGGCCAGCACAAGGGGAGAGGACAGGCGAGTAGATGGTGGCACTATTTATTCTTAAAGAAAAGCCAGGGGGCAGGAGGACACATCTAGGAACAGACCTTAGATGTGACCTTGACATCACAGCCGACTTCTCTTCTAACATGGTGCCCACGATGGCAAAGCGCTTGCCCCCCAGGGAATGTGTTCAGAGACAACCTTAAGGGTGTGTCTTAACTTCAGTCTCATCCACTAGATAGGACCCCACGGAGGCAGGGCCTTGTCTGTCCGATCGCCACCTCATGCTCAGTGGCTGACTGTGGCTGCACAGGACAGGTTCTCTACCGTCACCCGGAATGAATGAGCAGATTCGCTCACGTGTGAAGGTGGTGATGGTCTTAAGGGGACGTGTTCCACCAATGGCCACTCTGTGGTCTGAGGACCTGGGGCTCCAATAACTTGAGAGGAAGCTGCTGCCCGTGGCAGGATCTGTGGAGTAGGTGGAGGGCAGCGGTCAGTGGCTGCACCTCGAGGCTACAGTCAAGAAACGGACTCACCACAGGCAGCCAGGGTCACAGACGCACGGGGATTTGCAGCCTCCAGAGCCCAGGACAAGACACAACCAGCTCATCGTCTTCGAATGAGTTTGGCTTAGCTGGACGCAGCGGTGCACACCCGCAATCCCTGCAGCTTGGGAGGCTGAGGCAAGAGGATCGCAGGGTCAAAGCCAGCCTCAGCAAGTTAGCAAGGCTTTAAGCATCCTGATAAGACCCTGTTTCTCAAAATTAAAAAAAAAAAATGAAAAGGGCCGAGATGTGGTTCAGTGGTGGAGCACCGGTGGGTTCAGTCCCTGGTACCACAAGAGAGAGAGAGAGAGAGAGAGAGAGAGAGAGAGAGAGAGAAAGAGAGAGAATGAGTTGGGCCTTTCCCCAGCCCCACCCTGTGTGATGGACGGTCTGTGGTTTCTGCAGTTCCTGGTGGACATTCATGGTTTCCTGCCACGATCAGGAGGGGCCCCCCATCTCCACGGTTCAGCCCCGGCTGTGCCTATGGGGAGGTCAAGGCTCAGCTGCCTCCTGATCACACGAGTGTGGCCGAGACGGGTCACACCTGGTCTCCTGTGTGAGTTCCCTGGCCACCTGGGAAGTTGTTGACCTAAGAGAGCCCCGGCCGACACCCCTTAAAGTCATGCAGTTTGTCCTTGGGGACAAGATGACATCACAGCCAAAGACTCATCAGCCAACCAGTCAGTAAACAAGCTAAGGCGAGGTGCAGAGCCCGCCCCCAGGGCCACGCAGAGCGCTCCTGGGGTCCGTCCACATCTAGGCCAACAGACCGCCTGCGCCCCTCCTTCCCTGCATTTAAAATGTCTTCTAAAAACATCGCCAAACTCTACTTTTGAGTAGGTTTTAGATTGAAAAGGAAAGTCGTGGGAACGGTGTGGACAGTTCCGGCATGCCACCCCCGTGCAGTGTCCTTAGCTCTGTCTGGTTCTTAGTCACAGTCAACCAGCATGGACGCATCTTCGTCACTAAGGTCTGGCGTCATTCAGATTTCCTTAGCTTTTACCCTGCGTCCTTTCTCTGTCCCAGGATCCCACGTTACTCAGAGTCCCCTGGTCTCCGTGGGCTCCTCCTGGCTGGGACTAGCTCGAAGTTGTCCCTCGTTGTTTGTGACCCTGACAGCTCTGGAGAGTGCTGGTAGGTTTTACAGAGTGTCCCTCACGGTGCCGTTGGTGTTCTCATGGGTGGACCTGATGATGGTCTTGGGCAAGATGTCACAGAGGCTCAGATGCCATTGATGTGATGTCAAACCAGGGCCACATGCGGTCACTGTGCCTGGTCACGGTTGACATTGACCTTGACCACTTGGTCTGAAAGGTGGGAGCAGACCCGTCCTGGGGAACCCAGAGGGAGGCAGCCTGCCCAGCCCGTGACTCGGACCCCCTTCCTAGGAGAACTGAAGACTGTGACGAGTGCGGTTCTCAGTCACTAAACCTGCAACTCCCGGGGTCACCCACAGGGTGCCAGGACCAGGTTAGGACAGTGGGGACAGGAGGAGAAGGCGTGGGTGACCGAACTGGCCAGCGCAGTAGACAGGCTGAGGACGTGGGAGGGGTCTCGGGACAGTCCCAGGTTTCTGGGGGATGTTGATCCTGTTCATTTTGCCTGAGACCCACCAACCTATGCAGGACGCCAAGAGTCCAGGCCCGGGAGCATCTCTCCCCCATGGGCCTTTCCCTGGTGGGATGTAGTTCCCTTGGGGACCAGCCCCGACTTCTCACAGCCTGGAGGTCACCCCGCCATTGCAGGAGCTGGCAGACCTCCCTGGTTGACTCAGTCCCCAAGCACAGTCCTGGTGGGGTCCAGGGACCCCCGGATTGTACTTGCAGGGACGGAACAGGAGTCAGGAGACCAGGAGGGCTAATAATAACTGTTGAGAGCCACAGCCAAAGGGGCCCCAGCAAACTTCCAGCTGCCAGCAAACTTCCAGCTGCCGGCTGATGATTGGCTCACAGCGGCCCCAGAAACTTCTAGCTGATTGGTTCCTCCACAGAGCTGCTCATTGGGCTGTTTCCCTGCCCTTTAAGACCATGGAGCTGCTCATTGGGGGACTTCTTTGGCTCCACCCACGCAACCCAGCCAATCGGCCTCAAGAGCAGGAGGATTGTGGGAGGTGGTGAGGTTTCTGTGGGTGAGAGGCTTGTGGAAGCCGGTGGTGGCAGTTGGACTCTGAGGGTTTTTCCTGAGGAGCTGTTTTGTTTGGCGTTTGTAGTTCTAAAAATAAAGTTAGTTTCTTTTGACAAGTGGCTCCTGAATTGTGCCCAGCCAGACTGCGGCATTTGGTGGCTCGCACGGGGAGCGACTGAGGGTAAGTAAACTGCTCGCCCCTGAGGGCAGGGCGAGAGGATGGGTAGCCATTCTAAGTTTCCTCTTTTGTTTTGCTTCATTTTTGTTTTAACTTGCCTGTCCCTGGAGATGAGTGAGAGGGAAGAAAAACCGCCCACATCTGAGGAAAAACTATTTGCGTCTGAGGAACAGATAGGGAGAAAGGACGGATGCACATGTCAGGAGGATAGAAAGGCTATAATGAATTATTGTTGTTCCATTTTTATTGCATTCTGTCTCGGTTTTGTTTGGCGTCATCTTGTTGGGTTTTATTATAGTAGAAATACGGGTACAGAAATTAGTAAAAAACAAACTGAAAGACTGTTAAGTAAATTATTAGAGGAAGGAGGCTTCCCAGTAAAATCAAGAGCAGTCAGGGCATACGTTGATACAATACAAAAATGTAGCCCATGGCTTTTTAAGGAGGAGTTGTTAGATATATCACAATGGAACCATCATGGTGAAGATTTAAAAAGAATAGAGAAGAACAACCCAGGGACTCTGCCAGTTGGCACATTGCCATTGTGGACGTTCGTATCTAGTTTGCTTAGTCCAAATCCTTCAGTTCAGAAAAAGGTAGAAGAAGGAGAAGACATATTGATTCAAGTAAAAGAGAAGGTCTCTCAAGTTAGTCAGAAAGAGGAAAAGATTCAAGTACAAGAGAAGGTCTTTTGAGCTAGTGAGACAGAGGAAGGAAGTTTAGAGCAGAAAAAGCCATCAGGGGAAAAGTTACAACAGGAGACTGCTAATAACACCTTTCTATCAGAGAGCGAAAGTCTCCAACCAACAGCACCACCTCTACAGGAGACTGCTACTAACAGCATTCTATCACCAGAGGGCATAAGTGTCCAATCAACAGCACCACCTCCATATGCTCGGAGACTCCCAACCCCCGCAGTTGATAGTTGGGATCCTGAGACAGGATCTCAAATATGCCCTGTATTTGAGGTAGGAGGGCAGCGAATTTACCAGGGTTTAAATTTCAAAACAGTGAAGGAGCTAAAAGAGGCTGTAACAACCTATGGTCCTCAAGCACCCTTCACTGTAAGCTTGGTCGAATCCATTACCAACTTGAACATGACTCCAGCAGATTGGGCTAATATGTGTAAAGCTGTGTTAAATGGAGGTCAATACCTGTTATGGAAGGTTGCCAATGAGGAATTTTGCAAGGAGATGGCTAGGCAAAATGCAGCAGCTGGTTATCCTCAGAGAAATCTAGATATGTTGTTAGGAAAGGGACCTTCTGAGGATCAGCAGCAAGAAATTGCATATGATCCTGGCGTATACTTACAAATTGTTGTAGAGGCGATTAGGGCATGGAAGACTTTACAAGGACATGGAGGTTTACAAGATCAATTATCTAAGGTAATAGAAGGAGCTAATGAACCTTACGCTGAATATGTAGATAGGCTTATTCAAACAGCTACCAGAATTTTTGGGAATACAGAACAAGCAATGCCATTAATAAAACAACTGGCTTATGACCAAGCGAATCTTTGGTGCAGAGATATCATTAGACCACGGAAACAGGAAGATTTAAACCCATATATTAAATTATGTAGAGACATTAATGAATAAGAGCAAGTCATGGCAGCTGCAGTAAAACAGGCTTTAGATGCCAGAGACATTAATGAACAAGGGCAAATTGTGGCAGCTGCAGTAAAACAGGCTTTATATGCCAGGCCAAGAACATGCTACAATTGTCAACAAACAGAACATTTTAAAAGGAATTGCCCCATAGGAGGAGGGTTTAACAAAACCAGGTATCAAAGAAGTAGAATACCGGGTATTTGCCCACGATGCCATAGAGGGAGACATTGGACTAATGAATGCCGTTCTCAAACCACCATAGAGGGTACTCCATTACATTGGGCTAATGAATGCCATTCTCAAACCCATAGAGGGTACTCCATTATCAAAAAACGAACAAGGACCAAGTGTTTATCCACGATATCGTGGAGAAAGGAATCGGGCTCCGTTGCCAAAAAATGGACAGGGGTCCCCAATGCTCCGGAGCCCCAAACCACAAATATACGGAGCACTGGAGGAACCCAGCAACCCCAATAGGGTAGTGACCAGGACACATTGTCCATCAGATCCCTCATCAGACAAACCAGAGGGAGCGCAGGGATGGATATCTGCGCCTCCGCCAGATCAGTACTAACTCCAGAGATGGGAGTTCAAATCATTCCCACAGGGGTAAAAGGACCTCTTCCCAAAGGAACAGTAGGTTTATTATTGGGACACAGCTCTTCTACTCTAAAAGGACTTTTGATAAGTCCTGGGATAATTGATCCCGATTATGAAGGTGAAATAAAAATTATAGCCAGTTCTCCAAAGGGTATATCAGTAATTTCACCAGGAGATAGAATAGCACAGTTACTAATAATACCAAGCCTACATGATAAATTTTCCAGTCATGCTGTAGAAAGAGGTTCCAAGGGATTAGGCTCCACAGGTGTAGATTGGGCTATGCTTTCGTTAAATTTAGATTCTCGCCCCATGCTAAAACTAAATATTCAAGGACATGAATTTAATGGGCTACTGGATACAGGTGCAGACCTTAGCATCATCTCTCATCAAGAATGGCCAAAACATTGGCCATTACAACAAGCCACTCAAACGCTTCGAGGCCTAGGAGTGGCAACTAATCCCGATAGAAGTGCAATGGTATTAGATTGGAAGGATCCTGAAGGATGTGAAGGATCTATACAGCCATATGTATTGGATCATCTTCCCGTAAATTTATGGGGACGAGATGGCCTAGATCAATTAGATTTGACATTAACAAATAACATCAATCAAAATTCACCCACTATTATGGCTAGACAAGGTTTTAGGAAAGGAAAAAGATTAGAAAAACAAGAACAAGGTATAGCAGCACCAATACAAATAGATCAAGGAACAGACAGACGTGGGTTGGATTTTCACAAAGGGCCACTGAGACAATAAAAATTACATGGAAATCAGAAAGACCAGTATGGGTTCCTCAGTGGCCCCTGACTAAAGAAAAGATACAAGTAGCCCATGATCTGGTCAAACAACAATTAGCAGAAGGATATATACAACCTTCTGTATCTCCCCATAATACTCCCATTTTTGTCATAAAAAAAGAAATCTGGTAAATGGAGATTATTGCAAGATTTAAGAGCCATTAATAATGAAATGGTCATTATGGGACCTGTTCAATCAGGGATTCCTCAATTGTCTGCTTTGCCAAAAACCTGGTATGTTTTAGTTATAGATATTAAAGATTGTTTGTTTTCATTCCAATTCATCACATTTTGCATTTACTATCCCTGCACTGAATCAGGAAGGTCCTGATCAGAGATATGAATGGAAAATACTCCCTCAAGGGATGGCTAACAGCCCAACTATGTGTCAAATTTATGTTAACAAAGTAATCCAGCCACTTAGAAATCAAAATCCTAAACTACAAATATCTCACTATATGGATGATGTATTATTAGCACACAAAGCTAAAAATACATTGCTAGAATGTTATGCCACACTTACAAACTTATTAAAAAATTATAATCTAGAGATAGCAATAGATAAAGTACAATTAAATTTTCCAATTAATTATTTAGGAGTTCTATTATCCTCAACCATGGTCCATCCACCAAAAATTCAAATACGAGTAGATCAACTCAAATCACTTAATGACTTTCAAAAGTTATTAGGAGACATAAATTGGATAAGGCCTTATCTAGGTATTCCAACAGGAGAATTGGGACCTTTATTTGATATCCTAAAAGGTCCATCAGATCCAAATTCACCCCGAATGTTAACGCCTGAAGCAAGAAAGGCATTAAAAATCATTGAAACATATATCAATTATATCCAAATGCATATTTTCCATATAAGTTTGCCTTTATTATTTATTGTACTACCAACAAAAAATATTCCTACAGGAGTATTTTGGCAAGAAGGTCCATTATTATGGATACATTTATCTTATTCTCCTAACACTATTCTTACTAGGTATCCTGAGGCTGTAGGACAATTAATACTCAAAGGAATAAAAACAGCAAAGGGAGTGTTTAGAATTTCTCCCAATAAAATTATTCCTCCATATACTATGAATCAAATTGATGAGTTAGCTAATAAGTTAAATTCCTGGACAATAACCATGTGCAAATCTAATGTTTCATTTGATAACCACTTACCATCTAATCCTTTATTGTCTTTTTGGTCATTGCATCCTGTAATTTTTCCAAAAATGACAAGAAAACACCTATCATGAATGCTCCAAATATTTTCACTGATGGGTGAAATAATGGTACAGCAGCAATAGTTACACCTGATCAAACTTTTACATTTTTAGTACCCAAACAATCAGCTCAAAAGGTAGAGCTTAATGCAGTATTAGAAGCTTTTGTGATGTTTAAAGATTCTGTATTTAATTTATTTTCTGATAGTCAGTATATAGTTAATGCTATAGTATCCCTTGAAGATGCTGGTAGGATTTCCCTTTCCTCTACTGTTTTCTCTTTGCTTTCCACTATACAAAGTCTAATCTGGGACAGAAAAGATCCATTCTTTATAGGACATATCAGGGCACATACAGGATTGCCTGGCGCCCTTAGTTTGGGCAATGATTTAGCAGATAAAACTACACATGACATACATATTTTCTCTACACTAGAAGAAGCTTTAAATTTTCATAAAATGTTCCATGTCAATACTAATACTTTACAAAAGCATTTTAAAATAACTAAGGAACAAGCCAGACATATAATAAAACAATGTCAAAATTGTGTGACCTTTTTACCACAAGTTAATCTTGGAGTCAATCTTAGAGGATTGATACCTAACCATATTTGGTAGATGGATGTCACACAATTTCCAGAATTTGGAAAATTAAAATATTTGCATGTTACAGTTGATACTTCTTCTGGATTTTTGATGGGCTCCCTTCATGCGGGAGAAAAAACTAAAGATGTTATAGCTCATTGCTTACACTATTTTGCCACTGTGGGCATTCCAAAACAGTTTAAAACAGATAATGCCCCTGGTTATACTTCTACCTCTTAAACAATTTTGCTCATCATTTGGCATTACTCATATAACAGGAATCCCATTCAATCCACAGGGACAAGGCATAGTTGAAAGAGCTCATCAAACTATTAAAATGTATTTATTAAAGCAAAAAGACGGAATTGGGAAGGGGTATATATTCCCCAAAGATAACCTTAAAATAACCCTTTTTACTCTAAACTTTTTAAATTTGGATTCATCAGGACTTAGTGCTGCAGAAAGACACATGTGTCCAAAAAAATGTACATAAGCCCAAGGTACTTTGGAAAGATATTCTAACAGGACAATGGAAAGGTCCTGACCCAGTAATTGTCTGGAGTCGGGGGCCTGTTTTTGTGTTTCCACAGGGAGAACAGCAGCCAATTTGGATTCCAGAGAGATTCACTGAAGCGATTTCTACAGACCAAAAAGAAGATGATTTGGCTCAAATCCATAAGAGCTGATATCCAAAACTCCAATTTGGCTATCCTTACATCTGCAACAGAACCAGGATGCTTTTTTCAATATCTGTTTTATTATTGCCCTTTCCCATATCATGAAGTTCTATTTTGTTTTTTGAGCTCATACAGACCTAGGTTAATGTTTTGATGATCAGTTCTATTTTTTTTTTTACTATAGAGTTTTTAAACATTGCAATGGAGATTTCACCTGTAAAAAGTTACAAGGCCTTTACTATTATGTTATGTGTTCTATGTATTATATTATGTGTGCACACTTGTGTTTTATGTTATATGTTTGAATGTTTGTATGTCCATATATCATATATGATGAGTGCTCATGAAAAAATGGATCCAAATATTTTTTTTATTCACATGATTTAAATGGTTTAATTTAAAATGGGTAAACAGCTGTTGAAGATTATTTTAGTATGTGTACAAATAAGCAGGTTAACACATCTGTTTGTTTACTTTCACCTTTCCTTTTCATTATATTTAATAATTCTCTTCAAGATAATGTAAATTGTTAAGAAAATTGTCTTCTTTTAGTGCCTTCTGGAATGTTACACAATTTTTTTTTTTAGCCATTATTGCCACAATTCCTATCTTCATCCCAGTGCCAGTGAGGACAATGTAAATTGTTAAGAAAATTGTTTTCTTTTAGTGCCTTCTGGAATGTTACATAATTTTTTTTCTTTAGCCATTATTGCCAAAATTCCTATCTTCATCCTAGTGCCAGTGAAGACAAAGATAAAACTAATCTACAGCTTCTGCAATAGCCATCACTGAACTGCTTGCAGAACTTGCCTAAACTGTGTGTCACTTATATGCATTGTGAACTCACTTGTATGCATTGTGAACTATCTGTTGGTGCAGCGACTTGTGGTAGTGTTGGGGTATTTTTGCTGATGATGTCATCGGTGGTACAATTTTCCCAAAAGGAGCAGTCAATTGGCTTGGTATATCTTCCTCCCTTCTGCTTGTCATGATCGTTCAGCTAAAATTTGGGCGCCAACAGAGGTGAGGCAAAGAACCTCACCCCCCCCTCCGCTGGTACCTCTCCACAGGTGTGGCTGTTTACTGGACCGGTAGTCAATGACGGGTAAGATCCAATTACAATGGTACCAACCTAAGACAGGAGGCTGATGCCCTGAGGTCAGCTCATCTGAAGACAGGTAAGGACCATATGTACTATTGGACAACCTAAGGCAGGCATGGTCCCCAAGCCACATGCTTGTTATTTAAACAGAGAGGGGGAGATGTTGAGAGCCACAGCCAAAGGGGCCCCAGCAAACTTCCAGCTGCCAGCAAACTTCCAGCTGCCACCTGATGATTGGCTCACAGCGGCCCCAGCAACATCTAGCTGATTGGCTCCTCTGTGGTGATGTTCATTGGGCTGTTTCCCTGCCCTTCAGACTGCCAGCTGATGATTGGCTCACAGCGGCCCTAGCAACATCTAGCTGATTGGCTCCTCCACGGAGCTGCTCATTGGGCTGTTTCCCTGCCCTTTCAGACCATGGAGCTGCTCATTGGGGGACTTCTTTGGCTCCGCCCACGCAACCCAGCCAATCGGCCTCAAGAGCAGGAGGATTGTGGGAGGTGGTGGAGGTTTTGTGGGTGAGAGGCTTGTGGAAGCCGGTGGTGGCAGTTGGGCTCTGAGGGTTTTTTCCTGAGGAGCTGTTTTGTTTGGCGTTTGTAGTTCTAAAAATAAAGTTAGTTTCTTTTGACAAGTGGATCCTGAATTGTGCCCAGCCAGACTGCGACAAATAACGTCCAATAACACGCGCGCTTATGAAGGGCCAGGAACACGGAGCCTCTGAATGGCCCTCTCCTCCCCACATGTGGTGGCCACATTTCCCGGGCAGGCCTGGGGACCTGGAGATCCGTAAAGAGCATTCCATTTTCTTTTAATACCTTTCAAACACCTTTTGATTTGCGAATGTCTTTGGGAAGGCTATATTTAGTCGTAGGTTTTAATAAAGGCCATTCATGATAATATAAAAAAACTTAGGAAGCCAGCCAGGGCAGGTGTGCAGCCCCCATCTGACCTCTCATCCAAGGCTTATGCCTCGGAGCCACCCCCAAAAGGCATCCTGACAGGGCCACTGGCACAGAACCCCCCCACCCCCGACCATGGTCATTTAATTAAAGACATCAATACATAGAAATAGCTGTTGAATAAATGAACGACCTCAAAACAAGGACCCCCAACGTCATTTCCAGCGTGGAGGGTATGTTTTTAAATTTTTTAAAAAATTTTAATTGACTCATGATAATTGTGCTTTTTGATGGGGTCACCATCAGATAACTGGCCTAGGTACCACCTCAGACATTTATCATTTCTTGGTGTTGGGAACATGTAAAATCCTCTCTCTCTCTGGCTGTTTTGTTGTCTAGCATGGGTTGTGGAGGTGCGTTGCTATGCGTGTGAGTTTTAACTGAACAGACATCCATGGAGGTCAGAGGCAAGGTGAGGTCTGGCCTTCCCCAACCCTAATCCCCAGACTGATGATGTCACCTTATTTGGAAAAACGGCTTTACAGATGTAATTGAGGGTTTATTTTATTTTATTTTTTTTGGTACCAGGGATTGAACTCAGGGTCACTTGACCACTGAGCCCCATCCCCAGCCCTAATCTATATTTTATTTATAGACAGGGTCTCACTGAGTTGCTCAGGGCCTCGCTTTGGTTGAGGCTGACTTTGTTCTCAAAATCCTCCTGCCTCAGCCTCCCAACCACTGGGATGACAGGCATGAGCCACTGCATCCAGACTAACTGAGGGTCTTGAGATGAGATGGTCCTGGATTTAAAGCATCCTCAGCCCAGTGGCAGGTGTGTATCAGAGGTGAGGAGGGACATAGGATGGGCTCAGACATCAGAGAGGAGGTGCCATAAGAAGACAGACACGGGGCCTGGAGCCATGCAGTCACAAGCCAAGGAGCCCTGGGGTCCCAGAGGCTGGAAGAGGCGATGGAGGGCCCTCCCCTAGAGCCTTCAGACAGCATGGGTGTGCCCACAGCTTCATTTTGGGATTCCTGGCCTCCAGAACTGCCAGAGAACAATTTCTGTTATTTTAAGCTGCCTGGTTTCAGGTAATTTGTTACAGAGGCTCCAGGGAACCAGTGGGCCCCACAGTCCTTTCACTTAAAGACACAGAGACGGTGTGGCTGCCACATGGCTGTGCGTGCTGTCTTTGGGGGCTTGGAGTGAAAAAAAAAATAACAAAAGGTTTCTTAGTTATGAAGGGTGTGTCCCTCCAGCCACACACCTGCTTCCTGGTCCCCTCCCAAATTCACAGGGCAGAGTCCCTCCTTCTAGAACACCTGGTGGTGACTCCATTTGGAGACTGGATGGTCAGTTAAAATGTGCTCATTAGGACTGCGCTAGCCACCATGGTGACGTGGCCACCATCCTGATGGGCTTCTGTGAGCACAAGACGAGGCTGAGATGGGGCGATGCACCCACCACCTGGGCCACACCAAAGGTCACCCAGAAAGGAGGGGAGGGGAGGGGCAGATGCGCCCTCATGGGTCGAAGGAGGAACCGTCCTCCCAACCTCGACCCACAGAGGACTGTTCCTAAGTTCATGGGGGCCCTAGCTCACAGGAACAGGGGGAACAGGGGTACTGCACCCCGTGGTCCTCTGTCCACCTGAGTGACAGCACTTGTCACACACTAGTTAGCACTTGGCTTCAAGGCCATCCTGGGTGCTGCTCACTCTCCACTGGTCAGTCTCCCGAGAACTGACCTGCTCCTCTACCCTGCTCTGCACCCACGAGCTACCTGTGTGCGCCTGGTGCTCCGACCATGTCTCTGGTCTCTGGCTGGCTCAGCCTATGGGAGTCCCCAACAGGTAACAGGAAGTAGGAGGGAAACAGGATGGGGCAGGGGACTCCCATACCCTTCTGGGACTCCCATACCTCTTCTTCTATCTTTGCACGACTGACTTCTTGTGTCTCTCATAGGGACACTTGTCAGTAGATCAACGTTCACTCCGATGATACAGGACCCTCTCATTTTGAGATCCTTCATCACATGGGCAAAGACTCTTCTTCCAAACAAGGTGACAGTCACAAGTGCCAGGGGCCAGGATGAGGCGGTATCTTTGGAAGGGACACCTTCTCCTGGTGCCTGCTGCAGCATTTTGCAAACACAGATCTGCTCGGGCCCCTTGGGCATCTTAAGGTGGGAAAACCACATGGTCTCATCTGTACCCTGGAATGAGCTAAGTATGTTCCTGGTAGGGACGTCTGTGTGCTTGTGCTAGGGCAAACACATGAGCTCCGTGCATCTGGGACTCAGGGAGGAGGAGATGGGTTCAAGGACACTACATCTGTGCTGGTCTTGGAGAATGGGGACAGGGGTTGCTTCAGAAAGATACACAAATGGCCCAAAGTTCACAAATAGATGCTCAAGAACAGGAGCCAACAGGGACCTGCAAACCCAAACCACAGTGAGATGTGGCTTTACCCCCACTAAGGTGGCCAGAATGGGTGGAGACCTAGTAAGAAGCCAGAAGATATGGGGAAACAGGAACCTTCAAATGCCACTGATAGGGCAGTCACACGGTGCAGCTGCTATGTGGCTTGGCGATGCCCCTCCCAGGAATACACCCCTGAGAAACAAAAACACACTTGTACACAAACACTTGAAAGCTCATGGCAGGGTTATCCACAATAGCCACAGGTGGAAACAGCCCAGATGTCCACCAGTGGAGGACTGGGTGATGAAATGCTCTTTATCCGCCCATGAGATATTATCCAGCAGGCATCAGAGGGAAGCACCAACTCACCTTGCTCAGGATGAACCTCGAAAGCAGGATGCTAAATGAAGGAAGCCTGTCACAAACCTCTTCGGGGGTTGCGCAGGATCTGCTCTACTTGGAGTGCTCAGCAGGGGATGTGGTTTTGTGTCCAGTGTTGCCCGATTCCATTTGCATGAAATGTCCAGAGGGGGCAACTCTGGGGAGACCGAAAGTGGATCCGTGGTTGCCAGGGCCTGGAGGGAGGAGGAATTGGCCCGTGACAACTAAGGGTGCAGGTTTCCTCTGGGGAGAGGGGATACAGACATTTTAATATTGACAGTGATGGTGGTGGCTGCAAAACTTGGCAAATATACTAAAGACCATTGAGTTGTACATGTTAAGTGGGTGAATTGTAGGAAGTGGATTGTACCTCGATAAAGCTGTCAACGACAATCAGAACCAAATCTCCGATTTTCTGTGAGGTAGCTTCACCCCTCAGGTCCCCCGTGTCCTGCCTGCAAAATGGCACTGTTCCCAAAATGCACATTCTACCATCGAGCTGCAGTGCTTAGTAAGGCTGTTTCTCCACCTCCCAAAGGGAGGCAGGGATCCTTAGTCTAGCCCTCATTCTCAGGGCTGTCTTAGAAATCCATGATAAAGTACAATAAGAAAGGGACACAAAACCACATCCCCTGCTTAGCGCTCCAAGTAGAGCAGATCCCCTGCAACCCCTAGCAGAGGTTGGAATCCGGCGCCCCCTGCCGACAGGATCATGGCATTGCGCTCTCCCGGAACCGCTTCAGAACCGGCACCTGGGCAGAATGCAAGCACTCAGGCCCGCCTCTTAGGGGTGTGACCTCCTCAGGGAGGTCAGGCTTTGGCCACGCCCACTTCCAAGTGGGCGGGCCAAGAGCAGGGCCAAGTGACTTTGTTCTGATTTGTTGAAGATGGGGGTACCCACAGGACAGCTTGAAAGTTGTCATGGGCAGTCACTGTCCAGAGGTGCTGGAATCAGAACAGAGGGACCTGGTACCTTGTCGCGACTGATCATGAAGAACCTCCTGAATGGGGTGAGGAGAGAGCCTGGTGTTAGGAATCTGAAAATGGGACCCTTTAAGCCCTTTATCGCCCCCTAGCACAGAACCCAGCTGATGGTAGGCTCCTAGCTGGTGGATGTTTGTAGTGATGTTTCTGGCTGCGGTGTATCCAAGTGGGTCCTCCTTCCTGTTTCCTTGTCATTTTTCTTGGATAGAGAGCACCCACACCACTGGTGTGGCCAGGAAAGCATGCCCCAAATACCAAGCCAGCCTTTTGGATGGTGTGAGACTGTCTTCTGAACTCATGCCTCCATCCTTGGGTGTCTCTTTCCCTAGACAGAGAATGTTAGGAGCCGTTTTGTTTTTATTGTGTGTTTTTTTTTTTTTTTTTAGTTTTGTTTTTTTCTCTTTGTCATGTGGGAGGCGTTTATGCCACACAATTTAAAAAAATCAAAGCTGGACCGTGGTATGTAAAATGAGAAGCAAAGTCTTTCTGAGAGTACCCATCTTCAAGTGGTTTGTTTTTAGAAGGATTCCCCAGAGGCTTCTCTACATAGCCAGGTACTTTGCTCACCCCTATAGTTGATCACAGGGACCATCTGCTGATTCCCTCTACTATGAAAAATGAGGACTTTACATAATCGATTCTTCTACATATTCTTGTTTTTAACTATCCTGCTCTTTACCTGAAGTGGTATACTTTTAAGATATGTTTTACTGATCCATCTATCAGCTTTTTGTTGGTACCAGGGATTGAATTCATGGGCACTCGACCACTGAACCCATCCCCAGCCCTATTTTGTATTTCATTTAGAGACAGGGTCCCACTGAGTTGCTTAGCGCCTCACTAAATTGCTGAGGCTAGCTTTGAACTCTGGATCCTCCTGCCTCAGCCTTCCATGCCGCTGGGATTACAGGTGTGTGCCGGCTCCCAGCCATCCATCAGCTCTAAACAGTGTCTCCTGATGCTTCACTTAGTTGGATGAGAGTTTCAGCATGGCCACCCTTCTTTTCCCTCCTAGTTTCATTTTGCACCTCAGTGTGGCTTCCTCTCCCATTGTTCATCTTTTTATTCTAATTTGTTACATGTGACAGCAGAATGCATTACAATTCATATGATACATATACAGCCCTATTTTTTACATCTCTGGTTCTATACAAAGTATATTCACATCACTGGTGTCTTCGTACCTGTATTTTATAAAATGATGTCCATCACATTCCACCATTATTTCTAACCCCATGCCCCCTCTCTCCCCCCCACCCCTTTGCCCTATCTAGAGTTCATCTAATCCTCCCATGATCCTACTCCACTATGAATCAGCTGCCTTATATCAGAGAAAACATTCCGCATTTTTTTTTTTTGAGTATTGGCTAACTTCACTTAGCATGATATTCTCCAACTCCATCCATATTCCTGTAAATGCCACGATTTTATTCTCTTTTATTGCTGGGTAATATTCCATTGTGTATATGTAACACATTTTCTTTATCAGTTCATCTATTGAAAGGCATCTAGGTTGGATCCACAGTTTAGCTATTGTGAATTGTGCTGCTATAAACATTGATGTGGCTGTGTCCCTGTAGTATGCTGTTTTTAAGTCCTTTGGGTATAGACCAAGGAGTGGGATAGCTGGGTCAAATAGTGGTTCCATTCCAAGTTTTCCAAGGAGTATCGACACTGCTTTCCATATTGGCTGCATCAATTTGCAGTTCCACCAGCAATGTATGAGTGTGCCTTTCCCCCGACATCCTTGCCAACATTATTGTTGTTTGTATTCTTAATAGCAGCCATTGTGACTGGAGTGAAATGAAGTCTTAGAGTAGTTTTGATTTGCATTTCTCTAATTGCTAGAGATGTTTTCATCGTTCATCTTGCCTGATGTATGAAAGAATTAACAACAAGCATTAACAATAGTAGTGAGCCCTTGGAGAGTTTACTGTGTGCTAGGCGCTGTTCAGATGTGTTAGGTGAAGTAATTCATTTACTCCTCACACAACCCTGCAAGTCGGCTTCTATACCCATTTTAAAAGTGAAGAAACCAGGGCACATCAAGGTAAAGTTACTGGCCTGAAGTCACTCACGTGAGATAACTTATACAACAGTGACAGAATTGAGGCGTCTGTCTGGAATGAGCAGTTCTGACCACTGAACCTCCCGTCTCGCGTAGCATGATTGCGTGCCCTTGTCTTAATTATCTTCCAACAGATAAACATTGGGTCCTGAGTACTTCTGGGGTTGCTGACAGTGTAGACCGAAGTGGACAAGACTTGTTCCCTGCTTTCATGGAGTTTGCAGGGGAAACAGATCAAGATGCAGGGATTGAAGTGTGAGCCGGTGCTGCGGGAGCACAGGGGGCTTTGGTTACTGACCCACAGGGTCAGTGGGGCTGCCATCCTTCCGGAGGCTGCAGGGTCTCAGAGAGGCTTCCTGTGGGAGGCGGCAGAGGAGCACCCTGAGAGTGAAGGGGCGCTCCGCGGTCGCTGTAGCAGCAGAATGATGGGTCAGACTTCAGCGAGGTGTCCCCTGCAGTGGGGGCGTGAGTTCACTTTTGTAATCTGAGCTGACAGAGCCCTCGATTCTGTAGACCTTGGGCAGGTCATTTATCCTCTGAGGATCCCATTTTCTCTTCTCTAAAATGTGCATAAAAGTCCCCAACTTGCTGATTGTGAGATTTGGATGAGCTCGGAGTTATTATCCAGCTCCTCTGGAGATTTCTTCCTGCTGGGCAGCCTACGCCTATGGCCTCCTCTTATTTCAAGTTTGTTTGGTTGTTTGTGGCTGCCCTGGTGCCCCTTGGTCCCGCTACCAGCCACAGGAATCTCCTCTGCTGGGAAAAGTCGCTGAGCTGTGAGGGTGGTCCTAGGGCCATGGGGATTGTGGGACCAAGTTCTGTCACATTTCCATGGCTGCCATAACAGGTGGCCACACTTCCTGAGGTGAGACAGTGTGTATTGATTCCCACAGTTTTGGAGGTCAGAGATCTTAAGGTGTCAGCAGGGCTGCCATCCTTCTGGAGGCTGCAGGGGAGAATCTGTTCCTTCACTTTTTCTGCTTCTGGAGGCTGCCTGCCCTGAGTGGCTCCAGACCACAGCCTTCAACTTCAGTCTGCAGAGTGCTGCGGAGCATCTTCCAGTTTCTCTCCCTCAGTATTTCATTACATCTCCTTCTCTGACTCTGATCTTCCTGATTACTTTGGACCTGGGTAATGCAGAATCCTCTCCTCATCTCAGGGTTCCTAATCGAATCACATGGAAAATCCCAAGTGCCATGTCTGGTGTGTAACCAGCGTCTGGGGGGCTAGGGTGCGGGCATCCTTGGGGAGTCTGTAAACAACAGAGCATGCGTACTCCATCTGGCGCTCCTTCCGCCCAGCCTTTTGAAATGGCTACTGGGCAGCGGCATGATGATGATCCTGTCCTTGGTCCTAACCTTGTAGCAGCCACACAGAGCACCGAGACATCTTGTGGCCCTCGTGAGTCTTATTTCTTCACCAGTGAAGTGAGGAGGGCTTGCCTGAGGGCATGGCTCCAGTGTAAGAGCCTGGACTGTTCGGAGTTGTCAGGACTCAAAAAAAATTTCCTCATCCCCCAGAAGAGCCGTCCAATGGTGAGCCCTGCTGGCTCACATGATCCTTACCCACCAATCAGACTAGCCCTGTGGCTCACATGATCCTTACCCACCAATCAGAGAACACCCCATGCCAGCTGTCAAACCCTTCACCCGTTAAACTGTCATAACTGTCAAACCACCCCCGGCTCTATAAATATGCAGAGCTATTCCTCAATAAATGGGCATTTTCTCCAACAACGACCCTTGTTCGTTCTTTCAGGAACCTGGCCTGACTGGCACAGCATACTGCCACCTCCTCGTCTCTGGTCGCCCCTAGATTCCTGGAGCCCCGGGTTTCTAGCCATTTGTCCCTTTGCTGAAGGACTCGCCAGCTCCTCCCACCTTCTGATTTATATGAAGGAGGAGCGGCTCAGGAAGCTCTTCACCACCTTCTCTTCACTGCCTTTGGCCCGCTGACCGACTGGAGCCTCAAGTTTACCAAAGATGGCAAGTTCCGCAAGTTTGGCTTCATCGGCTTCAAGTCCTAGGAGGAGGTGGCCTGTGGGGTCACCAGGTGCTGATGGTTCATCTTTGGTGACATGAGTTGGAGTCACAGCCTTTTGACCTTCATCATAGACTTAAGGGACTGCTGTGGAAGTCCACACAGCCAGGATGTGACCAAATGGCAGGCTTTGGGGAGGGTGGTGGGTGACCAGGGCGTCCTTACCTGTCTAGGAGTTGTCACTCCGGGCTCCCAGCACGACCGGCCCTCACCAGGGTCACCTCTGAGAGTGCGTTGGAGGCTTTGGTCTGGAGAGGTCTGGCTCAGGCTTCATCCTCAGCACATTCCTGGCCCCGGGGCCACCCCATCTCCTGTTACCTGGGAGGTTCTCCCAGACCAGCGGAGCTTGCCTCATGGTCACCAGTGATCCCAGGAGCACGGTGTCCCCTGCACCCGCCCTTGCTGATCACTGGCCTACATCATCTCACACCGTCCTCAGAGCCACCATTTGGCATGGATGGTCCTGAGTCCCCAGTCTCTGTCCCTGAGGGCCTGGGTCACCTGGGGCAAGTTGCTTCACATCTCTGTGCTCCAGTTTTCTGGTCTTGAATTGGGGAGAGCTGTGGCTTCACTGCCCACTGTTCGGAGGCTCAGCGTGTCCACGGCAGCTGGTGGCTAGTGACCGGCTGCAGTATGGGGTGGCAGGTCTGGTTGGGTGTCGGTCCGGCTGGCTGAGGGCAGAGGATATGTATGTAGCGTCACCTGTGCAACTGGCAGGGTTTCTGTGCTAAGCTGCGACCTGGAGGACTTGTGGCATGTGGTGGGACACATAGCGGGGGGCAGAGGGGGTTGCAGACCAGGGCACAGCATCACAGGGGCTCAGGACAGGGGAGCGCGCGGCTGCAGGGCAGAGTGGCTCTGGGCACTGGGGCAGGAAGAGTGGGGCCCAAGGAGCTCACACAGGCCTGGAGCGGAGGGGCTGGGGCTCCATTCTCAGCGTCCAGAACTCATGGGTGGGGGTGTGAGGCTAGAAGGACGGTTGTGACAGCTGCGTAGACACACTCCTCCCTCCCGGCTGTCTCTGTAGCACCCCTCAACAGCTAGCATATCACCAGGTGTCCCCTGTAAGCTGTTCACACCTGTGTGCTTCCCACAGGGTAGCAGATAGCAGGTGAGTTAGCCAGGGCCCAGCACTGGAGCTGGGCTGGGGTGAGGTCCTAATGTTTGGGGTGTTTGCTGCCTAAGTAGATGATCGAGCGTGGCTGTCACCAGGGTTATGTGGGTGGCCCTGTGAGATGATGGGTGGGTACCGTAAAGGGTTTACTGTAGAAACGGTTCTGCTGTGTAAGTGCTTTCTGTGGCACGTGAAGCCCCTTAGTGTACATGACACAATTGGGAAGGTGACTGATGACTGGGAGGGGCCATCCAGGGGAGAGCCTGGCAGGCGGCAGGGAGCCATGGAGCTGTGTGTGTGGCACGGGAGCTTCACCCTCTTGTGGTGCCCATCAGAGGGTTTATTGGGGCAGTGGGCACCAGGGCCCTGGTTGTGGTCAGGCCATCCCCCAGATTTCCAGCCCTGTGCTGCCCGAGTCTCTGGCTGCTCAGGAACATGACCTCCTCCCTGCCCCCTGCCCTCTCAGCAGAGCAAGGTCTGGAAGCTAAGGCGGCTGCCCAGCGGGGGCTGTCGGACATGGAATACCTGAATCCAAGATGGTGGCAGCCGAGTCCTCTTCCTCAGAGGAGGAGGAAAGTGAGGACGAAGCTGTAAACTGTGACAGAGGCAGCGAGGAAGAGGAGTCCCCTGCCACCCCTGACCAGCCAGAGCAAGGGAGCCCAGGGACCTTGCCTGGGAGGGGGAGGCCGCAGGAGCCCGGAGCCCAGGTATGTGCCTGCAGGAGGGACAGCGGGGGTTGTGTGCCTGTCTGGGGTTGTGGCCCCACGGCTGGGGATGTGACGTGGAGGAGAGCCCAGCAACCTGTCACATACTCCCTGATCCTCTGGGCTCATTGCCTGCTACACGGGAGGGGTGGCCTGCCGGGGCTCTGGGCACGAGTGAGGTGTTGACGGCTGGGTTACTTGGTGTTCAGTCACAAGGTGGGCAGGTGTGGGTGGGCTCCTCCTTGATGGACAAGCCTGCTGTCACTGGATGCCATCACAGTCACTCAGCAGGCATTCTCCTGCCTCCATTTTATAGGTAAGAAAACTGAGGCCCAGAGAAGGGAAGTGACAGGTCAGGCCCCAGGCGCAGGTCTGTCAGGCTTGAAGTTGAGATTGTAAAGGTGGACGCGACTCCCACCTGGAGTCCTGTCCTCCAGACACAGGGCATTGGACGTGCGTGCCTCCCAGTCCCTTCAGTGGAAGCTCCAACAAGAGGAAGGGGCTCCGTCTGCTGCCTCCTCTTGCCCTTGCTCTTCTCCGCCCTCCTTTCTAATGCCCACCCTGTCCCTGTCCAGGGAGGTCAGAGGGCGAGGGGTTCAGTCTCAGCTCTGACCCTGTGTGACTGCTGGGCCTCAAGGGTGCTGCAGCCCCACAGGCCTCTCTGATCCTCATCTGGAAGGGACCTCATCTCAGCGCCTGTGTGTCACTGGGCAAGCAGACATCAGTGGTAGCAAGGTCTCTGCGCCGGGGCTCCTCCCATCTCCTCTGGCCTTTGATGGCTTGGGGTGCTGCTCGCCCAGCCACGGTGCCCTGAGCCCTGGCTGCAGCCCTCAGAGGCAAATGGAGACCCGCAGCCACCACCTCCACCTGTGCCTGGACCCTGAGCCCGTGGCGGACACAGATGCGGCACTCTCGTGCTACCCTGTAGCCTCCACTCCTAGAGCTGCCATGTCCCAGTCTGTCCTCTGCCACCACTGCCCCAGGGAATCCACTGTGGTCGTTTCTCTTTGTTCAGACAGAGAAACCAGCAAACCAGAAGGAACCCACCACGGCCCACACCGTGAACCAGTGTCACAGAGGTAGGTGCTCTGAGGAAGATATCCTGCGGGCACAGATGGGGGTGGGAGGGGAGCTTCTGTTGCCTGAGGCCATTAGTATCTTAGTGTCCAGAGCAAGAAGGAATATGAGGCCCAGAGGCTGACAGATGACTTCAGGGAAGGAAAGGAGCTGGCTGCCTACAACTAAAAAAAACGGCTTGGGGCCTAGGGAAGGCCAAGTGGTCAGTGTGGTCTCTGTTGGGAGCCCTCACCCTGCTGTTGTAGGGGCAGCCGTCTCGGACACAGGTGAGGGCGTAGGTATTGCTGCAGCCCGGCTCAACACTGTTTCCAGAAACAGGCCTCAGGCCAGACGGAGCACGCGTTGCAGCTAGATGGCTCTAGTTCTGTGCCAGCAAAGGATCTTGCTTCATTTTCCTTCTGTGACAGTCAGAGAAGCTCACTATAGGAAATTCTAAAGGACACAGCTACGTGACAGAACCTGAAAGTCACCTACAACTGGGATGACCACGTGGGTTACAGTCCACACTGAGCTGTGAGCTGGGGCGTAGCCAGGTGGGGTGCCAGCGTGCAGGTAAGGTTACTGCAGGTCTAAGGACTAGAGCTGGAGGTGCAACTGTCCTTGGCACAGTGGGCAACCCTGCTCAGCATTCCTGTGTCCCACCCAGTGGCAACCACTGGTACTTTGGGGACATGCCTTTTTGGCGCTTTTTCCTGTGCACTGACACTGGTCTGGTTTCTCATTCCCATTTTGGTTTGCAGCGTCCCTGCAGCAGGACTGCGCTTGCTGCCCACCACTGCCTTGTTGTGTAGTCTTCCTTCCTCAGGAGACGCCTTGATACACTTTCCTGATCTCCTAAAGTGGATGTGGGAGCTACTTACAATTTATGCTGTTAGAAATACTGAAACAATTCCTTGTAATTAGGGGTCAGTTTTTTTTGGGGGGGGTACCAGTATTGAACCCCAAGGCATGTAACTACTGAGCCACATCCTCATCCCTTTTTATGTTTTGAGACAGGGTCTCAGTAAGTCTCTGAGGCTGGCTTTGAACTTGTGAACCTCCTACCTCATCCTCCAGAGCCACTGGGATTACTGGCCTGCCCACTGTGCCCGGCTAGTTAACTGTTTTTGAAGAAAAGATGAACCTCTGCCCTACTCCTCCTGATAAAATCAGGTTCAGATACATCAAGGATTTGAGCTGAAAAAGTTTCTTTCTAAGCAATTTGTAAAGTTTCGTGGGAAAAAAGAAAAAAAAATGGGTTGATTACCTACCTACCAGCCCAGAGCTCTGGAAGCCAGCAGCTGTCGTGAAGTCACAGTGGTTCATGCCTAACAGAGGCAGGAGTCTAGTGTCTCTAATTTACAGAGATTTTTATGAAGGATTTATGACCCAAGAGAAAAATAACACAAAGAACAGAAGGTTTTCAAAGAGCAAGAACTCGGGTGGCCAGTGCACATGTTTGGATTCTGTCATGATTATCAAAAAACAAAATCAAAACTGGAGTTCACATTTTTCACTTGCCAAAATGGTACGCATGGTTCATGTTTGGCAATAAACATTTTCTTGCCTTTTAGAGGGCCGCGTGGAGCTGCCCGGCAACATTACGGACATCCAGGCCTTTGCGGAGCTGGTGCCTGGCCAGGGCTTTGCCCCAGGTGAATCCCGGCACACCAGAGCCTGAATGCGGGAATGTTCTTGCAGCCTTCCTGTTATTATTTATAACTCAACGTGTTGATTTGCAGTCATTGATAAGAACCAAAATCCACATCAACCCTGAAGCTCCATTTCTGGGCAAGTGGTGTGTCCGTGGTTCTCGGAGGGGAGTGGTCTACCTCTGCTCAACATCTGGCCGTGGTCAGAGGTGCTCTTGATGGTGACATCTGTGAAGGGCTGCTGGCCTCTAGTGAACAGAGACCAGGTGTGCTGTGTAAGCCCTGCCACAGGACAGCCCCCACAACAAAGAGTCACTAGCCCAAAATGTCACCAGTGCCAGGTTAAACCTTCGTTAATTCACAGGGACAAGTGAAAATGGTGTAAGATGACGTATCACAGAAAAGAACATGATGACAGGGAAGACCCCCAAGGTGCCACGGCCAGTAGAAAAGGCCAGGTATGGAGCAGGACATGGCTTCATCCCCAGAGGAACCTAGCTGTGTGTGACCCACCATGCTGGCTTTCCTCTGGGCAGGGGAAGGTTTGGAAAGAATCTGATAATTGCAAACTTGGATGCAGTAATGTGAAAGCTCAGAACTTGGCTGGGCTTCTTCCACTGACCTGGAGCGCCCAGATGTGTCCTTCTGTCCTTCTGTCACCTTGTAGGACAAGCTACATCAGGGCGGGACCTCAAGGGCTTCCCCCAGTGCCCAGATGGGAAATGGATCTGCGGCTTTTGATTTGCAGAAGAGCCAGGAAGAGTGAGCTGGCCTCGGAATTAGGAACCAGTTTGGTTTCCTGATTTGTACTTTTTAGTATTTGTTATAATTTCACACCCTGAATGTTCACATATTTTTAAAAATGTGTTTAAATCTCACACATGTCCAGAGAAGGGAGTAGTTAAGAAGGTCAGGGGGCTCCCTACAATGGAACTTTAGGTTTGTCACTGTGATTAACGTAGACAAATATCAGTGCTTTAAAGAGAAGTAAGAAAAGCCAGCTTTAACTCCAAGTATTTAAAAAAACAAAAAACAAAAAAAAATACTCCTTAGGAACAAAAGACCAGATGTAATGCTTTAAAACACTGCTGTTAATATTATTATGTTTATTACATTATTCATTTCTTCTTCAGTTTTTATTTCCCACTTTTTCTTTATGGTGGAGGAGAGATGAGTGTGACTTAAGGAAGGAGAAAAACCGTGATCACTTGGTTATCTTTTCTGATCCAATACTTTGCTCCTTATCTCTTTAGTGGGTTGCATGGTTTCTTGGGGGACTGATAAGGGGCAAAACTTGTCCTTGCAGAAAAATGTTCTGGAATTCCTGGGGCCCCTGAAACCAGTGGCCATTCGAATAGTGAGAAATGCACACGGGAACAAGACAGGTAAGGCCTGGGAGCTGGGCGGATGTGCGGGGGAGGGCTGGCCACATGGTTGGGGAGGTCCCAAAGCAGCCTTGTCCCTTCTCCTCCTTGGGGTCCTCACTTCTGTGGATGTGGCTAACTGTTCAGGACGCAGATCTGTGTCATCCTTGCCTCTGGCAGCCTGGTGTATACTGTCAGAATTTTCTCCTCCACTGTTCTAGTAGGTTCCCCTGTTCTGTTCAGGTAGATGCCTGCAGGTCTGGGTTTTCTGGGCTAAGTCCATGGGCGGCTCCGCCAGTGGGCAGTCCCCTACCTCTCTGCGCATGCATGGTGTTGCCCCAGACCACATCTCCCCAGGTGTGCGCTCCGGGCTGTGAGCCTCCTCCCCTGGCCTTGGAGCCCTGGGTCTGGTGTCTCGAGGCAGTGAGCATGGCTGGAAGGAAGGTGGATCTGGGAGAGGTGGGCACCTGCCCAGCCTAGTGGCCAGCTAGGCCAGAAAGCCATAGGAGACCAGTGGCAGAACAGCCACATCTCAGAGAACCATACTAAGGCTCTGTGGCCACTGGGTGTCTGGACCCTGGGGTTGGGAGTGCCTTGGCAGGAAGAGGCCACCTGGGCAGAGTGGTCAGGTCTGGCCGAGCTGGCACCCAAGGAGAAAGGTGCTCCTGCGACGGGGTCGTCCAGTGCCCTTGCTGTGTCAGGTCTCATCCCTCCCCAGCTCTCCTGCCCAGCTCACCAGGCTGATGGTTCAGGCAGCCGTTTCTCCTGGAGCTCAGCAGAGGGCAGTGTGAGGGGTGGGGGACAGAGCCCCTGCCCAGGTTCACAGCCCAGCCAGCCACTTAGGAGCCCTGTGACCTGGGACAGGAACTCAGCCTCCTTTCCTTGTCTGCATAAGGGGTCAGACCTGTCCTGCAGTTGGGAGGGGTCAGGGTCAGCCCCGGACGGTGTGAGCACTGGGCACGCTCGGAGTGCAGCTGTTGGTGTTGGTGCTGGTGGTGGGGCCACTGGTTCATGGCGCCTCAGAGACCAGGCAGGGAGCCAGGAGGAAGGTACCTGCCTTGTTGGGCTCAGGGACAGCATCTTGGAGGCCCTGGCGCTGGAGATAGCCAGCACCTGAGCATGACACTGTTGAAGGCAGCAAATGACCCAGGTGGAAGTGTGGGGGCGGAAGCTGGGCTGGGCCCTGGGGCTGCAGTAAGAGGGGGAGCCTGGGCCCAGTGGAGGCTTGGGGCTTAGGACAGCCTCGGGTTTAGAAAGGCCCGCTGGCTAGTGCAGGGAGGGCCGCTGGCATTCGGAGGCAGTGGAGGCTTTTGCTTGTGTGGGCTGCGGGGGAGGCTGGGGGAGACTGTGGTGGTGTAGACGGGGTGCTGCTCGGCAGCTTCACGGGTCAAGGCCCAGTGAGGTGGAGGCTGTGGAGGCCTCTGCACCTGCTTGTTGCTGTGTAGTCACCCACAGCTACCTGCAGGGTGATGTGGAGGTGACCCTCCAGTGCTGGGCTGGGTCACAGCGGCCATCGTGAGCATTTCTTCTCTGCAGAACATGGTCAGGGAAGGGGTGAGGCTGGGAGGGAGGCACAAGGGGCCTGGTTTTTGTGCCTTCATCTGCAATGCCAGTTGGGTGCTGAGTGCTCCTCCAAAGGGTGGCCAGGTGGGGGGTCAGCCTGTGCCGTGGCAGCTCCCGCTTTCTGCACCTAGCCAGGTGCCCACGTCCTCTGACTCCGAGTGTCGGCAGGGCTGGCAGTTACCTTGTCGTGGTCCCCTCTCAGGGTACGTCTTTGTGGATTTCAGCAGCGAAGAGGAGGTGAAGAGAGCCCTGAAGTGCAACGGGGAGTACATGGGTAAGGAGGCACGGCGCTGCGTCCGGGCTCCCTGGCTCCCACGTGGGCCCTGGCTTAGGTTCTTGTGCTGAGTGTCCCCTCCTGCTACACGCTCTGAGCACTGAGGGTCCAGCAGCAAACAGGCTGCAGAGAGGCAGGTGGTGCTGGAGCAGGTGATGGGCTCATGGCCCTGGGACAGCGTCAGGCAGGCAGGGTATGAGGCGAGGGCCAGGGAGGAGGAGGCAGGTCTTCCCCAGGGTGGCCGCCGGGCCTCAGGGGCACGTGCAGCCTGGGGTGAGCAGCAGGCCTGCCTAGGGCGCAGGGTTGGTGGAGGTGCAGCAGGTGCGCCGTTCCTGAGCTGGGACGTGGTCCTCAACCCATCTGTGGCATGGACGCCTCCCGGGGCAAGTGTGTGGGGAAGACAGGGGTCCCCAGGAGTCCTGCCAGCGAGTCAGGTGGAAGGTATTGACTGAGTGCTGTGGTGCAGGCAGAGGCAGGCGATCCCTGAGCCCTTGGGAGGCACGCGAGCAGGTGATTGTCCAGGGTTGCTGTCACAGGAGCCTTTCCCAAGACAGAGCCGCCAGCAGTGCCTCAGAGAGGGCCAGAGCCCAGAGGATATGTCCCTGTGGCTCCCGAGGGCTGAGGCCACATGGCAGGCCACATAGAGCCCAGGAGCATGGTGCTGGCCGTGGCCCTCCTCGGCCGGAGCATCTGGCGGGCAGCAGTGAGAGGCCTGGGTCGCCAGTCAGTCCTCTGGCAAGGTCTGGGCCTCTCCGGAGCCCAGACCCCTCCGTTCGTGCAGGTGGACGCTACATCAAGGTGTTCAGGGAGAAGCAAGTCCCTATGGCCAAGGGGCCCCTGCAGAAGAGCGCACAGCCCTGGCAAGGCCGGACACTCGGGGAGAATGAGGAGGAGGAGGACCTGGCCGGCTCTGGGAGACTCTTTGTGCGTAACCTGCCCTACACGAGCACCGAGGAGGACCTGGAGAAGCTCTTCTCCACCTACGGTAGGACCTGCTCCTGGGTAGCCCCCGGCCCTGGGCAGCCCCCTCCACCTCCCTCTAGCTCTTGGCCTTGGACAGTGGCCCCAGCTGGGGTCTCCTCATCTTAGAACAGGGCTTGCTGTCCCTCCCTGCTGCAGATGTAGGACATCTTTTGCTCTCTGAACTTGAACTTGGATTTTCTCTTTTTTCTTTTTTTCTTAATGGTTCTGGGGATTGGACCAAGGGGCGTTGTACCACTGAGCTGCATCCCAGTCCTTTTCATTTTTTGAGTCGGGGTCTTGGTGGGTCAACGAGGCTGGCCTTGATCCTCCTGCCTCAGCCTCCCAGGCCGCTGGGATTACAGGCACAGCCCCAGCCACGACGCCCGCAGAGCTGGGATTCTCACTCTCTCTCCAAGCACCGAGCTGGAGAGGTGGAGGCGTTTTCCTGGGCTTCCTTGGCTGCTCGGTGTTGGGATCCAGCGGCCGCACAGCCCCCAGTGCCCGCAGTGCTCCTCTGCCTGGGAAGGCTGTCCTTCCTCATCTTCCATCCAAACGAGCTTCAGAGAGGAGGCCACAGCCAGGGCCCTTTGTTCTTGCCTCGGTCGTCACTTCTTGGACTGGGAACTTGCAGGCCTGTGGTTGTGCCCCACGTGGGGCAGAGTCTGTTTGGAGGGGTGGCTCACGGGGCACCGTGTGGAAGTGCTACCTGATCCCCTGTCTCTTGGGAGGCTGGCCTGGACGTGGAGCATCAGAGACAGCGTGACGTCCACGGAGGTCCCACACGGGACCTGAAGGTCTGGCCATGCTGTCCTGCTCCCCAGGTCCTCCCACCCAGGCTGGTGCCCTGGCCACACAGCAGTGCTACACAGAACAGGAGGGGGATTGTCCATAGGCTCCAAGTGCCCATTTGGGAAGAGGAAGACCCATAGAGGGGACGTGGTCACAGCCTGGTGTTCAGAGTGTCCACTGCAGACAGTGTCCTCTGAGTAGGACAGAGTCACAAACACTTCCGCGGCACTAAGTGTAGCCAGTGCTGGGTAGTAACCACACACTGATTCTTGGACCTTCGAGGCCACCCTGCGCTTGAGGACTGTTGTGCCATTCACAGGCCTCTGCCGTGTGCAGCTCACAGTGTCACCTGTGCAAGGTCCACTAGGGGGAGTCAGGAGCCGTGGGGTGCTCACAGAGGGGTACAGTCCCCTTGTCGAGGCTGTGTCTGGTACCCCCAGCCTCAGCTGGACGGAGAGTGACAACATGGCTTTCTGTCTGCCGTCCCCGTCTCCCATCAGGGCCCAGTGGTGAGTCCAACTGGCTTATGACGAGGGGACATGATGGAGGGTGGGGCTCCACTCACCTCCTGCTCTGTCCCCTCAGGGCAGGATGCTGCACGTGCTGCCGTCCACCATCAGGAAGGAAGCCAGTGAGGACACAGACGTCCCTGGGTCGTCCTACAAGAAGAAGAAGGCATCTGAGGACAAAGCCCGCAGCCCCAGGTCCTCGTCCGCCCTGCGTGGCCTCTGCACCCGTCCAGGCTCTGCCGCCCAGGCCCTTTCCCTCTGTAGGGTGGGGCCTTCAGGGCCTCAGTGTCCCCACTGCACATCGGGAGAGTGGAACTGTGTCAGCATAGGTTCTGAGGTGTCACCAAGGGCTGGGTCCCTGGCACAGGGCAGATGCCGACACTTGTCAGGGCTTGGGTTTGCGGCCTCACTGCAGGCCGGGTGCTCGCCCAGGACAGGAGAGCTGGCGGGGGGTGGGGAAGGCCAGCGAGGTTCATGGCAGTTTTGGGGTCTGTGAGAGGCCTCTGTTGGTCCCAGCCTGACCCATTCGGCCTGCCCCTGCCCTCAGCTCCCACAACTGGAACACGCTGTTCATGGGGCCCAATGCTGTGGCCGATACCATTGCATAGAAGTACAGTGCCACCAAGAGTCAAGTGTTCGACCACGTGAGTGAGCCCGAGTGTCCTGTGCACATTGAGTCCACAGACTTCCTTCCAAATGCTGTCCACGGTCGCCCTCTGCTGGTGTTGATTCAAGCAAACCCCGGAGTGTTTTTCAGCCACTTGGCAAAGGACGTCCCTTGGTTCTGCCCATTAGCTGCTTTCTCCATTGTCCTTTACCCTCCCTCATGGCACTCGGGTCAGTGCTGACCGTTGGAGGTAGAAGGCCAGCCCCGCGTGTAATTGTGAGCACTCCAGTGGCCACGAGTATACAAAGAAACAGGCAAGGGCTGGGGATGTGGCTTAAGCGGTAGCGCGCTCGCCTGGCATGCGTGCGGCCTGGGTTCCATCCTCAGCACCACATACCAACAAAGATGTTGTGTCCGCCGAAAACTAAAAAAAAATAAATATTAAAAAATTCTTTCTCTCTCTCTCTCTCTCTCTCTCTCTCTCTCTCTCTCCTCTCTCACTCTCTCTTAAAAAAAAAAAAAAAGAAACAGGCAAAACTAGTCTTAAGGAGACACCGTTCAACTTGACGTCTAGAGCCTCCTCACTTTGACGTGAGCAATGTAAAAAGCCACACTGTGTTTCCTCCCTTCTTTCCACCAATCCACTGTATTTTGTGGGTAGCACGACCTGGATCCGAACATGCCACACTTCAGGTGCCTATGGTGGCTTGTGGCTGCTGGGCTGGGGAGGGCAGCCTGGCCTGAGTTGGAGGGACAGCCACAGCGGCTCAGGCCCTGCCCGTGCCCTCTGAGCACTGGGGCTCAGCAGCACCTGGACAGAGGTCCCACCTTGTAGTGCCACCTAGAGGAGGCAGAGGAAGAGAGGAGGGCTTGGGGGGGCTGTGGAAGGAAAGTGGGCAGGTGGGGAGGTGACAGAAACAAGGACTGCATGTAATGGGGTCAAAGTCAGCGCATGCAGAAGCCCCAGGGCTGCAAGAGGAGCCTCACAGAGACCTGCCCACTGCTAG
The DNA here is from genome assembly GCF_045843805.1 of Urocitellus parryii. NCBI lineage: Eukaryota > Metazoa > Chordata > Mammalia > Rodentia > Sciuridae > Urocitellus > Urocitellus parryii. The sequence continues at coordinate 142,079,531 of NC_135533.1, forward strand.
AAGGGAAGAGCCCGAGGGTGGGCGGGGATGTGTGGCTGGGGAGGGCAGAGAGCTGGTGTAGCACCAGAGCGTGGTCCCCACCTCAGTGCAGGTGGGCGGCAGCACCCTGAATCCCCTCCCCGCTGGGCCTGCCCAACGGGCTAGGCCCTGCCTGACGGGCCCGGCCTCCTCTCCTCTCCCCACAAGACACCAAGGGCAGGGTGGCCGTAAGAGTGGCCCTCTGGGAGACTCAGCTGGTCCAAGAAGTGTGGCGCTTCCTCATCGATGATGGCGTCAGCCTGGACTCTTTCAGCCAGGTGGGTGCCCGCTGCCCTGCTGACCCCACCTCTGGGGAGTCGACTGCTGCTGATCCAAAGCTGGGGACGGCCTCAGGGGAGGCTGGGGGTGTGGGGGGTCTTGTGGTGACTGGATCCAAACCAAGGGCTCAACCTCAGATTTGCCCCTCCCAAGGACAGGGACAGCCAGCTCCTGGGGGCGGTGGGCTGCTCCTGGGGGCACAGGCTCCTCGCTGCTTCTGCTTCCCACGCCTGTGCACAGGTGGTCTGCAGTGCCAGGAAGAGCCCTCCACGCTGAGGTGCCAAGGGGCTGTGGTTAGTCACGGTCAGGATCTGGTGACTCAGCTGGGGCTGGGATTTGATCCCGGGGGTCTCACCTGGGGCCCTGGGCCTTCGACCTCAGCGGAGCTGCCTGTTGGCTGTAGAGTCAGCGGGTGGTGCCTCCTGGGTCCTCCTAGGTACCTGGCTACTGAGCACCCAGGTGTGCACCTAAACTTGAGGCCACCAGGTCAGTGCCAGTGTCCAGCTGAAGAGTCCTGCTGCCGTCCCTCACGTGGCCTCTCCTCCCTGCAGGCGGCAGCAGAACGAAGCAAGACTGTGATTCTGGCCAAGAACCTCCCAACAGGCACCCTGGCGGCCGAGCTGCGGGAGACCTTCAGCTGTTTTGGGAGCCTGGGCCGCGTGCTGCTGCCCGAGGGTGGCGTCACTGCCATCGTGGAGTTCCTGGAGCCCCTGGAGACCCTCAAGGCCTTCCGACACCTGGCCTATTCCAAGGTAGGCCGCTGGGAGCTGCTGCGGGGAGAGGGCCCGGGAGCTGGTGTGCCCACTGCCCAGCATGGGCTCGGCCTGGCTCCACCTTGGTGCTGGTCCCGCACCCCTGCCCTCCCTGAGGGCGCTGCAGGAAGCACCCTCGTCCCCTGTCCAGCTCTGGCCGTCCTCGGCCTTCCGTTCCTGCCCCGACTTGGGTCTTCCTGGTTGGCTGTGGCGGCGTCCGTGCCTGTGGTGAGCTGCAGCCGGTCCTGTGTGCAGGGCCGTCCGTGTGTGCACACGTGTGTATCTGCAACACAGGGGCCTCTGGGGCTCCATGACAGGTGGCCGTGAGCCAGGTGGCCTAAGACCACACAGTGCACCTGTCGCAGAGCTGACAGTAAGGCAGGCGTCCAAGAGCAAGGTGTGGCCAGGGCTTCCAAGGGGTCTGGGGAGGACCTGTCCTGCCTTTGCCCACTGCTGGACTCCCGGCATCTGTCAGCTCCCTGCGCCACTCCCGTCCCTGCCCTGTCTTTATGTGGCCTTCTTCTTGGTCCCAGATCCCTCTCCTGGGCTTACAGCCCACCCAGATAACCCCGGACCATCTGGGGGTCTTGATGATACTTGCAGGGGATGCAATGGTAGGTCTTGGGGGTCTAGACGGCCATCTCTTGGGGAGCTACCTTTCACCCACCACAGGTCATTTGTCTGCCAGGCCCCTTGGGGCTTTGCAGGCCATGGTCCCCAGTCACCCGCAGGCAGGCCTTCCTGGCCCACTCCAGCCCTGGGGGGTTCCCAGCTGGGGCCCTGCCCACTGCCCATCCAGGAGCTGTGCCTGGACTGCAGCTGCCCCTTCCTTCCCCGCTGCTTCAGGACGATGAAGTCACCAGAGTGGACGATGGCGAAGGCACGTCCGGGCGCAGCCTCCCCTTTGACTCTGACAAGTGTTTGCTTCACTGACCGCTCCTGTCAGCAGCCTCGACTGAGGCCCAGTGACCGGAAGCCACACAGCTCCTAAGTGGCACCGCCAACTGTCCGACCCCCAGGCTGCTCCCTCTCCCTCCCGAGCACATTTTTTTCTTTTTCTTTTTTCTTTTTATACCAGGGATTGAACCAGGGGTGTTTGTCCACTGAGCTTTGTCCCCAGCCCTTTTTTATATTTTATTTTGAGACAGGGTCTCATTAAGTTGCTTAAGGGCTCACCAAGTTGCAGAGGCTGGCCTCGAACCTGCTAACCTCAAACTTGCTGTCCTCCTGCCTCAGCCTCCCAAGCCACTGGGATTACAGGTATGCACCACTGTGCCTGGCTGCTTGTTTTTGTTTTATTTTTTTTCCTGGGCATAATTAATCTTTGAGGCTTGAATGAAGTATGAAATTTGAAGAGTCCCAAATGCTGTAAGTTGACAAGTCTCCCTCCCACCCTGCGCTGTAGCTACCCAGGGGCCTTCTACTGAGGTGGCTGTTAGCAGTGGCTGTCTCAACCTTTTTTAAGAAACCCCTGGCACACAGGTCGCCTCTGAATGGCAACACGAACGCTCTTGGCTTTGCGACCCGCTGACTTCCCCTGGAGCTGCCCTGTGCCAGCAGTTCCTCCCCTTGTCACAGTCCCCATTTCATCCTCTGACTAGAGAAAGCGCACAGAGCACCTGGAACCCACCGCAGGTCAAGGCGACAGAGACGTGGCCTTTGCCTCTCAGCCTGGGCCCCAGTGTTTTCCTCAGGCACCCAGAGCACTTGGGGTTCTGGGCTGCCCATCTCCTGGCTCCTCTGCCCTACTGAGCACCCATCTTCTCAACCCTGGAGCACGTCATCTGCACATGGAACTGAGTCCTTCTCAGCTGTGTCCCGTGACAGGGACCCACAGTGTTGGCACCTTTGCCTCTGCAGTTCCACCACTTCCCCCTGTATCTCGAGTGGGCTCCAGTTGGCGTCTTCTCCAGCACAGCCCCACAGGGGAAAGAGCCCCAAGAAGCATCTGCAGAAAAGAACATGGTGGAGCCGGAAACCGGTAAGAACTGGTCAATGTCTTGGGCGGGCAGGTGAGGGGTGGGCGGAGAGCCAGGAGCTGTTCAGCAGACCACTGCTTTAGGGCTTTGTTCATCCACAGACCAGCGGGTCTCGGTCTCTGATTATGCAGGTGTTAAAACAGCCCTGAAAAACAGCATCAGAGCCGGGTGATGAGGCCCACGCCTGTCACCCCAGCAGCTCAGGAGGCTGAGGCAGGAAGATCCTGAGTTCAAAGGCAGCCTCAGAGAGACCTGTCTCTAAATACAGTACAAAATAGGGCTGGGCTGGGGCTCAGTGGTGAAGCACCCCTGAATGCAGTTCCTGGTACCAAAAAAAAAAAAAAGAGAGAGAGATCAGAATTACGAGTGCAACGTAATGTAGCATATTTTTAGTTTGTCAGCTAACGGTTAAGGAAGAAAACCTAGATCTCTTCATACCCAGAAGAGCCCATGAAAGCCCAGAGCTCCATAGGGGCTGAGGGGCCAGGGGCCATGTTCTTGGAGTGGCTCAGCGCCCTCTGGTGTCCAGCGACTGCACAGGCAGGAAAGGAAAGACCAATGTGTGTCCCCAGCCACAGGGGTGCTGGCCCCCTGGGTACCCCCTCACAGTGGGGCATTGGAGGCAGGATGAGGTTTTCCTTCAGGACTGTGGTGCACACTGCAGGTCATGGCTTGGCCTGGCCCTCGCCCCGTCAGGATGCCAAAACCTGAGACTCTCCCCGTCCCCCAGCTGCCCCTAGGAGACAGGCAGCTTCCCATGGAACCACATAGTCTGGAGACCACGACCACGTCTTAGAATAGACACCTGGAGGGAGGTTCTGAGGACTGGGTTGTTTGACCCAGATGTTAAGATTTGACCTTCGGCCCTCCCCCCACACACACAGGGCTTCCAGTTGCTCAGTTTACTAAGATAAGGATTTTCCTCTTAAAGATAGACCGTCTCTTGTTTACCACCCTCGTTGTTCTCGTATATTTACAAAAATTAAAATGTTTTATGGTTTTTTTTTCTTAAATGTAGAGGAGGAGCCGTCTGTGGTCAGCCAGTGTCGGTTGGATTCCGCGGCCTTCTCTGAGCACAGGCCTTCCGCCATGCCTGCGGCTCATGTCTGTTCCCCGTGGGTCTTCAGGACTGGCCGTATGTGCTGTGTGAGGTGACCACCCCTCGCGGCTGGCTGCTGCCTGAGTTCCTTCCCACCAGAGGGTCCACTCCACAGCAGCATCTGCCTTGCTGACCACAGCACCCTGTGGAGTGCCAGGCCCCGGGAGTGACAGAAGGCAGAGTGGCACCTGCTCCCTGCCTGCTGGCCTGCCCTCCACGTCCTTCCACTCAGGTGCCACTGCTGGGGAACTGGCCGCCATGCTGGTGACGTGGGCAGTGCCATCCTTGGCCCCTGCTCTGGGACTGGGCCGGCTGCATCCTCTTAAGCTGTTTCTGACCCTGACAGAGAGAGTGGTGCCCAGGCACCCTCCTGAGGATGCGGGAGATGCAGCCTGCTGGCCACCAACAGTCCCACGTGCTGGGAACACCTGTCTAACTGGTGGCTGCTGCCCATGGTGCCCAAGACAGGCGTGGCATGACTGTCCCCAGCATCTCTCGACTGGTCATAGGTGATGTCAGAGGTGGGCCCTGGGGGCATACGGGCTCTAGAGCATGAACAACGGCTTCTTGGCACCTGTGTCTGGACCCTGTCAGAATGCTCCTCTGTCCCTGGTCCCCCGGTTGGTTTTGAGGTCCTGTCCCCTGTCCTCAGGTCGGTGTTGAGTGTCCTGACAGTGTCCAGCCATTGGAGGGGCTGGCTTCTGCTCACTGGCTGACAGAGGAGGCCTCAGCCTGGATCTGCTCCAGGACGTGGTGTGACGTCCCCCCGCTGGGCTCATGTCACCTCCTGGGTCAGTGCCAGTCTTTCTCTTCTGACCATGTTGCCTACACAATCCCCTGTCCTGGTCCCCTGAGCTGTGCCTTCTCCCCTGCAGCTCCCCACCCCGCTCGCTGCCTGTTGTTCCAGATGTCATCTTCCCCAGGATGACAGGAGGAGGACCCCCGCCATGTCTTGGGCTGGGCGGGGCAGGAGGGCAGCTCTGGCAGCTCTGGTCAGCTCTCTGTTCTGGTCTCCAGGGGGGCGGCCGTGTTATCTCCCACCACCAAGACCAGCACCTCCAGATAAAGGGCTCTGGGTGTGGGGTCCTGGAAAGCTGTTTGGGACTGATAACAGCCCTGCCAGTGGCCAGGAGAGCCAGGAAGGGGCAGCGCACACATTCCCCACCTGATTGTCATGAAGCCTGAGCCCTGGATCTGCCTGTGTGCCACAGTCCGCCTCTCAGGCACAGACATCCATGCCTGACTTGGCCTCTAGAGGTGCAGCTAGCAGTGTCTCAGGCAGGTGGCCTTGAGTCTCTCGGGCCAGCTGTGGTCCTTGTGGTGTCACGGTCTCTCCTGGCGTGGTGTGGGACATCAGGGATCAGTGTTTCCCAGAGGTGCGCAAACAGCAGCTCAAGAGCATCCTCAGTATTAAAGGCCCTGGAGCTGAAGGTCCAGCCAGGATCATCTAGTTCAGATTGGAGACTGAGCTTCAGAGAGGCTGCTTCACTGTCCTGAGGTCACACAGCTCATTAGAAGCACCTGAGTGTAGAGCCGTGATTGGGGTCAGTCCTTCGGGCCTGGATCCTGGCCTCACTCCTGCCAGTGGGTGTGTCCTATAGCCTGTCTGTGCTTAGTTTATGAGACATGAGTAGAAGCTTCCCGTTGGGTGGTTTGAAGGTCTGACTGGGACAGTGAGACCCTGCAGTACAGGGCCCCATGCTTAACGCTCCTGCCTGCTGCGAGTGTGTGCCTTGGGGTCCCCACTCCTCCTGCTCCCCATTGTTGGCCTGGTGGATGGTACTGAGTGCCGCAGTCTGGCTGGACACAAATCATGAGCCACTGAAACAGGAACAAACTTTATTTCTGAACTCCACCAACACACTCCACACACACTTCACGGCAACTATCCCGAACGCCACGGGGCTCCTCCCGGAACCACACTGCAACCGGAAATCCCTCCTCCGGCACTTCCCCAACCAATGGGAACTCTCTGGAATCCCCGCGAGAACTGCAAAGTAGTGAGAACTCCAAAGCAGCAGGCCGAGGTGGACAGCAGGGGTCTAACATACACAGCTCAACATAACCATCATCATCCCAACGGCCTGCTGGCATCACCTCTCAACCACTCCATACTGGCAAAAACACCATGCATCATTCGGACTCGGCTATGGCTCTCAGCATCTCGCCCCTTCTGTTTAATTAAACAACAAGCAATGTGGCTTAGGGACCGTGCCTGTTAGGCTATCCAATACTACATATGGCCCTTACCCGTCATCAGATGACCTGACCTTAAGGCGTCAGCCTCCTGTCTTAGGTTGGTACCATTGCAATTGGATCATACCCGTCACTGATTACAGATCTAGCATACAGCCATACTGTGGATAGGCCTTTGCACCAGTGGGGGGGTGAGTTTCTTTGCCTCACCTCTGTTGGCCCCCAAATTTGGCCTTGGTGTCAGTGGGAGGGTGAGGTTCTCTGCCTCACCTCTGTTGGCCCCCAAATTTTAGACTATCACTAGCAGAAGGGAGGAGGATACAGAAATGCCACGACACCAAGCCAATTGATGGCTCCTTTGGAAACATTGTACCACCGGTGACACCATCTGCAAAGATAAGCCAGCACTACCACAATTCGCTACACCAACAGATAGTTCACAATGCATACAAGAGATACATAGTTCAGGCAAGTTCTACAAGCAGTTCAAAGCAGAGGAATCTATCAATATGTCCATTTCCTCCCAAAGTAAATCAACTCCTTGATTGAGCATTACTTGTTGAGTTACTATTCATTGATGCATCAGTTTATACAGTTTACTGTGATAGCTATCGAAGAAGCTGTAGTGTGGTTTTATCTTTGTCTTCACGGGCCCTGGGATGAAGATAGGAATTCTGGCAATAATGGCTAAAAAAAATTATGTAACATTCCAACAGGTACTAAGAAAACAATTTTATGAACAATTTACATTATCCTGAATAAAATTATTAAACATAATGAAAAGGAATGGTGAAAGTAAACACACAGATCTGTTAACCTCCTTTTTTATTCACATATTAATACAATCCTCAACAGCTCTTTACCCAATTTACATTAAAACATTTAAATCAAGTGAATAAAAAAAAATTCGGATCCATTTTTTCATGAGCTCTTCTCATATATGATATATGGACATACGCACATACAGACATACAACACAAAACACAAGTGTGCACACATAACATACAACACAGAAGACAATAGTAAAGGCCTTGTAGCTCTACACAGGTGAAATCTCCATTGCAATGTTTAAAAACTCCACAGTCAAAAAATAAAACTTGTCAGAAAAACATTAACCTAGGTCTGTATGAGCTCAAAAAATAAAATAGAACTTCATGATGTGGGAAAAGTCAATAATAAAATAGGTATTGAAAAAAGCATCCTGGTTACCACATGGGTTTGACTCTTATTTGGATATCCCATCCTTTTTCCTGTAACTTGAATATGGGTCTGAAGGTATTCCCACAAGCAAGCCTCAAGGATTTTTACATTTGAATAGGCTTTAATGGTGTTCACTATTCATGAGCCTCCATGTGTGGGAGAATCACTGTCGCAGATGTAAGAATAGCCAAGCTGGAGTTCTGGATATCAGCTGTTATGGATTTGAGTCAAATCATCTTCTTTTTGGTCTGTAGAAATTGCTTTGGTTAGTCTCTCTGGAATCCAAATTGGCTGCTGTTCTCCCTGTGGAAACACACAAACAGACCCCGACTCCAGACAATCACTGGGTCAGGACCTTTCCATTGTCCTGTTAGAATATCCTTTCAAAGTACCTTAGGCTTATGTACATTTTTTGGACACATATGCCTTTCTGCAGCACTAAGCTCTGATGAATCCAAATTTAAAAAGTTTAGAGTAAAAATGTTTATTTTAAGTTTATCTTTGGGGGATATATACCCCTTTCCAATTCCCTCTTTTTGCTTTAATAAGTACATTTTAATAGTTTGATGAGCTCTTTCAACTATGCCTTGTCCCTGTGGATTGTATGGAATTCCTGTTATATGAGTAATGCCAAATGATGAGCAAAATTGTTTAAAAGAGGTAGAAGTATAACCAGAACACCCACAGTGACAAAATTTTGAAAGCAATGAGCTACCAGCATCTTCAAGGGATATTATAGTATTACTATGTACTGACTATTTAAATAAATTAAATACAGAATCATTAAACATCACAAAAGCTTGTAAAACTGCATTAACCTCTACCTTTTGAACTGATTGTTTGGGTACTAAAAATGTAAAAATTTTATCAGGGGTAACTACTGCTGCTGTACCATTATTTGACCCATCAGTGAATATATTTGGAGCATCCAGGATAGGTATTTTTCTTGTCATTTGTGGAAAAACTACAGGATACGAAGACCAAAAATACAATAAAGGATTAGATGGTAAGTGATTATCAAATGAAACATTAGATTTACGCATGATTATTGCCCAAGTATTTAACTCATTAGCTAACTCATCAACTCGATCCATAGTATATGGAGTAATAATTTTATTGGGAGAAATTCCCAACACTCCTTTGCTGCTTTTATTCCTTTGAGTATTAATTATCCTACAGCCTCAGGATACCTAGTAAAAATAGTGTTAGGAGAACAAGATAAATGTATCCACAATAATGGACCTTCTTTCCAAAATACTCCTGTAGGAATATTTTTTGTTGGTAGTATAATAAATAATAAAAGCAAACTTATATGGAAAATATGCATTTGGATATAATTGATATATGTTTCAATGATTTTTAATGCCTTTCTTGCTTCAGGCGTTAACATTTGGGGTGAATTTGGATCTGATGGACCTTTTAGGATATCAAATAAAGGTCCCAACTGTCCTGTTGGTATGCCTAGATAAGGCCTTATCCAATTTATGTCTTCTAATAACTTTTGAAAGTCATTAAGTGATTTGAGTTGATCTACTTGTATTTGAATTTTTGGTGGACGGACCATGGTTGAGGATAATAGAACTCCTAAATAATTAATTGGAAAATTTAATTGTACTTTATCTGTTGCTCTCTCTAGATTATATTTTTTTAATAAATTTGTAAGTGTGGCATAACATTCTAGCAATATGTTTTTATCTTTATGTGCTAATAATACATCATCCATATAGTGAAATATTTGTAGTTCAGGATTTTGATTTCTAAGTGGCTGGATTGCTTTGTTAACATAAATTTGACACATAGTTGGGCTGTTAGCCATCCCTTGAGGGAGTACTTTCCATTCATATCTCTGATCAGGACCTTCATGATTCAGTGCAGTGATAGTAAATGCAAAACGTGGACTATCCTCAGGATGAATTGGAATTGGAAAAAAAAAAACAATCTTTAATATCTATAGCTAAAACATACCAGGTTTTTGGCAAAGCAGACAATTGAGGAATCCCTGATTGAGCAGGTCCCATAATAACCATCTCATTATTAATGGCTCTTAAATCTTGCAATAATCTCCATTTACCAGATTTCTTTTTGATGACAAAAATGGGAGTATTATGGGGAGATACAGAAGGTTGTATATGTCCTTCCGCTTATTGTTGTTTGTTTGACCAGGTCATGGGCTGCTTGTATCTTTTCTTTAGTCAAGGGCCACTGAGGAACCCATACTGGTCTTTCTGATTTCCATGTAATTTTTATTGTCTCAGTGGCCCTTTCTGAAAATCCAACCCATGTCTCTCTGTTCCTTGATCTATTTTTATTGGTCCTGCTATACCTTGTTCTTGTTTTTCTAATCTTGTTCCTTTCCTAAAATTTTGTCTAGCCATAATAGTGGGTGCATTTTGATTGATGTTATTTGTTAATGTCAAACCTAATTGATCTAGGACATCTCGTCCCCATAAATTTACAGGAAGATGATCCAAAACATATGGCTGTATAGTTCCTTCACATCCTTCAGGATCCTTCCAATCTAATACCATTGCACTTCTATGGGGATTAGTCTCCACTCCTAGGCCTCGAAGCATTTGAGTGGCCTGTTGTAATGGCCAATGTTTTGGCCATTCTTGACGAGAGATGATGCCAAGTTCTGTACCTGTATCCAGTAGCCCATTAAATTCATGTCCTTGAATATTTAGTTTTAGCATGGGGCGAGAATCTAAATTTAAAGACAGCATAGCCCAATCTACACCTGTGGAGCCTAATCCCCTGGAACCTCTTTCTATAGTACTACTGGAAAATTTATCATGTAGGCTGGGAATTATTAATAACTGTGCTATTCTATCTCCTGGTGAAATTACTGATGTACCCTTTGGAGAACTAGCTATAATTTTCATTTCACCTTCATAATTGGGATCAATTACCCCAGGACTTATCATAAGTCCTTTTAGAGTAGAAGAACTGTGTCCTAACAATAAGCCTACTGTTCCTTGGGGAAGAGGTCCTTTTACTCCTGTAGGAATGATTTGAACTCCCATCTCTGGAGTTAGTACTGTTCTGGCAGAGGTGCAGATGTGCAATCCTGGTTCGTCTGATGAGAGATCTCATGGATAATGTGTCCTGGGCACTACCCTGATGGTGTTGCTGGATTCCTCCATGGTGTCTCTGGGTTCCTCCAGTGCCCCATATATTTGTGGTCGTGGGCCCCAGAGCTTTGGGCCCGCCCTGTCCATTTTTTTGGCAATGGAGCCCGATGCCTTTCTCCACAATATCGTGGATAGACATCTGGTCCTTGTTCGTTTTTTGATAATGGAGTACCCTGTATGGTGGTTTGAGAACAGCATTCATTAGCCCAATGTCTCCCTCTACGGCATAATGGGCAAATACCCAGTATTCTACTCCTTTGATACCTATCTTTGTTAAACCCTCCTCCTAAGGGGGAATTCCTTTTAAAATGTCCTGTTTGTTCACAATTGTAGCTTGGTTTTGGCCTTGCATCTAAAGCCTGTTGTACTGCATCTGCTGACATGCCCTTGTTCATTAATGTCTCTGCATAATTTAATATATGTGTTTAAATCTCCATGTTTTCATGGTCTAATGACCTCTCTGTACCAATGATTTGCTTGCTCATAAGCCAGTTGTATTATTAATGGCATTCTTATTCTGTATCCCCCAAAACTCTGGTAGCTGTTTGAATAAGCCTATCTACAAATTCAGCATAAGGTTCATTAGCTCCCTGTATTACCTTAGATAATTGACCTTGTAAATCTCTATGTCCTAGTAAAGTCTTCCATGCCCTAACTGCGTCTGCAGCAATTTGCATATATACCAGGATCATATTCAATTTGTTGCTCTTGACCCTCGTAAGGTCCTTTTCCTAACAACATATCTAGATTTCTTTGAGGGTAACTGGCTGCTGCATTTCGCCTAGCTGTCTCTGTGCAAAATTCCTCATTGGCAACCTTCCATAACAGGTATTGTCCTTCACTTAGCACAGATTTACACATGTTAGCCCAGTCTGCTGGCATCATGTCCAAGTTGGTAATGGATTTGACCATGCTTACAGTGAAGGGTACTTGGGGACCATAGGTTGTTACAGCCTCCTTTAACTGCTTCACTGTTTTGAAATCTAAAGCACGGTGAATTCATTGCCCTCCTGCCTGCTCAAGTACAGGGCATGCTAATCTTTGAGGTCCTGTCTCAGGATCCCATCTATCAACTACGGGGGTTGAGGGCCACTCAGCTGTCTCCATAGGTGGAGCTGTTGGTTGAATTACGCCCTCTGGTGATAGAACAGAGTTAGTAGCAGCCTCCTATTGTAGCTTCCCCCGATAGCTGTTTCTCCTCTAAGCTTTCTTCCTTTAAATTTTCTTCCTCTGACTAGCTCGAAAGACCTTCTCTTTTACTTGATCTAAAATGTCTTTCTCCATGGTCTGAACCTCAAACAATTTACTTAACACTCTTTCTGTTTGTTTTTTACTAATTTCTAATCTACTATAAAGATAATGCAACCCAACAAGATAACACAAAACAAAACCAAAATAGAATGAAACAAAAATGGAACAAAAAATCGTTGTATCAATTTTCCTATTTTCTTGACATATGCATTTGTTGTCTATTTATATCTCTTCCTCAGGGGCGAATAACTTCAAAGCTTGAGCCAACCTTTTTTCCCAGTTTGCCTGAGAAAGTTCTAGGGATAGGCAGCTTGAAACAAAAACAAAACAAATCAAAACAAGAACACATTGTTTTTTGAAATGGTCACTCTTTCTCTTGCCTTCCCTCAGGGGTGAGCAATTTACCTTATCACTTACCCTCCGGTTTTCCCAAATGGGCCACCAATTGCCACAGTCTGGCTGGGCACAAATCACGAACCACTGAAGCAGGAACAAACTTTATTTCTGAACTCCACCAGCACACTCCACACATGCTCCCCGGGAACTATTCTGAACGCCACGCGGCTCCTCATGGAACCACACTCCAACCGGAAATCCCTCCTCCGGCACTTCCCCAACCAATGGGAACTCTCCGGGAATCCCTGGGAGAACTCCAAAGCAGCAGGCTGAGGCAGACAGCAGGGCTCTAATATACACAGCTCTACATAACCATCATCATCCCAACGGCCTGCTCGAGTCACCTCACAACCACTCCGTACTGGCAAAATTGCCATGCATCACTCGGACTTGGCTATAGCTCTCAGCAACTGAATGCCTGCCTGTCTTTGATCCTCAAGATGCAGACATAGCCACGTGGAGCTGTCCTCAACTGGGGCCCAGGGAGACAGAAGGGAAAGGGAAATACAGGGTGGGATGTGACTTAGAGGGGTTTTTTTTTGTTGTTTGTTTGTTTGTTGTTTTTTTTTTTTTTAATTATTTTGGCTTTAAGCACAGGGGGCAGTGAGGTCAGGCCTGGGGTCACTAGGCTACATGTGTCCAAACTGACACCCGGCTTCTGCAGTGAACCCCTCAACTGCTCTGTGCCCCAGTTCTTCCTTCTATAAGTGGAGCAAGAACCAGCCTAGCTGCCACCTCGGGAGGCCTGGGGGACTGGCTATCACTCACCCCCTCAGAGCGACCCAGGTCTCCACAAGGCAAACTTGGGAGGACAGTGTTGGGCAGGGCTGTGTGGTGGCTCAGAGCCTGGCTGGCAGCCGAGGTCCCCAGGCCCTCAGCCACCCATCTGAATGTGCCTTTGGGGTCACTGGATGGGTGGGTAGGCTGGGGGCCTGGCACAGGCCAGCACACCTGGAGCAGCACCTGATGGCAGTCTGCATGCCCCCTGCTCCCGGTTACTACGGTGGGCGCACAGCCCATAAGGAGCTGCGCCTGAGCAGGTGGCAGGAGGGCCTGGAAGTGCAGGGGTTGCATGTTCCTCTTTCCAGGTGTTCTCCAAAGTGGGGGCTGCTGCATCTCCAGGAAGAAGAACAAAGCAGGTACCCTGTTCTCGTGGAAGGACGCGGTTCTGGGAGACCACACCTGGGGGGGGGCAGGCTTGTGCAGAACAGCCCCTCCTCTCCTGGAGACCCCTGCTGTGCTTTTGGAGAGGTCCCTGGACCTGGCTCTGAGTCAGAGCCTTCATAGTCCCTCAGGTGGTTCTGAGCTGTGTGTGTGGTGGGCAGCAACAGCACCCATCCGCACCCATCAGCACCTGTTGAGAGCCACAGCCAAAGGGGCCCCAGAACTTCCAGCTGCCAGCAAACTTCCAGCTGCCGGCTGATGCTCACAGTGGCCCCAGCAACATCTAGTTGATTGGCTCCTCTGCGGTGATGTTCATTGGGCTGTTTCCCTGCCCTTCAGACTATGGAACTGCTCATTGGGGGACTTCTTTGGCTCTGCCCACGCGACCCAGCCAATCGGCCTCAAGAGCAGGAGGATTTTGGGAGGTGGAGTGGTTTTGTGTGGTGAGAGGCTTGTGGAAGCCAGTGGTGGCAGTTGGGCTCTGAGGGTTTTTCCTGAGGAGCTGTTTTGTTTGGCGTTTGTAGTTTTAAAAATAAAGTTAGTTTCTTTTGACAAGTGGCTCCTGAATTGTACCCAGCCAGACTGCGGCATTTGGTGGCCTGTACGGGGAACGAACCCGCGACCTTGGCGTTATCAGCTCCAAACAGTTAAAAAAGTAAAACAGGCTTTAGATGCAGTAAAACAGGCTTTAGATTCCAGAGACATTAATGAACAAGAGCAAGTCATGGCAGCTGCAGTAAAACAGGCTTTAGATGCCAGAGACATTAATGAACAAGGGCAAATTGTGGCAGCTGCAGTAAAACAGGCTTTAGATGCCAGAGACATTAATGAACAAGGGCAAATTGTGGCAGCTGCAGTAAAACAGGCTTTAGATGCCAGGCCAAGAACATGCTACAATTGTCAACAAGCAGGACATTTTAAAAGGAATTGCCCCATAGGAGGAGGGTTTAACAATACTAGGTATCAAAGGAATAGAATACCGGGTATTTGCCCACGATGCCGTAGAGGGAGACATTGGACTAATGAATGGCGTTCTCAAACCACCGTAGAGGGTACTCCATTATCAAAAAACTAACAAGGACAAGGTTTTTATCCACAATATCGTGGACAAAGGCATCGGGCTCCGTTGCCAAAAAATGGACAGGGGGCCCCAATGCTCCGGGGCCCCAAACCACAAATATACGGAGCTCTGGAGGAACCCAGCAACCCCAGGAACCCCATCAGGGTAGTGCCCAGGGCATCAGATCCCTCGTCAGAGAGACTAGAGGGAGCGCAGGGTTGGACATCTGCTCCTCCTCTGCCAGAGCAGTACTAACTCCAGAGATGGGAGTTCAAATCATTCCCACAGGGGTAAAAAGACCTCTTCCCAAAGGAACAGTAGGCTTATTATTGGGACACAGCTCTTCTGCTCTAAAAGGACTTTTGATAAGTCCTGGGGTAATTGATCCAGATTATGAAGGTGAAATAAAAATTATAGCCAGTTCTCCAAAGGGTATATCAGTAATTTCACCAGGAGATAGAATAGCACAATTACTAATAATACCAAGCCTACATGGTAAATTTTCCAGTCATGCTGTAGAAAGAGATTCCAAGGGATTAGGCTCCACAGGCGTAGATTGGGCTATGCTTTCTTTAAATTTAGATTCTCGCCCCATGCTAAAACTAAATATTCAAGGACATGAATTTAATGGGCTACTGGATACAGGTGCAGACCTTAGCATCATCTCTCATCAAGAATGGCCAAAACATTGGCCATTACAGCAAGCCACTCAAACGCTTCGAGGCTTAGGAGTGGCGACTAATCCTGATAGAAGTGCAATGATATTAGATTGGAAGGATCCTGAAGGATGTGAAGGAACTATTCAGCCATATGTATTGGATCATCTTCCTGTAAATTTATGGGGACGAGATGTCTTAGATCAATTAGGTTTGACATTAACAAATAACATCAATCAAAATGCACCCACTATTATGGCTATACAAGGATTTAGGAAAGGAAAAAGATTAGAAAAACAAGAACAAGGTATAGCAGGACCAATACAAATAGATCAAGGAATAGACAGACATGGGTTGGATTTTCACAAAGGGCCACTGAGACAATAAAAATTACATGGAAATCAGAAAGACCAGTATGGTTTCCTCAGTGGCCCTTGACTGAAGAAAAGATACAAGTAGCCCATGACCTGGTCAAACAAACAACAATAAGCGGAAGGACATATACAACCTTCTGTATCTCCCCATAATACTCCCATTTTTGTCATCAAAAAGAAATCTGGTAAATGGAGATTATTGCAAGATTTAAGAGCCATTAATAATGAAATGGTCATTATGGGACCTGCTCAATTGGGGATTCTTCAATTGTCTGCTTTGCCAAAAACTTGGTATGTTTTAGTTATAGATATTAAAGATTTTTTTTTTCAATTCCAATTCATGCTGAGGATAGTCCACGTTTTGCATTTACTATCCCTGCACTAAATCATGAAGTCCTGATCAGAGATATGAATGGAAAGT
Organism: Urocitellus parryii; assembly: GCF_045843805.1. NCBI lineage: Eukaryota > Metazoa > Chordata > Mammalia > Rodentia > Sciuridae > Urocitellus > Urocitellus parryii. The sequence goes on from NC_135533.1 coordinate 142,095,507, forward strand.
ACTCCCTCAAGGGATGGCTAACAGCCCAACTATGTGTCAAATTTATGTTAACAAAGTAATCCAGCCACTTAGAAATCAAAATCCTGAGCTACAAATATTTCACTATATGGATGACATATTATTAGCACACAAAGCTAAAAACACATTGCTAGAATGTTATGCCACACTTACAAACTTATTAAAAATTATAATCTAGAGATAGCAATAGATAAAGTACAATTAAATTTTCCAATTAATTATTTGGGAGTTCTATTATCCTCAACCATGGTCCGTCCACCAAAAATTCAAATACGAGTAGATCAACTCAAATCACTTAATGACTTTCAAAAGTTATTAGGAGACATAAATTGGATAAGGCCTTATCTAGGTATTCCAACAGGACAGTTGGGACCTTTATTTGATATCCTAAAAGGTCCATCAGATCCAAATTCTCCCCGAATGTTGACGCCTGAAGCAAGAAAGGCATTAAAAATCATTGAAACATATATGGAAAATATGCATTTGGATAGAATTTATATAAGTTTGCCTTTATTATTTATTGTACTATCAACAAAAAATATTCCTACAGGAGTATTTTGGCAAGAAGGTCCATTATTATGGATACATTTATCTTATTCTCCTAACACTATTCTTACTAGGTATCCTGAGGCTGTAGGACAATAAATACTCAAAGGAATAAAAACATCAAAGGCAGTGTTTGGAATTTCTCCTAATAAAATTATTACTCCATATACTATGAATCAAATTGATGAATTAGCTAATGAGTTAAATACTTGGGCAATAATCATGTGCAAATCTAATGTTTCATTTGATAACCACTTACCATCTAATCCTTTATTGTCTTTTTGGTCGTTGCATCCTGTAATTTTTCCAAAAATGACAAGAAAAACACCTATCATGAATGCTCCAAATATATTCACTGATGGGTCAAATAATGGTACAGCAGCAATAGTTACACCTGATCGAACTTTTACATTTTTAGTACCCAAACAATCAGCTCAAAAGGTAGAGCTTAATGCAGTATTACAAACTTTTGTGATATTTAAAGATTCTGTATTTAATTTATTTTCTGATAGTCAGTATATAGTTAATGCTATAGTATCCCTTGAAGATGTTGGTAGGATTTCCCCTTCTTCTACTGTTTTCTCTTTGTTTTCCACTATACAAAGTCTAATCTGGGATAGAAAAGATCCATTCTTTATAGGACATATCAGGGCACATACAGGATTGCATGGAGCCCTTAGTTTAGGCAATGATTTAGCAGATAAATCTACACATGACATACATATTTTCTCTACACTAGAAGAGGCTATAAATTTTCATAAAAGGTTCCATGTCAATGCTAGTACTTTACAAAAGCATTTTAAAATAACTAAGGAACAAGCTAGACAAATAATAAAACAATGTCAAAATTGTGTGACCTTTTTACCACAAGGTAATCTTGGAGTCAATCCTAGAGGATTGATACCTAACCATATTTGGCAGATGGATGTCTCGCACTTGCCAGAATTTGGAAAATTAAAATATTTGCATGTTACAGTTGATACTTCTTCTGGATTTTTGATGGGCTCCCTTCATGCGGGAGAAAAAACTAAAATGTTGTAGCTCATTGTTTACAAAATTTTGCCACTGTGGGCATTCCAAAACAGTTAAAAACAGATAATGCCCCTGGTTATACTTCTACCTCTTTTAAACAATTTTGCTCATCATTTGGCATTACTCATATAACAGGAATTCCATACAATCCACAGGGACAAGGCATAGTTGAAAGAGCTCATCAAACTATTAAAATGTACTTATTAAAGCAAAAAGACGGAATTGGGAAGGGGTATATATTCCCCAAAGATAAACTTAAAATAACCCTTTTTACTCTAAACTTTTTAAATTTGGATTCATCAGGACTTAGTGCTGCAGAAAGGCATATGTGTCCAAAAAATGTACATAAGCCCCAGGTAGTTTGGAAAGATATTCTAACAGGACAATGGAAAGGTCCTGACCCAGTAATTGTCTGGAGTCGGGGGTCTGTTTGTGTGTTTCCACAGGGAGAACAGCAGCCAATTTGGATCCCAGAGAGATTAACCAAGGTCCTGACCCAGTGATTGTCTGGAGTCGGGGGCCTGTTTATATGTTTCCACAGGAAGAACAGCATCCGATTTGGATTCCGGAGAGATTAACTAAAATCCTGACCCAGTGATTGTCTGGAGTCGGGGGTCTGTTTGTGTGTTTCCACAGGGAGAACAGCAGCCAATTTGGATTCCAGAGAGATTAACTAAAACGAATTCTACAGACCAAAAAGAAGATGATTTGGCTCATATCAATAACAGCTGATATCCAAAACTCCAATTTGGCTATCCTTACATCTGCAACAGAACCAGGATGCTTTTTTCAATATCTGTTTTATTATTGCCCTTTCCCATATCATGAAGTTCTATTTTGTTTTTTGAGCTCATACAGACCTAGGTTAATGTTTTGCTGATCAGTTCTATTTGTTTTCTTTTTTGACTATTGAGTTTTTAAACATTGCAATGGAGATTTCACCTGTAAAATGTTATAAGGCCTTTACTATTATGTTATGTGTTGTATGTATTATATGTGTGCACACTTGTGTTTTGTGTTATATGTTTGAATGTACGTATGTCCATATATCATATATGATGAGTGCTCATAAAAAAAAATGGATCCAAAATTTTTTTTATTATTCACGCGATTTAAATGGTTTAATTTAAATTGGGTAAATAACTGTTAAGAATTATTAACAAAAAAGGAGGTTATCAGATCTGTTTGTTTACTTTCACCTATCCTTTTCATTATATTTAATAATTCTTTTCAAGATAATGTAAATTGTTAAGAAAATTGTTTTCTTTTAGTGCCTTCTAGAATGTTATACAATTATTAATATTAGCCATTATTGCCAAAATTCCTATCTTCATCCCAGTGCCGGTGAAGATAATGTAAATTGTTAAGAAAATTATTTTCTTTTAGTGCCTTCTGGAATGTTACACAATGTTTTAAAATTGTTTTCTTTTAGTGCCTTGTGGAATGTTACACAATGTTTTCTTTAGCCATTATTGCCAGAATTTCTATCTTCATCCCAGTGCCAGTGAAGACAATGTAAATTGTTAAGAAAATTGTTTTCTTTTAGTACCTTCTAGAATGTTATATAATTTTTTCTTTAGCCATTATTGCCAGAATTCCTATCTTCATCCCTGTGCCGGTGAAGACAAGGATAAAACTAATCTACAGTTTCTGCAATAGCCATCAATGAACTGCTTACAGAACTTGCCTAAACTATGTGTCACTTGTATGCATTGTAAACTCACTTGTATGCATTGTGAACTATGTTGGTGCAGCGACTTGTGGTAGTGTTGGAGTATTTTTGCTGATGATGTCATCGGTGGTACAATTTTTCCAACAAGAGCTATCGATTGGCTTGGTATATCTTCCTCCCTTCTGCTTGTCATGATCGTTCAACTATTTGGGGGCCAACAGAGGTGAGGCAAAGAACCTCACCCCCTCCGCTGGTACCTCTCCACAGGTGTGGCTGTATACTGGACCGGTAGTCAATGACGGGTAAGATCCAATTACAATGGTACCAATCTAAGACAGGAGGCTGACGCCCTGAGGCCAGCTCATCTGAAGACGGGTAAGGACCATATGTAGTATTGGACAACCTAAGGCAGGCACCGTCCCTAAGCCACATGCTTGTTGTTTAAACAGAGAGGGGGAGATGTTGAGAGCCACAGCCAAAGTGGCCCCAGAACTTCCAGCTGCCAGCAAACTTCCAGCTGCCGGCTGATGCTCACAGTGGCCCCAGCAACATCTAGCTGATTGGCTCCTCTGTGGTGATGTTCATTGGGCTGTTTCCCTGCCCTTCAGACTACGGAACTGCTCATTGGGGGACTTCTTTGGCTCCGCCCACGCGACCCAGCCAATCGGCCTCAAGAGCAGGAGGATTGTGGGAGGTGGAGTAGTTTTGTGTGGTGAGAGGCTTGTGGAAGCCGGTGGTGGCAGTTGGGCTCTGAGGGTTTTTCCTGAGGAGCTGTTTTGTTTGGCGTTTGTAGTTTTAAAAATAAAGTTTATTTCTTTTGACAAGTGGCTCCTGAATTGTGCCCAGCGAGACTGCGGCAAGCACCCAAGGCCTCCCTTGTTCCCATGCCTTGGCACCCAGGAAATCCTCAGGCATAGCAAAAAGGACGGATTGAGGTCTTTCCCCTCAGTTCCAAGGGAAATGACCCTGATATGAAACTTCTAGAACATTCCACCACGTCAGTAATCCTGCACCTCCTTGGCCAGTAGGTAGTGGGCAGGCAGAGGATGCCTGGCCCCTCTGTCCGCCCTGGACATTGTCCTGACGCATTTGTCCTCTGCCCACGTGCTGTCCAGCCCTGAGGCATTAGAGCATGAGCCGGGACGGTCGTTTGTCCTTTTCACAGCCATGCAGTCCCATCCAGCAGCCCTTGGCCTTGCAGAATTGGTGGGTGCAGAATTGGTGGGGTGCAGTGTGAGTCAGCCCGATACCGTCCTGGGTACCTGTGTATGGCCACAGTGTCTGCTGCTCCTTCATTCCCAATAGGCCCTGGGCCACCAGGCAGTGGGCACCCAGGACAGTAGAGCAGAGGAATGCAGTCCCTGTCCCAAGGTACCCGCAGTAGCCTGGGGACATATGAGCTGGTGGCTTCAGCGCGGGAGGCTGAACCAGGAAGGCCATGGTAGGACTGCGGTCTCCAAGTCAGACTGGGGCCTGGAGGAAGGAGGCCAAGCAGCCTGGTGGCAGAGGCTGAGGCGGGAGGTGCCCTGGAAAGGGAGGCTGACTCCCGTTGAGAAATGGCTTCTGTGCCCTGCAGAGGTTTGGACTGTGGCCTGGTGGGCAGCCACCGAGAATTTTAGCAGACACTTCTGTGGCATAGAAGCTAGAGTCCCTTGCCTCCGTCTGCTCAGGTGCTGGAGCAGAGACCCACGCCTGGGGCCTTCATCGGCAAAGACGGCCTGCCTTAGGGCTCTGGAGGCCAGAAGCCCAAGGCCAGGCATTGGCAGCAGTGGCTCCTTCCGAGGGCTGGGCGGGGAGGGGCGGCCTGTCCAGCCCTCCCTCCCTGGCTGTGATGGCGTCCCTGTGCCCACAGGGGCTTTCCTGCGTAGGCCTGTCCTTTGGTCGATCCTCACACACCTTTTAAAGGGCACCGGTCACTCTGGCCTAGGGCCCACCCCAGTGACCTCGATTGACTTGATTATTGATGCAGAGAGCTGGTCTCAAGTGAGATTCTGACACCTGGGGTCAGGCCTCCAGTCAAGACCCAGGGGCCCACGGCTCCGCCCCTGTCGTCCCTGTTCTTGACCACTTCAGACCAGTTTGGGAAGGGCAGCTAAGTGCCACATTAGTGCTAGGATGGTTTCTCAGCCCTTCCATGTCCCATGTCCCTTCCTCCTGCCTGCCCCACCCTCTAGGACTCTTCCTGATTGGGGTTGGCAGTTGTAGCCACATCTGCTCCCTGCTGAGCTGGGACAATGCTTTTGACTTGGGGGATGTTTCATGCACCTTCTTTGAATCCCGGGATTATGTGCTGCTGGAGGTTGGCCAAACCTCTCTGGAGGCCATGGCCTTCGCCCTTCTGTGCTCTGGGATGGCCTTCCTCGGGCTGGACAGCGGTGCCAGAGAGGCCTCAGCAGGTGGTAGGTGGAGACAGATGGGTTGGCCCAGTGACCCAGGTGTCCGGAGGGTGAGGTCTACTCCTGGGCGTCCTGGGCACATGTCCCAGTGAGCCAGCGCGCTCTGTGGCTCCTGACAGAGGTGGCACGTGTCATGTGCCCCTGCGAGCCATTATCATCAGTGTCACCCACCTGCCTCCGGTGTAAAATCTACTGCCGCCAGCAGTCTGCAGCTGGGGGAAGGCATTTATTTGGTGATTTCCAGCAAGTTGGTCGTTTATTGTGGACGCCTGTGCTGGGCCTTCTTAGCCAGAGGAGGGTTGGGTCGGGTCCAGGAGGCTCGCAGGGTTCCTGAGGGGGACCTGGGAGCCCAGACTTGGAGCCCAGAGCCTCAGGTTCTTATCCAGGGACCCGCTACATGGGAAGGGGCCTTGGCCTGTAGAGTACAATGTGACACCTGGGGGTGGTGCCTCCAACATGCACCTTGCCTGTGAGCACCCAGCCGGGTGGCTGTCCTCCCAGTGCCTCGTCCCCAGGGCCAGCCCGAGGCAGCCTCGCCAGCTGCTGCGGCCTGGCCGGTGTTCACAGTCATTTTTATTCTAAGCTGTGTTGAGCCCTGTTCCCCAGACGCTGTCAGCCCTGGGTGGCGTTTGCTTGTGGGATTTGCATCCTGGGGATGCTGCTGCTAGGACCTCCTGCAGTGGGGGTGCCCTGAGTCCTGTGTCTGGCCTGGAGTCGTTTGCCACGCGTGTTGGATGGCGGAGTGCACTGGTCAACCCTTGCTGCGTGATGGACACCCTGGGACCTGTAGCTTCTGCAGTAGCAGGTTCTGTGGTTCGGGCTTGGCAGCCCTGCTGGGTTCTGGCTCAGGTCTCTGCTGGGGCTGCAGTAGGTGCCACCTGGGTTGCAGCCCCTGGAAGGCCTGCCAGCACTCAGGACTCGGCCTCTGAGGTGGTGCACACAGGGCCATGGACGGGGCCCAGGCCCTCACCTAGGGCTTCTGCCCTGGACGGCTTGAGTGTCCTTCCAACATGGTGGCCGACATTCCCAGGGCGAGGCCCAGGAGAAAGCTGGAAGCTTGGCCAAGGTGACCTGTACCGTCCCCTCATCTCCAGGCCAGCCCTGACCTCTGCCGGAAGAAGCAGCTTTCCCGAAGCAGACCTCGTCCAAGATCCTGGTGCGGAACATCCCCTTCCAGGCTGACCGCAGGGAGATCCGCGAGCTCTTCAGGTGAGCTGCACTGCGGGAGGTTCATGGCCAACTAGGCAGGGCGCCTGTTGGCTGGGCTGTTCCCATGGGTCAGCACTGTGGGGTTCAGAGGTCATCTTCTGGCTGCCTTGATTCATCTCCTGTGACCTCGGAAAAGTCAAAACATCCTTCCTCGGGTGGGAGGGGGGCAAGCCAGTGTCCCCCTGGCTACCCAGCAGCTGCAGGAGGTGGGTCAACATCTCTGGTGACCCCAGGCAACTCTACTGAGGCTCTGCCAGGAGCTGGATCACCAGACACCAGCCTCTTGATCCAAGCTCCCAGGGCATCATCCTGTCCAGGCTGTAGTAGACCCCTGGGCTCAGTGGCTCCTCACAGGATGCCCACCCGAAAGGCAGCAGACTACCTGCTTCCCACGCCGCCTACTAGCACAGGAGCCAGGTGGGGAGGGGACAGCGACCAGCGGATTGGGGGCTGTGGGGATGCTGCTGGCCCATAGTGATTCCACAGAGGAACCTGGATTTCAGACCAGGTCCTGTCGCATTTTGAAGGAAGACCCGGCCGTCCAGTCTTAAGGGAATCTAGCAGCTGGCTCCATGCTGCACAGAGCAGAGCCATCTGCGGGGGTGGCCACTGTGTGCCCTGTGTCCAGGCTTGGCTGGAGTCTAAGAGCACTTGGGGTCTACCGTGTGGGTGACCATGTAGAGTGTCCCTCCCAGGCCTCCGTCTTTCAGCCTCTGTTGGTCACATTTTGCATGAAGATAGGAGAGCAAAGTCCCTAGAATCACCCTTTAGCATATGGCAAGGCAGACCAGTGCAAGAGGAGACAAGGAGTGACCTGTGTGACTGTGCCCTGGGCGCCCCACTGTGGATGGGGATCCACTCCTGCTCCTGCCCACCCTTTTTCATCTCCAGGCTCCCCTGGTGGGAGCTGGTCTGGGCAGCGGGTCTCCCTTGGTCCTGGTGCCCTGCCTGGCAGGATGGGGTCACGACTTGGGGGGTTATTTCCCTGCATGTGGAAGGAGCTTGAGGTCGTGGGTATGGTGAGGGCCGTGGCGCGTGCGTCTGCGTGTCTCCACCGCTTCTGCTGCTTAAAAAGTCCAATTTAAGACCCGCTGGATCAGCACAGGCTGCTGAGAACAGCATGTGTTGATCAGAAAATAACGTCCTTGGGAAACATAGTTCCTCTTGGCTCCATCGTGCATCTAGTGCATCTAGGTGACACTTATCCAGGGGCACAAGGCAGGTGGCAAGGGCGGAAGGACTTCTTTGATCTCAAGCTCCACGCCTATTGTAGGAGACCAGGACTTACTGTCCCCTGAACATAATTACAGGGTCCCCTTCCTGCTTTGTCCTGGTGGAGTTTCCCAGACCAGGGAACCAGGTCCTTCCCTCTCTCTGCTCCCTCTCCCTGCTCCCTCTGCTGGCCTCCTGGGTGGCACTGGCTGATGGTTTGAGGCAGTTCTGAGTGGCGGACAGCAGGGGTCGCTGTGAGCCTGCTCAAGGACTGAGGCTCCTCCAGGGAAGCCCCAGATCTCAGACAAAGCCACCAGCCAGCAAAGGTCACCTGTTAGGGGAGGACCTCAGGACCCGGGGACAGTCTGGTGCTCTGCGTCAGGCTGGTTCTGCAGGCTGCCCTTCCAGGTGTAGGAAGAACCACCAGCCCCCGTGTGGCACGCTCTCGGTATTGTGTCTGTGCCCAGCGCCTTCTGTGCACCTGTCCCCCTGTGCCACACGCAGCCCTGTGAGGGAGGAGCGGCCACCGTCCCCTACACCCGCAGGGAGACTGGAGACGAGGAGGGCAGTCCTGCCTGGGACCCCACCTCCATGACAGCTGTGGGTTTCAGCTGGTCTGACCCAGAGCCGGGCTGGGAAGGCTCCTCTCTGCCACCCTTTGTCTTCCTCCCGGGTCTGGAAGGGCCTGTCGTCCCCTGGTTGGTCTGAGTGGGGACGCTGTGCCTCCGCCAGCGTGTCGTTCTTACCAGATGTCGTGTGGGGACCACGTGCCTCTGTTTCAGGCAGCCCCAGGCCCTCCACAGCCCAGAGCCTGTGGAGCCTCGGGAGGGAGCCCACGCAGCAGGCTCCCCGGCCCCAAAGGCCTCGGCTGGGCCCCCCAGGGCTCTGCCCTCTGCACTTGACCACGCTGTGCTCCCACCCGTGAGTAGTCCAGCCTTGGTGATGCCCAGACGGGCGCCAGAGGCCCTGCGGACCCTCCCTTCCTTGGGGTCATTGTGGGCGGCTCAGGGACTGCTGTGGGAAGCTCAGAGTCCACACAGAGTCCGTGGAGCAGGCTGGGCAGAGCGGCCCCACCCCCTGCCCGGCCACTGGCTTCCTGGGCCTCGGTTTCTCCTGGCTTCAGACCGTGCAGAGCTCATGACGCAGGCACCGTGGTTCCCGATGGTGCAGGGGTGACCTGGTGGTCCTGCGTGCTGGCCCAGGCTAGGGGACTGGGCTGTTTCCGTCCTCGGGTCCCGGGGTCATCAGAGCCTGCGGGTTGTCCTCAGCCCCATTTCCCAGTAGGGAAACCAGCTCCTGAGCCCGAGTCCTGCCCCCTCAGGCCTCAGGCACCTCAGACTGTCACCCTGCTCCTCCCTCACTGCGTGGCCGCCCTCCTGGGAGCTGTTCAGAGGTTGAGATGAGATCAGGCACCTGGCAGGAGCAGCAGGCGGGAGGACCTGCCAACAGTGTCACCCAAGGCAGAGCCATCGGTGGCAGGACTGAGTCCTTCCCACTTGCCTTCCTCCCTAGTCACGTCCTGCCCTTGTACCCTCCCAAGCTGCCTTGGATCAGGCTCTAGGGAACCTGTCCCCAGTTCTGCTGCCCCTGCCACCCGCCCAAAGGCACTGTGGTCACAGCTGGGGTCCCCAAACTCTGCAGGGCCCCAGTGCACAGTGGCTCCAGCAGACTCCACCCCACAGCCAGAGCAGGGCAGAAGGGGTTTCGGCCCCCCAGCAGGTGCCCAGAGACCTACGTTGCTTCAGATTCCTAAATAAGAAATGAGTTTTGGTACAGACGTCCCTGTCTGGTCCACCATGTGCCCTTCCCTAGTCTCCACCTGAAAGTTCCCCAGGTGGAGAGGCTGTGGGCTGGGGGCGTGCTGGGCAGGCCCTGGGGCCTCTGCCCTTGGGCACCAGCCCCTGTGCACAGAGCTGAAGGACTCACTGGACAGGTCTCGCTTCTGCCCATGTTTCACATGATGGCCTTCCATACCAGGGCACGTATGGGGACGGTGCTGGGCTAGAGGTGGCCAGGACTGAGGGCACTTGGGAGGCCTCAGGGCTGGGTTAGGCATGTCCTCATGCTCTCGTTCATTGTCCCTGCAGCCCAGTGTGCTAGGAGTGCTGTTGCATACGGTTCTGGCTGAGGCCCGTATTCTTCCTTGTCATTTTACAGATGTGGAGGCTGGGGCCTGGGGACTCTGGGCTCCCTGATCACCAGCTGGTCACTGTAGGACCACAGCAGGAGCCCAGGTATCTGGGCTTTTCTGGATCCCTGTAGGCCCAGAACAAGTCCCTTAGCCTCGATTTCTCCTGAACTGGCCCCTCTCGCTGCCCATCCTCCTGGGAGGAGCCACAGAACGGGGCTCTTGGGTCATGCAGCGCCCCACGGAGGCCGGGCATTGGGTCCCCAAGACCTGTGGTCCCTCTTGGGAAGCACTGTCCCGAGGTGGGCGTGGCTGGGCCCTCCATATTGACACCTGATGCAGCTGCAGGGGGCGCAGGTGCGGGTGCCAGACAGTGTGCATTCTGCATGGGTATAGCCAGTGCCTGCCCCAACACTTGGGTGTCCCAGGCGAGCGTGGGTGGCAGCCACAGACTGTGTCGTCACCTACCATTTCCTGGTGCCTGTTACCTGCCCATGGATCCAATCTCAGAGGCCATTGTGCACCTCAGAGGATGGCGATCAGCGCAGCCCTGGCCTTGAGCAGAGGCAGGGAGGGGGAGGAGGCTGCCAGCCCCACATCCTGTCCCCTGTCCCCCTCTATGGCCAACAGTGAGGGTGCAGTCTCCAGGCCCTCCTCTGCCTCCCCGTGGGCAGCTCAGCGTGTCCCCACCTGAGCCCACTCGCTCACCCCAGGGAACTCGGGAGCCCACCCAGTGCCAGATGCAGGCTGGGGATGCAGAGGTGCACAGGACAAAGGAGGCTGTTGCATTGGTGGGCGGGCTGGGCAGGGTGGGCAGGGAGCTGGGCGAGGGCTCCAGGTGGGCACCTGCTGCAGCCTGGGCCCGCTCAGTCGATGCCCAGAGGACGTGGGGTCTCTTAGGTGACAGATGCCTGGAGCACATGTTCAGAGGGTCCCAAGAGGTTGGGGTTCCCGAGAGAAGGTGACAGGGGCTTAAGGAGACCACAGCGTGGACAGGACAGGAAGGGTCATGTCCCCTTTAGTGACGGACAGTAAGACGGGGGAGGTGGCTCAGTCAGTCCCCCTGGGCTCCTGGAAGGGCACCAAGACATTCCACCCTGGGCCAAGCACTGTGACACCCCCCTTGGGGAGCCCCCAGGCCAATGTGGAAGGAGGCCAGGGCTCTGGGGGGTCGAGGCACCTGCAGACTCAAGAGGAGGAGGAGTGGGAGCACATGAGGTTCTTCAGGCTGCCTCTGTACAAAGAAAGCCTTAAATTGAGTGAGGCTGCCCACCAATGAGTGGTTAGACTAGCAGAAGGACTGAGTAGGAACCCCAGAGCCCAGCTTCCCTACCCCATTTCATGGAGGGCCAGGGAACCAGCACCCCTGCGCCAGCTGCTGTGGTCTCCTGGCTCTTATCTGGCCAGCACCAGAGTCGTGAGAAGCAGAGAGGACGTGACTTACGTGTGACTGGAGGTCAAGTCCACGCTCTGCCACTTCGTAGCTGGACAGCCTTTGACCTCCCGTCTGGTTCATTCCACCCCCTGTACACCTACTGTGGGCCGTTGAGAGGAGCAGGGCCGTGGCATGCAGTAGGTGCTCCGTCAGGGGGAGCCTGCATCAAAGCCCAAGCCAGATGTCCCCGCTTCTCCAAAGCCGCCCCTGGGGTCCCTGGATTCTGCAGCTGTGCACCCAGCTTTATTGAGCTCCTACTGTGTGCCAGCCACTTCCTACGCCATTGGCAACTGGCCTCCAGTCAGAGGAGTGGCTTCTGCTCGTCTCCTCAGCCCTGGCGCGTGCTTGGCTGGCCTGGGACCTGGGGGAGGGAAGGGAAGGAGGCCCGCTGGGGACAGGGGAAGGGGAAGGTGGAGGCCGGAGAGGCTGGGGCCAGAGGCCGCCTGCCCTTCCCTCTCCTCACGCCGCCTCCCCTCTCCCCTCTGTCCCTGCCCATGTCCCCTGCCTCACCTCCCCTGCTCCTCCCTGTGCATGTCCCCTCCTTCTCTCTGTCCTCCTGGACCTGCGTCTCCCTGCCCCCGCGTCCTCCTCTGGTGCCATCTGGGCTCCCACAGAGCCCCCGAAGAAGAAGTGGTCTGTGGTGTTGGATGGGATCCTGGAGCAGCTGGAGGACAGTGACCGTGATGGCGAGGAGCAGACACTTCAGCTGTGAGCTGGCACAGAGGTAGGTGGTCAGGGGCCGGGCTGGGACAGCGCCCCCACCCCTGTGCGCCCGACCTCACAGGTCCAGGGTGGAGGGGGACGAAGCCTCGGCCCAGGGCCTGTTGCCCACACCTGGGCATCCTGGTGGCAGGTGCCTCGCGGGTGACACTGAGCCCACACCTGTGCTGGGCCCCGGGAGCAGGGGCGGGAGCAGCCATGCGGGCAGGTGGCCCTAACCATCTGCCTGCTGAGAGGAAGGTCAGGGTGTCAGGGTGCAGAGGCCACAGGAGTCAAGCCACATGAAGCCAGGACTCTGCACCACCAGCCGGGAGGTCCCCACCTAGTTCCCTTGCCCCCCTGACCTCGATGCCACCTCGTTCCCTGGTGGTGGCCCATGAAAGGGTCAGCCACGGGCTGAACAGGTAGGAACCTCTGTCCTTCCTCCTGCCAGGGCTGCCGTACAAGAATTCCCACGTCCGTCCGTCCAATGAGTGGTTAGACTAGCAGAAGGACTAACAGAGAAGGCAGCCTAGAGATGTCCACATCAGTGGGATCAGGAACCCCGGAATCCTCCAGGGACACCTCCGAGCAACTGAGTCCTCGGGCTCCATGCCGAACCTGTCACCAACGCCAGCAGCATCCACTCGCAAGCAGGGCTGTGGACACATCACAAACCTCACTCCTGGCCAGAAGCGACCCCAGGCTTTGCCCAGAGCGGGCACCTGCGTGTAGTGCGTCCGCTCCCGCTGCAGCCAGAGGGGAGCTCCCGTGGCGGGGCCACATGAGCACCGGCCAGCGGGCGAGACGCTGCCCAGCAGAGACGGCCAGGCAGCAGCCTGCACCTGAGTTCCAGCAGCCACCCCGGCCCATTGACCACAGGCCCGGGCACCCTGGAGTCATGGTCATTGCTCTGTCATTGGGGGTGACCACGGTCAGCGAGCCGAGGAGTAAAGCTCAGGACGTTCCCACGCTTCCGTCTGCTTCCTAATCGGGGCCGCTGGGCGGGCGACCCGAGTGAGCCCAGGGCCCCTTGGGCTCTCGTCAGCTCGCTCTGTACGTTTGTGGGGACGAGGTTCCGGTCCTTGTCCAGTGTCCAAGGTGGCCTGGGTCTTGAGCAGGGCGCTCAGCTCGCTTCCCGGGCACGGGCTCCGCTCAGCGGCCTGGCTCGACCCTGGGCGCAGCGGGGACACTGGACCCAGGGCGGCTCCTGCCCAGCGCCACCACCCCCTTGTCTCCTCCTTGCTGCTGAAGCAGGATAATGGGGACGGTAGCCCCGTCGTGGAGGTCAGAGAGTGCGGGGCGCCTGTCCAGGGTCCCAGTGCGAGTGAGGGCTGCTGGCAGGGCGCAGGCCAGGCCTGAGTGACCCCGAGTCAGGAGCAGAGCAAGGAGAGCGCGGCCCTGACCAGGCCTGCTCAGAGCTGCGGGGGCAGTGGGCATGCTGGACACTGTCCTCGGCCTGGCCCAGGCCCTGCCTCCCGGCCTCACTCTGCCAGTGGGGACAGACCCCTAGACAAACAGGAAGTCACTCCCCACGGAGGCCCTAGGCTGCCTGGCCCCCGGTCTCCATCACCCACGAGGACCCCCCTCTGCAGGTGGCCAGCGTAACCTGCTGGCACCGCACTCTGGACCAGGCCAACTCCATCTGACCCCCCTGGCCTCCCCGCATGAGTGAGGTCACTTCCTGCCTAGGCCCAGGCCCTGCCTGGGGTCTGTGTCCACCCTCGTCGTTCCTGTTCCCCCTGAGCCCCTCTAGATGCCACCAGCATAGATAGCCCCTCCCACCCAGCCTCAGCCCCGCCTCTGTCCCCGGGCCTGGTTCCAGAACCACAGCTCTGGGTGCAGGGTACAGCCTGGAGTCTGAACAGGGGCCTGAGTGACCCTGGGCCTGGGCCCTGAAACACATGCTCTGGCAGTTAGGAAACCCTGGACAGTTGTGGCTGTTGTCACCATTGCCGGGGTCACTAGAATAGAGTCGTGGAGCCAGTGTGAGGGGGAACTGGGCCGGGTCCCCCTGCCCAGAGGAGCGGCTTCCTCACCCTCAACAGGGCCCGCCTCCATCCACTGGGTGCCGTTTGGTGGGGAGGCTCAGCCATGTGGCAGGAGGGGTCAGTACTCCTGTCCCTGGGAGCAGGCCGGGGAGTCTCCACAGGGCCACCGTGCCCCAGCCCTGGGCTCCCGTCAGCAGCAGATCTTCCTTCTCCTGAGCAGATTTTCAGGCAACAGCTGCTCCTGCATCCTGGGAACTGTAGGGCCTTGGGGTCCCATGTGGCGCCCCACCCCCGCCACACAAAGCAGTCCCAGGGAAGTCCCTCCCTCCATCAGTCCCTCCCTCTGTTAACTCTTGGCAATGTCATCAGACGGGGCTGACTCTTCCCTTGCACAGGTGAGGAAACTGAGGCTCCCGGAAATGAGTGGCCTCTGAGGCCATGGTACCTGGGAAGTGGAGGCAGAAGGCGGGTCTCTGAGAACAGCGGCTTGTTTGGAGCTGGGGACCCTGGGTGGTGGCCCTCAGGGAGACGGCACATAGGTCAGGGTGCGCTCAGCTGCTGTGCAGACCCAGGGGGTGTGCACAGGGTAGGGGATTCTCCCCCAGGGGACACTCGGGAGGGGAGCGTATCTGGTCTGAGGGGCTGTGTCAGGGGACACAAAAGTTGATCTCCCTACAGGACTCAGAGGCTGCTCACCAGACAGCACCAGGGGGAGGCACATGAGCTGTACCTTTCGGAACATGTCAGGGACATCCTCACTGAGTGCTAGTGGGCCTTCTAGGGGCTGCGACCCAGGTGGCACTTACTGCAGCCCCAGCAGAGACCTGAGCCAGAACCCAGCAGGGCTGCCGAGCCCGAACCACAGAACCTGCTACTGCAGAAGCTACAGGTCCCAGGGTGTCCGTCACACAGAACGGGATGACCAATGCATGTCGCCATCCAACATGTGTGGCAAATGACTCCAGGCCAGACACAGGACTCAGGGCACCCCCACTGCAGGAGGTCCTAGCAGCAGCATCCCAGGATGCAAATCCCACAAGCAAACGCCACCCAGGGCTGACAGCGTCTGGGGAACAGGGCTCAACACAGCTTAGAATAAAAATGATTGTGAACACCGGCCAGGCCGCAGCAGCTGGCGAGGCTGCCTCGGGCTGGCCCTGGGGACGAGGCACTGGGAGGGGACAAGGCACTGAGAAAAGAAGGCCACTGAGCTGTGAGCAAGGCGCTTGCTGGAGGCTCCTCCCCCAGGTGTCACATTGTACTCTACAGGCCAAGTCCCCTACCCAGGTCACTGCTCCCTGGATAAGAACCTGAGGCTCTTGGCTCCAGGTCTGGGCTCCCATGTCCCCCTCAGGAACCCTGCAAAACTCCTGGACCCGACCCAACCCTCCTCTGGCTAAGGAGGCCCAGCACAGGCGTCCACAATAAATGACCAACTTGCTGGAAATCACCAAATAAACGCCTTTCCCCAGCTCCAGACTGTTGGTGGCAGTAGGTTTTACACTGGAGACAGGTGGGTGACACTGATGATAATGGCTCGCAGGGGCATATGACACGTGCCACCTCTGTCAGGAGCCACAGAGCACGCTGGCTCACTGGGACGTGTGCCCAGGACGCCCAGGAGCTGACCTCACACTCCGGACACCTGAGTCACTGGGAGCTCCTGGCCAGGCTCTGAGGAGGGCTGTCCCCCGCTGACAGGCATCTTCTGAGCCCTTGGTGAATGGAGGGGGCCTAGCATCACCACCAGGTAAAATCACCCCTTCTCTTCTTGCCCTGGCTGTAACTCCCGAGGGATTCTCACAAGTAAAAGCTTTCCTGCCCCCAACTCAGCGCACATTTAGATTTCTGGGCTGTTCAGGCAGAAAAATGGCCCTGGAATCAGGCAAGAAGAAACGTTAGCTGGCAGGAAAGCAGGGTGGAGGTGAGGGCACAGGGGTTCCTGTGTGGGGAGGCCCAGGTGGGAGGCCAAGGTGGGAGGACCAGTCACGTCTCCATGGAGCCTCAAGGCCTTTGGGAAGCTCTTTCCAGCCCCCCAGCCCCAGGCAGCCCACCCTGCTCCTGATAGGCCCCCCCTTGGAAACAACAACATTAAGAAAGAAAGCAATAGAGTCAGGAGATCTGAGTTCCAGCCCCGACTCTGGCTGGTCCACCAATGTGGCTCCCAAGTGCCCTGGGTAATAGGGACAGGGATGATCAGTGTGAGGCGGGTCTCTTACTATGACGATGCCTAAGTGCTTCCAAAGTGTGACTTCATCTCGTCCTCATGGGACATCTGGGGGGTGGGCAGGCCACTCTTAGCTTGGGATTGTAAAATGGAGAAAAGTGTCAGAGGGGTGTGTTTGTGTGTGTGTGTGTGTGTGTGTGTGTGTGTGTAGAGGGAGGGAGAGACACAGTGTTTGGAAGGAACCTGCTCCCCTATGGCTGACTATGGGCTGAAGAGCTGCATCCATCCCTCTTTCTTGAGGGACGGCCGAGTCTGGCACACCAGTGAGGAGGAGTACCAGGGGCCAGGTGTTCTCAGGGGACAGCACTGCCGCAATCTGGCTGGGCACAATTCAGGAGCCACTTGTCAAAAGAAACAGACTTTATTTTTAGAACACACACGCCAAACCAAACAGCTCTTCAGGAAAATCTTCAGAGACCAATTGCCACCACCGGCTTCCCACAAGCCTCTCAACCTCCCCCACTCCACCTGCTCTTGAGGCCGATTGGCTGGGTCATGTGGGCGGAGCCAAAAAAAGTCCCTCAATGAGCAGCTCTGTGGTCTGAAAGGGCGGGGAAACAACTCAATGAGCATCACACAAAGGAGTCAATCAGTTGGCAGCTAGAAGTTTGCTGGGGCTGCTGTGAGCCAATCATCAGCTGGAAGCTGGAAGTTTGCTGGCAGCTGGAAGTTTGCTGGGGCCCCTTTGGCATGGCTCTCAACATCTCCCCCTCTCTGTTTAAACAACAAGCATGTGGCTTAGGGACCATGCCTGCCTTAGGTTGTCCAATACTACATATGGTCCTTACCCGTCATCCTATGAGCTGAGCTCAGGGTGTCAGCCTCCTGTCTTAGGTTGGTACCATTGCAATTGGATCTTACCTGTCATTGACTACCGGTTCAGCATACAGCCACACCTGTGGATAGGTCTTTGTACGGGGCGGGGGGGGTGAGGTTCTTTGCCTCACCTCTGTTGGCCCCCAAATTTTAGCTGAACGACCATCACAAGCAGAAGGGAGGAGGATACACCAAGCCAATTGATGGCTCCTTTTGGAAAAATTGTACCACTGATGACACCATCAGCAAAAATACCCCAACACTACCACAAGTTGCTGCACCAACAGATAGTTCACAATGCATACAAGTGAGTTCACAATGCATACAAGTGATACATAGTCCAGGCAAGTTCTGCAAGCAGTTCACTGATGGCTCTTGCAGAAGCTGTAAATTGGTTTTATCTTTGTCTTCACCTTCACTGGGATGAAGATAGGAATTCTGGCAATAATGGCTAAAGAAAAAATTATGTAACATTCCTGAAGGTACTAAAAGAAACAATTTTCTTAACAATTTACATTATCTTGAACAGAATTATTAAATATAATGAAAAGGAAAGGTGAAAGTAAACAGATCTGTTAACCTCGTTTTTTGTTCACATGTTAAAACACTCCTCAACAGCTGTTTACCCAATTTAAATTAAGTCATTTAAATCACGTGAATAAAAAAAATATTTGGATCCATTTTTTCATGAGCACTCATTATATATGATATATGAACATGCGTACATACAAACATACAACACAAAACACAAGTGTGCACACATAATACATACAACACATAACATAATAGTAAAGGCCTTATAACATTTTACAAGTGAAATCTCCATTGCAATGTTTAAAAACTCTATAGTCAAAAATAGAACTGATCAGAAAAACATTAACCTAGGTCTGTATGAGCTCAAAAAACAAAATAGAACTTCATGATGTGGGAAAGGGTAATAATAAAATAGATATTGAAAAAAGCATCCTGGTTCTGTCGCAGATGTAAGAATAGCCAAACTGGAGTTTTGGATATCAGCTGTTATGCATTTGAGCCAAATCATCTTCTTTTTGGTCTGTAGTAATTGCTTTAGTTAATCTTTCTGGAATCCAAATTGGCTGCTGTTCTCCCTGTGGAAACACATAAACAGACCCCCGACTCCAGACAAGAGGAAGGGGAAATCCTATCAGCATCTTCAAGGGATACTATAGCATTAACTATATACTGACTATCAGAAAATAAATTAAATACAGAATCTTTAAACATCACAAAAGTTTGTAATACTTCATTAAGCTCTACCTTTTGAGCTGATTGTTTGAGTACTAAACAATGCTGTACCATTATTTGACCCATCAGTGAATATATTTGGAGCATTCATGACAGGTGTTTTTCTTGTCATTTTTGGAAAAATTACAGGATGCAATGACCAAAAAGAAAATTAAGTGATTAGATGGTAAGTGGTTATCAAATGAAACATTAGATTTGCACATGATTATTGCCCAAGTATTTAACTCATTAGCTAATTCATTAATTTGATCCATAGTATATGGAGTAATAATTTTATTGGGAGATATTCCAAACACTCCCTTTGCTGCTTTTATTGCTTTGAGTATTAATTGTCCTACAGCCTCAGGATACCTAGTAAGAATAGTATAAGGAGAGTAAGATAAATGTATCCACAATAATGGACCTTCTTGCCAAAATACTCCTGTATGGATATTTTTGGTTGGTAGTACAATAAATAATAAAGGCAAATTTATATCAATTCTATCCAAATGCATATTTTCAATATATGTTTCAATGATTTTTAATGCCTTTCTTGCTTCAGGCATTAACATTTGGGGTGAATTTGGATCTGATGGACCTTTTAGGATATCAAATAAAGGTCCCAACTGTCCTGTTGGTATACCTAGATAAGGCCTTATCCAATTTATGTCTCCTAATAACTTTCGAAAGTCATTAAGTGATTTGAGTTGATCTACTTGTATTTGAATTTTTGGTGGAGGGACCATGGCTGAGTGCAGTAGTCTGGCTGGGCACAAAATAATGGAGCCACCACAAAAGCCTTGTATATTCAAACAGCAACTCTTTATTCCCCAACTCTCACCGACACTCTACATGCACATTCTGGGAAAAATACACTCCCTCCCCTGGGCTCTGTGTACCAGAACCCTGCGAGAACTCAACAACTCAATGGGAACTCTAAAGGAGCGGGCACCTGAGGCAGCAGGATATGCCCTAATCCTGGAGCCGCCCTATTCCCAGCAGGATCCACTCTAAACCTGGAGCCGCCCTAATCCCTGTGCAGGGTCACCTTTCAAACCAAAATGCCATGTGTGATTCCTACTTGACTATGGCTCTCAGCACTGTTCTGAAAATCCAACCCATGTCTGTCTATTCCTTGATCTATTTGTATTGGTGCTGCTATACCTTGTTCTTGTTTTTCTAATCTTTTTCCTTTCATGAAACCTTGTCTAGCCATAATAGTGGGTGCATTTTGATTGATGTTATTTGTTAATGTCTAACCTAATTGATCTAGGACATCTCATCCCCATAAATTTATGGGAAGATGATCCAATACATATGGTTGTATAGTTCCTTCACATCCTTCAGGATCCTTCCAATCTAATACCATTGCACTTCTATGGGGATAAGTCGCCACTCCTAGGCCTTGAAGTGTTTGAGTGGCTTGTTGTAATGGCCAATGTTTTGGCCATTCTTGATGAGAGATGATGCTAAGGTCTGCACCTGTATCCAGTAGCCCATTAAATTCATGTTCTTGAATATTTAGTTTTAGCATGGGGAAAGAATCTAAATTTAATGAAAGCAGAGACCAATCTACACCTGTGGAGACTAATCCCTTGGAACCTCTTTCTACAGTACGACTGGAAAATTTATCATGTAGGTTGGGTATTATTAGTAACTGTGCTATTCTATCTCCTGGTGAAATTACTGATATACCCTTTGGAGAACTGGCTATAATTTTTATTTCACCTTCATAATCAGGATCAATTATCCCAGGACTTATCATAAGTCCTTTTAGAGTAGAAGAACTTCGTCCCAATACTAAGCCTACTGTTCCTTTGGGAAGAGGTCCTTTTACCCCTGTGGGAATGATTTGAACCCCCATCTCTGGAGTTAGTACTGTTCTGGTGGAGGCACAGATGTCCAATCCTGCACTTCCTGGACCATTATCTGTTTTTAACTGTTTTGGAATGCCCACAGTGGCAAAATTTTGTAAGCAATGAGCTATAATATCTTTAGTTTTTTCTCCGGCATGAAGGGAGCCCATCAAAAATCCAGAAGAAGTATCAACTGTAACATGCAAATATTTTAATTTTCCAAATTCTGGCAAGTGTGTGACATCCATTTGCCAAGTATGGTTAGGTATCAGACCCCTAGGATTGACTCTAAGATTAACATGTGGTAAAAAGGTCACACAATTTTGACATTGTTTTATTATGTGTCTAGCTTGTTCCTTAGTTATTTTAAAATGCTTTTGTAAAGTATTAGCATTGACATGGAACTTTTTATGAAAATTTGTAGCTTCTTCAATGTAGAAAAAATATGTATGTCATGTGTAGTTTTATCTGCTAAATCATTGTCCAAACTAAGGGCACCAGGCAATCCTGTATGTGCCCTGATATGTCCTATAAAGAATGGATCTTTTCTGTCCCAGATTAGACTTTGTATAGTTGAAAGCAAAGAGAAAACAGTATCACTGGGTCAGGACCTTAGTTAATCTCTCTGGAATCCAAATTGGCTGCTGTTCTCCCTGTGGAAACACACAAACAGACCCCCAACTCCAGACAATTACTGGGTCAGGAACTTTCCATTATCCTGTTAGAATATCTTTCCAAAGTACCTTGGGCTTATGTACATTTTTTGGACACATATGCCTTTCCGCAGCACTAAGCCCTGATGAATCCAAATTTAAAAAATTTAGAGTAAAGTGTGTTATTTTAAGTTTATCTTTGGGGAATATATACCCCTTCCCAATTCCCTCTTTTTGCTTTAATAAGTATATTTTAATAGTTTGAAGAGCTCTTTTAACTATGCCTTGTCCCTGTGGATTTTATAGGATTCCTGTCATATGAGTAATGCCAAATGATGAGCAAAATTGTTTTAAAAGAGGTAGAAGTATAACCAGGACCAATATCTGTTTTTAACTATTTTTGAACCCGCCCATGCCAAGGTTGCGGGTTCTATCACCATATGGGCCACCAAATGCCACAGTCTGGCTGGGCACAATTCAGGAGCCACTTGTCAAAAGAAACAAACTTTATTTTTAAAATAAAGTTCATGAGCCTCCTCTTCTAGGGACAAATATTCTGATTAAAGCAGCAACATTCAACACTGGGACTGAGACTTAGGTTGGTTTCAATTTTCAACAGTTAAAAGTTGAATTTTCAGGTCCACAGTTATTACTGTTTAGAATTTCCTGCATAGAGCAACAATAAGCAGATTGATAATCATTTAAAAGTTAAGTTCTTTACAGATATTTACCCTCCTGGTATCTGGGTGGACCGCCACACCCCTTCCTTCTGCTCCCCACCATATTTTGCTGGTTATATGGACATATTTTGGAGGAGAGTTGGCAGGAGACAGAATTTCAAACAGTGCTAATTCCTTCCTGTCATCTCATACTCCAAGACGCCTCTTGTGCAATTCTTGTTCCAAGTCATATTCTCAACCACAATTACTTAGTATACTTTTTATTTGGGAATTATTTTAGATTTACAGACAAAACCGAGTCCTCAATAGCCCCCACCCCTAACGTTAACAGCTTTCATGGAACCATCACCAAACCAATTCCCGTTAACGGCAGTCTTCAGTTGGACACACCACTTTTTACACCTGTGTTCTGTCTTTGCTGTTATAAGGTTTCTTCCAGGACTCCTGTGTCAGTCAGCTTCTCATTGCTATGACAAAACACCTGAGAAAAAGTTTAAAGGAAAAATGTTGGGGCTCACAGTTTGAGGTTTTTGTCCACATTCCACTACCTCATGGCTGCGGGTTCATGGTGAGGCAGATCATCCTGGCAGAGCGGCAGGGTGGAGCAGAGCTGCGTAGCTCAAGGCAGCCAGCAAGGACAGAGGGGCAGGGACAAGATAAAGTCCCCCAAGGTCTACTCCCAAGGCCCACGACCTCCAGCCAGGTTCCACCTCCTACAGTTCCCCTGGGGAACCAAGCCCGTAACACACTGGGGGACAATCCAGATCCAGACCACAACCACCCCACATGGTACTTAGTCATGTCCCTTGGTCAGGGATTTTGCAGGAGGCCCTTCTGTTGGGGTTGACGTGATGTTTACTCATGAGACAGGGCCAATGGGTTACCGGGAAGATGGGGCGATGACTCTCAGTCGCCTGCCCTCACAGGAAGAAAGTGGTTGCCACCACCCATTTTTAAGGTTGCAGGGAGCGAGAGTAGGGGAGACTGAGCTCTACCCCTGGGTGGGGGGAAGCCAACTCGGGTCATTTGGGCTTCTTTTGTAAAGAGTCTCAACCTCCATTAGGATATGCATCTTTCTCCAAGATGGATGAGGAGGTGAAACCCAGGATGACCCCACCTGCCATGACCATCTTCCCTGAGAGGCCCCAGAAGTTTCCTCACAGGATCCTCTGTCAGATAAGCCCTTCTCAGAGTCCTCCAAAGTCCTCCTTTGGACCAGGCAGAGGGGAACTGGGCGGTGTCCCAGGTGTGGCTTCTCAGTGTGGTCCCTGGCCAGCAGCACCACCTGGGAGCTGCTAGAAGTGCAGGATCCCAGGCCCCACCTGGGCCTCCAGAGTTGGACTCCCCAGTTTGGCCAGGCCCTGGCCCAGTGGCTCCCAGGTGTGTCTGGGTTTGAGGAGCAGCGTCTTGGACTCTGCAGAGTCAGGGGTTGAAGCTCCTGCGGTCAGTCTCCTCCCTGCCGCCAGGCACTTGCTTTGTTCCATCTCGTGCATCTTTTGCAGTTGGAGGATGACAAGGGAGGACAGAAGTGAGGGGCGTGGAGGGAGGGGGCGCGGCAGCAGGTGGCTCCGAGAGGAGTCTGTGGGCTGGGAGAAGTGGGCGAGGAGGGCAGTGTCAGCACAGCTGACAGAGGAGCAGGCTCTGCTGACCTAGAAGATGGATGAGAGCGGGGATGGAGGGATGGATGGACGCTGGATAGCTGCAGGGAGCAAAGGGCACAGCCTGCGAGGACCTGCATGCTGAGGGCGCAGGCAAACACAACAGCCCCCCAGAAGGAGGTCCTTGATGCAGTGCTCACCCCATGTTCTCAACTCTTCCATCCTGTTAAACATGGTCCCGTGGCCTCAGGATGTTCACACTGGTGCACGACCCTCATGGCGACCATCCTCCTCCAGAGCTCTTGGTCCTGCAAAACCCAGGGGCAGGGGCTCCAGTGACCCCTGCTCCTACACCATTCCACGTTCTCCCTCCGTGGCTGATCGAGCTCCTCGCAGGAGGCAGCTTACACACTACTTGGCTTCCCCTGTCGTCTCTTCAGCTGCTGAAGTAGGGGAGTGACAGTCCATTCTCCACCTAGAGAGGAGGTGACAGGTGACTTGCCCAGGGCGGGGGAGGAGCACACTCCGTGGGGAGAGCAGGAGAGCTTCCGGGGTGCACTGCAGAACACTCTTCCTTTTCCCCCAACACTGTATTGAAAAAGAGGCGGGGGCTTAGGCTGGGGAAGAAAGGAACAGGACCGAAGGGGCCCAGGTGGTGGGAAGGGAGCCAGCTGAGGTTCAGATTCAGACTCAGAGGAACCAGTGATTGTCATCTCCAAGTGTCCCCAGCATGCACCTGGGTACCCACCATAACAAGATGCTAGAATGTTCATTGAATGAACGAACTTGGACTATTTTGTTCCCAGTTTGTTTTTGACAAGAACTGAGGAATCCATGAAAGGAAGCTTTGAAATAAAAATTTGGCTTTAGGAAAAAAAAAAGAATCATCCACTGCAAATATGAAGACATTCTTGTTGAACACCCAGGACCAAGTATCACTGTGCACCAAGTAGATGGCAGGGTTACCTGTGCCTTGACTGACATTTTGGAGGCAGGGTCCAAGTTGCTGAGGCTGGCCTTGAACTTGCTGTCCTCCGGCCTCAGCCTCCCTAGTACCTGAGTGCATTTATAAACCAAACCTCTGAGAGCACTTTTCTCCAACACTTGTCACTTTGTGCTCTGATCAACTAAACAGGTGTGCCCCGATTCCTCCAGGGACCCTGATGTTAGAATTAAAAAAAAAAAAACAGGCTTGGCAGGAAGCAATCCCCCCCAATATATTACTCAATTTGGAGGCCAAATGAAGGAGCCGAGGAGTGTGGTGAACAGGCTTCAAGAAGGTCCCCGGTGGCACTCATGTTTTTGTAAGTCCTTTCCTTGTTGAGTATGAGTGTGACCTGAGATTTACTTCTCACCAACAGCACATGGCCAAGAGATTGGGTACGAATACATTAGAGACAATAATGAAGGCCATTTGCCAGCAGACCCTCCCCCTTGATGGCTATGATGAAGCTGGTCATGTTGGCGATATTCATGTGTCAAGGACCCAAGGGCAGCCTCCACCCAGCAGTCACCAGGAAACTGAAGGTTCCCAGTTTAAAACCTGTGAAAGACAATCCTGCCAATCAACTCAGGAGCTTGGAGCAGTTATGCACAAAAGTGTTTTTTTTTTTTTTTAAAAAAGAGGGTACTGGGAATTGAACTCAGGGGCACTCGAACACTAAACCACATCCCCAGTCCTATTTTGTATCTTATTTAGAGACAGGGTTGCAGTGAGTTGCTTAGGGCCTCGTTTTTGCTGAGGCTGTCTTTGAACTTATGATCCTCCTGCCTCAGCCTCCCAAGCAGTTGAGATTACAGGCATGTGCCACCGTGCCTGGCATAAGGGAACCTTCTGATGAGCCCCCAGCCGGCACCTTGAGTGCAGCCTCGTGAGACCCTGTTCCAGAGGCTTGGCCAACCAATGCTCATGGTCTGACCTACAGAAAAACGTGGGCTGTTGTGAACAGAGTGTGGTGATCCATTGAGGAGAATTAGCAAGACAGACAGCAATATATTTACCTCTACAGAGGAGGAAAGTGAAGTTCAGAGAGGTGTGCTAGCCTACCTGAGGGTACCCCAGGCCACGGAGTTGTGATGCCACCACAGCCATCAGGCCTGGAACGCACTGTTCTCTAGGCAGAGTTCGTCTGCACACGCCCACTTGAGTTTCCATCCTTGGAGAATGGCCTCATCTTCTTGCTCTACCCAGCACTCCTGGGGCGTGGTGGGGGCCGGGGTTTTTAAAACAGTGTCCAGCTGTCAGCACTGGCATTTGTCAAAGGGAGTGACTGCTCTTGAGTCCCGCCACCCTTCCCAAAGTGGACACTGCTTGGGAAAAGTGCAAACTAGGAGCCTGTCAGCCCAGCCTGGGGGAGGGGTTGGAACAGAGCTCCAACATGGGGGATATAATGGAGGCCACTGGTGCAGGAGGCTGGGCATCTTCCTCCTCACCCATGACCAGAGCTGGCGAGCTAGGCTGGGGGTTATAGTGAAGGGGGAGCACAAACCACCCTCAGTGTGCCCAGCCACACAGGGGACAGATGTGGCTAGAATAGCTGCTCATTCAAGCAGAAGCTGAAGGGGTCCTGCTGCAGGGTGGGGATAAGAATGCACCTCCCAACTGAAAGAACAGTAGCCACAGTTTGGGGGAGATGGAGATCCCTTGGAAAGGGGGCCGACCCTGGTCAGGTGTGGGAACATTCCAGGTCACCTGGTCTACAGTGCTGTTGCCACCCCGGATTATTCAGGAATAGATAACTCCAGACAAAATTCAAGAACCCAGGTAGTCTCCAAGCCACAGGGGGCCTGTGACTTTGGTGGAGAGGCCCCCACACCCGTGTGAATGACTGTCACCATCTCTGAGCCATTACAGAGGGCTCAGCGACATGGTGGCATCAATTCAGAGGAAACACGTGATGGAGCTTACCTCCTGCAAGAGGAGCAGAATGATTGCTGCACAACAATGCTCCCTAGAACAGCAGCTGAAGAGAACAGCGACCACGTGTTTCTCATGGGGTAGGGTTCTGCTGGGTGGTTGTTCTGTCTCAGGAGATTGTCAGCTACCGTCCTTTGCCTGCTTATTTTTTAGCTGGTGATTCAGATGCAGGGTCTCTTCCTGGATCCTCCTCAGATTGGCCTGGGCTTCCTTACAACATGGCATCTGGGTTTCTAGAAGGCACAGCTGCCAAGTTCTCTAAAGGGCTCAGGACATCACTGTCCCCCTACCACATACCCTGTTGATTCAAGCAAGGCCCAGGATCAGCCCTCACTTCAGAGGGGAGCATATCTCCTCCCTTTGCTCTGAGAGAGCAGGTGCATGCAGGAGGCTATTGTGGACAGCAATATGCTCAGCAGTGGACACTAGACTGGATAGATAGATGATCATTCAGAAGGTGAGCAATGCAGTTTTGCAGTTGTGACATGGGTGGGTTTCCCCGTTTGGATAGAAGTTGGTATTGTGAAATGATATTTATAGGATTATTTCATCCTCATGGATTGAGGACCATCTGCAAACTTAGTTTTAAAAAATAATCTTTTTGTACAACAAGAAAACATAAGACTTGCAAAACCTGTGTCTGGTCTAGAAAATGGAACAGAGAAACTTGTTATGTAAATGCCCCTCCCCCTGCCTCCAGGGGATAAAGGTCAGAAAATTTCCAGAATCTCTGTCCAGAGAATGTTTCAGGCATGAGCCACACTCTGGATGGGTGGGCTGCAGCCAACAAACCTGCTTCCAGAAAGTTCCTCAGGTGTTCAGCCTCTTCTGTCCTTCAGCAGGGCTGAGATCTGGAACCAGGTTGTGACTTCACACAGCTGTTTTTTCCATGGTGCCTCAGATATAAACCTGGGATTTGATCAAGGCCTCCTCCGTTTCTCCATGAATAGACCTAGGAAGCTAAAAGGGACAGATTTACCACCCCCTTTCTATGACCCCTAAGCCTCTAATCTGCAGGTAAAGGTTTGATTGTCTGATGCCAAAGGATTGACAGCTTTAAAAGCATCCTCTGTGTACTGAAGGACTACAAGACACATGAAGCTTCATGAAGCCATTTCCAGAGGCCCTTCATGGAGTCATAAGGGCTGAGATGGGGAGCAGCAACGGGTGGCCATAGGGAGCAGAGGCTTGGGGTAAGGTTGAGTCGAAGCTCCCCAGCTGTGGGTGGCACAGCCGGGATCCAACACCTCTGGCTATCGACATGCGACATCTGACCAGAGCATCCATCACTAACTCAGCCACTTTAAGGATTGAGACAAGGCCCACATGTGGCTTAGTGGTCCAGGCCACGTTTCCTGGGCACATTTTCAAAGCTTGGCATCCTTCTCAGACTCCTGGTGGGTCCTCTTACCTCCGGGGCTCACCGGGTCCCCAGTGGCCCAGATGGCCTGCCACATACACAGGGGCAAAGCCGTTGGCAAACGTCCCCTGGCCCTACTGCTGTGTGCATTCCGAGGCACGTACACATCTAGACGTGACTGGTTGCTAGTGTCCCTCAGCTCCCGAGGGAAGGAGCAGCCCCAAGCAGGGTCAGCAGAGCCCTGGATGGACTCTATGTCCCCAGACACACATTCCCATCTGCTGTCACCAGGGAGGAGAGCTCTGGCTTTGCCCCTGAGTGGGTTCTTCCAGAGAGGGACACTGTCCCCAGACTCTGGCACCTTGTGGGTTCTGCAAAGGAGCCTGGGGATGGCCAGCTTCAGGAGAGGACCCTTCCTCAGCTCACAGGCCTCTCACCTGTGGGAGTCACATCTGGGCCTCCTCTCGGGCCTCCTCTCCTTTGGTCTCATGTGTTCCTGACACTCCCTCCTTCCGGCTGGTGGCCCCGCAGTCTGTCTGGGGCGGGACGGCCAACCTCAGAGCAGAGTGACCTTTCAAAGACACCAGGATTTGTTTAATTTTCAGAATTCACCCGGTCCTCCTTATCAGAGGCAGCAAGGCCCCAGCTGGGGAGGCCTTTGGTATCTTTCCCAGAATTTTAAAACAGATGGGCTGGGCTTCCTCCAATGGGGTCCTTTCTTCACCAGGGGGATGGAAAGGAAGGAAAACAGGGTGGGATCTGAAAGGGGTGGAGAAGTCACCTGGAGGGAGGGGGAGGCACTAATATGCCCCTCACTAACTCAGCTGCTTCAGGGATTGGCCCAGAATCCTGGACTCTCATTACAACCTGGTTCTTAGTCACATCTCAGTGGTGTTTCTGCACAGGATAGCAACTTGTGCCTGCAGTCCCCGTTGCAGTCCTGGCATTCCAGGTTCATGGCTCATCTGAGCCTCACAGGGACGGCTTGGTGTCACCTCCCTCCTACAGGGAAGGGAACTGAAGCAAAGCAAGGCAGCATTGCCCAGAGCCACACCCTGCAGGGAGGAGGAGGATCTGACCCAGCTCCCAAGACAGATGACTTTGTGTGAAGCAGCATGGGGTCTATGTTGACATCATGTGGTCCTCACCGTGGCCTTGGGGACGACACATCCTCCCTTCAGGTGTGATTGCACAATTCCCTTTCATGTCCAGTTATACAGCCAACAGATGGTTGCCACAGGAGAGAAAATAATAGCAACTAGTGCTACGCAGTGTCATGTGAGGTCCAAGCCCTTGGTCATCTCAAGTTACTAAATCCCAATGGCCCATGAAAGGGGACTCCCATCACCATCTCCTGGGAGAGGAAGGATGAGGCTCAGGGAGAGATGTTCAGGAGGAGCTCTGAGGAGACAGCTGAAGGCCAGAGTTCACATCCTCGACTGTGCAAACCAGTCAGCTGAACCCCGACAGAGTCTCTCTGGCTGTCCCCTGCATGATTGATTCCTGATGCTCCACGGGGCAGACCCCAGGGATCACACGTCCCATAACTATTTCCTTTTCCAAAAGTCTAGACACCCTCCAAGTTCCCCTAGAAACCTCAGGGGCACTTCGAGCCTGGTGCAAACTGGCCCAAGAGGAAACCACACTCGGAGTAACTACAGGACAGTGGCGGCCCCCACTACCCGAGCCAGGGAGGGAGAGGGGCTTCTCCAATAGGAAGTCACACAAGGGAGTGCCGGGAGCTGACCTGTCTGTGCTCTCCACAGAGCATGCTGAGGGGAGTCGGAGCTTTGCCTTGGGCTCAGTCTGAAGCCCCAAGGGCAGAGTGGCACAGGGGTCTCTGCTTGGGTATAAGCTAGAATGGTGACTGGGGGCCTCTTGCTGAGATCTCCCGTCTTGGCCTCTGGCTCCCTTAGTAACAAGACACCAGCCCTTTGCACCTAGGGGGACAGCTAGGATCAAAGAGGATGGGACTGCATCAATATCCTTCATCTTAGCCAGGTTTAGGTTTGGCCTTCCAACTTGACTTTGTGGTGAGCTGCTTCACCCACTTTCTTGACCTCACATCCCCGTTTACATCTTCGCATGGCCTTCCATAGGCTCACATGCTGCAGCGCGTCCATTTGGGGTTCAGTGTCTGGTGGAATCCATTGCAGGAAAAGGAAGTGGGCTTCGAGGGCACACTCTACGTGTGAGCTGTGCTGGGAGTGGGGGTACAGCCTGGAAAAGTCCACCTGTCCTTTCTTTTGCCCCCAGAGGGTTCCCAAGCCTATGTCAACTTCTAAGGTGCAAAGCACCAGCTAAGGAGCCCAGGGCTCCTGGGAGCACGTAGCCAGCATCTTGGGTCAGCTACGGAGTGGCTTCACACTGAGGATCTATCTTGTCCTTGGATTGGATTATCATCCATTTGGGATTTAATTCTTGCCTGATGAACTGGGAGGCAGGAAGTATGGATCCCAGAGCCACCGAGACAGGGATAGGCCATGCTCTAAGTGGTCCCTTAGCCGCCTCCCCACGCAGAGTCTTCAACTGTTGAGAGCCACAGCCAAAGGGGCCCCAGCAAACTTCGGACTGCCAGCTGATGATTGACTCACAGCGGTCCCAGCAACATCTAGCTGATTGGCTCCTCTGGGGTGATGTTCATTGGGCTGTTTCCCTGCCCTTTCAGACCACGGAGCTGCTCATTGGGGGACTTCTTTGGCTCTGCCCACAAGACCCAGCCAATCGGCCTCAAGAGCAGGAGGATATTGGGAGGTGGGGAAGCTTGTGTGGGTGGGAGACTTGTGGGAAGCCGGTTGTGGCAGTTGGGCTCTGAGGGTTTTTTCCTGAGGAGCTGTTTTGTTTGGCATTTGTAGTTCTAAAAATAAAGTTAGTTTCTTTTGACAAGTGGCTCCTGAATTGTGCCCAGCCAGACTGCGGCATTTTGTGGCCCGTACGGGGAGCGACTGAGGGTAAGTAAACTGCTCGCCCCTGAGGGCAGGGCGAGAGGATGGGTAGCCATTCTAAGTTTCCTCTTTTGTTTTGCTTCATTTTTATTTTAAGTTGCCTGTCCCTGGAGATGAGTGAGACAGAAGAAAAACCGCTCACATCTGAGGAAAAATTATTTGCGTCTGAGGAACAGATAGGGAGAAAGGATGGATGCACATATCAGGAGGATAGAAAGGCTATAATGAATTTTTGTTGTTCCATTTTTATTGCCTTCTGTCTCGGTTTTGTTTGGCATCATCTTGTTGGGTTGTATTATAGTAGAAATACGGGTACAGAAATTAGTAAAAAAACAAACCAAAAGACTGTTAAGTAAATTGTTAGAGGAAGGAGTCATCTCAGTAAAATCAAGAACAGTCAGGGCATACGTTGATACAATGCAAAAATGTAGCCCATGACTTTTTAAGGAGGAGTTGTTAGATATATCACAGTGGGACCATCATGGTGAAGATTTAAAAAGAATAGAAAAGAACAACCCAGGGACTCTGCCAGTTGGCACATTGCCATTGTGGACGTTCGTATCTGGTTTGCTTAGTCCAAAGCCTTCAATTCAGATAAAGGTAGAGGAAGGAGAAGACATATTGATTCAAGTAAAAGAGAAGGTCTCTCAAGTTAGTCAGAGGAAAAGATTCAAGTAAAAGAGAAGGTCTCTCAATTTAGTCAGACAGAGGAAAAGATTCAAGTAAAAGAGAAGGTCTCTCGAGCTAGTCAGACAGAGGAAAAGATTCAAGTAAAAGAGAAGGACTCTCGAGCTAGTCAGACAGAGGAAAAGATTCAAGTAAAAGAGAAGGTCTCTCAAGTTAGTCAGAAAGAGGAAAATATTCAAGTAAAAGAGAAGGTCTTTCGAACTAGTCAGACAGAGGAAGAAAGTTTAGAGCAGAAAAAACCATCAGGGGAAAAGTTACAACAGGAGACTGCTAATAACACCTTTCAATCAGAGAGCGTAAGTGTCCAACCAACAGCACCACCTCTACAGGAGACTGCTACTAACAGCATTCTATCACCAGAGGGCATAAGTGTCCAATCAACAGCACCACCTCCATATGCTAGGAGGCTCCCAACCCCCGCAGTTGATAGTTGGGATCCTGAGACAGGATCTCAAGTATTAACATGCCCTGTATTGGAGGTAGGAGGGCAGCGAATTTACCAGGATTTAAATTTCAAAACAGTGAAGGAGCTAAAAGAGGCTGTAACAACCTATGGTCCTCAAGCACCCTTCACTGTAAGCTTGGTCGAATCCATTAACAACTTGAACATGACTCCAGCAGATTGGGCTAATATGTGTGAAGCTGTGTTAAATGGAGGTCAATACCTGTTATGGAAGGTTGCCAATGAGGAATTTTGCAAGGAGACAGCTAGGCAAAATGCAGCAGCTGGTTATCCTCAGAGAAATCTAGATATGTTGTTAGGAAAGGGACCTTCTGAGGATCAGCAGCAACAAATTGCATATGATCCTGGCGTATACTCACAAATTGCTGTAGAGGTGATTAGGGCATGGAAGACTTTACAAGGACATGGAGGTTTACAAGGTCAATTATCTAAGGTAATACAACGAGCTAATGAACCTTACTCTGAATTTGTAGATAGGCTTATTCAAACAGCTACCAGAATTTTTGGGAATACAGAACAAGCAATGCCATTAATAAAACAACTGGCTTATGACCAAGCGAATCCTTGGTGCAGAGATATCATTAGACCATGGAAACATGAAGATTTAAACACATATATTAAATTATGTAGAGACATTAATGAACAAGAGCAAGTCATGCAAGCTGCAGTAAAACAGGCTTTAGATGCCAGAGACATTAATGAACAAGGGCAAATTGTGGCAGCTGCAGTGAAACAGGCTTTATATGCCAGGCCAAGAACATGCTACAATTGTCAACAAACAGGACATTTCAAAAGGAATTGCCCCATAGGAGGAGGGTTTAACAAAACTAGGTATCAAAGGAGTAGAATACCGGGTATTTGCCCACGATGCCGTAGAGGGAGACATTGGGCTAATGAATGCTGTTCTCAAACCACCATAGAGGGTACTCCATTATCAAACAACGAACAAGGACAAGGTGTTTATCCAAAATATCGTGGACAAAGGCATTGGGCTCCGTTGCCAAAAAATGGACAGGGGGCTCCAATGCTCCGGGGCCCCAAACCACAAATATACGGAGCACTGGAGGAACCCAGTAACCCCATCAGGGTAGTGCCCAGGACACATTGTCCATCAGATCCCTCATCAGACAAACTAGAGGGAGCGCAGTGTTGGACATCTGCACCTCTGCGAGTATAGTAGTATATCCAGAGATGGGAGTTCATATTATTCCCACAGGGGTAAAAGGACCTCTTCCCAAAGGAACAGTAGGCTTATTATTGGGACGCAGCTCTTCTACTCTAAAAGGACTTTTGATAAGTCCTGGGGTAATTGATCCGGATTATGAAGGTGAAATAAAAATTATTGCCAGTTCTCCAAAGGGTATATCAGTAATTTCACCAGGAGATAGAATAGCAAAGTTACTAATAATACCCAGCCTACATGATAAATTTTCCAGTCGTGCTGTAGAAAGAGGTTCCAAGGGATTAGTCTCCACAGGTGTAGATTGGGCTATGCTTTCTTTAAATTTAGATTCTCGCCCCATGCTAAAACTAAATATTTAAGGACATGAATTTAATGGGCTACTTGATATAGGTGCAGATCTTAGCATCATCTCTCGTCAAGAATGGCCAAAACATTGGCTATTACAACAAGCCCCTCAAATGCTTCGAGGCCTAGGAGTGGTGACTAATACCCATAGAAGTGCAATGGTATTAGATTGGAAGGATCCTGAAGAATGTGAGGGAACTATAGAACCATATGTATTGGATCATCTCCCTGCAAATTTATGGGGACGAGGTGTCCTAGATCAATTAGGTTTGATATTAACAAATAACATCAATCAAAATGCACCCACTATTATGGCTAGACAAAATTTTAGGAAAGGAACAAGATTAAAAAAAACAAGAACAATGTATAGCAGCACCAATACAAATAGATCAAGGAACAGACAGACATGGGTTGGATTTTCACAAAGGGCCACTGAGACAATAAAAATTACCTGGAAATCAGAAAGACCAGTATGGGTTCCTCAGTGGTGCCTGACTAAAGAAAAGATACTAGCAGCCCATGACCTGGTCAAACAACAAATAGCAGAAGGACATATACAACCTTCTGTATCTCCCCATAATACTCCCATTTTTATCATAAAAAGAAATCTGGTAAATGGATATTTCTGCAAGATTTAAGAGCCATTAATAATGAGATGGTTATTATGGGACCTGCTCAATCGGGGATTCCTCAATTGTCTGCTTTGCCAAAAACCTGGTATGTTTTAGTTATAGATATTAAAGATTGTTTTTTTTTCAATTCCAATTCATCCTGAGGATAGTCCAAATTTTGCATTTACTATACCTGCACTGAATCATAAAGGTCCTGATCAGAGATATGAATAGAAAGTACACCCTCAAGGGATGGCCAACAGCCCAACTATGTGTCAAATTTATGTTAACAAAGTAATCTAGCCACATAGAAATCAAAATCCTGAACTACACGTATTTCACTATATGGATGATGTATTATTAGCACACAAAGATAAAAACACATTGCTAGAATGTTATGCCACACTTACAAACTTATTAAAAAATTATGATCTAGAGATAGCAATAGATAAAGTACTATTAAATTTTCCAATTAATTAATTAGGAGTTCTATTATCCTCAACCATGGTCTGTCCACCAAAAATTCAAATACGAGTAGATCAACTCAAATCACTTAATGACTTTCAAAAGTAATTAAGAGACATAAATTGGATAAGGCCTTATCTAGGTGTACCAACAGGAGAGTTGGGACCTTTATTTGATATCCTAAAAGGTCCACCAAATCCAAATTCACCCCGAATGTTAACGCCTGAATCAAGAAAGGCATTAAAAATCATTGAAACATATATGGAAAATATGTATTTGTATAGAATTGATATGTTTGCCTTAATTATTTATTGTATAACAAACAAAAAATATTCCTACAGGAGTATTTTGGCAAGAATGTCCATTATTATGGATACATTTATCTTATTCTCCTAACACTATTCTTACTAGGTATCCTGAGGCTGTAGGACAATTAATACTCAAAGGAATAAAAACAGCAAAGGGAGTGTTTGGAATTTCTCCCAATAAAATTATTACTCCATATACTATGAATCAAATAGATGAGTTAGCTAATGAGTTAAATACTTGGGCAATAATCATGTGCAAATCTAATGTTTCATTTGATAACCATTTACCATCTAATCCTTTATTGTCTTTTTGGTCATTGCATCCTGTAATTTTTCCAAAAATGACAAGAAAAACACCTATCATGAATGCTCCAAATATATTCACTGATGGGTGAAATAATGGTACAGCAGCAATAGTTACACCTGATCAAACTTTTACATTTTTAGTTCCCAAACAATCAGCTCAATAGGTAGAGCTTAATGCAGTATTACAAGCTTTTGTGATGTTTAAGGATTCTGTATTTGATTTATTTTCCGATAGTCAGTATATAGTTAATGCTATAGTATTCCTTGAAGATGCTGGTAGGATTTCCCCTTCCTCTACTGTTTTCTCTTTGCTTTCCACTATACAAAGTCTAATCTGGGACAGAAACGATCCATTCTTTATAGGACATATCAGGGCATATACAGGATTGCCTGGAGCCCTTAGTTTAGGCAATGATTTAGCAGATAAAACTACACATGACATACACATCTTCTCTACACTAGAAGAAGCTACAAATTTTCATAAAAAGTTTCATGTCAATGCTAATACTTTACAAAAGCATTTTAAAATAACTAAGGAACAAGCTAGACAAATAATAAAACAATGTCAAAATTGTGTGACCTTTTTACCACAAGTTAATCTTGGAGTCAATCCTAGAGGACTGATACCTAACTATATTTGGCAGATGGACGTCACACACTTGCCAGAATTTGGAAAATTAAAATATTTGCATGTAAAACTTGATACTTCTTCTGGATTTTTGATGGGCTCTCTTCATGCAGGACAAAAAAACTAAAGATGTTATAGCTCATTGCTTACAAAATTTTGCCACTGTGGGCGTTCCAAAACAGTTAAAAACAGATAATGCCCCTGGTTATACTTCTACCTCTTTTAAACAATTTTGCTCATCATTTGGCATTACTCATATAACAGGAATCCCATACAATCCACAGGGACAAGGCATAGTTGAAAGAGCTCATCAAACTATTAAAAAGTACTTATTAAAGCAAAAAGAGGGAATTGGAAAGGGATACATATTCCCCAAAGATAAACTTAAAATAACCTTTTACTCTAAACTTTTCAAATTTGGATTCATCAGGGCTTAGTGCTGTGGAAAGGCATATGTGTCCAAAAAATGTACATAAGCCCAAGGTACTTTGGAAGGATATTCTAACAGGACAATGGAAAGGTCCTGACCCAGTGATTGTCTGGACTCGTGGTTCTGTTTGTGTGTTTCCACAGGGAGAACAGCAGCCGATTTGGATTCCAGAGAGATTATCTAAGGTCTTGACCCAGTGATTGTCTGGAGTTGGGTTCTGTTTGTGTGTTTCCACAGGGAGAAGAGCAGCCGATTTGGATTCCAGAAAGATTAACTAAAGCGATTTCTACAGACCAAAAAGAAGATGATTTGGCACAAATCCATAACAACTGATATCCAAAACTCCAGTTTGCCTATCCTTACATCTGTGACAGAACCAGGATGCTTTTTTCAATATCTATTTTATTATTACCCTTTCCCACATCATGAAGTTCTGTTTTGTTTTTTGAGCTCATACAGACCTAGGTTAATGTTTTGCTGATCCGTTCTATTTTTTTGACTATAAAGTTTTTAAACATTGCAATGGAGAATTCACCTGTAAAATGTTATAAGGCCTTTACTATTATGTTATGTGTGTGTGCACACTTGTGTTTTATGTTGTATGTTTGCATGTACGTATGTCCCTATATCATATATGATGAGTGCTCATGAGAAAATGGATCCAAATATTTTTTTTTATTCACGTGATTTAAATGGTTTAATTTAAATTGGGTAAACAGTTGTTGAGGATTGTTTTAATATGTGAACAAAAAAGGAGGTTAACATATCTGTTTGTTTACTTTTACTTTTACTTTTCATTATATTTAATAATTCTGTTCAAGATAATGTAAGTTGTTAAGAAAATTGTTTTATTTAGTGCCTTCTGGAATGTTACATAATTTTTTCTTTAGCCATTATTGCCAGAATTCCTATCTTCATCCCAGTGCTGGTGAAGACAAAGATAAAACCAATCTACAGCTTCTGCAATAGCCATCACTGAACTGCTTGCAGAACTTGCCTGGACTATATATCACTTGTATGCATTGTGAACTCACTTGAATGCATTGTGAACTATCTGTTGGTTCAGCGACTTGTGGTAGTGTTGGGGTATTTTTGCTGATGGTGTCATCGGTGGTACAATTTTCCAAAAGGAGTAGTCAATTGGCTTAGTGTAGCTTCCTCCCTTCTGCTTGTCATGGTCATTCAACTAAAATTTGGGGGCCAACAGAGGTGAGGCAAGGAACCTCACCCACCCCCAATGGTACAAAGACCTATCCACAGGTGTGACTGTATGCTGGACTGGTAGTCAATGATGGGTAAGATCCAATTGTAATGGTACCAACCTAAGACAGAAGGCTGACGCCTTGTGGTCAGCTCATCCGAAGATGGGTAAGGACCATATGTACTATTGGACAACCTAAGGCAGGCACGGTCCCTAAGCCACACACTTGTTTAAACAGAGAGGGGGAGATGTTGAGAGCCACAGCAGAAGGGGCCCCAGCAAACTTCCAGCTGCCAGCAAACTTCCAGCTTCCAGCTGATGATTGGCTCACAGCAGCCCCAGCAAACTTCTACCTGCCAACTGATTGGCTCCTCTATGGTGGTGCTCATTGGGCTGTTTCCCCGCCCTTTCAGACCACAGAGCTGCTCATTGGGGGAGTTTTTTTGGCTCTGCCCATGTGACCCAGCCAATCAGCCTCAAGAGCAGGAGGAATGGGGGAAGGTTGAGAGGCTTGTGGGAAGCTGGTGGTGGCAGTTGGGCTCTGAAGATTTTCCTGAGGAGCTGTGTGGTTTGGTGTGTGTGATTCTAAAAATAAAGTTTGTTTCTTTTGACAAGTGGCTCCTGAATTGTGCCCAGACAGACTGTAGCATTGACCCAGCCTTGGAAGACTCATTTATGCCATGTTTTATCAAATGAAGAAGGCAAAAGATGGATTCAGTTCCAAGCAGTAAGGGATGGATCTTCATGCAGTCTGGGAAAACTGGGGAAACTGGAGACCATTTTTAAAAAATTATCTGCTATCCCATTGACCTCCCACCCCATCTCCCTTATCCTTTCCCTTTAGTCACTCAATCCCATGTTCACAGAGCTGCCCATTTTTAGCATTTGAGCTTCTCTGTCACTTTGCCTGTGGTGAGTCAGTGCTCATCATGCTCCTGGAAGCCCTGGGGGTAGGACACTCCTGAAGGCAGCCTTCCAACCCCCAGTGGCCTCTTCCCTTTCCACTTGCTTTCTGGAATCACATCAGATAAACCACTTGCACCCATGATTTTGGGTCTTCATCCAATGCAGATGCCTGGAGACATGGAGACTGGAGGGAATGCACAGCTTCCGGCCCTTCTGCGGAAGTCTACAGGGGGATGGGCCCACTCATTGAATAGCCCATTCAAGTCCCCTCATTCTCCCACTGAATAAAGGATCACAGAAAAGGCCCTGTCGCCAAGTCCACCAACCGAGAAGATTCCCAAGTGTGACATGCATGTTAAGTGGACATATCTGGATGCATCACTCTCTCCAGTGATCCTGGATTCTGGAGCAGGGAGGAAGATATCCTCATGGCAGTCCCACAGGTCCAGGGCTTTTATTCAAAGAGAATGTCACTATTCAATGGTTGGACTTCACCCATCTATGGCACCTTTGGGATCTATTATAGCATTGGCAGTGTCACCATAAGCTTCTCAGGTCACCCCAGCCCAGGGTTGAGCACAGAAGGGACATGGGGCCTGGCTCATTTGTGCCTAGTGTGGCATTTCTCAAATGAGCCTTGCTCTGGAGTGTCCCCCTGGGGTTTGCCCAGGTATCCTCAGACTTATATTATAATCCGTGTCTCCCCTGTGCACATCCAGTTCACCCCTTTACCACTGCTGAGTACCTCAGCTCATGCACAGGGCACATGAGAGGGCAGGGCTCCACACTGGCAGGTACCTTACATCATCCACAGTTGGCCCTCTCCTGCTTTCACATCTCACCCACCTCTCAGTCATGGCAGGGCTACTCAGGTGGCCACAGCTGCCCAAGGAGGTTCCACCTCGGCCCCTCCCAAGGGATCTTTAAACCATAATTGCGGACCCAGGATGTGTTGGTGCAGAGTTTATCAAGAAGCTAAGTGGCAGCCTTCCTCCTTCGGCTCCAGAGCCAAGACTAATCTAAACAACCCACTCCCCATTCGTTACTCTAATTCCATCATCAAGCTGAGCAGGCTTGACCCCGTCTCTGATTTATGGCCTCACCAACAGATGCAGCAGCTGAGGACCCAGCCGGGCATCTGAGTAGCCGGGAGGTGGGTGGGTCAGAAGAGAGGGCAGCCCCCACAGCCCTTCTGGAGGGGAAGGAGATGTAGGAATTTTTAGGTTTTGCTGGATGAATGCAGAGGGCAAGTTATCTATGTAGAGCAGAAAGATTCCTTTCTGCATCTTCAAGTGAGCCAACTTGGGAAGAGGGAAAACGTAATCTAAAAACATGCATCACTGGCATGAGGTGGCATGTGTGGTCTGTTCTCCTCTCCCACTCCTGTTGCTCCATGATTACCATGAGCCCTGGGTCATTTTAGTTTTAGCAAATATGTTGTGATAGAATCACAGGCAGGACCTGCAGGTCAGTATGTATACTTTAGTGGTTTTACAATGTTTTTATCACATTTAGAAAGGTGCAAAGATCCCAAGTACAGTGATTAGGGAGTGTTCACAGAGTGAATGTATCTCTACAGTTGTAATTAAGCAGAGCATCTTTACGTTGGTGTGTTCTTTTGAAAGATCTGCTTTTTGGAAGAAGGTACCCTAGGCCTCCTTCCTACACACAGGCAATCTCACTTGGTGCATCTATTTGCACAGGTTCCTGCTCCCCAATGGGAAATGACCTCGTTGTGAGCTGGATACAGTCTGGGGCCATTTGGAATTGGCAGATGGCCGGGCTTCTAGCTGGAGTGGAAGGTTTTTTATTCCCTCTTCACTTACATGTTTCATCCTGCAGGAGCCAACTATGCTTTCAAACAGCATTGAGCTATGGGTCTAGACCCATCTAGGCTCTAATCCCATCAATGCCTACTTTATCCCAAGGGCTGGCTTCCTGTAGGAAGCTGAACTTCAGTTTCATCTACTCCATTTCTACAAAGCTATGAGGTTTATTGTTGCCAAGAAATAAGTGGGGAGAGACCACCTCAGCTGCTGCAGTCTGGCTGCAGCAAAATAACTAGGGGGTGATGAGCAACTTGTGTAGATTGATACAGCAGGAGTGGGAGCAATTTATTGTAGGACAGGAGGGGTATATATACATTCCATTAAGCTTATCTTAATTAACAAACTATATACAGCAGTCAACCAATAAGGAATCTCCACACTTAATGGCTCGCTGGCATTACTTCACAAACCACTCCCTCTGGCAAAATGCCAGGCGCCATCTTGACTTGTTTACAGACCCTAACATTTCCCCCTTTTATTAAATTGAAATGACGACCATAGTCGTTTTTACACAAACACCATAAATAATCTGCTACAAGCAAAAGGGGAGAATACAAAATGCCACAATACCAAGCCAATTGATGGCTCCATGCAAGAAGCCCTTGGAAAAATTATACCAGCAATGACACCATTAGCAAAAATACCGAGTTACAATTTGTTGCAGATTACAGTTTGCTGTCTCAGTCCAGGTAGGCAGTGTCTCAATAGATTAACTCACAGTCCACGTAAATCACAGTCCAGGTAAGTTCTGCAGGCAGCTAGCTTGATCCAAAGTCTCGTCCGCTTCTCAGCAACACTGGAAATTCTTCCACCCTCGTCCTCACTGGCACTGGGATGAAGGCAGGAAAATCCTGTAGTATTCCAGCAGGCGCTAAGAAAACAACATTTTGAACAATTTAGTACATTATTTCAAAGTTTTTTTACCTTTGAAATAAGCCTTAATAGTGCTTATTATTCATTAGCCTCCAGGTGTGGGAGAATCATTATAGTTATTGACATTGGAAATGGCCAAACTTCAGGGACACCACGTGTGTCCTCTGCCCAGCTGCAGCGTCCTCGGGCAGCCCCAGATGGGGAGTGTCCAGGACTCAAACTGTCACTGGGCACAGGGAGCAAGAGCCTGTGAGACCGTGCCTCAGGTCAGGTCTGGATTTGGGCTCTCGGCAGTGGTGTCCCGCTCCCTGGGTGGGGGATGGGGAAGAGTCTGCTGCCGCCGCTTGGAAAGTCCTTTCTGTGCCATGACCGACTTGCACACGTGGCAGCCGCCACACCGATTCTTGCACCCTCCGGTAAGGAAAAGCATTCAGTAATAGCCTTTTGCAGCAACTTTTTTCCTGATAATCCTTCTTCTGAACTTTCTTTTTCTTTCTGACTAGAGTTCCTGGGCTTCCAACAACACATGCCCTAACTGCTCTTGGTTCCACTGGGGTGCCTCTTTCCCTTATCAATTTACTTAACACCCCTTCCATATTTTCATCACAAAGACAATAGAATACACTTAGACAAAACAAGACACAAACATACTTTATCAATCTTCTCCATTTTCTCGAAATGGTCATTTTTTTCTCTTGCACTATCTGCCTAGGGATGAACAGATTTGCTCCCATCCTATCTAGGGATGGGCAGCTTTTTTTTGTCACTTACCCCTGAGTGTCCCGGGGCTCCCCGTAATGGGCCACCATCTGCTGTAGTCTGGCTGCAGCAAAATAACCGGGGGGTGATGAGCAATTTGTGTAGATTGATACAGCAGGATTGGGAGCCTTTTATTGTAGGACAAGAGTGGTATTTATACATTCCACACAGCTTATCTTAATTAACATAAACTAGATACAGCAGTCAACCAATAAGGAATCTCCACACTTAATGGCTCGCTGGTGTTACTCCACAAACCACTCCCTCTGCAAAATGCCAGGCGCCATCCTGACTTATTTACAGACCCTAACACTCAGCAGGTGCCCTGGCATTGACTCTGGGATTCAGTGGATACTACAAAGCACCCTTGGTATTTACCAGTAGGGATCATTCCACTCAAGGAAGTGGGAGGCCAGAGGGTGGACAGATGCATACCATCAAGCAAAGTCCAGAGGCAACCACATCACTCCACAGCCGAGCTCTGGGGATGGAACAGTTGGTCTCTCCAGTGGGCTTCAGGGGCACGAGGGAGGAGTGGGTGTGGATCAATGCCTGGAGGAGGCAGAGGTATAGTCACCTCTGGTTCACACATGCAGCCCAAGTGGCCCAAGGTTCATCCTTGGACATTAGAGATTTGACTTTAGGATTACAAGAGCCTCAGGAACAAGTGCACATAGAGATGTACAGGAGGGCCCAGCAAGGACACGCTCCAGACGCTGAACACGTCAAGATGCCAGGTAATTCGTTACTGTTAGTGAAGAGGTGCTTCTGAGCACAGTCCAGGTCCCTAACACTCCACCAGCCTTTTCAGCCACGGGTTACGTGGGAGCCACTCTGCCAATTCCAGTGGACAGATAACAAGGGTCGGAAGAATCTTGGTCTGGTGAACACTAAGGACCAGGAATGATTCCACTGCAAAGACGACCATGCACCTGACTTCATTTCTACTGCTGCCAAGGGGCCTCCACTCAGTAGGGACAGGGGGTGGGGAACCAGCGGTGGTAGAAGAGGTGGCATATTCCTGACAACCTGAGAAGCAGGAAGAGCCAACAGGGATGACAACGACAGCAAGATTCGAAAAGAGAGCTGTAGTGGGGACAGCATGAAAACTCCTTTATAACTAGGGCAGGCAGAGAGGCCATCCAATTGTGGGGGACTCCAGTGGAAGAACGGACCATATACCATGTCAGCCGCCATATATGGTCATTCCTCATACTCGGGGATAAGCCCCAAGTAGGCTGACAGGACATCTCCACGTGGGTGTGATTGTTTGGTTTGACTCCAAAGATCATGCTATACCCTGTCCTGTGCTCCATAGGAGTCACCTATTTGTATTCACGCGGAAGACTCTGGCCCCTGTCCTCAATGAACCATGAGTGCCAACTTAAAGTTCCTTGCTGGCCATTTCTTGGATTTTGCTCACAAAATTGGGTTTTGGTAGCTATGAAAATAATGGTAGCCTCTGGAATCCTATAGTATGAGAGATCCTATCCCCAGGGACCAGAGGATGTCGTCAAGAAAAATCCTCAGCAGAGCAAAAGGCAGTCTGGGGTATCTCGTTCTTTTCCTTCCAACCAGTGACTACATTCCCTTACCATTTTGGGCTTCCGTGGCTACAAGCTCAGCTGGGCCCATGAGCACTGGTTACTTCTCTGCTCTTTCAGTTTTAGGAGAAGTGGCAGGGGATACAGTCCCGAGACTACAGAGAGACCATGACGAATGGGTCATCTTTTAGGCCGTGGACTTCATGCAGTGGTTTCCTGTCTGCCATCAGGGATTAACTGGGAATCAAAGTTCCTTCTCTCCACTTGCCCAGGGTATAAAAGCTTTGGTTCACAGAAACATTAGAGTCAGAGCCAGGGGAGGAGAGATTCTGTGTGTTAAATAAGCAGCATCTGAAGGAGGACTTCTCTTCCTTAGGAGTTGGTTCAGGAAGGGCTTATCCTCCCCAGGTGAGGGCTTCACATTCACTTCCATTTGCAAAGGCACATTGACCCCATCGGTTCCCATACTCCCCTCTGGGAAGGTGGAGCCAAGGAACAGCAGAACCCACTTTGATTCACTGATTGGATTCCTCAGCCCCACAGGTTAAGGGATGATTTCTCAGGTTCAGCAGAGGTGGGCAACCTCACCTCTGAGTCAAGACCATCCCCTGCAAGGCCAAGTACTGGGGCATTTGGTTCCATGTCCCAGGAGAGCTTGTATCATGGCAAGCATGCAGGGATGACCACAAAACTCAGGTCTTTCTATCTAATGTCCTTATTTCTCATGTCCTTCTGTCTCTTCCCACTAGACTCCAGGAGTCAACAGTTTTCTTCAAGGGAAGTCTGGATAGCCCTAGACTTTGGAAAGTCCCACCACCCCCCACACAAACCTCTCATGCCATAGGATTCCAGAGACTACCATTAGTTTCCTAGCCACCAAAACCCAACCTCATTAGCAAAAGCCAAGAATGGGCCAGCGAGGAATTAGAGTTGGCACTTCTGGTTCATTGAGGACAGAGGCCACAGAGTCAGTGCCGAGTCCCTCATCTGTGGACCCCATGACGGCAGGCTTATCATTATCATCCTGCATAAGAGAAAAATTCTCAAAGCCACATGACTGCCAACCAAGGCAGGTCAAACATCACCGAGTTTCCCATTGTGTTTCTCTCCAGGTCTTTGGGTGGCAAGTCCTATTCTCGGGTCCCAAGACTGCCTTCCATTCTTTGATTTCAGACACAACTGACCTTTGGTCACTGATTGCACCATGTATTCTGCCACGTGAACCCTATTTCCCTTTATACAGACAGCAATGGACGGCTGAGGGTCCGATGCTCCATGAGGACCACTTTTTAATCCAAAGCCTCCTCAGCACAACCTTCAGGGAATGGCTTCTGAGGGGTGTTTCAGAGGCACACCATAGCATTCCTCCTCCAGCCCAGGAAGGCCCATGTGCACCTTATAATGAGGACTGCATTTAGTGATCTTCAGGAGTCTCCCAGAACCTTGGCAGACCGAGCATAGCTTAGGAGTCCAAGTCCAAACTCATCTGGGCTCCTCACGGTGAACTTTAGCTGCAAGTCCTCAGTTAAAAGCCAAGAAACAAGTCACTTTTTCTCCAAGACTCGATGGCTCAGGATACACACTAATTCTGGAAGGCAATAGGATGATAGGAAGGATCAGACCCAAGGAGACCAAAA
This sequence comes from Urocitellus parryii, assembly GCF_045843805.1. NCBI lineage: Eukaryota > Metazoa > Chordata > Mammalia > Rodentia > Sciuridae > Urocitellus > Urocitellus parryii. Next base: position 142,140,317 of record NC_135533.1, read on the forward strand.
CCCAGCAGGGCAGACGTTAAATCCTATGGCTTCCTCCAGGGATCAGGGACACCTGGGGGAGGATGTGAGCATCAGAGGGTACAGACGGCTGGCTCTTCCTGAAGCTTCCTTCAGCAAATGTCCCCCGTTCTTGGCATCCCCATCTTTGAGGTCTGCATTCTAGCTTCAACTTCACCCAGCGTCACAGCCCACCCTCTGGTGATGCTTGGAGGGTTTCTGATGGAAACACCTTTCTGGCCTCCCAGGTTTGCCTTGACGCCAGCCCCACAGTTCTGACATCCAACAGAGCTTTCAAAGGATCATCATGTGAGCAAGGCCAAGGTCTGCCCCTCGAGCGAGCCACACACGGGGACCCGCGCAGACCTTGGCTATGGCAGCCCGAGTGCCTGAACCCCACAGCACAGGGAAACAAACCTTTGGGACGTAGGACTCCTAGGTGGTCTTGAGCAAGTAGTGCATCCCGGGTCTCTTGGCAGTCTGAGCCTGGGAGGCTTTGAGTTTTGCTGGTTGCCAAGAATGCCCTTAATGGCCTTTTTCTACTTTCCTGGTCAAAGTAGGAAACCCAGGGCCTTGTGTGACCAGGGAAGTGCTCACCCTCTTTTGGCTTATTAATGGCAATCACCTCATTAGCAACAAAACCGTCATTGGCTGAGGTTTTAAGTACCCCCATTTTCTGAAGAACGGAAAGTTCAAGTCTTTCCAGTGGGTTCTGCTCCGGACTCACTGGGATCTAGATAAAAGCAGACAGCAACTCCAGTGCTACCTAAATGCTATTTTGACTTGAAGTTCTCTCCAGATAGCTCTTCACCTTCAAACTCAGCCTCTCAAGTCTCTGGAGAGACAAAGTAGAGCACAAGTGGCAGCAGGTCCCTAGCTCCACGAGATCCGCTTTTCCATCTAAAGCCTCATCAGCACAACCTTCTCTGTCTGCATGCCTATCGGGATTGTGGTCCTCTGAGGTCAGGCTCATCCATCATCTTGGCTTGTACCATCCTAGGCTGCCTCCAGCCCCACGCCTCTAGACTTAACTTGTGCCATAGCCAATTCCAAAGGCTTCTAAAGTATACCAGGTGTCGTCACAGCAGTGGCCCCACTCCTGGTACCAGGATTTGTTTAGTTTTCTATTGCCTTGGCAAAACACCTGAGATAGACAGTTTGTGAGGAGGAAAGGTTTTGACTCGGTTTTCTGAAGGTTTGAGTTGATGGTCACTTAGCCCCAATTGCTTTGGGCCTGGAGGGAGTGAGAGCATCAGGGAAGGAGCAAAGCTAATCACCTCACTCAGGAAGAGCAAGGGAAGGACCAGGGTCCTAACAGACCCTTCAAGAATCTGCCCCCAGGGACCTTACAGCCTTCTACTAGCGCCACTCCCCCACACACAGGGTGCCACAGGGTGCTACCAAGCCTTCAGTTGAGGACCTTCGGGGGCCATGGTAGAGACTGTACATCTATTCCATTGTTATAAACAGCTCACTTTTAAGTGTTAACTTGGATTAGTCAACAACTAGAGAACTGTAAAATTTGGAGTTTTGGATACCTCTATGGAGAGGTTTCTAGAAGAGGTAGAGTAGAGCAAGCATGAGAGATTGGTCCCCACATGGAGGAGCCCTTTTCATTGGTTGGGGTCCTGCATGGAATAGGAACAAGTTGAGCCTGAGGGTGGGATGTACTTTTAATCCTGTTCTTGATCAGAACTGCAGGATTGACACAAGCCCCCCCCCCCCCAATCCCCACTCTGCAGTTTGAGTACAGAGGCTGAGAAGGCCCCAACAGGCCATCTGAAAGCCAGACATGTTGGGATGTCAGACAAGCTTTGTCCTAGTGAAAGTCTTCAAACAAGTTCTCTTAAATCCTGTCTCATACATACTCAGACGACTTCTTTGACAAAAACCTAACATAAATAGCTGTGGGTCCAGGGCTCTACAGGATCTGCTTTCCTATCTCAAGCCTCATTGAAACAACCTTCTCTGTCTTGATGGCTAGTCAGGGGTCTGCAGATATTTATATTCCTCCTGTCAATCTTCCCTGTAGATCTTTGACTAAATAGGCTTTGGTACCAAGCATGATTCTAAGGGAATCTTGACATGAACTACTTAAGATATGCCAATTTAATGTATTTGACGATCAGATTTCAGACAAGGTGAAACAGGACTCCTGGCGACTCCATGTATGCCTTTAAACATTTGTGGAAGAGGAGGATATGATAGTTTTGAGAAATTGATGGAAGGGCGAGCTCAAGATTTGGTTTGCCAGGTCTGCAACAATAGCCAGAGAGCTGGGGGCAGTCTATAGCCACAGAGCTGGAGTTAGTTGAATCCAACAAGCCTGCTCGTTGTCCAAAACCTCATGAGCCAGTCCCCCTCAAAAGCACATAGATTATCTTGTGCCTTTGATGGCATAAAACTCATTAAGTGTAAATTAGGGAAACTATTTGAAATGCTTGGTTTTAAATTCCTTGGTAGATCATAAGAAATTTAAAACTTGAAGGGTTTTACTGACACAATGAGTATTCAGTGGTTTACTTAAGAGTGCATTATTTTTTCCCCCCGTTTAAAAGAGTTGTCGGGATTAGACCCTGTTGCCTGGGGTTGACGGCTTTCCCTCAGTGTATGTCAGAGCTCCTTCCTCATGGAAAGACAGATCCGAGCAGGAGAACCAGGCTGGGACACTGAGAACTCAGTTCTCTTGTCATCCGCCAGCCATTCCAAGGTCAAAGACCATTTTCCCAAATCCCTGTGAACTGGAGCCCTGTTCTCCATGCCGCTTCTCATTCAGGGACTGGCTGAGCCGGGTTGGCCTCTATTTCTGTACGAAGCAGCTGGGGAAGGTTTCCTGGTCTACCCCCAAATTCTGGGGAGCACAGCCTGTATCAGAGGGACACGGGGAGTGGTACCAAGATGAAGATGTGGAGGGAACTAGGTTTGAAGTCCAGGAACCTGCGGTCACTGGGAGCTAGAGCTCCGATCAGGAGGCAAGAAGTAGGTTTCCCCCAGACTTCAGTGCTGACCCCACGTGGAGGAATGAATTCCCACAACAAAGGATAAGAAATCGGCAGAAATATACATTCGACTTTCACAGCTGAGCCCTCAGATTCTGAGTCAGTCTATGGCAATGACCAGGATGCTCAGGACTGCCACCATTTCATTTGAGCAGATTGCCCAAGGACAGACCAGAAGGTACCTCAAAAAAAAAAAAAAAAAAGACATGAAGGTTCTTCATGGAAGACCCTCAGCAGCAAAAATTGTTTGCCCAACTCTTGGTCTGAAGGGCTTCTTCTCTGGCATGGAGAAATTCTAGGCTTGGCCCTGGATGCCAGGCTGCGTGCTCCAGAAGCTGCTTTTAGGAGCTACAGAGGCTGTCTTCCCCTGAAGGCTCTCCTATTATAATCACATATGTATATTGTAGTCTTGTCTGAGATCTGTTGCCATCTTTCTGATGGCATTGGACAGGTGTCCCTTGGCCATCCTGTGTGAACCAACTTGTCTGGTTAAGTGATTGGTGATTCCAGTCTAGGGTCAGACTCACCGACTCTGCCAAAGTCATTGGGATTCTGCTGTGAGCATAAGGATTTGTTGGAATGAGAATTTGGCAAGATAGTTTGGCACATCGATTCCCAAAGCAAGATTTATTTTTTAATCCTGATTAAGGACAAACACGTACCACTTTATGACATGCCTCTCTCCCTGTCACATTTTTGCCAAAGAGACATTGATATAATGACAGGAAACTGTCAGTCATAATTGCCCCCCACCCCATACAATAACATCCAGTCATAAGTAGGTATGACTTAGTTTAGGTCCAACATAGCCGTCAAGTTACATTCTCTGATCACTTGAGGGAAAGGTTCGAACAAATCAGAACATATGTGTGGTGCCATAATTGAAAATGGCATTGAGGCCATCAAGATGGTGAGACCTAAGAATCTAGCATAGACCACCACATCCAATCCAGCTTCTATGGGAGTTGTATGGTATCGGAGGCCAAGGAGCCCTGACACTCAGGTGCCCAAACTTCAAGTTGTCAACATACCTGGTCCTCACATCATGAGACATGAGACCAGAGACATGAGGCTCTTGTGCCAAACTTCAACCTAGGAAGTACCCCTGCTTATCTTACCCTGTTCAGTTCTGGATGCCCAACACCCTTTCCCCCATTCACAATCAGAAGTCATCCAGACCCCGCTGGGATGCTCCAAGAGGAACTGGGACTAGTTCCCAGCTTAGGCAGAGTACCACCTCCAACAGGCCTATAGCCAGGGTTACTCTAGAGAATGCTACCCATTCTCCCCAAGGTCTTGACCCCAGCTCAAGACAGACTATTTCCTGGGTCTAGAAGGGCAACTGTTAGGTGCTTGCCCTGCTCTAAAGAATAAGATGATTTATGCAGGGTAGATCGTAAGAGGGCAATATTCTTTAGTTTGTCTTTCAAACAAATCTGTTATGTTTCCTTTTCTGTGGAATTTGAAGTCCATCAGAAAGGTCCGTGGCATAGAATACTCAGTCAACAAGCAGAGTTGCCGCAATATCACTTTAGACCTTAACACTGACTAGGGGGGAGTTCCTGGTGCCTTTCCTCCAAGAAATAGTTCTAAGCCACTTTGATATAAGCACTGTCCGAGAAGACTCATCTTAGGGCTTTATCCAGATCTTTGCTGGCTATGTTCTGAGAAAATACTATCTTTGCCTCCATGAAAACAGGTATTTCCTTTGGGGAAAGGGTTATGCGTCAAGTTTCATGTAAGGAAAAAAAAAAAGATTAGGAACAGCCACCGTAACTTCTGCTTTCAGAGTCCCTTAAGTCAACCTAAAATTTCAGTCAAATTAAGGTCACAGGCAGAAGAGCAAAAGCCAATAGCAAATGAGACTAGAGATGACCGAATTCTGTTCCTTCAGAATCCAGACTGGGGAAGTCTCGAATTCCACGTGATGAACAGGTCTGAACCCAAGACAAGTCCAGTGATTCAACTGCAAATGATTTGACGACTCCCTCGCTCAGAGCTTGTTACCACAACTGATGATTTCGGTCCATAAAGAACTTAAAATACTCTGCTTCCTGATGGTGTCCCAAAATAGAGGGGATATGTGTTCCCAGTAGGAAACGTGCACTATTACATACAGGCAGTATTTCTAAAGCATTAGATCTCAGCCAAACATGGGTCAAGAGGTGACCTTGTGTTGGGGGATCTACAGCTGACATGAACACACTAGTGGCAGTTACATGTCCTTTATAAAACCCCATTGAGGACAAAAGCTTTAGAACAATTGAGACAATGGGATTTCAGAGTATAAAACTGGAGTCCCCCAAAGAATTCCTATTCCTGCTCCTATGTGTGCCCAGGTATCAGGAACCCACATGCTCATTGATAAGGTCTCACTTCCAGAAATGAGCTGCAGAGATCACAGCCACAGAATTTTCTACTCCCAGCTAAGCTATCAGCGAGTCCAACCATTTGCAGATGTATTCACATCTATGTGTAGGTAAGGCCATTGATCAAGCCAATTGTTTTTAGGCAGTACCGTACCCACGGCTGAAAACAGAAATGCTCAGAGTGCCAACACCTCAGCCTGTTCACGAAGGCCACCGTATTGGACCACATGCTAGTGAGATGGTTCAGGATGAGCTGGAGACCCAAGATACGTTTCCCTGAATGATACTTTTATAACCCCCCCAGCACATCTAATTATGAAGATTTTGGTAAGATAGCTATAAAATATTTAATAAGTTTAGTCTATAAAACATTTAACATTTTGCCCAACAAAATGGCATCAGTATTAGAGGAGAGGACACATGGCAGTGTCTGTGAGAAATGCTTGAATGATGCCCACTTCCCACTTGGACTCCATTCTATGCCTTGGTTTACCTTGATCTGGTCTGCCTACCACAACCAACCTTCCACTGCTCCACTTTAAGCAGTATTGTTATTGAATCCAAGGCCAAACGCAAGCCACATTTTGACAGCTTCGAGGTAAATTGAAAAGTCTTACGCCACTTGTGTTAGATGAGAAGCCACGTAACAGCCACAAAGACCATCCATAGTGACTATGATTTTCATATGTAGAAAATTTTATAGAAAATGAATTTTTATAGAAGATGAATTTTCAGGGAAATTCACAGGAGTATATATAATCCAGCCCTGGGGTTAGCAAAACCACATTTAGCTGAATGAATACATAGATTTGAGTTTGGGTAGGTGTCCCCTCAAACACATTTGAGAGCTAACACATGAACCTGCTGTGTGCCACCGAACTAGGCACAAGGAACACAGGTCAACGCATATTCTCAGAGTTAGGTCCATAGAGCTACCATGGAGCAGCAAGTTAGCACACCAAGATCAGAATACGGCTTCTTCGGGTGTACATCCTCAGCGTCCTGGGACCATCAGAGACCAAGATGGCCAATTGAGCCAAGATGCTCAGCAGACATTGCTATGGCAGTAGCAGATTAGGGGCAGTATCTGTGCTAGCGTAGGGAACATGTGAGGTGAATAGAACCCTCAGAGGGCAGGGTATAGACTTGTGTTTCCACATCACGAGGCTGCCGGGGGAAGGAAGGCACACTGCCCCTCTGTCCCCTGGCGTGTGTACCCAACCCGTATCTGGTTCCAGGCACGGAGGTATGTTGCCCTAATAGAAGTCCTCCATGCTAAGGGGACAAGCTGATTTGCATCACAGCACCCAAGGCCGTAACGCAGCTGGATGCTTCTTGGCCCAAAATGCAAACCAGTAGTTCCTTACACACATTTAGACACTTGTAGTCTGCAAGCTAGTCATAAGGCTGCTTGGGGTACCGAGGCAATAGGGATTTAGTCCTTGTCCCTAAAGCTAGGCTTCATTACCATAATGCCATTGAAGGCCTAAACCCTTTAAGGATGACATAAGGAAAGGTCTATCCCTCTTCCTAAGGATGGTGGGGACCAGGCCCTGGTGTGACCCCTGCCTCGCTCTCTGCTTTGGGTACAGAAATAAGTCTAGTGGTGCCTCCAGTTGAGAGAGGCATCCCCTCTCCCATGAAGCACAGGCAGGCTGAGAAAATACCCCAGGAAGAGTTTATATTCAACCTTTCCTTCTAAATTAGTTCATTTTAATGTTATTTTTTTAAGACACTTTAGACAAGTGACAAGTTCATGTTTTTTTTGTTTTTTTTTTTTTTTTGGTGTCAGGGGAAGCACTAGGACACTTTATCTCCATTCTTTCCTGAGAATGGAGATGACAAGGGAAATAAAAGGATTCTGCAGAAAAGTCCAGTGAATGGGTGAACGAACGCCAAGGTCCAAGCCAGGCATAGAACAGTGGGTATGTGGTCAGCCAATCCTGTCGGGTTCCTGTCACTGAGGTTATCTTGAAAGCAGATGGGAAAGCCTCCTTGCAGAGCAGGTCTCCCACCTTTCACAGAGAGCAGAGAGAAACCAGAGCCCAGGACCTGGGAGAGCTGGTTCTTCATTGCACTCTGGACCCCTCTCACCGGGAAACTGGAGATGGCTTTGACTGACAGCACTATGCACGCACGGAGACCAGAAACCAGGTGTGTTAGTCACTCTGCCTAAGCTCATGAGTCAAGAATATTTGACATAGTAAACGAGGCCAAGCTCAAGTTGTCATTGAGAGGAAAACACAATTAGATGTGGACAAGAGTGTGATGTCCCTGGAGTTCTGAGAACAGGACGTGGTTGGGTATAAAATTGAGCCTCCTGCATCAGTCCTTCCACTCAGACAGGGGTGGACTGGATGCCTGGACCAGGATTCCAGCTCAGGCTGCAGGGGAGAAGACAGTGGAGTTGCCAACTGAGGCCTAGGGCCCAGCTGGCCATCCTCCTTGTAGACACAGAAGGATGGGTCAGTGTTGGCCTAATACCACAGCAGCTGGGTTCCCAAAGATACAAGAGGAAGTGCACTCTTCTTGCTTCCTGCCTGCAAATTGCCACCTGTGCTACTGGATTCAGCACAGCATGTGCCCTTGTATGTTCACAGGAGCAAAGTCTTAATGTAGAGCTTCGAATAGCTCGGAGCAGGAGGCAAGGGGGTCCTAAGAGAATGGTCAGCTCCACCTGGCCACAGACAGCTGGACTCTGGCTCTCCCCCACCCTGCCTGCCTGCAAGCAGCCCATTAAAGTGGGAGGGCAGGTGGTGCCCCTGGCCCTAGGAGGGCCATCTGCTTCCTGTTGAACTGGGAGACTGGGAGATTCAAGACGCTAGAGGAGTCCATCTCCAGCTGCTCCATGGCTTGGGTTACAAGCTGAGGGAGTACTGGTCTCAGGTGAAAGAGGGGACTTACTGAACTTTAGTATTGGACAGACTCAAATTTGAGAGCGTTGAACAGAGAACAAGAACGTACATTGGGGTCAAGCCTGCTATGGCGGTGGCAGCAGCCGCAGCACTGGTTGGCTGCAAAGGGGACATCTAGCATGGAAGAGCCTGTAGATCAAAACAGCAGCCTGAACTTAGCAAAATCAGAGGCTGCACAACACCCTGGTATTGAAAAGTCTTTTTACTTCTGAATTGGCAAGTGGAGAGTGGAAGCAGAAGCCATGTTTAGGCCGCCACCTTGTTCCAGCACATTCCTGGTACTCATCATCTAAGGTGGACATAGACCACGTGTGAAATAGACACAGCAGATTGTACCCAGGGTATTCGAGTCAGAAAAGACAGGTGAGTGTAACACGCTCTCCCTTTGAGTCTGGTGGCTCATGGGATAGGCTAAGGAGGGCTGGGAAACGAATCAGGCAGGTGTGAGTACACGCGGGGGATCCCACCCTCCACACACTCTGCTGCCCATGAATACAGACTCCCCAGGCTTCGTCCCCACCCCATGACGGGGATTCTTGGGAGGCTCCTAAGACCCAGGCTCCCAGCCCAGACTGGCATCTTCCTGGCCCCAGGAGTGGGCGATCTCTTCATTGAGGCCCTTGAGGCCCAGCGAGTTCCAGAAACTGGAACATCCTTTGTAGAACTGTGGGAGCCCTACCCTGGGGGTGCATCCATATGATCTTGTCCAGACAGAATTTCCTTTGACAGTTATTCCATCTTACTGGCGAGAAGGGAAACTGCTATTTCAACCAGCTTTATTTTTGGCCACTCCAGCTACCAGCTCAGCAAGCAACACAAGAAAGTGGCCAATACCACCCAGCCCTTGCTTTCTTGGTACATGGCACTGCCCCCCACCAAAAAAAAAAAAAATAGAGCAGTTGGACACAGGCAAAGCTGTCTGTTCTTGCAGACTGTTTGAGACTCAGTGGAGACAGTTTCATTAAGAATCTTCTTTCCTTAGTGCCAGATGCGGTTCCTGGTTATTTGTTGGTTTAACTGCTGGCAACTTCTGAGCCCCCCCTTCCTGTTTTTGTGCTAATTAGCATCCTAGGTGTTGTGGTAGGCACCAGATATTTAGATGCTGTATTGGACTTTACTTTCATCATCGTCCTTTTCCTTTTCTGTGAGTGCTAGGGAGGGATCTAAGGAGAACTAGGTTCACAGGGTAGGGATTCTGAACTAAAGCCACCAAAAGACAGCAGACCTTCTCCACCAGTTAGCCACACTCCTACATCAGCTGTACTCTAATACAGAGAACAGGTGAGAGAAAACCTCCCACTGACAAGAGCCTCAAGTAGGCACGGCTGGAGGGGGTCTCGGGTCCCACCACTGGACGCCCACTTCTATAGCAAGGATTAACAGAGGCTGTGGATACCACACCTAAAGGGGTCTCCATTTAGGTCACTGTAGGACGCTTTAGCAACAAAGCTGTGTGCCCTAGGAAGTCCCACACATGAGAGTGGAAAAGAAATCCATCCCAACAGATGCAGAAAACCCACCACAGGACTATGACATGCACGAGGTAACTGGCTGCCTCCTCGAGGTCGTGATCCACCAGCAACTGACTCTTAATACTAAAGTGGATGAAATGGAAATACCTTAAGAGAAATGGTCTCTGAATTCCAAGCACACAAAGCACAATTGAGTTAAGGAAGTTGGCACAGGATCTGAGTGCAAAGTCAATAATGAAATGAATGTTAAGAACCAAACAGGAATCTCAAATGAAAGATGGTGGTTAAGATATCTAGTTGTAGGGCTGGGGATATGGCTCAAGCGGTAGCATGCACGCCTGGCATGCGTGCGGCCTGGGTTCAATCCTCAGCACCAAAGATGTTGTGTCTGCCGAAAACTAAAAAAATATAAATTCTCTCTCTCTTTCTCTCTTAAAAAAAAGATATCCAGTTGGAAGTCTAGAATAGACTATGCTGAAGACAGAATCTCAGTTGGAAGACAAAGTGGCCAGCCTTGAACATTCAGATAGTATTAGAGAATATAAGTATGACCAGAAGATACAAGTAGTCTGGGACAACAGTAAGAATTTATAAATAGGATTTAAGTAATTAGAATTGAGTGTGGAAAGATGCAAGCTAATAGAATGAATAGCCTCTTTAGGGAAACAATTCTTAAGCCTCAAGCATGAGATTGACATCAGGTACAGGAAACATTCAGAACCCCAGACAAAAAAGATTTAAAAACTCCATGAGACATTGTAGTTTAAGTGTCTCATTGATCCTATCTTTTCAGAGATTGATAAGCCCTTAGCCCAATCGAAGATGACCCAGATGAAGTTAGACATGAAAAAGGATATTACCATAGATATTACAAAAATCCAGAGATTTATGGACCATTTTGAAAGCAGACTAACAAGTTGGAAAACCTGGAAGACGTAGATCTTGGGAGGTTTGTGCCCAAAGATTATCAAGAGGAAATAGCCTAAGCAGGACTAGTAACTAGTGATATGATAAAAGCAGTTATCAAATGCCTTCCAATAAACTGCCCAGGATCAGATGGATTCTCAGCTGAATTCCAGACATTTAAAAAACGAATGCCAATGTCCCTCAAGTTATTCCACAAGACACAAAGTGGAACATTTACAGATCATTCTAGGAATCCAGCATCACTCCATCTACAACTAGACAAGGAACCATTAAGAACTGCATACTGATATTCCTGATGAACTCAGATACAAAAATTCTTAATATATTAGCCAGTTGTGTTCAATGACAAGCTTGCTTTAATCCCATGGATCCAGAGATGGTTTAACATGCATGTCAATAGTTTATCACGTTAAGTAGAGTTAAGGACAAAAGTTAGTGACGGAAAGAAAGTCTTTGACAATTCGGCATTCATAATGGAGTTGCTGAAGAAAATAGGGACAGGAGCTACCACATCAAAAAGATTATGACAAACTCAAGGCCATCATCATAGTGACTGGGGAAAAGGAAGCATTTCCTTTAAAATCTGGAAGGCAAGAATGTCTACTCCATTCCTGTTCAATACAGTACTAGAAATACTCGCCAGAGCAACGAGGAGAGGGAAGGAAATACACAGAGTAGGAAAGGAAGCAGATTCAGTTTGCAGGTACGATTCTGTATTCAGAAGATCAAAAAAACAAACCTACCAGAAGACTGCTAGAGCTAATGTATTCAGCAAGATATCAAAGGTACATGAGCCCTTGTTCATCCTGTTCAAAATTCAACTAAAAAAAATGGATCAGAGACATAGGAATTAGACCAGAAACTACCCAAGTCCTAGAAAATGTAGGGTCAGTACTCCAGCACATGGGCAGAGGCACCGAGTTTCCTCAATAGGACCCCTAAAGCTCTTGCCATTATTTCCCGAGCTAGCAGCATGCCGTCAAGTTAGAAAAGTTCTGCACAGCAAACAATGTTGAGATAATCTTTAGAATGGAAGACTTTGCTAGTTACTTTTAGGGTACCAGGAATTGAACCCCGAGGTGCCTAACCCCTGAGCCACATCCCCAGCCCTTAGTTTTTGACACAGGATCTCGTTAAGTTGCCCGGGGCCTTGCCAAGTCTCCGAGGCTGGCTTTGAGCTCAAGATCCTCCTGCGTCAGCTCTTACTCTTGTGATGGAGGATTCACATACAGGATCCATAGAGAACTCAAAACTTCACACCAGAAATAATGACCCAAACAATGGGCCAATGAAGTAAACAGACACTTCAAAATACAAATGATTAGTAAGAAAAAAATGTTCAACATTCTTAGCAGTTAGGGAAATAAGCCCGATTTCTTGTCACTTCAGTTAGAATCTCATTAACAAATGCTCTAGAGAATGGAGGGGAAGGAACACACTGCTGAAGGGATTCTAACATAGCCAACTAGTAGTGGAGTCACCGTATGATCTAGCTGTACCACTCTTTGGTATTTATCCTCAGGAATTAAAAGTCATACTATAGCCATACACACATACCATGTTTATAGTAGCACAATTCACAGGAGCCAAACTATGGAATCAGCCTTGGGTTCCATCAATGGATTAAAAAAGAAATTGATGTCTATACACAATGGACTTTTATTTAGCCATAAAGAGATTTAAGGAAAATAGATGTGACTTGAGAAAATTACTTTAAGCAAAAAACCCGAACTTGGATAGTCAAGGGTCATGTTATCTCATGTGGAAGCAAGAGGGGTAAAGGTATGGGGAGGTTTGTTTTAAGAGGAAAAAAATCAGATCAGTAGAGAGGAAAGTTGCAGATACCTGGGGAATGATTGCTTTTGTCATCTTTTGCACCACTATGACCAAAAGACCTGACAAAGACAATTTTAGAGGGGAGAAAGTTTATTTGAGGGTGGACATCATGGTGGAAGAGGGTGGAGGAGGAAAGTGGCTCAGGAAAAGGGCAGGAAGAAGAGATCTGTTTGACAAAGACTAAACCCCTGAAGTGCACCCCAAGGACCCACCTCTTCTAGCCACACCCTACCCGCCTACAGTTAGCACTCAGTTAATACTCATGAGGGATTAACTCAGATTGGTGAAGGCTCTTTTGCAACCCAGTCACTTCCCCATTAGACCTTATGCTCTTCAAACTTTTGGGGGACACTTTATATTCAAACCCTAACATGATATTGGCCAAGTTACATTGCTTCGTTGCATGCAACAGTGAGTCCCAGAGAGAGGACCACTTCAGAGCACGCCTCCTTCCAGCCAGTCCTGTGAAAAGTTGTTCATGCTTCCAGACGCCTTCTCTTTGAGAAGGAAAGGACTTCAACTGCTCTCAAGTGGGAGCTTCCTTGCAGCCGAGCCTCCTGGAGGTGGGGGCAACAGGAGTTTCCCTCTGGGTGGGGTTCCCTCGGGATACAGATCGCAGGACCTGCTGGGGTCCGACTTTCAACAACATGTAGCTGCAGGGGGAGGCGGCCATGCTCCCCCCTTTCAGGGCGCAGGATTCTAGATACATAGAACATTCAGGGTTTTCTAATCAGAAGACTTCAATGGTTTGACAGTGGGTTAAAGCCAAGGCACTTTGCCAGCATTATTCCCAGTGGTAGCTTTTCCGTGTTGCTGGTTAAAGATGCTGAGGATGGCTGCCCAGCTGTTAAGTGCTCAACATTGCATTTTAAGCGTGTAGCTAAAGGTATTCCTGAGCTGTGTTGAGGGGACCATTGTCATGGCATGCAGGTTAGTTTTCTTATAGGATTAAGCTAAAAATTGATCTCCCCTTCATATTCTTGCTGTGTTGTGGTCATGCGTCAATGGAGTTCTTTGTGACATATTTGTACAAGCACATGAGTGCCTTATTAATTTCATTTTGCCCCTCTCTCCCTTTCCCATCCCTCCTCCTTGCCCCTTGCTCCCCCCATCCTCCACTCCAGTTTCATTTTTTAAAAACCACCTTCATATGGTGGACATCAGAAAGCCACACATTGACTCATCACCTGATGAATTTGGTTTGTTTCAATTACTGTACTGTGAGCCTCAGAAATCTGTATTTCATTTCTCATGCTCTACCAGTATTGTCCTAAAGCCATTTTCATCAGGAGAACCTTTTTTTTTTAATACATACAGCAAACTTAATGTTTGTTCCATTTTGCTGCCCTTCCTATCCCCCCTACTCCTCCCCTCCCCTCCAATCTAATGTGACACACTTTTTTTTCTTTTTCTCATCACACATCATACATGTATTCTGTGTAAGGATGTGTTTCTCCTTTCATTTTTCAACTGGAGAATCTTTAGTCAAATGAGCCATGCCCTAGAAGGAGTGGGAGAATTCAGAAGTTTGGAATACTGATAACTTATGGGTTTGGCATAATCCTCAAATGATATTAAAGAGAAGTTGTTCACAGAAGATTCTTTCATGGTCTGCCCTCCAATCCCATCAGTAGTGGTCAGAGTTTGAGTGTTATGTGTCCACACTAAAATAAAGCTCAGCTTGGGTTTTGTGCTTTGTTCCTGCAAAAGGTCTTGACATTATGGCACCATCAAATAAGTTGGGCAGAGAAGTTACTGGTGGTGCTGCATTCCATAGGTCTCAAAACGGCCTTCAGAAAACCTAGGACTCTGAGACAGTCATAGTGAGTGAAAAATGGTCAGAAGAGTCCCCTTATGCCTACTTAACCAGTTGGGGGACTAGAAAGTTCTATGGAGGTCACAGACTCAGGAAAGCAGACTGGTTATTGGGCAAGCTGGTCCATACAGATCAGCATTGGTTCTCAAGTGCCAGCCCCTCTGCTTGGTAACCTCAGATATGCCCAAGGGGACAAGCGGTGCCCCAAGTCTCAGAGCAGAAGCAGACATTCAGCCAACATCAATATAGAGTAGTTCATCTGCTAGTGTAACCCCTTGAGCTCCTTTTTAATGAGGTCCTTGGGGCATGCTCCCCTTAGTTGAGCCCGTATCTGTTCTTCGGGGTCCTAGGCTTGGTTTCCTGTTCTTGGCAAGTCAGGTAGAGGCCAGCTCTGCCCTGGGAAGCCTCACCAGCCAGATGCTCAAAGGCCAAGTGAAGGTCTTCACTGGCGCCCCCTGGAGGCCGATGCTTTGTCTTAGGAGGCTTGTGAGTGAAGGGGCAGATGGGGGAATTTGAAAGAAACTTGGTCCTTCTCAGTCTAGTTCTTTGGGAAGGAATTATTCATCGACTCTAATGGGTAGGACGTGGACCCGCCTTAGGCTCTTCATTGGCTCCTGCTGTACAGTGCCAGCGTAACCTAGGATGTGAAATCCATGGTTCCCTTACCATTGGAGGGGAATTTCACTGCCAAGTCCTTCTCAACCCAAAGGTTTTATCCCCACGTCCCCTCTCTGGGGACATAAAAAGCTCAGCCCCCACCCTTACCCATAGGGGTGGCTTATCTTTCAGTAAACATGTACCTCTAAGGGCCACAGGTGCCCTTACTTGTCCTTTAGAAGCTCCTGCTTGAAACACAGGAAAAGTCACAGGCTTCATGGGACACTGGGGGTCCGACTGCAGACCCGAGATAAAAGGGAAACCAGTTTTCCTTCAATGGGGACAGGAAATATCCTCAGCTATTGGACATGCTTCCAGGCCGTCTGCCCCTTCCAGTCAGGACGTCCACGTGGGAGGAGGACGGCCCTGTTGACTTCCTGTCCGCTTGTCTGGTTGGACGCCCTTTTGGTCATTTGGTGGCAGATAGCCTGGGCTCCCGAGAAGCTGATACCCACAAGAATGGTCTTCAAGGGCAGTAAAGGAAGTGCCTTGCAAGCCAGAGCCACCAGGTGCACCACAGCCAAGCCCTGGAGGCTGACCTATCCCACGTCATCCCTTGAAATGCAGAAGTTATCCCAGTGTTCCAGGGAGCTAAAAATGGCCCACAACCAGCAGACCCAGAAGCATGTGTCACAACACCATGGCCAGCAGGCACTTCGTACCCCTGGAGACGGTCACAGACAGGCTTCCTTCATGGCTCTGATGTTCACATGCACTCATCCAAAGGGACATTTGAAGAACGGGAGTGGGGGTGTGGGATGTGCCTCTGTACATGCCAGACATTTCAACCCAGCCAGGGGCTTGTTCCCTGTGTTTGGAGACCAAACATGAATACAGCATCACCTCATTCTTGTGTTATGAACACATGGGCCACAGAGGAGGAAATAGTTATGTTCCTTCCAAGCAGTAGTTGGGATCCATCTGAAGCCTGCCTTATCTGTTGACCCTCAGACGGTGACCAGAGGGACAACATTAGATCCGGTGGCCAGTCACCTGGCCAGGCACCACACAGCTGCAGCCCCTTGGACGTGCACATTCCATAGGGCATCTTGGGGGGCAGTAGGTACACAGCTCTTGTCCCTGACTGCAGGCTTCGTTCTGAAACCATCACTGAAGGCCAGGCCTTTCCCTTGAGGACATTTCTGAGAAGACAAAGTTCCGGCCCTTCCTGCAGCTAGTAAAGGTCACACTCTGGTCCAAGCCTCTCCCACTCAGGACTTGTGGCATGGCAATGGGCCCAAACTGAGGCAGAAGATAAAGATCTCCTGAGAATGACAGGAGGAAAGCCAGCCCTTCCTTCAGGGGACCCACTTGGGGAATAAAAACATATCTAGATTTCTTTGAGTGTAACCAGCTTCTGCATTTCGCCTAGCCATCTCCATGAAAAATGTCTCATGGACAACCTTCCATAACAGGTATTGTCCTCCATTTAGCACAGCTTTACACACTCGTCCGATCTGCTGGCGTCAGGTTTAAGTTGGTAATCAATTCGACCAAGATTATGGTGAAGGGTGCTTGAGGACCATAGGTTGTTACAGCCTCTTTTAGCTGCTTTATTGTTTTGAAATCTAAAACATGGTGAATTTGCTGCCATCCTGCCTGTTCAAATACAGGGTATGCTAATCTTTGAGGTCCTGTCTCAGGATTCCATCTATCAGCTACGGGGGTTGAGGGTCCCATAGGCAGCACTGTTGGTTGGACACTTATGCCCTCTGGTGATAGAAAGGTGTTAGTAGCAGCCTTCTGTTGTAAGTTTTCCCCTGATTGCTTTTTCTGCTCTAAACTTTCTTCCCCTGACTATCTCGAGAGGCCTCCTCTTTTTTCCTGATCTAATATGTCTTCTACCATAATCTGAACTGAAAGGTTTGTACCAGGCAAACAAAATAGTATCATCATCCACAATGGCAATCTGCCAACTGGCAGAGTTCCTGGGTTTTTCTTTTCCCTGTCCCTTAAATCTTCACCATGATGGTCCCATTGTGATATATTCAACAACTCCTCCTTAAAAAGCCATGGGCTACATTTTTGTATTGTATCAACATATGCCCTGACTCTTTTTGGTTTTACAGGGGTGCCTCCTTCCTCTAACAAACAATTTACTTAACATTCTTTCGGTTGGTTTTTTGCTAATTTCTGACCCCATATTTCTGCTACAAGGATAACGCAACTCAAACAGATAACTCAAAACCGAAGCAAAATGAAACAAAAACGGAACAAAAAAATCATTCTATTAATTTTCTCTTCCTCAGGGCCGAACAACTTCAAACCTTGAGCCAACCATTTTTCCCAGTTTGCCTGAGAAAGTTCTAGGGATAGCTAGCTTGAAACAAAAACAAAATAAATTAAAACAAGAACACATTGTTTTTTGAAATGGCCACCCATTCTCTCACTCTCCCTCAGGGGCAAGCAATTTTACTTACCCCCAAGATTCAGGCGTTCCCCCTACGGGCCACCAAATGCCACAGTCTGGCTGGGCACAAATTCACGAGCCACTGAAGAAGGAACAAACTTTATTTCCACAACTCCCGCGAATGCCACACACGTGGCCTTCTCCCTGGACACACCACACCAACCAGAAATCCCTCCTCCGGAAATCAATCCTAAAGCACTTCCCCAACCAATGGGAACTCTCTGGGAATCCCAGTGAGAGCTCCAAAGTAGCAGGCTGAGGTGGACAGCAGAGGTCTAATATCCAATTGAATACACATCTTAACATAACCATTATCATCTAAATGGCTTGCTGGTGTCACCTTTCAAACAAAAATGTCATGAGTCATTCCTACTCTGCTATGACTCTCAGTAAGAAACAACTTGATCATGGTTGAACTTGAACTTGAAATACTTGAAATTTGGGATAATGAATTCTATTGAGGAGTTTCTCATTTATGTTCATCAAGGACATTCATCTAGTTTGTTTTGTCTGTATCTGGTTTAATTAGGGCAATACTTGAATTCTCTGACTCATGAAGGCAAAAAGTTCTTCAAAGGTCTGGAAAAGATCAGCAACTGAATCCATTCAGTCCAGAGTGTTTCTCTGGGAACAGCTTATGACTGCTTCAATGTCATTGCTAGTTACTGGTCTAGGCAGGATGTCAACCTAAGTTTGGTAAATCCTGTGAGTCTAGAAATTTGTTCATTTCTTCTGGATCTTCCAGTTTGGGAATATTTTGAGAAGTTGTACACCACTTTCTGGATTTTGGCATTATCTGTAAAAACCTCCCCTCTTGCCAGATTCTGTTGTATTTTTCCTCAGACAATTTAAAGGTTTGTCAATTTTGTGTATCTTGTCAAAGAATCAACTCTTGGTCCTTTGTGTTGTATTTTTAGCCTCTTTCTGATCTTTATTTCTCATCTACCAATTTTTTGCTTTGGCTTATTGTTTAAGATCTTATGATACGTCATTAGGCTATTTGAGGTCTGTCCTGCTGTGGACACTCACAGCTATGCAAGTCTTGTTTTACTGTGTCCCAAAGGATCTAGTTGGTCATTTCTAGTTTTCATACAATTCTAGGAATTTCCTGACTTCCATTTCAATGACCCACTGCTTGCTTAAAACCTATTGCTTCCTCCCTTTGTGATCATATATAATTTCTGCAGCTTCTTTTGCTGTTGACTGCCACGATTTTGTTATGATTTGAGAAAAATGCAAGGTACGTTCAGATTTGTGTTGCCAAGACTTACCCCCAACATTTGTTCAGCGGGAATCAAGACTTATGAGAGGAAAGTCTGAGACCTTATTCCCCCAGTTCTTTTTCTAGCCTTCAGTTTTGGCAGGGACACAGGACATTCTCCTGTCCTTGCAGTTATAGCTCTTGCTAGAGTCAGCCTAGGGGTGGCATTACTCGCTGGGGTGCCAGCCCTCAAGTCTGCCACTCTGCAAGTTCCTCAGTCACTGCTTGTGTTCCTGCACGTGGTCCATTCACTACGTTGTTATCAGTGAACCCCTGAACGAGGCAAGCGCTTCTCAGGACCCTGGACTGGTACGTTCACTCAGGTCAGGTGTATAGCTCATGGGACCCCTAACAAAATGGGACGTGGGCCTCTTGCTCAAGAGGTAACATTAAGACACCAAGACAAGCACAGGTCCCTTTGTGACTACAAAAGTTTTGTGTCCATGATGTGGCCTTGCTCTTGAGGTGAGGGTCCCCCTATCAGCCCAAGGCCAGACAGTGCAGCAACACATGCAGGGTGGCCCCAGGCTCCACCAAGACCTTGGTAGGACCCACCGGGTGTAGTTGGGATTCCTTACCAGAGACTCCAGAGCTTATGAATTGTCCTGAGAGCCAAGATCTCCCCAGTAATTGGCTCACCTCACTCAAGGTGGTTTGCAAGAAAAAAAAGAAAAAGCCATATGCTCCTTCTACAGCAGAAGGATTTCTCAGATTCACTAACAGCAGCGACCTTGGTGGTAATGGCAAACACCATCCAGCTACAAGCTTTCTCTTCTTGCTCTAGGCCATGCTGAGCACTCAGTGGGCATTCCAGGTTTATCCTGGCTGGAAAGGGTAGCTCCATTATACCCGGCAGGAAAACCAAGGAGTGAGGGGGAGTGATGCGCGTGATTTTGTACAGGCTGATGTGCAGCCTCTACACAGCAACCCAGAATAAAAAGCCTTGCATAGCAGCCCTTTCAGTTTGAAAGACGCATTTTATACACCAAGTACCAAGTCCTTATAGCAGAGAATTATGTTGTAGCAATTTTAAACACCTCCTGGGTCTGCAGGGAGGGTTCCCAGCTACGAGGTCTACAGGCCACCCTGTGTTTGCATCATGGCCTGGTCTCTCCACTCAGCTCCCAACAGCGACTCCACAGCAGAGCTTCAGCCTGCCCCGCAGTCTAGTGTACCTCCCACTCAGTTTCCTTCTCTTCAGGCCCACATCAAGACCCGAGGCTCTCCCGGCCTCCTCCAGCATTTCCCCTGACATGTTAATCTCTCAACAGGTCAAATCCTGTCCTAGATCCAGATCAAGATGATTGGTACTCCCACTTTGGTCCTGGAGAACAAGACTCAGAGACCAAGCATCTATCCAAGGCCACAGAGCAAGAGGGTAGTTGAAGCCAGGTTCGGAATCTGGAGCCTGTGGTTCTCATTGCTGTAGTCAGAGTAGTTCTAACTCAACTCAAGCCACGATATGATGTCCAGGCAAGAATTCAGCGCTATGCCCAACTAGACCTAGTCCTCTAGGTCCTGGGAAGCTTAAGTTCTAGAATGATGGACGTGGTCGTTCATGCAGAGTGGTAACTGGGGCTCTCATGTCAGCTTCTCCACTCCAGGTGCACAGGTGTGTCGAGACTTTTGTCTGATGAAGCCTGTGCTGCTCAGGAGTCTGTCGAGTAGCCTTTGTCAGTGTGCTATTGTCTCATGACCCGCGAGTTCTGCAGAAGATGCCTGGCCCAGTCTTCACACTCTTCAGGGCCATAGAGGCAACCGAGTTTTAATCCGTTTGCAAGTCTGGAACTGGTATAGGCTTTTGGTGTTCTCATGTGGACTTTGTCACAAGTTTAATTTACTGACTTTTCCCCTGGTGTCCAGGACAGTTGGGCAGTTCAATCTTCAAGCATTTCCTGGCACATAATTGGGGAGCACCGAATATAACAGGGGTTCATGGGCAACGGTCTCTTGCCCTTTCCTAATCCTTTGTGAATGGGAAGCCTGCTTTTAGGTTCTTATTAACTTTGACTTCCTGCAATGAGTCTATCCATGTTTCCCAGACAGGGGACGCCTCTGGATAAGGACCCCACAGCAAGCATGCAATCATGCCTGTTATCCAACTGCCCCCCTTTCCCTCCTCAAAGCTCTTTGTGCTCAGACTCCAAGATGGGAGGAAAGTTTACACCAAGTTTTTCTTCAAAAGCCAGTTTTGAACAGAACTTTCTCCCTGCTTCAGTCTCCCAGATTTTCCAACCCAGCATCAAGCAGCATAGACCTGTCACCCTGGGAGGGTCAGCAGAGCCAGCCAGGAGCAGAAGCCAGCCCCGGGCAACTGGCATTCAGCTGGGAGAGGGGACTCAAGTCTTTGGGCTGTGCTTGTGGTCAGGACTCTAGGGACATCCCAGCAGCAGCCGAGATCCTTCATATCAGCCGTTTCTCTTCCTCACTCCCCCTGTGGCTGGCCTTGCCAGCCTAGAGACATTCGTTAGAAGGAAAAGGTCTCTGTTTTTGGCACAGGGGTGAGAGGATCTGTCAGTCCAATCTGGAGTCCAGTACACACCATGGATCTGTCCCTTGTCCCCTGGGTGCCTTCCCATTATCGGAGGCCTGTGTGCAAGGAACTCCACGGACCTCGTGGAGGAGGCTGAACCCCTTTCCCTAGGTGATGGGTTGTGCCCACAGTGGGCTACGTGGGTCATTTCAGCTCCCAGGACAACATCTTCCCTGGACACTCTTGCACTTGGCTTGTGCAGGGAAGAGGCGCATTGTCACCTAGGAATCAACACAGGCAGCATTGATGAAGACCCTGGACTCAGAACCCCGCTGGCCTAGGATCAAGTGGCGATTCTGCCATCGCAGGCTTCCAGGGAGGCTGAAGCTCGAGCTCATTTCCTCTACTGTAAAATGGAGGTGCTGACACCGACCTGGGTCTTGGATTAGACGGGACCGGCTCAGTACCCAACATGAAGTCTTGGTCCTCTTCACCACGGGGGTAGGCTGCGTGGGTCCAGTGAGACCTGTCAGAATGGTCTTGTGCCCAAGCCATCTCAGGTTTACAAAGCTCGTTAGTCACTGGAGATTACACTCTTAAAACTTGATTCTAAAATTTATGAGGAATTAACTATTGAAGATCTCTGGGTCCATTTGTGCACTAGACACCCTGGTGGCCCGTCTTGCTTGGCTTCTTTTTATCTTTACTCTAAATACCAGTTTGAATCTCTGAGGCCTGCAAGCACTTCTAATTCATCTCTGCAGAAGCGTCCTGAAGTACCCAAACATCTTTGCAGTTCCTAGACTCATGCAGGTGTGGCCGACGGCACCAGCCTGGTGAACATCCTCCCATGACCTTCTCCACTATTGCAAGGCAGGAGAAACACCCCTAGTTTGCCTTCATCGGGAAAAATTCAACATTTGGAAACTCCAAGCTCAGCAGCGGTTTTCTAGGGACAGTTGGTCACTAGAACCAGTTTAGTATCTACCACTTTTTACTCAGGCTGAGGTTTCAAAAAATGGTGTGAAGATAGAGAATCCAAACAGTAGCCTAGAGATCCAAGGCCAGTCTTGTTATATAGGATCTCAGGAGAATGACTGCCTTCTGAGCATATGTCACCATCTATAAGGATGGCCCTAGCCTAGGTCAGCCTCAGAAGGACTACTCTGAGGAGCTAGAACAGTTTAGAGACCTGCAGGTAGGCCTCAGCAAGTCCCTCCCACAGGGCAAATGAAGAGGGTTGGGAAACCTCGATCTACCCAACAGGATAGAGGTTTTATCTTAAGATTTAAGATAGAGAACAGATGTGAGGCCGTAGGACCATCAAGAGAAAGCGATTCTGACAATTCGGATTCCATTTTGATAAGACTAAGGAATGCTCAGGTTTTTACATGGGGCTCCTGGGGACTGGGCCCAGGGACCCCAGCCTCCCCTACCTCTACTGTTTCTGGAGGGGCTCAGCAGGACTCGGATTTGAGTCGGGCTGTGCTCAGACCACCAACCTGTTGGGCTGAAAGTAAGGGCATCCATTACTGGAGGCCTCCCTGGCCATCACTGACAGGCCTAGTCACTGACCAGGGGAGCCCATGTTAGTAGAGCTGGTTCCGAGTGGAGGTCAAACCCTTGAAGTGGGCCAAGTTAGGGCTTGGGAGTGGGGTCCAACACCCCATCCCCAGATCCAGCACGGCTCCAGCAGCCCGTGTACAACCCATTCCTGCATGAGCCACTGTTGGTTTCCAGCAACTTCATGACCAACTCAGTGCTGGCAACTCCGAGATGTTCTGTCTACACCCCATTTCTCTGGGCTCACAGCCTTTCTGTCCAGTCTCAACTGTGGCCACAAGGGCCTGCTTCCAGTTGTCTTCTGGAATGCTCCCTTCTCCACAAGGAGACTCAACCCTGCCTGCTCACTCCCAGTTCAGCGTCCACCCCCGGAGTTGTCTGGTCTCTCAAGTCAGAGCCCACGCGCTCAGACCCTGAGTACACTCATCTCTCAAGGGACTATCACCCATCAGGTAGGGCGGGCACAGCGATGCTACCATGACAGGTCGTCTCACAGGAGCCAAGGCTCAGGTTCTAACCAGTTGTTACTCTTCCAATGTCCTAGGACGGTCACTGCAGAGCAGTAGCTGAGGGTCTCTACACAGCTGTGTGGTTCTGGATAGGTGGGGGAAAGACGACCAAGGCTTCGGATACTGCCAGACTCCAAGTCTGGGACCAGTATGCAGTCCCATCAACTAGGGACTCTGGATTGACATATATTCCTCCCAGGGCCCCGAGGAAGGTAGGTGACTGAGACATGTGTCATAAGGCAAAGCAGCACATGATGGGTCAACTCGAGCCTTTGCTATGCCATTCAGCCCTGGATGGCTTGTCCCTCAAGATCAGTGACTACTCAAGTTAGCTTATCAGAGCCAGGAATCTCATCCCCTAGAGACTTGGCTAGCATAGTAGGCCAGGAAGTAGAATATAGAGCAAGAGTGTTGCACCAGGCCGAGCTTGAGCTTGGCGTGGGTCAATACCTCAATCCCCAGTCTCCGATTTGTCATTCCAGCAGTTCCAATGCTAAGGCCCTCCTGTTTGAGCTGCTGTAGGTTCCTGAGACCTTCCATTAAGCCACTCCCACTGGGAGCAGCCGAGCCCATGACCTGCTCCCCAGGGTGGCTTTTTAACCACATCATTCCATTCACCATGGGGGAGGCCCAATACCCTTGAAATGGACATGTCTGCAGAGGTCTGAGAACTGACAACCTCAAGTCCGACTCGAGAAGGTGGAGCTCTTGGCAGCAGGAGGAAGAGGTCTGAGGACTAGAGGGAGAAAGGGAGCCATGTCCTTGGAAGGACCTCAGGAGGGGTCCATCTGAGCCCCGGGGCTTAGTTTCCCAGTTAAAGTCCACAAATCCCTCACGACCACAGTAAGGACGTTCTGTATCAGAAAAGTCCCTTTATGTCCCAGCACAGGTCCATCCACCCCATTCCCCTTCACATTCATGACATTGGTAAGTCACACTGGACACCCTCTCCAGCCTCACTTTGTAGGTTGCCTTAGTCAGCCTTTTCATCTCCGTGACCTAATCCCAAGGCAAGAACTTAGGATTTAGGGTGACTTGTGGCTTCAGAGGCCTCAGCCCATGGTTAGACGAGGCCCTTGCTTGGAGCCTCAGGTGAGGCAGAACATGGCGGCAAGTGTGGGGGAGGAGAGGCCCTCATTGCAGAACAGAGGCCAGTCAGGGACAGTACAAAGGCACACCTTCAAAGGCCCACTTCCTCCAGCCACAGGGCCTGCCTATAGTTACCACCCGGACGGTAATCCTCAAGTTACTCATTGTTTCAGTGGATTAACCTACCGATTAGGGTACAGCTCTCATGGTCACTTGACCTCTGAACATCCATTCCCCCCCATTGAGTTTTTTCGGGGGGCAACACCTCATATCCAAAACCAATACAGATCCTTCTCAACTTCCTTTGTCTTTAGATATAGGAGACCAAGTGCTGATGTTCTCTTCTAGGTTCTTAGTGACACCTAAGAAATGCTATCAGATGCTGGCTCCCGAGTCTGAGTTACCCCTAGTTGTGTTTAGTAGCTAGTTAGCCAGTGACAACAGCCAGGCATCACACTGGTGTGTGCCCCTAACTTGGCCCTCACTCAGCCCTGGCCTGGGGGACCCCTCTGGCTCATGGCATCCCAAGTCTCCCGATAAGCCCTCTGCCTTCATGGTCTGTTTCCTCTTTGGAGTTTAGCCCTCTGTCTTTCAAGAAACAGGCACCTGTCCTCTTGTCAGCATGACTTCCACTAATGCCAATGTTTGGCCTTTTTTTTTTTACTCCCCTTTGATAGAGACAATACAGTCAATTTATCTCAGAAAGCTAGTGTCCCCATGAAGATGGCATTGGAAGCTCAAGGGACCTCTGGTTCTTCCCAGAGGCTGAGGCTTTGGGTCTTGGGTTGGTCCCTGGGATTACCCCAAGAAAACCAGTTGATCCTTCCCCTTACATTTCACGACAGGATCTCCCCGGTTCTGGGCCAAGCTCCGAGGTCGCCTTTCCCAAAGGGCCCATTGGGTCAAGCAGAGTAGGAGACTTGAATCGGCAATGGCGTTCGAGCTGCGTCAACCATGACAAAAATCCAGAAACAGACCACAGCATCCTTGGGTGCCCACAGCCACCACATGGTCAACACTGCCCTCAAAATCCTGCTCCAGAGGCCTCTGCGTTCAAGGCTATGTTCACTGGCATCTGCCCACAGCTACTGACCCTCTGGGGGCAGGGAGAGGCGAGGGGAGGGGACGGTCAGCTGTGTTCACCTCCGTACACCCCTTTTACTCCCTTAAGTCCAGGAAGACCAGCTCTGACCAACATGGCCATGCCACAAGGATACTTTTCCCTTGAGCCTTTGTTGGCTCTCCAGCAAGACGGGCAGGTTGGCCCCACTGGGCACTGCTCAGAATCCTGCTCTACCTGGACACAGCCTTATGGGAAGGGCAGCCCGTGGACAGTTTCCTAGTCATTAGCACACGCCCCCTTTCAGTAAGGGCTTGGGATAGTTAACACCAAGAGAAGGGTCAGAACAGTGGCAGAGGTCCTCAACTGTCACCAAGCTTGGCCCTCAGAAGGGTCAGGCAGACACAAGAACTAGGAAGTTTGACTCAATGCAACTAGAGCTCGACTTCCCTTTTCAGCGATGCCATTTTTTCCCGGTTCCAGAAATCAGCTCTAGGACGTCAGGTTTTGCCAGGTCCATTTTCTCATCTTTGTGATTCTTGACCCATTTAAAGGGTTCTGCCCATTTTGCAGCATATTCCTCAACTCAAGCCTTGGGAGGGCCACATGTTCCCATGGGCAGGGTTGTGCATCCTGGCCTGGTGGAGGTGGTGCACCAAGGTGGCACCTCACAGCAAGTACTTTAGGGCAAGACATCGCTGGTGACTTTATCACAAGCACTTGAACCAAGGGGTTCCAGACTGGATTCCCTTCTGCCTCTGGGCACCAAGTATTGAAGGGGGTGATACCCAGACTCTGCAGCTATCTCGTTTCTGCTTTATGTTCCATTCACCCTTTGGATTTGGTTATTCGAGTGCCTGGCGAGCTACGAGGCCAACAGCACCAGTAAAGGTTCAGTCTATCAGTGGCTTAGGTCTGCAAGCATGAGCTCCCAGCCTAACCCTGCAGGCTCACCTTCAGACACTACTCTCCAAACTGCCTTCAAGCCTAGAAATGGAAGAGGTTAGAAGGCAGAGGTCAGCGATAAGCTTTGTGTTGTCCTAGGAAGGTTCTAGAATGCCAAGGTAGTGTTTTAGGCAACCATCTCAACTTCCAGAAACACCTGAGCCAAAGGAATATTTCTGCAGATGAAACCATTCAAGCATAGCTGCATGATGTGGGTGGCGGAGCATGAACTAATGGAGTCACATCCCCCGGGAGACATTTATTCAGGCACAAGGGAACCAACTCGTTCTGTTCAATATTTGGCCAGCGATTTGGATA
This sequence comes from Urocitellus parryii, assembly GCF_045843805.1. NCBI lineage: Eukaryota > Metazoa > Chordata > Mammalia > Rodentia > Sciuridae > Urocitellus > Urocitellus parryii. The sequence goes on from NC_135533.1 coordinate 142,166,933, forward strand.
GAGACACAGGTGTCATCAATAATGGTGCAGTTACTCAGACACACATCGACGGTTGTTTCGTTCCAGTCTACTAATCTTTGACTCCCCCACAACCAAGATTAATTTAAGGTTCGATTAAAACGCAAGTCTAAGAAGGTCTCAGCAGAATACACTTAAAATTTCAACTCGCAACAGGATACCGTTAGTGTCAGGAAGGCTGATGCAAACACTGACTGCCTAGACAGTCAGGGCCTCAAAACAATAAGCCAGAGGAAGAATAAGCATGCTAGGCCAGGGAACCCTTCATCTCCCCACTACCAGAACCCCGCCACTGTTGAATCAGGATGTTTCCTCAGTCTGTGCAGTCGCCAGCTCTTCATCCCGACTGCCATGCATTGGAAGCCGGTTGTCCACAGGAGAAGCACAACTTTGAAACCCAAGTTGAGGGTCCCCTTCCCCTTCTTTCCTCCCTAGGCAGCTTTGTGAACTTTGTAGAGCAGGCATTACTACCTCCCGCCTCCCGGTGTCAAGACAGAGCAGCCTGTTGTCCGTACTTGGTGCCAGGGGTGCATTGAGCCAGCACTTCAGACTGCAATCGGGTGCCCAGGAGTGGACGCCACCAGCTTGCAGCTCCCCAGAATGTCCTTTCAACCCTGTGTCCAGGCTGCAGTCAGTGGTCAGGGCTTAAGTCATGCATTTGCACCTGACCAAGAACAGTTTCTAAGCAGCATGTGATCCTAGAACGGAAGGAAGCCATGTTCAGTTTAAGGTACCACGGCCACTCTTGGTCACTGGGGTCACCACTCTCACATTGAGACTGTATACAAGGCCACCAAGCCTGCCCAAGACCAGAGATCATGCCTTGTTAGTGCCAAGATCAAGTATTTGTCTAGTGTCATAAGATTCAGGTGGCATGGTGACATGGCTTTCCATGTCATCGTAGCCTTGAAGGCAGGAAAAACAAAGGTAGAGACACTTAGATTTCTTACCAAAAGGGGCAGTAGGCCTCCGGTGTCAGGTCAACAGTCATTATTTAGGACTACAGGGTCAGAGATCTGATGAGGTATGAGACTGGAGGTCGTGTATGCCCTTAACCGATTCAGAGAATGCCCCCATTTGACAGAGTCAAGAATGGCCAGGAAAGTGGTTCAAGGTCATGTAGAGGCAAGACGAACACCCAGGCTTAGTTCCTAGCAAGCATTAGTAGCATCATCTCATTGCTATGGAGACGAGCATGTGGTACTGGGACCAGTGCTCCAGTGCTAGAGAGACCAGCACTACCAAGTGCTGAGCATCTGTCTGTGCCAGTGACGTGTCATCCCAGGGAAGCTGTTCTCAGCACAAGCAGGGGTCCTAGGCGAAGTCCGATTAGATTGACATCTTGTTTTCTGGTCTTCACCAGCTCTCTGGAGGCTTTCCATCCCCGGCCCCTGTCCCATTATCAGATTTGGGTGGGTGGGTTGATAGGGAGCTTTATCAGAGCCCTTAATAAGTGGCAGCAAGCTGTAAACATTCCCACTGATGCCATTTGATTAGCCGGCTAGGAAAATGCCTGAAGGTGGTCCTGGCTCATCACTGAGCGATAGGCAAGCATGCTACAGAGAGCTGTTGAAAAGGGGGCAGAGACACCCCCCAGTCCCCAAGTAGAGTTATATAAAGCACCTAGCAACAGGTCTCTGTAGCATCTCATGTGCCATCTGCCCAGGTGGCTGTGGGCGTGGGGTCTCATAGACACATACAGCAGGTATGCACTGGTAATGCAGGTAAGTTAATCGCCTATGAGCAAGAGCAGAGATAAAGCCCTTGTACAAATCCTGCCCCACATTCCAGAGCCACAGTTTTAACACTCTGGCTGTAACCATCCGAGTAGCTTCCCTGTTAGTAGGTTGCTGTTTCTAAGTGCACATCTGTTAAGGGCTAGGGTGCAGAGAGGATGCCCAGGAAGAATGAGGATTGGCTGCTCATTGGGCATGAGCCCAGGACGCTAAGGCCTGGGCCTTAAAGGCTCAAAGGAGGATTCGCTAAGACCAGCCACTGAAGTTCAAGTTCAGGCAATCACAAGTTCAAGCATGTTCAAGGTGAAAGTACATCAATACCAAGATTCTGGTTTCTTTGCCTCCTTGGGAAATCCAACTTATACAGACATCTTGCAAGGAACACTGCTTAGATACATTTTTGCCTGATTTAGAACACAATTCTAGGACATTGGCAGGAAAAAGATTGTATTGGGACAATTAACACTTGCCCATAGGGCATGATTGTGTTCAAGGACTCCAGGTGCCTTGGTTTCAAATCCCCTGGACAATTTCCAGGTTATGTTCCGTCTTTGGTTCCAATGTCTATGGTGCTACTTAGTAGAGCATGTGTGTACTTTTCAGAAGACTCTTTGGCAACACCAATATGGAACCTTCTTGAAGCCAGCACAAGTCCCTTCTGCAGATTCATGCCATAGAGGTGCCAGTTCATGAGGGTATGTGTACAACAAGGTTTAGTGGCCAAAAGTCCGAGCAAAAGCAGACTGACCTTGGTTTGGCAGTAGGCGAGTTAAGGGCCATTGCACCCTAGTCAGCTGAGCTATCGCTGGTCGGCTTAGTTTCCTTTATTAGAAAAGCCACCCAACTATGCTGTCTACAAGACAAGTCAATACAAATAGATCAAAAAACAGGTAGATATGGATTGGGTTTTCAGAAGGGGTCACTGAGGCAATAAAAATTACTTGAAAATCAGAAAGGCCAGTATGGGTTCCTCAGTGGCTCCTGACTAAAGAAAAGATACAAGCAGCCCATGACCTGGTCAAACAACAATTAGTGGAGGGACATATACTACCTTCTGTATCTCCCCATAATACTCCCATTTTTGTATTAAAAGAAATCTGGCAAATTAAGAGCTATCAATAAAGAGATGGTTATCATGGGACCTGCTCAATTGGGGATTCCTCAATTGTCTGCTTTGCCAAAAACCTGGTATGTTTTCGTTATAGATATTAAAGATTGTTTTTTTCCATTCCAATTCATCCTGAGGATAGTCCATGTTTTCATTTACTGTCCCTGCGCTGAATCCTGAAGGTCCTGATCAGAGATATAAATGGAAAGTACTCCCTCAAAGGATGGCTAATAGCCCTACTATTTGTCAAAATTATGTTGACAAAGCAATCCAGCCACTTAGAAATCAAAAAAGAAAAATACTAGGTGTTTGCCCATGATGTCATAGAGGAAAACATTGGGCTAATGAATGCCATTCTGACTACTGTAGAAGGTATTCCACTGCCACAAAATGGACAAGGGGGCCCACAACCACAAATATACGGGGCATTGAAGGAACCCAACAACACCATCAGGTTAGTGCCCAGGATGCATTATCCATTAACTCCCTTATCATACAAATTAGAGGGAGCGCAGGATTGGACATCTGCACCTCTGCCAGAGCACTACTAACTCCAGAGATGGGAGTTCAGATCATTCCCACAGGGGTAAAAGGACCTCTTCCCCAAGGAACAGCAGGTTTATTATTATGAGTGCCCGCTCAGTTCCCACTGAGTTTCCTTGCAGTAAAGCAGTTCCCACTTCAACCTTCAAGTTGCTTGTCACCTCTCAGTTATTTTGCCCAGCCAGACTGCAGTCAAACATGGACACACTTCTATTAGCTGTTGGCAGACCCACAAGAAAGCCCATGAGGACAGTCGAGTGGAACAGTCAAATTCATCTGGAGAAGACTCCATTTGTTTAGCATAGTGCACCTTCAGGTTCACCTGGACAATTGCCAAGGTAGACCACATCTTGGTCCATAGGATGGCCAGGCTCATAGAAGGCAGCAGATGCCTTCTTGATGGCATTCATATGAGACATGAACCTTTCTGCCCCCCACCCCCACCATGAGCATCGACCAGGGTCTGTGTCTGCACAAAGCATCTGTTAGGGCTATAGGTATGATGCTCCCCAAACTGGGGCACAAGTCAGGGTTCTCGGGACAAATGGCCACATCTAGTCATTGCCCTTGAGGAACATGGCCAGTTACATTGCCTGGCACAAGGAAGGACCCCTGCTCCTGTTTAGACACTTACAGGGACGACAGTGTTAAGTATCTTCCTCACCACTCCTCAGGAGATGCTAGGTACAAGTCCCCTACCTACTCACGACTCCTGGAGCTGAAACTGCCTGGATCCCACAGGCCAACCAAGCCATGTCCTGTACCACATGACCTCACCCTCCAGACTCAGCCAGCCATGGCCCAGTCTGCTTGTCAACAGACCTGAGACCCTGGCACAGAGGAAGGTGCTGGACCAAGTTCAACTTGTGTGTGAATAAAATACAAGGCATCTCAAGGATATAGGTTGAAAGCTTGTTTTCCTTAGAACAAGCTCAAGGGATTCAAGCCCTGGGGATTCCAGGAAGCCAGGCCTGTGTCAAGTTGTTTCACTGGGGTCCAGTTCCTCCGGGACCCTCAACACAATCCCTTCTACTTGCAATTCCGTGCTTAGGTCCATCCATAATGGAGCCCATTAGGACACTTCTATCTTGTGCCACTCCCCTTAACTACAAGGGTCTGCCATGTTGGGAACATGGAAGACACAACCACCTTCCACCCTGTCAATCAGGCTGCAGAGTCAAGAATGATGCAGGTGGAGGTTAAAATACGTGATTGGTTGCAAATTGCATTTTTGCAGCAATTTGGAATCTCAATGGGAAGAGTCAAGCACCTTGACAGATTGAGATTCATCAACCTGGCATGACTAGGAGATGTGAGTGGCACTTTACTCTGGTTCTGCGACTCCGCCTGAGTTTCCCACCTCTGCAATAGGCATGCAGGTGGACCCTATGGTTCACTGGGAGATTCAGAGACCATTTACATGATATCATGCTAAAGTCACTCAAAGCCTTCCCATTTGCCACTCAGGAGTGCCACCACTTCACATTCAGTTCCTTTAGAGGGTACGCCTCTCCCAGGATGCAGCCTGTGTTTCGATACCTCCTGCAACTACATTGGCTTGACTGTGTGGAAGAGTGAACATGCACTCAAGCACCCACCCCTAGAATGTGAAGGTCTTTAGTCCACTTCAATCTAAAGCAGATCTGTTTGATGTCAGCAGCGGATAGTCATGGGACCTGGGCCAAGTTGGCAGATGGGGAAGCACACAGCAGGTTCAGGCCAACTCCGACACTTGAGATCATCTCAGTCTAGACCCCAAGAAAACACACTGGGTTAAGCTTTAGCCCTCCCACGAGTCCATCCTAGGGCCAGGCACGTTCATATAATCCACATCCTACCAACTTGCCATTGCACAGGTGATGCTAGGTCTAGGGTCATGGAGTTACAGTGAAGACCAGTCTGACCCCAGAATGGTGACCACAGTGGGTTACTGTGGGAATCCTCCAAACAGAGGACTTTTGTGCCTTTGCCTTACTGTAGCATGATTCCAGAGTTCCCTCCTAAGGGAGGCCAGAGGCATGGACAGTGTTCTCACATCCAAGTTTAAAGCCCAAACACTCAGAACCTGTGTCTTGGGAACCCACTTCCACCACAGAACTCATGGTGGAAAGAGGCTATAAGAATGCATTCAATGTGGAAATGTGGCAGCAGGAAGTCCCTTCTGAGGGCACATGAGGTAGCCAAGAAGCCAAGATGCACTTTCCTAACTAACTCCGTCAGCATCTCAGGGAATGTAACAAAGCCTGGTGTCTGACTGTAGTTCAATTTCAGCTCCGCCCACAAGACTGTCTTTGCTATGAGGTGCTTTGAATACTGGTGGATTCAACAAGAAGTAAGGGTACAAGTCAAGATCCTTATGCATCCTTTGAGCAAAAAGGAATTCATCCCCAGTCTCCCTACTAAGGTCATTTCTTGCAGTTTCTCGGAAAGAATGCGATTGTAAGATAGTTTGGTTTAGCATTCAGAATGTAGACTTCTAGGTCAGGGGTGGTAAGCCAAACTATGTGTTGAGACACTTCAAATGGTTTACCTTTACATCATGGCATCTTACGGCAACCTTAGCTTGGACCTAGACGCGTCCTGGTGTGTTTAGTCATGCTGAGACCAAGAACGTAACTTAAGGTATAGTGGTGTTCCCAGTGAATTCAAGTGTTCAGCCAAGCTGTACCCAAGAGATTGTGTAAGCTTTGAGACTTGTCACTGACACATTGTGAGTTATATTCAGTGCATAGGTGTATCTCGTCTTCCCTTCCATGTTTGGTCTCCCAAGCTAATGGGGACCTTGCGTTGGACTGTGTATAACACAAGGACTTGTAAGTCACAGAGCACATCTGACTAGATGGATTGTCCCATTGTCCATAAAAACCAAAGTTCTAGGCAGCCATAGTGGGTGGCCTCTGAAGGCCCTCAACTTCTAGAGGAGCTGTTGAGATCGAGTCCCAGAGGCACGCTGGGACAATTCTCACTTGCATAAGTGAGTCCTTCCTGGGCAGTGCTAGTGGCTACAGGCTCACCCATAAGGGAAGTTGGGGATGGGGTCTAGGGAGCATATCAAGCCAGCATTGGGTTTACTGCTTTTTGATTTTGACGTTCTCTACATTGGAAGAGCTGACCATTGGGTATATGGGCAGGTACCAGGTACAGGACTCTGCCTACATGGCCAGCGCTAGAAGCCAAGACTTGTCCGCAGGCTTCTGCCCATGTTCACACCTGGCCTGGAGCAGCAGTCTGGGCCCTGCACATGAGTTTTATGGAAACTCGAGTTTCCTAGGACCTGTTGGACAGTCCTGGCAGCACAGTTGGCCCTCCCACTGTCTCAGGTGTTTGAGCCATGCTTCAAGTAGTTGTGTGTCTACTGTCCAGCCCCCTCCTGGTCTGCTCTCAGCCCTTACCTGCCTGGGCCATGAAGGGCTTGGGTTTAAGGTCCCAGCAACAGAGCTTGGTGTCAGACACAACATAGTGCCACCCTCCTCCCCTGTAGAGCTAGATTTCTCCGATCAGCTGGAGGCCAGAAGGACAGGCTGGGAGTAGGGCAGCAGTCATTCCAGATTTGACATTTCAAGGACAAGCAGGTGACTAGATGTTTTTGCTCCAGGTTTAAGACTTGGGGCATGTAGAAGTGCTCCACCTGCCATCATGGTAGGCTTGAAGTCTCCATGTTTAGAGGTCTCCCTTCAGAGCCTCATTCAACTTTTGTAAGCCCTCAGCGAGTCGCTCCCGTTACAAGGGCACCACCTATTTCCCAGGGAACATCTTTATTTCCCGTTAGGTAGCTTTTTATTGGATACAAAGCTATAGTGAGAAGTTATAGCCCAAGTCACAAGTGCTCTTTGAGAACAACCTTCAGCACTTGCAAATGGAGTCCAGACCCCAGGAAGTGTTGGGGGCATCAGTTTACTTCCTTTACAAGCCCAAACTGATGGTATTTCATGGAAGGATCCTCAAGCTTCCAAAGTAAAATCTCAGGCCAACTTAAGACTCAGACATGGAAACGATTCTCAGGTCTTCCAATCTAGCTAGCACCTACTCAGTACTTGTCAATGGCCCACACAGGATTCAGCAGATTGAGTGGTTCAAGTCCCTAGTCCCTGCAGAACCCCATCTAATTACAGGCAGCCACGTGTACAAGATCGTTAGGCAACAGAATAACCTGAATCTTCAAGTTAGACGGTCAGCCCAGAGTCACCCCGATAAGAGCCTCAAATTCTCACTTGCATCTACCCAGTGTCCCCCACCACCCATCCTTTGCTTCAACAAGCCTTAGAGTGTGAGCAGCACTTGCATTAGTACCTTTGACTATTGCAAGGCAGGGCTACAGGAGAGGTTTGTGGTAACCCGAGATGGACCCAATGCCCTCTACTGTCACTCATGTGACAATGGTGACTTTTAAGCATTGTTGAGGCACGATTGTCCACCCCTTTTAGTTTATACCACTAACCTAGAAGTCAATTTCTTGCTAGTGTACTTCTCCCCCCTCCCCAAGACTCACAGCCCTGTGGACAGTGCCCCCCACTCCAGCTCAGAGTCCCTCTATTCCAACCTCTAAGGAAAGAGAAGGCTCAGGAACATTTGCAGATGCCCATTTGCTGGCCTGTATCCCAGATGGGGAGGTTGAGAAATGCCTCTCCAGGAGCACCAAGGCCCTGGTCAGAAGGAAGAGGCTATCCTTGTTCCGGGGATGGCCAGAGATGCCACCCAAGGAGGTTCTGTACTGCCACCTTGGAGAGCCAGGGCAAGGATATAGGTCTTCCAGGTGCAGAGACTGTCACACACAGTATACCTTAGTGAGGTGGAGAACGTGAGTGTACCAGGTGCTCGAGGGAAGCCCATGTTGGGGCTCATGTGCTCATTTCCCCTTCTTCCCTCAAAGGAAGCAACTGTCAACAATGGGTGTCAGGGCATCCAAAGTCCCTAGTCCCTGGGGGAAGGCTAGTCAAAGTCAGTCACATGTACACAATTGTTAGACTGGTAACTGACACTAGCCTAGCCGTTCAGTTGAGGGGAGAGTTAAGTTCCCCCTAGAGAGAAATTCCAAGCCCAAGTCACCCAGTATTCACTTGGATGGACCATGCCCACCTCCATTCTTTAGGATGGTGGAGGGTCAACCCAAGCCACACATGGCCCTCAAGGTGTGCTTTTAGGAGCCACCATGTTGGTCCACTAAGCAGGGCCTTTGTGTTTTATGAGCAAAAATAAGATGCAATATCCTTACGATTTGCCAAGTTCCTTAGTTCAAATGCTCCAGGGCTATCTCCCCCTCCCTCCTGGGGGTAAGATGGAGGTGAGCTTTTCCGTTAGGAAACTGTTCGATTTCCTCTGAAGCCGATTTTAGGAGAAGAGACTCCGACTAGCCCAGAGTCCAAGATGGGTTGACGGGTCAGGGAAGGCCCCCATTTATTGGCCCATCTCTTATGCCGGCCATCTGTCCCCATTAACTTGTGGGGGTTTATGGTTCTTAATCTCTTCCACATACATGGTATATTCCACTACAGTTTTTGTAGCCCACGTACTTTCATGTTCTGTTTCCCCGAGTTATGACCCAGGACACGTACATACTGCAGTACTCCCTCTTATTCCCCCTAACAAGCAAACAAGCTTTTCCCTCCAAACACCAAGTGGTGCCAGGAACCAAATCCGACATCAACCCAATGACGGTTGCTGGAGCCAAGTGAAATCTGACCCGAGGTCTGCACACCTCCCCTAGAAGGGACCTCAGGGAAACTAAGGGCCACCAGGCACATTTCAGTAGGAAGCCAGCAGGATGGCTCTTCAACCCAAAGCTATCTCATCTGAAGTACCAACTGGGAGCCTTTTTGTGTCTGATTGGCAGTTCTTGGGGAGATGCTACAGCCAGACCCATCTTCCCAGACCTCTATTTCACTACCTTGAGTTTCTAGCTAGTGTTTTTAAGACTCGTCTTTAAGAATCAAGGTTTACTCCTTTAGGAGCATCTTGTGAACATCTGAGGGGAAGCATATGTTAAGGTTTGACAGTGGGATGTCTTGCAGATCAAGGGCTTCCGTGTCTAGCCAAGACTGCAGCTCAGAACCTGAGCCCACGACTCCCGAGTTCTGCCCGCTCCATATGCCGGCTTCAGTTTCCTTCATAGGTCATGCCACTACCCAATGTTTCAGTTGGGTCTTGAAAACTTTCTGCAGGCAAGGGCATTCTCTGCCACATCCTCAGCACCTAGGAATCTGGTGCACAGGCATTTGCTGTTGAATGGTTTACTCAGGCATTTCCAGGCATCAAGAAGTTTGAGATGCATTTGTGTTTTCCAGAGCTTCAAGCCTTTCACATTGTGAAGTCTTAAGAAGTTGGGGGGACGCGGTTAGATGCCAGCCACGATTTGACCGTTTTCCACCCCAGCCTTTGTAGTCCCAGATTGAGTTGTAAACCAGGGTTGATGTAGGTGCCTGAGGATCAGTACGTAAAGGACCGGTCACTACCCCTGGCAGCACCTGGCAAGTCAATGCCCTTCGATGTCTCAGAAATGTCTAACTCCACTGAAAGTCACTACCCATTGTGATATGGCAGCCAGAGAACAGTACCCCCCTAGGGCTGAATGACCTAAGAGAAGGTTGAGGGCGAGGAGGAAGACTCCACAGAACTAAGGCCATTCACCCTCAAGGTGAAGAGGTTGACCCAGCTCAGATGCTCACCTGGTAGCCAACCACTGGCAGAGGCTCATTCCCTTTCCTGTCACTTAACATCTTGGAACCTTATAAGAGCCATTGGGAACAAGGCCCAGACCCCAGCATGAATCCGACATTCAGACCAGGTCTTAGGAGAACCTAGTTGCAAATAAGGACACAAGAAGATATTGACCTCAGGTCAAGTGGTACCACTTATAACTTCCCAAAACATTGATGCGAAAGCCTAGGCCAACTTTCCCCTCTAACCTCTTATCCACCCCGAACTTCAGGGCATGCACTTCAGGAGAGACCCTTTTTACCCCCGGCACTGGTGTGCAGTTCTCAGGGAGGGAGCTTGCACCCAAGTTTGCCAAGCAGAGCTATTGTTCTAGCAAGTGCCACATGGGTAACTGAGGACTGAAGCTTACTACAAACCATCCTCAGAGGACCTGAAGTTGCTACTTATGTTGGACTGTGTTGAGATATCCAGCATCTGCAGGAGCTCATGGAGCGCTGTGATGGATCAGTAATGTCTGCCACAGATTCTAGGTCTGCCCCCCGCCCCTCCACCATGAAAGTCAGAGTGGGGGCGACCCAAGTATCAGACACTGATCCACCTGGGAGCTTCCCAGGAAGAGAAGCAACGTCATCGGCTGATGAGTTACCATTGCAAGCTTTATGGTACAAAGTGTCATTTGCCCATCCATCATGGGATCATTAGGCTAAAAATGTTTCTTCAACCAACTTTCACCTCAGTGCTTGGCCTCATTGGAGGGAGGGAGGGAGGGAGGGAGGGAGGGAGGGATACAATCTAGCCCAAGTCACCCATCTGACCCACAGGGGGCAGCACCCACCGGATGTAGGGCTTTCCCTACAAGGGACTGAAGGGAATCTTCTATCAAACTCCATTGTTGACTTACTCCCAAAGCCTCATCCACAGGGGGACAAGCTCCGAGCATGGAATCCGCTGGTGCCTGCAGTGTGAGCTGCAGCATACTGGAATTAGAGCCTGAAGCGTGCGTGGCTTCTGCGCCTGTGCCGGAAAATGCTGAGACCTAGAGCGAAGACAGTCAGTCCCCTAGGCAGTGGGAACACGCACCCGTCTCATGGCATATTGAAGCCCCCCGCAGGCTGCAGCAATAGAGAAGCAGGATTCATCCCTTCCCGATTAGTCCAAGGGGTCAAGACTCAAGTCCCCAGAGCTCCACCTTCTCCTATGCACCCGGTATTACAGGACCATGGGTACACTTGGAGAGAAGACCCATCCTCAGGCAGGGATCACAGCTGCCTCTGTGGTAGGCAGGAAGAGGCTCCCCGCTGTGTGCACATGCCCCACTTGGCTTGGGCCAGCACCTGCACCTGGGATCAATACACAATTGAGGCAAAGACTGCCCAGGGTTGGCCTGACCTCATCTCAAGATCCCTCTCCGTCTACATGTTACACGAAGGCAGATCCAAGGCCCAAGGAGGCCTCAGTAAGCCATTGGGGGCTTGAAGGTCATGGGCAGGCCAGGCAGAAGGTTTGCAGGCCTTTAGGGGCTGATGAGCCCCAAACGACAGCCAGGGTTGTATTCCAGTCATTCATTGCAAGGACCGGATTGCTTAGGAGTGGCATCACCCCTAGGTCTTTGAGGCAGCCAAAACACCTCAATTTCGTCTTTGGGAGACCAGGTCCCAGCCATTGTGCACCTAGGTTGCACAACCAGCCCAGAGTCACTTACAGAGGAAAGAGGCTCATTCCTCATGAGGTTCCAAGACGTTAAGGGACAGAGGATAAGAGCCATTGAGAACAAGGCTCCAGACCCAGCATGAATCCAACAATACAGCCCACAGAGTGGAACTCGGTCTTCAGTTACTAGGGTGTAATGCCGAAGAGGAGGCCAGGGCCGTGGGTCATGTATGCTGCCTCTTTCTCCCCAGCACTTGACACAAGTGACCCCAAGCTTGGCCATGGAGATTTGAATCCCTTTGTGGTAATACCTTGGGGATAATGCAGATCACAGAAGCTGGGCTTCCATTCTGCTGGAACAGGAACAGAGGCTTAAAGCACAGCCAGGCTTTTGGCTCAAGGGTGAGTCGGGTCCACTTATCCAGTCCCCCGGGGAAAAGGACTAGGTACTAGATACCTCAAGTTGAGCTATACTCAACCACAACTCCGTCTTCATTCACCCAGGTCTGGGCGACTTGGACTGCACAAACCTTCTTGGTACCAGTGTTTAGGGCTGGCATCTCTCCGGTTTGAGAGAAGCTCACCCTCTCATCAGTTCCTGCCGTTCAGTGGCTCAATGGACTTGAACTTGTCCCCTTAGAAGGGCCTGTCCAGTAGGTGGAAACCCAGGGTGAAGGTCCACATTTGTGTGCCCATGGAGTCAGAAGTTGTGAGCTAGTTCAAAGGGCATCCCGATATGGAAGATTCAGAGGGAGGGAGGGAGGGTTCCATAGGGTATGGACCACACCGGACACCACCTGGCATCTCTTCCATGGGGCAAGAGCTGCCTGGAGACCTAGCTAAGGCCTCTAGGTCTCTGGTTCCCCAGAATGCTAGGGTTCTCTTGCGGTCTCTATGCCAACTCTAGCTGACCCCCAGGACTGCATGTGGGCGAGTGTAAGATTTTAACTCCAAACCTAACACAGCAGAGGCACTTGCAGCTGTGGTCTACCCCAAGAGACTCCTTCCATTCTGTAGCAGAGTAGCTGAGGCTTCTTGCCTCTCCTGGAGGCTTGGCACCTCGAGCTTCTCCCTTCTACTCTAGGGGAAACAAGGATCTCCGGCTTGATCACTTTGCTGACATCACTGTTCCTGCCGAGCTTAGTGCTGAGAAAGCCCAGCCAGCCCACCTGTGTTCATTCACCTGGAGACAAGTCAACACGTGATCTTAAAGCCCATCGCGATCCAGGAAGTGCAGTTGTCCCATTCCACGGAGGTGCTGATCACCCCTGCAGGACCAGGGCATCTGTCCCCTTCCCTGCTCCAGGCTTTGCTCCATCTGCCCCCAGGCCCTCTATCTAGAGAGCGTTCAGCTCTGTCACTTCTTGGGATTTAGTTCAGCAAGTCTTTGGCTAAGAGGGAGGAGGTCGTGGAAACCTTCCTAGGTCTCCTATGGGTCCCCAAGTCCTGGTAGACAGTGAACCACGTGTCCTCAGGCTAGACATTGGTCAGAGGGAGGTCTGGCTACTGAGGCTGGGATTTCTCAGCAACTGATGCATGGTAAATGCTGAGTTCTAGAAGACATGAGCAGGGGCTACACTTTGTGAGAGCCTGTAGCAAAGCTAAAAAACAAGGCTGGCATAGAGGGCGGAGTCTAAGGTTGGATCAGACTCGACAGATCCCACAGGCTGCCTCTGCCAAGGCCCAGGTGCCTGTGCCTTCATGTACTTAAGCCAGTGCCTTCTAAGTTGGCCAGACAGCTGTTCATCCTCCCTCCCTTCCTCCCCAATCAATGCTCCTCAGAATGAGGAGAGTGCATTATTTATTGCTAAAGGAATTAGAGTTACTCAAGGCACTGATCATACAATGCAGATGCTTCCTCAGGAAAGAAGAGGAAAAGGAGGAGCTATATATTCGAGGCTAACACCCATGAGCCAGGATCTGGTTGGCAGTCCCAGCCCAGACACCAAGAGGCTGCCTTCCCAGGTGGGCCTCAGTTTCCCCTCTTCATACAAAAAGAGGGATCAGGCCAGGTGGCTCAAGGACGTTCAGATCTGAGAGACTGGTAGGGAGTTTCCAGGAACTGTTCCCAGGACAGCTAGGAGTTGCTAGGACAGTTGAAACTAGTGAGTTTAACTAGCTCAGGCGCCCCCAGAAGTCGTTTGGGAAAAGCTGTTGCTTTTATATGAATGACTCACTCACCCAGAGGTGACTAAATCTGCTCGCCATGATCAGCCCAGCTTGAGACTTTTCTGCCCTGGGTTAGGACTGATCTACTTCAGTAGAAGCAATTCATGCTTCCCCCCTTCTCTACTCGGGAATTCCATTATAAATCTCACCTATTTGTGTGTGGTGTTGAGAGCCACAGCCAGTCGGAATGGCCCCTGGCATTTTGCCAGAATTAATGGTTGAGATGTGAGCCATTAAGATGATGCTGGATTGCTTTGTTAACATAAATTTGACACATAGTTGGGCTGTTAGCCATCCCTTGAGGGAGTACTTTCCATTCATCTCTCTGATCAGAACCTTCATGATTCATCGCAGGGACAGTAATGCAAAAGGTGGATTACCCTCAGGATGAATTGGAATTGAAAAAAAAAAAACAATCTTTAATATCTATAGCTAAAACATACCAGGTTTTTGGCAAAGCAGACAATTGGGGAATCCCCGATTGAGCAGGTCCCATAATAACCATCTCATTATTAATGGCTCTTAAATTTTGCAATCATCTCCATTTACCAGATTTCTTTTTGATGACAAAAATGGGAGTATTATGGGGAGATACGGAAGGTTGTATATGTCCCTCTGCTAATTGTTGTTTGACCAGGTCATGGGCTGCTTGTATCTTTTCTTTAGTCAGGGGCCACTGAGGAACCCATACTGGTCTTTCTGATTTCCAAGTAATTTTTATTGTCTCAGTGACCCCTCCTGAAAACCCAATCCATGTCTATCTATTTCTTGATCCATTTGTATTGGTGCCACTGTACTTTGTCCCTTTTCTCCTAATCCTTTTCCTTTCCTAAAACCTTGTCTAGCCATAATAGTGGGCACATTTGAATTGATGTTATTTGTTAATGTCAAACAAAATTGATCTAGGACATCTCGTCCCCATGAATTTACAGAAAGATGATCCAATACATATGGCTGTATAGTTCCTTCACATCCTTCAGGATCCTTCCAATCTAATACCATTGCACTTCTATGAGGATAGTTGCCCACTCCTAGGCCTCGAAGCATTTGACTGGCTTGTTGTAATGGCCAATGTTTCAGCCATTCTTGACGAGAGATGATGCTAAGGTCTGCACCTTGTCCAGTAGCCCATTAAATTCATATCCTTGAATATTTAGTTTTAGCATTGGGCGAGAATCTAAATTTAAAGACAGCATAGCCCAATCTACACCTGGAGAGCCCAACCCCTGAAACCTGTTTCTATAGTGCGGCTGATAATTTATCATGCAGGCTGGGTATTATTAGTAACTGTGCTATTCTATCTCCTGGTGAAATTACTGATATACCTCTTGGAGAACTAGCTATAATTTTTATTTCACCTTCATAATCGGGATCAATTACCCCAGGACTTATCATAAGTCCTTTTAGAGTAGAAGGACTGTGTCCCAATAATAAGCCTACTGTTCCTTGGGGAAGAGGTCCTTTTACTCCTGTGGGAATGATTTGAACTCCCATCTCTGGAGTTAGTACTGCTCTGGCAGAGGCGCAGATGTCCAATCCTGTGCTTTCTCTGGTTTGTCTAGTGAGGGATCTAATGGATAATGTGTCCTGGCACTACCCTGATGGGGTTTCTGGGTTCTTCCAATGCCCCGTATATTTGTGGTTTTGGGCCCCAGAGCATTGGGCCCCCCTGTCTGTTTTTGGCAATGGAGCCCAATGCCTTTCTCCATGATATTGTGGGTAAACACCTGGTAATTGTCCGTTTTTTGATACTGGAGTTACCCTCTATGGTGGTTTGAGAACGGCATTCATTAGCCTAATGTCTCCCTCTACAGCATTGTTCGTGGGCAAATACCCAGTATTCTACCCCTTTGATACCCAGCTTTGTTAAACCCTCATCCTATGGGGCAACTCCTTTTAAAATATTCTGTTTGTTCACAATTGTAGCATGTTTTTGGCCTGGCATCTAATGCTTGTTGTACTGCAGCTGCCAAGACTTGCCCCTGTTCATTAATGTCTCTACATAATTTTATATATGTATATAAATCTCCATGTTTCCATGGTCTAATGACCTCCCTGCATCCTTTGTTTGCTTGCTCAGGGACAGCCAAGTGGCAACTCAGGCTAGAGGACCTGTTGGCAACACTGAAAGATGGTAGCCAGAATGGTGGGCCCTAGCATCCAAACTGCTCCAGAGGAGGAGGGTGACCTGACAGTCATGTCAGGAAGCTAGATCAACACTGGAGCCACCTGTTGTGTGTTGACTCAGCCTGTTGTTAATTTAAGTCAAGGGCATTCTGTAGCAGTAGGTGGTAAGCTTCTGGGTAGTGGCTTTGCTTTCCCTCACTTGCAAAAATGTATTGAGTTGTGTCCCAGGATGTCTTATGCCCCTTAGAAAAAGGATTAGCTAGGAGCAAGCATCTCATCTGGAAGCCGAGTTCAGATGGAAGTGTCTCCAGGGCAGTCCCTCATCCACTAGCCCTGTCAGGGACGCCATATGTGCACCCCCAGGAGGTACACTAAGACCCCCCGCCCCAGGTCATACTAGTGACACGTTTCCAGGTCAGGTTAGGACCTGAGGTGTGTGTAGAGATGATGACATCCCCTAAAGCCATAACCTCCGACTATGGTTCCTATTGCAAAAATAGACCATCAGCTTTATTCAAGTCTGTCTCCTTAATCTTCCTGGTCAAGAAGTCTGTGGAACATCCCATTGTACGGGATCAAGTCCATTAGTGAAACATCCCATCATCCTGATCCATACCTGGACTCCCCAGGTATCCCAAGTGATGTCTGAAGGATTTTTAGTGCACCCTAGGTGGTTAGAGCAGATGGTTTAAGCAGAGGTCCCAAAGTTAACCCCAAACACTCGACGGTGTTGCCTTTGGATTTAGTGATTATTGGCATCAGGTTTGTCGATTTAGGTCATTTGCCATTTTACGAGCCATTTTATCTGGGGGTTCCGAGTTTAGATTCCAAGGCAAGGCTGCTTAGCTGACTATGAGCATGTGTGCCTGCCATCAACCCCACCCCAGCTCAGACTTCCGAGCAGCTAGTGAGAGTCCTCTTGTGGCAATAAAGCTGCTGAGTGCAGACAAGCGGCTGCTCTCCTCAAAGGGAGGGCCTTGTTGGTGTGCCTCCTGTTACCCACAAGGAGTCCCTTGTGTGATGTAGAGGTGGGTAGAGGTCCTTGGACTTTGTGTGGACCTGTCCTTTTAGGGACAGTTCATACTAGTTTGATAATGCATTAGCCTGGGACTTAATGGCATCCGGATATATCGATGGCTTGTGGCTCGCCAACATGGCAGAGTCAGGCTTTGATGCTGTTTCCTTGAAGTGCTTCCCCCCCCCACACACAGTAAGCTTGCGTCTCAAGTGGTTTAATTTTTCTGGTTAGTTTTTAGCCACAGGGGCTCATGTATTAATCCATGACCAACAGCTGCCCCATCTACATGATTCACCCGAGTCCAAGACCACTGAGGATTTGTGGGAAGGACAGGTTCCTATTGGATATGAATTCCAATGTTTAAAGAAATAAAGCACATTGGACAAGGAAAGAACCTCTTCATGGACTAATATTAGGGTGTATTTGATGAATTCTGAGCTGGGTCTGGCCCAGCCTCCTATATCCCTCACTGAGGCATGTAAGGTCTGGGCTTAGCTTCAGGGGTTCTAACCCAGGAATTGTGATCACAACTAGTCTGTTATTTTCTCCAAAAAGAGCCATTTGTGGCCAAATTTGACAGCAATAGCTGCAACTACTGTGCTGATTAGTAAAGCCTCAAAGCTAACCTTGAAACAAGGTCATGAGGTTCAGACACCAAGTCCAGGCAGTTTATGAAGGGTCAACACGGGTTCACAGGGGAAGGGAGGATATGTCAGGCCGTCTTGTTAGGGCGTTAGATCAAGACCACTTTGATCCAGTCCTAAAAAGGTACCTCTTGAGAGCCGGGGTTGAGTGGCTCTGGAGATGGGCATTTCAAAGAAATCATCAGAATGGCCAGATGCACAGTGGTCAGTGGCTCTAGTATCAAAGAGCCAAGTGCCCACCCCCGATGCCGACACCTGAAAGGTGAACTCACTGACCTTGTTCAGGTCTTGCAATCAGGACAGGAAGTCTTAAACTTCTACAGATTAAGTATGTTTCTAGAATATATGTTCTAGAACATACCATGGTTGTGCTATTTGACCATAAAGATGCATGTTAACAGTTAAGCACTCTCCATGAAGTACAAGGATTTATGGCTTCTGGAGAGGACCAGCTTCTAAGATGGGTGTAGTTCACTGCAGGGGACACCAAGAAAGTGGCCCTTAGCCAAGGCAGTGGACTGCCAGTTAAGACTGCAAGTTTACACCCCAATCACAAGTCCCCACACAGCTAAGTTCATATTTAGTTCTTTTAATACTAAGATATTCCTCTATGGAGATACAGAAACAGGATCAGTGGGGACACTACGATGATTCAGAATGGCTCACAGGTACAAGATTCCCAGTGATCATTGCAGACATGTCCCTATGACCCACTTAAGGTGCACCCACTGGGACCCGACAAGGGCCACTCACTGGCATGAGTTCCCAGGACTGTTTACAGGTTCAGTATTTTTCCCCAGGATGGATACTAAGCTTAGTTTGAATTAAGATCCGTTAGGTGTCTCAGGACACGATTTCCACTTGGGCTCTCAAACTCCTCCAGAACTGTCACGGGCCACCGCTTCTTGCAACAAGGAAGTTTTTACAGATCTTGGAAGTCGTGAGTAGTTTGATATCTTGCCCTTGGGACAGGAAAGCCAACTATGTCCTCCAGCAAATCCTGGCCACATAGCACCAGGAGACTCGGAGTCCTCACCGCCCATTTAGGTGCCCAAGCGGCCCCAACCAGCAGCCCAAGTCGTCCTTTTGGGGTACTTAGGTCAACCCTTAACCACTGCTTGGTTTGGAGATACAGACCATGGCTTATGAACTTGGTCAAGCCCCAGGAGTTTAGCTGGAATTCCCTTTTTTGATATGGTTCTTATGTAAGTATAACCAGGATGACAGGTCGTCTATGGAGAGTCGCCAAGAGACCAACTTCAGCCTGAATAAGGACCCTCAGGGGATACTGCCCCCAACTGCTTTAGAGGTGGAGTTCCCTGGTGGGTTCACTTCGGGGTAAGACTTGTTCGAGACGATCCTCCACAGGTTTCTCTAGGTTTCCCCAGGCACTGTGCCGAGGACCAAGTACCTCGTCAAGGTTGCTCTACCAGGAGACGCCGCCTGGTGAGATAACTCCCAGGGGCCCCCGTTTAGTTATTCAGACACACGGGGACCTTTCTGGTTCAGAACTCTGCATCACCCATTGTCTCCTGTGGAGCATGTAGAGGGACAAGACTAGGACAGCCTCCCAGTATCAGCATGAAGCAGCTAAAGGTAGACCCTGGCCCCTTAAGTGGGGATAGATTGTGGTGGGGGGGACAGAGGGAAAGCTCATTGACTCATGGCCAGACAGCAGACCCCAGGAAGCCTGGGTTGAGCCACCCTCAGCCACTGTCAGCTTTGCGTCACTGATGCCAGGGTGCCCTGCAGGCGTTCCCTTGAATAACAGGGACTCATCTTCCATGGGTTGGACGCCCTGGGACAGCATTGACACTCACTACAGATACCAGCCCACAGTGGACATGGACAGATAGGCCAACCTGTGCCAAGCCCAGGGGAGTGACATGGGGTCTCTGTTCATGGCCCATTTGAATCAGTCTGAGGAGTGGGGAGAATTGCAGAGATTCTGGCCATGTCCCTTCCCCCATCAGCAACTACCAAGCCTGATTCTTGGACATTCCCACCTTTGAGAGTGACACCAGCTGTCATGCGGCATTAACTGGAGGGACAGTTTCTGCTTCTAAGGGAATCAGTGCACTCAAGGACGACCTGGCATGACACATGACGTATGTACCCTCATGGCCATTGTCAGCTGTGGCCAAGACAGGCAGGCCTAGGCAGGGGGACAGGGCCTCCCCAGCCCCTTCGATTCCTGCCAGAGGTGACCTCCTATCTGGAAGGCTATGTGACTCCCAGGTGCAGGAGTAAGCACCCCCCCCCCAAGCTGTTAGGCAGTGGAAGATGGGGACCAACAGATAAACGGTCCTTGTCGCACCTCTAGGGTACTTAGCGACTCCCAGATGGCCCCATTGGGGAGCCTCCTTGGATTAGTCCTCCTTGTTCTGCCATATAAGCCACTTCCTCCTGTGCCTCAAGGTCACCTTGAAAAACCCATATGCCTGACCCCTAAACGCTGGCCAGGTTTCACTTTCATAGGTCGAGATTTAAGGACACTTGCATTAGGAGGCCAGGGCACTGGTCCCTCTCAAAGGGAAGCAAGATTCAGCATGGCAGACATTCTTCCTGTAGCTTGGAAGGTGCAGGTGACCTCGTTTTGGGATTGATGCATTGAAGGGCATCTCCCTGTCCTAAGATTGTTCAGTGTTTTAGTGGACTGTCCTGATAGGTAAGAAAGCTCACTTACAGTGCATCAGGGTTGGGGAGGGAAGTCAGGATCAGGATGTCACATGCCCACTGTCTAGTCGTGAAGGTGTTAACGCCAAGCCCTGAGCCTTTAGGCACACTTCTCCAGTAGCCAGAGAAGCACTGATTAGTCCTTTCAATGATCCCAGCTGATTGCTAAGAACTTCAACCAGGAGCCTGCTCAAGGTTAGGAGCAAGGTCAAAGATAATTGTCTTCCTTGTCCTTTTGTAAGGCCAAGGGCTACAGCTTCTTTAGGAGACAGCTCGGTTTAGAAAGATGGCATAAAATCTTAAGAGGCCCACATACCTGCAGATCCCACTCACCCAACCCCGGGCAGCACAGGTGGGTAGGTATGCCTTCTCATTAGAGAAAAGGCTTCTAGGATTTGAAGCCAGCTCAGCCCAGGACTCATCCTTACTGCTTGACTTGGCATCTCATTTTAGACCAGATATGAGATGAACTGAAATCCCCTTCAAGGGCTGCAATTGGGGGGAACTTATGACCTCATAGTTGACATGAAGTAGTCAACATGGACAAGTCCCAGGCACAACCACACCAAGTTGGTCAAGAGGTCCTCAGAGCTCCCTCCGGGCTCTAGGGCCCCTGTGGTGGACAGCTTTGTCCATTGTGTGAGAGGTGGCAGGGCTTATGTGGAACAATTGTGCATCCCCATCAGTGTGCAAGTTGCTTAAGAATGTCCTGCCATGGGCACCCTCTTCCATGGGGAGGCTGGCTTCCTTCACCATACTGAATAGAGCCCTCGCTGCAGCTGGGCATGCAAGCCCATTGGGCGATTAACCCAGCGCCTCCTGTGCCGTTATTTATTCCAGTTAGAATAGCCAGAGACCCAGTCGAGCCCCACAATGCTGGATGGGCATCATGAGCACCCCATAACACCATCTGTCCCATCAGCATTCTTGCTGGGACCCGATTCAGAGAGTCAGCCTGGTGATCTGGAACGTTTAGAGGTGAAGATGAACCTCAGGGTTCCCTTTGCCAAGGTAAGTTGCAGGTTTTTCTCCTGGAGCTTCTTGTAACTGGGAGTCATCCACAAGTGGGTGGAGGGGCGAGCATGAGAAGGAGCAAGGCTCCCAGGAGCTCAAGGTTTAACCCACTGCACCTGCAGGTTTGTGGTCCCTGATTATTTACTGCATGTGTGGACTTCACTAGCAGGACTTGCAGTACTGGAGCCTTGAGCTTGGAGGAAGGCTAACACATTGACAGTCAACCACACTGCCCCCGGCCCCCAGGCCAGCTTCCCCAGGGGCTGAAGACATGGGGTTTGCAGCCCAAAAAGGGAGGGCTACCTCCTTCCAGAGCAGGTGCCCAGTGCCCGGCCCCCTCCCCTTCCTAGGGGAGACCTCTCTGGCTTCAGGATCCCCTGTTGCTTGTAAGTGGAAGCTTTAGTTTTGAGCCATCTTGGGCTGCCAACTCCCTTTCCAGCATATAAGGAGCTGAGATGGCAAGACGGGAGAAGATATTCAAGTCAGAAGCAAAGAGACAAGTGGGGGGACTTAGGATCCAGCCAGGGCTTCCCCAGTAGCTGGGGTCACTGTGCAGACCCAGGAGGTGATAAAATGGCCACCCTAGGCTCAGCCCTCTGAGTTCTCCCCCAGGTTAGCTCTCAGTAAGTCCCCCTGCAGGTTAGACTTTGAGCAACTAG
Source organism: Urocitellus parryii (assembly GCF_045843805.1). Classification (NCBI taxonomy): domain Eukaryota; kingdom Metazoa; phylum Chordata; class Mammalia; order Rodentia; family Sciuridae; genus Urocitellus; species Urocitellus parryii. The sequence continues at coordinate 142,188,949 of NC_135533.1, forward strand.
ACTAAGAAGCAGAGAAGATGCTTTTGAGAGTTGAGTAAGAGCCAGCTTTTACTAGCAGAGTGCGAACCCTGCCCCTGACTGCTGCCTCCCCTCTTGGTCCTTCCCCCTCCCTAGACCTTGGCTCACAAGGATGCCAGAGCCCAGTGAAACTTTGCTCCAGAGATAGACCATCCCTCGAGTGCTCAATCCCCTGGATTCAGATTTTTAAACGTCCCTCCCGTCTCTAACAACCTCAGTGTTCTTTTTTCCTTCCCTGGATCAGAAAATGTTGAGCTTCTCATTTTGCCCAAGCAGTAGAACAGCAAAAGAGAGAGAGAGAGGGGAGAGAGAGGGGAGAGAGAGGGGAGAGAGAGGGGAGAGAGGGGAGAGAGGGGGGAGAGGGGGGAGAGGGGGAGGGAGAGAGAGAGAGAGAGAGAGAGAGAGAGAGAGAGAGAGAGAGAGAGAGAGAGAGAGAGAGAGCCCAGCAAGACGACCCACACCCAGTCCCACCTCAGAGCAAGAGCAGAGCAGAGACAGCCCCTGAAGCCAGAGAGGGTCCTTTTAACCCTCCCCACTGGGTGTGACCCTCACGCCCACTGACTGGCTGCCCTCCTCCCAAATGCCCATCAGTTGGCCCCAGGAGCAGCTCCTGGAGGTATTCCAGTCCAGGTGCTGCTTGTAAGCCCAGCTCCCCCTGTTGCCTGTGATTATCCACCACATGGCCTTCCACTCTCGTATTCCATGTGGACAAATGGCCCTCAGATACAAACAGCAGTTGACTGGGCTCCCCAGAGCCTGACCAGCCCCCGGCTAACAAAGCCATCTCAGCCCCTGGCTCCTCCCTGTCACCCCAACCATCATCCTCTAGCCACCTGACTGCTGTTTGCCTCCTTTAACTTAGGGTGCTCTCTGGATAGCTGGAGGTGGGGGTTTTCATCTGTGCTTTGATCTAAGTCCTTATTAAACTATCCTACTTTAATCCACACCACCCTGGCTCCAAACCCCTGCTGGGACACTATCATTGAACTCTGGGGATTGGTTCATTTGCCTTTGCTGGCCTCAGTTTCCCCATCAGGAACCAGGGTAATCCTCAAAACCTAGGGGTGGCAGAAAGATCCAGTGAGTTAGAGCAACAGGACCTGGTAGTTAAGTCCTTTCTGCGGGTCGGTTCATTGCATCCTTGTATGTGTTAATTTGCTTCAGGCGGGCACCTCGAGCAGGTTCTCTTATTCCTATTATAGGGATCAAAAATGCTAAGGTTAAGGTGTGCACAACAAGCTCACCTGATAAGAGAGCAAAAGGTCTGGTTTTGATCTTGGGTCTAACTGTTTCCAAAGTCCTTACAATACAGGAGCCCGTATTGTATTTCTGTGAAACCCCTTGAATTGCAAGGGCATCTCCTAGTTGCAGTGCAGAGGAATTTGCCCAAGTCCAGGTTTTCCCTATTTATAACCCTTCTGATTTTGTGTCCTTTGATCACATCGCCTCTGAGGACGTCCTATTTCTAGACTGAAGAGGGGACGTGGGGACGTGATATAGTGGATGTGCCTTGTGGGTACACACCTCCCTAGAAGGTGGCTACAGATCCTTTTCAGAACTCTGTGGGACAGGACACCAGAAAGGTGGCCCTTCCTGTTCTCTTGTTGTTAATGATTAAACTTAAGTAGTCTCAGGAGGATAGAGAGTCTAGGGGAATATGCAGTAAATATGAGAGTTGCTACGGCTATAGCTCCGAGAAGCAGAAGTTTCCAGATTTTTTTGTCTAGTCCTTCACTTATTTTGTCTATAGTGCCCACAGTGGTGCCTACACATAGTAGGTGTTCAGTAAACACTTTGTCTTGGTAAATAGCAAGGAGCCGAGAACACAAGAGATAGTGCCCCACAAGGGATCAGGAGGTGAGCTTTGACACCAGACAGATGTGAACTCAGAGTCGGGCTGCATCCAGGTTTGCCTGGGACCATCCCAGGGACACGACCTGGGGAGTCTTGCTGGGTAAAAGAGGAGAGTGGGTCACCATATCCATGAACCACTAGATACTTGACCTTGTGACAGTTCCTTCCCTTCCCTGGCCTCAGTTTCCTAGGCTGTAAAGAGGGGTGGCAATATTAAGTCCCTCGTGGGTTACACGAGGATGAAATGAGATAATGCCCCTTAGTGCTGAGCACCTACTAAGTTCTAACAGGTGGTCTTTGTTCACACCACCATTACTTCTATTGACTTCTGGGTCTTGGAAATGTATCTGGCTTCCTAACAGATGCTCCTGGGCCTATTTGAATTAAGGTCCTTGGTTTTATGAGAGGAGGGAAGTGAGCCACAGGAAAGCCCAATACATCAGGGACAGTGTCTCTTGGACATTTTCCCCTGCAGAGATGGGATCTCCCTGCCCCCAGCCCGGGCTGCGCTCTGAGCAATCATATCTGGCGACTCTGTGCTGATTGCCCACAGATGTTCCTCTGATGAACCTCACTGGAATCTCGGGGCCTTAATATAGTGCCAGGGTGTGATAAGTTTGAAATGTCTGTCATTATGGCTTGCGAGGACCGTCTGCTCATTGTTCAAGTCTGTCTTCCTCTGATGGTTTCGTGAAGGGGGATTTATTTTCTTCCATCCCCCCTTCGCCCCATACACCCCGAGCCCCAGTTACTGTCCAGATTCAAAGTCCGGTGTCAGAACCTTCTGCACAGTGTTCGGCCTCCTCTGATGGGGGGATGACAGAGGGAGGAGCTCGGGAGAAAGTGTGATTCAACCTGAAATCAATATTTCCAGGCTGCAGGCGTGCAGATTCGCTGACTTTCTGGCGAGGAGCTGACTCCTGGGGGACCCAAGGCAGATGTCTCTGGAGCAGGAGGCAGAGTGGGCATTGAGGACAGGAAGGGGTGGTGGGAGGCAGCTGGAGGCTCAGCGGGGAGCATCCATTTACAAATGCTCTGGGGGCCTGGACAGGAGAGAAGGAACCAAGGGTGGAGAGACATTTCCAGGCCCTGTCTAGTCACGTCTGGCTCCTCTCCATGATCTCTGAGCCCCACATGGAAGGTCTCACCAGTTGGGCCAGGTCAACAAGCTGGGAAGCTTTTCTGAGTGCCAGGCACTGGGGACATAAAGTGGAGTCAAACCCAGAGCCTACCATGAGGACCACTCAAGAAACAGTTCTCAGAGAGGGGGTTGGACATCCCACCTGGCAAGGTCAGTCCATTGGCCATTGGGATCCTATCAACCATCAGCCAGAGGCTGGGTGTGATTTCTCAGAATACAGGATCCCTGTCTTGAATGATAATGAGAACACAGGCTGAGCATTCCTAATGCAGATTTGACATCCCAAACCCAAAACTTCTTTTGATGGACTTTTTAAAAAGTCATAATTTTGAATGTGTATTCATTGGAACCATTAATGGGTTTTGTTGTGACATTTTATACATGCGTACATGTGCTTTGATTGTACCCGTCCTTCCAATTTCCAACTCTCACTCCTCTTGCTCTCTCTGGTCCCTTTCCCCTTCCCTACGAGTCCCCTTTTACTTTTATATCATCTTGTTTTTATTTATTTTTCTCTATATTGCACCTAGCAGAGAAAATACAGTATTTTTTTCCTGCATCCAACGAAACTTGCTTTACATATTGATCTCCAGGTCACCCCACTTTCCTGCAGATGACAGGATTTTTATTATCTTTTGTGGCTGAATAACACTCCACTGTGCATACAGACCCTATTTTCTTTTATCAGTTCACCTACTGAAGGGCATCTCGGCTATTGTAAACAGCGCCGCTATGAATACAGGTATGCAGGTATCTCTTTTATGTTGACTTTGACTCCAAAACTTTCTGAGTGATGACATGATGCTCAAAAGTTTGGGTTTTGGAGCCTTTCAGGTTTGGGATTTTTGGAGTAGGGATACTCAACCAACTTGATTTTGGAGTCACTGGGCTCTAAAACCTAATTTTAACATTGCCACTAATATATCCAAATGCCAGTTAATTAAATTTTCCAGTTGTTAGGATACTAGGGGGAAAACATCTATTTCCTTATAATACACTTAAAGAAGATCTATTTAGCTCCACGCTTAGGGAAAGAATGGAGCTGGGGTTTTCATCATATAATCAGAGCGACACCAAGAATTCAAAGAATCTGTTGCATAGAGATTTCTCATTTTGTCAGAATTAACCTGTGATCTATGGTCCTCCTCATTACAATAAGCTCTTCAGTCCTCTGATATTCACTCAGGGGAATTTGATCAATGTAGAATTCACACTGCCTGGCAGCCACCCCAAAGAAATCATCTTAAAAGGTCTTATTTCCGCATGGAAATATCATTGCCCGAGATATTTGAGGAGGACGGGAGAAAAGCTGTTGGCAATCAGCACAGCATCTGTTGGCAATCAGCACAGAGCCACCAGATATGATTGCTCAGAGCGCAGCCCGGGCTGGGGGCAGGGAGATCCCATCTCTGCAGGGGAAAATGTCTAAGAGACACCTTCCCTGATGTATTGGGCTTTCCTGTGGCTCACTTCCCTCCTCTCATAAAACCAAGGACCTTAATTCAAATAGGCCCAGGAGCATCTGTTAGGAAGCCAGATATATTTCCAAGACCCAGAAGTCAATAGAAGTAATGGTGGTGTGAACAATGACCACCTGTTAGAACTTAGTAGGTGCTCAGCACTAAGGGGCATTATCTCATTTCATCCTCGTGTAACCCACGAGGTACTTAATATTACCTCCCCTCTTTACAGCCTAGGAAACTGAGGCCAGGGAAGGGAAGGAATTGTCACAAGGTCAAGTATCTAGTGGTTCATGGATATGGTGACCCACTCTCCTCTTTTACCCAGACTGAGGGTTTTCCTGGGATGCAAGACTCCCCAGGTCATGTCCCTGGGATGGTCCCAGGCAAACCTGGATGCAGCCCGACTCTGAGTTCACATCTGTCTGGTGTCAAATCTCACCTCCTGATCCCTTGTGGGGCACTATCTCTTGTGTTCTCGGCTCCTTGCTATTTACCAAGACAAAGTGTTTACTGAACACCTACTATGTGTAGGCACCACTGTGGGCACTATAGACAAAATAAGTGAAGGACTAGACAAAAAAATCTGAAAACCTCTGTTTCTCGGAGCTACAGCCGTAGCAACTCTCATATTTACTGCATATTCCCCTAGACTCTCTATCCTCCTGAGACTACTTAAGTTTAATCATTAACAACAAGAGAACAGGAAGGGCCACCTTTCTGGTGTCCTGTCCCACAGAGTTCTGAAAAGGATCTGTAGCCACCTTCTAGGGAGGTGTGTACCCACAAGGCACATCCACTATATCACGTCCCCACGTCCCCTCTTCAGTCTAGAAATAGGACGTCCTGAGAGGTGATGTGATCAAGGTCACACAATCAGAAGGGTTATAAATAGGGAAACCTGGACTTGGGCAAATTCCTCTGCACTGCAACTAGGAGATGCCCTTGCAATTCAAGGGGTTTCACAGAAATACAATATGGGCTCCTGTATTGTAAGGACTTTGGAAACAGCTAGACCCGAGTTCAAAGCCAAACCTTTCACTCTCTTATCAGATGATCTTGTTGTGCTCATCTTAACCTTAGCATTTTTGATTCCTATAATAAGAGAACCTGCTCGAGGTGCCTGCCTGAAGCAAATTAACACATACAAGGATGCAATGAACCGACCCGCAGAAAGGACTTAACTACCAGGTCCTGTTGCTCTAACTCACTGGATCTTTCTGCCACCCCTAGGTTTTGAGGATTACCCTGGTTCCTGATGGGGAAACTGAGGCCAGCAAAGGCAAATGAACCAATCCCCAGAGTTCAATGATAGTGTCCCAGCAGGGGTTTGGAGCCAGGGTGGTGTGGATTAAAGTAGGATAGTTTAATAAGGACTTAGATCAAAGCACAGATGAAAACCCCCACCTCCAGCTATCCAGAGAGCACCCTAAGTTAAAGGAGGCAAACAGCAGTCAGGTGGCTAGAGGATGATGGTTGGGGTGACAGGGAGGAGCCAGGGGCTGAGATGGCTTTGTTAGCCGGGGGCTGGTCAGGCTCTGGGGAGCCCAGTCAACTGCTGTTTGTATCTGAGGGCCATTTGTCCACATGGAATACGAGAGTGGAAGGCCATGTGGTGGATAATCACAGGCAACAGGGGGAGCTGGGCTTACAAGCAGCACCTGGACTGGAATACCTCCAGGAGCTGCTCCTGGGGCCAACTGATGGGCATTTGGGAGGAGGGCAGCCAGTCAGTGGGCGTGAGGGTCACACCCAGTGGGGAGGGTTAAAAGGACCCTCTCTGGCTTCAGGGGCTGTCTCTGCTCTGCTCTTGCTCTGAGGTGGGACTGGGTGTGGGTCGTCTTGCTGGGCTCTCTCTCTCTCTCTCTCTCTCTCTCTCTCTCTCTCTCTCTCTCTCTCTCTCTCTCTCTCTCTCCCTCCCCCTCTCCCCCCTCTCCCCCCTCTCCCCCCTCTCTCCCCTCTCTCCCCTCTCTCCCCTCTCTCTCCTCTCTCTCCCCTCTCTCTCCCCTCTCTCTCCCCTCTCTCTCCCCTCTCTCTCTCTCTTTTGCTGTTCTATTGCTTGGGCAAAATGAGAAGCTCAACATTTTCTGATCCAGGGAAGGAAAAAAGAACACTGAGGTTGTTAGAGACGGGAGGGACGTTTAAAAATCTGAATCCAGGGGATTGAGCACTCGAGGGATGGTCTATCTCTGGAGCAAAGTTTCACTGGGCTCTGGCATCCTTGTGAGCCAAGGTCTAGGGAGGGGGAAGGACCAAGAGGGGAGGCAGCAGTCAGGGGCAGGGTTCGCACTCTGCTAGTAAAAGCTGGCTCTTACTCAACTCTCAAAAGCATCTTCTCTGCTTCTTAGTCTAGTTGCTCAAAGTCTAACCTGCAGGGGGACTTACTGAGAGCTAACCTGGGGGAGAACTCAGAGGGCTGAGCCTAGGGTGGCCATTTTATCACCTCCTGGGTCTGCACAGTGACCCCAGCTACTGGGGAAGCCCTGGCTGGATCCTAAGTCCCCCCACTTGTCTCTTTGCTTCTGACTTGAATATCTTCTCCCGTCTTGCCATCTCAGCTCCTTATATGCTGGAAAGGGAGTTGGCAGCCCAAGATGGCTCAAAACTAAAGCTTCCACTTACAAGCAACAGGGGATCCTGAAGCCAGAGAGGTCTCCCCTAGGAAGGGGAGGGGGCCGGGCACTGGGCACCTGCTCTGGAAGGAGGTAGCCCTCCCTTTTTGGGCTGCAAACCCCATGTCTTCAGCCCCTGGGGAAGCTGGCCTGGGGGCCGGGGGCAGTGTGGTTGACTGTCAATGTGTTAGCCTTCCTCCAAGCTCAAGGCTCCAGTACTGCAAGTCCTGCTAGTGAAGTCCACACATGCAGTAAATAATCAGGGACCACAAACCTGCAGGTGCAGTGGGTTAAACCTTGAGCTCCTGGGAGCCTTGCTCCTTCTCATGCTCGCCCCTCCACCCACTTGTGGATGACTCCCAGTTACAAGAAGCTCCAGGAGAAAAACCTGCAACTTACCTTGGCAAAGGGAACCCTGAGGTTCATCTTCACCTCTAAACGTTCCAGATCACCAGGCTGACTCTCTGAATCGGGTCCCAGCAAGAATGCTGATGGGACAGATGGTGTTATGGGGTGCTCATGATGCCCATCCAGCATTGTGGGGCTCGACTGGGTCTCTGGCTATTCTAACTGGAATAAATAACGGCACAGGAGGCGCTGGGTTAATCGCCCAATGGGCTTGCATGCCCAGCTGCAGCGAGGGCTCTATTCAGTATGGTGAAGGAAGCCAGCCTCCCCATGGAAGAGGGTGCCCATGGCAGGACATTCTTAAGCAACTTGCACACTGATGGGGATGCACAATTGTTCCACATAAGCCCTGCCACCTCTCACACAATGGACAAAGCTGTCCACCACAGGGGCCCTAGAGCCCGGAGGGAGCTCTGAGGACCTCTTGACCAACTTGGTGTGGTTGTGCCTGGGACTTGTCCATGTTGACTACTTCATGTCAACTATGAGGTCATAAGTTCCCCCCAATTGCAGCCCTTGAAGGGGATTTCAGTTCATCTCATATCTGGTCTAAAATGAGATGCCAAGTCAAGCAGTAAGGATGAGTCCTGGGCTGAGCTGGCTTCAAATCCTAGAAGCCTTTTCTCTAATGAGAAGGCATACCTACCCACCTGTGCTGCCCGGGGTTGGGTGAGTGGGATCTGCAGGTATGTGGGCCTCTTAAGATTTTATGCCATCTTTCTAAACCGAGCTGTCTCCTAAAGAAGCTGTAGCCCTTGGCCTTACAAAAGGACAAGGAAGACAATTATCTTTGACCTTGCTCCTAACCTTGAGCAGGCTCCTGGTTGAAGTTCTTAGCAATCAGCTGGGATCATTGAAAGGACTAATCAGTGCTTCTCTGGCTACTGGAGAAGTGTGCCTAAAGGCTCAGGGCTTGGCGTTAACACCTTCACGACTAGACAGTGGGCATGTGACATCCTGATCCTGACTTCCCTCCCCAACCCTGATGCACTGTAAGTGAGCTTTCTTACCTATCAGGACAGTCCACTAAAACACTGAACAATCTTAGGACAGGGAGATGCCCTTCAATGCATCAATCCCAAAACGAGGTCACCTGCACCTTCCAAGCTACAGGAAGAATGTCTGCCATGCTGAATCTTGCTTCCCTTTGAGAGGGACCAGTGCCCTGGCCTCCTAATGCAAGTGTCCTTAAATCTCGACCTATGAAAGTGAAACCTGGCCAGCGTTTAGGGGTCAGGCATATGGGTTTTTCAAGGTGACCTTGAGGCACAGGAGGAAGTGGCTTATATGGCAGAACAAGGAGGACTAATCCAAGGAGGCTCCCCAATGGGGCCATCTGGGAGTCGCTAAGTACCCTAGAGGTGCGACAAGGACCGTTTATCTGTTGGTCCCCATCTTCCACTGCCTAACAGCTTGGGGGGGGGGTGCTTACTCCTGCACCTGGGAGTCACATAGCCTTCCAGATAGGAGGTCACCTCTGGCAGGAATCGAAGGGGCTGGGGAGGCCCTGTCCCCCTGCCTAGGCCTGCCTGTCTTGGCCACAGCTGACAATGGCCATGAGGGTACATACGTCATGTGTCATGCCAGGTCGTCCTTGAGTGCACTGATTCCCTTAGAAGCAGAAACTGTCCCTCCAGTTAATGCCGCATGACAGCTGGTGTCACTCTCAAAGGTGGGAATGTCCAAGAATCAGGCTTGGTAGTTGCTGATGGGGGAAGGGACATGGCCAGAATCTCTGCAATTCTCCCCACTCCTCAGACTGATTCAAATGGGCCATGAACAGAGACCCCATGTCACTCCCCTGGGCTTGGCACAGGTTGGCCTATCTGTCCATGTCCACTGTGGGCTGGTATCTGTAGTGAGTGTCAATGCTGTCCCAGGGCGTCCAACCCATGGAAGATGAGTCCCTGTTATTCAAGGGAACGCCTGCAGGGCACCCTGGCATCAGTGACGCAAAGCTGACAGTGGCTGAGGGTGGCTCAACCCAGGCTTCCTGGGGTCTGCTGTCTGGCCATGAGTCAATGAGCTTTCCCTCTGTCCCCCCCACCACAATCTATCCCCACTTAAGGGGCCAGGGTCTACCTTTAGCTGCTTCATGCTGATACTGGGAGGCTGTCCTAGTCTTGTCCCTCTACATGCTCCACAGGAGACAATGGGTGATGCAGAGTTCTGAACCAGAAAGGTCCCCGTGTGTCTGAATAACTAAACGGGGGCCCCTGGGAGTTATCTCACCAGGCGGCGTCTCCTGGTAGAGCAACCTTGACGAGGTACTTGGTCCTCGGCACAGTGCCTGGGGAAACCTAGAGAAACCTGTGGAGGATCGTCTCGAACAAGTCTTACCCCGAAGTGAACCCACCAGGGAACTCCACCTCTAAAGCAGTTGGGGGCAGTATCCCCTGAGGGTCCTTATTCAGGCTGAAGTTGGTCTCTTGGCGACTCTCCATAGACGACCTGTCATCCTGGTTATACTTACATAAGAACCATATCAAAAAAGGGAATTCCAGCTAAACTCCTGGGGCTTGACCAAGTTCATAAGCCATGGTCTGTATCTCCAAACCAAGCAGTGGTTAAGGGTTGACCTAAGTACCCCAAAAGGACGACTTGGGCTGCTGGTTGGGGCCGCTTGGGCACCTAAATGGGCGGTGAGGACTCCGAGTCTCCTGGTGCTATGTGGCCAGGATTTGCTGGAGGACATAGTTGGCTTTCCTGTCCCAAGGGCAAGATATCAAACTACTCACGACTTCCAAGATCTGTAAAAACTTCCTTGTTGCAAGAAGCGGTGGCCCGTGACAGTTCTGGAGGAGTTTGAGAGCCCAAGTGGAAATCGTGTCCTGAGACACCTAACGGATCTTAATTCAAACTAAGCTTAGTATCCATCCTGGGGAAAAATACTGAACCTGTAAACAGTCCTGGGAACTCATGCCAGTGAGTGGCCCTTGTCGGGTCCCAGTGGGTGCACCTTAAGTGGGTCATAGGGACATGTCTGCAATGATCACTGGGAATCTTGTACCTGTGAGCCATTCTGAATCATCGTAGTGTCCCCACTGATCCTGTTTCTGTATCTCCATAGAGGAATATCTTAGTATTAAAAGAACTAAATATGAACTTAGCTGTGTGGGGACTTGTGATTGGGGTGTAAACTTGCAGTCTTAACTGGCAGTCCACTGCCTTGGCTAAGGGCCACTTTCTTGGTGTCCCCTGCAGTGAACTACACCCATCTTAGAAGCTGGTCCTCTCCAGAAGCCATAAATCCTTGTACTTCATGGAGAGTGCTTAACTGTTAACATGCATCTTTATGGTCAAATAGCACAACCATGGTATGTTCTAGAACATATATTCTAGAAACATACTTAATCTGTAGAAGTTTAAGACTTCCTGTCCTGATTGCAAGACCTGAACAAGGTCAGTGAGTTCACCTTTCAGGTGTCGGCATCGGGGGTGGGCACTTGGCTCTTTGATACTAGAGCCACTGACCACTGTGCATCTGGCCATTCTGATGATTTCTTTGAAATGCCCATCTCCAGAGCCACTCAACCCCGGCTCTCAAGAGGTACCTTTTTAGGACTGGATCAAAGTGGTCTTGATCTAACGCCCTAACAAGACGGCCTGACATATCCTCCCTTCCCCTGTGAACCCGTGTTGACCCTTCATAAACTGCCTGGACTTGGTGTCTGAACCTCATGACCTTGTTTCAAGGTTAGCTTTGAGGCTTTACTAATCAGCACAGTAGTTGCAGCTATTGCTGTCAAATTTGGCCACAAATGGCTCTTTTTGGAGAAAATAACAGACTAGTTGTGATCACAATTCCTGGGTTAGAACCCCTGAAGCTAAGCCCAGACCTTACATGCCTCAGTGAGGGATATAGGAGGCTGGGCCAGACCCAGCTCAGAATTCATCAAATACACCCTAATATTAGTCCATGAAGAGGTTCTTTCCTTGTCCAATGTGCTTTATTTCTTTAAACATTGGAATTCATATCCAATAGGAACCTGTCCTTCCCACAAATCCTCAGTGGTCTTGGACTCGGGTGAATCATGTAGATGGGGCAGCTGTTGGTCATGGATTAATACATGAGCCCCTGTGGCTAAAAACTAACCAGAAAAATTAAACCACTTGAGACGCAAGCTTACTGTGTGTGGGGGGGGGAAGCACTTCAAGGAAACAGCATCAAAGCCTGACTCTGCCATGTTGGCGAGCCACAAGCCATCGATATATCCGGATGCCATTAAGTCCCAGGCTAATGCATTATCAAACTAGTATGAACTGTCCCTAAAAGGACAGGTCCACACAAAGTCCAAGGACCTCTACCCACCTCTACATCACACAAGGGACTCCTTGTGGGTAACAGGAGGCACACCAACAAGGCCCTCCCTTTGAGGAGAGCAGCCGCTTGTCTGCACTCAGCAGCTTTATTGCCACAAGAGGACTCTCACTAGCTGCTCGGAAGTCTGAGCTGGGGTGGGGTTGATGGCAGGCACACATGCTCATAGTCAGCTAAGCAGCCTTGCCTTGGAATCTAAACTCGGAACCCCCAGATAAAATGGCTCGTAAAATGGCAAATGACCTAAATCGACAAACCTGATGCCAATAATCACTAAATCCAAAGGCAACACCGTCGAGTGTTTGGGGTTAACTTTGGGACCTCTGCTTAAACCATCTGCTCTAACCACCTAGGGTGCACTAAAAATCCTTCAGACATCACTTGGGATACCTGGGGAGTCCAGGTATGGATCAGGATGATGGGATGTTTCACTAATGGACTTGATCCCGTACAATGGGATGTTCCACAGACTTCTTGACCAGGAAGATTAAGGAGACAGACTTGAATAAAGCTGATGGTCTATTTTTGCAATAGGAACCATAGTCGGAGGTTATGGCTTTAGGGGATGTCATCATCTCTACACACACCTCAGGTCCTAACCTGACCTGGAAACGTGTCACTAGTATGACCTGGGGCGGGGGGTCTTAGTGTACCTCCTGGGGGTGCACATATGGCGTCCCTGACAGGGCTAGTGGATGAGGGACTGCCCTGGAGACACTTCCATCTGAACTCGGCTTCCAGATGAGATGCTTGCTCCTAGCTAATCCTTTTTCTAAGGGGCATAAGACATCCTGGGACACAACTCAATACATTTTTGCAAGTGAGGGAAAGCAAAGCCACTACCCAGAAGCTTACCACCTACTGCTACAGAATGCCCTTGACTTAAATTAACAACAGGCTGAGTCAACACACAACAGGTGGCTCCAGTGTTGATCTAGCTTCCTGACATGACTGTCAGGTCACCCTCCTCCTCTGGAGCAGTTTGGATGCTAGGGCCCACCATTCTGGCTACCATCTTTCAGTGTTGCCAACAGGTCCTCTAGCCTGAGTTGCCACTTGGCTGTCCCTGAGCAAGCAAACAAAGGATGCAGGGAGGTCATTAGACCATGGAAACATGGAGATTTATATACATATATAAAATTATGTAGAGACATTAATGAACAGGGGCAAGTCTTGGCAGCTGCAGTACAACAAGCATTAGATGCCAGGCCAAAAACATGCTACAATTGTGAACAAACAGAATATTTTAAAAGGAGTTGCCCCATAGGATGAGGGTTTAACAAAGCTGGGTATCAAAGGGGTAGAATACTGGGTATTTGCCCACGAACAATGCTGTAGAGGGAGACATTAGGCTAATGAATGCCGTTCTCAAACCACCATAGAGGGTAACTCCAGTATCAAAAAACGGACAATTACCAGGTGTTTACCCACAATATCATGGAGAAAGGCATTGGGCTCCATTGCCAAAAACAGACAGGGGGGCCCAATGCTCTGGGGCCCAAAACCACAAATATACGGGGCATTGGAAGAACCCAGAAACCCCATCAGGGTAGTGCCAGGACACATTATCCATTAGATCCCTCACTAGACAAACCAGAGAAAGCACAGGATTGGACATCTGCGCCTCTGCCAGAGCAGTACTAACTCCAGAGATGGGAGTTCAAATCATTCCCACAGGAGTAAAAGGACCTCTTCCCCAAGGAACAGTAGGCTTATTATTGGGACACAGTCCTTCTACTCTAAAAGGACTTATGATAAGTCCTGGGGTAATTGATCCCGATTATGAAGGTGAAATAAAAATTATAGCTAGTTCTCCAAGAGGTATATCAGTAATTTCACCAGGAGATAGAATAGCACAGTTACTAATAATACCCAGCCTGCATGATAAATTATCAGCCGCACTATAGAAACAGGTTTCAGGGGTTGGGCTCTCCAGGTGTAGATTGGGCTATGCTGTCTTTAAATTTAGATTCTCGCCCAATGCTAAAACTAAATATTCAAGGATATGAATTTAATGGGCTACTGGACAAGGTGCAGACCTTAGCATCATCTCTCGTCAAGAATGGCTGAAACATTGGCCATTACAACAAGCCAGTCAAATGCTTCGAGGCCTAGGAGTGGGCAACTATCCTCATAGAAGTGCAATGGTATTAGATTGGAAGGATCCTGAAGGATGTGAAGGAACTATACAGCCATATGTATTGGATCATCTTTCTGTAAATTCATGGGGACGAGATGTCCTAGATCAATTTTGTTTGACATTAACAAATAACATCAATTCAAATGTGCCCACTATTATGGCTAGACAAGGTTTTAGGAAAGGAAAAGGATTAGGAGAAAAGGGACAAAGTACAGTGGCACCAATACAAATGGATCAAGAAATAGATAGACATGGATTGGGTTTTCAGGAGGGGTCACTGAGACAATAAAAATTACTTGGAAATCAGAAAGACCAGTATGGGTTCCTCAGTGGCCCCTGACTAAAGAAAAGATACAAGCAGCCCATGACCTGGTCAAACAACAATTAGCAGAGGGACATATACAACCTTCCGTATCTCCCCATAATACTCCCATTTTTGTCATCAAAAAGAAATCTGGTAAATGGAGATGATTGCAAAATTTAAGAGCCATTAATAATGAGATGGTTATTATGGGACCTGCTCAATCGGGGATTCCCCAATTGTCTGCTTTGCCAAAAACCTGGTATGTTTTAGCTATAGATATTAAAGATTGTTTTTTTTTTTTCAATTCCAATTCATCCTGAGGGTAATCCACCTTTTGCATTACTGTCCCTGCGATGAATCATGAAGGTTCTGATCAGAGAGATGAATGGAAAGTACTCCCTCAAGGGATGGCTAACAGCCCAACTATGTGTCAAATTTATGTTAACAAAGCAATCCAGCATCATCTTAATGGCTCACATCTCAACCATTAATTCTGGCAAAATGCCAGGGGCCATTCCGACTGGCTGTGGCTCTCAACACCACACACAAATAGGTGAGATTTATAATGGAATTCCCGAGTAGAGAAGGGGGGAAGCATGAATTGCTTCTACTGAAGTAGATCAGTCCTAACCCAGGGCAGAAAAGTCTCAAGCTGGGCTGATCATGGCGAGCAGATTTAGTCACCTCTGGGTGAGTGAGTCATTCATATAAAAGCAACAGCTTTTCCCAAACGACTTCTGGGGGCGCCTGAGCTAGTTAAACTCACTAGTTTCAACTGTCCTAGCAACTCCTAGCTGTCCTGGGAACAGTTCCTGGAAACTCCCTACCAGTCTCTCAGATCTGAACGTCCTTGAGCCACCTGGCCTGATCCCTCTTTTTGTATGAAGAGGGGAAACTGAGGCCCACCTGGGAAGGCAGCCTCTTGGTGTCTGGGCTGGGACTGCCAACCAGATCCTGGCTCATGGGTGTTAGCCTCGAATATATAGCTCCTCCTTTTCCTCTTCTTTCCTGAGGAAGCATCTGCATTGTATGATCAGTGCCTTGAGTAACTCTAATTCCTTTAGCAATAAATAATGCACTCTCCTCATTCTGAGGAGCATTGATTGGGGAGGAAGGGAGGGAGGATGAACAGCTGTCTGGCCAACTTAGAAGGCACTGGCTTAAGTACATGAAGGCACAGGCACCTGGGCCTTGGCAGAGGCAGCCTGTGGGATCTGTCGAGTCTGATCCAACCTTAGACTCCGCCCTCTATGCCAGCCTTGTTTTTTAGCTTTGCTACAGGCTCTCACAAAGTGTAGCCCCTGCTCATGTCTTCTAGAACTCAGCATTTACCATGCATCAGTTGCTGAGAAATCCCAGCCTCAGTAGCCAGACCTCCCTCTGACCAATGTCTAGCCTGAGGACACGTGGTTCACTGTCTACCAGGACTTGGGGACCCATAGGAGACCTAGGAAGGTTTCCACGACCTCCTCCCTCTTAGCCAAAGACTTGCTGAACTAAATCCCAAGAAGTGACAGAGCTGAACGCTCTCTAGATAGAGGGCCTGGGGGCAGATGGAGCAAAGCCTGGAGCAGGGAAGGGGACAGATGCCCTGGTCCTGCAGGGGTGATCAGCACCTCCGTGGAATGGGACAACTGCACTTCCTGGATGGCGATGGGCTTTAAGATCACGTGTTGACTTGTCTCCAGGTGAATGAACACAGGTGGGCTGGCTGGGCTTTCTCAGCACTAAGCTCGGCAGGAACAGTGATGTCAGCAAAGTGATCAAGCCGGAGATCCTTGTTTCCCCTAGAGTAGAAGGGAGAAGCTCGAGGTGCCAAGCCTCCAGGAGAGGCAAGAAGCCTCAGCTACTCTGCTACAGAATGGAAGGAGTCTCTTGGGGTAGACCACAGCTGCAAGTGCCTCTGCTGTGTTAGGTTTGGAGTTAAAATCTTACACTCGCCCACATGCAGTCCTGGGGGTCAGCTAGAGTTGGCATAGAGACCGCAAGAGAACCCTAGCATTCTGGGGAACCAGAGACCTAGAGGCCTTAGCTAGGTCTCCAGGCAGCTCTTGCCCCATGGAAGAGATGCCAGGTGGTGTCCGGTGTGGTCCATACCCTATGGAACCCTCCCTCCCTCCCTCTGAATCTTCCATATCGGGATGCCCTTTGAACTAGCTCACAACTTCTGACTCCATGGGCACACAAATGTGGACCTTCACCCTGGGTTTCCACCTACTGGACAGGTCCTTCTAAGGGGACAAGTTCAAGTCCGTTCAGCCACTGAACGGCAGGAACTGACGAAAGGGTGAGCTTCTCTCAAACCGGAGAGATGCCAGCCCTAAACACTGGTACCAAGAAGGTTTGTGCAGTCCAAGTCGCCCAGACCTGGGTGAATGAAGATGGAGTTGTGGTCGAGTATTGGTCAACTGAGGTATCGAGTACCTAGTCCCCTTCCCCGGGGACCTGGATGAGTGGACCTGACTCATCCCTGAGCTAATAGCCTGGCTGTGTTTTAAGCCTCTGTTCCTGTTCCAGCAGAATGGAAGCCCAGCTTCTGTGATCTGCATTATCCCCAAGGTATTACCACAAAGGGATTCAAATCTCCACGGTCAAGCTTGGGGTCACTTGTGTCAAGTGCTGGGGAGAAAGAGGCAGCATACATGACCCACGGCCCTGGCCTCCTCTTCGGCATTACACCCTAGTAACTGAAGACCGAGTTCCACTCTGTGGGCTGTATTGTTGGATTCATGCTGGGTCTGGAGCCTTGTTCTCAATGGCTCTTATCCTCTGTCACTTAACGTCTTGGAACCTCATGAGCAATGAGCCTCTTTCCTGTGTAAGTAACTCTGGGCTGGTTGTGCAACCTAGGTGCACAATGGCTGGGACCTGGTCTCCCAAAGATGAAATTGAGATGTTTTGGCTGCCTCAAAGACCTAGGGGTGATGCCACTCCTAAGCAATCCGGTCCTTGCAATGAATGACTGGAATATAACCCTGGCTGTCATTTGGGGCTCTTCAGCCCCTAAAGGCCTGCAAACCTTCTGCCTGGCCTTGCCACAACCTTCAAGCCACCAATGGCACACGGAGGCCTCCTTGGGCCTTAGATCTGCCTTCCTGTAACATGTAGATGGAGAGGGATCTTGAGATGAGGTCAGGCCAACCCTGGGCAGTCTTGGCCTCAACTGTTTGTTGATCCCAGTCTTTGCACCTGGAAGACCTAAGTCCTTGTCCTGACTCTCCAAGGTGGCAGTACAGAACCTCTTAGGTGGCATCTCTGGCCATCCCCAGAACAAGGATAGCCTCTTCCTTCTGACCAGGGCCTTGGTGCTCCTGGAGAGGCATTTCTCAACCTCCCCATCTGGGATACAGGCCAGCAAATGGGTGTCTGCAAATGTTCCTGAGCCTTCTCTTTCCTTAGAGGTTGGAATCTAGGGACTTCTGAGCTGGAGTGGGGGGCACTGTCCACAGGGCTGTGAGCCTTTTGGGGTAAAAAGTGCACTAGCAAGAGGTTGACTTCTAGGTTAGTGGTATAAACTTAAAGGGTTGGACAATCGGGCCTCAACAATGTTTAAACGTCACCTTTGCACCCCAGTGACAACTTGTGGTAGAGGGCATTGGGTCCATCTCGGGTTACCACAAACCTCACCTGTAGCCCTGCCTTCCAATAGTCAAAGGTACTAATGCAAGTGCTGCTCACACTCTAAGGCTTGTTGAAGCAAAGGACGGGTGGGGAGGGGGGACACTGGGTAGATGCAAGTGAGAATTTGAGGCTCCTATCGGGGTGACTCTGGGCTGGTTGTTTAACTTAAAGATTCGGGTTTTTCTGTTGCTTAATGATTTTGTACATGTGGCTACCTATAACCAGAAGGAGTTCTGCAGGGACTAGGGACTTGAACCACTCAATCCGTCGAATCCTGCATGGGCCATTGACACCTACTGGGTAGGTGCTAGTTAGATTTGAAGACCTGAGAATCGTTTCCATGTCTGAGTCTTAAGTTGGCCCGAGATATTACTTTCATGGAAGGATCCTCAGGCTTTCAAATACTGTCAGTTTGTGCTTGTAAAGGAAGCAAACTGACACCCCCAACTCTTCCTGGGGTCTGGACTCCATTTGCAAGTGCTGAAGGTCATTCTCAAAGAGCACTGTGACTTGGGCTATAACTTCTCAGTATAGCTTTGTACCCAATAAAAAGCTACCTAAAGGGAAATAAAGATGTTCGCGGGGAAATAGGTGGTGCCCTTGTAATGGGAGCCACTCGCTGAGTGCTTACAAAAGTTGAATGAGGCTCTGAAGGGAGACCTCTAAACATGGAGAATCATAGCCCCCCATGATGGCAGGCAGAGCACTTCTACATGCCCCAAGTCTTAAACCTGGAGCAAAACGTCCAGTCACCTGCTTGTCCTTGAAATGTCAAATCTGGAATGACTGCTGCCCTACTCCCAGCCTGTCCTTCTGGCCTCCAGCTGATCGGACAAATCGAGCTCTACAGGGGAGGGAGGGCGGCACTAAGTTGTGTCTGACACCAAGCTCTGTTGCTGGGACCTTAAACCCAAGCCCTTCATGGCCCAGGCAGGTAAGGGCTGAGAGCAGACCAGGAGGGGGCTGGATAGTAAACACACAACTGCCCAGACTGCTGCCCAGACTGCTGCTCCAGGCCAGGTGTGAACACGGGCAGAAGCCTGCGGACACTCCTTGGCTTCTAGCGCTGGCCATGTAGGCAGAGTCCTGTACCTGGTACCTGCCCATAAACCCAATGGTCAGCTCTTCCAACGTAGAGAACGTCAAAATCAAAAAGCCCTAAACCCAATGCTGGCTTGAATGTGCTCCCTAGACCCCATCCCCAGCTTCCCTTATGGGTGAGCCTGCAGCCACTAGCACTGCCCAGGAAGGACTCACTTACGCAAGTGAGAATTGTCCCATCGTGCCTCTGGGACTTGATCTCAACAGCTCCTCTAGAAGCTGAGGGCCTTCAGAGGCCACCCACTATGGCTGCCTAGATCTTTGGTTTTTATGGACAACGGGACAATCCATCTAGTCAGATGTGCTCTGTGACCTACAAGTCCTTGTGTTATACACAGTCCACCGCAAGGTCCCCATTAGCTTGGGAGACCAAACATGGAAGGGAAGACGAGATACACCTATGCACTGAATATAACTCAATGTTTCAGTGACAAGTCTCAAAGCTTACACAATCTCTTGGGTACAGCTTGGCTAAACACTCGAATTCACTGGGAACACCACTATACCTTAAGTTATGTTCTTGGTGTCGGCATGACTAAACACACCAGTATGTGTCTAGGTCCAAGCTAAGGTTGCCATAAGACGCCATGATGTAATGGTAAACCACTTGAAGTGTCTCAACACATGGTTTGGCTTACCACCCCTGACCTAGAAGTCTACATTCTGAATGTTAAACCAAACTATCTTACAATCGCATTCTTTCTAAGAAAGTACAAGCAATGGCCTTAGTAGGGAGACTGGGAATCAATACCTTTTTGCTCAAAATATGCATAAGGATCTTGACTTGTGCCCTTACTTCTTGTTGAAGCAGCCAGTATTCAAAGCACCTCATAGCAAAGCCAGTCTTGTGGGCAGAGCTGAAATTGACCTGGAGTCGGACACCGGCTTTGTTACACTCTGGGAGACGATGATGGAGGTAGGAAAGTGCATCTCGGCTTCTTGGCTACCTAATGTGCCCTCATCAGAAACTTCCTGCTGCCACAATTCCATATCGAATGCATTCTTAAAGCCTCTTTCCACCATGAGTTCTGTGGTGGAAGTGCGTTCCCAAGGCACAGGTTCTGAGTGTCTGGGCTTTAAACTTGGATGTGAGAACACTGTCCGTGCCTCTGGCCTCCCTCAGGAGGGAACTCTGGAATCATGCTACAGAAAGGCAAAGGCACAAAAGTCCTCTGTTTGGAGGACTCCCACAGTAGCCCACTGTGGTCACCATTCTGGGGTCAGACTGGTCTTCACTGTAACTCCATGACCCTAGACCTAGCCTCACCTGTGCAATGGCAAGCTGGTAGGAAGGCGATTATATGAACGTGCCTGGCCCTAGAATGGACTCGTGGGAGGACTAATGCTAATCCATTGTGTTTTCTTGGAGTCTAGACTGAGATGATCTCAAGTGTCGGAGTTGGCCTGAACCTGCTGTGTACTTCCCCATCTGCCAACTTGGCCCAGGTCCTGTGACTATCCACTGCTGACATCAAACACATCTGCTTAAATTGAAGTGGACTGAAGACCTTCACATTCTAGGGGTGGGTGCTTGAGTGCATGTTCACTCTTCCACACAGTCAAGCCAATGTAGTTGCAGGAGGTATCGAAACACAGGCTGCATCCTGGGAGAGGCGCATCCTCTAAAGGAACTGAACGTGAAGTGGTGGCACTCCTGAGTGGCAAATGGGAAGGCTTTGAGTGACTTTAGCATGATATCATGTAAATGATCTCTGAATGTCCCAGTGACCCATAGGGTCCACCTGCATGCCTATTGCAGAGGTGGGAAACTCAGGCGGAGTCGCAGAACCAGAGTAAAGTGCCACTCACATCTCCTAGTCATGCCAGGTTGATGAATCTCAATCTGTCAAGGTGCTTGACTCTTCCCATTGAGATTCCAAATTGCTGCAAAAATGCAATTTGCAACCAATCACGTATTTTAACCTCCACCTGCATCATTCTTGACTCTGCAGCCTGATTGACAGGGTGGAAGGTGGTTGTGTCTTCCATGTTCCCAACATGGCAGACCCTTGTAGTTAAGGGGAGTGGCACAAGATAGAAGTGTGCTAATGGGCTCCATTATGGATGGACCTAAGCACGGAATTGCAAGTAGAAGGGATTGTGTCAAGGGCCCTGGAGGAACTGGACCCCAGTGAAGCAGCTTGACACAGGCATGGCTTCCTGGAATCCCCAGGGCTTGAATCCCTTGAACTTGTTCTAAGGGAAAACAAGCTTTCAACCTCTATCCTTGAGATGCCTTGTGTTTTATTCACACACACATTGAACTTGGTCCAGCACCTTCCTCTGTGCCAGGGTCTCAGGTCTGTTGACAAGCAGACTGGGCCATGGCTGGCTGAGTCTGGAGGGTGAGGTCATGTGGTACAGGACATGGCTTGGTTGGCCTGTGGGATCCAGGCAGTTTCAGCTCCAGGAGTCGTGAGTAGGTAGGGGACTTGTACCTAGCATCTCCTGAGGAGTGGTGAGGAAGATACTTAACACTGTCATCCCTGTAAGTGTCTAAACTGTTCCAGCTCAGGAGCAGGGGTCCTTCCTTGCACCAGGCAATGTACCTGGCCATGTTCCTTAAGGGCAATGACTAGATGTGGCCATTTGTCCCGAGAACCCTGACCTGTGCCCCAGTTTAGGGAGCATAATACCTATAGCACTAACAGATGCTTTGTGCAGACACAAACCCTGGTCTTTGCTCATGGTGGGGGTGGGGGGCAGCAAGGTTCCTGTCCCATATGAATGCCATCAAGAAGGCATCTGCTGCCTTCTCTGGGCCTGGCCATCCTATGGACCAAGATGTGGTCTACCTTGGCAATTGTCCAGGTGAACTTGAAGGTGCACTATGCTAAACAAACAGTCTTCTCCAGATGAAGTTGACTGTTCCACTCGACTGTCCTCATGGGCTTTCTTGTGGGTCTGCCAACAGCTAATAGAAGTGTGTCCATGTTTGAAACTGCAGTCCGAGTGGGCAAAATAACCAAGAGGTGACAAGCAACTTGAAGGTTGAACGGGAACTGCTTTACTGCAAGGAAACTCAGTGGGAACTGAGCAGGCACTCATAATAATAAACCTACTGTTCCTTGGGGAAGAGTTCCATTTACCCCTGTGGGAACGATTTGAACTCCCATCTATGGAGTCAGTAGTTCTCTGGCGGAGGTGCAGATATCCAATCCTGCGCTCCCTCTAGTTTGTCTGATAAGGGAGTTAATGGATAATGTGTCCTGGGCACTACCCTGATGGTTTTGCTGGGTTCCTTCAATGCCCCGTATATTTGTGGTTGTGGGCCCCCTTGTCCATTTTGTGGCAGTGGAATACCTTCTACAGTAGTCAGAATGGCATTCATTAGCCCAATGTTTCCCTCTATCACATTGTGGCAAACACCTAGTATTTTTCTTTTTTGATTTCTAAGTGGCTGGATTGCTTTGTCAACATAAATTTGACAAATAGTAGTGCTGTTAGCCATCCCTTGAGGGAGTATTTTCCATTCATATCTCTGATCAGGACCTTCCTGATTCAGCGCAGGGACAGTAAATGCAAAACATGGACTATCCTCAGGATGAATTGGAATGGAAAAAAACAATCTTTAATATCTATAACTAAAACATACCAGGTTTTTGGCAAAGCAGACAATTGAGGAATCCCCAATTGAGCAGGTCCCATGATAACCATCTCTTTATTAATAGCTCTTAAATCTTGTAATAATCTCCATTTGCCAGATTTCTTTTTAATAACAAAAATGGGAGTATTATGGGGAGATACAGAAGGTAGTATATGTCCCTCCACTAATTGTTGATTGACCAGGTCATGGGCTGCTTGTATCTTTTCTTTAGTCAGGAGCCACTGAGGAACCCATACTGGTCTTTCTGATTTTCAAGTAATTTTTATTTACTCAGTGACCCCTTCTGAAAACCCAATCCATATCTACCTATTTTTTGATCTATTTGTATTGACTTGTCTTGTAGACAGCATAGTTGGGTGGCTTTTCTAATAAAGGAAACTAAGCCGACCGGTGATAGCTCAGCTGACTAGGGTGCAATGGCCCTTAACTCGCCTACTACCAAACCAAGGTCAGTCTGCTTTTGCTCGGACTTTTGGCCCCTAAACCTTGTTGTACACATACCCTCACGAACTGGCACCTCTATGGCATGAATCTGCAGAAGGGACTTGTGCTGGCTTCAAGAAGGTTCCATATTGGTGTTGCCAAAGAGTCTTCTGAAAAGTACACACATGCTCTACTAAGTAGCACCATAGTCATTGGAGCCAAAGATGGAACATAACCTGGAAATTGTCCAGGGGATTTGAAACCAAGGCACCCGGAGTCCTTGAACACAATCATGCCCTATGGGCAAGTGTTAATTGTCCCAATACAATCTTTTTCCTGCCAATGTCCTAGAATTATGTTCTAAATCGGGCACAAATGTATCTAAGCAGTGTTCCTTGCAAGATGTGTGTATAAGTTGGACTTGCCAAGGAGGCAAAGAAACCAGAATCTTGGTATTGATGCACTTTTACCTTGAACATGCTTGAACTTGTGGTGATTGCCTGAACTTGAACTTCAGTGGTGGTCTTTACCGAATCCTCCTTTGAGCCTTTAAGGCTCAGGCCTTAGTGTCCTGGTCTCATGCCCAATGAGCAGCCAATCCTCATTCTTCCCGGGCATCCTCTCTGCACCCTAGCCCTTAACAGATGTGCACTTAGAAACAGCAACCTACTAACAGGGAAGCTTCTTGGATGGTTATAGCCAGAGTGTTAAAACTGTGGCTCTGGAATGTGGGGCAGGATTTGTACAAGGGCTTTATCCTTGCTCGTGCTTATAGGTAATTAACTTATCTGCATTACCAGCAGGGCCCTGCAGTATGTGTCTATCAGACCACACGCCCACAGCCACCCAGGCCGATGGCACATGAGATGCTGCAGAGACCTGTTGCCAGGTGCTGTATATAACTCTACTTGGAGACTGGGGGGGTGTGTCTCTGCCCACTTTTCAACAGCTCTCTGTAGCACCTTTGTCTGTCACTCAGGGATGAGCCAGGACCATCTTCAGGCATTTTCCTAGCCGGCTAATCAAATGGCAACAGTGGGAATGTTTACAGCTTGCTGCCACTTAGGGAGCTTTATCAGAGCCCTTAATATCAACCCACCCACCCAAAGCTGATAGCGGGAAAGGGGCTGGGGATGGGAAGCCTCCAGAGAGCTGGTGAAGACCAGAAAACAAGATGTCAATCTAATCAGACTTCACCTAGGGCCCTTGGTTGGGCTGGGAAGAGCTTCCTGGGGATGCTTGGCACCAGACAGATGCTCAGCACTTGGTAGTTCTGGTCTCTCTAGCCCTGGAGCTGGTCCCGGTACTACATGCTTGTCTCCATAGCAATGAGATGCTGTTCCTAATGCTTGCTAGGAACTGAGCCTGGGTATTCATCTTGCCTCTATATGACCTTGACCATTCTTGATTCTGTCAACTGATTCAGAGTATGCCCCCTTTTAAGGGCATGCACGACCCCCAGTCTCATACCTCATCAGAACTCTGACCCTGTAGTCCTAAATCATGACTGTTGGCCTGACACCAAATGGGGTGGTAGGCCTCCAGGTAAGAAATTAAAGTGTCGCTACCTTTTGTGTTTCCTGCCTTAAAGGCTACGATGACTTGGAAAACACACCATGCCACCTTAGTCTTATGACACTAGACAAATACTCGATCTTGGCAACATGTGATCACCTAACCACTAACAAGGCATGATCTCTGGTCTTGGGCAGACTTGGTGGTCTTGTATACAGTCTCAATGTGAGAGTGGTGACCCCAGTGACCAAGAGTGGCCGTGGTACCTTAAACTGAACATGGCTTCCTTCCGTTCTAGGATCACATGCTGCTTAGAAACTGTTCTTGGTCAGGTGCAAATGCATGACTTAAGCCCTGACCACTGACTGCAGCCTGGACACAGGGTGGAAAGCACATTCTGGGGAGCTGCAAGCTGGTGGCGTCCACTCCTGGGCACCCGACTGTAGTCTGAAGTGCTGGCTCAATGCACCCCTGGCACCAAGTACGGACAACAGGCTGCTCTGTCTTGACACCGGGAGGCGGGAGGTAGTAATGCCTGCTCTACAAAGTTCACAAAGCTGCCTAGGGAGGAAAGAAGGGGAAGGGGACCCCCAACTCGGGTTTCAAAGTTGTGCTGCTCCTGTGGACAACCGGCTTCCAATGCCTGCCAGTCGGGATGAAGAGCTGGCGACTGCACAGACTGAGGAAACATCCTAATCCAACAGTGGCGGGGTTCTGGTAGTGGGGAGATGAAGCATGCCCTGGCCTAGCATGCTTATTCTTCCTCTGGCTTATTGTTTTGAGGCCCTGACTGTCTAGGCAGTCTGCGTTTGCATGGCCTTCCTGACACTAACGGTATCCTGTTGTGAGTTGAATTTTAAGTGTCTTCTGCTGAGATCTTCTTAGACTTGCGTTTTGATCGAACGTTAAATTAATCTTGGTTGTGGGGGAGTCAAATATTAGCAGACTGGAATGAAACAACTGTCGAAGTCTCTTAGTAACTGCACCATTATTGATCAGACCTGTGTCTCTATCCAAATTGCTGACCAACTATTGAACAGAGCGAGGTGCTTCTCGTGTGCCTGAATAAATGTCTCCCTGGGGACATGACTCCATTAGTTCATGCTCCGCCACCCACATCATGCAGCTATGCTTGAATGGTTTCATCTGCAGAAATCTTCATGTGGCTCAGGTGTTTCTGGGAGTTAAGATGGCTGCCTAAAACGCTGCCCTGGCATTCTAGAACCTTCCTAGGACAACACAAAGCTTATCGCTGACCTCTGCCTTCTAACCCCTTTTGTTTCTAGGCTTGAAGGCAGCTTGGGGGAGTGGTGTCTGAAGGTGAGCCAGCAGGGTTAGGCTGGGAGCTCATGCTTGCAGACCTAAGCCACTGATAGACTGAACCTTTACTGGTGCTGTTGGCCTCGTAGCTCGCCAGGCACTCGAATAACCAAATCCACAGGGTGAACGGAACATAAAGCAGAAAAGAGATAGCTGCAGAGTCTGGGCATCACCCCCTTCAATACTTGGTGCCCAGAGGCAGAAGGGAATCCAGGCTGGAACCACTTGTGATCAAGTGCTTGTGATCAGGGTCACCTGCAATGCCTAGTGCCCTCATGTACTTGCTGTGAGGTGCCACCTTAGTGCACCACCTCCACCAGGCCAGGATGCACAACCCTGCCCATGAGAATATGTGGCCCTCCCGAGGCTCATGTTGAGGGATATGCTGCAAAATGGGCAGAACCCTTTAAATGGGTCAATAATCAAAGATGAGAAAATGGACCTAGCAAAACGTGATGTCCTAGAGCCGATTATGGAACCGGGAAAAAACGGCATCGCTGAAAAGGGAAGTCGAGCTCTAGTTGCATTGGGTCAAACTTCCTAGTTCTTGTGGCTGCCTGACCCTTCTGAGGACCAAGCTTGGTGACAGTTGAGGACCTCAGCCACTGTTCTGACCCTTCTTTTGGTGTTAACTATCCCAAGCCCTTACTGAAAGGGGGCGTGTGCTAATGACTAAGAAACTGTCCACGGGCTGCCCTTCCATAAAGCTGTGTCCAGGTAGAGCAGGATTCTGAGCAGTGCCCAGTGGAGCCAACCTGTCCGTCTTGCTGGAGAGCAACACAGGCTCAAGGGAAAAGTATCCTGGTGGTGTGGCCATGTTGGTCAGAGCGGGTCTCCCCGGAGTTAAGGGAGTAAAATGAGTGTACGGAGATGAAAACAACTGACTGTCACCTCTTGTCACCTATCCCTGCCCCCAGAGGGTCAGTAGCTATTGGCAGATGTCCATGAACATTGCCTTGAACGCAGAGGCCTCTGGAGAAGGATTTTGAGGGCAGTGTTGACCATGTGGTGGCTGTGGGCACCCACGGAGGCTGTGGTCCGTTTCTGGATTTTTGTCATGGTTGACACAGCTCGAACGCCATTGCCGATTCAAGTCTCCTACTCTGCTTGACCCAATGGGGCCTTTGGGAAAGGCCACCTTTCAGCTTGGCCCAGAACCGGGGAGATCCTGTCATGAAATGTAAGGGGAATGATCAACTGGGTTTCTCAGGGTAATTCCATGGATACCAACTCAAGACCCAAAGCCTCAGCCTCTGGGAAGAACCGGAGGGCCCTTGAGCTTCCAATGCCATCTTCATGGGGACACTAGCTTTCTGAGCTAAATGGACTCTACTCTCTCTGTCAAAGGAGAGGGGAAAGAAAAAAAAACTAGCAGAACATTGGCATTAGTGGAAGTCATGCTGACAAGAGGACGGGTTCCTGTGCCTTTAAAGACAGAGAAGGCTAAACTGAATCCAAAGGGAAAAGGACCATGAAGGCAGACGGGCTTCTTGGGAGACTCGGGATGCCATGAGCCAGAGGTGTCCCCCAGGCCAGGGCTGAGTGAGGGCCAAGTTAGGGGCACACACAGGTGATGCCTGGCTGTTGTCACTGGCTAACTAGCTACTAAACACAACTAGGGGTAACTCAGACTCGGGAGCCAGCATCTGATAGCATTTCTTAGGTGTCACTAAGAACCTAGAGGATAACATCAGGACTTGGTCTCCTATATCTAAAGATGAAGGAAGTTGATAAGGACCCATTTTGGTTTTGGATATGAGGTGTTGCCCCCCAAAAAACCTCATGGGGGGCAATAACTTAATTGGTAGACTAATCCACTGAACCAATGAATGACTTAAGGATTACTATCCGGGAGGTAACTGTAGGCAGGCCGTGTGGCTGGAGGAAGTGGGCCTTTGAAGGTGTGCCTTTGTACTGGCCCTGACTGGCCTCTGTTCTGCAGTGAGGGCCTCTCCTCCCCCACACCTGCCACCAGGTTCTGCCTCACCTGAGGCTCCAAGCAAGGGACTCGTCTAACCATGGGCTGAGGCCTCTGAAGCCACAAGTCACCCTAAATCCTAACATCTTGCCTTGGGTTTTGGTCACAGAGATGAAAAGGCTGACTAAGGCAACCTACAAAGTGAGGCTGGAGTGGACGCCCAGTGTGACATACCAGGGTCATGGCTATGAAGGGGAATGGGGTGGACGGACCTGTACTGGGACATGAAGGGACTTCTCTGATACAGAACGTCCTCACTGTGGTTGTGAGGGATTTGAGGACTTTAACTGGGAACACTAAGCCCCAGGGCTCAGATGGACCCTTCCTGAGGTCCTTCCAAGGACATGGCTCCCTTTCTCCCTCTAGTCCTCAGACCTCTTCCTCCTGCTGCCAAGAGCTCGACCTGCTCGAGTCAGACTTGAGCTTGTCAGTTCTCAGACCTCTGCAGGCATGTCCATTTCAAGGGTCTTGGGCCTCCCCCATGGTGAATGGAATGATGTGGTTAAAACCCGCCCTGGGGAGCAGGTCATGGGCTCGGCTGCTCCCAGTGGGAGTGGCTTAATGGAAGGTCTCAGGAACCTACGGCAGCTCAAACAGGAGGGCCTTAGCATTGGAACTGCTAGAATGACAAATCGGAGACTGGGGATTGAGGTATTGACCCACGCCAAGCTCAAGCTCGGCCTGGTGCAACACTCTTGCTCTATATTCTACTTCCTGGCCTACTATGCTAGCCTAGTCTCCAGCGGGACGAGATTCCTGGCTCTGATAAGCTAATTTGAGTAGTCACTGATCTTGAGGGACAAGCCATCCAGGGCTGAATGGCATAGCAAAGGCTTGAGTTGACCCATCATGTGCTGCTTTGCCTTATGACACTTGTCTCAGTCACCTACCTTCCTCGGGGCCCTGGGAGGAATAGATGTCAATCCATAGTCCCTAGTTGATGGGACTGAATGCTGGTCCCAGACTTGGAGTCTGGCAGAATCCGAAGCCTTAGTCGTCTTTCCCCCACCTATCCAGAACCACACAGCTGTGTAGAGACCCTCAGCTACTGCTCTGCAGTGACCGTCCTAGGACATTGGAAGAGTAACAACTGGTTAGAACCTGAACCTTGGCTCCTGTGAGACGACCTGTCATGGTAGCATCGCTGTGCCCGCCCTACCTGATGGGTGATAGTCCCTTGAGAGATGAGTGTACTCAGGGTCTGAGCGCGTGGGCTCTGGCCTAAGACACCAGACAACTCTGGGGTGGACGCTGAACTGGGAGTGAGCAGGCGGGGTTGAGTCTCCTTGTGGAGAAGGGAGCATTCCAGAAGACAACTGGAAGCAGGCCCTTGTGGCCACAGTTGAGACTGGACAGAAAGGCTGTGAGCCCAGAGAAATGGGGTGTGGACAGAACATCTCGGAGTTGCCAGCACTGAGTTGGTCAATGAAGTTGCTGGAAACCAACAGCGGCTCACACAGGAATGGGTTGCCCATGGGCTGCTGGAGCCTTGCTGGATCTGGGGATGGGGTGTCGGCCCCCACTCCCAAGCCCTAACTTGGCCCACTTCAAGGGTTTGACCTCCACTTGGAACCAGCTCTACTAACATTGGCTCCCCTGGTCAGTGACCAGGCATGCCAGTGATGGCCAGGGAGGCCTCCAGTAATGGATGCCCTTACTTTCAGCCCAACAGGTTGGTGGTCTGAGCACAGCCCGACTCAAATCTGAGTCCTGCTGAGCCCCTCCAGAAACAGTGGAGGTAGGGGAGGCTGGGTTCCTTGGGCCCAGTCCCCGGGAGCCCCCTGTAAAACCTGAGCATTCCTTAGACTTATCAAAATGGAATCCGCATTGTCGGAATCGCTTTCTCTTGATGGTCCTACGGCCTCACATCTGTTCTCTATCTTAAATCTTAAGATACAACTTCTATCCAGTTGGGTAGATTGAGGTTTCCCAACCCTCTTCATTTGCCCTGTGGGAGGGACTTGCTGAGGCCTACCTGGAGGTCTCTAGACTGTTCTAGCTCCTCAGAGTAGTCCTTCTGAGGCTGACCTGGGCTAGGGCCATCCTTATAAATGGTGACATATGCTCAGAAGGCAGTCATTCTCCTGAGATCCTATATAACAAGACTGGCCTTGGATCTCTAGGCTACTGTTTGGATTCTCTATCTGCACACCATTTTTTTTGAAACCTCAGCCTGAGTAAAAAGTGGTGGATACTAAATGGGTTCTAGTGACCAACTGTCCCTAGAAAACCGCTGCTGAGCATGGAGTTTCCAAATGTTAAATATTCCTAGTTTGGCTTTGTCCGGATAAATTTATCATGCCTTGCAATAGTGGAGAAGGTCATGGGAGGATGTTCACCAGGCTGGTGCCGGCGGCCACACCTGCATGAGTCTAGGAACTGCAAAGATGTTCGGGTACTTCAGGATGCTTCTGCAGAGATGAATTGGAAGTGCTTGCAGGCCTCAGATTCAAACTGGTATCTAAAGTAAAGGTAAAAAGAAGCCAAGCAAGATGGGCCACCAGGGTGTCTAGCGCACAATGGACCCAGATCTTCAAGAGTTAAAATTTGACTCTAAGCTTCACGTGGAATTAAGGGCGTAGTCTCCAGTGACTAACGAGCTTTGTAAACCTGAGATGGCTTGGGCACAAGACCATTCTGACAGGTCTCACTAGACCCATGCAGCCTACCCCCGTGGTGAAGATGACCACGACTGCATGTTGGGCACTGAGCCGGTCCCGTCTAATCCAAGACCCAGGTCGGTGTCAGCACCTCCATTTTACAGTGGAGGAGATGAGCTCGAGTTTCCTCCCCCCTGAAAGCCTGTGATGGCAGAATCGCCACTCCATCCAAGGCCAGCAGTGTTCTGAGTCCAGGGTCTTCATCAATGCTGCCTGTGTTGATTCCTAGGTGACAATGCCCCTCTCCCTCGCACAAGCCAAGAGCAAGAGTGTCCGGGGAAGACTGTCCTCCTGGGAGCTGAAATGACCCACACAGACCCCTGGTGGGCACAACCCATCACCTAGGGAAAGGGGTGTAGCCTCCGCTATGAGGTCCTTGGAGTTCCTTGCACACAGGCCTCTGATAATGGGATGGCATGGAGGGGGCAAGGGACAGTTTGAAATGACCCTGATTCTGTTTCTCCTTGTAACTCCCTTGATCTTAAGGGGATCAATTGCTTATTTGGAAATACCTGATGGTTCCCCAGCTGGGGCAAGTCTAGTTCATGAGAAGGTCAAGTGAAGCCTCTACTTACATGAACCAGCAACTGTATAACAGGAGCCAAAGTGTGGCTCTCCCTTTAAAGGGCGGGGACAGGCCTGTTCTTAAAACCCCTCCACTTGCAAAATCTGTCAACTTCACTCAATCTCTGAACTACCTGGAAAGTTGGTCTCGGGATCCTCGTTCTCAGCCCCACCGTGGTTGATCTGAGGGCATGCGATGGCTTTATACTAGATGCCTCCGCTGGATGAGTGACGATGAGATCCTGTGACACTTCAGATTGTTCTGTGGCCATTTGGTATCTCAGCCTAACACAGCTACAGAAACAGCAAAGGACTCTAACATGCCATTTACTGTCTTTTCTAAATCCATTTGCTTTGTTCTCTAGGAAGTCTTGGTCGGTGCCCTGTGCCTCTTGGAAAAAACCAACATAGCCCTTCCAGAACTAAATAAAGCATGGAGGCAGAAGGGAATGTGCTACCTCTGGGTTGAACGTCCACGCTGCTCACTGGTCAACCCAGGACTTGAAGATGAGTTGGCGAAAGGAAAGTTTAAGTCGAGTCTGACTCTGAAGATAGACTGCCCCATTTCAAGGCTCAGAAGGGGTTCGGTCCATATGTAGAGCTTCCTATAGGAAGGAAGAGAGGGCGGGTAGTAGGAGATGGGAAACCCGCATGCTGGGTGGGGCCTTGGTCCTCCCAAGGTGTCCTCTTCCCTCTGGAACATGGATGGACTTGATCACAGGAGGTCAAACTATAAACCTAAGAAAAGGCTTACCCTGAGCATAAGACGGAGGCAGGCAAGGGACAGTCTGCAAACAAACTGTTACTGTTCCCCCTTGTAACTCCCTTGATCGTAAGGGGCTTGACTTGCTTATTTGGGGATGCTTGATGGTTCCCCAGCTGGGCAAAGTCTAGTACGTGAGAAGGCCAAGCTAGGTCTCACATGAATCAGCCATTGTGTGGTTACAAAGTAGACGGAGGCTTGGGCCTCCTAGAAGGACATGATCTCTGAATCGGGTGATGATGCACAGGGACGCTGTTCCTGGTGTCCATCATTTTTCTGTAGGATTGACACACAACTCTTCCAGTTTGCCTCATGGGAATGTTAACCAGCTTTCTGTCTTATCAAAGTACTTGACAAGAACAACTTGGAGGTCAACTCTACAACTGGCCTGTTCAAAGATCTCAGTCCATGGTTGGCCAACTCCATTGTTCTAGGCCCAAGGTGAGGCAGGACATCATGGTGGAGGGAAAGATGCTTGGGTCATGGCAGGTGGGAAAGGACCCAGGGACAGAGTCCTGGTGCTGCACCCCCAGGGCCAATCCACCTCCAGTTACCCCACCCCCCGCCCAGTTAGTATCGCCCGGTTAGACCATCCAAATGGATGAATCCACTGAAGTGAGCTCATAACCCAATCTCTTCACCTGAACATTGTGGCATTGCTTAACACATGAGTTTGAAGGGGACACGTTGAAGTGTGACAATGCCGAGAATTGTTTCTGAATATTGGCAAGGTTTCCCTGCAGGAAATGATTTTAACGACTCTGGAATCTGATCTAAGTCAGAGCAAGATGGGCTGCTGTTTCCCACCTTCACAGAGAAGCAGGCAACTCCCTCTGGCCTCTCGAGCTGTTGGTGTTGATACACGTGGACGGGCTAGGCCGGTGGGCTACCAACTGTACCTGGAATAACTTACAAATGGACCTTCATGGAAAAGTAAAGACTTCCCCCAAACTGCCATCTAAGATGGTGACCACTCATTACAACTCAAATAGAGCAACAGCTTGTGTATGAGTATCTGAGTATTAAACATGATTTGGGGTCCGATTTTATCTTCCAAAGCTCATCCTCCAAACTATTGGCCTATGTTAGATAGTGTACTCTACACGATCTCTTCTAGAGAACATACCTAGAAGTGGTCAAACATCACATCTTTGTGGTATGTGTTACATAACTTACAGAACAGTCAAACTTCTTAGATTTGAATCCAAGAGTACTTGGACTTGGCAATTAATATTTACTTATGAAGATTCAGATGTTTTCTATAATTATAAACATCCAATCTACACTTGCCTTATTTCTAAATTATTTTTAAACCACCCACAAAAATGGAAATGATTCAAACGCATAGTCAATACTCCAGGGTTTTCACTTTGGCACAGAAATGTCTTAAATATTGCCCTACTCAAGGTCCAGAAAGCAAAGGGCCCTGCATCTTAAATACTTAACAGACGTTAGTAACGCAAAACAGACGTCTTAACATTTTAAATACAGGACAGAGCAACCCAAACTTACCAGGTTCATAAACCAGACTAAATTCAAATTCTGTTGGACAAACAAGTTGGAGTTGCCTACAACTAAGGTTCTTAGTTTTCAAGTCTTATGTAAAGTCTTGACCAAGACCATAGACAATAGGATATTGATTTTTAAGGGAACTTTCTGCCGCTTGGTCCTGAACAGTCTGAGGAATGTTGGCCACATATGGTCCTCTAACCTGATCTCTGATCAGATGTAGTCCCTCAAGGAGTAGAAAAATCTTCATGCCCATTCGACCCAAGGGAGAATTAGACCTCGGTTATTGGAATTGGCTCTCGGTTTAGACATCAGTTCCGGGAATGTCAATTTCTCCTGAGCTTAACATAAAGCCAAGTCATCCTTAGTTAAAACTCCCCAGCTTTTCTTGCAAAGGCTAACCCTCTGTGCTGCTGGTGGGATTCACTTCTGGATCAGCTTAGGGTTGCTTATGGAGGCAGCTTCCAGTTCTAGCCCAAGCTGACCTCCTCCTGTGCCCTAGTCTATGCTGCATGTTCAGGGAAATGAGGGTCTGAGGTCCTGGGTGAGAACCTTTCCAGGCATCTACCCAGACGAACCAACAAAGTCCCTCCTGACACAAGGGGCTGCTCCTTGTGAGGCCCTTCTGTATCTAGGGGAGCTCCTCAGACAACTCCACATTCAACCCAGGGGGCCTTATTCTTGGCATCTTCATGTTCAGGTGCTTGGAGATATTACTTAAAAGGGGGCAAGTTTGCAACCGTGACAAAATGAAAAAAGAAGGGGAACTTTAGAGTGGCAGGATTGAAATACCAAAGACTTAAACCTCTGGGACCCGAGGGTGCCGTGGCCCCAACACCAACTGGAGAAGACTTAAGGTGCCTAAGAGACCATGCCTTCCCTTCAAAGTTTGACTATCTGGAAGGGAATGATGTCCTCCACTGTCTAAATCGACCCAGTTCCCTCTTGCTCCACCCATCTTGCAAGACAAGGAAAGGCTTTCACCTGGGGGATGGGATCCCATCTACCTGATCTTGGACAAACCAGTTTCAACTGTCAAGAAGCACTAAGCAGCCATGTCTTATCAATCTTACTTGTGAACTACTCGGGGACGATGGACTACCACTTCTTCCTCTGTGAAGACTACGGCTGACTGGTATGCAATCAGCTGGTGACGTCTGGGGACTTGGGTATTGAAACTGAGTTTGCCCACTCCAGAGGGAAGAGCAACTGGGAGAAGAGTTGGAGCAAACTCCCAACCTTCTGGGCACTGGACTTTAACTCTCAGAATCTCATCCCTCACCAGCACTCAAAGGATTCAAAAAAAGATCCAAATGGCTATTTAAGCACCAAGTGGACACAAAAGATCCCTGGTGTGTACCAGACTCCAGGTGACAGATCCCCTCACCCCTCTGCCAAAACCTGAGACCTTTCCTTCTAACAAATGTCTCTAGGCTGGTAATGGGGGTGGGGAAGAGAAACGCCTGATATGAAGGATCTCGGCTGCTGCTGGGATGTCCCTAGAGCCACAGGTGCAGCCCAAAGTAGTTGAGTCCCCTCTTCCAGCTGAATGCCAGATTCCTGGGACTGGCACGGGACCCGGCTTCAGATTCGTCTTTCAAATTCTGCAAATGCTTCCCTGGAGGGTCCATTCACCTACACCCACCAGCTCCTCCTTCCCCCAGCCCCTCTTTAGGCTGCCTTTCTTCCCCTTTGAATCATCCACAGTAGTCCATGGTCCTCTAGGCATGGTGGTGGACGGCTCCCCACAGGTAAGGGAGTCTGTTTCCACACGGATCAGCAAATCTCATCCAACACGAGTCCTCCCTGCTTGGGGGAGGCTGTTATATATCCCACACTGGAGATCCGAGTTCCTGCGACAAGAACTTGGCAGAGGTGGGGGCAGAACCTCTCTGTGGTCACTGCCCTGGCCTCTGGATCTAGAGCAGTGGCCCAACTTGGCTGGCCACCTGAGTACCATAAGCATTTCTTGCCTCCGGTCTCTGGAGGAACACTGGCCATCTTTCTCTGAACCCCCGGTACCTCCTGGGGCTTGACTTACTGATAGCAAATACCCACTCATTGAGACTCCTACAGACCCCAGTTGAGGGGGCCACACCGAATCTCTTGGGACGTCTTGTGGAAATTGGGTCCTTTACTCAAGTCTAGAATTTGATTGTTGGTGAAGTTGGAAGGAACACAGCCTTCTCCTGACGTCTAAGGTGACGGATTTTACTTGAGTTCGTCTTGGTTTTAACAAGCTGCCTGGATGGTGTTTTTGGTTCATGGAGAACCTCCTTTCTGGAATCTTCTGCTCCTGGAATGTGAGTGGGTTTCCAAGCCATTCTTCTCTGGAAGTGTTTAGTACCGGCCTGTATCAGGCTCCTGATGCCGACAACCCAACGAGGTCAGCTGTGCACTCTGAACCCAGCTTGTGATGTCAAGCTGGCTTGTCTGCATGATTCTTGGGTTTTCTGACCCGGAACAGTATGACCCTAAATGACAGGCATATCTAGACAAAACCTTCTCCAGGCCTGTTGCAATTAGGCTGAGCAGGCCACAACCCTTAAATGGAATTAAGCTCAAAACTAAGTTCTGGGAGAGGCCACTTTGAGGAGAACCATGACGCTTATTGTTTCCTGTCCTCTCCTATGGTGACCCTGTATTTAGGAGGAGTCTCCACACCTGGAGTGGACCCATTCCTCTGCCACAATGAGGCACCAGAACAAAGCTAGTCAGGACTGCTCATGTGCATGGGGACAAGGGACATCCCTGGCTCTGACCTTAATGAACCTGAGTGGTTCCTCCAGGGCACCTGCCCCTATCTCCTCCCCCTGTGGAGGTGATTATCCAGTGTCTGCCCTTTTAAGGAGGGCAGCCAGGGTACTGGGCCCCTCTAATGAGAGGTGACAGTGTCTCCAGCCTCTTGCTTGGGGACTGACGGGAGGGCAGGGGCTGGAGAGCCGGCCATCTCGGGGGTGTCTGCTCCCTGACTCGGGAGGACAGAAGTCTGTTTCCCCTGCTGTTAGGGAGGCACAGATGGGTCCCTATCCCTGAAGAAGAAAAGGGAGCCTGGTGTTTGCCCTGGCATTTGCCTGTAATCCTCTCTAAGCCAAGGCTAAACAATCAGACAGGGGAGACTCGGAGAGCGGAGACAGGACGCACTCCCCTGCCGCTGATCTAACCGGATGGGCCTCAGATCCTCAACCCTGGTCCCTGTAAGGACTGGACACCTGAGCAGAGGCTAGTAGGAGCCTCTCCAGCTGCATCGTGCCTTTGTCCTTCCCCAGCTTGGGTGCCCAGGGCTGTCGACTGGGCTCCATAAAAGCAGGTGGAGGCAGTTCAAACCCACACACTCGCGTTCTTGGACCAACGTCTGGGCTTCCATGCGTCCCCCCCACTCTGGGGTCCTCCGTTCCCCCATCCTATGATATAGGTTGTGGGGAGTGGCTTGAGCTATTTCTTTCGGGAACTTTTTCTCCCTCCATGTGGCTTCCTATGCCTTCAATGCACATCTACTTCTGAGGCTTGACTGCAAATCCAGCTGGGGGCTTGTTTCTCTCCCACATGTAAATAGCAGAGAGCTTCTTTACCTGTCTTGATACAAATACTTGTTCATGGC
The DNA here is from genome assembly GCF_045843805.1 of Urocitellus parryii. Lineage (NCBI taxonomy): Eukaryota > Metazoa > Chordata > Mammalia > Rodentia > Sciuridae > Urocitellus > Urocitellus parryii. Next base: position 142,225,869 of record NC_135533.1, read on the forward strand.
TGGCAGGAGGCAAGAAATAAGATGCCTAGAACTTTAGGTAAGCATTCATTTGGCCCCTGAATTCAGGGACAGTTTCCATCTTATGGTGCTCACCAACCCTGGATCCCCTGGTGTCCCCTCAGCTGGGTGATTAGAGGATGGGACAGCACTCTACTTCCCCATCTTGGTTTACGAGTGCTAATCAGCAGCTGAGCTGTCATACAGAGAGCTCCTAACTTGGAGGAAAAAATTTTGCCTCCCATTGAACAACACACCTTGGGCAGAGGTTCCCGCCCTTCCCCCTAGCTCCCAGTTGCATCCTACAGCTGGGTCTTGAGGCCACAGATCCTTTGTCCACTGTGTGGCCAAAGAGCCCAAGTGTGGGTGCCAACTGGAAGGTGGTATTCTCCTTTGCACCGATTTCCCCCAACCCCTTCCATTCTCATTCCTCCCTCTTCTTTGCTGAGCTATGGGGGGATTAGTGGTGACTAAGTCCTTGCTCAGTGGCCTTGTGAGCTGTCACGGCAACCAGAGAGTGTCAACTTGCCCCATCCTTCACCTGTGCTCTGTGACTTAGAGGCTGCCTCTTTGCACAGAGGCCTGAGGTTAGTCAGGTGGCCCTCTTGTGGCCCTGCTGAGCACTAGTACCTGTGGCATTTAAATTCAAGAGTAAACTCTGTCCCAGAAAGCAGCTTTTGAAAGCGGAATGTACTGGTCAGGAAGGGCCAGTACTTCCAACATTGCTTTGGGTCCTAGATAAGGTGATGATCAGGTGGCATTTAGAAGCCTGGTGCTGTGGCACTCATGGCTGTTTCTTCAAGTTCCTAGTGAATAGTTTAGGCACACTCATATTGGGAGGACTGAGGTGGCCAAATCCTCTTGGCATTTCCTGAGCAGAGTTGGTTCAACTGGGTTGGGGGTGTCAAGGACCATGTATACTTGTAAGGGGCCATCGACTCCACCAGTCGGAGTTGTCCAGAGTTGGACTAGGGTCCTTCGGGTCCACGTTGGCGGTGAAGCTTGGGAAAGTGGCTTTCGGAATGATCTTCCTTAAGAACACAGGCCGTGCTGAGGAAGGGGTCACGTGAATTAAGACTGAAAGGTGACACATGACAAAACCTTGGCTAGAGATGCCACTGCCCTGACTACAGCTGTACAGGGGCTGGACATCCTGGGAAAGGGCTCAGGCTAAGACATTTGCTGTGGCACACATGTGGGCTCTGGAAAACCTGCTAGTGAGCAGGAAATAAGCCTCCAGTGACATCCCCCCCCCAGTCCCTTCACAAAAGGGCATTACTGGGTGTAAGGAAATCTTGGAGGGGCGCTTGTGCCTCCGGCTTCTGTCCTTGCATCTCTTCTCCTAAAGTGTTGCTCCACGGGTCCCTGTGCCGTGTGTTCTCATCTGAGGATATGCTGTAAGGGAAACCAAAGATGCTCTGTGACCTAACAGCTGAGGTCAAGCTGTTGAACAAGTGACGTATCGACTTTCCTAGTCCCCATGGGGACAGCCACTCTCCTTGAGCTCTGACCACTCCAGCATTTCGGGTGACGGTGATGCTGCCACCTTCATTTCCATGGCTCACATCAGGCTTTGCACCTGGTCCCTGAATACATGTAACTTAAGGAGAACACAAACCATGACCATGGCCATTTGAACCCCGATGAACAGGCTTCCAGTGGAATGAGGCAGCTGGGAGAGGATGAACCAGGCCATAGTGTCCACGCCTTTTTTCTGGGCCCAACCTGGTCCCCTGGGGAAGCTCCTGGGCTGTCCAGCATCAGCTGGGACCAGGAAGAGATCAAATAATGCCTTGACTTGATCGGCTCCCAAGGGATAAGCATTCAGAATTCAGGTGGTCTGTGCTGGCCACCAAAATGGGGCCAGGAATCCAAGTCCACAACACCAACCTCTAAAATGCCAATAGAGCTAGGGCCGAGCTCTTCTTCTCATGGCCTAGAACATGTGGCAGATGGGTGGACACTGGACCTTGTCCACCAGTTGACGAGGCCCTTAGCTTGGTTTTCCATACCCTGTGGCACCAGTGTTGATTGAGCTCAGTTATTAACCTTGATGACCTTGACTCTTCATTCTCCCCCTCCCCCCACACAATGACTATGGACCTAAATGCCCGTCTCTGAATTTGGATGGAGAGCTCAGGACTTCCATCCAGATGTAGCGATGTTCATGACACACACTAAAATGAGAAGGTGACTCTGGAAACTCACCTTAGCCAGAAAAGGATTAGAAATACAGATGTGGAATGGAAAAGGAAATGGCCTATAATAGAAGCCCAGCAACATCTTGGAGCCTAATTCCTAGTCTCCCATAACATGGGGACCTAACCCTAAAAACACCCAGCACAGACCTGTCAAATGGAGCACCTGGGGACTTGAAGTAGGATACTACAAAGTAGGACCCTTCTGGGTTATTCCTTGACTCTGCTTTCCTGGGCATCAAGTTCCTAGTTCAGTGTCCAAAGCTGTCCCCCCCGCCACTGTTCCTGACCGCCCAAGTTTGCATAAACCTAGACAGCAGCAAGTTAGGGTGTAGTTAGGGGGTTCTTAGGATGAACCCTATAAAGGATGTGTTGGAGGCAGACACCAGTCTTTGCTTAGACACCTCTAAATAACCGAATGCCTTCCTCCCCAGCTTGATTTCCTGCTCCCTGTGGTTTGGATTTTTCTAGTCAAAAAATGCCCGTTGGAGACTCTGGGCCAGGCAGAGGAGCATTACTCTCATGGCTGGTGCAGAACATTGTCACTTTCTGAAAGGTGTAAGAAATGAGTGCCTCTGTGGTCCTAGCCGAGAGAAATGCCATCCACCACGGTGTCTTCAAGGGCATGGGATTAGATTTTTGTAGAGTATCAAGACGGAATCCAGGCTCTGCGTTAGCTTGACTTGGATCTTAGCTTGAATCCAGAGTGGTGCCATGGACCACGCCCAGGAAGACTGGACTGAAAGTTGGTCTGTCTTTCTAGAGCCAAAGTGGTCATTGCTTCCCAACCTCTAAACCATGAGGCTCTGTTGGGCCAGGAGCGTGTGCCACCTGTGAAGATGGGACTTCTCTGGAGCAACTACAGCTCTGCTTGCTAGCATGCTTTTTTTGGGGGGGCGGGGTCCAGCTACATGGTGCGACCATGGATACCCGTGCTCATGCGGCAGCCCAGGGGCTCATGGAGTTCTGCGTCTGGATTCCCCAGAGGCTGGCTGCTGGCCAACCGTGATGTCACTTTTTAATGGCCCCATGTCAAGGCTAGGAGTTAGTTATCTTGACCATGGCACGTGACGTCCTACGCGTGCTTTCTCAAATCTCCCTGGAGAGGATGTGACTCCTCCCCTCTTCCCAGGGGCTGCAGCCCACCTTCCTGCTCTGTCCCACGTGTTCCCATCAACCCAGGCCTAACTGGGCTGAGTCTGTACCGAGCAGGTCCAGTGGAGGCAGAAGGTACCCTGGTCTTTCCCCCCGGCTAGAGAGGAGACTCGGTGTTTCCCTGGATTTGTTCCCCACTAAGGGGCGAATGGATAGCATAAGACATGCCCCTCAGCCCTGTGACGGTACCACATCTGAAACTGTCCTTGTTCCCTGGTCACTCAAGAGGACCACACAGCACACATCCCCTGTCTGTCCCCTACATTGTAACACTTCTATTTAGATCTGACTTGAGGGGGACACCTGATGTCTAGTTGGGTCTTCACCTTTGTCACTTCTGAGTCTACCCAAGGCAAATGGGCAGAAGGACCTTGAAGACTAAACTAGCCCAACCCCTGTGCTTCCCCCTTCAATATCTCCTGTTCAAGTCACATTGGCAAGAACCCGTTCAGCTGGCGGGTGAATCATGGTATCATCTAGAGGGACATGGGAGGTGTCACTTGGTGAGGCAAAGGTTGGACTTAGAGGTATCACCCCTGTGGGTAGATGGTCATCTTTGTGACCCTCCTGTGGGATGAGTGTTTGATATGTTAAATGTCTTGCCTGATCTCCCCCAGTCCTTCGTTAATCCTTCTCTGAATCCAGGCAATAATAACACTGCTCGTGGGTTTTGAACATTAGACGATCACTTCTGTGGCTCTTTTGGTTTGTCCAAGAGCCCTGTCAAGTTGACCAGTCGCCCACCATTCCTTATGTCCTCCCTGGCTCTTGGCAACAATGTTTCCAAGGCTCACCTTGGACTTTACCTGCTTTAAAGCCACGACTGGCCTCCCTGGAGAGTCCCACTTGGAATCACATGGGTACTGAGTGTGTTCACTGCCCCAGGATTTATATTTTTGGAAGAAACCCCACAGCAGGTGGAACTCTCGTAGATAAAACAGGACTGATGGCCCTAACAAGGGGAATTCAATCCTGGATTCCTTGCCACATCCCGACAGTCCATGCCTCTCACTTTGCAGGTGAGCTTAAGGCCCTGCTGGTCAATGGTGAGAAGTGCCCCTTACTCCAGTCTGTGGATAATCCAGTCCCTTGGCTGATCCATCTACTAGAGGTCTCAAGGAATTGAAGACGTTCAGTTGGAAGAGCAGTTTCTCTTCAGCCATCACCTTGTGCAATCAAGTGACTTAATCTGTTGGGGTTTCACAAACTTTGTCTATGTGGCCCTCCATCCCAAGTCCCTGGGATAGCCTGGGTGACCAGGTGGGCTGGATGACGGTACCATGCATACCTATACTGAAAGGGTATGCAGAAGGACTATCAGATTTTTAAGATCTTGTGACAGTGCCTCTGGGGATATTGGCCCTGCCATCATAGCATCCAAAGCTATATCTGAAAGTCCCTTGTTTGACTTGAGCTCAGAGCCCTGTGGACACTCCAGTCACCTCCTCCATTCTGCACTTGTTCTGGGGACCTCGGTGGTATGAAGGTCCTTAACCTCAAGGCTAGCCCAGACCTTTCCTTGAACTTGACCAGGGGTTTGTGGAAAAGGCTTACCAAGTCTCTCTGGTATGACATTTGCCTGGATTCCTGGATTTCTTTACTGTGGGGCTCCTAACGCGGAGCTGCTGCTTGAGGGGAGTCTTGGGATAGTTCCAGGACTTGTCTGAAGTTAGCTCAGGTGACCTGGGTGGGGGAAGGCGGTGATCTGATCAGGCATCTGTCTCTGGAGATGACCTCTTGTGAGCACAAACCTTACGTACACCCAGACCACCCAAATCCAGCATTATGGATAAGCAACTGAATCCTCACCTTCCCATGGGACAGGGAGCAATTCCAGGTAGAAGGGTAACTCGGGAGTACAGGTAGCCCAGAACACCTCCAATCACATGCAGTTTCCTGACCTGTTGGGGGAACCTCTCCCTTCTCCTGAATCTTACCAGATCCAGGGTCACAAGCCACCCTAGTGTCTTTCCTAGGTTTGGCCTTGGAGCCCCTGAAAGGCAGATACCTGTGACACACGTGGACAACGTCACCTGCAGGGTCAAGGCATGTGGCTGAGCTTTATAGACTGGAGAGTGGCTCTGAGATGTGCAGCTTTGCCAGAGTTGACACTGGGTGAGAGGAACTGCATCAACTGTGGCCTAGACCTTATGACGAAAACCTGTTCAGGTTGCCACACACTCGTATGGCCTCTGCCCTCTAGATCTTGATCCCAGGGGAAGCCTGACTTCTGACATCAGAGAGCCCTTTGGACTCCTGATCTCACTTTCCTTCCCCAGTTCCCTTATCAAATTTGACTTTTCTAATCCTCAACCCTTTTGAAGGGCCAGCCATCAAAGCTGAAGGTCATGTTTGATTCTTGGTCCAGGGTGAGGAAACTTCTAGAATCCTCATGGCAAAGGATCCATCTGCCTTGATACTGAGCTGATGGTTCACCTAAAAACTGGGTTTCAGGTGAGACCCCCTCACCCATGACTCTTAAAGTCATCTACCACATGTTGCACATCCTCCGGGTTTTCAGTCAAACCCTGTGAGGAGGGGGGTGAAGGGTAGCTGAGGATGCTTATCTGGTGCTTCTTGATACCAGCTCTTATTGACTATGATGACTGACTTCTGAACAAAGTACCTCATTGCTGGAGGTAGCAGCCAAGTCTCTCATGGCTGTGATGTCTGGAGCTTCAACAAAGGCCTTGCTGAACCGCTCTTGAAGCATTGATGCTCGAGCAACTCTAGACTTGGGGTGTTGCTTTGTGGAGGATGTGTCTGCCCAATCGCAACCTCGTCCCCATTGTGGGTTGAAAGTTGGGCTAAGTCTCCATAAAAGTGCCCACGTGGGCACTTGGGATGGGTTAGTGAGGGACTTCTTGGCATCAGGACATCAGACGTGGGGTATAGCTGGCTTGTATGAGCTGACTCTCAGCCCTGGCATGCAAGGATTCTTGGAGGTGCTAATAGACTAAAGACTGCTTGTCCTTGTACCTGGGCTCTTGGCCTCGGTCTTGTCACTAGAACCAGATCTCTAGAGACCAAGGGGACGACTCCATGAGATGCATCCTAAAGGGAACTAGAATCTGTGCAAGCATGAAAGAGGGTGCTGAACCCAACATGGACTCTTCCCCCAGTTCCTGGGAAAGCATGAAGTGCCCTACTCAATGCCCTTGAGATCTGAAGGAAAAGTAAGAACCAGAGCTGGCCCAGGACACGCTGGACTAACCAACTTTCTTATCCATGGGAAAGTTGGAAATGGTGAGATGAGAAGCAGTCACAGGGTCCCAAGCATGCTTTTACTTATGTAAAAGGGCTCTTGGGGGTGGGGGTGTCTGGACGGCAAAGAATGCAGGCCGCCATGTTGTGGCCAACCCCATGGGGAGGGCCGCTTGAAATGCAAGGTCTGCCTGGGGAGGCTTGGGCCCAGAGGACAGCCAGGTGACGCCTGGGCCTTTCATACTGGTGTTTTGTCGTGCACAATCTGAGGCCCCATAAGAGGGGCAAGGCTGTTTCTGTGGTTTCCCTAATCCTCCAGGGATGTGGATGCCGTGCTTTAGGACAAGTTGGTGACCAAGATGTCGAAGTGATCACAACTGAGAAATGCTGGTATCTGTCAGGAACAGAGCACCAAGCAGCTTTGGGCAACTCTTTAGGAACAGGACACAAGCTTCTGGAAATGGATGAGCTTATTAAGGTGGGGGGTGTTGTATCTTGGTGCTGTCCAGGTGGCCCCCTCTGCCAAGGTGGTACGTACAGCCTGATGGAGTCTGGATGAAATGAACAGGCCCAGCCTCTGGGTGCCTCTGCCTCTGTGGCCTTCCAGGACATCCCTTGGTAGTGAAGACACTGCCTGAGATGGTATCAGAGGTGCCAAGACCCTTTGCACTGGGACTCTGGATGCTGGCTTGTGCTTTGGCCCCTTTCACACGTCCTTGCTCACCTCAGATGGAGGCCGGATGCCTCCAACCCTCCCTTCAGGTGTTGTCCAGAGTGTCTTAAGGTTTGATTCTGTAGATGGACAGACAGAAGAGGTGCCAGGGAACACACTTGGTGGAAGGAAACCTGGCTAGGCTGAGTGTCCTGGAGACGGAATGACCCTGGGAGAGGTGGAGCCCTGGGCTTCTCATTGGCTTAGTCGCCCACAGGGTCCACGGCTGAAAACCGGGGATGACCTTGGAAGGTCCATTTTCCACCAATGTACCCTTGCACACTGACCACTGAGGGCTGTCGGATAGCAACTGAAGCCACCAGAATGAGGGATTAGGGGAACTTCGTGTTCTGTGATGGCATTGGCCAGATAGTGAATGCAAGTTCCCTAAAACTCGTGTCCTGCTTCCCTTTATCTTGAATTCCTTGCTGTGATTCCCGTAAGCTACCTCTTCTGCTACCCACGTTGTGTCTCGGAGAAAGATTAGACTTCAGGGATGTCGCTGACCATCTGTGATGGGGTAGAACCCAGGGTATGGTGCACATACCTAACCACTGGGTGCTCCCTAACACCTAGGTGGTCAGCCCATGTTAAAAGGGACTTGGGACATCTAATTGGAAGTCTCTGCCAACCACGGTGGCAAGTGGTGCTGTAGTTGCTATAGGGCAGTTTGGTATTTATAGCAACATGAAATGCACACACCAGCGTCCATGCCCGAATGTCCCTGAGGAATAAACACGTTATCCGTTACCTGGATATGGTTTCCCATTTCTGCTTAACTGTTTCTTGGCCAAAAAAGGGGAGCCTTGAGTATCAGATGCCCTACCCAGGTGTTTAAATTTGTATGATGGCTATTGATGCTGACTGATGTCTCTTTCTACAATTGGTAAGAAATCGTTTCTGGTCAGAATCTCAGCTGAGATTATAGGGAAGTGCGGCTCAAGTTCTTCCTGAGAATTTGTATTGGACATTGTTTCCTGAAGTGTAACCCAGGTGTCAGCTTCGTTTGGGATCTTGGCTTAAATAAAACTAGGTGAATGAAAAACGGTGGCACCAGTTATAAACTCGCTCTCCACTCCCAACTCCCCTGACTGAGGGTTACTCGGCCCATTGGAACCAGAGGGGACTTTGCCTTACAAGCTTTAAACCCGTGAGGCTCTCCTCATTGAGAGCTTCTTTGTCAACTAGAATGAGCCTGAGTAGCCAACTGTCCCGTAAGTGAAGTAAGACTTGGCTTCCTAGAGTGCCCGGGGTATCTCCAACTAGACAGTGCAGTTTGCTAGCACAAACTGCCACCCTTAAGAATCCCAAGGTTGAGTTTGAACTTGATCTATGGCCATGGTAGAGGGGAAAGTTGACCATCACAGACTTGCTATCAGCTCCAGGAAGGAGCTGGTCTTGGTGGCATTGCCCAAAACCACGACAGTGGCTGGGGAAACAGTGGGACCTTCAGCACTCTGTACCTTTTCCAGCCATCCCCATAGACCCCAGCTGTTCCTAGAAGCTGCTGACGCACCAGGTATAATCGAGGAAGGGGACATAGACACCCAGGAATGGGGGAACTGGGTGGGGAAGACACTGGAACTCTTATCTGCACTTTAAGCAGTAATGGCTATGGCTATGGTCACTCTGCATGGGGGAGGACAATAGTGTTATGCAGGAGCTGGCTGGGCCATGATGCCTGATACGCCTGTCATCATGGGACTGGAGTCACCATGCCTGAGCATGTCCCCACCCGTGCTCTTGCAGAATTGCCAGGTGGAGCTGTGAGTCTACACTCCCCACATTTGGGAAGGGGGGCTGCCAATCAATGCTGGTAGCCAAAAAGGCCGAGAAACCTCTTGGTTAATCATTTCCACATCTTCAGATGGCATCAGCTGTCTGGAACACAAGTACCACAGTGACCTGATCTCCCTTGATTCAATCCCAGTTAGAGTGCCCCAGGACTTGGATGAAGTGGCCTCCCTCCCAGTCCTTTGTGGTTCTTGAGATGCTCTGGCCTGTTGTCTGGCCATGTGTTCCTGGGGGTTTTGTGGACTCTTGGACCCACTTGCACTGAAGAGACTTCTTAAAGATGAAAACCCACGTAGGTTGTTGGTGGCTTCTTTTGATCCTTGTTCTTTAACCCAGTGTCTAGTCAAGAACTAGACCCCTAATATTGCTCCAGTTTAGAGGTGAGGGAGTTCCCCTATGAGCCTCCCCATGCAGTGGAGGCTCCACATGCTTGGAACTGACTTCAGCTCTTGCTGGGGTTCTAGTACGAGAACCCTGCTCCATGTTGTGTCCCCCCTCCTCCCCGCCATGCCTGCTCTCCCTGCAGGAATGCCCCTGGGCTTGACGCTGCACTTGAAGGTAACAGCCCATGAAGTGGCTTAAGCCACTGGCCATGGCTGCTGCTGTGGCCACCACAGCCCTTCTGTCCAGCTGCCCAAACAGGCGGACCCTGGAAGGATACTTCGGAGGCTTATCTCAAGCCACTTCAGACAAGGGGAATGTTGCCTTGCTTTCTCAAATGACAAGATTTCCCCCAAAACAAAGCCAAGTCTCTTCCTCATTGAGACATGCAAAGTTGGACATCTGTCTAGGAATAAAATGAGACCTTATCAATGGCATCGCATCTTACCCACATGGGCTCTAATGACGGGAGTGGATGAGCCACCTCTTGCCCTCCCACTCACCGCCCACCAGCCTCCACCCTCCTCCTGACCTCCTTGAGGTTGCCCTGACTCTTCCCTGAGTCAGATAGACACCTCTAATTCTCCCTTGTGGACCCTCCTTAAGGGAATCCTCAGTGTCTCCCCTCCCACTTCATATCAGACTCGGACCCTGCTAAGCCCTTCTGTCTACTAGGATTCTTGCCAGAAATCTCTCCAGCCTGGATCAAATCACCCCATGCCCCTGGGGTACCTCCTCACTTTCTGGAATAACTGTTCATGCTTTGGGTTTCTCCTCCTCCATCCCATAACTGGCCTCTGGTTTAAATGTCTTTGGCCCCTTCTCAGTAGGGGTATATTTGGGAACCATGAGCACTGGTTGGATTCACTCCTCCAGGACCTGAGTGAGTTTTAACTAAACTAAGCATATGGAATGGTGGTGACAGTCACTTCTGACTGAACCAGAGGTGTTTCTTCAAGACTAGGAACTTCCCCCAAAGAATTTTCTTACCACTTCTGTCAACTGCTCACCACCTCCTAGGGATGCTCAGTTCTGCTAGACTGGAATAAAATGGCAAATTCTCTACTATCAAGGTCCCTCAGTTCCTAGCTCACAGATGGCATCCATTCAAGGTCTTATGGGGACAAAGATGGGAACTGTCCAGTAAGATCAGTTTCTCTCCTGGCTACCTCCAGTGACTTGATCACTGGATTTACCAACCCTGGGGAACTTAGTCACTGTTTCTTTATTGATCTCTCTAACCTCGGGCTATAGTATCACCTTGGATATAGGTGAGCTGATGAGTCACCTGGTGTGTGCCTATGCATGTGCACCAGGTGAGAGTGAATTCCTATTGACCACAGAGGCTGAAACCTTTCCTAGAATGACCAAAGTTTCATGGAAAAGACTTGACATTTGCCTATAGACTAGGAGTGGGGTTGGCCTGGTCTCCTGGACTTCTGGACCATTAGCTTTACACTGGAAGAAGCCACTCTTGAGAATCTTGGGCCGGGCATGCTGGTGCATGCCTGTAATCCCAGCAGCTTGGGAGGCTGAAGGAGGATCAGGAGTTCAAAACCAGCCTCAGCAAAAGTGAGGCACTAAGTAACTTGGTGAGACCCCATCTCTAAATAAAAAGGCTGGGGATGTGGCTCCGGTCAAGTGCCCCCGAGTTCAATATCATGTTAGTTTCGATAGAGCCGAGACCTCTGAGACTTGGCTTCTGTTCTTGCTGGATGATCTGTCCTGTGATCTTTGGAGATGATGGGAGATGTCAACTTCTCATGAGCTCAAGCCTTAAGTGCCACCAAAATAGTGTTCCCACAAGATTCTGAAGTGGAAGGATTGCTCTTAATGTAGAGGGGGAAATGGTCTGGGAAAGTCTCCAAGGCTCAAATGGGTTTCCTGACCTCATTGAAGGAGACCTCTGCCCCCTGTCCAACCTCTAAGGTCACCCCACACCTCTGGATCTTGTTTGGAGTAAGCCCATGAAAGGCAGGTAATGACACTTGAAGCACGTGTGTATTGTCTTTCGTTGCAAGACAAAGGTCACCTACCACCCTTGGGTGCTGATTTTTACTTGGGTACAGCTGAGACATTTGGTTCAGAAAAACTTTGACCATAAAAGTCTTTGACGTAGGAAGAGCTACATTAATGATGGTCTTCTGACATGGAGAACCTGTCAGAGAGCGTACTTCTCTAGTTTCTTTCCAGTTCTCCTGCTCCTCCGTAGGAACCTGGGAAGGTTTGAGAAGGCCAGCAATGTCTTCCAGAACTGCCAAAGCTGTACCCTAGTCATGAGGACCCTAACTTGAGTCTACTCGAAGTAGGAGCAATGATGATTTTTCCCTCGTTACACTCCCTGCCATTCACTCCTCTCTGCCCCTTAACTCTTGATCTCCTTAGAGAGAAGTGTCCCCAGTAAAGACCAGGCCTCTGAGCAGAGGGACCAGAGGCTCGGGACGGTATCTGCTTGAAGTCAACCCTGAAAACTGAACCTCCAAACTCTGTGAGGAGAAGCTGGAGCAGGCTTAGAATGGCTTTCCCCACAACTTTCTTATCCTGAAAAACTCTAATTCCTGACTTGAGATCCAAATTTAGCAACTCTATGAATCAAGACCTGTGAGAGGATGGGGCTCCCAGTGGGTACCTCAGGTGTATTCTCCTGGGCCCCGTTGTTTCTGGGGCAGTTCTCCCTCACCCTAACATACTTGTGCACAAGCTCGGTGGAGCCTCCTAGCCACTGGGCAGGTCCCTTGCTGGTATCAACACTGTCCTGATGTCAAGTCCCCTATCCAACAGGAAGAGAAGTCCATGTCATTACCACTGACATCTTAACAGACCTGATACTGAATGTTCAGGAAGCCTGTATAAATGCAGGCTCATGAAGATTTTTAACTAAGACTTAAATATGCTCATGTTAGCAAAAAAGCATGCAGTTCTATGGAAGGTAACGAGTTCTTGACCACTAACGGAGAATTCTTGCAACAAGATGATTATCCTTGATCCAGTGGACGTGATGTAGAGGTCAGGGCCATGGGACAGGGAGAACTACTGTCGGGGGTTGTATAAATCTGTGGGATGCAGCTTATGCTGGTTTTTGGTCTGCAAAGAGTTCTCAGTATTTCTAAAATGGTCATAGAAAGCATCAGAAAGGCTCAACAGGGCTTTCCTCTTGGCAATAACCACATCAATGACATGGGTTGGGTCTTGTTTCTTATCCCTCAACCTCTCAAGCATCCCTTAAACCTAGGTCTTGGTTTTCATATACTGCACTATGCAGACCTATGATGTCTCCAACATATTCAGAAAAAAACCAATTCCTCTACGAAATGACCCATAAGTAGTCACACTTCAAGTTGGCAGCCTTTTCCTCCACTGTTCAAGTCAGGATCCGAACATGGTCCATATGCCGGTAGCTAGCAAACCGCAAGCCCTATAAATGGAATCATTCCTTTTGTCCCCTGGCTGCTTGTCCTACACTGGACAGCCAATATCCTACAGATGTGCCCGGTACCTGTCATGGCTTCACGTTCCTGTTCATGGTCCTCAACACCTGATCCTCACCACTCCTGAAACTGAATGTGCTGTTAGTTCATCTTTTTTCTTTGAGGTTCTCTTAGCTTGGAGCAGGAATAGTGTCCCAAATCTACAACCCCTCAAAAGGCTCTTTCTGTCTATGGCGCTGGCACTTGGGGTCGGGGAAGGAGGGCATGGTCACGGGCACCAGCCTTGCCAGGTGAGGCCTGGAGTGACCTGCAGAACCTTTGGTACTGCTTGGGAACTTGGCTGTTCTGTCGCCCGAGGATAGAGGTCCATAGTTCTACCTTCTATCTACTGGTACCACAGTTCCTCAGATGAAAGGCTTGTCCTGTTGGCCTGACACCTAGTAGCCTGACTGTCCATCGTACCAGGTGTGGGTTCCTGGACACAAATGAAAGCACCCATGAGTTCATTCCCCAGTACCCCAATAAAACACCCAAAGACCCTGTACTGACACTCCTACCCCAAAATTAACCAAAGTAATCATCTCAGTGTGGCATGGTCTAGAGCTGTCTTAGTGCCCTCTGTGTATTCCAAATACAAGGGATTATGTCCCACATAGCTTTATGACCTCTGTACCCCAAATACACTTTCAAGTGCCTCAATCTGTCACTGACTTTTTGAGGAAAAAATTCCCCATTCTGCACATGAGAGCTCACATTTTCTCTTACTATGAAGAATATTCTCTGGATTTGGAGGAACATACTCTATCCTCCTAGCACTTAATTGCTAGACTTTAGCGCTCAGCTTGGATTGACATCAGGCCCTTCATGGTTAGTGGGGCAGATTCCAAGGACGATGTAGGAAAGGGTGCCTTCTCCCAAGGTTCTAGGTGCCGCTGTGTTGGGCTTCCCCTTTGGACAGGAGGCTTGACAATCTTTCACAGATGATTGGTTAGTTCCTGTCACTGTGGCTCTTTGAAGTAGAGCCCGTGGTTGACCAGATGCCTCTTCTCCTGTGCCTCCACTAATACTGACTCCTGAATATTCGAGGCTCCCTGAAGAGTCTGCCTTGGGCTTCCCTAGTATCCCACTCCTTGCCTCTTAAGATATCCATTCTCAAAGTGGAGAATGACAAAACAGGAAAGGGCTTCCTGCCAAAAAGCTTGGATCTTGAAGTCACGTTTTTCTTTGATTTCAGAAAAAATAAAACTTGGTCCTAGAAGGAAGGACTGCATTCCTTCTGTTCTTTGGGGGTTGACTCTGCAACCTCCATCTCTGCCTTCTGACTCCCAGGAACTGTGTGTGCCCTCCACCCTCGGGGTCCAGCTGGGCTGACCTGCTCCACAAGTAGCAGGTGGGTCAGGCAAGACTTGGACCCAGATTGTGACCTTCCCTCACTGCAAGAAGGGCCGGAATTTTCCCTTTTTAGAAATGTCATTGTGGGGAAAAGCCAGGGCCTTCAGTGACATTTCCAGAATGAAGCTTGCAGTTGGGACAAAGGCTGTGTCCCTACTGCCTGGGGACCCCCACCCCCCACCCCATGCCACTCTGGGGGTAACTCGAAATGCACACCCAAGTGGCTGTAGCAACTGTGTGGTGTCTGGTGGGCCAACTGCCCAGTGAGTCTCATCCTATCACTCCTTGGTCACCAACCGCATTAGTCTGTGGACGTACCCATCTGGTTCTTAGAGGCAATGTTTCCAAGACTTTTGCCCAGTTTCCCTCCACACATTCAGGGTCTGGAACCCAGGAGAGATGGGGGTGGGAGATGGTGTCTGACTTCACGTGGGGTCTTCACTTTAGGAATTTGCTGAAGAACTTTGGCAAATGGCTGACAGTGACAACCCAAAATTACATTGGTGCCAGTGCTCCCCACTTTCTTGCAAAGTCTCCAGATGGATTTATGTAAATCTTTGCCAGATTGACAATTCCCTTGGGAAGCCATTGCTTTCCCTGACTAGGATGCAGTAGATACTTAACAGAACCCTGTGAGAGTGGTGGCTTGTGTCCTGTTGGGGTTGTCCCTGCATGCACCCCATGATGGGAGGCTAGGGACTCGCTCCATGGGGAAGGCTCTACTTTCTGTCTAAGGTGTTATTGCCCTATGAGCAATAAAGTGGTGGCCACACTGGAGAAGGACATCAAGTATCCATCCTGAAAGTGTGGTCACCGAGGGTCTGACTGGCATTTCCTGACATAGTCTGGAGGTGGGTGACTAAGGGTCTGGATCTAAAGGGACCACAGCCTTCCCCCAGCCTTATCTGTACCAGAGTTAACTACTCCTGGCTGGGGGTTTTGCACTTGTCCGTGGGTGTGCATCTCACTGACCTTGACTCTGTTGTCCACAACACCCGTGAATATCACCCTATGTTGGATCGAGGCTCTGAGTCTCCACACAGGGGGATGAGCCTGCAGAGTGCCCCTCGCCAGCTCAGGATTACTAGCGTGAACAGGGGATACGTCCTTCTTCCCCACCTCCTGTCCTTAAAGCCTGCACCTGGGTGAACACATGTTCACGTCAGCACGGTAAAGAACACCATCTCCAGGGAGACGGGCAAGTGCCCGATAGTTAGAGTGTCATGAACAAGGCTCGAGCAATACTTCTGCATTTCTTGTCATGTCTGAACCTCTGTCGGGGACAACTACCCTGATGGGAGTGAACTTGAGCTCTTGTTATGGTTCAGAAATGTTTGTCATAGAAAAACTCAAACATGTCAAACCTGGCCAGCGTCTCCCACTTACTTGCTCATAGGGCTGATGACGGCCATTCTTAAACGTAAAACCTGGGCCTCAGACTAACCTGTCCAGGGCATGGGATGATCCTAGGATGGGAATGGGTACAAAAGAGAGATTCGGTGTGGACCCCCCCACACCCCATTTTCCAAATGGGGCCGAGTGGCATCTCTTCAAAGGACAATGATTCCCGACTTGAAAATCCAGGAGCATCAAGTCTGTAGTTCTCAAAAGTAAGCCTTAAGGATGAGCTCAGGTTAGGATCATGGTCAACTTCTTATTCAGCATTGATATTGACTGTCTGCTTTCACCCTGGGGCCTTGGGCACTGGACCCCCTTAGAGCATAACTGAGCTTCTTCAAGCAAGTGGGCTGTCAGTTCAGAACCCCCATCCTGATCCAGCTATATTGTCCAACTTGCCCAATAACTTGTTTCATCTCCTGAGTCCATAGCCTCTGGAATTTTCTAGAACTTAAACTGGTTAAGGTGTAAGAGGACTGCTTCCCATCAGTCTATTTTTCAGTATGACTTGGTTTCTCAAAGTCTTTTTCTGCAGTCATCTTGGGGGGCCTAGTGAACCCAATACCACCAGTAACTGCCTTGCAAAACTTGAAGCTGACTTGGCACCCTATTGCCATGACCTTCAGCAGGAATAATGGCACAAAGACGAGCTGGGCTTCTCTGTGGACACATGGTACTAAAAATCTGACCACTAATGGTGGCAGGGTTGGAGAGGGCATTGAGGCCATGGAAATAGCCTCTGCCAGGAGCTTCCTGTCCTCTTAGCACTTACTGAGGATGGCTGTGCAAGCCTCCAAGCCATCAGAATAGTTACAATCTTCTGAATTCTAGCACTCTTTTTCAGTGCATACATCACTCACAATGAAACCATGGCAGAAACTGCCAGCACAACATAAAAGTGACCCACGGATCACTTCTAAGGCTCACAGCACTATGAAGTACACAACATTAAAAATCGAGTCCAGGTCTAGCTCTGCTGTGCCAAGAAGCTCGAGCCAGGCTGGACCTGGCCTGCTCTTCACCAGCTATAGCAACCAACTAGTTCTACTGCTTCACTAACCATCTCTGATCCTTGGCTAACCACCTCTTCAATGCTCAGTCTTAAAACAAGGATGGCTGTAACAAGATGCAGCACTAGCCAGGAAACAACCTTTTGGGGTTTGTGGTTTGGCTTTGGGGAGCAGAGGTATAAGGGATTGAACCCAGAGGCGCTTTATCATGGAGCCACATCCCCAGCCCTTGTAACTTTCTCAAATTTCTTAGTGTCTTGTTAAATCACCAAGGCTGGCCTCAAACCTGCGATCCTCCTACCTTAGCCTCCTGTGTCTCTGGGATTGCAGTCATGCACCACCTCATCTAGCTGTCCCTCGGTTTTAGGTATAAGGCTCACAAGGGGAGATACTGGGGCCACTGAAGCATCTGGTTATAAGTGGGGGGTCTCTTCTAAGACATGGTACCATATGTGCCTTGAAGGGCAGAAGCTGATAAACCAAAATCCTACTGCTGAGTGGTTTTCTTCAGTTGAATTTCTTAGTCAAAAGTAGTTGTCTGTCAAAACATTCAATGCTAGTTACCTTTGTCTTTCACTTGATTGTGCTTACAACACCTGTGGGACACTCCAGCAGGAGAGTGTTATCCCAAGGCAAAAGGATGTGTTTTCCTTCTAAAACTATGCAAAATCTGTCCATGGAGGAGCTCTGTGAGCTGGGAATTGAACCCTGGGCCTCATGCATGCTAGGCAAGTACTCTAACGCTGAGCTACATCCCCCGCCCCAGAAGGAACAGCTTCAAGCTGGACACTATGTCCTCTAAAACTTATATCACTGATCTTCAAGCACTTCCTAATACCATACGAGACTTGGTTCATGTAGGATTTCAAGATGTTCTGGTTCCATTTAATAGTGGTCATACTTGGAACCAAGTCGAGGTTGTAAGTTTAATACCGTACTATGGTGACTTCTGTCTGTCATGGGCATTGGAATAGCAGAAAGTCACAGGTTCCCAAAGCCACTCTTGCACAGAGTGAGAAATTTACATCTTAATCCTGCAATTCCCATTTCCCAACCTAGAATCCAGTATTCCTGATGAATGCAGGAGAATCTGGCTGCTGGCATCCTCAGGGGAAGTGCGACCTGGGGAGGAAGCTAGCTCAGCCATCACACAACAGTCATCCTGCCTGCACCTTCCTGGGTGCAGTTTGACCAGCACAGAGCCAAACGTTGGCAAAGCACTCTCCACAGTGTTGGCTCCTCAGTCCTCACCTAAATATCATCTAAAATTACATGAGATGTAAGAGCAAGACCAAATATTTCAAGTCCAGAAGCTCTAGATCCACAGAGCAATTCTCTCTGAAAATCCACCTATGTCAGTCTCCACAGCCACCCATGAAACTAGAGATCTGGACTTCTCCAACTCAGGTTCCATGGATTCCTCCTGCCACTTGTGCAGGGGGATTGGGACAAATGACAATGATAGTGATGGCCCCGAACGTTGATGTGTCCCTTTCCCTTGGGATGAGTCTAAGTGACGCATAGCCTAACTTCTCCAAATGACAGTAGTTCCAGTGTGGTCAGCCTCCACTGGGAGGGTCAATCCATCTTCCAATTAAACCCTCCTCGGCTTCCCCACCCTCCACTTTCCTGAGTCTACCAGACCACCTGTGGCTTTACCTAACCTTTTGGCCTAGACAGGAGCCCATCCTGTCTCTGGATTAAGGTCAGCCACTTTCAATCAACTACTAGTCCAATAGGCATGTTGGGTTTTCTCTACCTCATCTTCAGGGTTGGCCGTTGGACGCACCATCCTGCAGATAGACCTCCCAAGGAGAGCCCTGACCTCATGCCTAGGAGTAGGCCTCTGACATCAGTTTCTACTAAAATCCTAGATCAACTGAAGCCTGGAGGAGGAGCCGGGTTCTTGGACCACATGAGGCAACATAATCAGTAAAATCCAAAAATTCTCTTAAATGGGTGCATAGGGCTAGTACAAGTCGAGGGATTTCATTGACTTTGTATACATGCTTGTAACTCTGGTTACAGCCACCCACCTGACAACAGTCTACCACTCCTCCCTAGTCCCCTTCACCTTCACCTTCCACTCACCCCCCCAAAAATCCCCTTTTATGTCATCTGAGACTCCACATGAGAGAAAGCACAGAATACTTGTCTGGAGTTTAGCTTATTTTGCTCAACACAAAGATCTCTGTGTCATCAGTCTTCCTGCAGATGGCATCTCACTCTGTGGTTAAATGGTACTCTATACACAGCACAGGGCCTCATTCATTCGACACAGGTGTTGATGCTGATGCCATTGCAAATAGTGCTGCTTCAGTCAACAGGTGTGCAGTTACCTTTCATATGCTGACTTTGATCCACCCAAGCTACTCCCAGACACCTGGGGTGATCCATTGGTTCTCTACTGGAACCTAACAGCCCTACAGAATGATTCATGAAAAGACGGCAGAATACGAGATTCTCATGAACATGCAGAATTTTCTGTAATGATCATATTTGAGGCCATAAATATTTCAAGTCTTGGCAACACAAATCTGAACATAACTTGCATTTTTTTCAAATCATAACAAAATCGTGGCAGTCGGCAGCAAAAGAAGCTGCATAAATTATGTGATCACAAAGGGATCAAGCAATAGGCTTTGAGCAAACAGTGGGTCGTTGAAATGGAAGTCAGGAAATTCCTAGAATTGTATGAAAACTGGAAATGACCAACCAGATCCTTTGGGACACAGTAAAACAAGACTTGCATAGCTGTGTCCACAGCAGGACAGACCTCAAATAGCCTAATGACGCATCATAACATCTTAAACAATAAGCTAAAGCAAAAAATTGGTAGATGAGAAATAAAGATCAGAAAGAGGCTAAAAATACAACACAAACGACCAAGGAAAGGGTTGATTCTTTGACAAGATACACAAAATTGACAAACCTTTAAATTGTCTGAGGAAAAATGCAACAGAAGCTGGCAAGAGGGGAGCTTTTTACAGATAATGCCAAAATCCAGAGAGTGGCGTACAACTTCTCAAAATGTTTCCAAACTGGAAAATCCAGAAGAAATGAACAAATTTCTAGACACACGGGATTTACCAAACTTCGGTTGACATCCTGCCTAGACCAGTAACTAGCAATGACATTGAAGCAGTCATAAGCTGTTTCCAGAGAAACACTCTGGACTGAATGGATTCAGTTGCTGAACTTTTCCAGACCTTTGAAGAACTTACTGCCTTCATGAGTCAGGGAATTCATGTATTGCCCTAAAGAAACCAGATACAGACACAACAAACTAGATGAATGTCCTTGATGAACATAAATGAGAAACTCCTCAATAGAATTCATTATCTCAAAGTTCAAGTATTCTATCTCATGCACCATGATCAAGTTGGTTCTGTTCTAAGGATGCAAGTTTGATCAACATACGCGAGTCGATAAACGCAATGCGTCTCATGCAACCAAGGATAAACACCAGACAATCATCTCTAAAGACAAACAATTGGCGGCCTCAAACGTGGCATCCTTTAAACTTGGCATCCCTTTGTGGTAAACCCTGAATAAACAGGTATAAAATGATAAGAAGCCCAAATAACACAGGATATCTATAGATCACATAGCCAAAATCAGACTGAATGGGAGGAGATAGAAAGCATTTCTCTAAAATTGGGAACAAGACGAGGGTGTTCACTCTTAACTTTTGACCAAGGTTGGTGTGGAAGTACCATTCTGCAAGTCGACTAGTTCTGAATTGTTATTTTTAGATGGGATGGACATGATAGCAAAATCTTTAACAGCTGGGGCAGGGATTAGACCAGACCACATGGCTTGGATTTGGCCCAAATTCATCTGGGCTCTATACTAGGACATGCTAGTTCCTCCCAAGGGAGGACATGATCACTTGGGTCAGGAGATGCCAACTTGGCCTGAACTGTCAACTCTCCAATGATGGAGAGTAAAGTTATTCTTGAAGTCATGGCCCCAGAGACAGCATTGAGTAGAAAAAACCATAACAAAATCCACTCATCTTATTGTAAATCCAGTAGGATTTTTGGAAGAGAACTTTCTTCCATTACTCAAGAAACATATTAGGTATTTACCATGGATCTTTCAAATGCCTCCCTTAATTCCTTATGGCTGGCGTGGAAGAGTTCCAAGTTCCATATCAGGAAGCCTAGGGCTGAGCACCTGGAAAGATGTCCAACTGTGGAAGAAACGGAATTCCCCCTGAGGTGGGTGCTGCCCAAGGCCTGCTCTCTTTACTGTTGACTGGGATGAGGCCTCGAATGGAGACCATGAGGGGATGAAAGGGAGCTATACTGGAACTTGGCTCTGCCAGCTCCTCTAGATGGTGGCTAGATTCCAAACTTCTGAATTCTCTCACTCCTTCCAGGGCATGGCTCATTTGACTAAAAGCCATTTTCATCAGGAGAATCTTAGTCTTTTCTTAGACTGATACAGCATGAGGCTCACAGTACAGCAATTTAAACAAACCGAATTCATCAGGTGCTGAATCAATGTGTGGCTTTCTGATGTCCAGCATATCAAGGTGGTTTTTAAAAAATGAAACTGGAGTGGAGGATAGGGGGAGTAGGGGTCAAGGAGGAGGGATGGGAAAGGGAGAGAAGGGCAGAATAAAATTAACAAGGCACTCGTGTGCATGTACAAACGTCACAATGAACCCCATTGATGATGACCATAACACAGCAAGAATATGAAGGGGAGATCAATTTTTGGCTTAATCCTATAAGAAAACTAACCTGCATGCCATGACAATGGTCCCCTAAACACAGCTCATGAATGCATTTTAAGCTTGTAGCTAAAGGTAATGTTAAGCATTTAACAGCTGGGAAGCCATCCTCAGCATCTTAAACCAGCAACATGGAAAAGCTACCACTGGGAATAATGCTGGCAAAGTGCCTTGGCTTATAACCCACTGTCAAACCATTGAAGTCTTCTGATTAGAAAACCCTGAATGTTCTATGTATCCAGAATCCTGGGCCCTGAAAGGGGGGAGCATGGCCGCCTCCCCCTGCAGCTACATGTTGTTGAAAGTCGGACCCCAGCAGGTCCTGCAATCTGTATCCCGAGGGAACCCCACACAGAGGGAAACTCCTGTTGCCCCCACCTCCAGGAGGCTCAGCTGCAAGGAAGCTCCCACTTGAGAGCGGCTGAAGTCCTTTCCATCTCAAAGAGAAGGCGTCTGGAAGCATGAACAACTTTTCACAGGACTGGCTGGAAGGAGGCGTGCTCTGAAGTGGTCCCCTCTCTGGGACTCGCTGTTGCATGCAACGTAGCAATGTAACTTGGCCAATATCATGTTAGGGTTTGAATGTAAGGTGTCCCCCAAAAGCTTGAGAGAGCATAAGGTCTAATGGGGGAAGTGACTGGGTTGCAAGGGCCTTCACCCAATCTGAATCCCCCGACTAGGATTAACTGAGTGCTAACTGTAGGTGGGTAGGGTGTGGCTAGAAGAGGGGGTCCTTGGGGTGTGCTAGTGGGGTTTAGTCTTTGTCAAACAGATATCTTCTTCCTGCCCTTGTCCTGAGCCACTTTTCTCCTCCACCGTCTTCCACCATGATGTGCACCCTCAAATAAACTTTCTCCCCTCTAAAATTGTCTTTGTCAGGTCTTTTGGTCATAGTGGTGCAAAAGATGACAAAAGCAATCATTCCCCAGGTATCTGCAACTTCCCTCTCTACTGATCTTCCTCTTAAAACAAGACCTCCCCATACCCTTTACCCCTCTTGCTTTCACATGAGATAACATGACCCTTGACTTTCCAAGTTTGGGTTTTTTGCTTAACATAATGGTCTCAAATCCCATCTATTTTCCTGCAAATATCTTTATGGCTAAATAAAAGTCCATTGTGTATAGACATTTTTTTAATCCATTGATGGAAACCAAGGCTGATTCCATATTTGGCTCTTGTGAATTGTGCTACTATAAACATGAGTATGTGTGTATTGCTATAGTATGACTTTTAATTCCTGAGGATAAATACCAAAGTGTGGCACAGCTAGATCATACGGTGACTCTACTAGTAGTTGGCTACATTAGAATCCCTTCAGCAGTGTGTTCCTTCCCCTCCATTCTCTCCAGCATTTGTTAATGAGATTCTAACTGAAGTGACAAGAAATTGGGCTTATTTCCCTAACTGCTAAGAATGTTGAACATTTTCTCTTACTAGTAGCTTTTATTTAGAAGTGTCTGTTTACCTCATTGGCCCGTTGTTTTGGTTTTTATTTTTGGGGTGAAGTTTTGAGTTCTCTATGGATCATGGATGTGAATCCTCCATCACAAGAGTAAGAGCTGACGCAGGAGGATCTCGAGCTCAAAGCCAGCCTCAGAGACTTGGCAAGGCCACGGGCAACTTAACGAGATCCTGTATCAAAAACTAAGGACTGAGGATGTGGCTCGGGGGTTAGGCACCTCGGGTTTAATTCCTGGTACCGTAAAAGTAACTAGCAAAGACTTCCATTCTGAAGATTCTCTCAACATTGTTGCTGTGCAGAAGTTTTCTAACTTGGTGGCATGCTGCTAGCTCAGGAAATAATGGCAAGAGCTTTAGGGGTCCTATTGAGGAAACTCAGTGCCTCTGCCCATGTGCTGGAGTACTGACCCTACATTTTCTAGGACTTGGGTAGTTTCTGGTCTAATTCCTACGTCTCTGATCCATTTTTTTTTTTTGAGTTGAATTTTGAACAGGATGAACATGGTCTCGGGTATCTCTGATATCTTGCTGAATACATTAGCTCTAGCAGTCTTTGGTAGTTGTTTTTTTTTTTTTTTTTTTTTTTTCTGAATACAGAATCATACCTGCAAACTGAATCTGACTGCCTCCTTTCCTACTCTGTGTATTTCCTTCCCTCTCCTCATTGCTCTGGCGAGTATTTCCAGTACTGTATTGAACAGGAATGGAGTAGACATTCTTGCCTTCCAGATTTTAAAGCAAATGCTCATTTTCCCCAGTCACTATAATGATGGCCTTGAGTTTGTCATAATCTTTTTGATGTGGTAGCTCCTATCCCTATTTTCTTCAGCAACTCCATAATGAATGCCAAATTGTCAAAGACTTTCTTTCCATCACTAACTTTTGTCCTTAAATCTACTTAACGTGATAAACTACTGACATGCATGTTAAACCATCTCTGCATCCATGGGATTAAAGCAAGCTGATCATGCTGTGTGATCTTAATCTGTTGAATACAATTGGCTAATATAGTAAGGATTTTTGTATCTCGATTCATCAGGTATACCAGTCTGCCATTCTTGATCATTCCTTATCAAGTTGTAGATGGAGTGACGCTGGATTCCTAGAATGTATCTGTAAATGTTCCACTTTCTATTTTGTGGAATAACTTGAGGGACATTGGCAATAGTTTTTTAAATGTCTGGAATTCAGCTGAGAATCCTGGGCTGCTTTATTGGAAGCCTTTGATAACTGCTTCTATCACATCGCTAGTTACTAGCCCTGCTTAGGCTATTTCCTCTTGATAAATCTTTGGGCATAAACCTCCCAAGATCTACATCTTCCAGGTTTTCCAACTTGTTAGTTTGCTTTCAAAATAGTCCATAACTCTCTGGATTTTTGTAATATCGGTGGTGATCTGCTTTTTCACTTCTAACTTCATCTGGGTCATCTTCGATTGGGTTAAGGGCTTATCAATCTCTGAAAAGATAGGATCAATGAGACACTTAAACTACAATGTCTCATGGAATTTTTAAATCTTTTTTTGTCTGGGGTTCTGAATGTTTCCTGTACCTGATGTCAATCTCATGCTTGAGGTTTAAAAATTGTTTCCCTGAAGAGGCTATTCATTCTATTAGCTTGCATCTTTCCACACTCAATTCCAATTACTTAAATCCTATTTATAAATTCTTACTGTTGTCCCAGACTACTTGTATCTTCTGGTCATACTTATATTCTCTAATACTATCTGAATGTTCAAGGCTGGCCACTTTGCCTTCCAACTGAGATTCTGTCTTCAGCATAGTCTACTCTAGACTTCCAGGTGTATATCTTAACCACCATCTTTCGTTTGAGATTCCTGTTTGGTTCTTAATATCCATATCCTTAATGACTTTGCACTCAGATCCTGTGCCGACTTCCTTAACTCAATTGCGCTTTGTGGGCTTGGAATTCAGAGACCATTTCTCTTTCAAATACTAAAGTGGATGAAATGGAAATACCTTAAGAGTCAGTTGCTGGTGGATCATGACCTAGAGGAGGCAGCCAGTTACCTCGTGCAGGTCATAGTCCTGGGACGGGTTTTCTGCATCTGTTGGGATGGATTTCTTTTCCACTCTCATGTGTGGGTCTTCGTAGGGCACACAGCCTTGTTGCTAAACCATCCTACAGTGACCTAAATGGAGACCCCTTTAGATTGTGGTATCCACAGCCTCTGTTAATCTTTGCTATAGAAGTGGGCGTCCAGTGGTGGGACCCGAGACCCCCTCCAGCCGTGCCTACTTGAGGCTCTTGTCAGTGGGAGGTTTTCTCTCACCTGTTCTCTGTATTAGAGTACAGCTGACGTCGGAGTGTGGCTAACTGGTGGAGAAGGTCTTCTGTCTTTTGGTGGCTTTAGTTCAGAATCCCTACCCTGTGAACCTAGTTTCTCCTTAGATCCCTCCCTAGCACTCACAGAAAAGGGGAAAGGACAATGATGAAAGCAAAGTCCAATACAGCATCTAAATTCCTGGTGCCTACCACAACACCTAGGACGCTATTTAGCACAAAAACAGGGAGGGTGGGCGCAGCAGTTGCCAGCAGTTAAACCAATAAATAACCAGGAACCGCTTCTGGCACTAAGGAAAGAAGATTCTTAATGAAACTGTCTCCACCGAGTCTCAAACAGTCCCCAAGAACAGACAGCATTGCCTGTGTCCAACTGGGCTGGGAGCCTGGGTCTTAGGAGCCTCCCAAGAATCCACGTCATGGGGTGGGGACTAAGCCTGGGGAGTCTGTATTCACGGGCAGCAGAGTGTGGGAAGGGTTGGATCCCCCGAGTGTACTCACACCTGCCTGATCCATTTCCCAGCCCTCCTCAGCCTATCCCATGAGCCACCAGACTCAAAGGGAGAGCGTGTTGCACTCCCCTGTCTTTTCTGACTCGAATACCCTGGGTACAATCTGCTGTGTCCATTTCACACGTGGTCTATGTCCACCTTAGACGATGAGTAGTAGGAATGTGCAGGAACAAGGTGGTGGGCTAAACGTGGCTTCTGCTTCCACTCTCCACTTGCCAATTGAGAAGTAAAAAGACTTTTCAATACCAGGGTGTTGTGCAGCCTCTGATTTTGCTAAGTTCAGGCTGCTGTTTTGATCTACAGGCTCTTCCATGCTAGATGTCCCCTTTGCAGCCAACCAGTGCTGTGGCTGCTGCCACCGCCATAGCAGGCTTGACCCCAATGTACTTTCTTGTTCTCTGTTCAACGCTCCCAAATTTGAGTCTGTCCAATACTAAAGTTCAGTAAGTCCCCTCTTTCACCAGAGAGCAGTACTCCCTCAGCTTGTATCCCAAGCCATGCAGCAGCTGGAGATGGACTTCTCTAGCGTCTTGAATCTCCCAGTCTCCCAGTTCAACAGGAAGCAGATGGCCTTCCTAGGGCCAGGGGTACCACCTGCCCTCCCACTTTGATGGGCTGCTTGCAGGCAGGCAGGGTGGGGGAGAGCCAGAGTCCAGCTGTCTGTGGCCAGGTGGAGCTGACCATCCTCCTAGGACCCCCTTGCCTCCTGTTCTGGGCTATTCGAAGCTCTACATTAAGACTTTGCTCCTGTGAACACACAAGGGCACATGCTGCCCTGGATCCAGGAGCAGGGGTGGCAATTTTCAGGCAGGAAGCAAGAAGAGTGCACTTCCTGTTGTATCTTCAGGAACCCAGCTGCTGTGGTATGAGGCCAACACTGACCCAGCCTTCTGTGTCTGCAGGGAGCCTGGCCAGCTGGGCCCTCAGGCCTCAGTTAGCAACTCTACTGTCTTCTCCCCTGCAGCCTGAGCTGGAATCCTGACCCAGGCATCCAGTCCACCCCGGGTGGGGTGAAGGACTGATACAGGAAGCTCAATTTTATACCCAACCATGTCCTGTTCTCAGAACTCCAGGGACATCACACTCTTGTCCACATCTAATTGTGTTTTCCACTCAATGACATCTTAAGCTTGGCCTTGTTTACTATGTCAAATATTCTTGACTCATGAGCTTAGGCAGAGTGACTAACACACCTGGTTTCTGGTCTCCATGTGTGCATAGTGCTGTCAGTTAAAGCCAAAACCCGTGTCCAGGTGAGGTGGGTCCAGAGGGCAATGAAGAACCAGCTCTCCCAGGTCCTGGGCTCTGGTCTCTCTCTGCTCTCTGAAAGGTGGGAGACCTGCTCTGCAAGGAGGCTTTCCCATCTGCTTTCAAGATAACCTCAGTGGTGGGAACCAGACAGGATTGGCTGACCACATACCCACTGTTCTATGGGTGGCTGTTGACCATCCTTGGACCTTGGTGTTCTCCCATTCACTGGACTATTCTGCAGAATCCTTTTATTTCCCTTGTCATCTCCATTCTCAGGAAAGAATGGAGATAAAATGTTCTAGTGCTTCTCCCAACACCAAAAAAAAGAAAAAAAAACCCACAAACTTGTCACTTGTCTAAAGTGTCTTAAAAAAAAAAACACTGAACATTAAAATGAACTAATTTAGAAGGAATGTTGAATCTAAACCTTTCCTGGGGTATTTTCTCAGCCTGCCTATGCTTGGGGTTGAGCGGAGGTGATGCCTCTCTCATCTGGAGGCACAGCTGGATTTATTTCTATATCCAAAGCAGAGAGCGAGGCAGAGGTCAGACCAGTGCCTGGTCCCCTCCATCCATAGTAAGGGGGATAGACCTTTCCTTATGTCATCCTTAAAGGGTTTAGGCCTTCAATGGCATGATGGTAATGAAGCCTAGCTTTAGGAACAAGGACTAAATCCCTATTGCCTCGGTACCCCAAGCAGCCTTATGACTAGCTTGCAAACTACAAGCCTCTAAAGGTGTGTAGCGAACTACTGGTTTGCATTTGGGGTCAAGAGGCATCCAGCTGCGTTACGGCCTCGGGTGCTGTGGTGCAAATCAGCTTGTCCCCTTAGCATGGAGGATTTCTATTAGGGCAAGATACCTCTGTGCCTGGAACCAGATAGGGTTGGGTACACACACCGGTGGGCAGAGGGGCAGTGTGCCTTCCTTCCCCCGGCAGCCTCGTGATGTGGAAGTACAAATCTATACCTTGCACTCGAGGGTTCTATTCACCTCACATGGCCCCTAGACTAGCACAGATACTGCCCCTCATCTGCCACTGCCGTAGCAAGTGTCTGCTGAGCATCTTGGCTCAATTGGCCATCTTGGTCTCTGATGGTCTCAGGATGCTGAGGATGTACACCCAAAGAACCTATATTCTGACCTTGGTGTGTTGAACTTGCTGCTCCATGGTAGCTCTGTGAACCTACCTCTGAGAACATGCATTGACCTGTGTTCCTTGTGTCTAGTTCGGTGACACACAGCACGTTCATGTGTTAGCTCTCAAATGTGTTTGAGGGGACACCTACCCAACCTCAAATATTATGTATTCATTCAGCTAAATGTGGTTTTGCTAACCTCAGAGCTGGATTATATATACTCCTGTGAATTTCCCTGAAAATTCATCTTCTATAAAGTTCATTTTCTATACAATTTTCTACTTATGAAAATCATGGTCACTTTGTGGATGTTA
The DNA here is from genome assembly GCF_045843805.1 of Urocitellus parryii. NCBI lineage: Eukaryota > Metazoa > Chordata > Mammalia > Rodentia > Sciuridae > Urocitellus > Urocitellus parryii. The sequence continues at coordinate 142,254,263 of NC_135533.1, forward strand.
GATGGCTTCTCATCTAACACAAGTGTCTTGAGACTTTTCAAATTACCTTGAACCTGTCAAAATGTGGCTTGCCCTTGGCCTTGGATCTAATAACAATACTGCTTAAAGTGGAGCAGTGGAAGGTTGGTTGTGGTAGGCAGACCAGATCAAGGTAAACCAAGGTATAGAATGGAGTCCAAGTGGGAAGTGGGCATCATTCAAGCATTTCTGACAGACACTGGCATGTGTCCTCTCGTCTAATACTGACACCATCCCTGGAAAAATGTTAAATGTTTTATAGACTAAACTTATTAAATGTTTCATAGCTATCTTACCAAAATCTTGGTAATTAGATGTGCTGGGGGATGGGTTATAAAAGTATCATTCAGGGAAACGTATCTTGGGTCTCCAGCTCATCCTGAACCATCTCACTAGCATGTGGTCCAATACGGTGTCCTTCGTGAACGGGCTGAGGTGTCGGCACTCTGAGCATTTCCATTTTCAGCCCTGGGTATGGTACTGCCTAATAACAATTGGCTTGATCGATGGCCTTACCTACAGATAGATGTGAATACATCTGCAAATGGTTGGACTTGGTGATAGCTTAGCTGGGAGTAGAAAATTCTGTGGCTGTGATCTCTGCAGCTCATTTCTGGAAGTGAGACCTTATCAATGAGCATGTGGGTTCCTGATACCTGGGAACACAGAGGAGCAGGAATAGGAATTTTTGGGGGACTCCAGTTTTATATTCTAAAATCCCATTGTCTCAATTGTTCTAAAGCTTTCATCCTCAACGGGCTTTTACGAAGGACATGTAACTGCCACTAGTGTGTTCATGTCAGCTGTAGATCCCCCAACACAAGGTCACCCCTTGACCCATGTTTGGCTGAGATCTAACGCTTTAGAAACTCTGCCTGTATCTAATAGTGCACATTTCCTACTGGAAACACATACCCCCTCTATTTTGGGACACCATCAGGAAGCAGAGTAGTTGAAGTTCTTTATGGACAGAAATCATCAGTGTGGTAACAAGCTCCGAGTGAGGGAGTCGTCATATCATTCGCAGTTGAATCACTGGAGTTGTCTTGGGTTCAGTCCTGTTCATCAAGTGGAATTCGAGACTTCCCCAGTCTGGATTCTGAAGGAACAGAATTCGGTCATCTCTAGTCTCATTTGCTATTGGCTTTTGCTCTTCTGCCTGTGACCTTAATTTGACTGAAATTTTAGGTTGACTTAAGGGAATCTGAAAGCAGAAGTCACTGTGGCTGTTCCTAATCTTTTTTTTTTTTTTTCCATACATGAAACTTGACACATAGCCCTTTCCCCAAAGGAAATACCTGTTTTCTCTGAGGCAAAGGTAGTATTCTCTCAGAACATAGCCAGCAAAGATCTGGATAAAGCCCTAAGATGAGTCTTCTCGGACAGTGCTTATATCAAAGTGGCTTAGAACTATTTCTTGGAGGAAAGCCACCAGGAACTCCCCCCTAGTCAGTGTTAAGGCCTAAAGTGATATTGCGGCAACTCTGCTTGTTGACTGAGTATTCTATGCCATGGACCTTTATGTTGCACTTCAAAGTCCACAGGAAAGGAAACGTAACGGATTTCCTTGAAAGACAAAGTAAAGAGGATCGCCCTCTTACGATCTACCCTGTGTAGATCATCTTTTTCTTTAGAGCAGGGCAAGCACCTGACAGTTGCCCTTCTAGACCCAGGAAATAGTCTGTGGTCTTGAGCTGGGGTCAACACCTTGGGGAGAATGGGTAGCATTCTCTAGAGTAACCCTGGCTGTAGGCCTGTGGGAGGTGGTACTCTGCCCAAGCTGGGAACTAGTCCCAGTTCCTCTTGGAGCATCCCAGCGGGGTCTGGATGACTTCTGATAGTGACTGGGGGAAAGGGTGTTGGGGATCCAGAACTGAACAGGGTAAGATAAGCAGGGGTACTTCCTAGGTTGAAGTTTGGCACAAGAGCCTCACGTCTCTGGTCTCATGTCTCATGATGTGAGGACCAGGTATGTTGACAACTTGAAGTTTGGGCACCTGAGCTTTGGGGCTCCTTGGCCTCCGATACCATACGACTCCCATAGAAGCTGGACTGGATGTGGTGGTCTATGCTGGATTCTTGGGTCTCACCATCTCGATGGCCTCAATGCCATTTTCAATTATGGCCCCACAGACATGTTCTGATTTGTTCAAACCTTTCCTTCAAGTGTTTAGAGAATGGAACTTGACAGCTATGTTGGACCTAAACTAAGTCACACCTACTTATGACTGGATGTTATTGTATGGGGTGGGGGGCAATTACGACTAACAGTTTCCTGTCATTATGTCAATGTCTCTTTGGCAAAAATGTGAAAGGGAGAGAGGCATGTCATAAAGTGGTACATGCTTGCCCTTAATCAGGATTAAAAAATAAATCTTGCTTTTGGAATTCATGTGCCAAACTATCTTGCCAAACTCGCGTTCCAACAAATTCTTATGCTCACAGCAGAATGAGTCTGACCCTTAACCAGACTAGTTGGTTCACACAGGATGGCCGAGGGACACCTGTCCAATGCCTTTGGAAAGATGGCAACAGATCTCAGATCAGATTACAATACTCAGGTGTGATTATAATAGGAGAGCCTTCAGGTGGAGAAAGGCTCTGTAGTTCCTAGAAGTGGCTGCAGGAGCACGCAGCCAGGCATCCAGGGCCACGCCTAGGATATCTCCATGCCAGAGAAGCCCTTCAGACCAAGAGTCGGGCAAACAATTTTTGCTGCTGAGGGTCTTCCACGAAGAACCATCATGTCTTTTTTTTTTTTTTTTGAGGTACCCTCTGGTCTGTCCTTGGACAATTGGCTCAAATGAAATAGAGACAATCCTGAGCATCCTGGTTATCGCCATAGACTGATTCTGAATCCGAGGACTCGGCTGAGAACGTGGAATGTATACTTCTGCCGATTTCTTATCCTTTGTTGTGGGAATTCATTCCTCCACGTGGGGTCAGCACTGAAGTCTGGGGGAAACCTACTTCTTGCCTCCTGATCGGAGCTCTAGCTCCCAGTGACTGCAGGTTTGTGGACTTCAAACCTAGTTCCCTCCACATCTTCATCTTGGTACCACTCCCCGTGTCCCTCTGATACAGGCTGTGCTTCCCAGAATTTGGGGGGGGTGGACCAGGAAACCTTCCCCAGCTGCTTCGTACAGAAATAGAGGCCAACCCCGCTCAGCCAGTCCCTGAATGAGAAGCGACATGCAGAACAGGGCTCCAGTTAACAGGGATTTGGGAAAATGGTCTTTGACCTTGGAATGGCTGGCAGATGCCAAGAGAACCGAGTTCTCAGGGTCCCAGCCTGGTTCTCCTGCTCGGATCCGTCTTTCCATGAGGAAGGAGCTCTGGCATACACTGAGGGAAAGCCGCCCACCCCAGGCAGCAGCATCCAATCCTGACAACTCTGTTAAATGGGGAAAAAATAATGCACTCTCAGGTAAACCAATGAATACTCATTGTGTCACTAAAACCCTTTAAGTTTTAAATTTCTGTGATCTATGAAGGAATTTAAAACCAAGCATTTCAAGTAGTTTCCCTAATTAACACTTAATGAGTTTTATGCCATCAAAAGTATCATACTCGATGTTCTTTTGAGGGGGACTGGCTCATGAGGTTTTGCACAATGAGCAGGCTTGTTGGATTCAACTAACTCCAGCTCTGTGGCTGTAGAGCACCCCCAGCTCTCTGGCTATTGTTGCAGACCTGGCAAACCAAATCTTGAGCTCGCCCTTCCATCAATTTCTCAAAACTATTATATTCCCCCTCTTCCACAAATGTTTAAAGCCATATGTGGAGTCACCAGGAGTACTGTTTCACCTTGTCTGAAATCTGATGGCCAAATACATTAAATTGGCATATCTTAAGTAGTTCATGTCAAGAGCGACCAGTGTGTTCTCTGTACTACGGGATTAGAATCACTAACATTTTAGGTTTGATGGGATTAGAGAGCCACTTTCAGAAGTGCCTTAAAACTTGGTTCCTTTAGAATCGTGCTTGGTACCAAAGCCTATTAAGTCAAAGATCTACAGGGAAGATTGGCAGGAGGTATATAAATATCTACAGACCCCTGACTAGCCATGAAGACAGAGAAGGTTGTGTCGATGAGGCTTCAGATGGGAAAGCAGATCGTGTAGAGCCCTGGACCCACACAGCTATTCATGTTATGTTTTTGTCAAAGAACTCATCTGAGTATGGATGAGACAGGATTTAAGAGAACTTGTTTGAGTACAGACGCTGAGAAGGCCCCAACAGGCCATCTGAAAGCCAGACATGTTGGGAACCTCACAGAAGCCTTGTCCTAGTGAAAGTCTTCAAACTGCAGAGTGGGGAAGGGCGGCTTGTGTCAATCCTGGAGTCTTGATCAAGAACAGGATTAAGAGCACATCCCACCCCCAGGCTCAACTCGTTCCTGTTCCATGCAGGACCCCAACCAATGCAAAGGGCTCCTCCATGTGGGGACCAATCTCTCATGCTTGCTCTACTCCATCTCTTCTAGAAACATCTCCATAGAGGTATCCAAAACTCCAACTTTTCCAGTTCTCTAGCTGTTGACTAATCCAAGTTAACATCTAAAAGTGAGCTGTTTGTAACAATGGAATAGATGTACAGTCTCTACCATGGCCCCAGAAGGTCCTGCACTGAAGGCTTGGTGGCACCCTGTGGCACCCTGTGTGGGGGGCAGTGGCACTAGTAGAAGGCTGTAAGGTCCCTGGGGGCAGATTCTTGAAGGGTCTGTTAGGACCCTGGTCCTTCCCTTGCTCTTCCTGAGTGAGGTGACTAGCTTTGCTCCTTCCCTGATGCGCCTCCTCCCTCCCAGGCCCAAAGCAATTGGGGCTAAGTGACCATCAACTCAAACCTTCAGAAAACCGAGTCAAAACCTTTCCTCCTCACAAACTGTCTATCTCGGATATTTTGTCAAGGCAATAGAAAACTAAACAAAACCTGGTACCAGGAAGGAGTGGGGCCACTGCTGTGACGACACCCGGTATACTTTAGAAGCCTTTGGAATTGGCTTATGGCACAAGTTAAGTCTAGAGGGGTGGGGCTGGAGGCAGCCTAGGATGGTCTAAGCCAAGATGGTGGATGAGCCTGACCTCGGAGGATCACAATCCCAATAGGCACGCAGACAGAGAAGGTTGTGCTGACGAGGCTTTAGATGGAAAAGCGGATCTTGTGGAGCTGGGGACCTGCTGCCACTTGTGCTCTACTTTGTCCCTCTGGAGACTTGAGAGGCTGAGTTTGAAGAGTTATCTGGTGAGAACTTCAAGTCAAAATAGCATTTAGGTAGCACTGGAGTTGCTGTCTGCTTTTATCTAGATCCCAGTGAGTCCGGAGCAGAACCCAGTGGAAAGACTTGAACTTTCCATTCTGCAGAAATCGGGGGTACTTAAAACCTCAGCCAATGACGGTTTTGTTGCTAATGAGGTGATTGCCATTAATAAGCCAAAAGTGGGTGAGCACTTCCCTGGTGTCACAAGGCCCTGGGTTTCCTGCTTTGACCAGGAAAGTAGAAAAAGGCCACTAAGGGCATTCTTGGCAACCAGAAAAACTCAAAGCCTCCCAGGCTCAGACTTCCAAGAGACCCGGGATGCACTACTTGCTCAAGACCACCTAGGAATCCTACATCCCCAGGGTGTGTTTCCCTGTGCTGTGGGGTTCAGGCACTCAGGCTGCCATAGCCAAGGTCTGCATGGGTCCCTGTGTGTGGCTCTCTTGAGGGGCGGACCTTGGCCTTGATCACATGATGATCCTTTGAAAGCTCTGTTGGATGTCAGAACTGTGGGGCTGGCGTCAAGGCAAACCTGGGAGGCCAGAAACCTGTTGCCATCAGAAACCCTCCAAGCATCACCAGAGGGTGGGCTGTGACGCTGGGTGAAGTTGAAGCTAGAATGCAGACCTCAAAGTTGAGGATACCTAGAACGGGGGACATTTGCTGAAGGAAGCTTCAGGAAGAGCCAGCCTGTCTGCACCCTCTGATGCTCACATCCTCCCCCAGGTGTCCCTGATCCCAGGAGGAAGCCATAGGATTTAACGTCTGCCCTGCTGGGTTTTGGTCTCCTTGGGTCTGATCCTTTCTATCATCCTACTGCCTTCCAGAATTAGTGTGTACCCTGAGCCATCGAATCTTGTTTCTTGGCTTTTAACTGAGGACTTGCAGCTAAAGTTCTCTTTGAGGTGCCCAGATGAGTTTGGACTTGGACTCCTAAGCAATGCTGGGTCTGCCAAGGTTCTGGGAGACTCCTGAAGATCACTAAATGCAGTCCCCATTATAAGGTGCACATGGGCCTTCGTGGGCCGGAGGAGGAATGCTATGGTGTGCCTCTGAAACACCCCTCAGAAGCCATTCCCTGAAGGTTGTGCTGAGGAGGCTTTGGATTAAAAATTGGTCCTCATGGAGCATCAGACCCTCAGCCGTCCATTGCTGTCTGTATAAAGGGAAATAGGGTTCACGTGGCAGAATACATGGTGCAATCAGTGACCAAAGGTCAGTTGTGTCTGAAATCAAAGAACGGAAGGCTGTCTTGGGACCCGAGAATAGGACTTGCCACCCAAAGACCTGGAGAGAAACACAATGGAAAACTCAGTGAGGTTTGACCTGCCTTGGTTGGCAGTCATGCGGCTTTGAGAATTTTTCTCTTATGCAGGATGATAACAATAAGCCTGCCGTCATGGGGTCCACAGGTGAGGGACTCGGCACTGACTCTGTGGCCTCTGTCCTCAATGAACCAGGAGTGCCAACTCTAATTCCTCGCTGGCCCATTCTTGGCTTTTGCTAATGAGGTTGGGTTTTGGTGGCTAGGAAACTAATGGTAGTCTCTGGAATCCTATGGCATGAGAGGTTTGTGGGGGGGGGGGGGCTTTCCAGAAGTCTAGGGCTATCCAGACTTCCCTTGAAGAAACCTGTGGGCTCCTTGAGTCTAGTGGGAAGAGACAGAAGGACAAGAGAAATAAGGACGTTAGATGGAAAGACCTGAGTTTTGTGGTCATCCTGCATGCTTGCCATGATACAAGCTCTCCTGGGACATTCCTGGGACATGGAACCAAATGCCCCAGTACTGTGGCCTTGCAGGGGATGGTCTTGACTCAGAGGTGAGGTTGCCCACCTCTGCTGAACCTGAGAAATCGTCCCTTAACCTGTGGGGCTGAGGAATCCAATCAGTGAATCAAATTGGGTTCAGCTGTTCCTTGGCTCCACCTTCCCAGAGGGGAGCATGGGAACCGATGGGGTCAATGTGCCTTTGCAAATGGAAGTGAATGTGAAGCCCTCACCTGGGGAGGATAAGCCTTTCCCTGAACCAACTCCTAAGGAAGAGAAGTCCTCCTTCAGATGCTGCTTATTTAACACACAGAATCTCTCCTCCCCTGGCTCTGACTCTCATGTTTCTGTGAACCAAAGCTTTTATACCCTGGGCAAGTGGAGAGAAGGAACTTTGATTCCCAGTTAATCCCTGATGGCAGACAGGAAACCACTGCATGAAGTCCATGGCCTAAAAGATGACCTATTCGTCATGGTCTCTCTGTAGTCTCAGGACTATGTCCCCTGCCACTTCTAGAACTGAAAGAGCAGAGAAGTAACCAGTGCTCATGGGCCCAGCTGAGCTTGTAGTCATGGAAGCCCAAAATGGTAAGGGAATGAAGTGACTGGTTGGGAAGAAAAGAACGAGATACCCCAGACTGCCTTTTGCTCTGCTGAGGATTTTTCTTGACGACATCCTCTGGTCCCCTGGGGATAGGATCTCTCATACTATAGGATTCCAGAGGCTACCATTATTTTCGTAGCTACCAAAACTCAATCTTTTTTTGTTTTTTTTTTTGGTTTTTTTTTTGTTTTTTTTTTTTTTTAGCAAAATGTATGAGGAATGTATGAGTATGAGGAATGACCATTTATGGTGGCTGACATGGTATATGGTCCGTTCTTCCGCTGGAGTCCCCCACACTAGGATGGCATCTCTGCCATTTTTAGTGTGGTCCTCCTGTCTGACCTAGTTATAAAGCAGTTTTCATGCTGTCCCCACTACAGCTGTCTTTTTGGATGTTGCCATCATTGTCACCCCTGTTGGCTCTTCCTGCTTCTCGGGTTGTCATGAATATGCCACCTCTTCTACCACCGCTGGTTCCCCACCCCCTGTCCCTGATGTGTGGAGGCCTCATGGCAGGAGTAGAAATGAAGTCAGGTGCATGGTCATCTTTGCAGTGGAATCATTCCTGGTCCTTAGTGTTCACCAGACCTAGATTCTTCTGACCCTGGTTTTCTGTCCAGTGGAATCAGCAGAGTGGCTCCCACATAACCCATGGCTAAAAAGGCTGGTGGCTAAAAAGGCTGCTGGAATGTTAGGGACCTGGATTGTGCTCAGAAGCACCTCTTCACTAACGGTAACGAATTACCTGGCATCTTGATGTGTTCAGCATCTGGAGCATGTTCTTGCTGGGCCCTTCTGTACATCTCTATGTGAAATTGTTCCTGAGGCTCTTGGAAACCTAAAGTCAAATCTCTAATGTCAAAGGATGAACGCTGGGCCACTTGGGCTGTATGTGTGAACCAGAGGTGACTGTACCTCTGCCCCTCCAGGCATTGATCCACACCCGCCCCCTCGTGCCCCTGAAGCCCACTGGAGAGACCAACTGTTCCATCCCCAGAATTCGGCTGTGGAGTGATGTGGTTGCCTCTGGACTTTGCTTGATGGTATGCATCTGTCCACCCTCTGGCCTCCCGCTTCCTTGAGTGGAATGATCCCTACCAGTAAATCCCAAGGGCGCTTTGTGGTAACCACTGGATCCCAGAGTCGATGCCAGGGGACCCACTGAGGTGGCCTCCCCCACTTATTTCTTGGCAACAAATAAACCTCATAGCTTTGTAGAAATGGAGTAGATGAAATTGAAGTTCAGCTTCCTACAGGAAGCCAGCACTTGGGATAAAGCCGGCATTGATGGGATTAGAGCCCAGATGGGTATAGACCCATAGTTCAGTGCTGTTTGAGAGCAGAGTTGGCTCTGGCGGGATGAAACATGGAAGTGAAGAGGGAATAAAGAACCTTCCACTCCAGCTAGAAGCCCGACCATCTGCTGATTCCAAATGGCCCCAGACTGTATCCAGCTCAGACCAAGGTCATTCCCCATCAGGGAGCAGGAACCTGTCCAAATAGATGCACCAAGTGAGATTGCCTGTGTGTAGGAAGGAGGCCTAGGGTACCTTCTTCCAAAAAGCAGATCTCTCAAAAGAACACACCAACATAAAGATGCTCTGCTTAATTACAACTGCAGAGACACATTCACCCTGTGAACACTCCCTAAGCACCGTACTTGGGATCTTCGCACCTTCCCAAATGTAATAAAAACATTGTAAAACCACTAAAGTGTAAATACTGACCTGCGGGTCCTGCCTGTGATCCCATCACAATATATTTGCTGAAACTCAAATGACCCAGGGCTCATGGTAATCATGGAGCCACAGGAGTGGGAGAGGGGATCAGACCACACATGCCACCTCATGCCACTGACACAGGGGTTACTTTTTTCCTCTTCCCAAGTTGGCCAACTTGAAGATGCAGAAAGGAATCTTTCTGCCCTGCATAGATAATGTGCCCTCTGCATTCATCCAGCAAAACCTTAAAATTCCTACATCTCTTTCCCCTCCAGAAGGGCTGAAGGGGCTGCCCTCTCTTCTGATCCACCCACCTCCTGGCTACCCAGATGCCCGGCTGGGTCCTCAGCTGCTGCATCTGTTGGTGAGGCCATAAATCAGAGACGGGGTCAAGCCTGCTCAGCTTGATGATGGAATTAGAGTAACGAATGGGGAGTGGGGTGTTTAGATTAGTCTTGGCTCTGGAGCGGAAGGAGGAAGGCTGGCACTTAACTTCTTGATAAACTTGGCACCAACACATCCTGGGTCAGCAATTATGGTTTAAAGATCCCTTGGGAGGGGCCGAGGTGGAACCTCCTTGGGCAGCTGTGGCCACCTGAGTAGCCCTGCCATGACTGAGAGGTGGGTGAGATGTGAAAGCAGGAGAGGAGCAGCTGCGGATGACATAAGGTACCTGCCAGTGTGGAGCCCTGCCCCCTCGTGTGCCCTGTGCATGAGCTGAGGTACTCCACAGTGTCAAAGGGGTGAACTGGATGTGGACAGGGGAGACTTGGAAGGGCCAGAAGCTGTGCATTCCCTCCAGTCTTCATGTCTCCAGGCGTCTGCATTGGATGAAGACCCCAAATCATGGGAGCAATGGTTTACCTGATGGGATTCCAGAAAGCAATAGGAAAGGGAAGAGGCCACTGGGCGTTGGAAGGCTGCCTTCAGGAGTGTCCTACCCCCAGGGCTTCCAGGAGCATGAGGAGCACTGATTCACCACAGGCAAAGTGACAGAGAAGCTCAAATGCTAGAAATGGGCAGCTGGAGTGACTGCAGGGAAGGGATAAGGGACATGGGGTGGGAGGTCAATGGGACAGCAGATAATTTTTTAAAAATGGTCTCCAGTTTCCCCAGTTCTCCCAAAGACCCCACCCAAGGTCTCTCATCAACTTTCCTTGAAGTCCCACTTTCCTGGGGCAGGATGTTCTATTGCAAACTCCCAGACTGATTCTTCTCAGGACCAAGGCCTTTGATGGTTTTATTGTCCCTAAATTCACACCAGGCTCCAGTAACTTCAGAGCAGGTAGAGAATGCAGAGAGGGGAGGAGGGTTTGGGAAGGGAGCTGCCCGGAATCAAGGCAGGAGATTGCGACTTCTAAATCTGTCCCACCAGACTTCCTCTGAAAACTCACACATGCAGGAGCATGTCCATCATCTCTGGCCCAGAAGGCCCACGTTAAGTGGATCAAGGTGGCCATCACCTCTGGGAGCTCCTGAGCACACCTGATCCCCCTGGTTCGTCCACGCAGCTCCCTGATTCCCTGCCTAACTGCCTAGTTCAGGGACTGAGTGGCTCTCAAGATGGACGCTGATGAGGTTTCATGGTAGGTTCTGAATTTCCCAGTTCGTGCTGGGACCGGCTTGGCCAATGTAGTGGCTCGAGGTCTGCTTTTGGAAGTGCCCAGACTGAGCTTGGGTACACGAAGTCCACTCACTTCCTGTCTCCTTTCCCCACCCTCTTGCTTCCTGGGATGGATCTCTGGATTACATGAGGCCATTAGGAACCCTGCTGAGCAGAGGGGCTTTATCCTGTTGGAAACAAATGGCCTGGATATTTCTTACCAAAACTTGTGTGCTGAGGACCTGCCACCTGAGGCTCTGGTGGAAGAGGGGGCCATTGGGAGGTGACTAGGCCCATGAGGGTGGGATGCCCTCAGCCCTCCTGAAGGGACCGTTACACCTATTAAAGACCCCAGAGAGCTGCCTGGCGCCTCCCAGGGGAGACCCAGCAAGAAGATCTGAACCAGGAAATAGGCCCTCACCAGACACTGAGTCTGCTGCTACCTTGATCTTGACATTTAGAATGAGACTTGTATAAGCCACCCCGTGTGTGGCCTTTTGTCAGAGTAGCTCAGACAGACTAAGACAGGGACGACTTGATGGGTGGCTCAGAAGAAAGCTCTAAGGATGGTTCTCCAGGCAAAGAGGAAGCCACAGGGTATCGAACCATCTTTCATGGGTCAGGTGAGGTGGGCGCCTCTGGGTGGGGAAGTCTAGAGACCTCGGGGTTGTGTGTGCTTCTTGCATGCTACATGAACAGAGAAAGACCTCAGATTGACTTTGAGGCTATTAGCATGATGCTCATAGGGACAAGGACTGTCTGAAGGGACAGGTGGACTTGAGTGGGCTGGGAGGATGGGAGTCATGCCTTGGACTCTAGTTACACACTGTCTAGCTTTGGCCTGGGTCGGCCGATATATGCTGAGGCCCTACTACGTATCAATGCCTCTCCTAAGCCAATTGCAAGAAGGCACTTGGCAAGAAAGCCCACTGGGCTCCGTGCTTAGTGTGTAGGACAGGAGGACTGTGGGCAGGTTCAGGGTGTTTGAGAGCTTACTGGACATGCTGATGGACAGGATGTGGAAAGAGGGAGACTTCGTAAGGTGGCCATGTCAGATCTTGGTTGGGTCCCTAAGGAAATAAATGCAGAGACGGAGACAGGAAAGAGGCTTGTTGGAGACAATTCCCAGGGATCAGTTGGAGACCATTCCCGACTGTGTTGAGTGCTACCACATCTTGGGAGATCAGCTGCAATGAGAGTGTTTACACCACAGAATCTGTCAGATGCTATAACCTGAGCAGGTTGAATGTTCCCGGCACGCCACCGGTGTCTGCAAAAGAGATGGGGGCAGGAAGCAGACCTGGGCAGAGAGCCTCCACCCAGGAAGCAGACCTGATGGTCCCCATGAACTCGGGGTAGCTAAGAGCCGAGAGTGCCTCTCTACGGAAGAGTCCTGCACCGGGCAGAAGTGCCCCACCATGTTCAGCCTGGGACTTGGGGCTGCCCAGAAGAGCCCAGCTCAGCCTGAAAGCAGAGATCGACCCTAGAATCTCAGCTAAGGCATTTCTGCAGCTAAATAGAAAGATGATTTTTTTCTTTAAATAAAAAATGACCCAAAACATGTTTTGAAACATGTGTACACTGAGGGACAGGCTCAAGCTAATGCATTTCTCTGGCTTTCTTGTTTTCTGTGATAAGAAAGCAAAATCGACTCTTGGCAATTTTCCAGAAGGCGATACTTTGTTAACAGACTTTCTCATGTGATACAACAGATCTGAACTTGTTCTTATCTGACACTTTGTATTTGACCAACATCCCTCCAACCACACCAACCCATTAGAGACCATTCTACCCTGCTTCTGAGTTCAACAATTTTAGGATCTACATGTGAGATCCCTTTGGGAGGGGTCTGGGAGGTTCACCTGACTGCTCTCCAGCATGTGTGCCAACGGGTAGCTGTACCCCAGTCTTCCTGCTATCCATGGTGGGGGTATGAGGGGGAGGGGAATTCATGTCCTCCAAGGGGAGGACAGAAGGCACACTCACTAGGATTTATAAGATGCCGGGTGTCAATCCCCATCTCCATGGCTTCCCCTCCTATCTAGACCAGATCTGTTTTACTTCTGGCTTGTGCCAGATAGCCCGTGTCTCGCTTTCAACAGAGTTCAGCCCGCAGAGACGAGGCAGGACCTCAGGGTGGGAGGGAGTGGTGGGACAGCTAGTCTCCAATAGCAGGAGCTTTGTCCTTTCTCAGTTCTCTAGATGTGGTTCCACAGAGTGGCATGGCTCCCTTTGTCCCTCAGGTCTCTACTCATGTGCCACCTTCTTCATGAGACCTTCTGTATCATAATTAACATTGTAACTTTGCCCCCCACCTCCTTTATTTTCTCCACCCAAACGAGGATTTCTTTGTCTTCCCCACTTGGAACCCAGAGCTCCACAAGGGCTGGGATTCTGCATCTGTCTCTGCTAAATCCCCAGCAGCTGATTGACTATCTGATGCAAAACTGTTTTTACCCCGTATCCCTTAAAGTGGGAATACCATGTGGGAGGTGCCCTGGGTTGGTGCAAGGTGGGCACAGAAGGCCCCGTGACGTCAATCACTGGCCCCAGCTCAAAGGAACATGTCAAGAAGCTCAATAAAGGCCACTTAATATGGAGAAGAGTAGCCAAGCCCTTAGAGATGTTGGAGCAAACGGGGTAAGAAGACCCCACACACATCTCCCGCAGAGATTATCAACAGCCAGAAGCCACCACCATTGAGGCTGGTGGGGGAAAGAGGTGGCACCACCAGAGCCCACAAGTTTGAACCTCCAGGTTGGAGCTAGAGAAGCTCTGGGTTGTCACAACAGTAGTTGTGACCATAGAGGGAGGGGGCTGGCAATGGGCACTGGACCCAAGAGACAACTCAAAGGGGTAGATTACGCAGGCTCCTCTGCTCTCCAGGGTAGGAGCATGTGCGAGGGGGAGAAGATGGCATGGCGAGATGGGAAGCCAGAGAAGAATCAGAGGCCAGACTTGACCTTCTAGAACTTTCTAAGAACCATCCATGAGATGGCGCCTGTCTCTTAAAAGGGCAGTGACCTAATGCCTTCCTCCAGGCCACTTCTCCTGAGGGTTCCATCTCCACACATGGCATGCTAGGCTTCCTTGGGAACACTTGGAAATGGATCAACCACACTCAAACCATAGCCGTCGCTGAGGGAGAAGCATGTGCTGCTAGGGAGCCTGGGAGTGGGGTGCCTCTTCCTGATTGGACTGGACTTGTGCACCCCCACTTGGCGAGGGCTGGGTACACAGTCCTGGGCTGCATGTGTGCTTATATCCCAGGATCAGATTGCTACAGACTGACCTAGGGTGGCTTGGTGGGGACAGATGGCCCCGTGACCCATCGCCCTTCAGCAGGCTAGCTTGGGCTGCTTCATGTGAGAACAGCTTATTTTCTCTCCTCTTGTATCTAAAGCAGAGGGACACCACAGTGTGCTGCCCCAACCTCTTAGAGAGGAGCCAACATACCCCTAGGTGAGTTTGGGGTGAGGATGGCTTGTGGATCTGTTCCCCAGAAAATGCCCTCAATGCAGATAACAATGTCGCCCACCTAACTCTTCCCAGGGCCACCTCCATTCCAGGGTTAGTCTAGGAAAGGTGTGAAGCCCACCTCCCCTCACCTCACATTAGGGTAGTTCTGGGAGATCATCCTGGGCCAGAGCTCTCCATGGGTCAGCAGAGGCCTCTGACAGGTGCATTACCCTCTAGTTTCTCCAAGGGGTAGCCCACTCTTCTGCCCCCAAGGCCACATGGGTTGTGTTCCTGAGGTCCCACCTGGGAACTCAGCCTTCCACCTGGGCCACTTGCTGTGAGAAGGATCTGATACCTCCTCAATATTTACCAGCACACCACTACTTCCATGAAAACCACCAGCTTTCCGGGGAGAAATCCTGATTTGCATGTCAGCCAACTTCCATGGTGCCAATTATTCCTACCATGGCAATTCCAACTTGGAAGTCTCTGCATGTGAACTCGGTGAGAGATTTGCAAAATCCCTAATCAATAGGAGCTGACTCTGGGAGAACGCTTGTCCTGGGCCAGCCTTCCCATGCACGTGTCAGTGAAACAAAAATATCTTGAAGCAACCTGTGTCTGCTTTCTTGCCTTACTAGTGAACGGATTTTCTGTTTAAGCTGCAGTCTGAAATGGTCGAGTGGACTCTTTGGCAGAACAGGCAGGAGCTGAGAGCTAGAACGAGGCAGTTTTAGGGGCAGGAAACCTGCTCCCTCCACCTGGATCACTCGAGGTATTTTAACACCAAAAAGTTGGCAAAGCATCCTTGCCCAGTTCCCCAAAGACCTCCACTGAAGCCCTCTTACGGTGCCCTAAGAAGTGTTTTTGCAAGTGGGGGACGAACAAGGTCCTGCCCTAACCCATCCCCCAACCCCTAAAAGAAACTCCCGGGTTCTGACACCTGGGTATTGCAGGCAAGACAGGAACTCTCTGGACAAAGCCAGAAGGTGTGTATTTACATATCTGTAGGAAACAGAGGTCTAGAACAGGGGAGTTGGGAGTCTGCTATCCAGAGCTGTGGCCACTAGCGATGTGGACAAGTGAGCGCTCAAAGTGCAGCCAGTGTCACTGAGGAACCCAATGCTTCTCTTGCGGTTCACTGAGGCAGGTCCAGAAGGCAGCAGAGGATGGACAGCCAAGGGGCACTGTTTTTTGTGGCCTGGCTTAAGAAATAAAACCCTGTATTGTACTAGAAATATTCTCCAAAAGCGCTGGCTGGCTCTGGGCTCCACGTGGGAACCTCCATGGGGACGGGAAGGCGAAGCCCGTAGGAGCAGGGTGGGCTCCAGTCCTGCTGCTGTGGGGCCTCCGCAGGTGTCTGAAGACTGCAGGGTGCTTTGGCCAGAGACCCAGTTGCGTTCTGTTGAAGGGTGGCAGAGACTCTGGTGCCTGAGGCCCCTTCTAGTACCTCTATGAAAACCTACGGGCAAGGGCCACCTGCCACCTTGGCCCATGTGTCCCTACCAGAACCTCCTTGCCTTGGGAGGCCAAAGAGGTTTCCCTACTTCCATTTTTAACTGAAAAAAAACCTCATAAACTCCCCACCCTGAGGTTCAAGGCCGGGATTTTTCCAAGTGGGACTGAGGGCTTCTGACATGCACCCGACTGTTCTACTGGGTGGGAGCTGACCAAGGTCACTGCCCTTGGAGAGCCCCATAGAGCACCATGGAGCCTGGTGAACCCGGATTGTGTCCTATCTCTACGTTTGTGTGTCCTCACTATAAGCACTTGGGGAAATCCTTTCTCATGAGATGTTCTGAGCTTGTTTATCTGCCGATTCTGAGAATCAGTAAGAACTGAGTGGTCTTAAAACTCCAAACATCAAGTGAGACCTGATACTTCATGACGGCTGTCATTTCCCGACTCCCACCCTCCTACCCAGAGCGCCAAAGATTCCTGAATCACATCTTCTGGGAAGTCCCCCAGTTGCGGACACCCGTGGTACCTTTTGATGCCTCTCCCTTTGGGATTGAGTATCCCTGAATCCTTGAGGTCCCAGCAGGAAACAGTCATCTGAAATCTCTGCCTGGGGTCTGAGTCCTAAGTGCTCTGAGTAGCGGCCTGTTCTGAGAGCCTGGTGACAGTATCTGAGAATAATGAACAAAACTTGATCGATGCTACATCCTGAGTCTATCCACCCTCTGCCGCAGAATCTTGGACCACGTGGACGTGGCTTCTCTAGGCTGGAGGGGCTTAGGCTCCCATGCAACCCGAAGGTCACGTGGCAATATCTGCCTTCCTGAGCACCATTCCTGACCAAGCAAATAATGATGGCTAAATCAAAACCAGGCATGTCCCTCTCGCCCAGAGCACTAGCCACACCAGCCTTCTCTGTCTCTGGGCTTTTGTGGCAGGGTCTTTGTCTACATGATCTGAAAGTGGCCCCTTTAGAGAAGAGTTGATCCCAGAAGCTCTTAGCCAGTCACCAACCATCACAGGAACAGGTGTTAGATTTACTTGTGGCAGGCACCTCAGCCTGTTGGCGGACATTAGCGTCTCTGAGCCTCAGCTTCTCCGTCTGTAAAGTGGGCACAGAATGGACTTGAGGATCTGGAGTCCCCCTGCCTGTGAGGACCACACAGTGGTGGAAGCAGAGCTAGAGTCTGAGCTCTGGTGTCTGGCCGTGGGTGATGCCTCCAGCCACCTTGTCCTAAGCCCTCTGGGGACACGCATCCTCAGGCCCTCCACCTCCATCTGTCATCGACCTGGTCTGAGTGGTGTAGATGTTCCCAACAAGAGTTCCTGAGGACCCCTGCAGGGCCACAGCTCTGACAAGATCTGCCTACCTAGGAATGGCTTGTTTCCACATTCCAGAATGTTCTAAAATTCCTTACGTTCTTTAATGTTCATTTGATCCTCAAACTTATCCCTTGAGGGGAGAGGGTGGTGGGACACCCATGCTTCGTGGATAAGCAACCTTAGGCTCACATAAGTCACACCCGTGGGACGGGGCCGTTCCAGACCTTGTATCCTCTGAACTTGGTAGCACATTACCTCTAAGATCAGAATTTCCTCCACTGTCTGTGAGGCTTCCCCTCCCCGCCACAGCACAGAGAGGCACCTGCCCCAGGTGGGGAATAGCTTTCCCTGTAGCAGTTGGACTCCATCCTAAAACCTCGTGGCCATGTGGTTTCTGTTATTCCAGATCATTCCAAGGTCAGCCTCCAACGTAAGGGTACAGGCTGCTTAGAGCTTAGAATGGGACCTAGTGGTCCAATGCTGTCACCCAGGGAACATCTCTCGACCTTGCTGAGCCTGTTTTGGTTGCTCTGAAGATGGGAACAGAGAGCACTTGACTGGAGCTCTAGAGAAGATGGGATGAGCTCATGACACATGGCGTCTGACCCCTCTATTAGGACTTCTAGAACACGCAGAATAGCACCATCTGCCCCCACCCCAAGAAACAGAACACATCTAAATCTAGATGGAGCAGAAAGATGCAGAGACTCACGAATTGTTGTTCTGTGTAACTCAGAAATCCACAGCCCAAAGGTTGAAGACTCTGCATGGGGAGACGGCTAAGGGACCACTTAAAGTGTGGCCTGTCCCTGTCTCGGTGGCTCTGGGATCCACACTTCCTGCCCACCAATACATCAGGCAAGAATAAAATCCCAAATGGATGATAATCCAATCCAAGGAAAAGACAGATCATCAGTGCGAAGCCACTCTGTAGCTGACCCAAGACGCTGGCTACGTGCTCCTGGGAGCCCTGGGGTCCTTAGCTGGTGCTTTGCACCTTAGCAGTTGACATAGGCTTGGGAACCCTCCGGGGGCAGAAGGAAGGACAGGTGGACTTCTCCAGGCTGTACCCCCACTCCCAGCACAGCTCACACACAGGATGCGCCCTCAAAGCCCACTTCCTTTTCCTGCAATGGATTCCACCAGACACTGAACCCCAAAATGGACCCGCTGCAGCATGCGAGCCTATGTAAGGCCACGCAAAGATGTAAATGGGGATGTGAGGTCGAGAATGTGGGTGAAGTAGCTCACCACAAAGTTGGGTTGGAAGGCACAACTTAACCCTAGCTAAGATGAAGGATATTGTCCCTCCCTGGAAGAACCCACCTTCCGGGGCAAAGCCAGCGCTCTCCTCCCTCTGACAGCAGATGGGAATGTGTGTCTGGGGACATAGAGTCCGTCCAGTGCTCTGCTGACCCTGCTGGGGGCTGCTCCTTCCCTCAGGAGCTGAGGGACACTAGCAACCAGTCACGTCTAGATGTGTACGTGCCCCGGAATGCACACAGCAGTAGGGCCACGGGACTTTTGACAACGGCTTTGCCCCTGTGTGTGTGGCAGGCCATCTGGGGCACTGGGGACCCGGTGAGCCCCGGAGGTAAGAGGACCCACCAGGAGTCTGAGAGAAGGATGCCAAGATTTGAAAACGTGCCCAGGAAACGTGGCCTGGACCACTAAGCCACGTGTGGGCCTCGTCTCAATCCTTAAAGGGGCTGAGTTAGTGATGGACGCTCTGGTCAGATGTCTCATGTCGACAGTCGGAGGTGTCGGATCCCAGCTGTGCCACCCACAGTTGGGGAGCTTCTACTCAACCTTGCCCCAAGCCTCTGCTCCCGAAGGCTACCCGTTGCTGCTCCCCATCTCACCCTTACGTCCCCATGAAGGGCCTCTGGAAATGGCCATGGATTCAAGCCCCTCCCCTTCCCCGGGTGTACAGAAGGGGTGGGTTGTCCGATCGGGTGGGGTGCCACCAAGTTCTGCACCTCCTGGTTTTTCTTGTCGGGATAAAGGCTTCTCATGTGGCCGAGACATGAGTTGTGGACTTGGCATCTGAAAAAGTGCAGTCCAGCCGGGAGGTGATGTCCCCAGGAAGTTGGCCCCTCCTGGCATCATCTAACTTTGGTCTTTGGACTTGATAGAATCAGTGGGCGTCAGTACTGCCAGTTGCCCCCCTTTATATCTGGAGGACTCACGGGCCCGAGTCGGCCTGGGTGGGAATCCCTGCTCGGCAACTATGACCTCAGACAAGTTGCCTCATTTCCCTAAACTCCTTGTAAAGGGGCCTAGTGGTAACAGCCACCTCACTGGGTAGCTGTGAGGTATGGAGAAAGCAGATCCGGCAGGTCAACCTGTTAGTCATTCTGTAATGTCCACCTGTGATAATCAACTTGGAGGTTCATGTATTTTGACTTGGCTTTGGAGGTTTCCAGTGTGATTGGTGCCTCGTGGGCTTCGTCAGGCTGCCAAGTTCCGGGTTTCTCAGCTGGGATGCAAACCTGCCACGTGGACAGAGTTCCCCTGGGTTGCTCAAGGTCACTCTGGGGGGGGGCGCTTGGGATGCAAGAGGAACTTTCACAATATGCTGCTTACACTTTTCACTGTGCCATGAGTGAAAACGGTCCTCTGACTCTGAACACTTGTCAAGAATTGACATAAGCTTGTGAGATCTGGGGGGTCAGAATGCAGTGGTTATTGGAAAGCGAGGATGACTATTGAGGATCAAGCCAAAGTAGGATGACTCCACCCCTGGAAATGGGCGCGTGGAGCTTCACGTGTCTTGTAGTCCTTCAGTACCCAGAGGATGCTTTTAAAGCTGTCAATCCTTTGGCATCGGACAATCAAACCTTTACCTGCAGACTAGAGGCTTAGGGGTCATAGGAAGGGGGTGGTAAGCCTGTCCCTTTTAGCTTCCTGGGTCGATTCATGGAGAAACGGAGGCGGCCTTGATCAGATCCCAGGTTTATATCTGAGGCACCATGGAGAAAACAGCTGTGTGAAGTCACAACCTGGTTCCGGATCTCGGCCCTGCTGAAGGACAGAAGAGGCTGAACACCTGAGGAACTTTCTGGAAGCAGGTTTATTGGCTGCAGCCCACCCGTCCAGAGTGTGGCTCATGCCTGAAACATTCTCTGGACAGAGATTCTGGAAATTCTCGGACCTTTATCCCCTGCAGGCAGGGGGGAGGGGCATTCACATAACAAGTTTCTCTGTTCCATTTCCTAGACCAGACACAGGTTTCACAAGTCTTATGTTTTCTTGGTTTAAAAAAAAAAATCTTTGTGTACATCAAGTTTGCAGACAGCCCTCAATCCATGAGGATGAAATAATCCTATAAATATCATTTCAAGATATCAACTTCTATCCAAACGGGGAAACCCACCCATGTCACAACTGTAATATTGCATTGCTCACCTTCTGAAGGATCATCTGTCTACCCAGGCTAGTGTCCACTGCTGAGCATATTGCAGTCCACAATAGCCTCCTGTGTGCACCTGCTCTCTCAGAGCAAGGGGAGGAGATATCTCCCCTCTGGAGTCGGGGCTGATCCTGGGCCTTGCTTGAATCAACAGGGTATGGGGGGTGGGGGAGAGTGATGCTCTGAGCCCTTAAGAGAACTTGGCAGCTGTGCCTTCTAGAAACCCAGACGCCATGTTGTAAGGAAGCGCAGGCCACTCTGAGGAGGGTCCAGGGAGAGACCCTGCGTCTGAATCACCAGCTAAAAAAATAACCAGGCAAAGGATTCTAGCTTACAATCTCCTGGGACAGAACAACCATCCAATAGAACCCCGCCCAACGCCAGACCCCCTCCCCATGAGAAGCACGTGGTCGCTGTTGTCTGCGGCCACTGCTCTGGGGCACGTTGTTATGCAGCAATCATTCTGCTCCTCTCGCAGGAGGTAAGCTCCATCATGTGAGGGTTTCGTCTGAATTGACGCCACCATGTCCCTCAGCCGAGCCTGGTCTACCTGGCCCTCAGTAATGGCTCAGAGATGGTGACAGCCATTCACACAGGTGTGAGGGCCTCTCCACCAAAGTCACAGCCCCACTGTGGCTTGGAGACTACCTGTGTTCTTGAATTTTGTCTGGAGTTATCTATTCCTGAATAATAATAACAGTGCTATAGACCAGGTGACCTGGAACGTCCCCACACCTGATCAGGGTCGGCCCCCTTTCCCAGGGATCTCCATCTCCCCCAAGCTCTGGCTACTGTTCTTTCAGTTGGGAGGTGCATGCTTATCCCCACCCTGCAGCAGGAACCCTTCAGCTTCTGCTTGGACGAGCAGCTATTCTAGCCACATCTGTCCCCTGTGTGGCTGGGCACATGGAGGGTGTTTTGTGTTCCCCCTTCCCTATAACCCCAAGCCTCGCTCACCAGCTCTGGCCGTGGGCGAGGAGCAAGATGCCCAGCCTCCCGCAGCAGTGGCCTCCCTTATCTCCCACGTGTTGGAGCTCTGTTCCAACCCCTCCCCCAGGCTGGGCTGACAGGCTCCTAGTTCACACTTTTCCCAAGCAGTGTCCACTTTGGGAAGGGTGGCGGGGCCCAAGAGCAGCCACTTCCTTCGACAAATGCCAGTGCTGACAGCTGGACACTGTTTTACAAACCCCGGCCCCCACCATGCCCTGGGGGTGCTGGGTAGAGCAGGAAGGTGAGGCCATTCTCCAAGGATGGAAACCCGAATGGACGTGTGTGGGTGGAGTCTCCCAGAGGACAGTGCGTTCCAGGCCTGATGGCCGTGGTGGGGTCATGCCTCCATGGCCTGGGGTACCCTCAGGAAGGCTGCACACCTCTCTGATCTTCACTTTCCTCCTGTGTAAAGTAGAGGTAAATATCTTGCTGTCTGTCTTGCTAATTCTCCTCAATGGATCACCACGCTCTGTTCACAACAGCCCACGTTTTTCTGTAGGTCAGGCCATGAGCGTTGGTTGGCCAAGCCTCTAGAACAGGGTCTCAGGAGGATGCACTCAAGGTGCCAGCTGGGGGCTCATCAGAAGGTTCCACTATGCCAGGCGAAGGAGGCTGAGACAGGAGGATCTTAAGTTCAAAGTCAGCCTCAGCAAAAGCCAGGCCCTAAGCAACTCACTGAGACCCTGTCTCTAAATAAAATACCAAATAGGGCTGAGGATGTGGTTCAGTGGTCGAGTGCCCCTGAGTTCAATTCCCAGTACCCACTTAAACAAAAAACAAAAAAAAATAAACCTTTGTGAATAACTGCTCCTGAGGTGACTGGCAGGATTGTCTCTCCAGGATTTAAACTGGGAACCTCAGTTTCTTGCTGGCTGCTGAGTGGAGGCTGCCCTTGGATCCTTGACACATGAATGTTGCCAACATGACCAGCTTCATCAAAGCCATCAAGGGGGAGAGTCTGCGGACAAACGGACGTCATTGTCATCTGTAATGTAGTAGTACCCAATCTCTTGGCCATGTGCTGTTGGTGAGAAGTAAATCTCAGGTCACACTCATACTCAATGAGGAAAGGACTTACAAGGACATGAGTGCCACCAGGACCTTCTTGAAGCCTGTTCACCACACTCCTCGGCTCCTTCATTTGGCCTCCAAATTGAGTAAGTACATTGTGGGGGGATTGTTTTCTGCCAAGCCTGGGTTTTGTTTTAATTCTAACATCGGGGTTCCTGCAGGAATCGGGGCACACCTGTTTAGTTGATCTGAGCACAAAGTGACAAGTGTTGGAGAGAAGTGCTCTCGGAGGTTTGGTGTATAAATGCGCTCAGCTACTCGGGAGGCTGAGGCCGAAGGACAGCAAGTTCAAGGCCAGCCTCAGGAACTTAGACCCTGCCTCCAAAATGTCAGTCAAGGCACAGGTAACCCTGCCATCTACTTGGTGCACAGTGATACTTGGTCCTGGGTGTTCAACAAGAATGTCTTTATATTTGCAGTGGATGATTCTTATTTTTTTTTCCTAAAGTCAAATTTTTATTTCAAAGCTTCCATTTATGGATTCCCCAGTTCTTTTAAAAAAACAAACTGGGAACAAAATAGTCCAAGTTCGTTCATTCAATGAACCTTCTAGCATCTTGTTATGGTGGGTACCCAGGTGCATGCTGGGGACACTTGGAGATGACAATCACTGGTTCCTCTGAGTCTGAATCTGAACCTCAGCTGGCTCCCTTCCCACAACCTGGGCCCCTTGGGTCCTGTTCCTTTCTTCCCCAGCCTAAGCCCCCACCTCTTTTTCAATACAGTGTTGGGGGAAAAGGAAGAGTGTTCTGCAGTGCACCCCGGAAGCTCTCCTGCTCTCCCCATGGAGCATGATCCTCCCGCGCGCAGGTCCACGTGTGCTGAACCCTTTGCTCCCTGCAGCTGTCCAGCAGGTCCATCCATCCCTCCATCCCTGCTCTCATCCATCTTCTAGGTCAGCAGAGCCTGCTCCTCTGTCAGCTGTGCTGACACTGCCCCTCCTCGCCCACTTCTCCCAGCCCACAGACTCCTCTCGGAGCCACCTGCTGCCACGCCCACTCCCTCCACGCCCCTCACTTCTGTCCTCCCTCGTCATCCTCCAACTGCACAAGATGCAGGAGACGGAACAAAGCGAGTGCCCTGATGGCAGAGAGGAGACTGACCGCAGGAGCTTCAACCCCTGACTCTGCAGAGTCCAAGACGCTGCTCCTCAAACCCAGACACACCTGGGAGCCACTGGGCCAGGGCCTGGCCAAACTGGGGAGTCCAACTTGGGAGGCCCAGGTGGGGCCTGGGATCCTGCACTTCTAGCAGCTCCCAGGTGGTGCTGCCGGCCAGGGACCACACTGAGAAGCCACACCTGGGACACAGCCCAGTTCCCCTGTGCCTGGTCCAAAGGAGGACTTTGGAGGACTCTGAGAAGGGCTTATCTGACAGAGGATCCTGTGAGGGAACTTCTGGGGCCTCTCAGGGAAGATGGTCATGGCGGGTGGGGTCATCCTGGGTTTCACCTCCTCATCCATCTTGGAGAAAGATGCATATCCTAATGGAGGTTGAGACTCTTTACAAAAGAAGCCCAAATAACCAGAGTTGGCCTCCCCCCACCCAGGGGTAGAGCTCAGTCTCCCCTTCTCTCGCTCCCTGCAACCTTAAAAATGGGTGGTGGCAACCACTTTCTTCCTGTGAGGGCAGGTGACTGAGAGTCATCGCCCCCATCTTCCCGGTAACCCATTGGCCCTGTCTCATGAGTAAACATCACGTCAACCCCAACAGAAGGGCCTCCTGCAAAATCCCTGACCAAGGGACATGACTAAGTACCATGTGGGGTGGTTGTGGTCTGGATCTGGATTGTCCCCCAGTGTGTTACGGGCTTGGTTCCCCAGGGGAACTGTAGAGGTGGAATCTGGCTGGAGGTCGTGGGCCTTGGGAGTATGCCTTGGGGGACTGTATCTTGTCCCTGCCCCTCTCTGCCTGCTGGCTACCATGAGCTAAGCAGCTTTTCTCCACCCTGCTGCTCTGTCAGGATGATCTGTCTCACCACAAACCAGCAGCCATGAGGTAGTGGACTGTGGACAAAAACCTCAAACTATGAACCCAAACATTTTTCCTCTAAGATTTTTTTTCTCAGGTGTTTTGTCATAGCAATGAAAAGCTGACTGACACAGGAGTCCTGGAAGAGACCTTATAACAGCAAAGACAGAACACATGTGTAAAAAGTGGTGCGTCCAACTGAAGACTACCTTTAATGGGAACGTACCGTATTTGGTCTTGGTTTTGGTGATGGTTCCATGAAAGATGTTAACATTAGGGGTAAGGGCTATTGAGGACTCTGTATTGTCTGTAAATGTAAAATAATTCCCAAATAAAAAGGATACTAAGTAATTGTGTTTGAGAATATGACTTGGTGCCGCCGTCTGGCTACAGCAAAGTAACTGATGGGGGGGGGGGGTGTGAAGAACAACTTGTGTACATTGATAAAGCAGGAGTGAGAGCCTTTTATTGTAGGACAGGAGGGGTATTTATACATTCCACACACCTTATCTAATTAACATAAACTAGATACAGCAGTCAACCAATAAGGAATCTCCACACTTAATGGCTCGCTGGCCTTACTTCATAAACCACTCCCTCTGGCAAAATGTCAGGTGCCATCCTGACTTGTTTACAGACTCTAACATTTCCCCCTTTTGTTTAATTTAAGTAGAGACCATAGTGGTTTTTACAGAAACACCATAAATAACCTGCTACAAGTAGAAGGGGAGGATACAAAATGCCACAATACCAAGCCAATTGATGGCTCCATTCAAGAAGCCCTTGGAAAAATTATACCAGCAATGACACCATTAGCAAAGATACCGAGTTACAATTTGTTGTAGATTACAGTTTGTTGTCTCAGTCCAGGTAAAGCAGTGTCTCAATAGATTAACTCACAGTCCAGGTAAATCACAGTCCAGGTAAGTTCTGCAGGCAGCTAGCTTAAATCACAGTTCAGGTAAGTTCTGCAGGCAGCTAGCCTAAGCTGTCACAGAAGAAACAGCAACAGCTCTGAAGTCTCATCCATTTCTCAGCCGAAGTTTCGTCCGGTTTTCAGCAACCCTGGAAATTCTTCCACCTTCCTCTTCACCGGCACTGGGAGGAAGGCAGGAACTCCGGATGGCTAAAGAAAATCCTGTAATATTCCAGCAGGCGCTAAGAAAACAACCTTCTGAACAATTTAGTACATTATCTCAAGGTTTTTTACATTTGAAATAAGCCTTAATAGTGCTCATTACTCATTAGCTTCCAGGTGTGGGAGAACCATTGTAGTTACTGGCCTTGGAAATGATCAAACTTCAAGGATGCTGGCCATCTTCCCCCTGCAGCATCCTGGGCAGCCCCAGATGGCCCTGGGAAGTGTCCCGGACTCAAACTGCTTCTGGGCACAGGGAGCAAGAGCCCCGGGAGACTGAGCCTCCAGGTCAGGTCTGGATTTGGGGTCTAGCAGTGGCGTCCCGTTCCCCGTGCCTGGGGTGGGGAAGAGCCTGCTGCCGCTGCTTGGGAAGTCCTTGCTGCGCAATGACAGGCTTGAGCACGTGGCAGCCACTGCACAGATTCAAGCACCCTCCAGTAACAAAAAGTATTAAGTAATAGCCTTTTGCTGCAACTTTTTTCCTGATAATCCTTCCTCCTCTGAACTTTCTTCTTTCTGACTAGAGTTCCTGGGCTTTTATCAACACATGCCCTAATTGCTCTTGGTTCCATTGGGGTGCCTTCTTCCCTTAGTAATTTACTTCTCACCCCTTCCATATTTTCATCACAAAGACAATACAATACACCAAGACAAAACAAGACACAAACATACTGTATCAATCTTCTCTATTTTCTCAAAATGGCCATTTTTCCCCTCGCCCTATCTGCCTAGGGAAGAGAAGATTTGCTCCCGTCCTATCTATGGACGGGCAGCTTTTTTTTTTGTCACTTACCCCCGAGTGTCCCGGGGCTCCCCATAACGGGCCACCATCTGCCGCAGTCAGGCTGCAGCAAAATAACCAGGGCATGACGAATAACTTGTGTATATTGATACAGCAGGAGTGGGAGCCTTTTATTGTAGGACAGGAGGGGTATTTATACATTCCACACAGCTTATCTTAATTAACATAAACTAGATACAGCAGTCAACCAATAAGGAATTTCCACACTTAATGGCTCCCTGGCTTTACTTCACAAACCACTCCCTCTGGCAAAATGTCAGGTGCCATCCTGACTTGTTTACAGACTCTAACAACTTGGAACAAGAATTGCACAAGGGGCCTCTTGGAGTATGAGATGACAGGAAGGAATAAGCACTGTTTGAAATTCTACTGTCTCCTGCCAACTCTCCTCCAAAATAAGTCCATATAACGAGCAAAATATGGTGGGGAGCAGAAGGAAGGAGTGTGGCGGTCCACCCAGATACCAGGAGGAGGCATGATCTGTAAAGAACTATTAAATGATTATCAATCTGCTTATTGTTGCTCTATGCAGGGAATTCTAAACAGTAATAACTGTGGACCTGAAAATTCAACTTTTAACTCTTGAAAATTGAAACCAACCCAAGTCTCGGTCCCAGTGTTGATTGTTGCTGCTTTAATCAGAATATTTGTCCCTAGAAGAGGAGGCTCATGACCTGCTTGTTGAGACTAATGACTCCTCAAGATTCCAAGTCCTCATCTTGGCAATGCCAGAGCAGGGCGGGCACCTGCCTTCTGAATTCCACCCCAAGCCCGCGATCTCTGCCCTTAAACCCGGTGAAGACCCTGCCCTATTTCCTTAGGTTATTAGACTTGTGGTCAGGAGTGCCTCCTTCCCCTATCTCTCCTGACTTGCAAGTTTTCTCTGCTGGCCCTTCTGAAGGGTTGACAACAGTAGCGAGAACAGTCAGCCCTCTGGACCTGTGGGTTTCCGCATCTGTTGACTCAATCAGCCCCAGATCAAAACCAAATAGGAGAAAAAAAATACATACTAAACATATAGACTTCTTCTTGCAGGTCGCAATCAAATTAATAATTTAATGCCTGACAAATTCTACAAAATAAAGGGAGGGGAAATGTGGGATCTATGGAAACACTATCCCATTCCATGTCAGAACTTGGGCCTCCATGCGGGTCCAGGAAGTGCACATCCCTCCACCCCAGAGATCAACCCACAGCTGTAGAAGCACTATTGCCCATGTGCAAAGATAAATAAGCACAAAGATGGTCATGCACAGAAGGGCTTGTGGCAAAGTGGTAATAACCTGGGTGTCCAGCAAGGTGGGAGTGGCCAAATAGAACTCCTGAGACTGGGCAGGTGAGCATGCTCACCTGTTGGGAGCCGACGACTGCACCCTGAAAATGGCGCTGGCTTCCTGCTTCTGATGACTCAGCGGTTAGAGTTGTTAAACAACTCCTTGTTGGGCTGTGGGCTGGGCTCTGGCCTGCTTCCGCTGCGCTGCACCTATTAGACTCTTCCATGTGGTGCTGATTCATTGGCAAGGCTGGGTACTTAAGCTGGGGCAGACTGACCGCTGCGCGCGCGCGCTTTCTTCTCTTGTTCCTGTCTTTTCATTATGAGTAAACTGCTGAAGGAAGAATCCTGTGTCGTTTTTTCCCTCGCCGGGGAGGGGTCGCGACAGTTGGTGGCCAGAACGGGGAGGAATATTCCTAGAACCCAGGATCCAGAACTTTCAGCGGTAAGGGTGGTGCACCGGTAAGTTCCCAGGTAAAGTGGGAATCCGCAAGCAAATAGCGGGACGCTCCTCTGTGAATAAAGAGAGAGCGGGAAAAAATAATAAAATAGGACGCTCCTCTGGAGATAAAGAGAGAGCGGGGGCTTTTGTATTTTCATTTTCTACATAATTTTGAAAATATTATGGGTGTTACCTCTTCAAGCCCAATTTTTTTGGCCCTGGATGGGCTGCTGCGTTCAAAAGGACTTGGGGTGGAACAGAGTACTTTGCGGATGTTTTTAAGAGAAGCTGATATAGCGGCTCCTTGGTTTGTTTTTTCAGGGAGTCTTACAATTCCCAGCTGGGACAAATTAGGGAGAGATCTGGATTTCGCTTATGAGCAAGGTACTTTGGAGAATGGCGTTGTACCACTTTGGAAATTGGTTAGAGAATGTATAGCAGACGGTAAATGCCAGGAAGCTGTGGGTGAGGGTCAGGCCGTTCTTGAACAACTACATGAGGAAAGATCTGAGGGGTCACATAGCGAAGTGGCAGAGAGTTTTAGGAGTAAGAGTAGTAAAAAGGCAGGAGAGCCTGAAAATGAAAATAGGAGAAGGCTCTATCCAGATTTGACCAAATTAAAAACACATGAGGACACAAGCGGCTCAGAGAGTTCTGAGGACCTGGACGTATTGTTACAACAACTACGTAAAATAAAAATGAAAAGGAAAAAAAGGAAGACACAGAGCATGAAAGCCTACCATGAGAAGGGGGATAAATCTAATTTTGATAAATCTAATTCTGAGGAAGAGGTTGAGAATTTGGAGGAAGATGCAGTGCCTGTTGCATCGCCCTCATGTGTGAGGGGAGTCCAAGGCTCCGGGAGAACTTTTCATGCACGGGTTTGGAGAATAGTTAGTACAGACATGGGACTGGCGTACCCGGGTTTTTCAGGACGCTAGTAGGGGAGGATACCATGAGCCTTTAGATTTTAAAATAATTAAAACCTTGGCAGAATCTGTTCGTACTTATGGTATAGATGCTGCTTTCACTCTTGCTCAGGTGGAGCGGCTTGTGTTGATTTGGTGCATTTGCTACAATTGAAGGGTTTGCTTATTTCACCTGGTGGAGTGCAGACAGGAGACTCTATTGATTATCTTGGTGCTGGTATCTCTTGTAAAACTATTACACCCCAAGAGATAACTCTTAGGACTGATAATTTACATACGTTAAATGATTTTCAGAAATTATTAGGTGACATAAACTGGATTAGGGGTTACTTACATATTCCCAATGTTGAATTAAAACCCTTGTATGAAATTCTTAAAGGTGATTCAGATCTTACTTCCCCTCGACATCTTACTGAGGAAGCCAGGTCAGTGTTGCTTAAAGTGGAAAAGGCTATACAACATGCTAGCCTTTGCAGGCTTCAAGAGGATAAGCCTCTTCAATTATGTGTGCTTGCCACTGTACGGCAACCTACTGGAGTTTTGTGGCAAGATGGTCCTTTGTTATGGATACATCCACGTATATCCCCTGGAAAATCTCTTGAGTATTATCCTGATGCAGTTGCTTCTTTAGCTATGTTAGGGATACAACAAAGTATACAATTTTTTGGCTTTTCTCCAACGTCTGTGATTGTTCCTTATACGTGTCAACAAATTCAAGTTTTGTGTGCTAACCTGGATAATTGGGCTATATTACGATGTTCTTTTTCAGGAGAGATAGATAATCACTATCCTTCACATCCTCTTATTACATTTGTTAAGGAACATCCTATCATTTTCCCTAAAATCACTTCTTCTACGCCTATCCCAGGAGCTGCAAATATCTTTACAGATGGATCTAAAACTGGTATTGGAGCCTATGTGGTAAATGATCAACCTCCTATCCAACATCAGTTTGCTCCTGGCAATCCACAATGGGTGGAGCTGCAAATTGTCATAGAGGTATTTGAACAATGTCCGTTTCCTTTTAATTTAATCTCAGATTCTGTTTATGTAGTTCAAGCTTTAAAGGTGTTGGAAGTAGTGGGTCCCATACACACATCAGGAGTAATGTCTTCCCTTTTTCTTCATCTCCAAACATTGATTTGGAATCGCTCCGCCTGTTTTTACCCCTTGCATATTCGAGCCCACACAGGTTTACCGGGTGCTCTTTCTGCTGGCAATGCCCAAGCTGATCTTGCTACTCGTTCTTCTTGGGTGTTCCCTGTTTCCTCCTTGGATCAAGCTAGAAACTTTCATGGTAAGTTTCATGTTAATGCACGAGCACTTCAGAAGCACTTTACTATCTCCCGTGCTGATGCTCGGCAGATTGTATTGGATTGTCCTAATTGTATCATTTTGCATCATCCCTTTTCTGTAGGCGTAAATCCTCGTGGTTTGCGGCCTTTAACTGTATGGCAGATGGATGTCACTCATGTTCCCGACTTTGGCAAACTTAAATATGTCCATGTGTCTATAGATACTTGTTCTGGCATTATCCATGCTTCTGCTTTGTCTGGTGAAAAGGCTGGAAATGTTATCACACATTGCTTGGAAGCCTGGGCAGCCTGGGGATTACCACAGACTATTAAGACGGACAATGGTCCAGCGTATACTGGACGCCAATTTTCTTCCTTTTGCAACCAAATGGGTATCCAGCTTGTCCATGGTTTACCCTACAATCCACAAGGTCAGGGTATTGTAGAGCGTGCTCATAAGACTCTAAAAGAGATGTTAATAAAACAAAAAGGGGGAATTGGCTTAGGCCACACCCCGAAAGAGCGCCTCTCCCTGGCTCTATTCACTATTAATTTTTTGAATCTGGACATACAAGGGCGCTCTGCTGCGACTAGGCACTGTTCGCCCTCTGCCCCGAACTTTGGGCATGTTAAGTGGAAAGATGTACTTTCTGGACAATGGTATGGGCCTGATCCCGTGCTGGCATGGGCACGAGGTGATGTCTGTGTTTTCCCACAGGATCGAACGGAACCGTTGTGGGTGCCAGAGCGCCTCGAGCGGAGAGTTCCTCAAGCCCCGTCAGGAGGGAGGAATGAAGATGAACAAGATGAGGTGCTTGATGCTTCTCCTGATGGTGATCGGACATGAGGTCATCTGGACTGCAGAATGACTCCTCTGGGCGGTGATAGAGACGTGGCCATATCCATTGCCCTTTATTTCTCGGACTGGTGTGCTTTCATTTTTCTTCACTACTAATGACTCTGCCACCCTGGATTGGCCGACCTTGCCTATGGATACTGTAGCAGCTATTGATAACTTTTCTACTGTTTTATTATTTGACACATTGTGTTTCTCTGTACATGTTGATTTTTCCTCTGTGCGTATTTTTCCTCTCTGCCTTTCTGCACTAGGATCTTTGCTAGCTAATCTTATGGTCCAACTACACCTGCCATTTGATGGTGATGGTCATGGGTCCTGTATTTGAAGGCAGTTGAACATTTACCATAACAATGTCCTGTTGGCCACAACACCCTGAGCTGATCTTGTAGTACCCAGTGACGGGCAACTTCCACACTTGCACTGCAACCTAAGCCAGGGGAATGGGGCCTCCCCAGAGACGGGTAAGCAGTGCAGGGACAGTGGACGACCTAAGACAGGGACTACTTGATTCCCCTTGACATGCAAGAGAGGTTGACTTGCTGGAAGCAGGCCTTCCCTGGCCCCCGGGGCCCAGCCCCCAATTCCTTGTTCTGCATGTCAAGGTGGCCAGCTCACAAGGCCACGACATATGTGCTCCACGGGAACGTCTTGACCTTTATCTAACAATGGCAGATGTTACAACCGAATTTCTCCCCTTCTCTGCTGTCCGTGCCTTTCTCTTGGGATGTTGCCAGCTTAATTTTGTCTGCATTACGAAGGCAGCCTCAGCTGTCCCCCTTCATTCACCATCGTCACAATACAGGATGCGAGGCAAGGCACTGCACTTGGGAGCTCTAGGTTTGAGTCCCAAGAAAAGCATGTCCTATTGTTTGTGGGTTTGATGTCGACGTCCCACCTCCATGAAAAAGGCATCGGTCGAAATGGTGACTCGCCTGGGGAGGCGCCCCTCAGGAGTGTGCCATTATTTGCGGCCATTTTTTGCACAGTGGAGATAGGACCTCTACTTTTACCTGTTGCTTGTAAAACAGAAAGGGGGAACTGTTGGGAGCCGACGACTGCACCCTGAAAATGGCGCTGGCTTCCTGCTTCTGATGACTCAGCGGTTAGAGTTGTTAAACAACTCCTTCTTGGGCTGTGGGCTGGGCTCTGGCCTGCTTCCGCTGCGCTGCACCTATTAGACTCTTCCACGTGGTGCTGATTCATTGGCAAGGCTGGGTACTTAAGCTGGGGCAGACTGACCGCTGCGCGCGCGCGCTTTCTTCTCTTGTTCCTGTCTTTTCATTATGAGTAAACTGCTGAAGGAAGAATCCTGTGTCGTTTTTTCCCTCGCCGGGGAGGGGTCGCGACACTCACCAAGGCTGAAGACACATGATCCCGTTCTGAGACATCTATGTAATAAATAATATTCTAATATGTAGAAAATGATCGTTTATTTCCAAAACATACAGATGTAAAGGTTCGAAACAAACATACTGGATAATAGAGGAATAAACCCATAGTGGTCATCTCTGGGGAGGGCCAAAGACTTTCCTTTATTCATATTTTAATTGTACAAATAGTGGAGGGAGGCTAGACGATGAACATCATCTTGCTGAATTCACAAATTCTCTCTCCTGGTCCAGCACCGAGCGTGTGTGACTCATCCTCCTAGCTTGGCTATGGCCCCAAGTGAGTCAGATCAGGGCCTTTGCTAAGCACAGCCGTGAGCCTGACCTGACACTACATCTTCGTGTTTGTCCCAAGAGAAGTAGCTGTCCCCAGCTGCAGAGGGGAAAATGAAGCTCAGCTGTTAAAGGTCACACGGACAGTGGCTTGTGGTGATCGGAACCTCCTATTTCAGCTCAAGCACCACAGGACTAAGCAGGGAAAGCAGTACCTCACTCTCACTGCCTTACGATGCAGGTACTGATTGTTTAGTGCACAGACAAGGAAACCAAGGAGTCTAGAGAAGATCTACAAGATACCCAGCCGTGTACAGTGATGGTGGGGACTATTATTTCAGGTTACATTTCTGGATGACAAGACCCCAAGCTTTCAGATCCATGCTGAAAATCTCCTGCAGGAAGCTGGCAGGCTTCTCTGCAGCGTGCCAGGGGGTTCCAGGGCCCTTGGCTGCTCTTGGGTGACTGCTATTGAAGACACGTCCATCCAGGAGGGCACTGCCCGGCCATCCTCCATGGTACCTCGGGTGTGTTCTGGAAGAACTTGGCCTGAGACCAGGATGTGGATGCATGGGCTGTGTTGATGGACCATCCCCAGGACAAACATGTAATGGAGAGGGAGAAGCCCAGCAGAGGGGAGACTTCAGAAAGTCCCAGGCTCGGCTGGATCCTGAGGGAGGTCCAGGATAGGAATCGGGCCCCTGGATTATCTGGTCTCCAGGCAAGGACTTGGACTGCTGTGGTCCCCATCAATTGGTCACTGCCTGGGGTCAGCCCAGGACAACTCGAGTTTCCATATACATCTGTCAGCAAAGGAGTCCCGAGCAACCTTCAATATCCCACAGGCAATCTCCCAGAGTGTACCCCTTCTCCTGGGCACCATTGTCCTACCCTGGGACCCAGTACTCTCCTTATGAATCCAGCCTCCTGCTGTGTGAAATGAGGTGAGTGTGGAATACCATGATTTAAAAAATCAGAAGCTTTCCTTCCAGGAGCCTATGACAAGGAGTTCTTAAGTAAAAATAGAACTGGCAGCTTGCAGCCTGCAGCCACTGGATCCATTGATCCTTAATGTCCCTTTGGCCCATGTCCGGAACTCTACCCTAGGAAGACAGGTGTTATGCCAGCACGTACTCGATGTGGACAAGGGTGTAGATTGTAGCGCATTTCATAACATCAGGAAAACACATCCTGCTTGTCCCTCCATGAACAAATTGTTGGGGAACAATGGCCCATTCGAGGTGTGGAATAGCATGCAACTGTTAAAAAGAACGAGGTCACCTGAAAGCTTTCAAGACCTGGTAACAAAAAACACTTCAGCATTGATGCCGTGCAAACCAGTTTTTGAAAAGGGTACATCCCGTGTGTGCACGCTGGTTCAGTCTGGGGAGAATGGGCGGCTAACAGGAGGTCATAACCTTCTGTATTTTCTTTAAAGGCAGACCTTCACAGACTGGGGTTGTGGCTCAGGGGTAGAGCACTTGCCCAGCATGCGTGAGGCACTGGGTTCGATCCCCAGCACCACATAAAAGTAAAGGTATTGTTTTCATCTCCAAATAAATATATTAAAGACCTTCACAGCTATTCCAGGATATAAAACGAAGATCTTGAAAAGTGTCTGAGCAGAGCACAAGGTGAGGAGGGGGCAGCTTCATCCAGGCCACCCCCTCCCCGACTCCTCCACCTGCTTCTCCCAGGTGGGCATGGCCAGCTTCAGGGCATCACCCCCTCCACCATGCTCTGCTCCAGGCCCCACCCCCAGCTGTCCCAGCAGGTCCCATGTTGACATGGCCCATGCTGCCCAGCCCACCAGCGCTCAGCAGGCCTGCTGCCCCGGCCCTGACCCCAGCTCTCCGAGAGTTTGAAAGGCCAGAGAGAGATAACCCAGCTCCAGCCACCCACCCCCAGAGGATGGGAGAGGCGGAGGAGCTGCTTGTTCAGGGGCTCTGAAGAGCTGTATACTGGACCGGTAGTCAGTGACGGGTAAGATCCAATTACAATGGTACCAACCTAAGACAGGAGGCTGACGCCTTGAGGTCAGCTCATCTGATAATGGGTAAGGACCATATGTAGTATTGGACAACCTAAGGCAGGCACGGTCCCTAAGCCACATGCTTGTTGTTTAAACAGAGAGGGGGAGATGTTGAGAGCCACAGCCAAAGGGGCCCCAGCAAACTTCCAGCTGCCAGCAAACTTCCAGCTGCCAGCTGATGATTGGCTCACAGCGGCCCCAGCAACATCTAGCTGATTGGCTCCTCTGCGGTGATGCTCATTGGGCTGTTTCCCTGCCCTTTCAGACCACAGAGCTGCTCATTGGGGGACTTCTTTGGCTCCGCCCACGCGACCCAGCCATTCGGCCTCAAGAGCAGGAGGATTATGGGAGGTGGAGAGGCTTGTGGTGGTGAGAGAGGCTTGTGGGAAGCCGGTGGTGGCATTTGGGCTCTGAGGGTATTTCCTGAGGAGCTGTTTTGTTTGGCGTGTGTGGTTCTAAAAATAAAGTCCGTTTCTTTTGACAAGGGGCTCCTGAATCCTGCCCAGCCAGACTTCGGCATTTGAAACTTAGGTGCATGCTCATTCAGCTGGTCCGATCCCCACCACGGAAATACCAGGATGTGACCTGGCAAAGCATGCCACCCACCACCTGGAGGTGACACTTGGCATCAGGATGCTTGCATATCAGCTGGTGAGAGCCAGATTCCTCTCAGAGGGGAACAACAGCCCCAGCTTGCCTGGAACTCTGCTGGCTTTCAGCCTCTGATGTCCTGCATCCTGGGAAAAAATTTGTCCATCCTTGGAAAAACATTTTGGTTGGTAAATCATGCTGATTACACACAGAGCTCGCCCTGGGTCTTTTCAAGCACATTGGTGATTCCATTGCCAAAATAAGTCCCACTCCCACTGTGGCCTGCCTAGCACCATGCTGAGCCCATCAATGTGGTCCACGTGTGTCGTCAATGCTGATGTCCTGCCCTGCCTCCCCGGTGCACATACCCCTTAGCTGCTGCCCGGGCCTCATGCAGGAAACTGACATAGACCTTCCTGGAGAACTGACCCGGGCTGCATCAAGCTAACCAGCTGGAGACAGGGGCCTGTAGGGACCCAGGCCTCGGTTGAATGCAGTGGTTCTCAGCCAGGTAACAAGGGGCACCTCTAGAGACAATTTCAGTTGTCGTGACTGCGGGCATGCTACTGAACTCAGGTGGACAGAGGTCAGGGATTCTGCAGAGTCACCTACGGTGCCCAGGATATCCCCCAAGTGTCACTAGTTCAAGGTGGAGAAACCCTGGTGCAATATGGCATCAACTTCTCTGTCGCCTGATTGATTGACAGACGCCTTCCCTCTTGCTCCCCTCCCACAAATCTCGGTCCTCCCTCCTCAGACCACGCAAGTGTGGTTTGGACCCCAGAAGACAGCCCAGGATATTTGAGAAGAGACTTGGGCTGCTCCTGAGGGATTAAACCCCCTGCCTCCTGTCAGGTTCACAGGAGCAGCAGCTGACAAGAGGAGTCTCCCAGAGTGATTGATTAAGGAAATGCACCAGGAGAAACCAATGGAGGATGAGGGAAGAAGACGCCCAGCCAGGGTGAGATCTCAGCAAGCCTCTGCTTAGCCTGATCCTGCGGGGGAGCCTTGCTCTGTAAATTATAGCTCAGAGCGGGGCCCAAAATTCAAGGAAAAGTAGCGAGGGCTCGGGCGCTGACCCGCCATGGCTGAGCTTCCCTACAAAAGCAGTGCTGGGCTCAGATGCTCAATGCCGCCCCTCATCGAGGTGCCATCAGCTCCTGGACATGCAGACAAAGCATCCTGTATCCTCTGAGCAGACCTCCAAAGACAGTCACAGCTGCAGCCACAGGACACACGAGGTCATAGAGCTGAGGACTTTATCCCAGGAGGGTAAGGGACAGGGACTCCAGTGTGGAGCTCCAACAGTGCAAATCTGCTGAAAACCCAGGTGACCCGGTTAAAACCAATCACCCACTTCTGATCTGCAAAGTGCCCAATTCTGCATATGTGTCCCACCTCCCCAGGAGCCAGCAGACAGCCATAGTGGGTTGAGCACCCACGAGATGAGTGGGTAGCTTGGTGTGACGCCCTCGCCACCGGTGTCTGCCATGCCTTCCCCTCGCCTCCTAAGAGGCTGCAGACGTCTCTCCCTGCTCGTGATTTATTTGTCTCTAAGGTTGTTCATTAAAGGAAGCACATCTGCGCATCAAATCCACCCGGCTTCATCAGCTGAGTGCTCTCCACTCCCCGGCAGACAGCCCTGCCTCCAAAGAACCATCTTCAGAATGTTCTCGAAGCCACACGTGAGCTGGAGGATGCCCCGGCAGACAGCCCTGCCTCCAAAGAACCATCTTCAGAATGTTCTCGAAGCCACACGTGAGCTGGAGGATGCTTGAGAGCATCGGAATTTTCTTTCCAAAATTGGCTTCGGACCTTCGTTCTCGGCAGGGCGAATTTCCCGGTCAGTGGGATTACCCAGGAGGACCCAGGCCCCAGGAAAGTGCCAAGACCGAGCGCCTCTCCTTGGTGCCATGGAGTTGCCGTACCCTTAGGCCTCCTCCTTGGCAAGGGATGCTTCCATAGTGTGCCACAGTGGACGGCTCATGCCACTGGCAGTATTGCCTCTCCATTCTGGAAGATGGACGTGTGGGATCACAGCATGGGCAAGGCTGGTCCTCCTGAGAGCCACGAGGCACGTCTGTTCCATGCCTCGCCCCTGCCGTTGGTTGGCAGACTTGGGCTACAGACCATGTGCCCCACCTCTGCCTTCACCTTGACGTGGGGGTCTCCTTGTGTGCACGTGTCTGTGCCCAAATTTCTCCTTGTGATGAGACACCCGCCATATTGAATTCGGGACCCCTCCTCTAATGTGGTCCGACGCCTTCAAGGACCCTGTTGGGAGGCCCTGGAGTTTAGGGCTTCAACAGGTGAGTACTGGGGAAATGCAACTCCGTCTCCAACAGGCGTCTCACGGCAGGACGGGCTGCCATCCCGTGTTGTCGGGATGATGTTGGAGTGAAGGGTGGAGGGGAGTGTTCACAGGACAGAGGAAGGGAAGATGGCTGGGTGACAGACAGGTCAACTATGGTGAGAATGAGCCAGCCTTGGCCCACAGCCTCTGCCGAGCCTCCCGGTGGCACCAGTGTCTCCACACCCTCTGTGCACCTCTTCCTATCCGCCCACACCTGCCTTTCACCCCCGCGTGTTCCCTCCCCCCACCTGGGAGACACACACACACACACACACACACACACACACACACACACACAGATTGGCCCCAGTTCCAGGTCGGCTGCCCCCAGCTTGCTGCAGGTAACACCCTGACCGTGTCGTGGACACTCTCTCTGAAGACTCTGTCCCAAGGTTTGTGGACACCCTGGGCAAGGCGAGGCCCTTGACATCACTCCTCCTGGGCCACAGGCACCTTGACCAACAGAGGTGGGAGCCAACTGATAAGTGCTCCCGTCCTGGGGCCCTGGCAGACACTTCTGAGATGCGTTTCATAGGACTCCTTGGGTCCAGCAGAAGAGGCACCGGACGCCTATGGTGTGGCCAGGTCCTCCGGCTCCTGCCCTGATCCTTTTCCTTCTCCGTGGGGTCAGGTCCTACGTTGCTCTCTGTGCATGAACCTTGCCTCCGGCTCTGCTCTCAGACTCAGGCTAAGACCTTCTGGGCACTTCCACAAAAGGTAGTGGGCTTCTGCCTGGTGCCAACAGCACATCCCATCTCCTCCAACCCCCTCCCATGGGACAAAGAAAGCTTTCAGGGGACAGCACTGGGAGGGTGAGGAGAGGGGGTGGGCAGGGGCTGGGACACCTTCTCCTTCCTGTGAGCTGAGATGGGCTAGGGGCTTGCGGGAATCCCCTGGGCCACTGAGTAGCTCTATTCCCAAGAGCCCTGAGGCTTTCTGCAGCTAGTATTTGGAAGTGGGCTGGTCCTCCATAAAATAAATAAAGCCACCCTCCCAGGAGCCCCATCCCCCATACCCATCCCCCTCCCCCTCCCAGGAGCCCCACCCTGTAAGCAGGGCACCCCTGGGGCTGTGTCAGCCCTGAGAACAGGTCTCAGCAGGGCTCTCGGCTGTGGCCAGGGCTTGAAGCTTTGAAGCCTCACCTTCCCAAGAGGAGCCTTGGGCCAGTGGCTTCTGCTGTCCGCACCTTGGTATTCTGCTCTGTGCAATGGGCGTCCTAACAATGTGGAGGGCAGTGACTACAGGGGAGCCCCGGGGAGTGGCAGGGGGCTGCGAGTGTTCTGCTTCTGCATCAAGGGTGCTGCTCTCTGGGTGGGTCTGGTGGGTGACCACTGAGGACGTCTGTGGTTCTTTAATAAGAACTTTTAAATGCAAAATAAAATATTACCTGCTGCTGCTGCTGCTGTTAGTGATGTCATTCATTCCAAGCTGTAGGAGAAGCTGGAGGCGCTCTTGGCTGATGCCAGGACCTCAGGGGCCTTGCCTAGGGCCCTGGTCAATCAACACCCCTGAGCAAGAGCCCAGGTCACATGCTGGGGACCACTCCCAGTTATCCCCATTTTACAGAAAGGGACATCAAGGCCCATAGAGTCAAGGTCACCCAAACACAGCCCGTGCTCCTGAGGGCTGCCCTTCCCAGCCTGCCCCAGCCCTCCATCCCTTTCCTCCCGCCCTCACCCCTGCCCTCTCTCCCCTCCCCCGCCAGTGCTTTTAGCCAGGCTGGGTCCTTGCCAAGTCTGGGCTGTCACAGCGTTCCCATCTTTGATCACCAGGCAGCCCAGATGTTGGGCTGATCAAAGGCAGCTGCTGCCTGGACCCTCCCCAGAGCGCACCATTATGGATGCTCTTGGAGAGGGCAGGAGCCTGGTGGGACAGATGCAGGATGTGACAAGGAGCCTTGCTGGGCGGGTCTCCCTGGGTGGTGCCAGAGAGCTAGCTGGGCTCCGGGCCCTTCCCCGATGCTGCAGGTCTCAGAAGGACCGGGTCATGGCAGAGAAACGGGTGCTCAGCCCAGGACATGCTGCAGCTAGATCCAGGGCCCTGGCCTCACCTCAGGTCACGCAGCACCATGTCAGATGTGATCCAGGAGGCGGGCGGCAGCCTGGCTCCTGGGGATGATTCCCACCATTGACGTGACCCCAGCATCTCACAGGTGCTCCAGAGACAAATTTCCTGCTACAACTAAATTAATTTTTTTAAAAAAGCAGAGCATGCAACAACATACACAAGATAACCTAGTGAGCTTTTATTTTTAAAATACAGAAGAACAGAGGGCAGAGAAAACAGATACAGTGGGGGTGAATACAGTGGTCAATCTTTCGCTTGTTAATTTGACTCAATTTCTAAGCAGACTCTCAAATCACAACACCTAAGATGTATTCAATGTTTCCTGGTTTCCAGACACAGGTTTACCTCAATTTGGGACAATTAAGGTATGTGATTTTTATTAATATATCTTTTTTTTAATTTGAGAAATATGTAAACGCGTGCCTACTTGGATACCCACTTTCCAACAGATGTGATGTAACCAGGAAAACACTCCTGGAGGTGAGGGATGGCCAGATACAAAGCTGGCATTTGCCAGGAGCCCCACACCTGCAACCTGACTGGTGGGTGGAAACCCCACCTCTTCTCTCCTCCCCATGGGCAAAAGGGGTTTTATGGTGTGCTGAAGGGCTGGTCTTCCCCACCCCACCAGCCCTGGGATCATGTGGCCGCCTTGCTGGGGTGTGTGCTCTCTGCCCAGCTCTTTGCAGTGTTATTTGCAACAAGAGTTGTGGAAAGTGGGATTGTCCTGGGTTTGCCGAGTATAGAAATGGAGACAAGAAGAACCAGGAACTGTGGGTGCTGGAACCCGCACACACCAGCTTCTCCCTGCAGATCATTGCTCAGAAATTTCCAGAGTCAGTGGTTGAATGTGGCCACGATTATAAAAATTATCCATTAAGGCATAAGATTGCAGCTTCGTGGTTGGGCACCTGCCTCGCACATGCAGGAAACTGGCCCCAGCAGGAGCGTTGGTACCCTGGAAACTGGCGATGGCTATACAGCAGGTGTCGTGGTTCAGACGCGATGTGTCCCCCCAGTAGCTCGTGTGTTTGACAAGGCAAGAAGGTTCAGAGGTGAAATGATGGGGTTCCGAGAGCCTTAACCTAGTCAGCCTGTGAATCCAGGGGTATGGATTAGCTGGGGTCACCCTAGGCAGGGCAGGTGTGGCTGGAGGAGGCAGATTCCCGGGATTGTCTGTGGGGTGAATAGTGTCCTTGTTGAGCAGAGCTCTCTCTGCCCCTCGACTGTCATGTCCTTGTTAGAGTCTGTAAACAAGTCAGGATGGTGCCTGGCATTTTGCCAGGGGGAGTGGTTTGTGAGGTGGCGCCAGGGAGCCATTAAGTGTGGAGATTCCTTATTGGTTGACTGCTGTAAATTAAGACAAGCTGTGTGGAATGTATATATACCCCTCCTGTCCTACAATAAACGGCTCTCACTCCTGCTGTATCAATCTACACAAGTACCTCGACACCCCCTCCCTCCCCCCGTTAATTTGCCCAGACAGCCGGACTGTGGCATGTCCTGAGCTGTTCTCCTCCGCCAAACTCTTCCCCAGGCACAGAGCAATGGAGTCCGCCATCTATTGACTGAGACCTCTGAAAACCATGAGTCCCAAATAAACTTTTCCTCCACTAAGTTGTTCTTGTAGGGTCTTTTCGTCACAGAGGCAAAAAAAAAAACAAAAAAACAAAAAAAAAACAAACACACAAAAACAACTAATACAGCAGGAATTCCCTCTCCCCACAACATAATCTGTCCCATGGAAAAGCATTGTTAAACATTTACCAGCTGAGACAGGAGGATCACAAGTTCAAAGCCAGCCTCAGCAAGGACAAAGCCCTAAGCAACTCAGGGAGACCCTGTCTCTAAATAAAATACAAAATAGGGCTGGGGACGTGGCTCAGTGGTTGAGTGCCCCTTAGCTCAACCCCTGGTACCAAAAAAAAAAAAAAGGGGGGGATAGAATGGTGAGGACAGAATTCAAAATACATTCACTCTCCTTCATGCTTAGCTTCCTTTAAAATTGTCAAATAAAAATTGAACGTCTTGAAGATGTGGGACATGAGTTGACATACTAGACAGCACAGAATGACAAGCACAATCTCATGGACACCTACAAGCTCCCCGTCCCCAGTAACAGGGTGTTGAACCCAGGGGTGCCCTACCACGGAGCTGCACCCCCAGCCTTTTTTACATTTTATTTTGAGACAGGGTCTCGCTAAGTTGCCAAGGCTGGCCTCAGACTTGTGATGCTCCTGCCTCAGCCTCCTGGGCCACTGGGATGACAGGAGTGCACCACTACAACCAGAAGTACAGACAAAGGTCGAACCCTGACTTTAGCCCTGAATGGCGTACACACTAGCACCTGGGGCCCACAGCTGAGAGCTACACCTGGTGGCTGAGAATCGTGACAGTCCTTACTGAGCACCTGTGCATACCGGGGTGCATACTTGTGCATACTTGGGCAAGTGCTTCAAGGTAATTATCCCGTCTCTTCCCACCATAGATGCTTGGACATTGAAATATGCTGAAGAAAACCCACTTTATGTTTCTATTTCCCCCAGTCGAACATTACACCAACCATTCCAAGCCTTTGGAATAGAAGAGCAAAGAAAAAAGAAAGCCCAATTCATAGATATCCTGGTTTCTCTTCTGTCACTGTCTGTCTTGAAACCGTCATGTAAACACCAATCCTGGCAGTCAGCAA
The DNA here is from genome assembly GCF_045843805.1 of Urocitellus parryii. NCBI lineage: Eukaryota > Metazoa > Chordata > Mammalia > Rodentia > Sciuridae > Urocitellus > Urocitellus parryii. Next base: position 142,297,051 of record NC_135533.1, read on the forward strand.
TCTGTCGGCCAGCAGGCCGGAGCAATACCCCCCAAACCAACTTTAACACAATCAGAGGGACCCTCCCCATAAAGATCTGGTCTCTGTGCCGTGACAGCTGAGTCTCCCCTCTGCCTGCCTGTGCCTTCGTCACACAGTAACCGCCCACCGCCCTGATCTATCCGCATTTGCTGAGTGCTGAACAGACCCAGCTCCCCTGGTTGCCATCTCTGTGCCCTCAAACGGGTGGCTTGGCTTAAAGGGCAGTGCCGGTGAGCTCCCCGTGTGACCATTCCAGACAGCACTTGCTTGTCACTTGTGTGTGTGTTGGAGGTTATGGTTCCTGGTCAGCAGGGCTATTCTCTGAGCACAGAGGGATGCGGGAGAGGCGACAGGGCGTCTGGAGGCGCCCCCTGAGTGGCCCACGGCCCTGCCTCCACGCTCCTGAGCTGCAGCCTCCCCCCTCCCTCCCTCCACCATGGCCCCTGAGAGCATGAGACCAGGGAGGGGCTGATCAATCACAGGACTTTAAAGGACTGCTGGCGTTTGGACACAGTGTCCTCCAGTGTTTCTCTTAGCTACATGGTAACACCCGTTTGTTTAGAACTCACAGCAAATACATCTTGGAGAGGACTTTGATCCCTGGCAGCTGTGCACGTGCGAGTGAGGCCGAGTCCCAGGGCAGAGAGGACCTGGGAAGGAGGCGGGCTGGGCCAGTCTCTCTCATGCCCTCTGGGCTTGGCACCTCACCCCAGGCCCCACTCCAGCATGCCATGCTTGGAGACCAAAGTGAAAGCAATAGCCCAAGCTCCAATGTCAGAGGGTCCTATGTTCAAGTCCCGGCTCTGCCACTTTCCAGCTGGGTGACCTTGGGCAAGTCACTCAACCTCTCTGGGCATCACTTTCTTCATCTGTAAAATAGACCTAATCATAGTTCTTGAAGTCAGTAGCTTGCACGGGAGTAAATGGGATCATGCACTTGAAGAGCCTGGGGTAAGGAAGGAACCTAACAAATCTTTGAATGACAAGACCTTTGGCTGTGCTTACTGGAAAGGCAGAGTAACCCTGTAACTGAAGTGTTACAGAAGGCAGCCCTACGAGCTAGGCCCGTGACCTGACCGCCTGTGAGTTACTCCCCTCTCTGAGTCTCTGTCTCCTCATCCATAAAAGGGAAATGATAAATCTCTCCCTAAATGAGCTGAGGCAATACTTTAAAGTGCTTAGAACATACCTCAGCACATGGCGCCCTCTGTAGGCATACCACCTCCCTTGCGAGTGTAATGAGCAGCAGCAGCTGCTGTGTGACCACAGGTATTGCCCCTACCTCTCTGAACAGCATCTTATCAGAAAAGGGTAGTCATAAAAATAACAAAGAGGAAAAAGGGTAAGCTTTCCTGCCTGGTAGAGTTGAGGAGGTCATGAAGTGAGATCACAGGGGGCGGCGGGCGCGGGGGGGACAGGACAGCCCCACATTAGGGTCATCCAAGGACAGATGGTGCTACCTTTGCCTCAGTTTCCCACCTGGAACCGCAGATGCTTTCTCCCACTTAGTAATTCCGACACAGCATTGGGTGTGGTTGGACAAAGTCCCCTTTGGTTCCCGGCTTCCTCAACTGTGTCCCCGTTTAGTGGAGTAGCCTGCTGCAGCCTCCTCCATAACCACAAAGACCTGCACAGCCTCCTCCTTGAGGTCCTGAGGTCAGGGTGGGGTGGAGCCCTCTCTGTCTGCCTGGGGAACTACATTTCCCAGCATGCCTTGCAGCTAGAGGGTCATGTGGCTGAGTCCTGGCCAATGGTAAGCAGGTATACCTTGCTGGGACCCTAAAGATGCCTCTGTAGGTGTCTGACCAGCAGCAAGGGCTCCTGCTCCTCCTCCTTGCCTCCTCCTTCCCATCTGTAATGCGGAGAAGTTGACTGGAGCAGCACAGAGTGTCCTCCATCTTGAACCACCCTGTGTCTCTTCCCCCTCTTATGAGGACACCAGTCCTACTGGATCAGAACTTATGTCCTCATTTCACCTTAATTACCCCCATAAAGTCCCTAATACAGCCACACTGGGGGCCACTAGGAATGCAGTGGGGACACAGTTCAGTCCCTGCTGTCCCCTCTCAGGCAGACAGTTGGACGTGTACCTCCACAGCATGGCTGGCATGTTGGTGGCACGCTCCTGTGGCCAGAGAGAAGCCAGGGAGGCTGTGGACAGAGGCTGGCCTCCCTCCCCCACAAGCAGGCTGGAGGGGGAGGGAGAGGGGGTGTCTGCATCCCCTCCCCCTCCGAACGTGCCCAAATTCCCAGAAACTCAAATCCCTCATCTTAACCAAGAAAAAAAAAATGGTGCTTATGAATGCCCCCCCCCCAGAACAGCACATAGGAACATTGAGCGGGAAGGAAATCTGCTGAACCCCGAGGGGGCGGGATGCTGGCGCTCCTGGGGCCAGGCCGCCCACCCCCCCTCGCTGCATTCCTGGCACCTGCTCCCTGGAGGCCAGCTCCTGCCCGGGGAGCCCCAAGAAACCACGTGGAGAAGTCATCAGGACATCAGGACACCTGACCAAGGGCGTCTGCTCTTGAGATCCCGGGACCACCTCTGCCCAAGTGCGTCCCTGAGCATACAAATGGATGCTTGAGCCAGGCTCACCACTGGGATCCAGACTGTCCCCTGAGGCTCCTGTGGTCACCAATGCTGCGGTGTTCAGAGGTGGGGCTGTGGGTGTGACTGGATCACCAGGGCTAGGAGGGGGTGGGTCCCTGGGGACATGGCCTTGGGGCTGAATCTTGTCCCTGGCCCCTTTCTTTCACTCTCTGCTCTGGGCTGCCTAGGGGTAAGCAGCCTTCCTCCCCCTCGCCCTTCCTCCATGATGCTCTGCTTCTCTGCAGTCGGGAAGCAATGGAGCCAGGGCCGAATGTGGAACTGAAACCTTTGAACCCATGAGACTAAATCCACCTTTCCTCCTCTAAGTGGCTTTCCTCAGGTATCTTGTCACAGCATCAGAAAGCTGACTGATGCCATGGCTTTGGGGATAATTCCTCACACAGCCTTTGTAACTAGAACCCCGGGTGTTCTCTCTTTAGGGCTGCTAAAAAGAAAGTACCGCAATCTAGGGGACTTAACAATGGAAATGTATTCTCCCATGGTTCTGGGGGCCTGAAGTCCAAAACCAAAGAGTCAGCAGAGCCATGCTCCCTCTGAAGGCTCTGGGGAGAATCTGTTCTATGTCTTTCTCCATTTCCTCGGTTCCTGGTGGTCCTTGACCCTCCTCGCCAAGGGCATGAATGCATGGCTCCACTCCATGCCTCTGCTGCCACAAGGTGTCCCCCTGAGCGTCTCTTATAAGAACAGCAGCCATATTGGACTAGAACCCCCTTCATCCAATACCAACCTATCTGAATTTGACTACATCTGCAAAGACCCTATTTCTCAATCAGGACAAATCCACAGACACTGTGAGTCAGGACTGCCAGGTCTCTCTGGGAGAACCCAGTTCAACCCCCCTACACAAATAGTCAAGGTAGGTAGGACATTTTGTGGGTGAGCAAACCAAGGCTCAGAGAGGTGGAGTGACACCAGAGAGAGTTGGGGAAGGGGAAAGAGCAGTACCCCTTCCCTTTCCGTGCCCTGCCCTCCCTCTGGAATCTTCTCCATCCTGCATGGCACCCAGTAGATGCCAGAGTGGCTCCATCCTCTGGCGTCCAGGTGGGCACAACCAAAAGGAGACCCCCAAATGGAGTCACAGGACGGGAAGCCCCTTGGGTTGGGATGTTTGTTGCATGTCTCCCCTGCAGGGCCACCTCAGGCTGGTGGCATCCCTGAGGTACCAGCTGCCCCAGATAATGCCCTGTACACGCCCCCTCTGGGCTCCGGAGCCAGGCCCTCCCCTCCCCACCTCAGCACTAGAGATGGCCACTGCACTTCCCTGGGACCGTCCCTGGGCCCTGGGTGCTCTCAGTTTTACAGGTCACAGGGCTACACTTCCTCGGAAGGCCTCAGGAGGGACCATCCTTTGCGTCTTCCCATTTCGGGGGGCTCCCGCCATCCCTGGGGCTGTGGCCCCACCACCCCATCCCCCACTCCTCTGTGTGGGCCAATCCCAGGGCCCACCTGGGAGATCCAGGACGATCCCAACTCAGGACCCTTGGCTTCTTAACACCACAATTTTTAGGGTGTGGACAGCCTATGGGGGCCACTTCTGGGCTCCCCCGTTGCAGGGCCTTGGCTTTCCCTTAGGCTGCCTGCACCTCTGGGGGCCATCTCTCCAGCCAAGTCCCTGAAGAGCCCCAGGGGCTGCTTCCCTGCCTGGGACCCTGCCCAGCACCTCCCCTGCCCCCCTCCTCACTGGACCTCCCTCTGGAGCCCCCTGCACTTAGCCGCCTTTGGCTCCTCCAACTTACAGGTTCAAATCTATGTGTGGATGCAGAAATGTTGACCAACTCTATAGCCTGGCGCTGCGTTGAGCTGAGTTCCTCTGGTGAGAAAGCAGGGTTCTGTCTCCCTGCAGCCGCAAAATCCAGAATAAACCTCACCACTGTGCACCTGGCCAGGTTGGGAAGGAGGCTCAGCCTCAGGGAGCCTCCCTGTTCTGTGCCCCGGCTTATCCGTGGTTCTCTCCCGCCACCTGCTGGTCAATATCTAGAACTGCGGGCAATTTTCTAGCATGCACAAAGGTGGTCTCTGCCCAGATGCCTCCTGGTCACTAAGAAGCAGGGAAAATGAGTTGGGAAACCAAAACCTAAAGGAAGCAAAGAGGCATTGAGCTGGTCCGGTCCATGGCAGCTAGGATGCAGGCTCCAAACCCTCACTTCCTACTCCCAGCTCCATGAGCTCAGCGAAGTCATTACATCTCTCTGCTGAGTGTCTTCATCTGTAATAATTGTCCCTATATCACTGGGTTGTTTTGAGAGATTTTTGTGACCCAACAAAATATGATTTTGTGGTTGCTGTTATGGGTACTGTACTGGACGGTACGAATATATCATCTCTAATCCTCGCCACCACCCAGAAAGTGGGTGTCAGTGGTCCTGCTTTATAAATGAGGCAAGAGGTTCAGAGAAGGTGACTGACTTACCCAAGGTCCCACAGCACGAAATGTCAGCATTGGAATTTGAACCCAGATCTCCCCACTTCCTGTGTCTACCCACATCCTTTCCAGGGCTCCCTATCCCTGAAGATCTCAGGATTAGCTAGTTCACGTCAAGGTGTTCCAGGGTTCACCTTGGCCAGCACAAGGGGAGAGGACAGGCGAGTAGATGGTGGCATTATTTTTCTTAAAGAAAAGCCAGGGGGCAGGAGGACACATCTAGGAACAGACCTTGACCTTGACGTCACAGCCGCCTTCTCTCCTAACATGGTGCCCACGATGGCAAAGCGCTTGCCCCACAGGGAATGTGTTCAGTGAGAACCTTAAGGGTGTGTCTTAACTTCAGTCTCATCCACTAGATAGGACCCCACGGAGGCAGGGCCTTGTCTGTCCGATTGCCACCTCGTGCTCAGTGGCTGGCCGTGGCTGCACAGGACAGGTTCTCCACAGTCACCCGAATGAATGAGCAGATTCGCTCACATGTGAAGGTGGTGATGGTCTTAGGGGACGTGTTCCACCAACGGCCACTCTGTGGTCTGAGGACCTGGGGCTCCAATAACTTGAGAGGAAGCTGCTGCCCGTGGGCAGGATCTGTGGAGTAGGTGGAAGGCAGCGGTCAGTGGCTGCACCTGGAGGCTACAGTCAAGAAACGGACTCACCACAGGCAGCCAGGGTCACAGACGCACGGGGATTTGCAGCCTCCAGAGCCCAGGACAAGACACAACCAGCTCATCGTCTTCGAATGAGTTTGGCTTAGCTGGACGCAGCGGTGCACACCCGCAATCCCTGCAGCTTGGGAGGCTGAGGCAAGAGGATCACAGGTTCAAAACTAGCCTCAGCAAGTTAGCGAGGCTTTAAGCATCCTGATAAGACCCTGTTTCTCAAAATTTAAAAAATAAATAAAAAGGGCCGAGATGTGGTTCAGTGGTGGAGCACCGGTGGGTTCAGTCCCTGTCCCACAAAGTGAGAGAGAGAGAGAGAGAGAGAGAGAGAGAGAGAGAGAGAGAGAGAGAGAATGAGTTGGGCCTTTCCCCAGCCCCACCCTGTGTGATGGACGGTCTGTGGTTTCTGCAGTTCCTGGTGGACATTCATGGTTTCCTGCCACGATCAGGAGGGGCCCCCCATCTCCACGGTTCAGCCCCGGCTGCGCCTATGGGGAAGTCAAGGCTCAGCTGCCTCCTGATCACACGAGTGTGGCCAAGACGGGTCACACCTGGTCTCCTGTGTGAGTTCCCTGGCCACCTGGGAAGTTGTTGACCTAAGAGAGCCCCGGCCGACACCCCTTAAAGTCATGCAGTTTGTCTTGGGGACAAGATGACATCACAGCCAAAGACTCATCAGCCAACCAGTCAGTAAACAAGCTAAGGCGAGGTGCAGAGCCCGCCCCCAGGGCCACGCAGAGCGCTCCTGGGGTCCGTCCTCGTCTAGGCCCACAGACCGCCTGCGCCCCTCCTTCGCTGCATTTAAAATGTCTTCTAAAAACGTCGCCAAACTCTACTTTTGAGTAGGTTTTAGATTGACAAGGAAAGTCGTGGGAACGGTGCGGACAGTTCCGGCACGCCACCCCCATGCAGTGTCCTTAGCTCTGCTCTGGTTCTTAGTCTCAGTCAACCAGTGTGGACGCATCGTCGGTCACTAAGGTCTGGCGTCATTCAGATTTCCTTGGGTTTTACCCCGCGTCCTTTCTCTGTCCCAGGATCCCACGTTATGCCGAGTCCCCCCCGGGTCTCCGTGGGCTCCTCCTGGCTGGGATGGGTTCGCAGTTGTCCCTCGTTGTTCGTGACCCTGACAGCTCTGGGGAGTGCTGGTAGGTTTTACAGAGTGTCCCTCATGGTGCTGTTGGTGTTCTCATGGGTGGACCTGATGATGGTCTTGGGCAAGATGTCACAGAGACTCAGATGCCATTGATGTGATGTCAAACCAGGGCCACATGCTGTCACTGTGCCTGGTCACGGTTGACATTGACCTTGACCACTTGGTCTGAAAGGTGGGAGCAGACCCGTCCTGGGGCCCCCAGAGGGAGGCAGCCTGCCCAGCCCCTGACTCGGACCCCCTTCCTAGGAGAACTGAAGACTGTGATGAGTGCGGTTCTCAGCCACTAAACCTGCAGCACCCGGGGTCACCCACAGGGTGCCAGGACCAGGTTAGGACCATGGGGACAGGGAGAGAAGGGGTGGGTGACCGAACTGGCCAGCAGAGTAGACAGGCTGAGGACGCGGGAGGGGTCTCGGGACAGTCCCAGGTTTCTGGGGGATGTTGATCCCGTTCATTTGGCCTGAGACCCACCAACCTATGCAGGACGCCAAGAGTCCAGGCCCGGGAGCATCTCTCCCCCATGGGCCTTTCCCTGGTGGGACATAGTTCCCTTGGGGACCAGCCCTGACTTCTCATAGCCTGGAGGTCACCCCACCATGGCAGGAGCGGGCCAGACCTTCCTGGTTGATGCAGTCCCCAGGCACAGTCCCTGGTGGGGTCCAGGGACCCCTGGATTGTACTTGCAGGGACGGAACAGGAGTCAGGAGACCAGGAGGGCTAATAAAAAGGTCCAATAACGGACGCGCTTATGAAGGGCCAGGAACACGGAGCCTCTGAATGGCCCTCTCCTCCCCACATGTGGTGGCCACATTTCCCGGGCAGGCCTGGGGACCTGGAGATCCGTAAAGAGCATTCCATTTTCTTTTAATACCTTTCAAACACCTTCTGATTTGCGAATGTCTTTGGGGAAGGCTATATTTAGTCGTAGGTTTTAATAAAGGCCATTCATGATAATATAAAAAAACTTATGAAGCCAGCCAGGGCCGGTGGGCAGCCCCCATCTGACCTCTCATCCAAGGCTCATGCCTCAGAGCCACCCCCAAAAGGCATCCTGACAGGGCCACAGGCACAGAACCCCCCACCCCCCACCACCATGGTCATTTAATTAAAGACATCAATAAATAGAAATAGCTGTTGAGTAAATGAATGACCTCGAAACAAGGACCCCCAAGTCATTTCCAGGGTGGAGGGTATGTTTTTAAATTTAAACAAAATTTTAATTGACTCATGATAATTGTGCTTTTTGGGGAGGTCACCATCAGATAACTGGCTTAGGTACCACCTCAGACATTTACCATTTCTTGGTGTTGGGAACATGTAAAATCTTCTCTCTCTCTGGCTGTTTTGAAGTAGATACTTGTTGTCTAGCATGGGTGGTGGAGGGTGCGTTGTTATGTGTGTGAGTTTTAACTGAACAGACATCTACGGAAGTCGGAGGCAGGGTGAGGTCTGGCCTTCCCCAACTTAATCCCCAGACTGATGATGTCACCTTCTTTGGAAAAAGGGCTTTGCAGATGTAATTGAGGGTGTTTTTTTTTTTTTTTTTTTTTGTACCAGGTATTGAACTCAGGGGCACTTGACCACTGAGCCCCATCCCCAGCCCTATTCTGTATTTTATTTAGAGACAGCGTCTCACTGAGTTGCTCAGGGCCTCGCTTTGGTTAAGGCTGGCTTTGAACTCACAATCCTCCAGACTCAGCCTCCCAAGCCACTGGGATGACAGACATGAGCCACTGCATCCAGACTAACTGAGGTTCTTGAGAGGAGATCGTCCTGGATTTAAAGCATCCTCAGCCCAGTGGCATGTGTGTCATCAAAGATGAGGAGGGACGTAGGGTGGACTCAGACATCAGAGAGGAGAGGCCACAAAAAGACAGACATGGGCTTGTATACAGTCAGAAGCCAAAGAGCCCTGGGGTCCCAGAGGCTGGAAGAGGTGAGGAAGGGCCTTCCCCCAGAGCCTTCAGACAGCATGACTGTGCCCATGGCGTCATTTTGGGATTCCTGGCCTCCAGAACTGCCAGAGAACAATTTCTGTTATTTTAAGCTGCCCAGTTTCAGGTAATTTGTTACAGTAGCTCCAGGGAACCAGTGGGCCCCACAGTCCTTTCACTTAAAGACACAGAGACGGTGTGGCTGCCACATGGCTGTGCGTGCTGTCTTTGGGGGCTTGGAGTGAAAAAAAATTAAAATTACAAAAGGTTTCTTAGTATGAAGGGTGTGTCCCTCCAGCCACACACCTGCTTCCTGGTCCCCTCCCAAATTCACAGGGCAGAGTCCCACATCTAGAACCCCTCGTGATGACTCCATTTGGAGACTGGATGGTCAGTTAAAATGTGCTCATTAGGACTGTGCTAGCCACCATCCTGATGGGGCTTTTGTGAGCATGAGACTAGGCTGAGATGGGGTGATGCACCCACCACCCGGGCCACACCAAAAGTCACCCAGAAAGGAGGGGAGGGGAGGGGCAGATGCACCCTCAGGGGTCAAAGAAGGAACCGCCCTCCCTACCTCCACCCACGGAGGACTGTTCCTAAATGCACGGTGGCTCTAGCTTACAAGAATGGGGGAACAAGGCGGGGACTTCACCCCCTGCTCCTCTGTCCACCTGAGTGACAGCATTTGTCACACACTAGTTAGCACTTGGCTTTAAGGCCATCCTGGGTGCTGCTCACTCTCTAGTGGCCAGTCTCCCGAGCACTGACCTGCTCCTCCACCCTGCTCTGCACCCACGAGCTACTTGTGTGTGCCTGGCGCTCCAACTATGTCTCTGGTCTCTGGCTGGCTCAGCCTTTGGGAGGCCGCAACAGGAAACAGGAAGTAGGAGGAAAACAGGACGGGGCAGAGGACTCCCATATCCTTCTGGGACTCCCATACCTCTGCTTCTGTCTTTGCATGACTGAATTCTTGTGTCTCTCATAGGAACACTTGTCACTAGATCAACATCCACTCCGATGACACAGGACCCTCTCATTTTGAGATCCTTCATCACATGGGCAAAGACCCTTTTTCCAAACAAGGTGACAGTCACAGGTGCCAGGGGCCAGGATGAGGAGGTATCTTTGGAAGGGATATCTTCTCCTGGTGCCTGCTGCAGCATTTTGCAAAGACAGATCTGCTCGGGCCCCTTGGCACCTTGAGGTGGGACAATCACATGGTCCCATCTGTACCCTGGAATGAGCTAAGTATGTTCCTGGTATCGATGTCTGTGTGCTTATGCTACAGCAGATGCATGAGCTCTGTGCATCTGGGACTCAGGGAGGAAGAGATGGGTTCAAGGACACTATGTTTGAGCTGGTCTTGGAGAATGGGGACAGGGGTTGCTTCAGAAAGATACACAAATGTCCCAAAGTTCACAAATAGATGCTCAAGAACAGGAGCCAACAGGGACCTGCAAGCCCAAACCACAGGGAGATGTGGCTTTACCCCCACTAAGGTGGCCAGAATGGGTGGAGACCTAGTAAGAAGCCAGAAGAGATGGGGAAACAAGAACCTTCAAATGCCACTGATAGGGAGGTCACATGGTGCAGCTGCTGTGTGGCTCAGCGAAGCCCCTCCCAGGAATACACCCCTGAGAAACGAAGACACACTTGTACACAAACACTTGAAAGCTCATAGCAGTGTTATCCACAATAGCTACAGGTGGAAACAGCCCAGATGTGCCGCAGTCTGGCTGGGCACAAATCACGAGCCACTAAAGCAGGAACAAATTTTATTTTTTCTACTGCAAGAAAAAACCTCACACACGCTCCTGGGGAATCCTCCCGAAAAGCCACGAGGCTCCTCCAGGAACCCCCAGCCGGAAATCTCTCCCCGGGAAAACCCTCCTCCTGCCCTTCGCCAACCAATGGGAACTCCCGGGGAATCCCCGTGAGAACTAAAAATAGCGCGAGAACTCAAAATTAGCGCTAGAACTCAAAAGTAGCGGCAGAGGCGGATATTAACGCCTTGCCTGTCAATCAATACTGTTGGCAAAATGCCAGGGGCCATACAGACTCGGCTGTGGCTCTCAGCACAGATGTCCATCAGTGGAGGACTGGGTGATGAAATGCTCTTCATCCGCCCATGAGATATTACCCAGCAGGCATCAGAGGGAAGCACCAACTCACCTTGCTCAGGATGAATCTTGAAAGCACGATGCTAAATGAAGGAAACCTGTCACAAACCTCTGCGGGGGTTGCGCAGGATCTGCTCTACTTGGAGCACTAAGCAGGGGATGTGGTTTTGTGTCCAGTGTTGCCCGATTCCATTTGCATGGAATGTCCAGAGGGGGCAACTCCAGAGTGTGGGAAGCCGTTCTCGCACGTGACTGGGCACCTCCATGAGTGGGTGTGAGGTGTTCAGGCTATACTGTGTCAGAACTAATTCCCACCCTTTCTAGGTGCGAGAGCCCATCCATGTGGGGGTGTGACTAACCATTGACCCTGAGACAAATCACTGACCCTGACCTTGGAATTCTGCCCCCCTCGACCTTCATTGGATGCAATTTTCCCCTGAATTTCTTGTTCCCCAATAAAAGGCCACTCTCTGGTGTGCCCTCTCTCTCTCTCTCCTGCAAGTCTCTTGTGTAAACCTTGCTGCCCCACCTGGTGGCTGGAGGCAGGAGCCAGAGGGGGAGCCATCTCAGACCTGATCAAAGAAAAAGGTAAATCAAGTTTATGTGTGTTTATTTTGATCTCACTAGTTAACTTCTATGCTTAGAACCTCTAGTATGAAGCTAGCGTGCTGGTGGCGTGCCAGACCGGAGAGACCGAAAGTGGATCCGTGGTTGCCAGGGCCTGGAGGGAGGAGGAATTGGCCCGTGGCAACTAAGGGTGCAGGTTTCCTCTGGGGAGAGGGGATACAGACATTTTAATATTGACAGTGATGGTGGTGGCTGCAAAACTTGGCAAATATACTAAAGACCATTGAGTTGTATATGTTAAGTGCATGAATTGTAGGAAGTGGATTGTACCTCGATAAAGCTGTCAACGACAATCACAACCAAATCTCCGATTTCTGTGAGGTAGCTTCACTCCTCAGGTCCCCCGTGTCCTGCCTGCAAAATGGGTCTGTTCCCAAAATGCACATTCTACCATCGAGCTGCAGTGCTTAGTGAGGCTGTTTCTCTACCTCCCAAAGGGAGGCAGGGATCCCTAGTCTAGCCCCCATTCTCAGGGCTGTCTTAGGAATCCATGGTAAAGTACAATAAGAAAGGGTCACAAAACCACATCCCCTGCTTAGCCTTCCAAGTAGAGCAGATCCCCTGCAACCCCCAGCAGAGGTTGGAATCTGGCGCCCCCCTGCTACAGCACCGCGGCATTGCGCTCTCCTGGAGCCACTTCAGAACCTGCACCTGCACAGAATGCAAGCACTCAGGCCCACCTCTTAGGGGTGTGACCTCCTCTGGCAGGTCTGGCTTTGGCCACGCCTTCTTCTAGGCAGGCATGCGGAGAGTGGGGCCATGTGACTTTGTTCTGGCTTGCTGCCCTGGGCAGCAGCCTGAAAATTGTCCTGGGCAATCGCTGCTGGGAGAACCTGGAATCAGAACAGAGGGACTTGGTGCCATGTCACGACTGATCGTAAAGAACCTCCTGAATGGGGTGAGGAGAGAGCCTGGTGTTGGGAATCTGAAAATGGGACCCTTTAAGCCCTTTATCCCCACCTAGCATGGAACCCAGCCAGTGGTAGGCTCCTAGCGAAATCGTGCCTGATTAGTGAGTGAAGAAACAGGTGGATGGTTGTGGTGATGTTTCCGGCTGCGGTGTACCCAAGTGGGTGGTTGTTCCTGTTTCCTTGTCATTTTTCTTGGATAGAGAGCACCCACACCACCGGTGTGGCCAGGAAAGCATGCCCCAAATGAGAAGCAAAGTCTTTTTGCTGCATCCTGTTCTCCGTCTCTCTGAGAGTACCCATCTTCAAGTGGTTTGTTTTTAGAAGGACTCCTCAGAGGCTTTTCTGCATACCCAGGTCTTTGCTCACCCCTATAGTTTATCCCAGGGACCATCTGCTGATTCCCTCTACTATGAAAGATGAGGACTTTACATAATCACTTCTTCTAAATATCCTTGTTTTTAACTATCCTGCTCTTTACTTGAAGTGGTATACTTTTAAGATATGTATTACTGATCCATCTATCAGTTTTTTGTTGGTACAAGGGATTGAACTCATGGGCACTCGACCACTGAGCCCCATCCCCAGCCCTATTTTGTATTTCATTTAGAGACAGTTGCTTAGCGCCTCACTGAATTGCTGAGGCTAGCTTTGAACTCTGGATCCTCCTGCCTCAGCCTTCCATGCCGCTGGGATTACAGGTGTGTGCCGGCTCCCAGCCATCCATCAGCTCTAAACAGTGTCTCCTGATGCTTCACTTAGTTGGATGAGAGTTTCAGCACGGACGCCCTTCTTTTCCCTCCTAGTTTCATTTTGCACCTCAGTGTGGCTTCCTCTCCCATTGTTCATCTTTTTATTCTAATTTGTTACATGTGACAGCAGAATGCATTACAATTCATATTACACCTATAGAGCACAACTTTTTACATCTCTGGTTGTATACAAAGTCTATTCACACCATTGGTGTCTTCGTACCTGTATTTTATATAATGATGTCCATCACATTCCACCATCATTTCTAACCCCATGCCCCCTCTCTCCCCCCCCCCACCCCTTTGCCCTATCTAGAGTTCATCCAATCTTCCCATGATCCTACTCCACTATGAATCAGCTGCCTTATATCAGAGAAAACATTCGGCTTTTTTTTTTTTTTTTTGGTATTGGCTAACTTCACTTAGCATGATATTCTCCAACTCCATCCATATTCCTGTAAATGCCATGATTTTATTCTCTTTTATTGCTGGGTATTATTCCATTGCATATACATAACACATTTTCTTTATCAGTTCATCTATTGAAAGGCATCTAGGTTGGTTCCACAGTTTAGCTATTGTGAATTGTGCTGCTCTAAACATTGATGTGGCTGTGTCCCTGAAGTATGCTGTCTTTAAGTCCTTTGGGTATAGACCAAGGAGTGGGATAGCTGGGTCAAATAGTGGTTCCATTCCAAGTTTTCCAAGGAATATCCACACTGCTTTCCATATTGGCTGCACCAATTTGCAGTACCACCAGCAATGTATGAGTGTGCCTTTCCCCCTACATCCTCACCAACACTCATTGTTTGTATTCTTAATAGCAGCCATTCTGACTGGAGCGAATGAAGTCTTAGAGTAGTTTTGATTTGCCTTTCTCTAATTGCTAGAGATGTTTTCATCGTTCATCTTGCCTGATGGATGAAAGAATTAACAACAAGCATTAACAATAGTAGTGAGCCCTCGGAGAGTTTACTGTGTGCTAGGTGCTGTTCAGATGTGTTAGGTGAAGTAATTCATTTACTCCTCACACAACCCTGCAAGTCGGCTTCTATACCCATTTTAAAAGTGAAGAAACCAGGGCACATCAAGGTAAAGTTATTGGCCTGAAGTCACTCATGTGTGATAACTTATACAATAGTGACAGAATTGAGGCGTCTGTCTGGAATGAGCCGTTCTGACCACTGCACCTCCTGTCTCCCTTAGCATGATTGCGTGCCCTTGTCTTAATTATCTTCCAACAGATAAACATTGGGTCCTGAGTACTTCTGGGGTTGCTGACAGTGGACAAGACTTGGTCCCTGCTTTCATGGAGTTTGCAGGGGAAACAGATCAAGATGCAGGGATTGAAGTGTGAGCCGGTGCTGCGGGAGCACAGGGGGCTTTGGTTACTGACCCACAGGGTCAGTGGGGCTGCCATCCTTCTGGAGGCTGCAGGGTCTCAGAGAGGCTTCCTGTGGGAGGCGGCAGAGGAGCACCCTGAGAGTGAAGGGGCGCTCCGTGGTCGCCCCAGCAGCAGAATGATGGGTCAGACTTCAGCGAGGTGTCCCCGTGCAGTGGGGGCGTGAGTTCACTTTTGTAACCTGAGCTGTCAGAGCCCTCGATTCTGTAGACCTTGGGCAGGTCATTTATCCTCTGAGGATCCCATTTTCTCCTCCCTAAAATGTGCATGAAAGTCCCCAACTTGGTGATTGTGAGATTTGGATGAGCTCGGAGTTATTATCCAGCTCCTCTGGAGATTTCTTCCTGCTGGGCAGCCTACGCCTATGGGTTCCTCTTATTTCAAGTTTGTTTGGTTGTTTGTGGCTGCCCCTGTGCCCCTGGGTCCCGCTACCAGCCACAGGAATCTCCTCTGCTGGGAAAAGTCGCTGAGCTGTGAGGGTGGTCCTGGGGCCATGGGGATTGTGGGACCAAGTTCTGTCACGTTTCCATGGCTGCCATAACAGGTGGCCACACTCCCTGAGGTGAGACAGTGTGTATTGATTCCCACAGTTTTGGAGGTCAGAGATCTTAAGGTGTCAGCAGGGCTGTCATCCTTCTGGAGGCTGCAGGGGAGAATCTGCTCCTTCACTTTTTCTGCTTCTGGAGGCTGCCTGCCCTGAGTGGCTCCAGGCCACACCCTTCAACTTCAGTCTGCAGAGTGCTGCGGAGCATCTTCCAGTTTCTCTCCCTCTGTTTCCCTCATTACATCTCCTTCTCTGACTCTGATCTTCCTGGTTACTTTGGACCTGGGTAATGCAGGGTCCTCTCCCCATCTCAGGGTTCCTAATTGAATCACATGGAAAATCCCGAGTGCCATGACTGGTGTGTAAGCAGTGTCTGGGGGGCTAGGGTGCGGGCATCCTTGGGGAGGCTGTAAACAACAGAGCGTGCGTACTCTATCTGGCGCTCTTTCTGCTCAGCCTTTTGAAGTGGCTACTGGGCAGCGGCATGACGATGATTCGGTCCTTGTTCCTAACCTTGTAGCAGCCACACAGCACCAAGACAGCCTGTGGCCCTCATGAGTCTCATTTCTTCACAAGTGAAGTGAGGAGGGCTTGCCTGAGGGCATGGCTTGAGTGTCAGAGCTGGGACTGTTGGGAGTCATCCAGGCTCCAAAGAACTTCCCCATCCCCAGAAGAGCCATCCAGTGGTGAGCCCTGCTGGCTCACATGATCCTTACCACCAATCAGACTAGCCCTGCTGGCTCACATGACCCTTACCACCAATCAGACTAGCCCTGTGGCTCACATGATCCTTATCCACCAATCAGAAAGCACCCCATGCCAACTGTCAAACCCTTCAACCGTTAAACTGTCATAACTGTCAAACCACCCCCAGCTCTACAAATATGCAGAGCTGTTCCTCAATAAACGGGCATTTTCTCCTACGACGAGCCTTGTTCATTATTTAAGGGACCTGGCCTGACGGGCACAGCACAATGCCACCTCCTCCTCTCTGGTCGCCCTTAGAGTCCTGGAGCCCTGGGTTTCTAGTCATTTGTCCCTTTGCTGAAGGACTCGCCAGCTCCTCCCACCTTCTGTTCCAGATGAAGGAGGAGGGGTTCAGGCAGCTCTTCGCCTTCGGCACACTGACCCACTGCAGCCTCAAGTTCACCAAAGACGGCAAGTTCCGCAAGTTTGGCTTCATCGGCTTCAAGTCCGAGGAGGAGGCCCAGGCTGCGCTGAACCACTTCAACAAGAGCTTTATCGACACGTCCCGGATCACAGTGAGTGGGCCCCTGCCTGCCTGTCCAGAGTGTCACCCGCCGCTCCACCTGTCAGGGACACTTGGGTCCCAAGGCTGTCCTTTTTAGGCCCTGAAGCCCTTGGCCTTCCTCAGCGGTTCCCGCTCTTCTGTGTGTAAGACTCTCCTGGAGCCAGTCAGACTGCTGGGGGCCCGCCCTGGGATCTGGCTCAGTGCGGGAGTCACACGGAAGAACAGGCCTTCTGGAGCCTCGGTGGCACCTGTGCTGCCAGCCAGGAGGGCACTTGAGCCACAGGTGTGCGTCCTCCACTGCCCGACAGCAGGCGCTCAGGAGCACCGGTCCCTGTCCTCAGGAGCGCTGGCAGACGCAGATGCTGAGTTCAGGGTGGTCAGTGGGTCAGGGACCCTGGGACAACTGAGCAGGACCCACCCTGGCCAGGGAGGGGTCAGGAAAGTTTCCTGGAGGAGGAGGTCCACAAGGGTCACCCACAGGTGTTCATTGACATGATAAAACGTCCCCAGCCCTTTGCTGAGAAGGGAAAAGCCAAGAGCAAGGTGTGGCCAGGGCTTCCAGGGGCTCTGGGGAGGACCACTGCTGGGCTCCCGGTGTCCGTCAGCTCCCTGCGCCACTCCCGTCCCTGCCCCATCTTTACGTGGCCTTCTTCTTGGCCCCAGATCCCTCTCCTGGGCTTACAGCCCACCCAGATAACCCCAGACCATCTGGGGGTCTTGATGGTACTTGCAGGGGATGCACTGATAGGTCTTGGGGGTCTAGATGGCCATCTCTTGGGGAGCCACCTTTCACCCACCACAGGTCATTTGTCTGCCAGGCCCCTTGGTGCTTTGCAGGCCGTGGTCCCCAGTCACCCCCAGGCAGGCCTTCTTGGCCTCCTCTAGCCCTCGGGGGTTCCCAGCTGGGGCCCTGCCCACTGCACCATGAGGGCTTGGCGAGAGCCTGGCCTGTGAGACCGCGGTGTCTCTGGTGGCCCGTCCAGGAGCCGTGTCTGGACTGCAGCTGCCCCTTCCTTCCCCACTGCTTCAAAAAGGAGTCCCCATCACCAGAGTGGACGATGGCGAAGGCACGTCCGGGGGACAGCCTCCCCTTTGACTCTGACAAGTGTTTTCTTCACTGACCGCTCCCGTCAGCAGCCTCGACTGAGGCCCAGTGACCCGAAGCCACACAGCTCCTAAGTGGCACCACCAACTGTCAGACCCCCAGGCTTCTCCCTCTCCCTCCCGAGCACATTTTTTTCTTTTTCTTTTTCTTTTTATACCAGGGATTGAACCAGGGGTGTTTGTCCACTGAGCCCTTTTTTATATTTTATTTTGAGACAGGGTCTCACTAAGTTGCTTAAGGCTTTGCCAAGTTGCAGAGGCTGGCCTCAAACTTGCTAACCTCAGACTTCCTATCCTCCTGTCTCAGCCTCACAAGCCACAGGAATTACAGGTATGCACCACTGTGCCTGGCTGCTTTTTTTTTTTCCTGGGCATATTTAATCTTTGAGGCTTGAATGCAGTATGAAATTTGAAGAGTCCCAAATGCTGTAAGTTGACAAGTCTCCCTCCCACCCTGAACTGTAGCTTCCCAGGGGCCTTCTACTGAAGTGGCTATTAGCAGTGGCTGTCTCAACCTTTTTTAAGAAACCCCTGGCACACAGGTCGCCTCGTAATGGCAACACAAACGCTCTTGGCTTTGCGGCCCGCTGACTTCCCCTGGAACTGCCCTGTGCCAGCAGTTCCTCCCCTTGTCACAGTCCCCATTTCATCCTCTGACTAGAGAAAGCGCACAGGGCACCTGGAACCCACCGCAGGTCAAGGCGACGAGACGTGGCCTTTGCCTCCCAGCCTGGGCCCGAGTGTTTTCCTCAGGCACCCAGAGCACTTGGGGTTCTGGGCTGTGCTTCTCCTGGCTCCTCTGCCCTGTCGAGCACCCATCTTCTCCACCCTGGAGCTTGTCATCTGCACATGGGACTGAGTCCCTCTCTGCTGTGTCCCATGACAGGGACCCACAGTGTTGGCACCTTTGCCTCTGCAGTTCCACCACGTCCCCCTGTATCTCGAGTGGGCTCCAGTTGGCGTCTTCTCCAGCACAGCCCCACAGGGGAAAGAGCCCCAAGAAGCATCTGCGGAAAAGAACATGGTGGAGCCAGAAACCTGTAAGAACAGGTTAATGTCATGGGAGGGCAGGCGAGGGGTGGGCGGAGAGCCAGGAGCTGTTCAGCAGACCACTGCTTTAGGGCTTTGTTCATCCACAGACCAGCGGGTCTCGGTCTCTGATTATGCAGGTGTTAAAACAGCCCTGAAAAACAGCATCAGAGCCGGGTGATGAGGCCCACCCCTGTCACCCCAGCAGCTCAGGAGGCTGAGGCAGAAGGATCCTGAGTTAAAAGGCAGCCTCAGTGAGACCTGTCTCTAAATACAGTACAAAATAGGGCTGGGCTGGGGCTCAGTGGTGAAGCACCCCTAAATGCAGTTCCTGGTACAAAAAAAAAAAAAAAAAAGAGAGAGATCAGAATTACGAGTGCAACGTAATGTAGCAGATTTTTAGTTTGTCAGCTAACAGTTAAGGGAAGAAAACCTAGATCTCTTCATACCCAGAAGAGCCCATGAAAGCCCAGAGCTCCATAGGGGCTGAGGGGCTGGGGGCCATGTTCTTGGAGTGGCTCAGCGCCCTCTGGTGTCCAGCGACTGCACAGGCAGGAAAGGAAAGACCAATGTGTGTCCCCAGCCACAGGCATGCCAGCCCCCTGGGTACCCCCTCACAGTGGGGCATTGGAGGCAGGATGAGGTTTTCCTTCAGGACTGTGGTGCACACTGCAGGTCATGGCTTGGCCCTGGCCCTCACCCCATCAGGATGCCAAAACCTGAGACCCTCCCCTTCCCCCAGGTGCCCCTAGGAGACAGGCAGCTTCCCATGGAACCACGTAGTCTGGAGACCACGACCACGTCTTAGAATAGACACCTGGAGGGAGATTCTGAGGACTGGGTTGTTTGACCCAGATGTTAAGATTTGACCTTCGGCCCACCCCCCACACAGGGCTTCTAGTTGCTCAGTTTACTAAGATAAGGATTTTCCTCTTAAAGATAGACCTTCTCTTGTTTACCATCCTGGTTGTTCCTGTATATTTACAAAAATTAAAGTGTTTTTTGTTTTTTTTTTTAAAAAAAAAAAGTAGAGGAGGAGTCGTCTTTGGTCAGCCAGTGTCGGTTGGATTCCGCGGCCTTCTCTGAGCACAGGCCTTCCGCCATGCCTGCGGCTCATGTCTGCTCCCCGTGGGTCTTCAGGACTGGCCCTCTGTGCTGCATGAGGTGACCACCCCTCGCGGCTGGCTGCTGCCTGAGTTTGTTCCCACCAGAGGGTCCACTCCACAGCAGCATCTGCCTTGCTGACCACAGCACCCTGCGGAGGGCCAGGCCCCGGGAGTGCCAGAGGGCAGAGTGGCACCTGCTCCCTGCCTGCTGGCCTGCCCTCCATGTCCATCCACTCAGGAGCCACTTCAGGGGAACTGGCCGCCATGCTGGTGACGTGGGCAGTGCCGTCCTTGGCTCCTGCTCTGGGACTGGGCCAGCTGCCTCCTCTCAGGCTGTTTCTGACCCTGACAGAGAGAGTGGTGCCCAGGCACCCTCCTGAGGACGCAGGAGATGCAGCCTGCTGGCCACCGACACCCCCACGTGGTGGGAACACCTGTCTAACCGGTGGCTGCTGCCCAGGGTGACCAAGACAGGCGTGGCATGACTGTCCCCAGCATCTCGCGGCTGGTCACAGGTGGTGTCAGGTGGGCCCTGGGGGCATACGGGCTCTAGAGCATGCACAATGGCTTCTTGGCACCCGTGTCCAGACCCTGTCAGAATGCTCCTCTGTCCCCGATCCCCTGTTTGGTTTTGAGGTCCTGTCCCCTGTCCTCAGGTCGGTGTTGAGTGTCCTGACAGTGTCCAGCCATTGGAGGGGCTGGCTTCTGCTCACTGGCTGACAGAGGAGGCCTCAGCCTGGATCTGCTCCAGGACGTGGTGTGACGTCCCCCCGCTGGCTCATGTCACCTCCTGGGTCAGTGCCCTGAGCCCGTCTTTCTCTTCTGACCATGTTGCCTACACAACCCCCTGTCCTGGTCCCCTGAGCTGTGCCTTCTCCCCTGCAGCTCCCCACCCCGCTCTCTGCCTGTTGTTCCAGATGTCATCTTCCCCAGGGTGACAGGAGGAGGACCCCCGCCATGTCTTGGGCTGGGTGGGGCAGGAGGGTAGCTCTGGCAGCTCTGCTCAGCTCTCTGTTCTGGTCTCCAGGGGGGCGGCCATGTTATCTCCCACCACCAAGACCAGCACCTCCAGATAAAGGGCTCCAGGTTCCGGGGGTGTGGGGTCCTGGAAAGCTGTTTGGGACTGATAACAGCCCTGCTGGTGGCCGTGGGAGCCAGGAGGGGGCAGCGCACACATTCTGCACCTGATTGTAATGAAGCCTGAGCCCTGGATCTGCCTGTGTGCCACAGTCCGCCTCTCAGCCACTGACATCCATGCCTGGCTTGGCCTCTAGAGGTGCAGCTAGCAGTGTCTCAGGCAGGTGGCCTTGAGTCTCTGGGGCCAGCTGTGGTCCTTGCAGTGTCACAGTCACTCCTGGCGTGGTGTGGGACATCAGGGATCAGCGTTTCTCAGTGATGCCCAAACATGCTCAAGAGCATCCTCAGGAGTAAAGGCCCTGGAGCTGAAGGCCCAGCCAGGACCATCTAGTTCAGATTGGAGACTGAGCTTCAGAGAGGCTGCTTCACTGTCCTGAGGTCACACAGCTCATTAGAAGGACACCCAGCGCACAGGACTCCTGTCCTAGCACCTGAGTGTAGAGCCGTGATTGGGGTCAGTCCTCTTGGGTCTGGATCCTGGCCTCACTCCTGCCAGTGGGTGACTCCTGCAGTCTGTCTGTGCCTAGGTCATGAGACATGAGTAGAAGCTTCCCATTGGGTGGTTTGAAGGTCTGACTGGGACAGTGAGACCCTGCAGTACAGGGCCCCATGCTTGATGCACCTGCCTGCTGTGAGTGTGTGCGTTGGGGTCCCCACTCCTCCTGCTCCCTGTCGCTCGCCTGGTGGACAGTACTGAGTGCCTGCCTGTCTTTGGTCCTCAAGATGCACGCAGAGCTATGTGGAGCTGGCACCAGGGAGACAGAAGGGAAAGGGAAATACAGGGTGGGATGCGACTTAGAGGGGTTTTGTTGTTGTTGTTTTTTAATTATTTTGGCTTTAGGCACTGAGGGCAGTGAGGTCAGGCCTGGGGTCAGTAGGCTCCAAGTGTCCAGACTGACACCCGGCTTCTGCAGCGAACCCCTCAACGGCTCTGTGCCCCAGTTCTTCCTTCTATAAGTGGAGCAAGAACCAGCCTAGCTGCCACCTCGGGAGGCCTGGGGGACTGGCCATCACTCACCCCCTCAGAGTGACCCAGGTCTCCACAAGGCAAACTTGGGAGGACAGTGTTGGGCAGGGCTGCGTGGTGGCTCAGAGCCTGGCTGGCAGCCGAGGTCCCCAGGCCCTCAGCCACCCATCTGAATGTGCCTTCGGGGTCACTGGATGGGTGGGTGGTGTAGGGGCCTGGCACAGGCCAGAGCACCGGGAGCAGCACCTGGTGGCAGTCTGCATGCCCCCTGGTCCCTGTTCCCATAAGGAGCTGCGCCTGCGCGGGTGGCGGGAAGACCTGGGAGTGCAGGGGCTCCTCTTTCCAGGTGTTCTCCAAAGTGGGGTCCGTGAGGAGCTGCTCCGTCTTCAGGAAGAAGAACAAAGCAGGTACCCTGTTCTCGTGGAAGGACGCGGTTCTGGGAGACCACACCTGGCTGGGGGCAGGCTTGTGCAGAACAGCCCCTCCTCTCCTGGAGATCCCTGCCGTGCTGTTGGAGAGGTCCCCCACCCGGCCCAGGCTCTGAGTCAGAGCCTTCGCAGGCCCTCAGGTGGTCCTGAGCTGTGTGTGTGGTGGGCAGCAGCAGCACCCATCAGCACCCAAGGTCTCCCTTGTTCCCACACCTTGGCACCCAGGAAATTCTCAGGCTTAGCAAAAAGGATGGATTAAGGTCTTTCCTCTCAGTTCCAAGGGAAAAGACCCCAATGTGGAACTTCTAGAACATTCCACCACGTCGGTAATCCTGCACCTCCCTGGCCAGTAGGTAGTGGGCAGGCACAGGCCGCCTAGCCCCTCCATCAGCCCTGGACCTTGTCCTGACACTGTTGGCCTCTGCCCATATGTTGTCCAGCCCTGAGTCTTCAGAGCATGAGCAGGGACGGTCCTTTGTCCTTTTCATAGCCATGCAGTCCCGTCCAGCAGCCTTGGCCTTGCAGAATTGGTGGGTGCAGAATTGGTGGGGTGCAGTGTGAGTCAGCTCAATACCGTCCTGGGTGCCTGTGTGTGTGGCCACAGTATCTGCTGCTCCTTCATTCCCAACAGGCCCTGGGCCACCAGGTACTGGGCACCCCGAACACTAGACCAGAGGAGATGCGGTCCCTATCCCCAGGCACCCGCAGTAGCCGGGGGACATATGAGCTGGTGGCTTCAGCGCAGGAGGCTGTACCAGGAGGGCCATGGCAGGACTGCGGTCTCCAAGTCAGACTGGGGCCTGGAGGCAGGGAGGCCAAGCAGCCTGGTGGCAGAGGCTGAGGCGGGAGGTGCCCTGGAAAGGGAGGCTGACTCCCCTTGAGAAGTGGCTTCTGTGCCCTGCAGAGGTTTGGACTGTGGCCTGGTGGGCAGCCACCGAGAGTTTTAGTAGAGACTTCTGTGGCATAGAAGTTAGAGTCCCTTGCCTCCGTCTGCTCAGGTGCTGGAGCAGAGGGCCACACCTGGGGCCTTCATCGGCAAAGATGGCCTGCCTTAGGGCTCTGGAGGCCAGAAGCCCAAGGCCAGGCGTTGGCAGCAGTGGCTCCTTCCGAGGGCTGGGCGGGGAGGGGCGGCCTGTCCAGCCCTCCCTGGCTGTGATGGTGTCCCTGTGCCCACAGGGGGTTTCCTGCGTAGGCCTGTCCTGGGTTCGATCCCCACACACCTTTTGAAGGGCACCGGTCCCTGTGGCTTAGGGCCCACCCCAATGACCTCGATTGACTTGATTATTGATGCAGAGAGCTGGTCTCAAGTGAGATTCTGACACCTGGGGTCAGGCCTCCAGTGCAAGACCCAGGGGCCCACGGCTCCGCCCCTGTCGTCCCTATTCTTGAGCACTTCAGACCAGTTTGGGACAGGAGGAAGGGCAGCTAAGTGCCACATTAGTGGTAGGAGGGTCGAGGCCTGGGGATTCCAGGAGGGGAGTCGTCCCTGAAGTGCAGCAGGTAGATCAGGCTGGACGCACTATCCGCTCTGTGCAGGCTGCAGGGACACTGCCTGTCCCCGCGGTTCTGAGCCACGTTGGGGCAGTTCTTGGTATCTACTCCTTAAAGAGCCCAATTTAAGACCCACCAGATCAGCCCAGACTGCTAACAGCATGTGTGGATCAGGAAATGATGTCCCTGGGAAACACAGTTCCTCTTGGCTCCCTGGTGAGTCTAGATGACACTTATCCAGAGGAACAAAGGCAGGCAGTGAGGTAGGAAGGACTTCCTTTGATCTCAAGCTCCCTGCCTATTTCAGGACTTAGTGTTCCCTGGACTTAATTATAGGAGCATCCCCTCCCTGCATTGTCCTGGTGGAGTTTCCCAGACCTGGGAGTCAGGCCCTTCCCTTTCTATCCCTGCTCCCTCTCCTGGCCTCCTGGGTGGCACTGGCTGATGGTTTGAGACAGTTCTGAGTGGCGGACAGCAGGGGTCGCTGTGAGCCTGCTCAAGGACTGAGGCTCCTCCAGGGAAGCCCCAGATCTCAGACAAAGCCACTGGCCAGCAAAGGTCCCCTGCCAGGGGAGGACCTCAGGGCTGGGGGACAGTCTGGTGCTCTGCGTCAGGCTGGTTCTGCAGGCTGCCCTCCCAGGTGTAGGAAGAACCACCAGCCCCCGTGTGGCACGCTCTTGGTATTGTGTCTGTGCCCAGCGCCTTCTGTGCACCTGTCCCCCTGTGCCACACGCAGCCCTGTGAGGGAGGAGCGGCCACCGTCCTCTACACCCGCAGGGAGACTGGAGACGAGGAGGGCAGTCCTGCCTGGGACCCCACCACCATGACAGCTGAGGGTTTCAGCTGGTCTGACCCAGAGCGGGGCTGGGAAGGCTCCTCTCTGCCACCCTTTGTCTTCCTCCCGGGTCTGGAAGGGCCTGTCGTCCCCTGGTTGGTCTGAGTGGGGACGCTGTGCCTCCGCCAGCGTGTCATTTTTAACAGGTGTCATGTGGGGCACCACGTGCCACTGTTTCAGGCAGCCCCAGGCCCTCCACAGCCCAGAGCCTGTGGAGACTCGGGGGGAGCCCACGCAGCAGGCTCCCCGGCCCCAAAGGCCTCGGCTGGGCCCCCCAGGGCTCTGCCCTCTGCACTTGACCACGCTGTGCTCCCACCCGTGAGTAGTCCAGCCTTGGTGATGCCCAGACGGGCGCCAGAGGCCCTGTGGACCCTCACTTCCTTGGGGTCATTGTGGGTGGCTCAGGGACTGCTGTGGGAAGCTCAGAGTCCACACACCATGGAGCAGGCTGGGCAGAGAGGCCCCACCCCCTGCCCGGCCACTGGCTTCCTGGGCCTCGGTTTCTCCTGGCTTCAGACTGTGCAGAGCTCATGACGCAGGCGCCGTGGTTCCCGATGGTGCAGGGGCAACCTGGTGGTCCTGCATGCTGGGCCAGGCTAGGGGACTGGGCTGTTTCCGTCCTTGGTCCCGTGGTCATCAGAGCCTGCGGGTTGTCCTCAGCCCCATTTCCCAGTAGGGAAACCAGCTCCTGAGCCCGAGCCCTGTCCCCTCAGGCCTCAGGCACCTCAGACTGTCACCCTGTTCCTCCATCACTGTGTGGCCGCCCTCCTGGGAGCTGTTCAGAGGTTGAGATGAGATCAGGCACCTGGCAGGAGCAGCAGGCGGGAGGACCTGCCAACAGTGTCACCCAGGGCAGAGCCGTCGGTGGCAGGACCGAGTCCTTCCCACTTGCCTTCCTCCCTAGTCACATCCTGCCCTTGTACCCTCCCGAGCTGCCTTGGGTCAGGCTCTAGGGAACCTGTCCCCAGTTCTGCTGCCCCTGCCACCTGCCCAAAGGCACTATGGTCACAGCTGGGGGCCCCAGACTCTGCAGGGCCCTGGCACACAGTGGCTTGAGCAGCTTTACCCCACAGCAGGGGCAGGGCAGAAGGGGCCTCAGCCCCCAGCAGGTGCCCAGAGACCTATGTCACTTCAGGTTCCTAAATAAGAAAGGAGGTTTGTTCCAGATGTCCCTGCCTGGTCCGCCATGTGCCCTTCCCTAGTCTCCACCTGAAGTGGAATCCTCCGTTTTTGAACCAGGGTCTGGCCGTGTACCAGGCTCCGTAGGTCCCCCGGGTGGAGAGGCTGTGGGCTGGGGGCGTGCTGGGCAGGCTCTGAGGCCTCTGCCCTTGGGCACCAGCCCCTGTGCGCAAAGCTGAAGGACTCACTGGACAGGTCTCACTTCTGCCCACATTTCACATGATGGCCTTCCATACCAGGGCACTTGTGGGGACGGTGCTGGGACAGAGGTGGCCAGGACTGAGGGCACTTGGGAGGCCTCGGGGCTGGGCAGGGCATGCCCCATGCTCTTGTTCATTGTCCCTGCAGCCCAGTGTGCTAGGAGTGCTGTTGGATATGGTTCTGGCTGAGGCCCTGGCGCCGGCAAAGGTCCCTAGAGGCCTCATCCCCCTGTGTCAGTGGCCTTCCTTAGGGTGGCCTTGCTTTGAGTCCTGTTTTCTGGAAGGCAGTGGTCTCCCTCTTCTAGGAAGGAGGTTCTGGGACACAGCTGGCCCCTGGGCAGGTGACCGCACAGCCACAGAGGCCGTAGCTGGGGTTCTGCTCTGGCCATTGTGGAATCCTCCGTTTTTGAACCAGGGCCTGGCCGTGCACCAGGCTCCGTAGGTCCCTTGGTCACCTCTGCCTGTGGCCCTGGAAGGATCGCAGCTCCCAGCTCCGGCCGCTCCCTCTGCCCTGGGCAGTGTTTCCAGCTCTCAGGGCCTTGGTCTCCTGTCTGAAGAGGGAGGGGGAGCGTTCCTAGAGCAGGAGGCAGAGGCCCGTGGCCAGCCCCAGAGCCCTTCATGTGGCTTCCCGCTGGCCATAGGCGGCCGCCCCCCAAGGAGCAGCTTGCTGTGGGCATCTGCCAGGGGGCAGCGTTCTGAGTGGGGTCGTGGGTGCTAGAGTGTTCCCCACTGGAAGGGCCAGGTGACAGCTGCTGTCCTCCCTGTGTTCAGAGGGGCTGCGCTGCTGGGCTGAACCCACCCAGGATCCCCATGTTCTTCCTTGTCATTTTACAGATGTGGAGTCTGGGGCCTGGGGGCTCTGGGCTCCCCGGTCACCAGCTGGTCACTGGAGGACCACAGCAGGAGCCCAGGTACCTGGGCTTTTCTGGACCCCTGTAGGCCCAGAAAGAATCCCTTAGCCGCGATTTCTCCTGAACGGGCCCCTATCGCTGCCCATCCTCCTGGGAGGAGCCACAAAACACAGGGCTCTTGGGTCATGCAGCGCCCCACAGAGGCCGGGCATTGGGTCCCCAAGACCTGTAGTCCCTCTTGGGAAGCACTGTCCAGAGGCGGGCGTGGCTGGGCCCTCTGTGTTGACGCCTGATGCAGCTGCAAGGGGCACAGGTGCAGGTGCTGGTGCCCGTTGGTGTGCGTTCTGCAGGGGTGTAGCCAGCGCCTGCCCTGACACTTGGGTGTCCCACAGGAGCATGGGTGGCAGCCACAGCCTGTGTTATCACCTTCCATTTCCTGGTGCCCGTAACCTGCCCACGGATCCAATCTCAGAGGCCATTGTGAACCTCGGAGGCTGGCCATCAGCACGGCCCTGGCCTTGAGCAGCAGCAGGGAGGGGGAGGAGGCTGCCAGCACGGCATCCTGTCCCCTGTCCCTCTCCATGGCCAACAGTGATGATGCAGCCGCCAGGCCCTCCTCCGCCTCCCTGTGGGCAGCTCAGCGTGTCCCCACCTGAGCCCACTCGCTCACCCCAGGGAACTCGGGAGCCCACCCAGTGCCAGATGCAGGCTGGGGATGCAGAGGTGCACAGGACAAAGGAGGCTGTTGCGTTGGTGGGCGGGCTGGGCAGGGTGGGCAGTCTGTCCCCAGGCCTGGTTCCGGAATGAACCATAGCTCTCTGTGCAGGGGACAGCCTGGAGTCTGAACAGGGGCCTGAGTGACCCTGGGCACGGGCCCTGAAACACATGCTCTGGCAGTTAGAAAGCCCAGGACAGTTGTGGCTGTTGTCACCATTGCCGGGGTCACTAGAATAGAGTCCTGGAGCCAGTGTGAGGGGGAGCTGGGCAGGGGTCCACCTGCCCAGAGGAGCGGCTTCCTCTCCCTGGATGGGGCCTGCCTCCGTCTAGCGGGTGCCGTTTGGTGGGGAGGCTTAGCCGTGTGGCAGGAGGGGTCAGTACTCCTGTCCCTGGGAGCAGGCCGGGGAGTCTCCACCGGGCCGCCAGGCCCCAGCCCTGGGCTCCCGCCATCAGCAGATCTTCTTCCTCCTGTGCAGATTTTCAGGCAGCAGCTGCTCCTGCATCCTAGGAACTGTGGGGCCTCAGGTCCCACATGGCCCCCCACCCCCTGCCACACAAAGCAGTCCCAGGGCAGTCCCTCCCTGGGTTAAGTCTTGGCAAGGTCATGAGACAGGACTGACTCTCCCCTTGCACAGGTGAGGAAACTGAGGCTCCAGGAAATGAGTGGCCTCTGAGGACAAGGTCCCTGGGAAGTGATGGCAGAAGGCGGGTCTCTGAGAACAGCCGCTTGGTTGGAGCTGGGGACCCTGGGTGGTGGCCCCCAGGGAGATGGCACATAGGTCAGGGTACGCTCAGCTGCTGTGCAGACACAGGGGGTGTGCACAGGGTAGGGGTTTCTCCCCCAGGGGACACTCGGGAGGGGAGGGTGTCTGGTCTGATGGGGCTGTGTCACAGGACACAAAAGTTGATCTCCCTACAGGACCAGACAGCACCAGGGGGAGGCACATGAGCTGTACCTTTCGGAACAGGGCGGGGACATCCTCACTGAGTGTTAGTGGGCCTTCCAGGGGCTGTGACCCAGGTGGCACCTACTGCAGCCCCAGCAGAGACCTGAGCCAGAACCCAGCAGGGCTGCCGAGCCCTGACCACAGAACCTGCTACTGCAGAAGCTGCAGGTCCCAGGGTGTCCGTCATGCAGCAAGGGATGATCAGTGCACTTCGCCATCCGCCATGCGTGGCAAACGACTCCAGGCCAGACACAGGACTCGGGGCACCCCCACTGCAGGAGGTCCTAGCAGCTGTGTCCCCACGATGCAAATCCCACAAGCAAATGCCATCCAGGGCCGACAGCGTCTGGGGAACAGGGCTCAACACAGCTTAGAATAAAAATGACTGTGAACATCGGCCAGGCCGCAGCAGCTGGCGAGGCTGCCTCGGGCTGGCCCTGGGGACTAGGCACTGGGAGGACAGCCGCCCGGCTGGGTGCTCACAGGCAAGGCGCGTGTTGGAGGCACCACCCCCAGGTGTCACATTGTACTCCACAGGCCAAGGCCCCTTCCCATGTAGCGGGTCCCTGGATAATAACCTGAGGCTCTGGGCTCCAGGTCTGGGCTCCCAGGTCCCCCTCAGGAACCCTGCGAGCCTCCTGGGCCCGACCCAACCCTCCTCTGGCTAAGAAGGCCCAGCACAGGCGTCCACAATAAACGACCAACTTGCTGGAAATCACCAAATAAATGCCTTCCCCAGCTCCAGACTGCTGGTGGCAGTAGGTTTTACACTGGAGGCAGGTGGGTAACACTGATGATAATGTCTCGCAGGGGCACATGACACGTGCCACCTCCGTCAGGAGCCACAGAGCGCGCTGGCTCACTGGGACGTGTGCCCAGGACGCCCAGGAGCAGACCTCTCACTCCAGACACCTGGGTCACTGGGAGCTCCTGGCCAGGCTCTGAGGAGGGCTGGCCCCTGCTGACAGGCATCTTCTGAGCCTTTGGCGAATGGAGGGGGCCTGGCGTCACCTCCAGGTAAACCCCCTTCCCTCTTCTTGCCCTCGCAGTGACTCTTGAGGGATTCTCACAAGTAAAAGCTTTCCCGCCCCCAACTCAGCGCACATTTAGATTTCTGGGCTGTTCAGGCAGAAAAATTGCCCTGGAATCAGGCAAGCAGAAACCGTTAGCTGGCAGGAAAGCAGGGTGGAGGTGAGGGCACAGGGGTTCCAGTGTGGGGAGGCCCGGGTGGGAGGCCCAGGTGGGAGGACCAGTCACATCTCCGTGGAGCCTCGGAGGCCTCTGGGAAGCTCTTTCCAGCCACCCCCCCAGCCCCAGGCAGCCCACCCTGCTCCTGATAGGCCCCCCCCCTTGGAAACAACATCATTAAGAAAGAAAGCAATAGAGTCAGGAGATCTGAGTTCCAGCCCCGACTCTGGCTGGTCCACCAACGTGGCTCCCGAGTGCCCTGGGTAATAGGGACAGGGATGATCAGTGTGAGGCCGGTCTCTTACTATGATGATGCCTAAGTGCTTCACAAGTGTGACTTCATCTCGTCCTCATGGGACATCTGGGGGGTGGGCAGGCCACTCTTAGCTTGGGATTGTAAAATGGAGAAAAGTGTCAGAGGGGTGTGTGTGTGTGTGTGTGTGTGTTTGTGTGTGTGTGTGTGTGTAGAGGGAGGGAGCCTGCTGCCCTCTGGCTGACTATGGGCTGAAGAGCTCCATTCATCCCTCTTTTTGGGGGGACGGCTGAGTCTGGCACACCAGGGAGGAACAGCACCAGGGGCCAGGTGTTCTCAGGGGACAGCGCACCAAGCCAGAAGGATGGACGTGGCAGGGGGTGAGTTTATCCAGCTTCAGGATGACCGCGGCCTAGAGTGAGCTGCTAACCCCACTACACCCTGCCTCTGGTTAGCAGAAGGGTGCCTGTTTTCAGGACCTTGCAGCAGCATCTGCTGGGGAGTCTGGGAATGTGTTGCTTTGGATTTGGGGACAGGGTGTGGACGGGACGTAGCACCAGGGCCTACCCTGTGCATGTCCAGGGCTAAAAGCATCTCAAACCTGGGTCCAGCTGCAGGGGAGAGCTGAGGGCAGAGAGCCTGGGGAGGGGGCAGAGTGC
Source organism: Urocitellus parryii (assembly GCF_045843805.1). Lineage (NCBI taxonomy): Eukaryota > Metazoa > Chordata > Mammalia > Rodentia > Sciuridae > Urocitellus > Urocitellus parryii. The sequence continues at coordinate 142,327,553 of NC_135533.1, forward strand.
CTGGGGAGTGGGCAGTACCAGGACACCCCTCCTGGAACCTTTCAAAGCACACCAGATGCCCTCCTCCTCCCCTGCTGCCCGGGTACCCACTCCTCTGGGTCCTGCGGTCGGGGTAGAGCACGGCAAATGAATCGAGGGGGGAGCAGCCATGGGGTCCAGGTGGGCCTGGGGTCAGCCTCCCCTCTGCCATGTGGCAGTGTGAGACCTTGGGTGCGGCACTGTCCCCCTCAGAGCCCCCAGTTCTTCCCCACTACAATGAGGGGCCCAAAGAAAGGCCTATGATCCCGCGAGCTGGGGCGAGAACGCGGCTTCTACCCCAACATGCGAGCTTCACCCCCAGCTCACAGGAGTCCCATGAAAAATTCATTGATGGATTTTACGAGGATCCTGCAGGAGAGGTGGCAGGCCAGAGCAGTGGAGAGCCAACCCAGTGATCTGGAAAATGATCAGGAAGATGCCCAAGTGGGGGGGAGGGAATTGCCAGCTGACCCGGATGGGGAGGGAGCGAGGAAGGGCTGGAGTCCCCCAACACCTGCAGAGCACCTGCAAGGCATCAGGCCATGGAAACATGCCACCATCCCAGGTGGGGACGTTCTGAACCACATACGTATTTCTCCTGGTGGGAGAATGTGTTCTCCAATTCCAACTTCTCCAGATTCCACTTGACCCTCTTCTGCACAGACCACGTCCCTCCTGTCCCCAAGGACAGGCTTAGAGAAAGGCCTGGCCGGGGGTTTAGCAACACGTTGGTCCTTAACCATGGCCGGTCCTGCCATCTGATAGTATTGACGATCCAGAAGCAGCTCTTGCCCCTTCAATAGGAAGCAGCCCTGAGACCTGCTGCGCCCGTTGATTGACATCCTGTCACTCTGGCAGCCACTGACCCTGCTGGAAAGTGGACTCAGCCCTGGAGCCTTTCCTGAGATGTCCCTGCCCCCTGAATCCAAAGGATGCCACCCAACATCCACTTTAGGGACTTGAGCTGCGGCTCACCAGCGGGCTTCAGGTTCTGGAGGGCAGGCATGGCCACGAGTGCTCGTCTGCCAAATGGGCAGAACTGGCCATTCCACCCTCAGAGGGCAAGGGGTCAAAATGAGCCACCACGACAACTCCTTGTCCCCGCAGCCGCTCTCCCTGGGCGTACCCCAACTTCTGACACCCCCAAAACCTGAGGAGGGTGGTGAGAGACAGCTCACCTTTGAATCATCCCAGTGGGGAAACTGAGGCCCACAAAAGTTGGGTTAAAAATAGTGTCTATACCACAGTGTTTTACTCCAGAGGGAAAATAGAGCATTTAGGTTTATCAACTTTGAAGACACAAATGGGAACAAAAACATCTATGAGAAATCGCCTTTGATTTTACCATTAGGTCTAAGCCTGGGACACGCCTTCAATGTCTGATTGCCAGGGGGTAAAACGCAGGTTTCTTCTTAGGATGACTGTCCTCGGAGTGTGTCCACCGCTTTCCTAACGTTCTCTTTCCAAACCCCTGTGTTCCCAGACTCGGTGTAATGGCCTTGGGTGAGTCCGTGAGCCGGGCTCTTGTTGGACATTCCTGCTGTGTCTCTTTTCTAACTTGAGCCAATGAGAGGAAGCGAATCCGCTGCTTTCCTAGGAATCCCCTTCTCCTGGGTGGCAGAGGGAGGGGGATGACGTCCTTCCTGCCACACCTCCCTCCCCAAGGCCCAGGGTTCCCACTTCTGTTGGAACCGCTCTGGGGTCTAGCAGCATTTTGCCACACGGGGTCCCCGGTGCTCTTCCAGCAGAAGCCACCCCTTGCCTGGGTGGAGCGAGACCAGAAGCCCAGGAGGGCTCTGATGGGCCTCCCAGCCCTGCCACTGACTGTCCCCGAGACCTGGGGCTGGTGATTCCACCTCTGCGCCCCTCGGCCTTTCCATCTCAGCACTGGGAGCGCCCAGCTCAGCATGGTCCCTGGTGCAGGGTGGACACAGTGGGACGCGCTCCACGATGTCATCAGTCTTGCTCGTCCTTCCTTCCTGAAAAATGGGGTTTGAAGAGGTGGCCCCTCACGAGGTCATAGGGGGTTGGATGAGATGGCACCTATAAAGTGCCCAGCCAGCACCCTCAGTTGGTGGCATTTTAAGTCATGGTTTCATTATGGCAAGGTGACACTCTACGAAGGCCTCCACTCCACAGGAGATAAACGAGGCTCTTTAGGCCCAGAAGTTGGTCTCCCACACACCCTTGGCCAACCTCAGCTCATTTCCAATGTCCCCAGCAGTGTAGGTCGTGAGCGGGGCTGCTGTGGTCACACGTCCCACAGCAGCTATTCACAGAGACCACGTAAGGTGCCATGGCATAGAAAGGATGCCCTCGCACCTGGGCAGCAAATGGACCCAGGTCCTTGCACTCCCTTTCGGAGGACCAAGTACCAGCCCTGCAGCAGGCCTAGCCCCTGCTCTCGTCCCGATGGAGAAATTCATCAAGTTGCACTGAGCTTTGCAGCTGTCAGAGCCCAGGTCTGCAGGAGTTTCAGTGGGTGACAACTTGCCCCGCCTGTCAATCATGGTGGCCGGACTTCCTTATTATTGTGGGAGCTCATCAAACCAGGTCCAGCCGGAGCTCATCCGCAGAGCTCTTACCTACTATGCTAAAGGCAAATTAACAAAAGCGCTTAATAAGGACTGGCTGGGTCCCACCACGTGCAGGTGTGGACACACAGAAAAGAGTGTGTGTAGTAGGTCACATGCAGGTAGGAGGTGGAAGGAACAGCACACACATGTGAACTTAAGCCCTTCTCCAAGCTGCCAGGCAGGTGCCGTTTTGCCCACCTCACAGACAGCAGGCCAAGCCCAGAGACAGCAGGGGCTGGTGCCAGTGTCCCTGCTCTTCGTTGAGAGGCCGGGACGTGGTAAAGGGCCGAGCATGCTGCCTGGCACGTACCCAGTGCTCAGTACCTGGGGACTGTTGTCATGGGGGCTCTTCAGAGCCCCTGATCAGGCAGCCCAGGGCTCCTCTGCCTCTCCCATCCTCTGGGGGTGGGTGGCTGGAGCTGGGTTATCTCACTGTGGCCTTTCAACCTCTCGGAGAGCTGGGGTCAGGGCCGGGGCAGCAGGCCTGCTGAGCGCTGGAGGGCTGGGCAGCATGGGCCATGTCAACATGAGATGTCCCAGGAGGACCTGCTGGGACAGCTGGGGGCAGGGCCTGGAGCAGAGAGAGGTGGAGGGGGTAATGCCCTGAAGCCGGCCACTCCCACCCTGGAGAAGGGGGTGGAGGAGTCGGGGAGGGGGTGGCCAGGCTGAAGGTGCCCCCTCCCCACCTTGTGCTCTGCTCAGCCGCTTTTCAAGATCTTAGTTTTATAACCTGGAATAGCTGTGAAGGTCTTTAATATATTTATTTGGAGATGAACACAATACCTTTACTTTTATGTGGTTCTGGGGATCGAACCCAGTGCCTCACACATGCTAGGCAAGTGCTCTTCCACTGAGCCACAATCCTGGCCCGTGAATGTCTGTCTTTAAAGAAAATACAGAAGGTTATGACCTCCTGTTACCCCCCAATTTCCCCCAGACTGTGCCAGCATGCACACATGGGATGTACCCTTTTCAAAACTTATTTGCATGGCATCAACTCTGCAATGTTTTTTGTTACCAGGTCTTGAAAGCTTTCAGGTGACCTCATTCTTTTTAACAGTTGCATGCTATTCCACACCTCGGATGGGCCATTGTTCCCCAACGATTTGCTCATGGAGGGACAAGCAGGACGTGCTTTCCTGATGTTATGAAATGCGCTACAATCAACACCTTGTCCACATAGAATACGTGCTGTGATAACACCTGTCTTCCTAGGGTAGAGTTCCGGAGGTGGGCCAAAGGGACATTAAGGATCAATGGATCCAGTGGCTGCAGGCTGCAAGCTGCCAGTTCTATTTTTACTTAAGAACTCCTTGTCATAGGCTCCTGGAAGGAAAGCTTCTGATTTCTTAAATCATGGTATTCCAAACTCGCCTCATTTCACACAGCAGGAGGCTGGATTCATAAGGAGAGTACTGGGTCCCAGGGTAGGACAATGGTGCCCAGGAGAAGGGGCGCCCTCTGGGGATGGCCTGTGGGATATTGAAGGTTGCTTGGGACTCCTTTGCTGACAGTCGTATATGGAACCTCGAGTTTTCCTGGGCAGACCCCCAGGCAGTGATGGGGACCACAGCAGTCCAAGTCCTTGCCTGGACACCAGATAATCCAGGGGCCCGATTCCTATCCCAGAGTTTCCCCCAGGATCCAGCTGAGGCTAGGACTTTCTGAAGTCACCCCTCTGCTGGGCTTCTCCCTCCGTTACCTGTTTGTCCTGGGGACGGTCCATCAACACAGCCCATGCATCCACATCCTGGTCTCAGGCCAAGTTCTTCCAGAACACACCCGAGGTACCACGGAGCATCCTCCTGGATGGACGTGTCTTCATTAGCAGTCACCCAAGAGCAGCCAAGGGCCCTGGAACCCCCTCGCATGCTGCAGAGAAGCCTGCCAGCTTCCTGCAGGAGATTTTCAGCATGGATCTGAAAGCTTGGGGTCTTGTCATCCAGAAATGTAACCTGAAATAATAGTCCCCACCATCACTGTACACGGCTGGGTATCTTGTAGATCTTCTCTAGACTCCTTGGTTTCCTTGTCTGTGCACTAAAACAATCAGTACCTACACCGTAAGGCAGTGAGAGTGAGGTACTGCTTTCCATGCTTAGTCCTGTGGTGCTTGAGCTGAAATACCAGGTTCTGATCACCACACGACGCAGTCCGTGTGACCTTCAACAGCTGAGCTTCATTTTCCCCTCTGCAGCTGGGGACAGCTAATTCTCTTGGGACTGACACAAAGATTTAGTGTCAGGTCAGGCTCACGGCCATGCATAGCAAAGGCCCTGATCTGACTCACTTGGGGCCATAGCCAAGCTAGGAGGATGAGTCAGACATGCTCGGTGCTGGACCAGGTGAGAGAATTTGTGAATTCAGCAAGATGATGTTCATCGTCTAGCCTCCCTCCACTGTTTGTACAATTAAAATATGAATAAAGAAAAGTCTTTGGCCCTCCCCGGAGATGACCACTATGGGTTTATTCCTCTATTATTCAGTATGTTTGTTTCAAACATTTACATCTGGATGTTGTGGAATAAAACTATCATTTTCTACATATTAGATTATTAGTTATTACATAGGTTCTCAGAATGGGGTCGTGTGTCTTCAGCCTTGGTGAGCATGCTCACCTGCCCAGTCTCAGGAGTTCTATTTGGCCACTCCCACCTTGCTGGACACCCAGGTTACTACCACTTTGCCACAAGCCCTTCTGCTCATGACCATCTTTGTGCTTATTTATCTTTGCACATGGGCAATAGTGCTTCTACAGCTGTGGCTTGATCTCTGGGGTGGGGGGATGTGCATTTCCTGGACCCGCATGGAGGCCCAAGTCCTACATGGAATGGGACAGTGTTTCCATAGATCCCACATTTCCCCTCCCTTGTATTATGGAGACTTTGTCAGGCATAAAGTAAGTTATTAATTTGATTGCGACTTGCAAGAAGAAGTCTCTATGTTTGTATGTATTTTTCCCCCTATATGGTTATGATCTGGGGCTGGTTGAGTCAACAGATGGGAAACCCACAGGTCCAGAGGGCTGACTGTTCATGCTACCCTTATTGACCCTTCAGAAGGGCCAGAGAGAAAACTTGCAAGTCAGGAGAGAGAGGGGAAGGAGGCACTCCTGACCACAAGTCTAATAACCTAAGGAAATAGGGCAGGGTCTTCACCGGGTTTAAGGGCACAGATCGAGGGCTTGGGGTGGAAGTCAGAAGGCAGGTGCCCGCTCTGCTCTGGCATTGCCGAGATGAGGACTTGGAATCTTGACGAGTCGTTAGTCTCAACAAGCAGGTCGTGAGCCTCCTCTTCTAGGGACAAATATTCTGATTAAAGCAGCAACATTCAGCACTGGGACCAAGACTTAGGTTGGTTTCAATTTTCAACAGTTAGAAGTTGAATTTTCAGGTCCACAGTTATTACTGTTTAGAATTCCCTGCATAGAGCAACAATAAGCAGATTGATAATCATTTAATAGTTCTTTACAGATCATGCCCCCTCCTGGTATCTGGGTGGGCCGCCACACCCCTTCCTTCTGCTCCCCACCATATTTTGCTAGTTATATGGACTTATTTTGGAGAAGAGTTGGCAGGAGACAGTAGAATTTCAAACAGTGCTAATTCCTTCCTGCCATCTCATACTCCAAGAGGCCTCTTGTACAATTCTTGTTCAAAGTCATGTTCTCAACCACAATTAGTCTCCTTTTTATTTGGGAACTATTTTAGATTTACAGACAATACAGAGTCCTCAATAGCCCTCAACCCTAACGTTAACAGCTTTCACAGAACCGTCACCAAAACCAAGACCCAACCACGATATGTTCCCGTTAACCGCTGTCTTCATTTGGATGCACCACTTTTTACACCTGTGTTCTGTCTTTGCTGTTATAAGGTCTCTTCCAGGACTCCTGTGTCAGTCAGCTTTTCATTTCTATGACAAAACACCTGAGAAAAAAGCTTAGAGGAAAAATGTTTGGGCTCACAGTTTGAGGTTTTTGTTCATAGTCCACTGGTCATGGCTGCGGGTTCATGGTGAGGCAGATCATCCTGGCAGAGAGGCAGGGTAGAGCAGAGCTACTTAGCTCATGGCAGCCAGCAAGCAGAGAGGGGTAGGGACAAGATACAGTCCCCCAAGGCCTACTCCCAAGGCCCACGCCCTCCCGCCAGGTTCCACCTCCTACGGTTCCCCTGGGGAACCAAGCCTGTAACACACTGGGGGACAATCCAGATCCAGACCACAACCACCCCACATGGTACTTAGTCATGTCCCTTGGTCAGGGATTTTGCAGGAGGCCCTTCTGTTGGGGTTGACGTGATGTTCACTCATGAGACAGGGCCAATGGGTTACCGGGAAGATGGGGGCGATGACTCTCAGTCACCTGCCCTCACAGGAAGAAAGTGGTTGCCACCACCCATTTTTAAGGTTGCAGGGAGCGAGAGTAGGGGAGACTGAGCTCTACCCCTGGGTGAGGGGAGGCCGACTCTGATTATTTGGGCTTCTTTTGTAAAGAGTCTCAACCTCCATTAGGATATGCATCTTTCTCCAAGATGGATGAGGAGGTGAAACCCAGGATGACCCCACCCGCCATGACCATCTTCCCTGAGAGGCCCCAGAAGTTCCCTCACAGGATCCTCTGTCAGATAAGCCCTTCTTAGAGTCCTCCAAAGTCCTCCTTTGGATCAGGCACAGGGGAACTGGGCGGTGTCCCAGGTGTGGCTTCTCAGTGTGGTCCCTGGCCGGCAGCACCACCCGGGAGCTGCTAGAAGTGCAGGATCCCAGGCCCCACCTGGGCCTCCCGAGTTGGACTCCCCATTTTGGCCATGCCCAGCTCACTGGCTCCCAGGCGTGTCTGGGTTTGAGGAGCAGGGTCTTGGACTCTTGCAGAGTCAGGGGTTGGCAGCTCCTGCGGTCAGTCTCCTCCCTGCCGCCAGGGCACTTGCTTTGTTCCATCTTTGCATCTTTTGCAGTTGGAGGATGACGAGAGGGAGGACAGAAGTGAGGGGCGTGGAGGGAGTGGGCGTGGCAGCAGGTGGCTCTGAGAGGAGTCTGTGGGCTGGGAGAAGTGGGCGAGGAGGGGCAGTGTCAGCACAGCTGACAGAGGAGCAGGCTCTGCTGACCTAGAAGATGGATGAGAGCAGGGATGGAGGGATGGATGGACGCTGGACAGCTGCAGGGAGCAAAGGGCTCAGCCCGCGTGGACCTGCGCCGTGGGTGGTGGCAAATCCCGACAGCCCCCCACAAGGAGGTCCTTGATGCAGTGCTCACCCCATGTTCTCAACACTTCCATCCTGTTAAACATGGTCCTGTGGCCTCAGGACATTCACACCAGTGCACAACCCTCATGGCGACCATTCTCCTCCAGACCTCTTGGTCCTGCAAAACCCAGGGGCAGCGGCTCCCCTGGCCCCTCCTCCCACACCATTCCATGTTCTCCCACAGTGGCTGATCGAGCTCCTCGCAGGAGGCAGCTTACACACTACTTGGCTTCCCCTGTCGTCTCTTCAGCTGCTGAAGTAGGGGAGTGACAGTCTGGGCTCCACCTAGAGAGGAGGTGACAGGTGACTTGCCCAGGGCGGGGGAGGAGCACACTCTGTGGGGAGAGCAGGAGAGCTTCCAGGGTCCACTGCAGAACACTCTTCCTTTTCCCCCAACACTGTATTGAAAAAGAGGTGGGGGCTTAGGCTGGGGAAGAAAGGAACAGGACCGAAGGGGCCCAGGTGGTGGGAAGGGAGCCAGCTGAGGTTCAGATTCAGACTCAGAGGAACCAGTGATTGTCATCTCCAAGTGACCCCAGCATGCATCTGGGTACCCACCATAACAAGATGCTAGAAGGTTCATTGAATGAACAAACTTGGACTATTTTGTTCCCAGTTTGTTTTTTTAAAAGAACTGGGGAATCCATAAAAGGAAGCTTTGAAATAAAAATTTGACTTTAGGAAAAAAAAATAAGAATCATCCACTGCAAATATAAAGACATTCTTGTTGAACACCCAGGACCAAGTATCACTGTGCACCAAGTAGATGGCAGGGTTACCTGTGCCTTGACTGACATTTTGGAGGTAGGGTCCAAGTTGCTGAGGCTGGCCTTGAACTTGTTATCCTCCAACCTCAGCCTCCGAGTAGCTGAGCGCATTTATAAACCAAACCTCCGAGAGCACTTCTCTCCAATACTTGTCACTTTGTGCTCCGATCAACTAAACAGGTGTGTCCCGATTCCTGCAGGGACCCCAATGTAGAATTAAAATAAAACCCAGGCTTGACAGGAAGCATTCCCCCCACAATGTACTTACTCAATTTGGAGGCCAAATGAAGGAGCCGAGGAGTGTGGAGAACAGGCTTCAAGAAGGTCCCCGGTGGCACTCATGTCCTTGTAAGTCCTTTCCTTGTTGAGTATGAGTGTGACCTGAGATTTACTTCTCACCAACAGCACATGGCCAAGAGATTGGGTATGACTACATTACAGACGACGACAATGACGTCCGTTTGCCAGCGGACTCTCCCCCTTGATGGCTTTGATGAAGCTGGTCATATTGGCGACATTCATGTGTCAAGGACCCAAGGGCAGCCTCCACCCAGCAGTCAGCGGGGAACTGAAGGTTCCCAGTTTAATACCTGTGAGAGACAATCCTGCCAGTCACCTCAGGAGCTTGGAGCAGTTATGCACAAAGGTTTTGTTGTTGTTGTTGGTTTGTTTGTTTGTTTGTTTTTTAAGTGGGTCCTGGGAATTGAACTCAGGGGCACTTGACCACTAAACCTCATCCCCAGCCCTATTTTATATCTTATTTAGAGACAGGGTCACACTGAGTTGCTTAGGGCCTCGCTTTTGCTGAGGCTGGCTTTGAACTTATGACCCTCCTGCCTCAGCCTCCTGAGCCGCTGAGATTACAGACATGTGCCACGGCGCCTGGCATAGGGGAACCTTCTGATGAGCCCCCAGCTGGCACCTTGAGTGCAGCCTCCCGAGACCCTGTTCCAGAGGCTTAGCTAACCAACGCTCATGGCCTGACCTACAGAAAAACGTGGGCTGTTGTGAACAGAGCGTGGTGATCCATTGAGGAGAATTACCAAGACAGACAGCAAGATATTTACCTCTACTTTACAGAGGAGGAAAGTGAAGTTCAGAGAGGTGTGCTAGCCTTTCTGAGGGTACCCCAGGCCAAGGAGGCGTGACCCCACCACGGCCATCAGACCTGGAATGCACTGTCCTCTGGGCAGAGTCCGCTCGCACACACCCACTCGGGTTTCCATCCTTGGAGAATGGCCTCACCTTCCTGCTCTACCCAGCACCCCCGGGGCGTGGTGGGGGCCGGGGTTTGTAAAACAGTTTCCAGCTGTCAGCACTGGCATTTGTCAAAGGAAGTGGCTGCTCTCGGGCCCCGCCACCCTTCCCAAAGTGGACACTGCTTGGGAAAAGTGTGAACTAGGAGCCTGTCAGCCCAGCCTGGGGGAGGGGTTGGAACAGAGCTCCAACAGGGAGAGATAAGGGAGGCCACTGCTGCGGGAGGCTGGGCATCTTGCTCCTCGCCCACGGCCAGAGCTGGTGAGCGAGGCTGGAGGTTATAGGGAAGGGGGAGCACAAAACACCCTCCGTGTGCCCAGCCACACAGGGGACAGATGTGGCTAGAATAGCTGCTCGTCCAAGCAGAAGCTGAAGGGTTCCTGCTACGAGTGGGCATAAGCATGCACCTCCCAACTGAAAGAACAGTAGCCAGAGCTTGGGGGAGATGGAGACCCCTTGAAAGGGGGGGAACCCTGGTCAGGTGTGGGGACGTTCCAGGTCACCTGGTTTACAGTGCTGTTGTCGCCCCTGATTATTTAGGAATAGATAACTAGAGACAAAATTCAAGAACACAGCTAGTCTCCAAGCCGCAGGGAGGTTGTGACTTTGGTGGAGAGGCCCTCACACCTATGTGAATGGCTGTCACCATCTCTGAGCCATTACCTAGAGCCAGGTAGACCAGGCTAGGCTCAGGGACACAGTGGGTCAATTCAGACGAAACCCTCATGTGACAGAGCTTACCTCCTGCGAGAGGAGCATAACAATGCTCCCCAGAAAAGATGGCGAAGACAACAGCGATGAAGTGTTTCTCATGGGATGGGGGTCTGTAGTTGGGCGGGGTTCTATTGGATGGTTGTTCTGTCCCAGGAGATTGTCAGCTAGAGTCCTTTGTCTGCTTATTTTTTTAGCTGGTGATTCAGACGCAGGGTCTCTCCCTGGACCCTCCTCAGAGTGGCCTGGGCTTCCTTACAACATGGCGTCTGGGTTTCTAGAAGGCACAGCTGCCAAGTTCTCTTAAGGGCTCAGAACATCACTCTCCCCCACCCCCCATACCCTGTTGATTCAAGCAAGGCCCAGGATCAGCCCCGACTCCAGAGGGGAGCATATCTCCTCCCCTTGCTCTGAGAGAGAGCAGGTGCACACAGGAGGCTATTGTGGACAGCAATATGCTCAGCAGTGGACACTAGCCTGGGTAGACAGATGATCCTTCAGAAGGTGAGCAATGCAGTATTGCAGTTGTGGCATGGGTGGGTTTCCCCGTTTGGATAGAAGTTGGTATTTTGAAATGATATTTATAGGATTATTTCATCCTCATGGATTGAGGACTGTCTGCAAACTTGATGTACAAAAAGATTTTTTTTAAAAAACCAAGAAAACATAAGACTTGTGAAACCTGTGTCTGGTCTAGGAAATGGAACAGAGAAACTTGTTATGTGAATGCCCCTCCCCCCTGCCTGCAGGGGATAAAGGTCCGAGAATTTCCAGAATCTCTGTCCAGAGAATGTTTCAGGCATGAGCCACACTCTGGACTGGTGGGCTGCAGCCAATAAACCTGCTTCCAGAAAGTTCCTCAGGTGTTCAGCCTCTTCTGTCCTTCAGCAGGGCCGAGATCTGGAACCAGGTTGTGACTTCACATAGCTGTTTTCTCCATGGTGCCTCAGATATAAACCTGGGATTTGATCAAGGCCTCCTCCGTTTCTCCATGAATCGACCCAGGAAGCTAAAAGGGACAGGCTTACCACCCCCTTCCTATGACCCCTAAGCCTCTAATCTGCAGGTAAAGGTTTGATTGTCCGATGCCAAAGGATTGACAGCTTTAAAAGCACCCTCTGGGTACTGAAGATCTACAAGACACGTGAAGCTCTTGGCAGCCTGACAAAGCCCACGAGGAGCCAATCACACTGGAAACCTCCAAAGCCAAGTCAAAATACATGAGCCTCCAAGTTGATTATCACAGGTGGACATTACAGAATGACTAACAGGTTGACCTGCTGGATCTGCTTTCTCCATACCTCACAGCTACCCAGTGAGGTGACTGTTACCACCAGGCCCCTTTATATGGGAGTTTAGGGAAATGAAGCAACTTGTCTGAGGTCACAGTGGCCGAGCAGGGATTCCCACCCAGGCCGACTCCGGCCCGTGAGTCCTCTGCATAGAATCAGCGGGCGTCAGTGCTGCCGGTTGCCCCCGTTTCTATCAAGTCCAAAGACCAAAGTTAGATGATGCCAGGAGGGGCCGACTCCCTGGGGACATCACCTCCCGGCTGGACTGCACATTTTCAGACGCCAAGTCCACATCTCACGTCTCAGCCAAATGAGAAGCCTTTATGCAGACAATAAAAACCAGGAGGTGCAGAACTTGGTGGCACATCACCCGATCGGACAACCCACCCCTTCTCTACACCTGGGGAAGGGGAGGGGCTTGACTCCACTGGCCATTTCCAGAGGCCCTTCATGGGGACGTAAGGGTGAGATGGGGAGCAACAACGGGTGGCCATCGGGAACAGAGGCTTGGGCAAGGTTGAGCTCGAAGCTCCCCAGCTGTGGGTGGCACAGCCGGGATCCAACACCTCCGACTATCAACATGCGACATCTGACCAGAGTGTCCATCACTAACTCAGCCGCTTTAAGGATTGTGACGAGGCCCACATGTGGCTTAGTGGTCCAGGCCACGTTTCCTGGGCACGTTTTCAAAGCTTGGCATCCTTCTCAGACTCCTGGTGGGTCCTGTTACCTCCCGGGCTCATCGGGTTCCCAGTGGCCCAGATGGTCTGCCACACACACAGGGGCAAAGCCGTTGGCAAAGGTCCCCTGGCCCTACTGCTGTGTGCATTCCGGGGCGCATACACATCTAGACGTGACTGGTTGCTGGTGTCCCTCAGCTCCCGAGGGAAGGAGCAGCCCCAAGCAGGGTCAGCAGAGCCCTGGATGGACTCTATGTCCCCAGACACACATTCTGATCTGATCACATGAATAGAGACCTGAGGGATGAAGGGAGCCATGCCACTCTGGGGAACTGCATCTAGAGGACTGAGAAAGGACAAAGCTCCTGCTATTGGAGACTAGCTGTCCCACCGTTCCCTCCCACCCTGAGGTCCTGCCTCATCTCTGCGGGCTGAACTCCATCGAAAGCGAGAATGGCTATCTGGCACAGGCCAGAAATAAAACAGATCTGGTCTAGATAGGAGGGGAAGCCATGGAGATGGGAATTGACCCCCGGCATCTTATAAATCCTAGCGAGTGTGCCTTCTCTCCTCCCCTTGGAGTGTTGAGAGCCACAGCCAAAGGGGCCCCAGCAAACTTCCAGCTGCCAGCAAACTTCCAGCTGCCGGCTGATGATTGGCTCACAGTGGCCCCAGCAACATCTAGCTGATTGGCTCCTCTGCGGTGATGTTCATTGGGCTGTTTCCCTGCCCTTCAGACTACGGAACTGCTCATTGGGGGACTTCTTTGGCTCCGCCCACGCGACCTAGCCAATCGGCCTCAAGAGCAGGAGGATTGTGGGAGGTGGTGGTTGGTGTGTGGGAGAGGCTTGTGGAAGCCAGTGGTGGCAGTTGGGCTCTGAGGGTTTTTCCTGAGGAGCTGTTTTGTTTGGCGTTTGTAGTTTTAAAAATAAAGTTTGTTTCTTTTGACAAGTGGCTCCTGAATTGTGCCCAGCCAGACTGCGGCATTGGAGGACATGAACTGCCGTCCCCCTCATACCCCCACCATGGATAGCAGGAAGACTGGGGTACAGCTATCCCTTCTTAGCACACATGCTGCAGAGCAGTCAGGTGAACCTCCCAGACCCCTCCCAAAGGGATCTCACATGTAGATCCTAAAATTGTTGAACTCAGAAGCAGGGTAGAATGGTCGCTAATGGGTCGGTGTGGTTGGAGGGATGTTGGTCAAATACAAAGTGTCAGATAAGAAGAAGTTGAGGAGATCTGTTGTATCACATGAATAAGTCTCGCCTTTTGGAAAATTGGTAAGAGTCGATTTTGCTTTCTTATCACAGAAAATAAGAAAGCCAGAGAAATGCATTAGCTTGAGCCTGTGCCTTAGTGTACACGTTTCAAGTCAATTTTAAAAAAATCATCTTTCTATTTAGCTGCAGAAATGCCATTAGCTGAGATTCTAGGGTCGATCTCTGCTTTCAGGCTGAGCTGGGCTCTTCCTGGGCAGCCCCAAGTCACAGGCTGAACATGGTGGGGCACTTCTGCCCAGTGTAGGACTCTTCCGTAGAGAGGCAGTCTCAGCTCTTAGCTACCCCGAGTTCATGAGGACCATCAGTTCTGCTTCCTGGGTGGAGGCTCTCTGCCCAGGTCCACCTCCTGAACCCATCTTTTTTGCAGACACCGGTGGCATGCTGGCAACATTTAACCTGCTCAGGTTATAGCATCTGACAGATTCTGTGGTGCAAATACTCTCATCGCAGTTGATCTCCCAAGACGAGGTAGCACTCAACACAGTCGGGAATGGTCTCCAACTGATCCCTGGGAATTGTCTCCAACAAGCCTCTTTCCTGTCTCCATCTCTGCATTTATTTCCTTAGGGACCCAACCCAGATCTGACATGGCCACCTTACGAAGTCTCCCTCTTTCCACATCCTGGCCATCAGCATGTCCAGTAAGCTCTCAAACACCCTGAACCTGCCCACATTCCTCCTGTCCTACACACTAAGCATGGAGCCCAGTGGGCTTTCTTGCCAAGTGCCTTCTTGCAATTGGCTTAGGAGAGGCATTGATACGTAGTAGGGCCTCAGCATGCATCGGCCAACCCAGGCCAAAGCTAGAAAGTGTGTAACTAGAATCCAAGGCATGTCTCCCATCCTCCCAGCCCACTCAAGTCCACCTGTCCCTTCAGACAGTCCTTGTCCCTATGAGCATCATGCTAATAGCCTCAAAGTCAACCTGAGGTCTTTCTCCGATCACGTAGCATGCAAGAAGCACACACAACCCCAAAGTCCCTAGACATCCCCACCCAGAGGCACCCACCCCACTGACCCATGAAAGATGGTTCCATACCCTGTGGCTTCCTCTTTGCCTGGAGAACCGTCCTTAGAGCTTTCTTCTGGGCCACCCATCAAGTCTTCCCTGTCTTACTCTGTTTGAGCTACTCTGACAAAAGGCCACACACGGGGTGGCTTACACAAGTCTCATTCTAAATGTCAAGATCAAGGTAGCAGCAGATTCAGTGTCTGGTGAGGGCCCGTTTCCTGATTCAGACCTTCTTGCTGGGTCCCCCCATGGCAGGGGCCAGGCAGCTCTCTGGGCTCTTTTACGGGTGTAACGGTCCCTTCAGGAGGGCTGAGGGCACCCCACCCTCATGGACCTAGTCACCTCCCAATGGCCCCCTCTTCCACCAGAGCCTCGGGTGGCAGGTCCTCAGCACGCGAGTTTTGGTAAGAAATATCCAGGCCATCCGTTTCCAACAGGATGAAGCCCCTCTGCTCAGCAGGGTTCCTAATGGCCTCCTGTAATCCAGAGATCCATCCCAGGAAGCAAGAGAATGGGGAAAGGAGACAGGAAGTGAGTGGACTTCCTGTACCCAAGCTCAGTCTGGGAACTTCCAAAAGCAGACCTCGAGCCACTATATTGGCCAAGCCGGTCCCAGCATGAACAGGGAAATTCAGAACCTATCATGAAACCGCATCAGTGTCCATCTTGAGAGCCACTCAGTCCCTGAACTAGGCCGCTAGGCAGGGAATCAGGGAGCTGCGTGGTCCAACCAGGGGGAGCAGGTGTGCTCAGGAGCTCCCAGAGGTGACGGCCACCTTGATCCACTTAACATGGGCCTTCTGGGCCAGAGATGATGGGACCTTCTCCTGCATGTGCGAGTTTTCAGAGAAAGTCTAGTGGGACAGATTTAGAACCCGCAATCTCCTGCCTTGATCCCGGGCAGCTCCCTGACTAAACCCTCTCTTCTCTGAATTCTCTACCTGCTCTGAAGTTACTGGAGCCTGGTGTGAATTTAAGGACAATAAAACCATCAAAGGGCTTGGTCCTGAGAACAATCAGTGGGGGAGTTTGCAATAAAAGAGTATCCTGCCCCAGGAAGGTGTGACTTCAAGGCAAGTTGATGAGAGACCTTGGGAGGGGCCTTTGCTGGGGTGGCAGTAGAGCTGCCCATGTGGGATGGCTTAGGGGACCATCTGGCCTGGCCATGGGCAGATGCACCTTGTTAGCTGTAGTGCAGGTCCATCTCCAAGCTTTGGGAGTGAGGCCTTGGTGTGCCAGTCTCTTCCCCAGTTGTCCATGCATCTGAGGGTGCGTCAGAACTCGCCTCTTTTTCCTGATGATTCAGGGATCCTTTCCCCTTATGTACCACAGAGGTCAAAATTCCCACCTCCCAAGACCTAGGAACTTGACCTTCCAACTTCTATCACTCCAAGACCTTGTGGAATCCTAGCACTCAATGCCATCTTCCACTCTACGTGCTGGCCCTCCTCCCCATGACTGGAAGACCTGGACCCACAGGACAGTCACTGAATGTGTAAAAGTCTCATCTTGCTCAGGGCGCTGGGGACGTTCAACACAAGGCAGGTGCTCAAGGTCTCTGCCCTTGAGACGTTTCCTTTCCACAGTGGAAAAGGACTTTCTCATCTGGTTTGGGATGTGGTATCCAATTAAGAGAGTTTGCAAGGAAAAAAAATATCAAGGTAAGGGATGTGCAGTAACAAGGGCTACTGTAGCAGCTCAATGTCACCTTCTCAGGAAGTTTCCTACAAGAGCTAAGGAGAGGAAGTGAGCCCACACGCAGGTGAGTGTGCCCCAGGGATGTCAGAGGGCGTCAGTGGGGCCAACTGTTCCCCTCGTCCCCTGCCCACCCCTCAGCTGCGAGGTCTGTCTGGAGCTCCTCCTCCCGTCTTTCGCCTGGCCAACTCGGCCGAGATGCCACCTCCAGCAGACTGTCCCCAGCTCCCCACGTCTCCTATGCTGCACTCAAACCTCCCTACATCTGCTGCCCTGGCTGTCAGTCCTCCTGAGGCTGCCTCATCTGTGGGGTGCAGCCTAGGCCAAGGTCACATGCTCTCTCGCCAGGCTTCCAACCAATGGCACAGCCACGTCATTATGAGGGGCTGGGAAGGCCATATTGATGCCTTTGAAGGGACCTGCCAGTTCCAGAGCTCCCTGTGGGGTCCGTCACTGGGCCTGTGTGGCAGCGGCACTCCCGCCTCCTTCCCCAGGGGGTTGAGCCCAAGGAAGCCCTTGTAGCCTCTGCCTTGATGCCAGTCCCCTGAGAAAACCCAACACTCCCAGTGTCACCATCCATGGAAACGGTAGCGACTGCAGGCCAGTGTTGCAGGCTTCACAATGGATCCAGGGCTTCTGTGTGCTTGGTGCTCTGAGCACTGGGAACCATGATGTAGGTCCCCACAAGTGCTTAATGCTGAAATTGGTTCCTATTTTTCAGATCAAACCAGGTTTCATAACAAAGCAACAGAGCTGGGACCAACTCCAGACCCACAGCCATTAGCAAAGGTCAGTGCCTGATTCTTGTGTATCTCTACCTTTCCGTGGATCTCAGGATGGTGAGATCCTGGCCTCCCAGTGGCCTAAGGAGCACACCAGTAGCTCTCCAAAGGTACCCAAGGATCTGGGATGGACACCCTCGGCTCCTGTCCAGCCATTACCTGGTTCCCTTGGTGATTTTCCATTTCATTCTTTGGAATTTCCTCGGTCTGTGGACATAGCTCCCGTGCTTCTCAGCACAGAGCCTGCAGATTACGAGTGGCAGTTCCAGCCAGAGGCCTCCACTTTGTTTAAACAACAGACTATTAATGGACAGGACCATGAAACATGGAGGATTGTTCAGTGATGAATCAGAACAGGCTGGCCATCTGGAACATGGCAAGATGTCCGTGTTCACAGGGACTTCATTGTGGAGGAGAAAGAGGACCTGCTGTGTGGTCTGAGTCAGTACAAGGGTCCCCTTGTATGCTTGACTGGGGAGCACTAGAGCAGAGAAGGCTTTGTGTCCAGATACGGGACACTGGTCTGACACTTGGTCTTGCAGGCAGCTTTGGCATGGCTGAAGATTGAATGTCAAGGTGAAAATCCAGAGGATTTCCAGCATAGACTCCCCCAGCTCCTTATCCCCATTTTACAGCTGATAAAATAAAAGCTCAGAAGCTAAACCATCCTGATCTATCTAGGGCAGTTGTGATAAGTGCCCCCAACTCGCAGCTCTTAGAAAGCACATATGCTTTTCTACACACCCCTGTATCTGCTACTCAGTTCTGAACAGATGTAAGGGGTGATCTGCCCCCAGCAGTGTGGGGTCATTCATGTCTTGTAGGCAGTTAAGGATCCATGCTGGGGAGGCCCTTTCTGTGTGAACATGGGATTGAGTGACCTCCCTGCACGTTGGGGAAGAACATCCTGAAGATGGTCAACAGTAGCATTGAAAATATAGTTTAAGGTCTGACAGATCCGAGTCTGAAGGTTATTCTCTTACTCGCTTTGTGATCTCAGGAATTTTTAACTTCACCTCCCTGAGCCTTTATCAAAAAAGTTCATGTTGTCCCCTACACCTTATATTGGTGGTTTTGAAGCTGGGATGCTCTTTGTATCAATTGCCTGAACATTGCCTTAAGTCAACCACATTCTGTTTCTCCATGGATCTGCCCATGTGCAGGGATCAGAGAAGGAACAGACAGCTCATCCCATCATTAGTTGGGTGACAGGACAGCATTCTTTATATGGATCTGCCAGCCATTCCAAAATCCCTGTTAACTGGAGCCCTGTTCTCCGTGCTGCTTCTCATTCAGGGACTGGCTGAGCCGGGTTGGCCTCTATTTCTGTACGAAGCAGCTGGGGAAGGAGTCCTGGTCCGCCCCCCAAATTCTGGGAAGCACAGCATGTATCAGAGGGACACGGGGAGTGGCACCAAGATGAAGATGTGGAGGGAACTAGGTTTGAAGTCCACGAACCTGTGGTCACAGGGAGCTAGAGCTCTGATCAGGAGGCAAGAAGTAGGTTTTCCCCCAGACTTCAGTGCTGACCCCATGTGGAGGAATGAATTCCCACAACAAAGGATAAGAAATCGGCAGAAATATACATTCCACGTTCACAGCCAAGCCCTAGGATTCCGAGTCAGTCTGTGGCGATGACCAGGATGCTCAGAACTGTCACTATTTCATTTGAGCCTATTGCCCAAGGACAGACCAGAGGGTACCTCAAAAAAATAAAAAAAAAGGAATGATGGTTCTTCGTGGAAGACCCTCAGCAGCAAAAATTGTTTGCCCAACTCTTGGTCTGAAGCAGCAGGGAGAAATCCTAGGCGTGGCCCTGGATGCCTGGCTGCCTGCTCCAGGAGCTGCTTCTAGGAGCTACAGAGGCTGTCTCCACCTGAAGGCTCTCCTATTATAATCACACCCGAGTATTGTAGTCTATTCTGAGATCTGTTGCCATCTTTCCACGGGCATTGGATAGGTATCCTTGGCCAGCCTGTGTGAACCAACTTGTCCGGTTAAGTGACTGGTGATTCCAGCCTAGGGTCAGACTCAACGACTCCACCAAAGTCATCGAATTCTGCTGTGAGCATAGGGATCTGTTGGAATGAGAGTTTGGCATGACAGTTTGGCACATCGATTCCCAAAGCAAGATTTATTTTTTAATCCTGATTAAGGGCAAGCATGTACCATTTTATGACATGCCTTCTCTCCCTTTCACATTTTTGCCAAAGAGACATTGACATAATGACAGGAAACTGTCAGTCATAATTGCCCCCCACCCCATACAATAACATCCAGTCATAAGTAGGTATGACTTAGTTTAGGTCCAACATAGCCGTCAAGTTACATTCTCTAAACACTTGAAGGAAAGGTTCAAACAAATCAGAACATGTCTTTGGGGCCATAATTGAAAATGGCATTGAGGCCATCGAGATGGTGAGACCCAAGAATCTAGCATAGACCACCACATCCAGTCCAGCTTCTATGGGAGTTGTATGGTATCGGAGGCCAAGGGGCCCCGACACTCAGGTGCCCAAACTTCAAGTTGTCAACATACCTGGTCCTCACATCATGAGACATGAGACCAGAGACATGAGGCTCTTGTGCTAAACTTCAACCTAGGAAGTACCCCCACTTATCTTACCCTGTTCAGTTCTGGATGCCCAACACCCTTTCCCCCAATCACAATGGAAAGTCATCCAGACCCCACTGGGATGCTCCAAGAGGAATTGGGACTAGTTCCCAGCTTGGGCAGAGTACCACCTCCCACAGGCCTACAGCCAGTGTTACTCTAGAGAATGCTACCCATTCTCCCCAAGGTCTTGACCCCAGCTCAAGACCACAGACTATTTCCTGGGTCTAGAAAGGCAACTGTCAGGCACTTGCCCTGCTCTAAAGAAATAGATGATCTATGCAGGGTAGATCATAAGAGGGCGATCCTCTTTACTTTGTCTTTCAAGGAAATCCGTTACGTTTCCTTTCCTGTGGACTTTGAAGTGCGACATAAAGGTCCATGGCATAGAATATTCAGTCAACAAGCAGAGTTGCTGCAATATCACTTTAGACCTTAACACTGACTAGGGGGGAGTTCCTGGTGGCTTTCCTCCAAGAAATAATTCTAAGCCACTTTGATATAAGCAATGCCTGAGAAGACTCATCTTTAGGGCTTTATCCAGATCTTTGCTGGCTATGTTCTGAGAGAATGAATACTACCTTTGCCTCAGTGAAAACAGGTATTTCCTTTGGGGAAAGGGCTATGCCTCAAGTTTCATGTAAGAAAAAAAAAAGATTATGAACAGCCACCATGACTTCTGCTTTCAGAGTCCCTTAAGTCAACCTAAGATTTCAGTCAGATTAAGGTCACAGGCAGAAGAACAAAAGCCAATAGCAAATGAGTCTAGAGATGACCAAATTCTGATCCTTTAGAATCCAGACTGGGGAAGTCTCCAATTCCACTTGATGAACACTTTGAACCCAAGTCCAGTGATTCAACTGCAAATGATATGACGACTCCCTCGCTCGGAGCTTGTTACCACACTGATGATTTCTGTCCATAAAGAACTTCAACTACTCTGCTTCCTGATGGTTTCCCAAAATAGAGGGGGTATGTGTTTCCAGCAGGAAATGTGCACTATTAGGTACAGGCAGAATTTCTAAAGCGTTAGATCTCAGCCAAACATGGGTCAAGGGGTGACCTTGTGTTGGAGGATCTACAGCTGACATGAACACACTAGTGGCAGTTACATGTCCTTCGTAAAACCCTGTTGAGGACGA
Organism: Urocitellus parryii; assembly: GCF_045843805.1. Taxonomy (NCBI): domain Eukaryota; kingdom Metazoa; phylum Chordata; class Mammalia; order Rodentia; family Sciuridae; genus Urocitellus; species Urocitellus parryii. The sequence goes on from NC_135533.1 coordinate 142,348,622, forward strand.
AAGCTTTAGAACAATTGAGACAGTGGGATTTTAGTGTATAAAACTGGAGATCCCCAAAGAATTCCTATTCCTGCTCCTCTGTGTGCCCAGGTATCAGGAACCCACATGCTCATTGATAAGGTCTCCTTTCCAGAAATGAGCTGCAGAGATCACAGCCACAGAATTTTCTACTCCCAGCTAAGCTATCACCAAGTCCAACCATTTGCAGATGTATTCACATCTATCTGTAGGTAAGGCCATCGATAAAGCCAATTGTTATTAGGCAGTACCGTACCCAGGGCTGAAAAGGGAAATGCTCAGAGTGCCGACACCTCAGGCCGTTCACGAAGGCCACCGAATTGGACCACATGCTAGTGAGATGGTTCAGGATGAGCTGGAGACCCAAGATACGTTTCCCTGAATGATACTTTTATAACCCACCCCCCAGCACATCTAATTACCAAGATTTTGGTAAGATAGCTATGAAACATTTAATAAGTTTAGTCTATAAAACATTTAACATTTTGCCAGGGATGGTGTCAGTATGAGACGAGAGGACACATGCCAGTGTCTGTCAGAAATGCTTGAATAATGCCCACTTCCTGCTTGAACTTGATTCTATGCCTTGGTTTACCTTGATCTGGTCTGCCTACCACAACCAACCTTCCACTGCTCCACTTTAAGCAGTATTGTTAGTAGATCCAAGGCCAAAGGCAAGCCACATTTCAACAGGTTCAAGGTAACTTTAAAAGTCTCAAGCCAAGTGTGTTAGACGAGAAGCTATCTAACATCCCCAAAGACCATCCATCGTGACCAAATCAAAAGTAGAAAATTTTATTAAAGATGAATTTTATATAAGATGAATTTTCAGGTAAATTCACAGGAGTATATATAATCCAGCCCTGGGGTTAGCAAAACCACATTTAGCTGAATGAATACATAGATATGAGGTTGGGTAGGTGTCCCCTCAAACACATTAGAGAGCTAACACATGAACCTGCTGTGTGCCACCAAAGTAGACACAAGGAACACAGATCAACGCATATTCTCAGAGTTAGGTTCACAGAGCTACCATGGAGCAGCAAGTTCAACACACCAAGGTCAGAATATGGGTTCTTCGTGTGTACATCCTCAGTGTCCTGAGACCATCAGAGACCAAGATGGCCAATTGAGCCAAGATGCTCAGCAGACACGTGCTACGGCTGTAGCAGATGAGGGGCAGTATCTGTGCTAGTCTAGGGGCCATGTGAGGTGAATAGAACCCTCAGAGGGCAGGGTATAGACTTGTGCTTCCACATCACGAGGCTGCCAGGGGAAGGAAGGCACACTGCCCCTCTACCCCCCCGGCATGTGTACCCAAACCTGGTTCCAGGCACAGAGGTATCTTGCCCTAATAGAAATCCTCCATGCTAAGGGGATAAGCTGATTTGCATCACAGCACCCGAGGCCGTAACGCAGCTGGATGCCTCTTGACCCCAAATGCAAACCAGTAGTTCGCTACACACCTTTAGAGGCTTGTAGTCTGCAAGCTAGTCATAAGGCTGCTTGGGGTACCGAGGCAATAGGGATTTAGTCCTTGTCCCTAATGCTAGGCTTCATTACCATAATGCCATTGAAGGCCTAAACCCTTTAAGGATTACATAAGGAAAAGTCTATCCCCCTTTCTACGGATGGTAGGGACCAGGCTCTGGTGTGACCCCTGCCTTGCTCTCTGCTTTGAATACAGAAATAAGTCCAGCAGTGTCTCTAGTTGAAAGAAGCATCCCCTCCCCCCCCCCAAGCAGAGGCAGGCTAAGAAAATTACCCAGTAAGGGTTTAAATTCAACCTTTTTTTTTTAGACATTTTAGACAAGTGACAAGTTTGTGGGGGGTTTTTGTGTGTGTGTGTGTCGGGGTAAGCACTAAGACTTTTTATCTCCATTCTTTCCTGAGAATGGAGATGACAAGGGAAATAAAAGGATTCTGCAGAAAAGTCCAGTGAATGGGCAAATACCAAGGTACAAGGATGGTCAACAGCCACGCATAGAACAGTGGGTATGTGGTCAGCTAATCCTGTCTGGTTCCCGCCACTGAGGTTATCTTGAAAGCAGATGGGAAAGCCTCCTTGCAGAGCAGGTCTCCCACCTTTCACAGAGAGCAGAGAGAAACCAGAGCCCAGGACCTGGGGTAGCTGGTTCTTCATTGCACTCTGGACCCAACTCACTGGGACACGGGTGTTGGCTTTGACTGACAGCACTATGCACGCACGGAGACCAGAAACCAGGTGTGTCTTAATCACTCTGCCTAAGCTCATGGGTCAGGAATATTTGACATAGTAAATGAGGCCAAGCTCAAGATGTCATTGAGAGGAAAACACAATTAGAGGTGGACAAGAGTGTGATGTCCCTGGAGTTCTGAGAACAGGACGTGATTGGGTATAAAATTGAGCCTCCTGCATCAGTCCTTCCACCCAGACAGGGGTGGACTGGATGCCTGGGTCAGGATTCCAGCTCAGGCTGCAGGGGAGAAGACAGTGGAGTTGCCACCTGAGGCCTGGGGGCCCAGCTGGCCAGGCTCCCTGTAGACACAGAAGGCTGGGTCAGCGTTGGTCTCATACCACAGCAGCTGGGTTCCCGAAGATACAAGAGGAAGTGCACTCTTCTTGCTTCCTGCCTGCAAATTGCCACCCCTGCTCCTGGATCCAGGGCAGCATGTGCCCTTGTGTGTTCACAGGAGCAAAGTCTTAATGTAGAGCTTCGAATAGCCCAGAACAGGAGGCAAGGGGGTCCTAGGAGGATGGTCAGCTCCACCTGGCCACAGACAGCTGGACTCAGGCTCTCCCCCACCCTGCCTGCCTGCAAGCAGCCTGTCAAAGTGGGAGGGCAGGTGGTGCCCCTGGCCCTAGGAGGGCCATCTGCTTCCTGTTGACCTGGGAGACTGGGAGATTCAAGACACTAGAGAAGTCCATCTCCTGCTGCTCCATGGCTTGGGATACAAGCTGGGGGAGTACTGCTCTCAGGTGAAACAGGGCTCTTACTGAACTTTAGTATTGGACAGACTCAAATTTGGGAGCATTGAACAGAGAACAAGAACGTACATTGAGGTCAAGCCTGCTATGGCGGTGGCAGCAGCCGCAGCACTGGTTGGCTGCAAAGGGGACATCTAGCATGGAAGAGCCTGTAGATCAAAACAGCAGCCTGAACTTAGCAAAATCAGAGGCTGCACAACACCCTGGTATTGAAAAGTCTTTTTACTTCTCAATTGGCAAGTGGAGAGTGGAAGCAGAAGCCATGTTTAGGCCACCACCTTGTTCCAGCTCATTCCTGGTACTCATCATCTAAAGTGGACATAGACCACATGTGAAATGGACACAGCAGATTGTACCCAGGGTATTCGAGTCAGAAAAGACAGAGGACTGCAACATGCTCTCCCTTTGAGTCTGGTGGCTCATGGGATAGGCTGAGGAGGGCTGGGAAATGGATCAGGCAGGTGTGAGTACACGCGGGGGATCCCACCCTCCCCACACTCTGCTGCCCGTGAATACAGACTCCCCAGGCTTAGTCCCCACCCCATGAAGGGGATTCTTGGGAGGCTCCTAAGACCCAGGCTCCCAGCCCAGACTGGCATCTTCTTGGCCCCAGGAGTGGGCGATCTCTTCGGTGAAGCCTTTGAGGCCCAGCAAGTTCCAGAAACTGGAACATCCTTCGTAGAACTGTGGGAGCCCTACCCTTAGGGTGCATCCATATGATCTTGTCCAGACAGAATTTCCTTTGACAGTTATTCCATCTTACTGGCAAGAAGGGAAATAGCTATTTCAACCAGCTTTATTTCTGACCACTCCAGCTATCAGCTCAGCAAGCAACACAAGAAAGTGGCCAATACCACCCAGCCCTTGCTTTCTTGGTTCATAGCACCGCCCCTATCCCCCCCAAAAATAGAACAGATGGACACAGGCAATGCTGTCTGTTCTTGTGGACTGTTTGAGACTCAGTGGAGACAGTTTAAGAATCTTCTTTCCTTAATGCCAGATGTGGTTCCTGGTTATTTATTGGTTTTAGTGCTGGCAACTGCTCAGCCCACCCTTCCTGTTTTTGTGCTAATTAGCGTCTTAGGTGTTGTAGTAGGCTCCAAGTATTTAGATGCTGTATTGGACTTTGCTTTCATCATCGCCCTTTTCCCTTTTCTTGAGTGCTAGGGAGGGATCTAAGGAGAAACTAGGTTCACAGGATAGGGATTCTGAACTAAAGCCACCAAAAGACAGAAGACCTTCTCCACCAGTTAGCCACACTCTGATGTCAGCTGTACTCTAATACAGAGAACAGGTGAGAGAAAACCTCCAACTGACAAGCAGCCATGGCTGGAGGGGGTCTCGGGTCCCACCACTGGACACCCACTTCTATAGCAAGGATTAACAGAGGCTGTGGATACCATACCTAAAGGGGTCTCCATCTAGATCACTCTAGGACACTTTAGCAACAAGGCTGTGCACCGTACAAAGCCCCACACATGAGAGTGGAAAAGAAATCCATCCCAACAGATGCAGGAAACCTGTCACAGGACTATGACATGTATGAGGTAACTGGCTGCCTCCTAGAGGTCGAGATCCACCAGCAACTGACTCGTAAGGTATTTCCATTTCATCCACTTTAGTATTTGAAAGAGAAGTGGTCTCTGAATTCCAAGCCCACAAAGCACAATAGAGTTAAGGAAGTTGGCACAGGATCTGAGAGCAAATTCAATAATGAAATGAATGTTAAGAACCAAACAGGAATCTCAAATGTAAGATGGTGATTAAGATATCCAGTTGTAGGGCTGGGGATGTGGCTCAAGCGGTAGTGTGCACGCCTGGCATGTGTGCGGCCTGGGTTCGATCCTCAGCATCACATACAAAGATGTTGTGTCTGCCAAAAACTAAAAAATAAATATTAATAAATTCTCTCTTTCTCTTAAAAAAAGGATATCCAGTTGGAAGTCTAGAATAGACTATGCTGAAGACAGAATCTCAGTTGGAAGACAAAGTGGCCAGCCTTGAACATTCAGATAGTATTAGAGAATATAAGTATGACCAGAAGATACAAGTAGTCTGGGACAACAGTGAGAATTTATAAATAGGATTTAAGTAATTGGAACTGAGTGTGGAAAGATGCAAGCTAATAGAATAAGTAGCCTCTTCAGGGAAACAATTTTTAATCCTCAGCATGAGATTGACATCCAGGTACAGGAATCATTCAGAACCCCAGACAAAAAAGATTTAAAAACTCCATGAGACATTGTAGATTAAGTGTCTCATTGATCCTATCTTTTCAGAGATTGATAAGCCCTTAACCCAATGGAAGATGACCCAGATGAAGTTAGAAGTGAAAAAGGAGATCACCACAGATATTACAAAAATCCAGAGAGTTATGGACTATTTTGAAAGCAGAATAACAAGTTGGAAAACCTGGAAGATGTAGATCTTGGGAGGTTTATGCCCAAAGATTTATCAAGAGGAATTAGCCTAAGCAGTACTTGTAACTAGCAATATGATAGAAGCAGTTATCAAATGCCTTCCAATAAACAGCCCAGGATCAGATGGATTCTCAGCTGAATTCCAGACATTTAAAAAATGAATGCCAATGTCCCTCAAGTTATTCCACAAGACACAAAGTGGAACATTTACAGATCATTCTAGGAATCCAGCATCACTCTATCTACAACTAAACAAGGAACATCAAGAACTGCAGACTGATATTCCTGATAAACTCAGATACAAAAATCCTTAATATATTAGCCAGTTGTATTCAACAGATTAACATCACACAGCATGACCAGCTTGCTTTAATCCCATGGATGCAGAGATGGTTTAACATGTAAGTCAATAGCTTATTACGTTAAGTAGAGTTAAGGACAAAAGTTAGTGATGGAAAGAAAGTCTTTGACAATTCGGCATTCATAATGGAGTCGCTGAAGAAAATAGGGATAGGAGCTACCACATCATAAAGATTATGACAAACTCAAGGCCATCATCATAGTGACTGGGGAAAATGAGCATTTCCTTTAAAATCTGGAAGGCAAGGAAGTCTACTCCATTCCTGTTCAATACAGTACTAGAAATACTCGCCAGAGCAAAGAGGAGAGGGAAGGAAATACACAGAGTAGGAAAGGAGGCAGATTCAGTTTGCAGGTACGATTCTGTATTTAGAAGATCCAAAAAAAAAAAAAAACCTACCAGAAGACTGCTAGAGCTAATGTATTCAGCAAGATATCAGAGATACCTGAGACCCTGTTCATCCTGTTCAAAATTCAACTCAAAAAAAAAAAATGGATCAGAGACGTAGGAATTAGACCAGAAACTACCCAAGTCCTAGAAAATGTAGGGTCAGTACTCCAGCACATGGGCAGAGGCACTGAGTTTCCTCAATAGGACCCCTAAAGCTCTTGCCATTATTTCCTGAGCTAGCAGCATGCCACCAAGTTAGAAAACTTCTGCACAGCAACAATGTTGAGAGAATCTTCAGAATGGAAGTCTTTGCTAGTTACTTTTACGGTACCAGGAATTAAACCCGAGGTGCCTAACCCCCGAGCCACATCCTCAGTCCTTAGTTTTTGACACAGGATCTCGTTAAGTTGCCCGTGGCCTTGCCAAGTCTCTGAGGCTGGCTTTGAGCTCGAGATCCTCCTGCGTCAGCTCTTACTCTTGTGATGGAGGATTCACATCCATGATCCATAGAGAACTCAAAACTTCACCCCAAAAATAAAAACCAAAACAACGGGCCAATGAGGTAAACAGACACTTCTAAATAAAAGCTACTAGTAAGAGAAAATGTTCAACATTCTTAGCAGTTAGGGAAATAAGCCCAATTTCTTGTCACTTCAGTTAGAATCTCATTAGAGCAGATTATGCTAAGTGAAGCTAGTCAATCTTTAAAAAACAAATACCAAATGACTCCTTTGATATAAGGGGTGTAAACAAGGACAGGGTAGGGACGAAGAGCTTGAGAAGAATATTTACAGTAAACAGGGATGAGAGGTGGGAGGGAAAGGGAGTGAGAAGGGAAATTGCATGGAAATGGAAGGCGATCCTCAGGGTTATACAAAATGTCATATAAGAGGTAAGGAGGGGTAAGTCAAGAGAATACAAATGGAAGACATGATTTACAGTAGAAGGGGTAGAGAGAGAAAAGGGGAGGGGAGGGGAGGGGAGGGGAGGGGGGATAGTAGACAATAGGACAGACAGTAGAATACATCAGACACTAGAAAGGCAATATGTCAATCAATGGAAGGGTAACTGATGTGATACAGCAATCTGTATACGGGGTAAAAGCGGGAGTTCATAATCCACTTGAATCAAACCGTGTAATATGATGTATTAAGAACTATGTAATGTTATGAACGACCAATAAAAAAAAATAAATAAATAAAAAAAAAAAAATTCAACTCAAAAAAAAAATGGATCAGAGACGTAGGAATTAGACCAGAAACTACCCAAGTCCTAGAAAATGTAGGGTCAGTACTCCAGCACATGGGCAGAGGCACCGAGTTTCCTCAATAGGACCCCTAAAGCTCTTGCCATTATTTCCTGAGCTAGCAGCATGCCACCAAGTTAGAAAACTTCTGCACAGCAACAATGTTGAGAGAATCTTCAGAATGGAAGTCTTTGCTAGTTACTTTTAGGGTACCAGGAATTGAACCCCGAGGTGCCTAACCCCTGAGCCACATCCCCAGCCCTTAGTTTTTGACACAGGATCTCGTTAAGTTGCCCGGGGCCTTGCCAAGTCTCTGAGGCTGGCTTTGAGCTCGAGATCCTCCTGCATCAGCTCTTACTCTTGTGATGGAGGATTCACATACAGGATCGATAGAGAACTCAAAACTTCACACCAGAAATAACGACCCAAACAATGGACCAATGAAGTAAACAGACACTTCAAAATACAAATGATTAGTAAGAAAAAAATGTTCAACATTCTTAGCAGTTAGGGAAATAAGCCCGATTTCTTGTCACTTCAGTTAGAATCTCATTAACAAATGCTGGAGAGAATGGAGAGGAAGCAACACACTGCTGAAGGGATTCTAACGTAGCCAACTAGTAGTGGAGTCACCGTATGATCTAGCTGTGCCACTCTTTGGTATTTATCCTCAGGAATTAAAAGTCATACTATAGCCATACAGGCATACCCATGTTTATAGTAGCAAAATTCACAAGAGCCAAACTATGGAATCAGCCTTGGTTTCCATCAATGGATTAAAAAAAAAAAGTGATGTCTATACACAATGGACTTTTATTTAGCCATAAAGACATTTAAGGAAAATAGACGGGACTTGAGAACATTATGTTAAGCAGAAAACCCAAACTTGGAAAGTCAAGGGTCATGTTATCTCATGTGGAAGCAAGAGGGGTAAAGGTATGGGGAGGTCTTGTTTTAAGAGGAAAAAAATCAGTAGAGAGGGAAGTTGCAGATACCTGTGCAATGATTGCTCTTGTCATCTTTTGCACCTCTATGACCAAAAGACCTGACAAAGACAATTTTAGAGGGGAGCAAGTTTATTTGAGGGTGTACATCATGGTAGAAGAGGGTAGAAGAGGAAAGTGGCTCAGGACAAGGGCAGGAAGAAGAGATCTGTTTGACAAAGACTAAACCCCAGAGGTACACCCCAAGGACCCACCACTTCTAGCCACACCCTACCCGCCTACAGTTAGCACTCAGTTAATCCTCATCAGGGGATTAATTCAGATTGGGTGAAGGCTCTTGCAACCCAGTCACTTCCCTATTAGACCTTATGCTCTCTCAAGCTTTTGGGGGACACCTTACATTGAAACCCTAACATGATATTGGCCAAGTTACATTGCTACGTTCCATGCAACAGTGAGTCCCAGAGAAGGGACAACTTCAGAGCATGCTTCCTTCCAGCCAGTCCTGTGAAAAGTTGTTCATGCTTCCAGACACCTTCTCTTTGAGAAGGAAATGACTTCAACCACTCTCAAGTGGGAGCTTCCTTGCAGCCGAGCCTCCTGTGTAAAGGTCGGGCGAGCGTTGGAGGAAGAGACCACCAACAGACTGTGTCATGTAACAGCAAGGGGTTTATTGGGGGTCCAGCATGCTGGGGCTCAGAGCTCACTTGAATATAGCAAAGAGCCCCAAGTACAGCTTAAGCAGAGCTTATATACTTTCCTTAGTGAGGGCAGGGTGGGAAGTTCATTGACAGTTCAGGGAGAGTGGGCGGTTTGTGTGCAACCGGGTAAGGGAGTACATTCTGCAGTTTGGCAGTTGGGGACAGTACATCTGGAAACAAGATTAGCAAACTGTTCAAGATTATTAACCTTTCATTCCCCACTTCTTCTTCTGGCTACTTTTAATCATAAAAGTGATCATTGTTGGGTGTCACATTTTATGTCTGCTAGTGGGATATATTGTTGTCTGATTATCATAAGTTTAACTTGTCCAATTTGAGCTTGGAGAAAAGAAATTACACAGTTGAGCAAACAGGGTCCTACAGTTAGCAATAATATGAGGATTATTAATGGACCGGCCAGGGCTGATAAAAGCTTAGTTAGCCAGGGGGACTGTGTGAACCAAGACTCAAACCACCCTTTTTGGGTCTCTCTCGTTGACACTCTTCAAGGCGTCTTTTTAATTTACTCATAGATTTTTTTTATAACTCTAGTATGGTCGGCATAAAAACAACATTTTTTCCTCAATGCAGCACAAAGGCCCTCTTCTCTCATGAAGAGGAGGTCCAACCTTCGCCTGTTCTGTAAAACAACTTCAGAGAGAGAGGTTAAAGATTTCTGAAAAGCTGTGATGGAGGTTTCTAATATCTTTAAGTTTTGGCCTATTGCTGTCTTTTAATTGGGTCATTTGTTATGTCCCATGGACCAGGGCAGTGTTTCCTCTGCCCATTTCTGCAGCAACTTCTATTCCTAATAGGATGGCTAAAGTGAGGGATACAGGTTCCTGGTGGAACCGGGTTGTATGCCCCCCTATTTGATCTTCAAATGAACCTGTGTCATGATAGAGCACTCTGGGAAACATCTGCACCATTACATAATTAATTACATCTGTTGACCATTTTATGAAAACATAAACAATGTTTAAGTATATAGAATTATACTGTTGTAGGGACGGACAAGGCAAGGCACCTAAGATAGTACCAAAGACAGGGAAACAGTCCTATTTGGTTGCAACTGGATTCAGAGGGCATTGCTTCTGTTGTAATCAATTAATCCCCTGAACCCCAAGTTTAGGTAGCTTCAGAATTTTGTACCCACCATGTAAGGGAAGGGGCTCAGAAGTTCACAGTCTGCAGAAGTTTATAAAAAGCAGTTTTTGTTTCTGTTTTTTCCTCTGTTCTGGGCAAGTTAACTTTTCAAGGACACCTGGGAGGGGGAGAGCTTTTTCTTCCCTTTTTTTTCTCCCCCTGCCAGCTGTTACCATAGATCCCAGTTGGTAACTTCTTTATCTTAGAAATGTAGCCATCTCTGTGAAGCCCCAGCTCAAGGCCAGAGGCCTTGTTTACATATTTTGTGAAAAACTAGTAAGGGGGTATCTAGCTTAGAAGTGCTGATTTTTCCAGCCAGTGGCCAAGTAGAACAGGGCAACATGAAAAGAGGAAGTTTATCTATACTGAACTCTTTTATAGGGACTCTTTTGCTGAAAGTCCTAAAGTCAGCCATGGTGAAGACTTCTGGAGAAGGTCAGTTAAAAGTTTTCTGTGAGCCTGGTACAGAGGGGGAAGACGGGGAAGGCAGGGCTGAGAGCAGCTCCATGGATCTGAGAATGATGAAGGAGAGATGTAAAAGAATAATGGGAAAATGGGAAAGGGGTTTGGGATTTTCCTAGCAACAAAAACTTGAATAGTAGAACAGGTAGAGCAGAGGGGAAGACGGGAGTGAGTATCCCAAAAAGCCTGTGAGGGACTTTAAATTCTTAGTAACCTGTTTGCAGTGATGACAAAGCAACTTTAAAGGCCATTTTAATTACATCTTGGATAGGGGTCTGAGGGCTCTCCTCAGCTGGTTTGAGCTTTGGGTTAGCTGGTAAGAGGACCTGGTGGGACCCAGTGTGGGCACTGACAGGAGAAGAGATGAGTGAGTGGGTGGAGGGGTACCTCAGTACCTGCTACCTCAGCAAGGGGGCAATGGTCTGAGACCGGCGGAGGTTTGGGTTTTTGATCTAGTAATTGGAGGGGAGAAATCAGGTTGCTGAAGTGGGAGTGACAGCAGAGAGTCTGGAGCAGAAGGCTGAGGGTGAGGATCTATTGGAGAAGCATAGTTTAGGATGTGAGCGAAGGAGGGAAAAGGCCTCCACATAGGGGAATCTCCTTCCACCCTTTTGAGCACTTGCAGAAGTTAAAAAGGTCACTCAGAATTTGAGGATCTAGAGACCTCTCTGGGGGCCATCAGTTTTGGTTATCTAATTGGTAATATGGCCAATGCTGTGTACTGAATTTGATGAGGAGTTTGGGTTCCACCAGGCAGTCCCTGTATGCTCACATCCCCGTGACTTACAGAAGGAGTCGGCTTTTCCCCCACACAGCCGTGACTGTTTGTGGCTTCGATAGTCCACCTGGCAAACATAGTAATCTAGGTTAGCCAACCTGCATCTGGCTCAAGTGTCCCTACATCCATAATGTTTGTTTTCATTATCTATGGTACGGAAGGGATTTAAATGGAATTTTAGTGGGATCCTCTTCATCAGGGATATCCCAATAGGAAAGACCTATAGCCAGCTGACAAATGTCTGGGTGGAGAGATGGCCACCAGGTCCCTAAGGGGGCTGTATGAGAGATAGACCATACTTCTTGTCCAGTAGGATTTGTGATCAGCCATCGCTGCTGAATGGGCTGATGAGGGTTAGGACTACTGGTGGTCAAGGGGGGAGTCTATAGCCCTATCCACATGGTGAATACGCAATTTGAAAGGGTTACCCGTCTTTTTCAGTTTCCAGCTAGAGTCTGGACAGGGTGCAGGCTTGAGATGAGAGGCATGGATCCAGGAAGTGATTCCGTCTACCTTTACTGCTGTTGGTGTTATCAGTAGCACCTGGTATGGTCCTTTCCAGCGGGGTTCCAGGGATGACACCTGATGTTGTCTTATGTAGATGAAGTTTCCCACTTGATATCGGTGTGGAGTCCTTTCATCCCCAGGTTGGTAGGCAGTGGCCAGCTGTTTTCATAGGTATCTCTGGGTTCTTTTAAGAGCTCTAAGTCTGTCAAGCAAGGGGGTGTGAAAGGAATTGTTAGGTCTTAGAGTTGGGGTTAGGTCCCTTACTGGAGGAGGGGCACCATAGAGAATTTCATAGGGGGTGAGGTTACACAAAGAAACAGAGGGAGTATTTTTTGCATGAAACAGTGCATAAGGCAGGAGCATAGTCCAATCTTTTATGCCGGTCTCTAAGTTTAATTTCGTTAAGGTCTCTTTAATGGTTCTATTTATTTTTTCTACCTGTCCTGAACTCTGGGGTCTATAAGCACAATGTAACTTCCAATTAATCCCCAGGGTCCTGGTTAACCCCTGACTTACCTGGGCCACGAATGCCAGTCCATTATCAGACCCTATTACCTTAGGCAGGCCGTATCTTGGAAAAATATCTTCCAGGATCTTCTTGACCACCATTTCTTTTTTTGTGGGGAAGACTTTAATCCATCCTGAAAATGTATCTACAAAGACTAGGAGATATTTAAGTCTATACCTTGCTGGCTTAATTTCAGTAAAGTCCATTTCCCAGAATTGTCCTGGTCTGGTTCCTCGTAGGTGCTTTCCTGCAAGAAGCTTGGAAGAGTAAGCATTAACCAATTTGACAGACCCGACAGGCTTTTGTTACCTGTTCAGCTATTTCCTTTCGCTGTGAGTCGGTTAGTGGAAAACTCTGTTCTTGATCTTTCAGGAATGCCTGCAGTTTCTTTGAACCAAGGTGAGTTTGTTGAAGTACATTTTTAACGTAGTATAGGGCTTTCTGAAATTGCAGGCTGGGCTCAGTGAAGTCGAGGAGTTCAGTGTCAGTGTCCTTAGATGTTAAGTTGTCGGGGTGCTCCGACGCAGTTAAATCTACTGACTTATGTTCCCCGGGTGTGGAAAGTGTTAACATGGTTACTCCGTTTAGGGCTGCCAATTTAGCCTCTTCATCTGCCCTCCTGTTAGATGGGGGTGGTATCTGCACAACGGTTTGTTTTCTGGGCTCAGTGAGCCATTGTTTACTGCCCCTAAGGGAATAGCCCAGGAAGATTACTTCTTGCTGGCAAATTTGGGCCTTTTTGGCCGAAGCTCTATATCCGAGTTGAGCAAGCTGGGATAATAGTGCTTGGGTCCCAGACTCAGTTTTCCTTGGTGTCGGCTGCCAGTAGCAGGTCTTCCACATATTGAAGCAGAGTGACTTCAGGGTATGTAGTTCTGAAATTGTTGAGATCTCTGTGGAGGGCTTCATCAAAGAGAGTGGGGGAGTTTTTGAACCCCTGTGGGAGTCTGATCCAAGTTAGTTGACCAGACATTCCGGTTTCTGGGTCTACCCACTCGAAAGCAAACAGCAACTATATTTATGCAGAGGCAAGCAAAAGAAAGCATCTTTTAAGACCAGAACAGTATACTATTTTCGCTCACGGTTCAGAGTGCTAAGCAGATTGTACGGATTAGGTACTGTGGGGTGAATGTCCTGCACTCTGTTGTTGATCTCTCTTAGGTCTTGAATGGGGTGATAGTCCCTGGTTCCTGGCTTTTTTACTGGTAGCAGGGGAGTGTTCCAGGCTGATTGACAGGGCCTTAGGACCCCTAAGGCCAGATATTTCTGAATATAGGGCCTTATCCCATCTTTAGCTTCTTTGCTCAGAGGATATTGTTTGACATTGACTGGGGAGGCTGAGGTTTTTAACTCCACTGTTATTGGAGGCTGTTTCATGGCTAGGCCTAACCCATCAGTTTCTGCCCAGGCATCTGGGTAATCTGTTATCCATTTCTGGGGTAGCTTTACCTGTTTGATCAGTCTTGGGGGGTGTGAAGAGTTGATGTTCATCTTCTACTGACATAGTTAAAGCCATGACTATAGGAATTTTTACTGAAGGATTTAGAAATTCCGTTTGGGGGCCTTCAGGGTTAAAAGTTATTCTGGCCTGGAGCTTGGGGAGCAGATCTCTGCCCATCAATGGGGCCGGGCATTCTGGGATCACTAGGAAGGAGTGATGGACTTTTTCTTTCCCCAGGTCCATGGTCCTCTTAGTTGTCCAAGCCCGATATTTACTGCCATTAGCCCTTTGAACTAGAGACCTTTTATTTGATAGAGGGCCCAATGGGGCCTTAAGGGCTGAGTATATTGCCCCTGTATCCACTTCAAAGTTTACTGGGGTCCCCTCCACTTTAAAAGTTACCCTGAGCTTGGGGAGGGGATCTGAGCCCCAACTTTCCTAGTCATCCTCCAGAGTCAGAATGGCTGGCTGGCGTGGCTGTCTCTTTCTAGGGCACTCTTTGGCTCAGTGTCCTTTTTCTTTCTTTCTTTCTTTCTTTTTTTCTTTTTTTACAGTAGGCACATTGATCTGAGGCCAGGGATGGCCTCTGGCGTGGGCCCAGGTATCCCTTCCTGTCTCCCTGTTTCTTAATTTCTGGCCTATTTGTTGTTGTGACCAGGACCTTAGTCAATGCCTTAGTCTGTCTTTTGCTTCTTTTATCCTCCCTTTGCTCCCTTTCTTTCTCCCTCCTTTGTTCCTTCTTCTCCTCAGTTTCTCTCTTATAGTATACCTTCTCAGCTTCTCTGACTAAATCTCTCAAAGCCATGTCTTGTAATCCATCTAAGTGTTGTAACTTTCTTTTAATATCCAGGGCAGCTTGCCCAATAAAGGCCATTGTGACAGATGCCTTTTGATCCTCTGCCTGAGGATTGAAAGGAGTATATCTCCTATTGGCCTCCATAATTCTCTCTAGAAACACAGAGGGAGATTTATCAGGCCCTTGAATAATCTCTCTTACCTTGGCCAAATTAGTTGGTCGCCTAGCGGCTGCTCGGACACCCACTATTAGAGCCCGGTGATAAGTGGACAGATGCTCCCTACCTTCAAAGGTGTTGGGGTCCCAGTTGGGTCGGTTCAAGGGGAAGCCATCTTCAATTATGTTCGGAAGTTGTGTCGGTTGCCCATCTGGTCCAAGGATATTTTTTTCTAGCTTCCAGGAGGATTCTCTTTTGTTCCTCTGTCATGAAGAGAGTCCCTAGGAGTTGTTGGCAGTCATCCCAAGTAGGCTGGTGTGAAAACGCTGGTGAGTTCTTTGAGTTATTTTAGCTGGGTTAGCTTCCTCCAGGGGAGGAGGGGCTGTGTGTGCCGCGGGGGAGTCATCTGGAGGGCGCTGGGCCGGCTTAGCTTCCTCCAATGGCGGAGAGGCTGAGTCAGCAGCAGGGTAATCACTTAGAGGGTGTTGGGGGTTGAGAGATGAGGGCAGGGGATAAGGAGGGGGAGGAGAATCCAGTAGAGTCAAATCTTGACACTCAGGGAGAACAGAGGGTGGAGGAGGAGGAGGAGCAGAGGGTTTGAGAGGCAGAATCATGGGGGAAGGAGTAGGAGCGGGGACAGGGACAAGGAAAGGCTACACCCATGGAGGAGGAGATTCACAGAGGTCCTGTAAAGTTAAGATATACGGCTGTTGATCTGGATGGCTATGTGGCCCCGGCTGAAAGACAATATCTCTGACTTTTCGAATTAGTGGGAAGTAGAAAGATCCTTCTGGGGGCCATCCGACTCCAAAGGTGGGCCATTTTGAGGCACAGAGAGTCTGCCAGGTCTGGCATTTTATTGAAAAAGAAAGATTCTGAGCCCTTAAGCGGACTTCGGTCCAGTGATCAAGGGTCAGGGACAGAGGCGTTGAAGTAGTCTGTCCCATAATGAGAGATACACAAACAGTGAAAGCAACAACACACAATACAGACAAGACAAGACAATAAAGACAGGCAATGGATGTCCAATACTGAGACCAGGACCGAGTAGCTGGCAAAACCCGATGGGCTGGCAATACTGAATCTGAAACAAAATATCATTGAGTTGAGGAGACTATTATTCCTCAATTTCCCGAGTCCTCTGGGGAGTCGCTCTTCACCGACAGCCATTTTGCCAAGCCCTAACCTGAAACCTGAAACCAGAAAGAGGCGCCTTACTTACCGAGAGGAGCCCTTTGGGGGTCTTTCGTCTGCCGCTGCCGGATCTCGCTGGGGCCTCCATATGTAAAGGTCGGGCGAGCATCGGAGGAAGAGACCACCAAGAGACTCTCTCATGCATTAGCAAGGGGTTTATTGGGGGTCCAGCATGCTGGGGCTCAGAGCTCACTTGAATAGAGCAAAGAGCCCCGAGTACAGCTTAAGCAGAGCTTATATACTTTCCTTAGAGAGGGCAGGGAGGGAAGTTCATTGATGGTTCAGGGCGAGTGGGCGGTTTGCGTGCAACTGGGTAAGGGAGTACATTCTGCAGTTTGGCAGTTGGGGACAGCACATTCTGGGAACAAGATTAGTAAACAGTTCTCAAGATTATTAACCTTTCACCTGGAGGTGGGGGCAACAGGAGTTTCCCTCTGGGTGGGGTTCCCTCGGGATACAGATCGCAGGACCTGCTGGGGTCCGACTTTCAACAACATGTAGCTGCAGGGGGAGGCGGCCATGCTCCCCCCTTTCAGGGCGCAGGATTCTAGATACATAGAACATTCAAGGTTTTCTAATCAGAAGGCTTCAATGGTTTGACAGTGGTTATAAGCCAAGGCACTTTGCCAGCATTATCTCCAGTCCTAGCTTTTCTGTGTTGCTGGTTAAAGATGCTGAGGATGGCTTCCCAGCTGTTAAGTGCTCAACATTGCATTTTAAGCGTGTAGCTAAAGGTATTCCTGAGCTGTGTCGAGGGGACAATTGTCATGGCATGGCATGCAGGTTAGTTTTCTTATAGGATTAAGCTAAAAATTGATCTCCCCTTCATATTCTTGCTGTGTTGTGGTCATCGTCAATGGGGTTCATTGTGATATATTTGTACAAGCACATGAGTGCCTTATTAATTTCATTTTGCCCCTCTCTCCCTTTCCCATCCCTCCTCCTTGACCCTTGATCCCCCCATCCTCCACTCCAGTTTCATTTTTTAAAAACCACCTTGATACGGTAGACATCAGAAAGCTACACATTGACTCATCACCTGATGAATTTGGTTTGTTTAAATTGCTGTACTGTGAGCCTCGGAAATCTGTATTTCTTTTCTCATGCTCTACCAGTATTGTCCTAAAGCCATTTTCATCAGGAGAACCTTTTTTTTAATACATACAGCAAACATAATATTTATTCCATTCTGCTGCCCTTCCTATCCCCCCTACTCCTCCCCTCCCCTCCAATCTAATATGACACATTTTTTTTTCTTTTTCTCATCACACATCATACATCTGTTCTGTGTAACAATGTGTTTCTCCTTTCATTTTTCAACTGGAGAATCTTTAGTCAAATAAGCCATGCTCTAGAAGGAGTGGGAGAATTCAGAAGTTTGGAATACTGATAACTTATGGGTTTGGCATAATCCTCAAATGATATTAAAAAGAAGTTGTTCACAGAAGATTCTTTCATGGTCTGCCCTCCAATCCCGTCAGTAGTAGTCAGAGTTTGAGTGTTATGTGTCCACACTAAAATAAAGCTCAGCTTGGGTTTTGTGCTTTGTTCCTGCAGAAGGTCTTGACATTATGGCACCATCAATTAAGTTGGGCAGAGAAGTTACTGGTGGTGCTGCATTCCATAGGTCTCAAAATGGCCTTCAGAAAACCTAGGACTCTGAGACAGTCACAGTGAGTGAAAACTGATCAGAAGAGTCCCCTCATGCCTACTTAACCAGTTGGGGGACTAGAAAGTTCTATGGAGGCCACGGACTCAGGAAAGCAGACTGGTTATTGGGCAAGCTGGTCCATACAGACCAGCATTGGTTCTCAAGTGCCAGCCGCTCTGCTTGGTAAGCTCAGATATGCCCAAGGGGACAAGCGGTGCCCTAAGTCTCAGAGCAGAAGCAGACATTCAGCCAACATCAATATAGAGTAGTTCATCTGCGAGTGTAACCCCTTGAGCTCCTCCTTAATGAGGACCTTGGGGCTTGCTCCCCTTAGTGGAGCCCGTATCTGTTCTTCGGGGTCCTAGGCTTGGTTTCCTGTTCTTGGCAAGTCAGGTAGAGGCCAGCTCTGCCCTGGGAAACCTCAGCAGCCAGATGCTCAAAGGCCAAGTGAAGATCTTCACCGGCGCCCCCTGGAGGCCACTGCTTTGTCTTAGGAGGCTTGTGAGTGAAGGGGCAGATGGGGGAATTTGAAGGAAACTTGGTCCTTCTCAGTCTAGTTCTTTGGGAAGGAATTATTCATCGTGCACTCTAATGGGTAGGACGTGGACCCGCCTTAGGCTCTTCATTGGCTCCTGCTGTACAGTGCCAGCGTAACCTAGGACATGAAATCCATGGTTCCCTTACCATTGGAGGGGAATTTCACTGCCAAGTCCTTCTCAACCCAAAGGTTTTATCCCCACGTCCCCTCTCTGGGGACATAAAAAGCTCAGCCCTCACACTTACCCATAGGGGTGGCTTATCTTTCAGTAACCATGTACCTCTAAGGGCCACAGGTGCCCTTACTTGTCCTTTAGAAGCTCCCGCTTGAAACACAGGAAAAGTCACAGGCTTCATGGGACACTGGGGGTCTGACTACAGACCTGAGATAAAAGGGAAACCAGTTTTCCTTCAATGGGGAGAGGAAATATCCTCAGCTATTGGACATGCTTCCAGGCCATCTGCCCCTTCCAGTCAGGAAGTCCACGTGGAAAGAGGACGGCCCTGTTGACTTCCTGTCTGCTTGCTGGGAGGATGCCCTTTTGGTCATTTGGTGGCAGATAGCCTGGGCTCCCGAGAAGCTGGTACCCACAAGAATGGTCTTCAAGGGCAGCAGAGGAAGTGCCTTGCAAGCCAGAGCCACCAGGTTCACCATAGCCAAACCCTGGAGGCTGACCTATCCCACGTCGTCCCTTGAAATGCAGAAGTTATCCCATTGTTCCAGGGAGCTAAAAATGGCCCGCAACCAGCAGACCCAGAAGCATGTGTCACAACACCATGGCCAACAGGCACTTCATACCCCTGGAGATGGTCACAGACAGGCTTCCTTCATGGGTCTGATGTTCACATGCACTCATCCAAAGGGACATTTGAAGAACGGGAGTGGGGGTGAGGGATGTGCCTCTGTACATGCCAGACAATTCAACCCAGCCAGGGGCTTGTTCCCTGTGTTTGGAGACCACACAAGAATACAGCATCACCTCATTCTTGTGTTATGAACACATGGGCCACAGAGGAGGAAATAGTTATGTTCCTTCCAAGCAGTAGTTGGGATCCATCTGAAGCCTGCCTTATCTGTTGACCCTCAGACGGTGACCAGAGGGACAACATTAGATCCGGTGGCCAGTCACCTGGCCAGGCACCACACAGCTGCAGCCCCTTGGACGTGTACATTCCATAGGGCATCTTGGGGGGCAGTAGGTACACAGCTCTTGTCCCTGACTGCAGGCTTCGTTCTGAAACCATCACTGAAGGCCAGGCCTTTCCCCCGAGGACATTTCTGAGAAGACAAAGTTCTGGCCCTTCCTGCAGCTAGTAAAGGTCACACTCTGGTCCAAGCCTCTCCCACTCAGGACTTATGGCATGGCAATGGGCCCAAACTGAGGCAGAAGATAAAGATCTCCCCAGGATGACAGGAGGAAAGCCAGCCCTTCCTTCAGGGGACCCACTTGGGGAATAAACGCATATTTATATCAACTTCTGAGGCAAATCAAGTGTCTGAGACAAACCTGTTAAGAGTCCTCCGACTTCTACTTTCACTACAGAGAATTCTAGAAGCAGAAGGGAAGCACCCTAGGTACGTCCAGAGAACCCCAATTCCAAGGGCAGCATCTTGGCAGCAGGGGTGTTGTCTGTGGCCTACCAAGGTCCCCAGGGGGAAAAGGTGATGAAAGATGACAGAGTCTTCTGTCTCGAGAAGGCACCAAGGAAGGCCCACTCCTCCCGGCCCCGAGTCTGCTGGGGACCCAGGTACAGAATGCAGAAGGCTACAGTCAACCCAGAGCACCAAGGGGCTGCGACCCCAGGGAAATACTGGGCTGTTCCCCACCAGTGTCCCCCCAGGAGGACCCGCCTCAAGGCCCTCGGGAGGCCAAACGGCAAGATGATCAAGGTGCAGGTGCCCAGAGCAGAACTGTTCCTGGGCCCACTTTGAGATGCAACTGAGGAAAAACCACCACCCTCAGGGACATCTTTCCCAAGAGGCCTTTCTGTCCCCCTCAAAGTTCAGAACATGGGGGATGCAGAGATGGGACCTATTCCTTCAGTCCTGGGCCATCCGACAGTGTCACAGGACGTGAAGGGGGAGTTAGCGGTCCGTCTGACAGAAGTGGAGCTGTGTAGTGTGTCCCGTGACCCCACCTCGAGCCCAGTGGCAGGCACTGAAACCAGATCTCCCTGCCCAGGTTCCAGGAGAGCCACATGGTGGCCCGACGTCTTTCTCCACTTCTCTCACAGAAGTCGAGCCAACAGACAGCCCCGAGGGACCACGCATCCCACTTCTTGACCTAATGGACCTGCACAGGAGGAAGGAGTCCAAGGGCACGGGAGGACCCGGGAGTGGGCTCCTCTGGTCAAGGGTTGTTCCAGACTCCTCTCCTGATGTACCTGAGGTTTGGCTCTGCAAGGGACCCGTAAGAGCCGACTGCAAACTCACTGTTCCACACAGGGAGGTGGCATGGGGACAGGCCATTAAAGCTGTCCCCAAGGCTTCTGCCACAGACTGTCAAAAGCTCAAGCCAGGAGGTGAGGAACCTGGGCCCCCTTCCTGCCGGCCGATGAGAACCGGGCACTGGGCCACATCCTGCCCAGGTGGGCTTGGGTTTTAGACATAGAGAAACTGTCATGAAATAACGAGCTGTTTCTACTTACACCTCCTAGGTGGTCACCTCCTAGCAATCGTTTTTGGAAGAACTCGGGGATTCTTTAGGCAATAGCAGTTCTACACGATTTCACCTTCCTCCTGACAGGGAGAGTTGTTTACCACATGCCAGTTTTCTTTGAAAGAAAATCATTTTGAAGACATGGGACTCACAAGAGTCCTTGGTAATTTCTAGGAAACCCAAGAGACCAGAGCACCTCAGGCCATGTGGATTTGACATAAACCCCAGGAAGTCTCTCTCCTGGATTTCCTACCCCTCTCCCTCCACTACGAGTGAAGGAGGTAAGAATCTATTTGAAGACTGGACTGCTGGCAATTTCTCCTCCTTGGAGGGGTTAAAGCATCTGCAGTTTTAAGTTCCCTGTGGAAACTGGTTAGAGGACCACCTTTGGTTTGCCTAAACCACCCCCAGTGACCCTGCCCTTGACACAGGATGCCACTTCTCACCCACATCTTGTACACGTTCAGGGAGGAAGAGGGAACCCCCTCATTCAGAAAGGGGGATCTTTCATCAAGCCGAGACCTTCTCTGTCTTAGGCCGATTCCAATTCCTCCCAGTTTTAGAGAAATTTCAAAGAGTTGGTATGAGCCAGAGTTTACTACCCAAATCTATTTTTGAAAGTCAAAGCAAGTGGCCGTGCTCAAGTACAGACAGCTCCCTCTAAGAAAGAGGAAATCTTGCACAGGCAATCTTTAGACACTAAAGTAGGTGATTCGACAAGACTCTGTGGCTCTTCTGGCCTAGGAGTGACACTCTAAGCCGTGGGTTTGCAAAGCTACAGAAGAGCCTCAGATGGGCCTGGGTTCCGATCCATAACCCACGCCTTGGCTACTGTCATAGCTCTTGGTTTTCCTTGTATCTTTGCATGCTAGTTCTGTCTGGTTTTGAACTTGTATTTTCAGAATCACTGTTCAAGGCTAGAGGATAATGGATCATTGGCTGTGTTTACATACCCCGTATCATGTTGGATTATTATTCTTTTATACCCATTCACTCCAGGTTTACCATGAGGGGATGCGGACTTTAAGGGAACCAATTTTCTGTCTCTATTGAGATGATTGGTGTGTGTCCTCGATTGTGTGGGATGCATCCCGTTCATCGACTCACTCACGTATGTCTAACAACCTTGTGTCTGCAGGTCAGAATCAGCTCCATCAAGGTGCCAGGAACTTTGATGTGATATTGAACTTTACTGCAAATATTTTGAGGATTTTTGTAATTATGATGGTGTCACTTAGTGACATGTCTGCTCCCTTCAACACTTGACCCCTGCCAGCTGCATAACTAGGGTCTTACACCACAGTTCTGCCTATCGGGTTGAAGTGCTAGTGCCACAGTTTACACCAGTAACCAAGAGGGGGTTTGCCATTGCTCAGAAAGCACCCTCAGGGCAGTCACCCCCAGAAGGATGAAGTGATCAGGAAGGTCTATTCTAAGCCACATTGGCTTCCATGTTTTGGCTACACCATATTCAGCCCCTGAGAATCAAAGACCAATAGCAGCCATGGAAACCAAAGCGAATAGAAACTCAGGTGAGAACCACCATCTAGAGGAGCTGGCAGAGCCAAGTTCCAGTATAGCTCCCTTTTGTCCCCTCATGGTCTCCATTCGAGGCCTCATCCCAGTCAACAGTAGAGAGAGCAGGCCTTGGGCAGCACCCACCTCAGGGGGAATTCCGTTTCTTCCACAGTTGGACATCTTTCCAGGTGCTGAGCCCTAGGCTTCCCGATATGGAACTTGGAATTCTTCCACGCCAGCCATAAGGAACTAAGGGAGGCATTTGAAAGATCCATGGTAAATACCTAATATGTTTCTTGAGTAATGGAAGAAAGTTCTCTTCCAAAAGTCCTGCTGGATTTACTATAAGATGAGTGGGTTTTGTTATGGCCCCAGAGACAGCATTGAGTAGAGGAAACCATGTCTTCAAGAATAACTTTACTCTCTATAATTGGAGAGTTGACAGTTCAGGCCAAGTTGGCATCACCTGCCCCAAGTGATCATCTCCTCCCTTGGGAGGAGCTAGCATGTCCCAGTATAGAGCCCAGATGAATTTGGACCAAATTTGAGCCATGTGGCCTGGTCAAATCCCTGCCCCAGCTGGATAAGATTTTGCTATCATGTCCCTCGAGTCTAAAAATAACAATTCAGAACAAGTCGACTTGCAGAATGGTACTTCCACACCAACCTTGGTCAAAAGTTAGAGTGAACACCCTCGTGTTTTCCCGATTTTAGAGAAATTCTTTCTATCTCCTCCCATTTAGTCTGATATTGCCTATGTGATCTGTAGATATCCTGTGTTATTTGAGCTTCTTATCATTTTATACCTGTTTATTCAGGGTTTACCACAAAGGGATGCCAAGTTTAAGGGATGCTAATTCGAAGCAGCCAATTTTCTGTCTTTAGAGACAGTTGTCTGGCGTTTACCCCTGGTTGCATGAAACGCGTTCCATTTATCAACTCGCATATGTTGATCAAAATTGCATCCTTAGAACAGAACCAACTTGATCATGGTGCATGAGATAGAAGTTCAAGTATTTTATTGAGGAGTTTCACATTTCTGTTTATCAAGGATGTTCTCATCCAGGTTGTTGTATTGCCCTAAAGAAACGGGATACGGACACATCAATTCTCTTCAAACTTGTGAAGGCAGTAAGTTCTTTAAAGGTCTAGAAAAGTTCAGCAACTGAATCCATTCAGTGCAGGGTGTTTCTCTGGGAACAGCTTATGACTGCTTCAATGTCATTGCTAGTTACTGGTCTAGGCAGGATGTCAACCGAAGTTTGGTAAATCCTGTGAGTCTAGAAATTTTGTTCATTTCTTCTGGATTTTGCAGTTTGGGAACATTTTGAGAAGTTGTACGCCACTCTCTGTATTTTGGCATTATCTATAAAAACCTCCCCTCTTGCCAGCTTCTGTTGCATTTTTCCTCAGACAATTTAAAGGTTTGTCAATTTTGTGTATTTTGTCAGAGAATCAACTCTTTCCTTGGTCCTTTGCGTTGTATTTTTAGCCTGTTTCTGATCTTTATTTCTCGTCTACCAATTTTTTGCTTTGGCTTATTGTTTAAGATCTTAAGATGCGTCATTAGGCTATTTGAGGTCTGTCCTGCTGTGGACACTCACAGCTATGCAACTCTTGTTTTACTGTGACCCAAAGGATCTGGTTGGTCATTTCCAGTTTTCATACAATTCTAGGAATTTCTTGACTTCCATTTCAACGACCCACTGTTTGCTCAAAGCCTATTGCTTCATCCCTTTGTGATCACAAATAATTTCTGCAGCTTCTTTTGCTGTTGACTGCCACAATTTTCTTATGGTTTGATAAAAAATGCAAGGTATGTTCAGATTTGTGTTGCCAAGACTTGCAGTATTTATGGCCTCAAATATGATCGTTAGAGAAAATTCTGCACATTCATGAAAATCACCTATTCTGCAGTCTTCTCATAAATCATTCTGTAGGGCTGTTATATTCCAGTAGAGAACCAATGGATCACCCCAGGTGTCTGGGAGTAGCTTGGGTGGATCAAAGTCAGCATATGAAAGGTAACTGCACACCTGTTTACTGAAGCAGCACTATTTGCAATGGCATCAGCATCGACACATGTGTTGAATGAATGGAGGAAGTGTGCAGTGTATAGAGTACCATTTAACCACAGAGTGAGATGCCCTCTGCAGGAAGACTGATGAGGCAGAGATATTTGTGTTGAGCAAAATAAGCTAAACTCCAGACAAGTATTCCATGCTTTCTCTCATATAAAATGAAATGGGATTATTTTGGGGGGCGGGGAGAAGGTGAAGGTGAAGGGGACTAGGGAGGAGTGGTAGAGGTTGCTGGGTGGGTGGCTGTAACCAGAGTTACAAGCATGTATACAAAGTCAATGAAATCCCTCGACTTGTACTAGCCCTATGCACCCATTTAAGAGACATTTAGGATTTTACTGATTAGGTTGCCTCATGTGGTCCAAGAATCCAGCCCCTCCTCCAGGCTTCAGTTGATCTAGGATTTTAGCAGAAACTTATATCAGAGGCCTGCTCCTAGGCATGAGGTCAGGGCTCGCCTTGGGAGGGCTGCCTGCGGGACAGTGCATCCAACGGCCAACCCTGAAGCAGATGTAGAGAAAACCCAACATGCCTATTGGACTAGTCATTGATTGTAGGTGGCTGACCTTAATCCAGAGACAGGATGGGCTCAAGTCTAGGTCAAAAGGTTAGACAAAGCCACAGGTGGTCCGGTGGACTCAGGAAAGTGGAGGGTGGGGAAGCCGAGGAGGTTTCATTGGAAGATGGATCGACCCTCCCAGTGGAGGCTGACCACACTGGAACTACTGTCATTTGGAGAAGTTAGGCTATGCGTCACTTAGACTCATCCCAAGGGAAAGGGACACATTAGGGTTCGGGGCCATCACCATCATTGACGTTTGGCCCGATCCCCCTGCACAAGTGGCAGGAGGAATCCATGGAACCCGAGTTGGAGAAGTCCAGATCTCTAGTTTCATGGGTGGCTGTGGAGACTGACATAGGTGGAGAGTGCTTTGCCAACGTTGGGCTCTGTGCTGGTCAAACAGCACCCAGGAAGGTGCAGGCAGGATGACTGTTGTGTGATGGCTGAGCTAGCTTCCTCCCCAGGTCCCACTTCCCCTGAGGATGCCAGCAGCCAGATTCTCCTGCATTCATCAGGAATACTGGATTCTAGGTTGGGAAATGGGAATTGCAGGATTAAGATGTAAATTTCTCACTCTGTGCAAGAGTGTCTTTGGGAACCCGTGACTTTCTGCTATTCCAATGCCCATGACAGACAGAAGTCACCGTAGTACGGTATTAAACTTACAACCTGGAGTTGGTTCCAAGTATGACCACTATTAAAAGGAACCAGAACATCTTGAAGTCCTACGTGAACCAAGTCTCGTATGGTATTAGGAAGTGCCTGAAGACCAGCGACATAAGTTTTAGAGGACATAGTGTCTAGCTTGAAGCTGTTCCTTCTGGGGCGAGGGATGTAGCTCAGCATTAGAACACTTGCCTAGCATGCATGAGTCCCAGGGTTCAATTCCCAGCTCACAGGGCTCCTCCATGACCAGATTTTGCATAGTTTGAGAAGGAAAACACACCCTTTTTCCTTGGGATAACACTCTCGGGCTGGAGTGTCCCACAGGTGTTGTAAGCACAATCAAGTGAAAGACAAAGGTAAATAGCATTGAATGTTTTGACAGACAACTACTTTCCACTAAGAAATTCAACTGAGGAAAACCACTCAGTAGTAGGATTTTGGTTTATCAGTTTCTGCCCTTCAAGGCACATATGGTCCCATGTCTTAGAAGAGACCCCCCACTTATAACCAGATGCTTCAGTGGCCCCAGTATTTCCCCTTGTGAGCCTTACACCTAAAACCAAGGGCCACCTAGATGAGGTGGTGCATGCCTACAATCCTAGTGACACAGGAGGCTGAGGCAGGAGGATCGCAGGTTCGAGGCCAGTCTTGGTGATTTAACAAGACTCTAAGAAACTTGAGAAAGTTACAAGGGCTGGGATATGGGTCCGAGGTAAAGTGCCTCTGGGTTCAGTCCCCTGTACTTCTGTTGCCCAAATCCAAACCACAAACCCCAAAAGGTGGTTTCCTGGCTAGTGCTGCATCTTGTTACACCATCCTTGTTCTAGGACTGAGCATTGACGAGGTGGTTAGCCAAGGATCAGAGCTGGTTAGTGAAGCAGTAGAACTAGTAGGTTCCTGCAGCTGGTGAAGAGCAGGCAGGCCCAGTCCGGCCTGGCTCGAGCTTCTCGGCACAACAGAGCTAGACCTGGACCTTTGAGGAGCATCACTTGGAAGTGAAAAAGCGAAGGCAGGTCTCAAGGAAGCCCAAACAGAGCCTTTCTTCCATTCTTAAGAGTGTGTGGCTCGTTCTTAACAGTGTGTGTTCACGCCTTGAATTTTTAGGGGGAAAAGAGAAAAGATGACTTCAAGGTCACAGCTTGTTAAGAATTTTCTTGCTATCAGCCTCAAACTTTGAAAATGGAGGCTGCAAGCCTCCACAGGGAAGCACACACAGACCCCTCCACCCTACCATTAAAGCAAAGCCGGAAAACTTGGAGAACACCAGGCAGCCGATTGAGACCATCTGCCTTTCACGAGAACCAGTGACGGGCAAATACAGAAGAACTGCGGGAGGGCAGACATGCCAGTTTAAGGAGAGACTTCGGAAGACGACCCAGCTCCCCACGGCCCTGACCTGCCTCACTGAGGTGCTGGCGTCAGCTTTGATTGGCAGCACTTTGCATGCCCAAATGCCAGGCGACCAGATGCCAGCAAGTCACCTTCCTAAGAAAGTCCAAAGAACATTCCCGTCATGGCCCAGGAGGCCAGATCTGGACATCATTAGAATCGACACTCCCAGGAGTCTAGAAAAGGGTCTTTGCTTCTATATTATTCTGGTAGCTTCTACTGTGGTTTCATGAGTAGGGGTTTCCCCAGCCAATGAAGATTTAATAAGACCTTCCCCCTCAGAGGTGGCAGAGTTCAGAAATTCATAACCTGACAACTTACAGGTTTGAGCTAGTCAAAGAAATGGAGAAGTTAGGCATTGCATTCTTAGGCCACGTCCCTGGAAGTTCTGAGAACAGGATTGTGCAGTGGCTCCTCCACCTGGGCAGGGGTGACCTGCCCCTCGCCTAGAGCAGCTGCTGCAGCCCTGAAGACGGAGCCCACACTGACCTCCTGGGCCACGATCCCAGCTCAGCTTGGGGAAGAGGAGAACAGTTGTCCTTGGAGGCCTGTGGCCTAGAGGGTCAGGCTCTATGCCAACATGGAAGGCTGGGGTCAGCTTGGGCTGCACGGGCCAGGGTTCCCAGAGATACAGGAGCAAGGACACTTCCTTACTTCCAGACTGCAGATTTCCACCCCTGCTCCTCGAAAGCAGCATGTGCCCCTGATGTGTTCCCAGAAGAAAGTCTTAGTGCAGAGATGCTAACAGCCAGGAGCCCTAGGCAAGGGGAACAGAGGGAGTGGAGGGAGAGCCTGACCATCCCCCTACAGTCAACTCCAGCAGGCCACGGGGAATGGATCCCTGGTCCTACCTACAGCCTGCTGGCAGAGTCTGCCATTAGAGGTAGAGGAATGCTGGGGATCGCCACTTGTCCCAGTTTATCAGAAGAAAAGCTTCTATGTTCAGACTAAGTATCTGAAAGCAGGAGGGGCTATTCTCTTGCCCTTCCCCAAACATAGGACTCGGAATATATAACACATTCTTCAAAGTGTTAACAGGAGACATTTATGGTTTCACAATGGGTTAAAACCCCAGGATGCTCTGCCACTATTGTAATCCAGTGGTAGCCATTCCCCGCGTTTCCTAGTCATAAGTACGTCATACGGGGCTGGGGTGTGGCTGGGTGGCAGAGGCCTTGCCTAGCACATGTGAGGCACTGGGATGGATTCCAGCACCACATGTAACGTTGACAATTAAAAAGTCAAGAAGGTGACAATGCTTTGATTTTTAAGTGTGAACAGTTTTTCATCAAGTGTATTTATGGTGAACGCAGGTTATCAATTGCCATGTGGGTTGTTCCTTTTCCTTTGAGCTCCTTTAGAAAAACGAATGCTATGATTGACATGTCAAAGTGACACATTCGTAATGTGATCAGCTGGTGGGCTCGATTTTTAGTGTTGTGTACTTGATAGTGCTGTGAGCCTTAGAAGTGATCCGTGGGTCACTTTTATGTTGTGCCAGCAGTTTCTGCCATGGTTTCATTGTGGGTGATGTATGCACTGAGAAGAGTGCTCGAATTCAGAAGTTTGGAACCATCCTGATGGCTTGGAGGCTTGCACAGCCATCCTCAGTAAGTGCTAAGAGGACAGGAAGCTCCTGGCAGAGGCTATTTCCATGGCCTCAATGCCCTCTCCAACCCTGCCAACATTAGTGGTCAGATTTTTAGTACCGTGGGTCCACAGAGAAGCCCAGCTCGTCTTTGTGCCATTATTCTTGCTGAAGGTCATGACAATAGGGTGCCAAGTCAGCTTCAAGCTTTGCAAGGCAGTTACTAGTGGTATTGGGTTCACTAGGCCCCCCAAAGTGACTGCAGAAAGGCTTTGAGAAACAGAGTCATACTGAAAAAATAGACTGATCAGAGCAGTCTTCTTACACCTGAACCAGTTTAGGTTCTAGAAAATTCCAGAGGCTATGGACTCAGGATGAAACAAGTTATTGGGCAAGCTGGTCAATACAGCTGCACCAGGATGGGGGTTCTGAACCGTCAGCCCACTTGCTTGAAGAAGCTCAGTTATGCTCTAAGGGGGTCCAGTGCCAAAGGCCGCAGGGTGAAAGCAGACAGTCAATATCAATGCTGAATAAGAAGTTGACCATGATCCTAACCTGAGCTCATCATTAAGGCTTACTTTTGAGAACTATAGACTTGATGCTCCTGGATTTTCAAGTCAGGAAACATTGTCCTTTGAAGAGATGCCACTGAGCCCCATTAGGAAAATGAAGTGTGTGGAGGGTCCACACCGAAATTCTTTTGTACCCATTCCCATCCTAGGATCATCCCATTCCTTGGACAGGTTAGTCTGAGGCCCAGGTTTTGCCTCAGAATGGCCGTCATCAGCCCTATGAGCAACGCCAGCCATGAGTAAGTGGGAGACGCTGGCCAGGATTGACATGTTCAAGTTTTTCTATGACAAACATTTCTGAACCATAACAAGAACTCAAGTTCACTCCGATCAGGGTAGTTGTCCCTGACAGAGGTTCAGACATGACAGGAAAGGGAAAAGTATTTCTCGAGCCTTGTGCATGACACTCTGGCTAACGGGCACTTGCCCGTCTCCCTGGAGATGGTGTCCTTTAGGGCGCTGACGTGAACATGTGTTCACCCAGGTGCAGGCTTTAAGGACAGGAGGTGGGGAAGAAGGACATATCCCCTGTTCATGCTAGTAATCCAGAGCTGGCCAGGGGCACTCTGCAGGCTCAACCCCGTGTGGAGACTGAGAGCCTCGACCCATCGTAGGGCGATATTCCACGGGTGTTGTGGAGAACAGAGTCAAGGTCAGTGAGGTGCACACCCACAGACGAGGGCAAAACCCCCAGCCAGGAGTAGTTAACTCGGGTACAGATAGGGCTGGGGGAAGGCTGTGGTCCCTTTAGATCCAGACCCTTAGTCACCCACCCCCAGATTATGTCAGGAAATGCCAGTCAGACCCTCGGTGACCACACTTTCAGCATGGAAACTTGATGTCCCTATGAGCAATAAAGTGGTGGCCATGCTGGAGAAGGACAACAGCACATTAGACAGAAAGTAGACCCTTCCCCATGGAGCAAGTCCCTAGCCTCCCATCATGGGGTGCATGCAGGGACAGCCCCAACAGGACACAAGCCACCACCCTCACGGGGTTCTGTTCAGTATCCAACTGCATCCTAGTCAGGGAAAGCAATGGCTTCCCAAGGGAATTGTCAGCCTGGCAAAGATTTACATTAGCCCATCTGGAGAATTGGCAAGACAATGGGGAGCACAGATAACCCAAGATAACATTGGTGCCACTTTCAGGAATTTGCTGAAGAAGTTTGGAAAATGGCCAAGTGAAGACCCCACATGAAGTCAGATACCATCTCCCACCCCCATCTCTCCTGGGTTCCAGACCCTGAATGTGTGGAGGGAAACTGGGCAAAAGTCTTGGAAACATTGCCTCTAAGAACCAGATGGATACGTCCACCGAGCCCGTCTCATCCACTGACTAATGGGGTTGGTGACCAAGGAGTGACAGGACTAGACTCACTGGGCAGTTGGCCCACCAGGCGCCACACAGTTGGCTACAGCCACTTGGGTGTGCATTTCAAGTTCCCCCCAGAGTGGCATGGGGTGGGGGTGGGGGGTGGGGGTCCCCAGGCAGTAGGGACACAGCCTTTGTCCCGACTGCAGGCTTCATTATGGAAATGTCACTGAAGGCCCAGGCTCTCCCCCACAATGACATTTCTAAAAAGGAAAAATTCTGGCCCTTCTTGCAGTGAGGGAAGGTCACAATCTGGGTCCAAGTCCTGCCAGACCCACCTGCTACTTGTGGAGCAGGTCAGCCCAGCTGGACCCCGAGGGTCAAGGGCACACACACATTTTCTGGGAGTCAGAAGGCAGAGATGGAGGTTGCAGAATCAACCCCCAAAGAGCAGAAGGAATGCAGTCCTTCCTTCTAGGACCGACTTGAAACGTACATTTTTCTTTGACTTCAGAAAACTAAAAATGACTTCAAGATCCAAACTTTTTGGCAGGAAGCCCTTTCCTGTTTTGTCAGTCTCCACTTTGAGAATGGATATCTTAATAGGCAAGGAGTGGGATGCTAGGGAAGCCCAAGGCAGAATGTTCAGGGAGCCTCAAATATTCAGGAGTCAGTATTAGTGGAGGCTCGGGAGAACAGGCATCTGGTCAACCACGGGCTCTACTTCAAAGAGCCTCAGTGACAGGAACTAACCAATCGTCTGTGAAAGATGGTCAAGCCTCCTGTCCAAAGGGGAAGCCCAACACAGCAGCACCTAGGACCTTGGGAGAAGGCACCCTTTCCTACATCGTCCTTGGAATCTACCCCACTGACCATGAAGGGCCGGACATCAATCCAAGCTGACCTCTAAACTCTAGCAATTAAATGCTAGGAGGATAGAGTATATTCCTCCAAATCCAGAGAATATTCCTCACAGTAAAAGAAAATGCGAGCTCTGGTGTGGAGGATGGGGAATTCTTTCCTCAAGAAGTCAGTGACAGATTGAGGCACTTGAAAGTGTATTGGGGGTACAGAGGTCACGAAGCTATGTGGGACATAGTGCCCTCTGTGTATTCCAAATACCAGGGATGAAGACAGCTCTAGACCATGCCACACTGAGATGATTACTTTGGTTAATTTTTTGGATAGGAATGTCAGTACAGGGTCTTAGGGTGTTTTTTGGGGGGGTACTGGGGAATGAGCTCATGGGTGCTAAGCCCCTAAGCCACTTCTCCCCAACACCTTTTGAGATCCTGTCAGGCTATGTTACTTAGGGCCAAGTTTCTGAGGCTGGCCTTGGGCTTTCGATCCTCCTATCTCAGCCTCCCATGCCACTGGGATTATAGGTGTGCACCCCCACATCTGGGAGTCCCTTTCCTCATACCAGCGAAGCTGAAGCAAACCACGGACAGCCATTTATAGGCTTTCAGTGCAGGTCCATCCAACACTCGTGGTCCAGTGGTTCTCCCCAACAGAGGCTACAATCCAGGATGGTGCCGACTCCAGAAGCCTGCTCCACAGGCCAGGAGGCGCCCATCAGGGTGCGCATAGGTGGATCCAGAGTGAGGGGAACTCACCCTGGAACAATAGCACCCAGAAGACACCTCAGCCTCAACTCCCACGTCATGGCCCCACTGCCAGGTCACTTCCGACCTGAAGACAGTTCAGGATTCCTCTGCAGAAGATGGACCAGGACCCTTGAGCCTGCTTTTCCTCCCTCTGCGTTACAGTCTGAGGTTCAGTTTCTGTTAGTGGCCACTCAGGCTGACACCGACTCTGCCTTCTTGGCCTCAGCTCTCCATACATAGTGCCTCACGAGCCCCAAGGACACGCCTGCATTTCTCACAAGGTGAGGAGCCAAGCAGAGAGTTAGAACTCGATTATTTGCATCACCACAGAACTGATCTTGAGGTGCAGCCATCTTGATACCCCACTAATGGGCTACAGCTCTGATTAGCAGGGAAAAGCTCATCCATGGGTGACGGGTGTCCCCAGGCTTTCCTGTGCAGCCCTGAGACTAGAGAAAGTGGGAGAAGTCAGGAGAGCAGACAACAGTGACAGATTTCTCCACATCAAGACCGACAGCTCGATAGACGCCGCTCCTTCCACTGAAACAAGTTCACCGTCAAAGGCCTTCTTGCCCCCAGATACTTCGTCCAGACCTTCTCAGAGAGATTAGAGGCCAGATGGTCAGTCACAGGTAGCTGAGATTTGTCTTGCAATGACAAAAACACAACGTTGCCCCGAGAATCGTTATGTGACATTTAGGGTCTCTGCCCACAGTGTAAAAAGCCACAGGCTACAGTGATCTGAGGACATATGGAAGAGAAAAGGGAAGTGGGGCTTTCAATGGGGCAGGAGCCCTCTCCTCTGGCTCTGGAGACGTCCCCAGGGCTTCTCCCCTCCTAAGGGGTTCCATGGGAAGGACGATTCTGATGTTCCCAGGGACCCCCTAGTCAATCGCCTGCTTGGAATGAAAGGCCTTTGGTCATTTGGGTGCACACAGGGCCTGAACCCATAAGAAGCCAACCTTTCAGAATAAGCACCGAGGACGGTAGTAGAGGTCACTGGAACCAGTGAGGACATGCACAGTAAGCCCACGGCAGCAGGCCCGAGAGCGGTGCTCAGGTCTATCCCTCATCCCCCCCGAACCCTGCACACCAAGGAGTGGCTGGCTCTTGACATCCAGCTCAAAAATAAAAAAAGTCAACCAGGAGCTGGAGACCAAAACAGAACAAAGCTCAGTTTTGCAGTCACGTTTTTCTCACATAATCCTAGATTCAGACGATAGTCTGATTTCTGTCCCTGAAGTTGGAGTGAGCCAAAATGAGGTTTTAGAACCAGGAGGTGGGAATCAGGCAGGTCATGGGGGAAATGTTAGGTCACCTTTGATTTTGAGCCTGAGGCAGGGGTAGGGGCCCCCTCAGCCTACTTAGATCTGGCTTTGTAGTCAAGGAGAGCCAGGGCAAACTCGGGGATGTCAGACACGAGTTGAGGCCACCGAGATGTGGCCATTGGAGATAATCAAGTTGGCGAAAGCCACAAAGGCAGGATTTTAATAAGGACCTCTCAGGTCCAGCACAGGATAAAAGGACTAGTCCCTTTTCTGGACCTGCAGCCTCAGTAACCACTGGAAATTAAGCTGGAGGCTATAACTGTCCCTCAGTGACCACTCCTTTGGGCTGGGGTTTTGGTCTCATTCTGGCATGGTCAGCACACCTGGTCACCCAGGGCAGTGAGAGCCCCCAATGACAGAGCCCACCATGCAGGCAGAGAATAATGGAGGCTGGCAAAAAAGGAACCAAGGGTCCCAGTGTCTTAGAGGTTGTCCCACATTCTGCATTAGCCCGTCATGAAAAACTGAAGAAAGTGGCAGGTGGGGCTGGTGCCATTCTTCTCAGTTCCCATGTAAGACAGGGGATAGGAATGCTTGGAGTAACCAAGGTGAAGACCACGCTTTCCATCATGTACTACGCCCCTGTCGAGACAGGGCGGGGAGAACCCTTGTTCCCCACCAAGACTTTCTGCCCAGCAAGAACTGCTGTCTGTAAGGATTTCCACCCATGAACAGGCTCAGAGCCGACTCCTCCCGAGTTTTTCTAAAAACCCCACATGCACAATATGTCCAGCCTTGACTGACAGCCTTCCTGGGAGGCCGATACTGAACGTGTCTATGAGCTTTGTGATCTGTGCTGCCGACCTCCACGTGCCTAGGATCCCTCTCCCATTGAGCAGAGGCCCAAGGCTGAGCAGATCTCCCGTGCAAACCCTGGTGCCAGGGCAGAGGAGCCAGGTGCAGAACTCCTGGGGTCATGTGCCTACCTGAGCCCATTTTCCTTAAGCTTCGTCATGTCTTTGGGGAGCTGGTTTAGGAACCCTCACCATGCATCGTCTCCCCTCGACTCCCTCAGAAGTCCCAGCAGAGCCTTGTCCCAACTCTAATGGTCACCTCTTGGTGATCTCTATCTCCAATTGATCTGGAGAACCCAACGCTGATCTGGGAACACCAAGAGCCGGTAACACCCTCCATACCACCTCCATATGAACTGGACACTATGGACGTATGTTGTTTAGAAAAGCCAAGTAACGTCCCAGAGGCTTCTGGTGGTAGAGCTCCCATGGAGCAGTTGGGACACACCTGCCAAGCCTCCATCGTGCACTGGCTCCGAGTCAGCCCACTGAGAAGCGAGGGAGCAGATCTGGGTGGCCAAGTGGACACAGCCGGGAGAGTGACTTCTCCAAGCCCAGATGGGACCCTACCTCGAAGTCAAAGACAACCTTCTGAGCCAAATCTACAAGAAGATAGCAGCACTCTACTGTCACATCAGGCTCCTCCTTGATCCTTAGACAATTAGAACCCCTTAAGGTCTCGTCATCTCACTGGAGCATTTCCAGTCTCGTGTCAAGATGAGGGGGTCCATGTTGTCCAATACGTCAGGCTATTGTTGTTTACTCACTTATCTACCAAGGCAAGTCACAAATGCCTTCAGTAGTGGCCAACAGCACTTTTCCTAGAACTGGGGGGGAGTGTCAGAGGGCCTTTGGAATGTTCGCCATCCTCCATGATTGGGGAATGGATAGGGTAGCTTTTCCTTCCTGGTCTCTTCCATAGACTTTGTCTCTAGAAATCCACATTTGGTATCATAGAGCAGTTAGGCTGCTACAATTTCAACAGAACAAGTTCAATCTCCATCTCAGGTCACGAGTGACAGGTTGTCAGCACACAGGAGTGTTGAGAACCCTACTCCTGTGAAGTCCCTGACTGTTCCTTCCCTAGAAGCTAGAGTTTTTAAAAATGGAGATGCTCTTTGGCTTGTAAGAAAGTGAAGGTTGTGCAGATCATCATGCTCCCCAAAGCCATAGCAAATCCAAAATGATCTAGAAGCATCATTTAGGTAGATCCTAAACGGGAACAGCAGTTCAGTAATGAAGACCAATGGCCACCCCCTGCACCTCCACTGCTGAAGGACACAGGAGATTATCAGGTTACCTTCAGGCAGAGGGACACAACCGCAGCTCTGACAGTATACGCGGTTGTCCTACTGTCCCCCCATCGTGGGTCTGTTGACAGCTACCCCATGA
This sequence comes from Urocitellus parryii, assembly GCF_045843805.1. Classification (NCBI taxonomy): domain Eukaryota; kingdom Metazoa; phylum Chordata; class Mammalia; order Rodentia; family Sciuridae; genus Urocitellus; species Urocitellus parryii. The sequence goes on from NC_135533.1 coordinate 142,384,318, forward strand.
CATACTCCATCTCAAGCCAGAAATGTTTCCCAGGAATTACGGCAGGGAGAGGGGGCCCAGGTGAGGCCCGTGAGGTCCCAACAGGCTCATTATCAAGGGAGGCCGTTTCCCTCCTCATTTCTTTACCTGAGAACTAGAGTCTTGTGCTCTCAGGGTTGGAAAGCTAGTTTTACTGGGGAAAGTGTTTCCCATTCAGAGGACTGAAGCAAACATCTGCTTTAGGACACAGGGAAGACAGAAATTGCCAGGGGAAAAGGTGGGGGAACCCTGCTCATGATGTGTAGGCCGTATCTGGATCCCCATTTAAACAAGCCAGTTTTGATGATCCTTGTGAAAGTTTGGCTTGACTGTCTACATGTTGCTGGATGCCGGAGAAGCCGAGTTTGAATGCTAAAGGCATTAAGATGTTAGATGCTTGTCCATCCACCATGGAGGATGCAGAAGGAGATTTTCATTTCCCTTAAGGGTAGCTACACAAGCTGGTGAGGAAACCAGACACCGTGTCCCAGCTGTCAGAGGTGGGTCCCTGAACACGATGGGAACAGCCATTTCTCTGGCTGGTTCTGTGTGTTTCTGAAATTTTTTTGAGAAGCGAAACCAAAGACTTTCTGGCCACACGAAAGACCAGGTTACCATGATTGAGATGTTTCTCAAGTTCCATGAGTGTTCTGAGGTCCTGTCCATTAAGAAAAGGCCACCTCCTGGTTATAACAACAAGAGCCCTATGGTGCCATTCAACATGATAATGTTTTGTGAGAAATTTCCCATTTTTTGTACTAAAAGGGAAGCTTCTAGAGGGCAAGTTAGAGATTCCCACTCATGACAGGGCCACATGTGGTCCAAGATAAAGACCTGTGGTGAAGAGTCATTTTGTGCACAGTAACTGTCTGGTCTACCTTTGACACAGGAACACTGTGACAATGACGAGGTATCCTCCATCCAACAGGAGGGAGGCCCCCACCAAGTCTGCACATAAATGAATTGCACAGCCAAAGTGAGGGAGGATTCATCTAGGAGCCCATGGAGAAGACCAGAGAGGTGCAGACAGGAGCCCCAGCTCTCAGGCCATCAATATAAAAGTCCGTCCTATGTGCCAAGTCACTTCCTATCTGCAAACCAAGCCCAGGACTTTTCAGGAGGACCTAGATGAACCCTAGGGAATGGTCACCTTAGTCTGAACCAGTTTCTCTTCCTGCTTGGTGGGGCCTGTGCTTTGGTTCCCCATATTGGCACCTGGGGCAAAAGCTCTGCCCTTCTAAATCACAGTCTCCCGCGCAAGGTGCACTTCCTCAGATGATATTTCCTGGGACACAGCATTTTTTCTTAATAAGTTGTTCCAGGGTTTAACAAGGAAAAAGTGAATGAAGAGGAACAAAGTCAAAGTTTAAGGATTGAAGTCCCTTCCCGCCAACCCCTTGATAACCACAGAGCACAACCCCCACAGAGAGGGTCCAGTTCGGACCGCCTGTGCAAGCTCAGTGCTCTGCCTTCCCCAGGAGGGTCCCCAGGCTCCTCCATGGAGCTGGGGGAACTAGAAAGAGGAAGCCCAGGCACCTTCGATGGCAGCCCACCCATGCTCCAAGGCAGACCCTAGAACAGATGCGGTTCCTTTTCTAGATTCTTGCAGTCTTCACTCCAAATATTCTCAGCCTTCAAGATCCTATGCCAGATGAAAGGTCAAGGGGGGAAGCTGAGCTTTAGCTGTCCTACAATGACTTGCCCCAGTGTCATTAGGTGACATTTAGCATCTCCACCCCAGATAGTGGTGAAAGCCCTGGGACACCTGTGACCTTTGCCTGATGACATGAGAAAGGGGAAGCAGGGCTCTCAATGGGGGAGGAACCGTCCCTTCTGGTACTGGAGGCATCTCCCCTCCTAGGATTCTGTGGTCAAAGGACAGCCGCTCGTCTGGTCATTTGCTCAAGTGGGTACACAGAGGACCTGAACCCACAAGAACCCGACACCTTCAGGAATGAGTGCTGAGGACAGTGGAGCAAGGGCTGTGCTACCTAGGAAGGCCACATCAATGTCATGCCCAGAAGCAAAGCCCTAGGTGACCTCAGTTCTATCCCTTGTCCATCTGAGGCACTTTTCAGGAAAACAAGACCCATGGTCCAGAAAGCCATGAGACATGAGCAGTCATCTTAGTTGTACGAAGAGCCTTGGTCACCCCTGCACCCAAGTTTCGGGAGAGATCCGGTTCCTGGCCACAAGGAGTCCATGAACTCACTCAGATGTGAGGTTCTCAGACAGAGGCAGGCAGCCATGGACAGGTGGTGCAGGTGTAGCACCATCGGTTCTGGACCCGAGCAGGAAAGGGACACCCAGCCCTCCCTTCATGGGGGCTTGTACACAGGGAGCACCCGAGGACCTTTAGGGAGAAATTCCATGGACGTTGCTCTGCGTGGTTTAGGTCCCTGAGGTGTTCCCACAGGGGAAGACTTTGCAGTGGCACAAACCTAAGTGCCAGGTCCTAAAGTCCCTTCAGGTGTAGTTGAGGGAGACAAGGTCAGTCCTATGACTAAAGACAAGTCAGCCTCCAGTGTTTGGCTGGAATCCGGAAGTCACTCTTTTTGGCCACAGTCTTAGGATTGAAGTTGCCTGTCATTCTCTGATGCGATTGCAGATTCTAGGTGACAGGATGACACTTCTTGGAACTAAAGATGGAACGATGCTGGTGGAGCCCAATAAGGGCCACACAACTTGGGAAAGACAGGCTGGCCAGTTCCCTGGCTCATCCACAGAACTCATCAGAATGACCCATCATCTCAGATGCCTTCACCTTGCCATGATTGACATGAACACCGTTAACAGGGGCTGTCCTTTGGGAATTCTTGTGAAATCATGGGAGAGCGTGGTGGTCAGATCCCTCCTGTTAGGCACAGTTATGAAAGTGTGGTCTACAGTATGGTGGACACTTATTCTGTAGGAACTTGAGAATAGCTGACTAAAAAATCTCTTCTTTGAGAATATGGCTCCCTTACGTAGACCAAGCTCCAATTCCTGGAACCCCACATCATTTGGGGGTAATGACCTCAACCAACACCCACATCTTTACTAAGTATTCCTAGTAAACATACACAGTACGTTCCATAGGAGTCCAAGTCTGTCAAGAAAGTTAAGGGGACCTTGACCATAGTTTGTCCAAAGAATGCAGGAAGAATATCTGCTCATAATCAACAGGGTTAGTGCCTGTTTGAAGAAGCGCTGGTTGTCTAGACAGCTGGAAAGGGTTATGTCAGTAACCCTCTAAAGTTGCAATTTCTAGAACTATGGAAGGAAAACTCAGGAATTCCCTTGGTAAGTATGGGATGTATTATAACATCTGATGGGAGCACAGTACCCAAGGTTCAGATTCTACAGTTGAAATAGAAAGTCACTTTCAGGGATCTCAAATCTTTACCCCACCTGAATCACAAGTCAAGGAGTCGACCCTTTACAGAAGAAGGGCTGTTGGACTTAACTGAGGAGCAATCTTGGCATCCTCAGAGGTGGAAGAGCATGGCACATGCTGCAACATGTGACCCCAGATGAAGTGACCGCCACATTCCTCAGACTCTTGCCACATTTCCAAGTGGAGTGGAATCAGAAGGAACCAAATACAGAGTCCAGGTTGTCTTATAGGATACTCTCCATTCTGGATGAGTCCATCTAGAAAACTTGACAGCCACATGGTTTTGTAGGGTTAGACCATGGATGTCCTATCTAAGTGGGTGGCAAAAATGGTCAAAGGTGACCAGTGTTGGAAGTTGGAGTCAGGTCCCTCCATGCAGGCCAACCATTAGAACAAAGACAAACCCTTAGAACAAAGGTCTTGGATCTGGGAGTTTCATGGTGGAAGTTGTGCACGAAGGATCGGCCGTCCAGCGATTCTCAGGGCTGGTGACCAGAGGGGATATAACCACATCCATCTGACCGACTGGCTGCAGTTTGGCCCAGCCCAAGCCTCTGATGCAACTCTTGGGTTAGAGGCTGTAATGGGACCTTAGTATGAAGGCAAGCATGAGAGGCGAAGCTTCAGTAGAAAGCCTTCTGCTGCTGCCGCCATCTTGTACCTTCTTCTAGCCTTTTCTTACCTGTTTCAGTATTGTCTTTAAAAGTGATCAAGAACCCTTCCTTGCACTGTCTAACCTCCCATGGTAAGAGTTAATCATGACCATTACAGTGTGTGCAGTTCTACCGAAGGTAACGTAGAACTATCTTGTGTGGCCCTGGCAGGATAACTAGGAAGGCATTAAGGACTATGTTCCTCAATGTTCTCTCGTCTTCCATGGCTGCCAGGAGAGAGTGTCCAGCATTTTCCAACATCCATCATATCCCAATGGAGGGCAAATTCCACTTCTATGGTTAACAGGACAGGTATCTGGAAGTGTCTGATGTTAACCATAGAATTAGAAATGCTGGATTATACACCTTGTTCAACAAGTTAGTAGAATTTGTGAACGAGAACAAGGATCTCATTTGTCCCCATGTAATGACCACCCAGCAGGGAAAAGAACCTTCATAAAGGGAGAAAAAAATCTTTGGTTTCATGAAGTAGCAATCTCAGTGTCCATAATGTGACCCCCAACACGTGCCTCTGAGACAGGACACTACAAATGATCACCTTCATGGAAGTCTTTTCAAGTCATACTTAGGACTTTGAGAAGGAAAGAAAACTCCTTCAGCAGGACCTAGTGAAGGCCCAGTTGGTCTCACCTGTTACCTGACTGACTATTGGCCTTTTGTTTGTGTCCAGGAACCCCCACCTGGTAGGATGGGGGAGTCAAGCTACTAGGTGTCAGGCCAACAGGACAAGCCTTTCATCTGAGGAACTGTGGTACCAGTAGATAGAAGGTAGAACTATGGACCTCTATCCTTGGGCGACAGCAGAGCCAAGTTCCCAAGCAGTACTGAAGACTCCACAGGTCACTCTAGGCCTCACCTGGCAAGGCTGGTGCCCCATGACCATGCCCTCCTTCCCTAACACCAAGTGCCAGTGCCATAGACAGAAAGACCCGTTATAGATGTTGTAGATTTGGGACACTATTTCTGCTCCAAGCTAAGAGAGCCTCAAAGAAAAAAGATGAACTAACAGCACACTCAGCTTCAGGAGTGGTGAGGAGCAGGCGTTGAGGACCATGAACAGGAACGTGAAGCCATGACAGGTACCAGGCACATCTGTAAGATATTGGCTGTCCAGTGTAGGACAAGCAGCCAGGGAACAAAAGGAACGATTCGATTTAGAGGGCTTGTGGTCTGCTAGCTACCAGCATATGGACCATGTTAGGATCCCGACTTGAACAGTGGAGAAAAAGGCTGCCAACTTGGAGTGTGACTACTGATGGGTCATTTGGTAGAGGAATTCGTTTTTTCTGAGAGTGTTAGAGACGTCATGGTCTTCGTATACTGCAGTAGGCAGACCTAAGACCTAGGTTTAAGGGACACTTGAGAGGTTGAGGGATAAGAAACAAGACCCAACCCATGTCATTGATGTGATTATTGCTGAGAGGAAAGCCACATTGTGCCTTTCTGATGCTTTCTATGACCATTTTAGAAATAAAGAGGACACTTTGCAGACCAAAAACCAGCATAAGCTGCATCCCGTAGATTTATACCACCCCCCTGACATTAGTTCTCCCTGTCCCATGGCCCTGACCTGTACATCACGTCCACTGGATTCAAGGATAATCATCTTGTTGCAAGAATTCTCCGTTAGTGGTCAAGAACTCGTTACCCTCCGTAGAACTGCATGCTTTTGCTAACATGAGCATATTTAAGTCTTAGTTAAAAATCTTCATGAGCCTGCATTTATACAGGCTTCCAGAACATTCAGTATCAGGTCTGTTAAGATGTCAGTGGTAATGACATGGACTTCTCTTCCTGTTGGATAGGGGACTTGACATCAGGACAGTGTTGATACCAGCAAGGGACCTGCCCAGTGGCTAGGAGGCTCCACTGAGCTTGTACAGAAGTATGTTAGGGTGAGGGAGAACTGCCCCAGAAACAACGGGGCCCAGGGGAACACACCTGAGGGACCCAGTGGGAGCCCCACCCTCTCAGAGGTCTGGATTTACAGAGTTGCTAAATAATTCCCGACTCGAGATCCAAGGTTAGGATTTTCAGGATAGGAAAGTTGTGGGGAGAGCCGTCCCAAGCCTGCTCCAGCTTCTCTTCACAGACTTTGGAGGTTCAGTTTTCAGCATTGACATCAAGCAGATACCGTCCTGAGCCTCTGAGTCCCTCTGCTCAGAGGCCAAGTGTCATGGTTCACTGGCCCTTTACTGGGGACACTTCTCTCTAAGGAGATCAAGAGTTAACGGGCAGAGAGGAGTGACGGGCAGGGAGTGTAATGAGGGAAAAATCATCATTGCTCCTACTTCAAGGAGACTCAAGTTAGGGTCCTCATGACTAGGGTACAGCTTTGGCAGTTCTGGAAGACATTGCTGGCCTTCTCAAACCTTCCCAGGCTCCTCTGGAGGAGCAGGAGAACTGGAAAGAAACTAGAGAAGTACGCTCTCTGACAGGTTCTCCATGTCAGAAGACCATCATTAATGTAGCTCTTCCTACATCAAAGTCTTTTATGGTCAAATTTTTTCTGAACCAAGAGTCTCAGCTGTACCCAAATAAAAGTCAGCACCCAAGGGTGGTAGGTGACCTTTGTCTTATAACGAAAGACAATACACACGTGCTTCAAGTGTCATTACCTGCCTTTCACGGGCTTACTCCAAACAAGATCCAGAGGTGTGGGGTGACCTTGGAGGTAGGACAGGGGGCAAAGGTCTCCTTAAAGGACATCAGGAAACCCATTTGAGCCTTGGAGACTTTCCCAGACCATTTCCCTCCTACATTAAGAGCAATCCTTCCACGTCAGGTTACCCCACGCATAGACTTCAGAATCTTGGTGAACACTATTTTGGTGGTCTGTGGCACTTAAGGCTTGAGCTCATGAGAAGTTGACATCTCCCATCATCTCCAAATATGACAGGGCAGATCATCCAGCAAGACCAGAAGCCAAGTCTCAGAGGTCTCGGCTCTATCGAGACTAACATGATATTGAACTCAGGGGCACTTGACCCTAGCCACATCCCCAGCTGTTTTATTTAGAGACAGGGTCTCACCAAGTTGCTTAGTGCCTCACTGTTGCTGAGGCTGATTTTGAACTCCTGATCCTCTCTCAGCCTTCCGAGCTGGTGGGATTACAGGCATGTACCAGCATGCCCAGCCCAGGATTCTCCAGAGTGGCTTCTTCCAGTGTTAAGCTAACGATCCAGAAGTCCAGGAGACCCAGGCAAACCCCATTTCTAATCTACAGGCATATATCAAGTCTTTTCCAGGAACCTTTGGTCATTCTAAGAAAGGTTCCAGCCTCTGGGGTCAATAGGAAGTCACTAGGCTTTAAGATCAGCATGAAGAATGAGGCAAGTGTGACCAAGTAGTAACCTGTCCACTAGACCCCAGCTTAAGTCAGTCAAAGAATCAGGTTTGCCACTGGTTGCTGAGAAGTGGCAAGGCCATACCTAAAGCTGAATTGCCACCAAGGAGAGTCAGCATGTGCACATAAGAGGGTAGTCAAGCACCTTCCTCAGATTCGATGTCACAAGACATGTTTTTGTCCCACTGGGGACTTGGTCCTGCCCACACAGGTGATTCAACAAAAGACCAGTTTCAAGTTGGTGGGGGAGGGTAAAGTTGATGACTGTCACATCCAGATCATTCAATTGAGACTTGAGACTCTTCCCCCAGTGCACATGCATAGGCACACACCAGGTGACTCTTCAGCTCACCTATATCCAAGGTGATACTCTAGCTGGAGGTTGGGGAATCAATAAAGAAACAGTGACTAAGTTCCCCAGGGTTGGTAAATCCAGTGATCAAGTCACTGGAGGTAGCCGGGAGAGAAACTGATCTCACTGAACAGTTCCCATCTTGGTCCCACTAAGATCTTGAATGGATGCCGTCTGTGGGCTAGGAACTGAGGGACCTTGACAGCAGAGAATCTGCCACTTTATTCCAGTCTAGCAGAACTGAGCATCCCTACCAGATGGTGAGCAGTTGACTGAAGTGGTGAAGAAAATTTTGGGGGGGGCAAGTTCTGATAGACCCAACCTGATCTTTTATTAAAATTGGGAGCCATCTTGCCACAAAGCGATGAAAAGATAATTTCGGCTTTACTATAAATTACTGAAAATTCTGAACCTGCTTGGAATGCCTGGCCGTGCCTTGAACTCACCCATGCCTGGCTCTCTGACCAGATAGCAGCCCTCTCTGAAACTTTAGTGACACCTCATAAATATTGGCCTTCCCTGGCCAGACAACGACCCTCTCTGAGGCTCTAATGGTCCTCATAAATTCTGATGTTGGGGCCAGCAAAAAAAAAATGTAAACTACCATTAGTGTGATGCTTGTCAGAGTTCTGTTATCTGTAACCCCCCTTTGTGTAACTTTCTGGGCTATAAAGCTGGGCTGTAGGAAAGGTGGGGCTGCTGTTTTGTTCCCGCCGTTTGGGGAGGGAAAGGCAGCCTGGCCGGTCGAAATAATAAGCTTGCTTTAATTTGATTTTAATTGGAGTCAGTGGTCTTTTCTTGCGTCCTGGTCTAACAGTTCCTAAGCTTGAAGAAGCACCTGTAGTTCAATCAAAAGCGACTGTCACAACCATTCCATATGCTTAGTTTAGTTTAAAAACGAGGTCCTGGAGGAGTGAATCCAACCAGTGCTCATGGTTCCTAAATATGCACCTACTGAGAAGGGGCCAAAGACATTTAAACCAGAGGCCAGTTATGGGATGGAGGAGGAGAAACCCAAAGCATGGACAGTTATTCCAGAAAGTGAGGAGGTACCCCAGGGGCATGGGGTGATTTGAGCCAGGCTAGAGAGACTTCTGGAAAGAATCCCTAATAGACAGAAGGGCTTAGCAGGGTCTGAGTCTGATATGAAGTTGGGGAGACACTGAGGATTCCCTTAAGGAGGGTACACAAGGGAGAATTAGAGGTGTCTGACTCAGGGAGGAGTCAGGGATTTGATGACATCAAGTCATTTTCAAAGGGATTGAATTATCATAAAGGTGTTCCCTCCCAACAGATGTTCATCTTGACCAAGATGGGCTCTGCCTCATCAGTAGAGACAGACCCTTGCCCGTTCTTCCAGACAGAATGCCGTCAGCTGGATTCTTGCCAAGATGTTCTTGGCCTGAATCTGGTTTGGTGAAATCCGTGTGCTGAGAGCCATAGCCTAGTCGGAATGATGCCTGGCATTTGCCAGAGGGAATGTTTGAAAGGTGAAGCCAGGGAACCATTGAGATGATGATTTCAGTTAAGTTATATATAATTTCTGTGATGCTGGATTGATTGTATTGTATATTTGACCTTTACTGTCAGGCAATTGGGTGGCTCTTGCTGCCTCAGGCGCCCACTACTTTGGTGTTCTCTCAGGGATTCCTGGAGAGTTCCCATTGGTTGGGGAAGTGCTGGAGGAGGAATTTCTGGAGGAGGGATTTCCTTGTGTGTATGGTGTGTCCCAGGGGAAGACTGCGTAGGTGTCATTGGTGGAATATCGCGTGAGCAGTGCCCGGAAGAATTGAAATAAAGTAGTTGCTCTTTGAACCTACAAGGCTTTGTGGCAGCTCGGTTATTCTTGCCCAGCCAGACTGCGGCATCTGTGACCCTAGACATGTCTGGGTTTAAAAAAAAGTCTTAAAAAAAATGTGGAGCAGGGCTGCAACTAGAATCCTACCATTAGCCCGCAAGGTGTGCTTGGAAACGACTGAGGTGAAGACCCCTGTACACATCAGGCCTTGCTCTTCACGTGTTCCAAGGGTCAGACCCACATGGAGGTGGTATGACAGGAGACAAGCTCTGTGTGTTGTGTAGTCCTTTTTAGGGACCAGGACTGAGGATGGTCCCAGGAGTGGGGCCCCCACAGGCTGACACAGGGCTCTGCTCTTCATTTCCTTAGAGGAAGAACCAAGGGGTGAAGTCTGGAGTCTCCTGCCAGAGACCTAGAGACCTGGTTAGAGACCTGGTTGCTCTGTGTTTTAAAAGAAACCCAAATAGGCTTGGGGTTGAAAGGGACAACCTCAGGGAGGTCAGGAGGAGGGAGAAGGCTGGTGGTGGAGGCTGGTGGGCAGGGAGGGCAAGAGGTGGCTCATCTGTTCCAGATCCTTACAGCCCGTGTGGGTGAGATGCGATGCCATTGATAAGGTCTCGTTTTATTCCTAGACAGATGCCTGACTTTGCATGTCTCAATGAGGAAGAGACTTGGCTTCATTTTTTGGGGGAAATCTTGTCATTTGAGAAAGCAAGGCAACCTTCCCTCTTGTCTGAAGTGGCTTAAGATAAGCCTCCGGAGTATCCTTCCAGGGTCAGCCAGTTTGGGCAGCTGGACGGAAGGGATGGTTGCCACAGCAGAAACCATGGTAGTGGCTTAAGCCACTTCATGGGCTGTAACCTTTAAGTGCAGTGTCAAGCCCAGGGGCATTCCTGCAGGGAGAGCAGGCATGGCCAGGAGGAGGGGGGACACAACATGGAGCAGGGTTCTCATACTAGAACCCCAGCAAGAGCTGAAGTCAGTTCCAAGCATGCGGAGCCTCCACTGCACGGGGAGGCTCATAGGGGAACTCCCTCACCTCTAAACTGGAGCAATATTGGGGGTCTAATTCTTGACTAGACACTGGGCTAAAGAACAAGGATCAAAAGAAGCCACCAACAACCTACGTGGGTTTTCACCTTTAGGAGATCTCTTCAGTACAAGTAGGTCCAAGAGTCCACAAAACCCCCATGAACACATGGCCAGACAACAGGCCAGAGCATCTCAAGAACCACAAAGAACTGGGAGGGAGGTCACTTCATCCCAGTCCTGGGGCACTCTAACCGGGATCTGAATCAAGGGACATCAGGTCACTGTGGTACTTGTGTTCCAGACAGCTGATGCCATCTGAAGATGTGGAAATGGTTAACAAAGAGGTTTCTTGGCCTTTCTGGCTACCAGCATTGATTGGCAGCCCCCCTTCCAGAATGTAGGGAGTATAGACCCACAGCTCCACCTGGCAATTCTGCAAGAGCACCAGTGGGGACACACTCAGGCATGGTGACTCCATTCCCATGATCACAGCCATATCAGGCGTCATGGCCCAGCCAGCTCCTACATAACACTATTGTCCTCCCCCATGCAGAGTGACCACAGCCATAGCCATTACTGCTAAAAGTGCAGATCAGAAGTCCAATGTCTTCCCCACCCAGTTCCCCCATTCTTGGCTGTCTACATCCCCTTCCTCGATTATACCTGGTGCGTCAGCCACTTCCTGGAACAACTGGAATCTATGGGGATGGCTGGAAAAGGTACAAGTGTTGCAGGTCCCACTATGCCAGCTCCTTCCTGGAGCTGATAGGAAGTCTGTGATGGTCAACTTTCCCCTCTACCATGGCCATAAATCAAGTTCAAACTCAACCTTGGGATTCTTAAGGGTGGCAGTTTGTGCTAGCAAACTCCACTGTCTAGTTGGAGATACCGCGGGCACTCTAGGAAGCCAAGTCTCACTTCACTTACACGACAGGTGTCTATTCAGGCTTGTTCTAGTTGACATGGGGGTTCCTGACCAGGAGAGCCTCATGGGTTTAAAGCTTGTAAGGCAAGGTCCCACTCTGGTTCCAGAGGGCCGAGAAACCCTCAGTCAGGGGAGCTGGGAGTGGAGAGCAAATTCATAACTGGTGCCACCTGTTTGTGTTCACCTAGTTTTATTTAAGCCAAGATCCCAAAATAAGCTGATGCCTGGGCTACGCTTCAGGAAACAATGTCCAATACAAATTCTCAGGAACACCTTGAGCCGCACTTCACTATAATCTCAGACGAGATTCTGACCAGAAATGGTTTCTTACCAATTGAAGAAAGAGACATCGGTCAGCATCAATGGCCATAGTACAAATTTAAACACCTGGGTAGGGCGTCTGATACTTGAGGCTCCTCATTTTTGGCCAAGAAACTGAATTAAGCAGAAATGGGAAACGATATCCAGGAAACGGATAACATGTTTATTCCTCAGGGACACTGGTGTGTGCATTTCATGTTGCTATAAATAGCAAGCTGCCCTATAGCAACTACAGCGCCACTTGTCAGGAAGTCCCATTAGATTTCCCAAGTCCCTTTTAACATGGGCCGACCACCTAGGTGTTAGGGAGCAGCCCGGTGGTTAGGTGTGTGCACCGGACCCTGGGTTCCACCCCGTCACAGCCGGCCAGTGACATCCTTAACTTACTGAAATCTAGTTTTTCTGAGACACAAGATGGGGAGCAGAAGAGGTAGCTTTCGGGAGTCACAGCAAGGAATTCAAGATAAAGGGAAGTAGGACAAGAGTTTTAGGGAACTCATGTTCACTAACTGCACAATGCCATCACAGGACACAAAGTTCCCCTAATCCCCTCATTCTGGTGGCTTCAGTTGCTATCCAACAGCCCTCAGTGGTCAATGTGCAAGGATACGTTGGTGGAAGATGGATATTCCAGGTCATCCCCAGTTTTCAGCCATGGACACTGCCGGCGACTAAGCCAATGAGAAGCACAAGGCCCCACCTCTCCCAGGGTCATTCCGTCTCCAGGACACTCGGCCTAGCCAGGGTTCTTTCCACCCAGTGCATTTCCTGGCACCTCTTCTGTCTGCCCATCCATTTCTACAGAATCAATCCTTAAGAAACTCTGGACAACACCTGAAGGGAGGGTTGGAGGCATCCGGCCTCCATCTGAGGTGAGCAAGGACGTGTGAAAGGGGCCAAAGCACAAGCCAGCATCCAGAGTCCCAGTGCCAAGGGTCTTGGCACCTCTGATGTCATCTCAGGCAGTGTCTTCACTACCAAGTGATGTCCTGGAAGGCCACAGCGGCAGAGGCACCCAGAGGCTGGGCCTGTTCATTTCATCTGGACTCCATCAGGCTGTACGTACCACCTTGGCAGAGGGGGCCACCTGGACAGCACCAAGATACAACACCCCCCACCTAATAAGCTCATCCATTTCCAGAAGCTTGTGTCCTGGTCCTAAAGAGTTACCCAAAGCTGCTTGGTGCTCTGTTCCTGACAGATACCAGCATTTCTCAGTTGTGATAAAAATCGACATCGTGGTCACCAACTTGTCCTAAAGCACGGCAGCCACATCCCTGGAGGATTAGGGAAACCATGGATATGGCCGTGCCCCTCTTCTGGGACCTCAGATTGTGCCCGATGAGACACCAGTATGAAAGGCCCAAGCGTCACCTGGCTGTCCTCTGGGCCCAAGCCTCCCCAGGCAGAGCTTGCATTTCAAGAGGCCCTCCCCATGGGGTTGGCCACAACATGGTGGCCTGCATTCTTTCCCTCCAAATGACCCCCCCCGCAAGAGCCCTTTTACATAAGTAAAATCATGCTTGGGACCCTGTGACCGCTTCTCATCTCACCATTTCCAACTTTCCTTTATGGATAAGAAAGTTGGTTAGTCCAGCGTGTCCTGGGCCAGCTCTGGTTCTTACTTTTCCTTCAGATCTCAAGGGCATTGAGTAGGGCACTTCATGCTTTCCGGGAACTGGGGGAAGAGTCCATGTTGGGTTCAGCACCCTCTTTCATGCTTGCCCAGATTCTAGTTCCCTTTAGGATGCGTCCCTCATGGACGAGTCCCTTGGTCTCTAGAGATCTGGTTCTAGTGACTAGACCAAGGCCAAGAGCCCAGGTACAAGGACAAGCAGTCTTTAGTCTATTAGCACCTCCAAGAATCCTTGCATGCCAGGGCTGAGAGACAGTTCATACAAGCCAGCTATACCCCACGTCTGATGTCCTGATGCCAAGAAGTCCCTCACTAACCCATTCCAAGTGCTCACGTGGGCACTTTCATGGAGACTTAGCCCAACTTTCAACCCACAATGGGGACGAGGTGGTGATTGGGCAGACACATCCTCCACAAAGCAACACCCCAAGTCTAGAGTTGCTCGAGCAGCGATGCTTCAAGAGCTATTTAGCAAGGCCTTTGTCAAAACTTCAGACAGCATCCAAGTCTCTCGTGGGTCTGCTACCTCCAGCACTGAGGACCGTTGTTTAGAAGGTCAGTCACCATTGTCAATAAGAGCTGGTATCAAAAAGCACCAGATAAGCATCCTCAGCTACCCTTCACCCCCCTCCTCACAGGGTTTGACTGAAAACCCAGAGGATGTATGACATGTGGTAGGTGATTTCCAGAGTCATGGCTGAGGGGGTCTCACCTGAAACCCAGTTTTTAGGTGGACCATCAGCTCAGTATCAAGGCAGATGGATCCTTTGCCATGAGGATTCTAGAAGTTTCCTCACCCTGGACCAAGAATCAATCATGACCTTCAGCTTTGATGTCTGGCCCTTTGAATGGGCTCTGAGGATTAGAAAAGTCAAATTTAATAAGGGAACTGGGGAATGAAAGTGGGATCAGGAGTCCAAAGTGTTCTCTGATGTCAGAAGTCAGGCTTCCCCTGGGATCAAGATCTAGAGGGCAGAGGCCATAGAGTGTGTGGCAACCTGAACAGGTTTTTGTCATAAGGTCTAGGCCACAACTGATACAGTTCCTCTCACCCAGTGTCAACTCTGGCAAAGCTGCACATCTCACAGCCACTCTCCAGTCTATAAAGCTCAGGCACATGCCTTGACCCAGCGGGTGACGTTGTCCACATGTGCCACAGGTATCTGCCTTTCAGAGGCTCCAAAGCCAAACCTAGGAAAGCCACTAGGGTAGCTTATGACCCTGGATCTGGTAAGATTCAGGAGAAGGGAGAGGTTCCCCCCAACAGGTCAGGAAACTGCATGTGATTGGAGGTGTTCTGGGGCTACCTGTACTCCTGAGTTACCTTTCTACCTGGAATTGCTCCCTGACCTATGGGAAGATGAGGATTCACTTGCTTATCCATATGCTGGATTTGGGTGGTCTAGGTGTATGTAAGGTTTGTGCTCACAAGAGGTCATCTCCAGAGACAGAATCTGGATCAGGTCACCGCCTCCCCCCGCCTAGGACACCTGATCCAACTTCAGACAAAAAGTCCTGGAACTATCCCAAGACTTCCCTGAGCAGCAGCTCTGCGTTAGGAACCCCTTGGTCCAGAAATCCAGGAAACCAGGCAAATTCCATACCAGAGAGGCTTGGTAAGCCTTTTCCACAAACCCCTGGTCAAGTTCAAGGAAAGGCCTGGGCTAGCCTCGAAGTTAAGAACATTCATACCACCGAGGTCCCCAGAACAAGTGCAGAATGAAGAAGGTGACAGGAGTGTCCACACATCTCTGAGCTCAAGTCAGACAAGGGACTTTCAGATATAGCTTTGGATGCTACAAATGACAGGGCCAACATCCCCAGTGGCACTGTCACAAGATCTTAAAATCTGTCAGTCCCTCTGCATACCCTTTCAGCATAGGCATGCATGGTAATGTCAGCCAGCCTACCTGGTCACCCAGGCTACCCCAGGGACTTGGGATGGGGGGCCACATAGACAGTTTGGGAAACCCCAACAGATTAAGTCACTTGATTGCACAAGGTGATGGCTGAAGAGAAACTGCTCTTCCAAATGAACATTTTCAAATCCATGAGACCTCTAGTAGACACATCAGCCATGGGACTGGATTATCCATGGACTGGAGTAAGGGACACTCCTCACCATTGACCAGCAGTGCCTAAAGCTCACCTGGAAAGTGAGAGGAATGGACTGTCGGGATGTGGCAAGGAATCCAGGATTGAATTCCCCCTCAGTAGGGCCATCAGTCCTGTTTTATCTACGAAAGTTCCACCTGCTGTGTGGTTTCCTCCAAAAATATAAATCCTGGGGCAGTGAACACACTCAGTTCCCATATGATTCCAAGTGGGACTCTCCAGGGAGGCCAGTTGTGGCTTTGAAGCAGGCAAAGTCCAAGGTGAGCCTTGGAAACATTGATGCCAAGAGCAAGGGAGGACATAATGGTGCGCGACTGGTCAACTTGACAGGGCTCTTGGACAAACTGAAAAAGCCACAGAAGCGGTTGTCTAGTGTTCAAAACTCACAAGTTTTAGAAGATTGCTTTAGGGGAGTGTTATTATTGCCTGGATTCAGAGAAGTGTTAAAGAAGGACTGGGGGAGATCAGGCAAGACATTTAACATATCAAACACTCATCCCACAGGAGGGTCACAAAGATGACCATCTACCCAGAGGGGTGATACCTCCAAGTCCAACCTTTGCCTTGCCAAGTGACACCTCCCATGTCCTCCAGATGATACCATGATGCACCCACCAGCTGAAAGGGTTCTTGCCAACGTGACTTGAACAGGAGAAACTGAAGCGGGGAAGCACAGGGGTTGGGCTAGTTTAGTCTTCAAGGTCCTTCTGCCCATTTGACTTGGGTAGACTCAGAAGTGACCAAGGTGAAGACCCCACTAGAAGTCAGGTGTCTCCCTTAAGTCAGATCCAGGGAAGTATTACAATGTAGGGTACAGATAGTGGATGTGTGCTGTGTGGTCCTCTTGAGTGACCAGGGAACAAGGACAGTTTCAGATGTGGTACAGTCACAGGGCTGAGGGGCATGTCTTATGCTATCCATTTGCCCCTTAGTGGGAAACAAATCCAGGGAAACCCCGAGTCTCCTCTCTAGCAGGGGGGAAGACCAGGGTGCCTTCTGCCTCCACTGGACCTGCTCGGTACAGACACAGCCCAGTTAGGCCTGGGTTGATGGGAACACGTGTGACGAGAGCAGGAAGGTGGGCTGCAGCCCCTGGGAAGAGGGGAGGAGTCACATCCTCTCCAGGGAGTTTTGAGAAAGCATGTGTAGGATGTCATGCGCCATGGTCAAGATAACTAACTCCTAGCTTTGACATGGGGCCATTAAAAAGTGACATCACGGTTGGCCAGCAGCCAGCCTCTGGGGAGTCCAGACAGAATTCCATGAGCCACTGGGGCTGCCGAATGAGTACGGGTATCCATGGTCGCATCATGTAGCTGGACCATGCCCCCCACCAAAAAAAAAAAAAAAAAGCATGCTAGCAAGCAGAGCTGTAGTTGCTCCACAGGTGGCACACGTGCTCCTGGCCCAACAGAGCCTCATGGTTTAGAGGTTGGGAGGCAATGGCCACTTTGGCTCTTGAAAGACAGACCAACTTTCAGTCCAGTCTTACTGGGCATGGTCCATGGCACCAGTCTGGATTCAAGCTAAGATCCAAGCCAAGCTAACGTGGAGCCTGGATCCCATCTTGATACTCTACAAAAATGGAATCCAATGCCCTTGAAGACACCGTGGTGGATGGCATTTCTCTCCGGCTAGGACCACAGAGGCACTCATTTCTTACACCTTTCAGAAAGTGACAATGTTCTGCACCAGCTGTGAGCAGTAATGCTCTTCTGCTTGGCCCAGAGTCTCCAACAGGCATTTTTTGACTGGAAAAATCCAAACCAGAGGGAGCAGGAAATCGAGCTGGGGAGAAAAGCATTCAGTTATTTAGGGGTGTTTAAGCAAAGACTGGTGTCTGCCTCCCACATGCATCCTTTATAGGGTTCAGTCTAGGAACCCAAGTTCATTATCAGCAGTATCTACTGTATACAGTTGAAAATGGATCCTGCAAATGGGGGACAGCTGTTTGTACTTAGCAGTAAGTGTCCCTGCAAGGCCAGCGGCCTCTGCCAAAGGCATTGTTCTCTTCAAAGCATCCATCTCTCAAAGACTTCCTAAATCAGGGCCAGATGTCCACATGCAACTCACGTTTCTCTGAAGATTCTACTTTCTAGAAAAAAAAAAAATTAGACGAAGTATGACGCGCACAGCGGCAGACACAGCCCTGAGAAGATGGGTGCAAGTTCTAGGTGTGTGCTAGGAACAGTGGGGGACACACTGGCATGGACCAGGTCAATCCAAACAAGCCTGCGATAGCTGTTTTCATAGCTGTAGAATGGGTCTACCAAGATCAGTGATTGGGCCAATGGTTCTGAAGTTCTAGAGCCATTACTGCGGCGTGTGCCCATCCTTGGGCCAGTTAGCCCTTAAGTGTCATTTCTTGCTCTTCACCCCCAGTAGTAGCAAGGCTTTCCATATTTAGCTGGTTAGATTGGAGCACCCAGTAGGGTTCATATAGCCATGTATATTTCTTTGCTGAAATTCTAGCAAATTGGACTGTGGTGGATGCAAGTTTAGGTCTTAAAGGGGTACTTCCTTTTATTGAGCCCTTTTACCATATTATTAGCCAAAACCCAGACAATGGTTGGAGCCTCAGCTATCTGGAAACTGTCTCCTTGGAATGGACACCTTCCCTAACAGGGTCCCTGTGTCCTGGACCATCATGCCAGCCCCAACATGGACTGCCTCTGGATTTTGAGCAAAGCAGCTTGGTTAGTTCAGGCTGCTATTCTTACAGGTTTGCCAGTGATGACCAGCTACACCTAATGTGAGGCGATTACCACCTCATTAGTAAGTGCACCCGAAATAAAGAGTGCCTGTTATTAGAGACCCTCTTTGGGTCCTTTGTCAGCCACTTTCCACTAGACTGGGTGGAACAGTGTTAAGAGGATCCTGTAATTCTGAGCACAGAGAATTAGGGAGCTTGCCTGGACTCTCGAGTTCTAGCATGTCTTGGCTGGGCCATGCCTCACTAGAGGGGGCAGACTCCTGGATTTTTACATCCTCATTTAGAGGCTAGATGGGGAGGTACACAGTAAGTCCTGCTAGGAGTGCTCAAGTGGTCAGCCGTTGAGTCCATGTGTACTTAGGCAAGAGTGGCCCTTTGTTTAGGTTCAAGAGCTCCGTAGGCAGGTGAGCCGTCTGGATGAACCCGAACCTTGCAACTGTTTCATGATGCTTGTCTGCTGGTGGAGCTCCCAACCATGCTGCAGGCTGACCCCCGACCAACTTCAGGCTCGGTCACCGACAGTCCTGTAGTCGGAAATCCTTCAAGTGACCATGCACCAGTGCTTTCCAGCGCACCAATGCTTGGAGTGGCATTTCTGAAGCCCATTTGCCAAGGGGGGCAAGGTATTGGGAAAGAGGCATTGAGGGTTTCTTGGCCATGAGATGCCATTTGGGGGAACTAGCAGTGTTTTCCAAGGAACAGGGACAAGTTAGGAGCAGAGCTACTGCGATTCCTGGTCAACCCCGAGTCTAAGCAGACCAGAGGGCTTTGAAGTCAAGGGAGTAGCAGGCCCACCATGAGGTAGCTCAAATGCAATTGGTTAGAGAATGAACGGCTCAGGTGTCACAGTGGATTGCTCTTACTTTGGTCCTTGACACCCAACCTTGCTCCCCTCAACAGGCAGGCAGTTCATCAGACATTTGAGCAAACAGCTCAATGGGCCCCATTTCTCCATCTCTAAGTGTTCCCACCAGAAAGGGGCAGTGTAACTCCCAGGTAGGAGTTACAGAGCAGGTAGCGTGAGAGCCTGGTTCATGTCCTTTGTAGATGACCCGTCTTATTGACCACCCCCCATCTTATAGGGGATGGGCACTTAGGAGTTAATACCTTATCTGAAGTCATGGGAGTCAAAGTTTAAGATTTTCCATGTTAAGGGAAAAAGAGAGCCAAGCACATCTCAACATTGAGATAACAGCCGGGCTGGGGATGTGGCTCAAGCGGTAGCGCGCTCACCTGGCGTGCGTGCGGCCCGGGTTCGATCCTCAGCACCACATACCAACAAAGATGTTGTGTCCGCCGAGAACTAGAAAATAAATATTAAAAAATTTTTAAAAAAAGAGATAACAGCCAATATACAAAACTTATAAGGACATTAGCTCATAGTCGTGCTCTCAATGAGGAGATACAAAATTCTTCAATACTTGAAAAAAATCTAAGATCAGAGACCATGTAGTTGGTTTCACTATAAGGGATACAAGGATGGTTCAACATCAAAGATTAATATGATATAGGATATATGTAAAATCAGGGGGAGTCACATGATCTCAGATGCAGAAGATGCTTTTGAAAAGATTTGACATCACTTCATAGATTGTCTATACCTAGCTTCTTTAGGACTGCTATTATGTTGAGGTATAATCTATCCATCAGAAATGGGAAACAAAGTATTTCCTGTGAATATCAGGAGTAGCATCTCATTTCTTGTTCAGCACAGTACTCAAAGTTTTAGACAGTAACCTGGAAAGAAATAAATGGGATACAAACAGGAAAAGTCAAGTTATCCCTGCTTGTAGGTAGGATTCTATATATGGACTCCAGAGGACTCCACCCAAGACTTCAAATTCAGCAGAGTAGCAAAAAACTTAGGGATAAGTAACAAGGTGGTGAGAGGTCAGTACCATAGAAGTTATCAAGAATAGGAGGAAGAAACTCAAGACACCCCTAGGATATAAGCTTCTCCAAAATTGTGACAGGAAGTCTTATTTCAATGTCTGTTGACAACTGTGGTCTGGAGACTGAATGGGATCTAGAGATCTAACATTCGACACTTAAAAGAAAAAATACCCAAATTCATGGGGAAGGCTAGAAGTCCCCCCCCAAAATCTAAAGCAACCCTGAGCAGAATACTAAAGGCATTGATACCCAATTTCAGATTGTACTACAGAGCCATAGCAACAAGACAGTATGGTATTGGCACAAAACCAGTCATGTAGACAAGTGGAGTATGTAGAGCACCTTAATAAACCCACACTTCTGTAGCCATCAACCCTCCACAAAGGTACCAAGACACGTGTCAGAATGGCCTCTTCTAGTGATGTTAAAACCAAATACAAAGATGGACGCTAGACTCTTTCCCAAACTAAACCCAAGGTGGATCAGAGACCTTGATGCAAGACCTGAGACTTTCAAACTACAGGAACACACCAAGATAGGCACAGGCAGCGATTTCTCAAACAGGATGAAAGAATCAAAGATGGATTGAGGAGCTTCTGCACAGCCAGAGAGTGAGGAGAACATTCAGGATAGAAAAGTCCTTGCTAGGTATTCACCCCACAGAGGGTTCAGATCTAGAATATGCAAACAAGCAGCCCAGTCAGTAAGTAGGTAAGTGATCTGAACAGACTTCAGAAGTAGTTCGAGTGTCTAATGTGGAAAAGAATGCTCAGGTTTGACGAGGGAAATGCAAGTCAAAGTTACATTGAGATTCCATCTTATCCCAGTCAGAATGGCTGTTGTCAAGAGAATGCTCAACGGGGAAGAGGGGACCCTTATATACCACTGGTGGGTGCCGCAGTCTTGCTGGGCACAAACAACGAGCCACTGAAGCAGAAACAAACTTTATTTTTGAACTGCAAGAAAATACTTCACACATGCTCCCGGGGAATTCTCCAGAACTCCACGCAGCTCCTCCAGGAACCGGCCACCAGAAATATCTCCTCCGGAAATCCCTCCTCCTGCACTTCCCCAACCAATGGGAACTCTCGGGGAATCCCCGGGAATCCCCACGAGAACTCCAAAGTAGCGGCCGAGGCGCATAGTAATGCCTTGCTTGTCAACCAATACTGTTGGCAAAATGCTAGGGGCCATACCGACTGTGGCTCTCAGCAGGTGGGAATATTAGCTAGCACAGCCTCTGGAAGACAGCAAGTTGTTCAAGTCCAGAGTGGTTGTATCATGATTCAGCTATTCTGCCTCTGGGTATGTTCTTAGAGTAAACAAAATTAGCATACAGGAGAGAGAGCTGTATACCCATGTTTACCACGTCACTACTCACAATAGCTACCTTGTAGAATTGGCCTAGATGCTCGTTGATGGATAAGAAAATGCATGTGTGCATACACAAAACAGGATAGCCTTAAAAAGTTAAGTGTCATTTGCAGAAAAGTGACTAGAACTAGGTCATGATGCTGAGTGAGAGAGAACACCTGGTACTTGTCTTTGGCTTATGTGGAAGAAACTGACCCAGTGTAGGAGGGGGGCCGATGGGGAAGGAGACCAGGAGGTAAGGAGAGGCAGGAGTAGGTGTGATTGGCACATGATATGCACGTCTATGGGGATGTCAGTGGACAGATAGCCAGGGGCTGGACGCAACTCGGTGATGGCGCACTTGCCCAACATGTGTGCAGTCCTGGTTCCCATTCCCAGCACTGGGGGAAAAGGCTCAATTTTAATAGGGGATGAGCAAGACTTCAGTACCAGAGAAAGGCAGCTATGGCAGGGCTAGCCTGGGGAATGGGGTTGAAGGTGGCCACTGGGGAGACCAGCTATGTCTAATCCTGCTCTAATGTCCAGCACAACCAACTCTGGACAGCAAGGGGGTAACAGCCTTAAATGGAGACTAGGACAGGATTCTGTTCCGCCCTGAGCACGTCTTTAACATGAATGTAGGCTGTCTAAGTTTTGCCAGTGGCTTCATGGGATCTTTTACTTGGGATTACTGCTTTAGGACCGTGGTGTCTTTCACTATAAAATCTGCCATGGAGACAAGTCTTGACACTCGCCCTTACAGGGGAGAACTCGGGCAGCATCCTTGACATCATGGTGGGGACTTCTTGGGACAGTTCTTGGTGTGTTCACAGCAGTGTGGTTCTGTATGGAGCCAAGTTCCCTGTGAACAACGTGAACTTCATCGTCCTAGGTAGAGAGCGAATTCATCCTGCTTGGGTGTGGTTTTTTGTTTGTTTTTCATTTCTGGGTGGGGAACAAGTTGTTACCTTCTGAGCCATCACCATTTCCCCAACCGCTCTTCCCTCCTTTCCACACCCTTCATAGGGCCTCAGGAGGCTGACCTCTGTATTGACAGAGGGTGGGGACAAGCCAGCTCTGGACTTCAAGGATTGGTGGAAGGGTCTCTGCAGTTCCTGGGGCCTGCCCCTGCTGTCCCCCAGTCAGTACCCTGGAGAGCCAGATCAATGCATTACACTGTCGTACATGCCATAGGGAGCAAGAACGGAGTGTCCTACGAGCTGAGCTGAGCTTCCTGTTGCCAGCAGAGGAGTAAGAGACCTCACCGAGCCCTGAAAAGGGAGAGATGGGCTGGGTCACTGCTCCAAGTGACTTCTGTTGCTGCTAAAGCCTTGGGCAGTATTACTGGACAGACAGGAAGGTCAGGACAGACTGACCCTTCCCCTGAACACCCAGCCTGCAACACCCAGACCATGTGGGAGTAGATCAAGGCCAACCATCAACCCTGGACAGGTGAATGTAGCCACAGTACGAGGGACAAAAGGACAGCCACAAGTCTGATGGTCCCACCCGCTTCTTGCTCTGCAACATGCAGGATCCTGGCACTGCCTGCTGTGGCATATGAGGGGTTCTGCATCCCTCTGTATCCACATCGGACACCCTCACCAGGCAGATGGCCACAGGGGCCTCCTGCGTCAGCCCTGAGGCTGTTTACTCCTGGTCCATGGGTGCCTAGGTGCAGGGGGGGGTGAGCACACACGTGCGACCTTCCCACAGCCACCTGCAGGAAACTCACTCATTTCCCACCTGTTGGCGAGGCACTGACAGCAGAGTCACAGCTGCGGGTGTAGAAAGGCAGCAGGGGAGAAGCAATTTCCCAGCCCCAAGCTGCTGCCGAAGGAGAAACTGAACACTTGCTTGTAGCTTCTCCCCCCAGGTCTCCTGGGTACTAATCCAAGTAGGCACTTGGGCTGAATGGTGAGAAGATTGTCCCCCTAGCAGAGGGGGACGATAATGAGTTTCCTATCTAGGGACAGATCTGGGTTCTTGGGGGGGGGGGGACACTGTCGACCACTCATGGAACTACGGATTGCACCTATGACCAAACCCGTTTGGGATTGGTCGTCTGAGTACTGGAGTCTGACTTCTTCAGACCTACACCAATAGGCACAGAGCCGGCACGATGTCCCCATCTGCTCTTCCTTTCCATTCCCTTCACAAGGTCGACCTCGTGAGCTGCCTCCATCCATCTTCTTGCCCCCCCCCATTTGATCAGCAGGAATCAAGACTTATGACAGGAAAGTCTGAGACCTTATTCCCCCAGTTCTTTTTCTAGCCTTCAGTTTTGGCAGGGACACAGGACATTCTCCTTTCCTTGCAGTTATAGCTCTTGCTGGAGTCAGCCTAGGGGTGGCATTGCTCCCTGGGGAGCCAGCCCTCGAGTCTGCCACTCTGCAAGTTCCTCAGTCACTGCTTGTGTACCTGCACGGGGTCCATTCACTACACTGTCATCAGTTAACCCCTGAACGAGGCAGGCGCTTCTCAGGACCCTGGACTGGAAGGTTCACTCAGGTCAGGTGTATAGCTCATGGGACCCCTAACAAAAGGGGACGTGGGCCTCTTGCTCAAGAGATAACATTGAGACACCAAGACAAGCAGAGGTGCCTTTGTGACTACACAGGTTTCATGTCCACAATGCAGCCTTGCACTCGAGGTGAGGGTCCCCCTATCAGCCCAAGGCCAGACAGTGCAGCAACATGTGCAGGGTGGCCCCAGGCTCCACCAAGACCTTGGTAGGACCCACCGGGTGTAGTTGGGATTCCTTACCCGAAACTACCAGAGCTTATGAATTGGCCTGAGAGCCAAGATCTACCCGGTAATAGGTTCACCTCACTCAAGGTGGTTTGAAGAAAAAAAAAAAAGAAAAAGCCATATGCCCCTTCTACATCAGAAGGACTTCTCAGATTTATTGCCAGCAGCGACCTTGGTGGTAATGGCCAACAGCATCCAGCTACGAGCTTTCTCTTCTTGCTCTATGCCATGCTGAGCACTCGGTAGGCATTCCAGGTTTATCCTGGCTGGAAAGGGTAGCTCCATTATACCCGACAGGAAAACCAAGGAGTGAGGGGGAGTGATGCACGTGGTTTTGTACAGGCTGAAGTGCAGCCTCTACACAGCAACCCAGAATAAAAAGCCTTGCATAGCAGCTCTTTCAGTTTGAAAGAAGAATTTTAACACCACGTACCAAGTCCTTATAGCTGAGAATTGTGTTGTGGCAATTTTTAAACACCTCCTGGGTCTGCAGGGAGGGTTCCCAGCTACGAGGTCTGCAGGCCATCCTGTGTTTGCATCATGGCCTGGTCTCTCCACTCAGCTCCCAACAGCGACTCCACAGCAGAGCTTCAGCCTGCCCCGCAGTCTAGTGCACCTCCCACTCAGTTTCCTTCTCTTCAGGCCCACATCAAGACCCGAGGCTCTCCCGGCCTCCTCCAGCATTTCCCCCGACATGTTAATCTCCCAACAGGTCAAATCCTGTCCTAGGATCCAAATCAAGATGATCCTGGAGAACAAGACTTGGAGACCAAGCATCTATCCAAGGCCACAGAGCAAGAGAGTAGTTGAAGCCAGGCTCGGATCTGGTGCCTGTGGTCCTCATTGCTGTAGTCAGAGTAGTTCTAACTTAACCTCAAGCCACGATATGATGTCCAGGCAAGAATTCAGTGCTATGCCCGACGAGACCTAGTCCTCTAGGTCCTGGGAAGCTTAAGTTCTAGAACTTTGGACGTGGTCGTTCATGCACAGTGGTAACGAGGGCTCTCATGTCAGCTTCTCCACTCCAGGTGCACAGGTGTGTCGAGACTTTTGTCTGATGAGGCCTGTGCTGCTCAGGAGTCTGTCGAGTAGCCTTTGTCAGTGTGCTATTGTCTCATGACCCGCGAGTTCTGCAGAAGATGCCTGGCCCAGTCTTCACACTCTTCAGGGCCATAGAGGCAACCGAGTTTTAATCCGTTTGCAAGTCTGGAACTGGTATAGGCTTTTGGTGTTCTCTTGTGGACTTTGTCACGAGTTTAATTTACTGACTTTTCCCCTGGTGTCCAGGACAGTTGGGCAGTTCAACCTTCAAGCATTTCCTGGTACATACTTGGGGAGCACCTAACGTAATAGGGGTTCATGGGCAACGGTCTCTTGCTCTTCCCTAATCCTTTGTGAATGGGAAGCCCGCTTTTAGGTTCTAGTTAACTCTGACTTCCTGCAATGAGTCCATCCATGTTTCCCAGAGAGGGGACGCCTCTGAATGAGGACCCCACGCCAAGCATGCATTCATGCCTGTTATCCAACTGTCCCCCTTTCCCTCCTCAAAGCTCTTTGTACTCAGACTCCAAGATGGGAGGAAACCTTGCACCAAGTTTGTCTTCAAAAGCCAGTTTTGAACAGAACTTTCTTCCTGCTTCAGTCTTCCAGATTTTCCAACCCAGCATCAAGCAACATAGACCCATCACCCTGGGAGGGTCAGCAGAGCCAGCCAGGAGCAGCAGCCAGCCCCGGGCAACTGGCATTCAGCTGGGAGAGGGAACTCGACTACTTTGGGCTGCGCCTGTGGTCAGGACTCTAGGGACATCCCAGCAGCAGTTGAGATCCTTCATATCAGGCATTTCTCTTCCTCACTCCCCCTGTGGTTGGCCTTGCCAGCGTAGAGATGTTCGTTAGAAGGAAAAGGTCTCTGGATTTGGCACAGGGGTGAGGGGATCTATCAGTCCAATCTGGAGTCCAGTACACACCAGGGATCTTCGGTGTCCACTTGGTGCTTAAATAGCCATTTGGATCTTTATTTAATCCTTTGAGTTCTGGTGAGGGGCAAGATTCGGAGAGCTAAAGGCCAGTGCCCAGAAGGTTGGGAGTTTGCTCCAACTCTTCTCTCAGTTGCTCTTCCCTCTGGAGTTGGCAAACTCAGTTTCAATACCCAAGTCCCCAGACGACACCATCTGACTGTAAAGACTATGGCTGACGGGTATGCAAAGGAAGAAGTGGTAGTCCGTCGTCCCCAAGTAGCTCACACGTAAGATTGATAAGAAGCATTATGCAGCCATGTCTTGACAGTTGAAACTGAAACTGGTTTGTCCAAGATCAGGTAGATGGGATCCCATCCTCCAGGTACAAGCCTTTCGTTGTCTTGCAAGATGAGTGGAGCAAGAGGGAACTGGGTCGATTTAGACAGTGGAGGACATCATTCCCTTCCAGATAGTCAAAATCGAAAGGGGAGGCGTAGTCTTTTAGATACCTTAAGTCTTCTCCAGTTGGTGTTGGGTCCACAGCACCCTCGGGTCCCATAGGTTTAAGTCTTTGGTATTTCAATCCTGCCACTCTAAAGTTCCCCTTCTTTTTTCATTATGTCACCATTGTAAACTTGCCCCCTTTTAAGTAGAAGCTCCGAGCACCTGAGCATGAAGATGCCAAGAATAAGGCCCCCTGGGTTGGAGGTGGAG
Source organism: Urocitellus parryii (assembly GCF_045843805.1). NCBI lineage: Eukaryota > Metazoa > Chordata > Mammalia > Rodentia > Sciuridae > Urocitellus > Urocitellus parryii. The sequence continues at coordinate 142,411,293 of NC_135533.1, forward strand.
TTGTCCGAGGAGCTCCCCTAGATACAGAAGGGCCTCACAGGGAGCAGCCCCTTGTGTCAGGAGGGACTTTGTTGGTTTGTCTGGGTAGATGCCTACAAAGGTGCTCACCCAGGACCTCAGACCCTCATGTTCCCTGAACATGCAGCAATAGACTAGGGCACAGGAGGAGGTCAGCCTGGGCTAGAACTGGAAGCTGCCTCCATAAGCAACACCAAGCTGATCCAGAAGTGAATCCCACCAGCAAGCACAGAGGGTTACCCTTTTAAGAAAAGCTGGGAAGTTTTAAGTAAGGATGACTTGGCTTTATGTTAAGCTTAGGAGAATTTGATGTTCCCAAATTGATGTCTAAACCTAGAGCCAACTCCAATGAGGTCTAATGCTCCCTTGGGTCGAATGGGCATGAAAATTTTTCTACTCCTTGAGGGACTACATCTGATCAGAGATCAGGTTAGAGGACCACATGTGGCCAACATTCCTCAGACTGTTCAGGACCAAGCAGCAGAAAGTTCCCTTAAAAATCAATACCCTACTGTCTATGGTCTTGGTCAAGTCTTTACATAAGACTTGAAAACTAAGAACCTTAGTTGTAGGCAACTCCAACTTGTTTGTCCAACAGAATTTGAGTTTAGTCTGGTTTATGAACCTGGTAAGTTTGTGTTGCTCTGTCCTGTGTTTAAAATGTTAACAGATGTTAGTAAGGCAAGACAGATGTCTTAAGTATTTAAGATGCAGGGCCCTTTGCTTTCTGGACCTTGAGTATGGCAATATTTAAGTTGTTTCTGTGCCAAAGTGAAAACCCTGGAGTATTGACTATGCGTTTGAATCATTTCCATTTCTGTGGGTGATTTAAAAATAATTTAGAAATAAGGCAAGTGTAGATTGGATGTTTATAATTATAGAAAACAACTGAATCTTCATAAGTAAATATTAATTGCCAAGTCCAAGTACTCTTGGATTCAAATCTAAGAAGTTTGACTGTTCTGTAAGTTATGTAACACATACCACAAAGATGTGATGTTTGACCACTTCTAGGTATGTTCTCTAGAAGAGATCGTGTAGAGTACACTATCTAACATAGGCCAATAGTTTGGAGGATGAGATTTGGAAGATAAAAATCGGACCCCAAATCATGTTTAATACTCAGATACTCATACACAAGCTGTTGCTCTATTTGAGTTGTAATGAGTGGTCGCCATCTTAGATGGCAGTTTGGGGGAAGTCTTTGCTTTTCCATGAAGGTCCATTTGTAAGTTATTCCAGGTACAGTTGGTAGCCCACCGGCCTAGCCCGTCCACGTGTATCAACACCAACAGCTCGAGAGACCAGAGGGAGCTGCCTGCTTCTCTGTGAAGGTGGGAAAGAGCAGTCCATCTTGCTCTGACTTAGATCAGATTCCAGAGTCCTTAAAATCGTTTCCTGCAGGGAAACCTTGCCAAGATTCACAAACAATTCTCAGCATTGTCACACTTCAACGTGTCCCCTTCAAAACTCACGTGTTAAGCAATGCCACAATGTTCAGGTGAAGAGATTGGGTTATGAGCTCACTTCAGTGGATTCATCCATTTGGATGGACTAACCAGTAGATACTGACTGGGCAGGGAGTGGGGGTAACTGGAGGTGGATTGGCCCTGGGGGTGCAGCACCAGGACTCTGTCCCTGGGTCCTTTCCCACCTGCCATGACTCAAGCATCTTTCCCTCCACCATGATGTCCTGCCTCACCTTGGGCCTAGAACAATGGGTTTGGCCAACCATGGACTGAGATCTTTGAACAGGCCAGTCGTAGAGTTCACCTCCAAGTTGTTCTTGTCAAGTACTTTGATAAGACAGAAAGCTGGTTAATATTCCCATGAGGCAAACTAGAAGAGTTGTGTGTCAATCCTACCGAAATGTGATCGAAACCAGAAACAGTGACCCTGTGTATTATCACCCGATTCAGAGAACATGTCCTTTTAGGAGGCCCAAGTCTCCGTCTACTTTGTAACCACACAACAGCTGATTCATGTGAGACCTAACTTGACCTTCTCACATACTAGACTTTGCCCAGCTGGGGAACCATCAAGCATCCCCAAATAAGCAAGTCAAGCCCCTTACGATCAAGGGAGTTACAAGGGGGAACAGTAACAGTGTGTTTGCAGACTGTCCCTTGCCCGCCTCCGTCTTATGCTCAGGGTAAGCCTTTTCTAAGGTTTATAGTTTGACCTCCTGTGATCAAGTCCATCCATGTTCCAGAGGGAAGAGGACACCTTGGGAGGACCAAGGCCCCACCCAGCATGCGGGTTTCCCATCTCCTACTACCCGCCCTCTCTTCCTTCCTATAGGAAGCTCTACATATGGACCGAACCCCTTCTGAGCCTTGAAAAGGGGCAGTCTATCTTCAGAGTCAAACTCAACGTAAACTTTCCTTTCGCCAACTCATCTTCAAGTTCTGGGTTGACCAGCGAGCGGCGTGGACATTCAACCCCAGAGGTAGCACGTTCCCTTCTGCCTCCGTGCTTTATTTAGTTCTGGAAGGGCTATGTTGGTGTTTTCCAAGGGGCACAGGGCACCGACCAAGACTTCCTAGAGAACAAAGCAAATGGATTTAGAAGAGACAGTAATGGGCATGTTAGAGTCCTTTGCTGTTTCTGTAGCTGTGTTAGGCTGAGATACCAAATGGCTACAAAACAGTCTGAAGTGTCACAGGATCTCATCATCACTCATGCAGTGGAGCCATCAAGTATAAAGCCATCGCGCGCCCTCAGATCAACTACGGTGGGGCCGAGACGAGGATCACGAGACCAACTTCCCAGGTAGTTCAGAGATTGAGTGAAGTTGACAGATTTCACAAGTGGAGGCGTTTTAAGAACAGGCCTGTCTCCGCCCTTTAAAGGGAGGCCCACCTTTTGGCTCCTTTTATACCGTTACTGTTTCGTGTAAGTAGAGGCTTCACATGGCCTTCTCATGAACTAGATTTTCCCCAGCTGGGGAACCATCAAGCATTCCCAAAGAAGCAAGATCAAGGGAGTTACAAGGGGGAACAGTATCAGGGTCATTTCAAACTGTCCCTTGCCCCTCTCCGTGCCACCCCGTTATCGGAGGCCTATGTGCAAGGAACTCCACGGACCTCATGGAGGAGGCTGTACCCCTTTCCCTAGGTGATGGGTTCTGCCAACCGGTGGGCTACGTGAGTCATTTCAGTTCCCAGGAGGACAGTCTTCCCTGGACACTCTTGCTCTTGGCTTGTGCGGGGGAGAGGGACAGTGTCACCTAGGAATCAACACAGGCAGCATTGATGAAGACCCTGGACTCAGAACCCCGCTGGACTAGGATCGAGAGGCTCAGTAGGACTCAGATTTGAGTCGGGCTGTGCTCAGACCGTCAACCTGGTGGGCTGAAAGTAAGGGCGTCCATTACTGGAGGCCTCCCTGGCCATCACTGGCATGCCTGGTCACTGACCAGGGGAGCCCATGTTAGTAGAGCTGGTTCTTGGTGGAGGTCAAACCCTTCAAGTGGGCCAAGTTAGGGCTTGGGAGTGGGGGCTGATACCCCATCCCCAGATCCAGCATGGCTCCAGCAGCCCATGGGCAACCCATTCCTGTGTGAGCCGCTGTTGGTTTCCAGCAACTTCATTGACCAACTCGGTGCTGGCAACTCCGAGATGTTCTGTCCACACCCCATTTCTCTGGGCTCACAGCCTTTCTGTCCAGTCTCAACTGTAGCCACAAGGGCCTGCTTCCAGTTGTCTTCTGGAATGCTCCCTTCTCCACGAGGAGACTCAACCCCGCCTGCTCACTCCCAGTTCAGCGTCCACCCCTGGAGTTGTCTGGTGTCTCAGGCCAGAGCCCATGCGCTCAGACCCCAAGTACACTTGTCTCTCATGGGACTATCACCCATCAGGTAGGGCGGGCACAGCGATGCTACCATGACAGGCCATTTGACAGGAGCCAAGGTTCAGGTTCTAACCAGTTGTTACCGTTCAAGTGTCCTAGGACGGTCACTGCAGAGCAGTAGCTGAGGGTCTCTACACAGCTGTGTGGTTCTGGATAGGTGGGGGAAAGACGACCAAGGCTTCGGATTCTGCCAGACTCCAAGTCTGGGACCAGCATGCAGTCCCATCAACTAGGGACTATGGATTGACATCTATTTCCTCCCAGGGCCCCAAGGAAGTTAGGTGACCGAGACAGGTGTCATAAGGCTAAGCAGCACATGATGGGTCAACTCAAGCCTTTGATAAGGGACAAGCCATCCAGGGCTGAATGGCATGTCCCTTAAGATCAGTGACTACTCATGTTAGCTTATCAGAGCCAGGAATCTCATCCCCCTGGAGACTCGGCTAGCATAGTGGGCCAGGAAGTAGAATATAGACCAAGAATATTGTGCCAGGCCAAGCTTGAGCTTGGCGTAGGTCGATACCTCAATCCCCAGCCTCCAATTCGTCATTCTAGCAGTTCCAATGCTAAGGCCCTCCTGTTTGAGTTGCCATAGGTTCCTGAGACCTTCCATTAAGCACACTCCCACTGGGAGCAGCCGAGCCCATGACCTGCTCCCCAGGGCGGCTTTTTAACCACATCACTCCATTCACCAAGGGGGAGGCCCAAGACCCTTGAAACGGACATGCCTGCAGAGGCCCAAGAACTGACAAGTTCAAGTCTGACTCGAGCAGGTCGAGCTCTTGGCAGCAGGAGGAAGAGGTCTGAGGACTAGAGGGAGAAAGGGAGCCATGTCCTTGGAAGGACCTCAGGAAGGGTCCATCTGAGCCCTGGGGCTTAGTTTTCTCAGTTGAAGCCCTCAAATCCCTCACGACCACAGTGAGGATGTTCTGTATCACAAGTCCCTTCATGTCCCAGCACAGGTCTGTCCACCCCATTCCCCTTCATAGCCATGACCCTGGTATGTCACACTGGGCGTCCACTCCAGCCTCATGTTGTAGGTTGCCTTAGTCAGCCTTTTCATTACCGTGACCAAAACCCAAGGCAAGAACTTAGGATTTAGGGTGACTTGTGGCTTCAGAGGCCTCAGCCCATGGTTAGACGAGTCCCTTGCTTGAAGCCTCAGGTGAGGCAGAACCTGGCGGCAGGTGTGGAGGAGGAGAGGCCCTCACTGCAGAAGCAGAGGCCAGTCAGGGACAGTACAAAGGCACACCTTCAAAGGCCCACTTCCTCCAGCCACAGGGCCTGCCTACAGTTACCTCCCGGACAGTAATCCTCAAGTTACTCATTGGTTCAGTGGATTAGCCTACCGATTAGGGTACAGCTCTCATGGTCACTTGACCTCTGAATATCGATTGGCCCCCATGAGGTTTTGTGGGGGGCAACACCTCATATCCAAAACAAAAATGGGTCCGTATCAACTTCCTTTGTCTTTAGATATAGGAGACCAAGTCCTGGTGTTCTCTTCTAGGTTCTTAGTGACACCTAAGAAATGTTATCAGATGCTGGCTCCCGAGTCTCGGAGTTACCCTTAGTTGTGTTTAGTAGCTAGTTAGCCAGTGACAACAGCCAGGCATCACACTGGTGTGTGCCCCTATCTTGGCCCCCACTCAGACCCGGCCTGGGGGACCCCTCTGGCTCATGGCATCCTGAGTCTCCCGATAGCCCGTCCGCCTTCATGGTCTCCGTTTTCCCTTTGGATTCAGTTTAGCCTTCTCTGTCTTTAAAGGCACAGGAACCCGTCCTCTTGTCAGCATGACTTCCACTAATGCCAATTTTCTGCTAGTTTTTTTTTTTCTTTCCCCTCTCCTTTGACAGAGAGAGTAGAGTCCATTTAGCTCAGAAAGCTAGTGTCCCCATGAAGATGGCATTGGAAGCCGATGCAAATGCAGACTGCCTAGACAGTCAGGGCCTCAAAACAATAAGCCAGAGGAAGAATAAGCATGCTAGGCCAGGGGACACTTCATCTCCCCACTACCAGAACCCCGCCACTGTTGAATCAGGATGTTTCCTCAGTCTGTGCAGTCGCCAGCTCTTCATCCCAATTGGCAGGCATTGGAAGCCGGTTGTCCACAGGAGCAGCACAACTTTGAAACCCAAGTTGGGGGTCACCTTCCCCTTCTTTCCTCCCTAGCAGCTTTGTGAACTTTGTAGAGCAGGCATTACTACCTCCCGCCTCCTGGTGTCAAGACAGAGCAGCCTGTTGTCCATACTTGGTGCCAGGGGTGCATTGAGCCAGCACTTCAGACTACAATCGGGTGCCCAGCAGTGGAGGCCCCAGCTTGCAGCTCCCCAGAATGTCCTTTCCACCCTATGTCCAGGCTGCAGTCAGTGGTCAGGGCTTAAGTCATGCATTTGTATTGACCAAGAACAGTTTCCAAGCAGCATGTGATCCTAGAACGGAAGGAAGCCATGTTCAGTTTAAGGTACCATGGCCACACTTGGTCACTGGGGTGGCCACTCTCACATTGAGACTGTATACAAGGCCACCAAGTCTGCCTGAGACCAAAGATTGTGCCTTGTTAGTGGTTAGGTGATCACATGTTGCCAAGATCGAGTATTTGTCTAGTGTCATAAGACTCAGGTGGCATGGTGACAGGGTGTGCTTTCCAAGTCATTGTAGCCTTTAAGGCAGGAAACACAAAGGTAGAGACACTTTGATTTCTTACCAAAAGGGGCAGTAGGACTCCGGTGTAGGTCAACAGTCATGATTTAGGACTACAGGGTCAGATATCTGATGAGGTATGGAGACTGGAGGTCATGTATGCCCTTAACCAATTCAAAGAATGCCCCCATTTGACAGAGTCAAGAATGGCCAGGAAAGTGGTTCAAGGTCATGTAGAGGCAAGACAAACACCCAGGCTCAGTTCCTAGCAAGCGTTAGGAGCAGCATCTCATTGCTATGGAGACAAGCATGTGGTACCAGGACCAGTGCTCCAGGCTAGAGAGACCAGAACTACCAAATGCTGAGCATCTGTCTGGTGCCATTGACGTGTCATCCCCGGGAAGCTGTTCCCAGCCAAGCAGGGGTCCTAGGTGAAGTCTGATTAAATTGACATCTTGTTTTCTGGTCTTCACCAGCTCTCTGCAGGCTTCCCATCCTGGCCTCCATCCCGTTATCAGCTTTGGGCGGGTGGGTTGATATTAAGGGCTCTAATAAAGCTCCGTAAGTGGCAGCAAGCTGTAAACATTCCCACTGATGCCATTTGATTAGCCAGCTGGGAAAATTCCTGAAGGTGGTTCTCGGTCAGGGGCAAAGGCATGACTTAAGCCCTGACCACTAACTGCAGCCTGAACACAGGGTGGAAAGGACATTCCAGGGAGCTGTAAGCTCGGTGGTGTCATCCCAGAGCGGCAGGCAAGGGTGCTACAGAGAGCTGTTGAGAAGTGGGCAGGGACACCCTCCCCAGTCCCCCAGTGGAGTTATATGAAGCACCTGGCAACAGGTCTCTGTGACATCGCATGTGCCATATGCCTGGGTGGCTGTGGGCATGGCATGTGATAGACACATACAGCAGGGATGCACTGGTAATGCAGATAAGTTAATCACCTATGAGCACAAGCAGGGATAAAGCCCTTGTGCAAATCCTGCCCCACATTCCAGAGCCACAGTTTTAACACTCTGGCTATAACCATCCAAGTAGCTTCCCTGTTAGTAGGTTGCTGTTTCTAAGTGCCCATCTGTTAAGGGCTAGGGTGCAGTGAGGATGCCTGGGAAGAACGAGGATTAGCTGCTCATTGGGCATGAGCCCAGGATGCTAAGGCCTGGGCCTTAAAGGCTCAAAGGAGGATTCGGTAAGGCCAGCCACATAAGTTCAAGTTCAAGCAATAACCACAGGTTCAAGCATTTTCAAGTTAAAAGTATATCACTACCAAGATTCTGGTTTCTTTGCCTCCTTTGCAAGCCCAGCCTATACAGACTTCTTGCAAGGAACCCAACTTATGCATATATCTTGCAAGGAACACTGCTTAGACACATTTGTGCCTGATTTAGAACTTAATTCTAGGTCATTGACAGGACAAAGACTGTATTGGGACAATTAACACTTGCCCATAGGGCATGATTGGGTTCAAGGGCTCCTGGTGCCTTGGTTTCAAATCCCCTGGACAATTTCCTGGTTATGTTCCGTGTTTGGCTCCAATGACTATTGTGCTACTTAGTAGAGCATGTGTGTCCTTTTCAGAAGACTCTTTGGCAACACCAATATGGAACCTTCTTGAAGCCAGCACAAGTCCCTTCTGCAGATTCATGCCATAGAGGTGCCAGTTCGTGAGGGTATGTGTACAACAAGGTTTAGGGGCCAAAAGTCCGAGCAAAAGCAGACTGACCTTGGTTTGGTAGTAGGTGAGTTAAGGGCCATTGCACCCTAGTCAGCTGAGCTACCGCAGGTCAGCTTAGTTTCCTTTATTAGAAAAGCCACCCAACTATGCTGTCTACAAGACAAGTCACAGGTGTGACATAACATTCTGACAGTGATCCAGAAGGAGCAGGGATAGCTATGTTTAGGTCAGACAAGTCCAATTGCAAAGGAAAGCTTGTCCGTAGTGAATAATGGAAAGATGGGGATACTCCTCAGTGAGAATTAACCCTACACCTCTACGTGTCCCTAGTGAAAGCATCGAGGGGCCAGGCAGAAACTGATGGAAGAGATACATGGTTTGAAACATGGACACCCTTCCATTAGCTGTTGGCAGACCCACAAGAAAGCCCATGAGGACAGTCGAGTGGAGCAGTCAACTTCATCTCGTGAAGATTTGCAGTTTGTTCTGCATAGCGCACATTCAAGTTCACCTGGGACAATAACCAAGGTAGACTACATCTTGGTCCATAGGATGTCCAGGCCCAGAGAAGGCAGCAGATGCCTTCTTGATGGCATTCATATGGGACATGAACCGTAACTGCCCCTCACCCTGAGCATATGCCCAAGGTTTGTGTCTGTGCAAAGCATCTGTTAGGACTTTAGGTATGATGTTCCCCAAACTGGGGCACAAATCAGGGTTCTCAAGATGAATGGCCACATCTAGTCATTCCCCTTGAGGAACATGGCCAGGTACATTGCCTGGCACAAGGAAGGATCCCTGCTCCTGAGCTTGCACTCTATAGACACTTACAGGGATGACAGTATCTAAGTATCTTCCTGACCACTCCTCAGGAGATGCTAGGTACAAGCCACCCACCTACTCACGACTCCTGTAGCTGAAATTGCCTGGATCCCACAGGCCAACCAAGCCATGTCTTGTACCACATGACCTCACCCTCCAGACTCAGCCAGCCATGGCCCAATCTGTTTGTCAACAGACCCGAGACCCTGGCACAGAGGAAGGTGCTGGACCAAGTTGAACTTGTGTGTGAATAAAACACAAGGCATCTCAAGGATAGAGGTTGAAAGCTTGTTTTCACTTAGAAAGCTCAAGGGATTTAAGCCCTGGGGATTCCAGGAAGCCATGCCTGTGTCAAGGTGCTTCACTGGGGTCCAGTTCCCCTGGGACCCTTGACACAATCCCTTCTGCTTGCAATTCCGTTCATAGGTCTGTCCATAATGGAGCCCATTAGCACACTTCTGTCATGTGCCACTCCCCTTATCTACAAGGGAATGCCATGTTGGGAACATGGAGGACACAGCCACCTTCCACACTGTCAACCAGGCTGCAGAGTCAAGCAGGATGCAGGTGGAGGTTAAAATACGTCAAGAGACTGTTCACGTAAGTGGTTGCAAATTGCATTTTTGCAGCAATTTGGAATCTCAATGAGAAGAGTCAAGCACCTTGACAGATTGAGATTCATCATCCTGGCACGGCTGGAGATGTGAGTGGCACTTCACTCGGGTTCTGCAACTCCGCCTGGGTTTCCCACCTCTGTGATAGGCATGCAGGTGGACCCAATGGTTCACTGAGAGATTCAGAAATCAGCAGCAAGTCCCTGCTGAGGGAACATTAGGTAGCCAAGAACCCAAGATGCACTTTCCTAGCTCCATCAGCATCTCACAGAGTGTAACAAAGGCTGGTGTCCGACTTCAGGTCAATTTCAGCTCCGCCCACAAGACTGGCTTTGCTGTGAGGTGCTTTGAATACTGGTCGCTTCAACAAGAAGTAAGGGCAGAAGTCAAGATCCTTATTCATCTTTTGAGTAACAAGGTATTGATCCTCAGTCTCTCTACTAAGGCCATTTCTTGCAGTTTCTTGGAAAGAATGCGATTGTAAGATAGTTTGGTTTAGCATTCAGAATGTAGACTTCTAGGTAGGGGGTGGTATGCCAAACCAAGTGTTCTGACAATTCAAGTGGTTTACCATCACATCATGGCGTCTTAGCATGGACCTAGACACGTACTGGTGTGTTTAGTGATGCCGACACCAAGAACGTAACTTAAGGTATAGTTGTGTTCCCAGTGAATTCAAGTGTTTAGCCAAGCTGTACCCAAGAGATTGGGTAAGCTTTGAGACTTGTCACTGACACATTGTGAGTTATATTCAGTGCATAGGTGTATCTTGTCTTCCCTTCCATGTTTGGTCTCCTAAGCTAATGGGGACCTTGCGGTGGACTGTGTATATCACAAGGACTTGTAGGTCACAGAGCACATCTGACTAGATGGATTGTCCCTTTGTCCATAAAAACTGAAATGCTAGGCAGCCATAGTGGGTGGCCTCTGAAGGCCCTCAGCTTCTAGAGGAGCTATCAAGATCACATTCCAGAGGCACGCTGGGACAATTCTCACTTGCATAAGTGAGTACTTCCTGGGCAGTGCTAGTGGCTACAGGCTCACCCATAAGGGAAGTTGGGGATGGGGTCTAGGGAGCACATTCAAGCCAGCATTGGGTTTAGTACTTTTTTATTTTGATGTTCTTTGCATTGGAAGAGCTGACCATTGGGTATATGGGCAGGTCCACAGGTACAGGACTCTGCCTACATGGCCAGTGCTAGAAGCCAAGGAGTGTCTGCAGGCTTCTGCCCGTGTTCACACCTGGCCTGGGGCAGCAGTCTGGGCCCTGCATGTGACTTTTATGGAAACTCGAGTTTCCTAGTACCTGTTGGACAGTCCTGGCAGCACAGTTGGCCCTCCCACTGTCTCAGGTGTTTGAGCCATGCTTCAAGTAGTTGTGTGTCTACTGTCCAGCCCCCTCCTGGTCTGCTCTCAGCCCTTACCTGCCTGGGCCATGAAGGGCTTGGGTTTAAGGTCCCAGCAACAGAGCTTGGTGTCAGACGCAACTTAGTGCTGCCCTCCCTCCCCTGTAGAGCTAGATTTGTCCGATCAGCTGGAGGCCAGAAGGACAGGCTGGGAGTAGGACAGCAGTCATTACAGATTTGACATTTCAAGGACAAGCAGGGGATGGGAAGTTTTTGCTCCAGGTTTAAGACTTGGGGCATGTAGATGTGCTCCGCCTGCCAACATGGTAGGCTATGTGGTCTCCATGTTTAGAAGTCTCCCTTCAGAGCCTCATTCAACTTTTTTTAAGCCCTCAGTGAGTGGCTCCCTTTACAAGGGCACCATCTATTTCCCAGCGAACATCTTTATTTCCCTTTAGGTAGCTTTTTATTGCGTACAAAGCTATAGCAAGAAGTTGTAGCCCAAGTCACAAGTGCTCTTTGAGAACGACCTTCAGCACTTGCAAATGGAGTCCAGAACCCAGGAAGAGGTGGGGGTGTCAGTTTGCTTCCTTTACAAGCACAAACTGATGGTATTTGAAAGCCTGAGGATTCTTCCATGAAAGTAAAATCTCAGGCCAAATTAAGACTCAGACATGGGAAATGATTTTCAGGTCTTCAAATCTAGCTAGCACCTACTCATTACTTGTCAATGGACCACGCAGGATTCAGCAGATTGAGTGTATCAAGTGCCTAGTCCCTGCAGAACTCTGTCTGGATACAGGCAGCCACATGTTCAAAATCGTTACACGACAGAATAACCCGAATATTCAAGTTAGACAACCAGCCCAGAGTCACCCCGATAGGAGCCTCAAATTCTCACTTGCATCTACCCAGTGTCCCCCCTAATGGACCTAATGCCCTCTACCACAAGTTGTCACTCAGGTGCCAATGGTGACCTTTAAGCAGTGTTGAGGCCCGATTGTCCAACCCTTTAAGTTTATACCTGTACCTAGAAGTCAACCTCTTGCTAGTGCACTTCCCCCCTCCCCACAAGGCTCACAGCCCTGTGGACAGTCCACCCACTCCAGCTCAGCAGTCCCTAGATTCCAACCTCTAAGAAAAGAGAAGGCTCAGGAACATTTGCAGACACCCATTTGCTGGCCTGTATCCCAGATGGGGAGGTTGAGAAATGCCTCTCCAGGAGCACCAAGACCCTGGTCAGAAGGAAGAGGCTATCCTTGTTCCGGGGATGGCCAGAGACACCACCTAAGGAGGTTCTGTACTGCCACCTTGGAGAATCAGGACAAGGACTTAGGTCTTCCAGGTGCAGAGACTGTCACACACAGTATACCTTAGCGAGGTGGAGAACTTAGGTGTTTGAGGGATGCCCACATTGGGGCTCATGTGCTCATTTCCCCTTCTTCCCTCAAAGGAAGCAACTGTCAACAATGGGTGTCAGGGCATCCAAAGTCCCCAGTCCCTGGGGGAAGGCTAGCCAAAGACAGTCACATGTACACAATTGTTAGACTGGTAACTGACACTAGCCTAGCCGTTCAGTTGAGGGGAGAGTTAAGTTCCCCCTAGAGAGAAATTCCAAGCCCAAGTCACCCAGTATTCACTTGGGTGGACCATGTCCACCTCCATTCTATAGGATGGTGGAGGGTCTGCCCAAGCCACATAAGGCCTACAAGGTGTGCTTTTATGAGCCACCATATCAGTCCACCAAGCAGGGCCTTTGTGTCTTATGAGCAAAAATAAGATGGCAACATCCTTACGATTTGCCAAGTTCCTTAGTTCAATTGCTCCAGGGCTATCTCCCCCTCCCTCCTGGGGCTGGGATGGAGGTGAGCTTTTTGGTTAGGAAACTGTTCCATATCCTCTGCAGCGGGTTTTAGGAGTAGAAGAGACTCTGATTAGCCCAGAGTCCAAGATGGGTTGACGGGTCAGGGAAGGCCCCCATTTATTGGCCCATCTGTTGTGCCGGCCATCTGTCCCCATTAACTTAGATGATTCAGACTATCACTTGATGGTTCTCCCAGCAAGTCTGTGGCATGCAGCTGGTGCTTGGGGTTCAACTTCCTGCCCTCACTTGGTCTCTGGAGTGGTTTGCTTCCATATGAGACCCGAGTTGAAGACGATCCAAGTCAGGTCGAGAGACTTGATAGAGGTCAGCGCTGGGAGAGACCCAGGCTCCTCCATGTCCAGCAATAGCGCTCGTAGGGTTAAGAGCAGCCCGATTCCTGAGTTACTTTTGGTAACTTCCCAGAAGTCCCCTCATCCAGGGCTCCAAGTCCCTGGTTGTCACATCTGGTGGCTGAAAGCTTTCAAGGCTGTGGCAGCACCAGAGCTGGTAGCTTGACCCACCTACTCAGGGCAGAGTTCCCGGATCAGAGAACCCAACCACCTGAAGTTGCGCCCAACACCTTGCACCTGGTAATAAGGTCACGGGCATGGGAGTCGGGTCAGCCTGGGTTAGACTGAGGTCAGGTTAGCTAGGGAAGAAGAGGGGGTAAGTGCGGTCAGCAGGATGAAAGGCAACCAGCAGGTGACACCACCAGGCCAGGTCCCCACGTCAGGAGCCCCGAGGACTTGAATGGGCCAGGAGAACCCATTGTTCAGATGTTTGAGGGCAGGACAGAGATCAAGCTGCGATTCTGCCTGGAGATTGACAGGCAGAGAACCTGAAGGCTAGTGAGGCCGCTGAGCTCCATGTGATCAGTGGGTCCACGCCTCGCCCATCGCAGACACAGGACCCAGGGCAAGTGGTGTCGTCCCCAAGCACCTCAGCAGGATGGGAGCGCCTGGTTGATTGGGTTATCCCAGGCTGTACCCAAGGCAAGTCCAGTGGGGACTAGACCTAGGTTTTCTCGAGGTAGGAGCTGAGGTTTGACAGGGCAGCCCCACAGGATCCAGTGCAGAGCTTTGGCCTGACTGTGCAGATGATCAGACGGGTGAGGGCCTGGGACATGCCAGGTGGCCAGGTAGGGGCTGTGGGTCTGCTCAGGAGCAAAGTCTCCCCAGATCCTCGAGTTGACTTGTTTTGATGGATTAGCACGGTGTCAAGGGTGACACCTCTGATGCCAGTCCTGCTTACATCCCTCCTTGTGGCTCAGGACATAAGTAATCCATAATGGAGATCTACACTTCGTGTCAGATTGACGTCCGTCTGAGCCTCACAGCTCAGTTTGCCTTCCAGGCCTACTTGGATACCTTAAAAAAAAGTAAAGGATTTTGGCAGGGTACTAGGGGTGGAACCCAGGGGCACTCGGCCACTAATCCACATCCTCTGCCCCGTTCTGTATTTTAGAGGGTCTTGCCAAGTTGCTTAGTGCTTCGCTTTTGCTTTGAACTGGCGATCCTCCTGCCTAAGCCTCCCGAGCCGCTGGGATGCCAGGCACGGTGGCACTTGCCTGGCCAGACAGATTTCTGGGTTGAGACTTGAGTGTTCAAGAGCTGATGCAGTACTCGGGGCCACACTCTTGGTGCCATCTAGCTCCTGATGCTCCTTTCAGGCAGGTTGGTTTCCACCCTGCAGCCCGCCCACCCACCCAGCTTACTCATCTAGGTCATCTTCCCAGTCTGCCAGACGCTACCTCTCAGAGTGGTTCCAAGTTCAGAACTCCAGAGAGCCGCTTGGCCACGACTGCACACACACCATGCCACCTGAGCATGGATCTGTGGTCTGAAGTCATGTGTCCACCCCAGTCTAGGGTGGCTGTCCTGGATTCAGTTCTGTGCTATTCCAGCCCCTTGAAGGCTCAGGCTGGTTACTACTGGTCATAGACCTTCCTAGGGTGAGCACAGGGCAGGCGACCTGGGTCAGCTTCATGGCCTGTTCTAGTTGGAGTAAGGTGGCTACAGGTGCCTGGACACAGCAGTCCCTGGTCTTCCCCTTACCCAATCTGAAGGGCAGCGATTCCCACCCTTTGTCCTTGAGCTTATTAGGACTGCCATTTGGCCATTCTGGTACCACTTGTCATGCTGGACTTTCCTGTTCTTGAGGAACTCCGCCCAGTTGAGACAAGGCCCAGAGGAACAGGGCAGATGCATTTGCAGGCCTTGGCCCATGACCTGACAGCTGACCCCCAGAAGGCTGGTGTGTGACCCTCACTGGGTCATTGTCAGGGTGCCCTGCAGGTATTTTCACAAATGGCTGCAGTAACTCCTCTATAGCACAGGGCGTGCTACCCGGGTACAGCCCAGATCACTTTACTCTTCTGCCCCTGAAGACCAGACAAGCTCTTTCCAGGGAGCCGCCCAAGGATGTCTGATCCATCTCTTCCTAAGTAGGAGCCCCAGTAAGCTTTGCCTGCACGTTTGCTCACCCAACTCAGGTTCGTTGCCATTACCAGCTGAAACCTAGTGTCCAGCATCGTTTGTGATTTGTGACTGCGTTCTGCCAAGGACAGGGCTTATTTGGGCTCACAATCCAGGTGCAAGCCATCCCCATGTGCAAGGTTCTAGGCTCAGAACCCAGATGCAAGAGGGACATAAACGGGTCCTCAAGGGATACACTGGTCTGAGCCTCCAGGTCCTGGAGCCCACTCCTTCCTTTTGCTCTGCAGGTAGGGCCCCATGCCATCTTTCTCCACGCCCTCCCTCTCATCGCTTCAATCCTTGTTCAAGTCAGCACACCAGATATGAAGCCGTCTCTAGCGGACCAGAGGGACGTGTCACCTGACCGACTCACCATGACTGATCCCCCACGTATTCAGCAGGGTGCCTTTGAGCTTTCCCTGGGGAAGCGTCCCATTTACAAAAGCCTGGCAGCACTCCATGTGCTGGGACGTCTCTGAGCATTCTAGGTGACCAAGTCTTGCAAACTCGTACAACACGTATTCAGGATCATCTGACCCTTCCACACCCAACACCTCCTAAGTGACATCTTCCGAGAAGCCAGCCCCCGCCCTCTCCAGCAAGGTTTTGTTCAGGATCACAACAGCTGATGGTCATTCTCCCTTTCGAAGAATACCTACTGGAGAGACTCCTGTGGCATATGCCCCTCTTTCTATAAGATCTGGATGAATCCCTGAAACTAGGCTCGTCTTTTCCCCCCTACCTAGAGGCGGCTAGTCCCAGCTCGTTACTGCACTAGAAATGAGGCCAGAATTTCAAGAGGGAGTTGGCCGATGTGTGTACTCACTGCACTCTAGGTACCATTCAAGTAGGGAGTGACCACTTCAGCCTGTCACTCTGGCTGGACAGCTGTGGGGGTTGTAGGAGTGGCCGGAACACTTTACCTGCTTAGCTGAAGCTATGCAGGTCTGTGGTAGTGAAGCCCAGATTAGAGAAATGTCAAGGAGATCAACTCAAAGACCGATAGGCATAGATGTCTTGCCCCAGGCAAAGATGTTTGCAAAGGTTAAAGTAGGGACAAGCTTATTGCCACTCTGGTTCATGAGATCTTTAGGGTATCTAGGAGTGAGCCAGAATCAGATGGACAACATTTGGCTGCCTTAGTTTTGCCCTGTTGGGATGACCCTAGGGAAGGGCCTCCTTAGAAGTCTGGAGGTCAGACAGCCCTGGGTCCCGTTAGGTCACCTACTCCTATTAGAAGGTCTCTAGCAACAGGGACAGCCGAGTGGCAACTCGGGCTAGAGGCCCTGTTGATAACACTGAGAGATGATGACCAGAATGGTGGGCCCTGGCAACCAAACTGCTCCAGAGGAGGTGGGTGACCTGACAGTCATGTCAGGAAGCTAGATGGACACTGGAGCCACCTGTTGTGTGTTGACTCAGCCTTGTTCATTCTTTAAGTCAAGGGTGTTCTATAGCAGTAGGTGATAAGCTTCCAGGTGATGGCTTTACTTTTCCCTACTTGCAAGAAAGGGTCGAGTTGTGTCCCAGGATGTCTTATGCCCATTAGAAAAAGGATTAGCTAGGAGCAAATCATCTCATCTGAAAGCCAAGTTCAGATGGAAGCGTCTCCAGGGCAGTTCCTCATCCACTAGCCCTGTCAGGGACGCCCTATGTGCACCCCCAGGAAATACGCTAAGACCCCCATCCAGGGCATGCTGGTGACACATTTCCAGGTCAGCTTAGGACCTGAGGTGTGTGTAGAAATGATGACATCCCTTAAAGCCAGAATCTTCTACTATGATTCCTATTGCAAAAATAGACCATCAGCTTTACTCAAGTCCCTCAAGTCTGTGGAACATCCCCTTGTACGGAATCAAGGCCGTGAGTGAAGCATCTCATCATCCTAATCCATACCTGGACTCCCCCAGGTATCCCAAGTGATGTCTGAAGGATTTTCAGTGCACCCTAGGTTGTTAGACCAGATGGTTTAAGCAGAGATCCCAAAGTTAACCCCAAATACTCGACAGTGTTGCCTTTGGATTTAGGGATTATCCGAATCATGTTTGCCATTTTAGGTCATTTGCCATTTTATGAGGTGTTTTATCTGGGGTTCTGAGTTTAGATTCTGAGGCAAGGCTGCTTAGCTGACCATGAGTGCATGTGCCTGCCGTCAACTCCACCCCAAGCAGCTAGTGAGAGTCCTCAAGCAGCTGCTCTCCTTGAGGGAGGGCCTTGTCGGTGTGCCTCCTGTTACCCACAAGGAGTCCCTTGTGTGATGTTGTGGTGGGTGGCAGTCCTTGGACTTTGTGTGGACCTGACCTTTTAGGGACAGTTCATACTCGTTTGATAATGTGTTAGCCTGAGACTTAGGTGACAGCTTAATGGCATCCTGATATATTGATGGCTTGTGGCTCGCCAACATGGCAGAGTCAGGCTTTGATGCCGTTTCCTTGAAGTGTTCCCCCCTCGCCACCGTAAGCTTCCATCTGAAGTGGTTTAATTTTTCTCGTTAGTTTTTAGCCACAGGGGCTCATGCATTAATCCTTGACCTACGGCTGCCCCATCTACATGATCCACCCGAGTCCAAGACCACTGAGGGTTTGTGGGAAGGACAGGTTCCTATTGGATATGGATTCCCAGGTTTAAAGAAAGGACATTGGACAAGGAAAGAGCCTCTTCATGGACTATGTTTAAGGTGTTTTGATAAGTTCTGACCTGGGTCTGGCCCAGCCTCCTACACCCCTCACTGAGACACATGAAATCTGGGTTTAGCTTCAGGGATTCTAACCCAGGAATTGTGATCACAACTAGTCTATTATTTTCTCCAAAAAGAGCCCGTTGTGGCCAAATTTGAGAGCAATAGCTGTGACTACTTTGCTGATTACTAAGGCCTCAAAGTTGACCTTGAAAGAAGGTCATGAGGTTCAGACACCAAGTCCGGGCAGTTTATGAAGGGTCAATATGGGTTCACAGGGGAAGGGAGGATATGTCAGGCCGTCTTGTTAGGGCATTAGATTGACCCCACTTTTGGTCCAGTCCTAGAAGGTACCTCTTGAGAGCCAGGGTTGAGCGGCTCTGGAGATGGGCATTTTGAAGAAATCTTCAGAAAGGCCAGATGCACAGTGGTCAGTGGCTCTAGTATCATAGAGGAAAATGCTCTCCCCCATGGAGACACCTGAAAGGTCAATGCCCAGACCTGATTGTAAGACCTGAGTAAGGTCAGCAAGTCTTGAACATCTACAGATTATGTTTCTAGATCATATGTTCTAGAACATACCACGGTCATGCTATTTGACAAGAAAGAGTGATGTTCACAGTTAAGCACACTCCATGAAGTATAAGGATTTATGGCTTCTGGAGAGGACCAGCTTCTAAGGCGGGTGTAGTTCACTGCAGGGGACACCAAGAAGGTAGCCCTTAGTCAAGGCAGCAGACTGTCAGATAAGACTGAAAGTTTACACCCCAGTCACAAGTCCCCACATATCAAAAGAACTAAATGTGACCTTAGCTAAGTACTATGTATTCCTCTATGGAAACATAGGAATAGGATAAGTGGGGACAGTACATTGATTCAGAACGGCTCACAGGTACAAGCTTCCCAGTGATCAGTGCAGACATGTCCCTATGACACCACCCCTTAAGGTGCACCCACTGGGACCCGACAAGGGCCACTCTCTGGCACGAGTTTCTGGGACTGTTTACAGGTTCAGTATTTTTCCCCAGGATAGATACCAAGCTTAGTTTGAATTAAAATCCACTAGGTGTCTCAGGACATGATTTCTACTTGGGCTCCCAAAGTTCTCTAGAGTGATCGCAGGCCACCGCTTCTTACAACAAGGAAGTTTTTACAGCTCTTGGAAGTCTTAACTAGTTTGATATCTTGCCCTTGGGACAGGAAAGCCAACTATGTCCTCCAGCAAATCCTGGCCACGTAGCACCAGGAGACTCGGAGTCCTAACCGCCCATTTAGGTGCCCAAGTGGCCCCAACCAGCAGCCCAAGTTGTCCTTTTGGGGTACTTAGGTCAACCCTTAACCACTGCTTGGTCTGAAGATACAGACCATGGCTTATGAACTTGGTCAAGCCCCAGAAGTTTACGTGGAATTCCCTTTTTTGATATGGTTCTTATGTAAGAATAACCAGGAAGACAGGTCATCTATGGAGAGTCATCAAGAAACCAACTTCAGCCTGAATAAGGACCCTCAGGGGATACTGGCCCCAACAGCTCTAGAGTTGGAGTTCCCTGGTGGGTTCACTTAAGGGTAAGACTTGTTCTAGACGATCCTCCACAGGTTTCTCTAGGTTTCCCCAGGCACTGTGCCGAGGACCAAGTACCTCATCAAGGTTGCTCTACCAGGAGACGCCGCCTGGTGAGATAACACCCAGGGGCCCCCATTTAATTATTCAGACACATGGGGACCTTTCCGGTTCAGAATTCTGCATCACCCATTGTCCCCTCTGGAGCATGTGGTGGGACAAGACTAGGACAGCCTCCCTGTATCAGCATGAAGAAGCTAAAGATAGACACTGGCCCTTTAAGTGGGGATAGATTGCTGGGGGGAGGGGGGACACAGAGGGAAAGTTGGTTGACTCATGGCCAGACAGCTGACCCCAGGAAGCCTGGGCTGTGCCACCCTCAGCCACTGTCAGCTTTGTGTCATTGATGCCAGGGTGCCCTGCAGATGTTCTCTTGAATGACAGGGACTCCTCTTCACTGGGCTGGATGCCTGGGGACAGCGTTGAAACTCACTGCAGATGGCCCGCAAGGTGAGCCAGCGGGGCAAGCTCCTTCTGCTCAGTGGGCCCGTCAGACCTTGATGTTCGACTCCCTTTCTAAAGGAGAGCCCCAGGGAGCGCCTTGCCCCCAAGTTCCCTCGCCCTACTCCATCGGTTTCCATTATTGCAAAGAGGGTGTCCCCGGAGTCCAGCGTCACCTGCTGGTTTCAGGTAGGACATTCCCCCACCCTCACAGCCAAGGTGCCCAGTTTCAGCCTCCTGCTCCCAAATGCACTCCTGCTCAGAGCGGCTCTGGTTCAGAACACCAGGAACGACAGTCAGCCATTTACTGCGCCACGCCACCCCAGCACACTCTGCATCCGAGTCACAAGCCCACCCGGGTCTGGCAGCTGTGCCCAGGTCCGATGCTGTGCCAGACCAGCCCATGGGTACCCCGTAAATAGGCCGTCCTATGGCAAGCCCAGGGGAGTGGCATGGGGTCCCTGTTCATGGCCCATTCTGATCAGTCTGAGGAATAGGGAGAACTCCAGAGATTCTGGCCACGTCCCTCCCCAGTCAGCAACTACCGAGCCTGGTTCTTGGCCGTTCCTGCCTTTGAGAGCTATACCAGCTGTCATGCACCATTAACTGGAGGGACAGTTTCCGCTTCTAAGGGACTCAGCACACTCAAGGACGACCTGGCATGACACACGACATGTGCACCCTCATGACCATTGTCAGCCGTGGCCAAGACAGGCAGGCCGAGGCAGGAGGACAGGGCCTCCCCAGCCACTTGGATTCCTGCCAGAGATGATCTCCTATCTGGAAGGCTATGTGACTTCCAGGTGCAGGAGTAAGCACCCCCACCCCTAGCTCAGGCAGTGGAAGATGGGGACCAACAGATAAAAGGTCCTCGTCGCACTTGTAGGGTACTTGCCGACTCCCATATGGCCTCACTGGGGAGCCTCATCAGATTAGTCCACCTTGTTTTGCCATTTAAGCCACTTCCTCCTGTGGCTCAAGGTCACCTTGACAAACCCATATGCCTGACCCCTAAATGATGGCCAGGTTTTACTTTCACAGGTCGAGATTTAAGGACACTTGCAGTAGGAGGCCAGGGCACTGGTTCCCCAAGGGGAAGCAAGATCCAGCATGGCAGACATTCTTCCTGTAGCTTGGAAGGTGCAGGTGAACTTGTTTTGGGAGTGGTGCATTGAAGGGCATCTCCCCGTCCTAAGATTGTTCAGTGTTATAGTGGACTGTCCTGATAGGTAAGAAAGCTCACTTACAGGGCATCAGGGTTGGGGAGGGAAGTCAGGATCAAGACGTCACTTGCCCACTGTCCAGTCCTGGAGGTGTTAACGCCAAGCCCTGAGGCTTTAGGCACACTTCTCCAGAATCCAGAGAAGCCCTGGTTGGTCCTTTCATTGATCCCAGCTGATTGCTAAGAACTTCTACCAGGAGCCTGCTCAAGATTAGGAGCAAGGTCAAAGATAATTGTCTTCCTTGACCTTTTGTAAGGCCAAGGGCTACAGCTTCTTTAGAAGCCAGCTCAATTTAGAAAGATGGCATGAAATCTTAAGAGGCCCACATACCTGCAGATCCCACTCACCCGACCCCCGTGCAGCACAGGTGGGTAGGTATGCCTTCTCATTATGGAAAAGGCTTCTAGGATTTGAAACCAGCTCAGCCCAGGACTCATCCTTACTGCTTGACCTGGCATCTCATTTTAGACCAGATATGAGATGAACTGAAATCTCCTTCAAGGGCTGCAATTGGGGGGAACTTATGACCTCATAGTTGACATGAAGTGTTCAACATGGACAAGTCCCAGGCACCACCACACCAAGTTGGTCAAGAGGTCCTCACAGCTCCCTCCTGGCTCTAGGGCCTCTGTGGTGGACAGCTTTGTCCATTGTGTGAGAGGTGGCAGGGCTTATGTGGAACAATTGTGCATCCCCATCAGTGTGCAAGTTGCTTAAGAATGTCCTTCCATGTGTACCCTCTTCCAATGGAGGCTGGCTTCCTTCACCGTACTGACCAGAGCCCTTGCTGTAGCTGGGCATGCAAGCCCATTGTGTGATTAACCCAGCACCTCCTGCATCATTATTTGTTCTAGTTAGAATAGCCAGAGATCAGTAGAGCCCCATGATGCTGGATGGGCATCATGAGCACCCCATAACAACTCCCGCTGCATCACCATTCTTGTGGGGACCCAATTCAGAGGGTCAGCCCCATGATCTAGAGAATTTAGAGGTGAAGATGAATCTCAGGGTTCCCCCTTGCCAAGGTAAGTTGCAGGTTTTTCTCCTGGAGCTTCTTGTAACTGGGAGTGATCCACAGGTGGGCAGAGGGGCTAGCATGAGAAGGAGCAAGGCTCCCAGGAGCTCGAGGGTTAACCCACTGCACCTGCAGGTTTGTGGTCCCTGATTATTTACTGCATGTGTGGACCTCACTAGCAGGACTTGCAGTACTGGAGCCTTGAGCTTGGAGAAGGCTAACACATTCACAGTTAACCACACCGCCCCCGGCCCCCAGGCCAGCTTCCCCAGGGGCTTAAGACTTGGGGTTTGCAGACCAAAAAGGCAAGACTACCTCCTCCCAGAGCAGGTGCCCCATGCCCGGCCCCCTCCCCTTCCTAGGGGAGACCTCACTAGCTGTAGGGTCCCCTGTTGCTTGTAAGTGGAAGCTTTAGTTTTGAGCCATCTTGGGCTGCCAACTCCCTTTCCAGGATATAAGGAGCTGAGATTGCAAGACGGGAGAAAATATTCAAGTCAGAAGCAAAGAGGCAAGTGGGGGGACTTAGGATCCAGCCAGGGCTTTCCCAGTAGCTGGGGTCACTGTGCAGACCCAGGAGGTGATAAGATGGCCACCTTAGGCTCAGCCCTCTGAGTTCTCCCCCAGGTTAGCTCTTGGAGGTGAAGCCAGGCCTTCCTGGCTTCAGAGAGTCAGCCCCGTGATCTACAGGGAGACTATCATTTGAGCAGTACTGTCACTCAGGCAATGAAGCTAGGTACTACAGTCACTGTAGGGCTGGTGGAGTGGCAGAGAGGCGAGAGCTCTCCAGAGGCCCTAGGGCCTTGATGCTCCAGAGCAGGCCAGCCCTCCTCCAGCAGGATAAGCTTAGAAGGTCCCCCCCACCCCATCAGTCCCTAGGCCAGAACCCGCTTCAACTGTAACAGACTTGGGAAGAGAGATGCTTATGAAGCCAGCTTCATGGGGTTTAGGACAGATGCTTTTTTTAAAAAGAAAGGAACCTTGCTAACTAAACCCAGGCCAGAATCCTGCCATGGGCCTTCTCTCTCCTCCCCCACTCCAGTTGGTGGGCTCAGAGCCCAGTGTCCCTGCAAGGGTAGAGAGCAACAGAGCCTCAAGGCAAGCTGCATGTGTGAGGAGCCCAGGCTAGGAACATGGTGTTGGTGAGCTTAGAGCACATCACCTGGCAGATCAGCCAGAAAGGCTCCTGTTCCCATTACCCACCCTCCTGGGACTCGCCATTATGTCCCACGGGGATCCTGCAGGTAGGCAAGATCAGTAAGTCCCCCTGCAGGTTAGACTTTGAACAACTAGACTAAGAAGCAGAGAAGATGCTTTTGAGAGTTGAGTAAGAGCCAGCTTTTACTAGCAGAGTGCGACCCCCCGCCCCTGACGGCTCACCTCCCTCCCCTCTTGGTCCTCCCCCCTCCCTAGACCTTGGCTCACAAGGATGCCAGAGCCCAGGGAAACTTTGCTCCAGAGACAGACTGTGCATCGAGTGCTCAATCCCCTGGATTCAGATTTTAAATGTCCCTCCCGTCTCTAACAACCTCAGTGTTGTTTTTTCCTTCCCTGGATCAGAAAAATGCTGAGCTTCTCATTTTTCCCAAGCAGTAGAAGAGAGAGAGAGAGGAGAGAGAGGGGAGAGAGAGGGGAGAGAGAGGGGAGAGAGAGGGAGAGAGAGGGGAGAGAGAGGGGAGAGAGAGGGGAGAGAGAGGGGAGAGAGAGGGGAGAGAGAGGGGAGAGAGAGGGGAGAGAGAGGGGAGAGAGAGGGGAGAGAGAGGGGAGAGAGAGGGGAGAGAGAGAGGAGAGAGAGAGGAGAGAGAGAGGAGAGAGAGAGGAGAGAGAGAGAGAGAAAGCCCAGCAAGACGACCCACACCCAGTCCCACCTCAGAGCAAGAGCAGAGCAGAGACAGCCCCTGAAGCCAGAGAGGGTCCTTTTAACCCTCCCCACTGGGTGTGACCCTCACGCCCACTGACTGGCTGCCCTCCTCCCAAATGCCCATCAGTTGGCCCCAGGAGCAGCCCCTGGAGGTATTCCAGTCCAGGTGCTGCTTGTAAGCCCAGCTCCCCCTGTTGCCTGTGATTATCCACCGCATGGCCTTCCACTCTCGTATTCCATGTGGACAAATGGCCCTCGAATACAAACAGCAGTTGACTGGGCTCCCCAGAGCCTGACCAGCCCCCGGCTAACAAAGCCATCTCAGCCCCTGGCTCCTCCCTGTCACCCCAACCATCATCCTCTAGCCACCTGAGTGCTGTTTGCCTCCTTTAACTTAGGGTGCTCTCTGGATAGCTGGAGGTGGGGGTTTTCATCTGTGCTTTGATCTAAGTCCTGATTAAACTATCCTACTTTAATCCACACCACCCTGGCTCCAAACCCCGGCTCACACTCTATCTTTGAACTCTGGATTGGTTCGTTTTCCTTTGCTTGCCTCAGTTTCCCCATCAGGAACCAGGGTAATCCTCAAAACTTAGGGGTGGGAGAAAGATCAAGTGAGTTAGAGCAACAGGACCTGGTAATTAAGTCCTTTCTGCGGGTCGGTTCATTGCGTCATTGTATGTGTTAATTTGCTTCAGGCGGGCACCTCAAGCAGGTTCTCTTATTCCTATTATAGGGATCAAAAATGCTAAGGTTAAGACGCTCAACAAGGTCACCCAATAAGAGAGCAAAAGCTCTGGTTTTGAACTTGGGTCTAACTGTTTCCAAAATCCTTAAAATACAGGAGCCCATATTGTATTTCTGTGAAACCCCTTGAATTGCAAGGGTGTCTCCTAGTTGCAGTGCAGAGGAATTTGCCCAAGTCCAGGTTTCCCCTATTTATAACCCTTCTGATTGTGTTCCCTTTGATCACATCGCCTCTCAGGACATCCTATTTCTAGACTGAAGAGGGGACATGGGGACGTGATATAGTGGATGAGCCTTGTGGGTACACACCTTCCTAGAAGATGGCTTCAGATCCTTTTCAGAACTGTGAGGGACAGGACACCAGAAAGGTGGCCCTTCCAGTTCTCTTGTTGTTAATGATTAAACTTAAGTAGTCTCAGGAGGATAGGGAGTCTAGGGAATATGCAGTAAATATGAGAGTTGCTAAACTGTAGCTTCGAGAAGCAGAGTTTTTCAGATTTTTTTGTCTAGTCCTTCACTTATTTTGTCTATAGTGCCCACAGTGGTGCCTACACATAGTAGGTGTTGAGTAAACACTTTGTCTTGGTAAATAGCAAGGAGCCGAGAACACAAGAGATAGTGCCCCAGAAGGGATCAGGAGGTGAGCTTTGACACCAGACAGATGTGAACTCAGAGTCGGGCTGCATCCAGGTTTGCCTGGGACCATCCCAGGGACATGACCTGGGAGTCTTGCATCCCAGGAAAACCCTCAGTCTGGGTAAAAGAGGAGAGTGGGTGACCATATCCATGAATCACTAGATACTTGACCTTGTGACAGTTCCTTCCCTTCCCTGGCCTCAGTTTCCTAGGCTGTAAAGAGGGATGGCAATATTAAGTACCTCGTGGGTTACAGGAGGATGAAATGAGATAATGCCCCTTAGTGCTGAGCACCTACTAAGTTCTAACAGGTGGTCATTGTTCACACCACCATTACTTCTATTGACTTCTGGGTCTTGGAAATGTATCTGGCTTCCTAACAGATGCTCCTGGGCCTATTTGAATTAAGGTCCTTGGTTTTATGAGAGGAGGGAAGTGAGCCACAGGAAAGCCCAATACATCAGGGACGGTGTCTCTTGGACATTTTCCCTGCAGAGATGGGATCTCCCTGCCCCCAGCCCGGGCTGCGCTCTGAGCAATCATATCTGGTGGCTCTGTGCTGATTGCCCACAGATGTTCCTCTGATGAACCTCACTGTAATCTCGGGGCCTTAATATAGTGCCGGGGCGTGATAAGTTTGAAATGTCTGTCATCGAGGCCTGCGAGGACTGTCTGCTCATTGTTCAAGTCTGTCTTCCTCTGATGGTTCCATGAAGGGGGATATATTTCTTCCGTCCCCCCTTCGCCCCATACACCCCGAGCCCCAGTTACTGTCCAGATTCAAAGTCCGGTGTCAGAACCTTCTGCACAGTGCTCGGCCTCCTCTGATGGGGGGGATGACAGAGGGAGGAGCTGGGGAGAAAGTGTGATTCAACCTGAAATCAATATTTCCAGGCTGCAGGCGTGCGGATTGCTGACTTTCTGGTGAGGAGCTGACTCCTGGGGGCCCAAGGCAGATGTCTCTGGAGCAGGAGGCAGAGTGGGCATTGAGGACAGGAAGGGGTGGCGGGAGGCAGCTGGAGGCTCAGCGGGGAGCATCCATTTACAAATGCTCTGGGGGCCTGGACAGGAGAGAAGGAGCCAAGGGTGGAGAGACATTTCCAGGTCCTGTCTAGTCATGTCTGGTTCCTCTCCATGATCTCTGAGCCCCACATGGAAGGTCTCACCGGTTGGGCCAGGTCAACAAGCTTTACTGAAGAGTTTCTATGTGCCAGGCTCTGGGGACATAAAGTGGAGTCAAACCCAGAGCCTACCATGAGGACCACTCAAGAAACAGTTCACAGAGAGGGGGTTGGACATCCCACCTGGCACGGTCAGTCCATTGGCCGTTGGGATCCTATCAACCTGCAGCCAGAGGCTGGGTGTGATTTCTCAGAATACAGGATCCCTGTCTTGAATGATAATGAGAACACAGGCTGAGCCTTCCTAATGCAGATTTGACACCTGAAATGCTCCCAAACCCAAAATTTCTTTTGATTGACTTTTTTAAAAATTATAATTTTGAATGTACATTCATTGAACCCATTAATGGGTTTCATTGTGACATTTTATACATGCATACATGTGCTTTGATTGTATCCACCCTTCCAATTTCCATCTCTCACTCCTCCCGCACTCTCTGGTCCCTTTCCCCTTCCCTATGAGTTCCCTTTTACCTTTTTTTTAAAAGAGAGATAGGAGAGAGAGAGAGAGAGAGAAAGAATTTTTTAATTTTTTTTTTAGTTTTCGGTGGATACAACATCTTTATTTTTTTTTTTATGTGGTGGTGAGGATTGAACCCAGTGCCCATGCATGCCAGGTGATTGTGTTACCACTTGAACCACATCCCAGACCTCCCTTTTACTTTTATATCTTGTTTTTATTTATTTTTCTCTATATTGCATCAAGCAGAGAAAACACAGTTACATTTTTTTTCCTGGGTCCAACAAACTTTGCTTTACATATTGATCTCCAGGTCACCCCACTTTCCTGCAGATGACAGGATTTTTATTCTCTTTTATGGCTGAATAATACTCCACTGTGCATACAGACCCTATTTTCTTTTATCACTTCACCTACTGAAGGGCATTTCGGGTATTGTAAACAGT
Source organism: Urocitellus parryii (assembly GCF_045843805.1). Classification (NCBI taxonomy): domain Eukaryota; kingdom Metazoa; phylum Chordata; class Mammalia; order Rodentia; family Sciuridae; genus Urocitellus; species Urocitellus parryii. Next base: position 142,438,908 of record NC_135533.1, read on the forward strand.
GCCACTATGGACACAGGTATGAAGGTATCTCATTTATGTTGACTTTGACTCCAAAACTTTCTGAGTGATGACATGATGCTCAAAAGTTTGGGTTTTGGAGCCTTTCAGGTTTGGGATTTTTGGAATAGGGATACTCAACCAATGTGATTTTGGAGTCACTGGGCTCTAAAACCTAATTTTAACATTGCCACTAATATATCCAAATGCCAGTTAATTAAATTTTCCAGTTGTTAGGATACTAGGGGAAAAACATCTATTTCCTTATGATACTCTTAAAGAAGATCTATTTAGCTCCACACTTAGGGAAAGAACAGAGCTGGGGTTTTCATCATATAATCAGAGCGACACAGAGAATTCAAAGTATCTGTTGCATAGAGATTTCTCATTTTGTCAGAATTAACCTGTGATCTGTGGTCCTCCTCTCCACAATAAGCTTTTCAGTCCTCTGATATTCACTCAGGAGAATTTAATCCATGTAGAATTCACACTGCCCGTCAGCCACCCCAAAGAAATGACCTTAAAAGGACTTATTCCCACATGGAAATATCATTGTCCGAGATATTTGAGGATGGGAGAAAAGCTAAAAACCAAATGCTTCAATAAGGAGAGAGAACATAAATAACCCTCTTCGTGCACTTTTCCTGAATTAGACCTGGGGGTCAGCCATTGCTTTCTGCTAAGTGTTGCATAGTGAATATTTTAGCTTTGGGAAGCCCAACACGGTCCAGACTGCAACTACTGGGCTGTGCCCTTAGGAGGGAACAGCAGATGTAGACAAATACCCTGCTCTGAGGGTCAAATACACTTTGTTTATAAACACAGATAGATGGTGGGCCCCTGAATTTGTTGGTAACTAACCATCAGGAGGATTTGAACCTGGTTTCCTTACCTCACAAGGTGGTGTTAACCTTTTTTCCAACAGAAGCGTAATATCAATGAATAATCCTAATAAGGAGCATTAGTCCAAAGCTTCTGCAGTGCCTTTACCTACTGCATGCTAGCTCACGGAACTCTCTCCCACACTGGAAGAGGATGTAGCCTCGCCTCCAGTTTTGGCCCATCAAGCCCCCTCAGATCGGCTTCAGTGAATAAATTCCCCTTCTAGGGATGAGAGAAGAGAGGCTCCAAAGATTTAGTCATTTGCTCCAAGATACTGAGCATAGAAGAAGCACTCAGCAAATGTCAGCCCAAGACCAAGCCAGAGTTTGAAGCCAGGTCTGCCTCCAGGACCCCCCTGCTGCTTTATATGGAGACCTGAGCCCTGTTCCTTCCAGGTAATGCCTGAGTGACTATATCAAACAAGGACAGTAATGGCCTCTGCCAACCAGACAGAATGCAAAGAGTAAATCCAGGCTCTGAGATCAGCCCCATGACTGCCTGGTACCCAGCAAGGCCTCAATAAGGGTCTCAGATGACATGGTTGTAGAACCACTCAGCATGTGGCATGAGAGCAAGGAGCTCCTTGTGGCCCGGATGTTGGGTTTGGGTTGGGGGGACTGTGGGGCGCTACACTCAGGAGGGTTGAATGGGGCTAAGCTGTACTGGGCCTTACAGCCATGATTCCCAGCCACTGGAGTCTGTCTGCATCACCCAGGTGTTTGTTAAAATGCAGACTCCTGGGCCCTCTGGTTGGACTTTCTGTTTGGTAGATCCCAGTTGGGACCTCAGGTTGACATTTTCAACAAGCCCCCTAGTGGTTCCAGTGCCCTGGTAAGTCTGAGTGACCCCAAAGTGCAATAGGAATATTACGCTGGGACACTGGATGGCCTGAGCAAGGTTGACACTGAAGGGCAGTCATCCGGGAAGATGGGGGTCCATGCACCATTTTAGGATGGTGACTCTGTCGGAGGTGTGAGGGGTTAGAGAGGAGAATGAGGAGGCTCTGTCCCAGTCCAGCCATGAATGGTCCACTTCAGGGTCTCCATGGCGGGTGTCTCAGCAATGGCAACAGTCTCTGAGGACACAGTGTCACAGGACACACAGGGAACCAGGAGTCTCTTTTTCCACAATGCCTCTCTTCTCTTCTTGAGCAAGTCTGGTTGACAAGGTTCATGACAACAGGGACCATGTATTAATCATTATTTCTGGATCTGGTTCCAAATATTTAGCATCCATCCTCCCTTCCATCATCTGAGCAGCCCTGCAAGCTGGTTTCCATTATCCTCCCAAGAGGCTCAGAGAGGGTGAGTCACTTGCCCAAAGTCACACAGATGGGAAGACCCAGAGCAGGGGTTGAGCTTGATGCTGTCTGAACTCAAAAGCTATAAGCCTTCCTACCTTCCCAAGGATGTCCACCCACTCTGCTCCTCACCTGCTCTTAGGGGTGCTCCATGGAGCCCCTGATTTGTCCATCCACACCCTCTGTCCCTCACAGCATTCCTAGCCTCAGTGGCTCAGAGACCCAGGCACCTGCATCTTGTGGCTCTGCCTTCCTCTCGGGTCTCTTGGTTTAATGCCATGAGCTGGCAGAAACCTGGTGACCCTGTCTCTGGTTTCCTAAGAGACCAGCTCCCCCAGCTCTCCAGCCCTGGAACGGTGGTGTCTTCTACTGTTCCTGATTCCCGGGTCCCCTCTCTCCTCCCCTGGTGCTCCCTATCCACCCCTTGGAGGCTCAGCTCTTCTAGCTCCTGTGTGACCAATCTCCTGGGCTCTCCTGAGTCTCAGGGGGTTTCTGTGCTCTGGTTGGACCTTGATGGATGTGGCAGCTGCAGGTGAAATCAGCATACCACACCCATGCTGGCTGTCCCCCACCCTGCTCAGGACCCCTCCTCATCCTCATCCACCATCAGAGTCCACAACTGCCCACGGTGGGCAACGGGGAGGCTCTCCCCGGGTCTTTGTACGATAATGAAGCTTCCTACTACACGATTTTGCCTGTGTTTCTGGGGACCCAAGACCGAGTTATGGGCTAAACCCTGCCCGGCACCCTGTCCACTGAGGGTTCTCCCTGCAGGCACACAGGGCTCTCCTTGCCAAGAGCCCACATGCCTTGCCTTGTCTGACCCTGAGCAGGTGTGGCCTCAAAATGCACAAACCGCAAGTGCTACGCTCTTAATGGGTATTAAAAGGGTCCAGGGAAACGGTCTGTCTCTAATGTAGACAGAGCCGCTCATTTCCTCACAGTCCAGGGAGCAGAGACACAGGGCCCCCAATACCGTGACCTGGTGTTTTCCTCCTGACCCATTTGTAGTCAGCCGGGGACATCCTGGGGTCCCTGCCCTTAATGGCAGAGGATGCACAGAACTGGGGCCCCTGGTCCCATGTCCTTGAGACTCAAGAGACGTGGTGCAGCAAGAAGCCCTCCCCACCCCGTGGTGGACCTTTGCTCTGACTCAGAGCCGTGGAAACTATGCTTCTCTCCAGTAGCAGTCACGGTTCTGTGACTCTTATTGTGTCTTTGTTGTGGGTGACAGGAAAGATACTCGGAGGCCACAGTGTGGATCTCAAGAGCCAAGTCACTAGAGCAGCCTCTCTCCTGCCTTCTTCCTGTGCATATTTCCATTCCCCACCCCCTCTTCATTTACCGTCTTGAGCCGTCTCACTGTGTCCCACGAGGCACCCACAGGCTCTACACCTTTCCATGGTGCTTGGACCAATTTACACCCCTCTGGCCATTTGTAAGTACTTTTTAAAATTACAAACGCTTATAACCTTGAACCCAACAATTGCACTGTCGGAAAAGTATCCTGGAGACTCACGTGCACACATGGGATGAGATGGGATTGGGGATTAGAAATAACCCCAATGTCCACCAGTGGGTGACTGGTACAACCATACAAGGAATATTATCCTGCTCTGAAAGAAACCAGGGAGTTCTCTATGTCCTGGTGTGGGAAGATAGCTAAGATAACTGAAGTAGGAAAAAATACTATGCAGAGGGATGGTAAAACTCACTTCCTCTCTGGAAAAGGGGAGATGAGAATTTACATGCACATTATTTGTTCACGCAGAAGGAAAGTCTGGAATGGTAAGAAGCTAAGAAGAGTGACTTGGGGAGAATGGAGTGTCCATTGGGAAGATGAGAGAGAAGAACAGGAGGGAATTTATTAACTTCGTATGTCTTATTGTCTGGGGTGTGAGCTACACGATGTCTTCAAACCACTAAACAAAAATAAAAGGGGAGGGGGAAGGAATCAAAAAAGAGAAGGAGAGGGAGAGAGAGGACATGAGCCTCCACTTTCTACCTGGGTGATCTTGGGCATGTCACTGATTTTCTTTGCAAGGACTATAAAAAAATAGAATTGCAAGAAAAAATAAGCCTTCTAAAATATTTTTGGAATAGAGTGAGAATGGAGAGAGATAGAGAGAGAGAGAAAGGGAGGGAGAGAGGGAGAGAATCTCACAAATGACTCTACATGACTTTAGAATCTCAAGGCTGCAGGAATCTGAAGTGGATCTTATTTTTAGTGGAAAATCAGAGTAGCAGTTGCTGCTGCTCTGAAGTCAGGGACCAGGCTTTCTAGTTGGGCTTCTCTGACAGGTTTTTATGTGATTTGGGGAAGATAGTTTTGACCCCTCGTGTTAATAAATATCACTCCCTGATCCATTTTCCAAAAATTTCCACAGTTTTCCAAAAAACTGTTTTCTTGATGGAAAGGATTTTTTTTTTTTTGCAGTGGTCTTTGATAATTTGAGTCCTTTCACCTCCATCCTTGCAATCTGGTGGTTTATTCCTTTGAAACACAGCAGACTCTTTCAAAGTACAGAAAAGCACAAAGGCACAAAGCTCAAACCAAATTAGAATCAACCCTTCCACACAGACAGCTTTAATATTGTTGGTGTGTAGAGTCCCACGATCTTCCTGTGTGATTAAACTTTAAAAAGAAATCATAATTCAATTCCATGTGAAGACGCGCCTTTGTAACTTAGTAATAGGCCATTAAGATGTGTGGGTTATCAATTACTCTTTGGTGACATATTTTGGAGGGACCGTTTATCTTCATCTGGCCTCTGAGTCAGTCCCTCACCTGCCGTAATTAGTTGCCTCTAGTCCATGCTCTTACCCATAATGTTGCCACAAACATCTTCCACATGCAAACTGTGCAGATTTCTGGATCCAACGTATGACAGTTTTTATGGCTCTTGCTGTAACAGAGTAAATCACAGCCTTTGAAATGGCTCTACCAATTTAATTGATTCTCTGCTGCCTTTTCAAGGGACTCATTAGGGACCCCAGTTCTGTTTTGGTTCACCACCGAGCAGAGATTTCATTTTCTCTAATTGGAAAAGATTTGGACAGGAGCAGAACCTCAGTGATGGTCACTAATAACTCCTTTGATCTGCCTCAGGGGATGTCAAAATAAGTTTACCCCCTTTCTTATGACTTGAAATTCAATTGTCCAGTGAGCTCTCTCTGGCCGGCCATTATTGACTTTGAGGACATTAAAGACCATCGTGGGATGCGCTTGGAGCCAGGGAGCCTACCATCCTGAATCTGCATGTGGTATGGACACTCTGCCTCCCACATGGCCATGGGGCCTCTGGGCACCTGAAATGATGGCCCCATCAATCACTGCAGGACAGTGTTCTGATCAATGTCAACGCGTGTGTGATGATGGTTCCCTGAGACGATATCACTCACACACTCCACGACACTCACACAAGGACAAAATCAACCAAGGATGCATTTCTGACAGCATCACCATCCTTAGGCAGCATATGCCCACATATTCAAATTAAACTTTATTAAGTGGAGAATCCTCCTCTCCACCCACATCAGCATGTTCATAATTCCCCATGTGATGTGTCTTGGGTTGAGCTCCCTAGAGGAGAAAACTGAGATAGAGATGTTTATCCAACAGAGGCGTCAGGGGCAGAGCTCTTTAGAGAAAATGAGTTGCAGGCCAAGGGCGAGCCATTCAGCTGGAATCTAGTCTTGGCCAGATCCTTTGAAGAGCTCAGAAACAAGAATGTCATCTCAGCCCTGTCCCCTGTCCCCTGTGCAAGCACATGGCCTTCTGTGCCTGTGTCTGTTGGTCACTGGGAGCTGCTGCTCCTGGCTGGGGGGTACCTAGTTGCAGGGAGGTGATGCTTGTGGGAAGAGCATTGTGGCCACTCTCCAGCTGCCTTCAGATGGGTACATCAGCCCAGGACAGGGTTCTGTGGGGGGCAAGACCCCTGCACCAGGCAGAAACCCATTGATGGTCCAGGAAAGACTGAAGTCCCTCTGAAGCAGGCCAGAGACCCCCTCACCCAGAAGACCATTACCATAATTAAGCAGAAACCCCCACCATATTTGTAGCATCGGAGAGCTTTGTGCACAGGACATCTGCAGAAGGCATTGTGGTCAGCAGCTGTCCCTTTATTTATAAACACCAGGTTTGCAGAAAAAACCCTTGTGAATCCCCCGTCTGTCTAGAGAATGAAAAGAAATGCACTTGTCATATGAACCTCCCAGCCCCGCCCTCCACACTGGGTGTCAAGTTCAAAGAATTTCCTTACTCTTTGTTTAGAGAAAGAATTCTTAGGCGACAGTCACCTCTGATCCCTGTGGTCAATCAACATGCTTCCTGAAAATTCTTCAGGTCTTTAGCCTCTTCTGTCCCACTTCACCATGGACCGTCATGTCACAGAGCTGTGTTTCTGCAGTGGCCACAAGCCCACCCAGATTTTATGGGGAACCCTACCCTATGCTTTGGTGGAGGAACCACAAGGCCACGTGTTGAAAGGATCACGTGGAGTGTGACCATGGTGAGGCCCATATTCATCAAGTGGCATCTGCCGCCATATTGAATTTGACCATATTGTTTTTTTAACTGGAGGGTTTCTCCAGCTGCGTTAATTAACACCTTATTCTGATGTTCACATTTGCATGATCACTGTGTTCATTTCTACCAGTTCTGGTTTGAGCCTGTTCTCTATATGCGATTTTTTTCTTTGCTTCGTGTTTTGGTTTCTTTCCTGCCTTCCATTCTGTCAACTGCCGTTTATGTTCTCTTCCCACACCCAGCACCGTGTGGAAGTTGTATGTCATCTTACTCTCTTTCGAGTTAAACCCTAACATTTGGAACAGGGTCATTTGACTGAAAGTCCAAAGGCATCAATGATTCTATCAAACCATACAAGAATCTTAACATGCTCCCATCGAAGTGTTCCCTACCCTGATTCTCACAATTCTTTTATTTTTTTAATGGTACTAGGGATTGAACTCAGGCACTCAACCACTGAGCCACATCCCCAACCCTTTTTTGGTCTCACTGAGTTGCTTAGAGCCCCGCTTTTGCAGAAGGTGGCTTTGAACTCGTGATCCTCCTGCCTCAGCCTCCTGAGCCACTGGGATGTCAGGCTTGCAACACCCTGCCTGACACCATCATGATGCTCAATGTTATTTTTGTCTAGTATTTTAGTTTACACACATGTGATAGTAGGAGCAAATGTGACTCCATTTTGTTTTATGACTTCATCCTGTAAAACAACCATGCCAAGTAGAAGAGTCATGACTGGAGCAAGATGTTCTTTTCCTTTTGCTAGAGAAACCTTTAAGAACACGGACTACCTAATGGGGCATTGTTTCTGTAACTAGGGTAACAGGACTCTGTTTCTGTAACTGGGGTGACTGGGCTAACTGTGATTGATTAGGCTTCCCTCCGCTTGACCGCACTGTCTCGTTCTGTAACCTGGCTTGCTTGCATTGGCTAGACCCCCTGAACATCCCTTTTGCAGTTTTCAGGCATATAAGGAGTGCCCTTGCAATTGTTCGGGGCTGATCAGGGGAACAGCTTTATGTTCTGGTCAGCCGCCACCAGTGTGCTTCAATAAAGGCTTGATTCGATTATACGTGAGTGGTCTGTAAGTCAGTTTATGAAACGCTGGGACAAAGCTTTAACTATAACACACACACACACACAATTTTTTTTTTGGGGGGGGTACTGGAGATTAGATCCAGGGCACTTAATCACATCTCTAACCCTTTTTATTTTTTATCTAGAGACAGATCTTACTAACTTACTGAGGATCTGGCTAAATTGCTGAGGCTGACTTTGAACTTGCAATCCTCCTGCCTCAGCCTCCTGGGCTGCTGAGATTATAGGTGTGCATCACCCCTAGCTAGTTGTGTATATTTTTAAACCTTATCAGTTTGTTTTAGAGAACATAATAATTTAATTTGCTGATATATTTATTGAAATCTTACTATTCTTTCTTATAAAGCCTTCCTTTTCTTTGCAGAAATTCTTCAGGAATGTGTTAAGGGGGTGTTTTTGAGGGATACCATTCCTCAGTTTTTGTTTGAAAACATATTTATCTCACCTGCACCACTAATCAACTGGATTTGTAACTTTAAAATGGTGATTATCTTTCCATTAACACTTTGAAGAAATTTTGTTATTATCTCCTGGGGTTCCTTATTGGTATCTAAAAGCCTGCTGTCAGCATAAAAAATTTTGTGCTTTAATTAGCAATTCAATTTGTACTCATACCTTGAGACTTGGCCAAATGAAGGAATATGCTGTGTAGATAATCTCTCTTTTCTCACTGATTACTTTGAAGATATTCTCTTTGTGAGGATTTCATTATGTTCTTAAGCACATGATAACACTTAGTTTTTAAAGATTTGTATATTCCCTCAGTTCTGGAAAATTTTAACACTCACATATTTGGTTATTTTTAAAATTCTTTTTAATTTGACTTTCTGGAAATTCTTTCTGACCTCTATTACACTTTTAGCCCCCATCCTTCCTAACTATTAACCTGTCTATCAAATTTTCCATATGTTTGTCTCTGTGTGCTGTATATATTCTGGTTAATTCCTCAGTTTTGTTTTCCAGTTTACTAAGTTGCTCTTTAGCTGTGTTTAATCTTTACAGATTCCCATCCATTCAATTTTTGTGGAGTATATTTGCAACGACTCTGAGTCCCATGTTATGCTTTATCTAGTTGAGCTGTTCTTTTTTCACTGCATTATATTATTGTGGCTTCTCATTGTTCTTTTTTTATAATTTTAACATGTTTGTCTAATAGTGCTAAATAATTTATGACTTTGAGTTATCACTACGTTGGTCTATTTTATGCTGACTCAGTTTTATACTGCTTTATTTTATGTGTAGATTGAAGTGGTGTGTGAGTGTGTGTGTGTGTGTGTATCAACTCATCCTCAATTGGAATTTTTTGCTCATGTGCCTATCCACCTAAAGCTTCTGGATATGTGCCTACAGTATGGATTTGCCTTTTTTTCCCTAATACTCCAAAGTCTGCCCCATGGATTGTGTGAATTTGGACTATATTCTTACATATAAAGGATCTGATCTTTCATTGGAATTTTAAAAACATTCTTATCCAGAGGCCTAGGCAGATCTAGGTCTCATGCCACTTCCCTGGGTGGGGGCTCTGTGTTCATGGAGAACACAGCTCCCTTAAGGGCCTCAAGTCATCTCAATCCCAGCTCCATCCCCTCTGACTCTAAAAGCCTACCTCTTCTGTCCCCATGTGGCTATTAGAACCCTAGATTCAGGTCATTCTGGCCTGTACCAAGCCCAGCATCTCCTCAGGCTGCTGTGGCATGGGCTCCCATGACTACTCCCATGACTTGGAACTCAGTCTCCCTTTCTGTCACTTGGCAAGGCTGGCTTCATGAGCTCAGCCGTCACCCTCTTGATAGTCTGGTTAATTCTACCTTTGACTCTGAGTAAAGCCCAACGGGACCACAGGGCATGTGTGGGAGCAGAGGAGCCCCGTGGAATATGTGTGCCTTCCAGGTCCTGATGCTCTCTCATAAGGTGCTGAGAAGGCCCCGAGAGCACAGGGTTCTGTTGAACCCAGGAAGGGTCACCAGGGGAATGTGCTGAGTCCCCAGCCACAGACAGCTGGAAAAATGCCACACTTTTCCTCGAAATAAGAAATTGCATCAAATGCACAGAGAAGCCAATGGCCCACTAACAAAGAGACCAGCAAGGAAGCCCATCCTGGCCTCTCCCTTCACATCACCCCCTGTGTTCACCAATCACCTGTGCTGCCCATGGTGACATCAGAGGAAAGGGGAAAGTGGGGCACACCATAGTCTCTTTTCCTTCCTTCCCTTCCTCCCTTACCTGTAAGCTGAAGGTACAGGGGGTAGGTCGAATGTGCAAGTATCAGGACATGGAGGCAGAACAGATGACCCAGCTCTGACTCTCTACTCCTTGGAAATCTGGAGGGACGCACACACCACATCAGCTCTGCAGCACAAATTGCCAACTCGGGCGATTCTGTGGAGGATCCCCGGCTCTTGCCTCTGCATTGAAAGTTGACATCCTGTGATGTGAAGATGATAAAATTCATGCTGGAGATTTCAGATTCATTTTTTTTCTACTTACAATAATATCAAACATTGATTTAAAAAAATGAAAGAAAGGAAAAGAAAAACACCAACACGCATCAAGAAGGACATCACAGAGGAAGGGAAAAGCCTTACCCTGTAGGACCTCTCAGCACTCCCGCTTCCTGCTTTTTGAACAAAGATCCTGTATTTTCATTATTCTCGGGGTCAAGCAAATTATAGAGCTGGCCTGAGCACTTTCCTATATATTTAAGTTTTTTTTTAACTAAAAATCCTTTGTTGTTCAGTCTCCCGTCAGCATTGACCTTGGTCTTTCAATTTGCTTCTGTTTCCCGCCTGCCCCCAACCCCGCTGCTCACCAAGCTCTCAGGTCAAGATCTGAAAAGACCCCGGATGGGAACTCAGCCGAGGCTCAACTCAGGCCCCCAGGAAATGCAAGGGTGGCCCTGGCCCAGGGCTGTCTGCTCCCCTTTCCTAAGGAATGGCCACCCCTTCCTGGGGCCTCTGTGGTCCCCTCCTCCACTCGCCTCCCTCTTAAGAGCAGTTGCTTTTCTGGCTAGCTCTGCACCCCCAAATTCAAGAGGGGGTGATCGTGAGCAGATGCAAGAGGGGGTCAGGGGCTAGGGGTGCCAGGACGGCAGTGGGAGTCCGCCTGAGACTTGTTGTGCCTGAGTGTCCCCAATGGCGAGTCCAAGTGCCTTCCAAATAAAGGCATGGAATGGAAAGTTCTGGAAGAAACAAAGGGGAGTGGGGGAGGGGAGGAAATAGGAAAAATCATCCCCCCAAAAATGAGGGGCCGAGTTGGACCTCAGTCCAGCCCCTGTTCCTCAGCCCAGGAAGAACAGGACTTTAAGGAGACCCCAGCTGGTCTCCAGACACACAGGGCAGTTCCTGAGAACTGGGTCGTGCCCTAGCTCCAGGGGACCAATAACTTCTGCACCTGGAAAACCCATACCCAGCTCCAAAGTAATCTATTTAATGAAAGAACAGGAGGAACGGGCTTGGGTCCAGCGCGCTCTCCCAGCCCCTGCTCTGGGTTTCACACAGTCCATCTCCACCTACATTTAACACAGGATTGCATCTCTGGAGTCTTGATTCCGGAATATTCCAGGACTCGACCAGGTACTCATCCCGTGGACCTGGAAGATAGTGCATCGTAAAGTCAAAGGACCCGCAGGCCACCCACCCGAGTTCTCAGATTTCACCCCTTACAACCTTAATTAAAACTATATACCATGCCTATCAGAGACCCTATGTCAACACTCAGCACCTCCCAGACCTCCCAGGCCCCTCCTGGCCTGCAGCAAATGACTTCCCAGGCTGGGCCGGGTCTTGGGGAGACTGTGGAGTTGGACAAAGAAACAATATGCGTTTGGGATCTGGATCAACCTGAGTATGAACCCCAAAGATATTCTCTTGTGACTTAAGTGTTTAGGGTCAGATGATCTCATCTCTCTGAGCCTCCGTATTCTCATCTGTAAAATGGGTCACCACAAGACCTACCTAAAGGGGACGTCAGGAAGAGGGGTAGGCAGCATTGTGGTAAGGAAGAGCTCCCTGAGGAATGGCCAGCAGGGAGCGGGCTTTGTACCAGCATGCGTTCCATGAATGAAAGAGTGTGGCGTCAAAGTCACCCAAAAGCATTTCCCACCCCTTCCCTCTCCTTTACTGCTCTCCTAGTCTGAGCTGGAGAGTTAGGAACCCACTGCTTCCATGAAGACTGGAGTCTCCATCTTTCCCTCCTTGAAATGGGGAGAAATAAGAGCGCCTGCTTCCAAGTTGGATTATGAGGGTAGTGTGACATCTTGGGTAAAGCTCTCTAGGGTCTAGAAGAATGTCCTTCACACCTGCTAGTTGCCTTTACCATTCTCCATCTGGTATGTGGAAGGCACCCCTGAGCACCTGGGTCTCCCTGCTTCCACTCTTGCCACCCACATCTACTTATTGTTTATAACAGCCAAAATATTTCTCTGTATTTGGTTTTCTCTGCCTAAAATCTTCAAAGGTTCCCCGTGGCCCTCCTAACACAGACTTCAAGGTTTGGCCACATCTACTACTGGACCCCTCTCTCTTTGCTTCCTGGCCCTCCAGTTGGCTTCTGCTATACTTAGTGCCACAGGGACTTTGCATATGCTGTTCCTCTCTCTGCCCCCTTGGCCTGTGAATTCCAGCTCAAATGACCCTTCTGTGGCAACAGGGACTATGGAAGAGTTCTCTGCTACTTATACCCTGAGTGTCACACACCTGTTCTTTGGCTATTGCCTCTGTGTGACCTGACATTTCATAGAGTAGCACCCAATGGTCCCCCCAACCCAAACCCAACATCTGGGCCACAAGGAGCTCATTGTTCTCATGCCACATGCTGGGTGGTCCCACAACCACATCATCTGAGACCCTTATTGAGGCCTTGCTGTGTACCAGCCAGACACGGGGCTGATCTCAGAGCCTGATTTACTCTTTGCATTCTGCCTGGTTGGCAGAGGCCATTACTGTCCTTGTTTGATGTAGTCACTCAGGCATTACCTGGAAGGAACGGGGCTCAGTTCCATTAGTCTCCATACTAAAGCAGCAGGGGGGTCCTGCAGTCAGACCTGGCTTCAAACTCTGGCTTGGTCTTGGGCTGACATTTGTCGAATGCTTCTTCCATGCTCAATATCTTGGGGAAAAATGACTAAATCTTCCCCAAGAAGGGAATTTATTCACTGAGGCCGATCTGAGGGGGATCCCTGGGCCAAATTGGAGGGGAGGCTACATCCTCTTCCAGTGTGGGAGAGAGTTCCGTGAGCTAGCATGCAGTAGGTAAAGGCACTGCAGAAGCTTTGGACTAATGCTCCTTATTAGGATTATTCATTGATATTACGCTTCCGTTGGAAAAAAGGATAACGCCACCTTGTGAGGTAAGGAAACCAGGTTCAAATCTTCCCGGTGGTTAGTTACCAACAAATTCAGGGGCCCACCATCTATCTGTGTTTGTAAACAAAGTGTACTTGACCCCCAGAGCAGGGTATTTGTCTACACCTGCTGTTCCCTCCCAAGGGTACAACCCAGTAGTTGCAGTCTGGACCCTGTTGGGCTTCCCAAAGGTAAAATATTCACTATGCAGCCCTTAGCAGAAAGCGATGGCCGACCCCAGGTCTAATTCAGGAAAAGTGCACGAAGAAGGTTATTTATGTTCTCTCTCCTTATTGAAGCATTTGGTTTTTAGCTTTTCTCCCGTCCTCAAATATCTTGGACAATGATATTTCCATGTGGGAATAAGTCCTTTTAAGGTCATTTCTTTGGGGTGGCTGCCGGGCAGTGTGAATTCTATGTGGATTAAATTCCCCTGAGTGAATATCAGAGGATTGAAGAGCTTATTGTGGAGAGGAGGACCACAGACCACAGGTTAATTCTGACAAAATGAGAAATCTCTATGCAACAGATTCTTTGAATTCTCTGTCGCTCTGATTATATGATGAAAACCCCAGCTCTGTTCTTTCCCTAAGTGTGGAGCTAAATAGATCTTCTTTAAGAGTATCATAAGGAAATAGATGTTTTTCCCCTAGTATCCTAACAACTGGAAAATTTAATTAACTGGCATTTGGATATATTAGTGGCAATGTTAAAATTAGGTTTTAGAGCCCAGTGACTCCAAAATCACATTGGTTGAGTATCCCTATTCCAAAAATCCCAAACCTGAAAGGCTCCAAAACCCAAACTTTTGAGCATCATGTCATCACTCAGAAAGATTTGGAGTCAAAGTCAACATAAAAGAGATACCTTCATACCTCTGTCCATAGTGGCACTGTTTACAATACCCGAAATGCCCTTCAGTAGGTGAAGTGATAAAAGAAAATAGGGTCTGTATGCACAGTGGAGTATTATTCAGCCATAAAAGAGAATAAAAATCCTGTCATCTGCAGGAAAGTGGGGTGACCTGGAGATCAATATGTAAAGCAAAGTTTCTTGGACCCAGGGGAAAAAATACTGTGTTTTCTCTGCTAGGTGCAATATAGAGAAAAATAAATGAAAACAAGATGATACAAAAGTAAAAGGGGACTCGTAGGGAAGGGGAAGGGGACCAGAGAGTGCGGGAGGAGTGAGAGATGGAAATTGGAAGGGTGAATACAATCAAAGCACATGTTCGCATGTATAAAGTGTCACAATGAAGACAGTAATGGGTCCAATAAATGTGCAGAAAGTCAGCGAATCCGCACGCCTGCAGCCTGGAAATATAGATTTCAGGCCAAGGTTGAATCACACTTTCTCCCGAGCTCCTCCCTCTGTCATCCCCCACATCAGAGGAGGCCGAGCACTGTGCAGAAGGTTCTGACACCGGACTTTGAATCTGGACAGTAACTGGGGCTCGGGGTGTATGTTGCAAAAGCGGGACAGAACAAAATAAATCCCCCTTCAGGGAACCATCAGAGGAAGACAGACTTGAACAATGAACAGACAGTCCTCGCAGGCTCGATGAAAGACATTTCAAACTTATCACGCCCTGGCACTATATTAAGGCCCCGAGATTACAGTGAGGTTCATCAGAGGAACATCTGTGGGCAATCAGCACAGAGTCGCCAGATATGATTGCTCAGAGCGCAGCCCGGGCTGGGGGCAGGGAGATCCCATGTCTGCAGGGGAAAATGTCCAAGAGACACCGTCCCTGATGTATTGGGCTTTCCTGTGGCTCACTTCCCTCCTCTCATAAAACCAAGGACCTTAATTCAAATAGGCCCAGGAGCATCTGTTAGGAAGCCAGATACATTTCCAAGACCCAGAAGTCAATAGAAGTAATGGTGGTGTGAACAAAGACTACCAGGTAGAACGTAGTAGGTGCTCAGCACTAAGGGGCATTATCTCATTTCATCCTCCTGTAACCCACGAGGTACTTAATATTACCTCCCCTCTTTACAGCCTAGGAAACTGAGGCCAGGGAGGGGAAGGAACTGTCACAAGATCAAGTATCTAGTGATTCATGGATATGGTGACCCACTCTCCTCTTTTACCCAGACTGAGGGTTTTCCTGGGATGCAAGACTCCCCAGGTCGTGTCCCTGGGATGGTCCCAGGCAAACCTGGATGCAGCCCGACTCTGAGTTCACATCTGTCTGGTGTCAAAGCTCACCTCCTGATCCCTTCTGGGGCACTATCTCTTGTGTTCTCGGCTCCTTGCTATTTACCAAGACAAAGTGTTTACTCAACACCTACTATGTGTAGGCACCACTGTGTGCACTATAGACAAAATAAGTGAAGGACTAGACAAAAAAAATCTGAAAAACTCTGCTTCTCGAAGCTACAGTTTAGCAACTCTCATATTTACTGCATATTCCCTAGACTCCCTATCCTCCTGAGACTACTTAAGTTTAATCATTAACAACAAGAGAACTGGAAGGGCCACCTTTCTGGTGTCCTGTCCCTCACAGTTCTGAAAAGGATCTGTAGCCACCTTCTAGGAAGGTGTGTACCCACAAGGCTCATCCACTATATCACGTCCCCATGTCCCCTCTTCAGTCTAGAAATAGGACGTCCTGAGAGGCGATGTGATCAAAGGGCACACAATCAGAAGGGTTATAAATAGGGGAAACCTGGACTTGGGCAAATTCCTGTGCACTGTAACTAGGAGATGCCCTTGCAATTCAAGGGGTTTCACAGAAATACAATATGGGTTCCTGTATTTTAAGGATTTTGGAAACAGCTAGACCCAAACTCAAAACCAGACCTTTTGCTCTCTTATCAGGTGAGCTTGTTGTGCACACCTTAACCTTAGCATTTTTGATCCCTATAATAGAAATAAGAGAACCTGCTCGAGGTGCCCGCCTGAAGCAAATTAACACATACAACAAGGAAATGAACCGACCCGCAGAAAGGACTTAACTACCAGGTCCTGTTGCTCTAACTCACTGGATCTTTCTGCCACCCCTAGGTTTTGAGGATTACCCTGGTTCCTGATGGGGAAACTGAGGGCAGCAAATGCAAACGAACCAATCCAGAGTTCAATGATAGTGTCCCAGCAGGGGTTTGGAGCCAGGGTGGTGTGGATTAAAGTACGACAGTTTAATCAGGACTTAGATCAAAGCACAGATGAAAACCCCCACCTCCAGCTATCCAGAGAGCACCCTAAGTTAAAGGAGGCAAACAGCACTCAGGTGGCTAGAGGATGATGGTTGGGGTGACAGGGAGGAGCCAGGGGCTGAGATGGCTTTGTTAGCCGGGGGCTGGTCAGGCTCTGGGGAGCCCAGTCAACTGCTGTTTGTATTCGAGGGCCATTTGTCCACATGGAATACGAGAGTGGAAGGCCATGCGGTGGATAATCACAGGCAACAGGGGGAGCTGGGCTTACAAGCAGCACCTGGACTGGAATACCTCCAGGGGCTGCTCCTGGGGCCAAGTGACGGGCATTTGGGAGGAGGGCAGCCAGTCAGTGGGCGTGAGGGTCACACCCAGTGGGGAGGGTTAAAAGGACCCTCTCTGGCTTCATGGGCTGTCTCTGCTCTGCTCTTGCTCTGAGGCGGGACTGGGTGTGGGTCGTCTTGCTGGGCTCTCTCTCTGTCTCTTTTGCTGTTCTACTGCTTGGGCACAATGAGAAGCTCAGCATTTTCTGATACAGAGAAGGAAAAAAGAACACTGAGGTTGTTAGAGACTGGAGGGACGTTTAAAATCTGAATCCAGGGGATTGAGCACTCGAGGGACGGTCTATCTCTGGAGCAAAGTTTCACTGGGCTCTGGCATCCTTGTGAGCCAAGGTCTAGGGAGGGGGAAGGACCGAGAGGGGAGGGAGCTGAGCCTTTAGGGGTGCAGTTCATACTCTGCTAGTAAAAGCTGGCTCTACTCTCAAAACATCTTCTCTGCTTCTTAGTCTAATTGCTCAAAGTCTGACCTGCAGGGGGACTTACTGAAAGCTAACATGGGGGAGAACTCAGAGGGCTGAACCTAGGGTGGCCATTTTATCACCTCCTGAGTCTACACAGTGACCCCAGCTACTGGAGAAACCCTGGCTGTATCCTAATTCCTCCCACTTGCCTCTTTGCTTCTGACTTGAACATTGTCTCCCGTCTTGCCATCTCGGCTCCTTATATGCTGGAAAGGGAGTTGGCAGCCCAAGATGGCTCAAAACTAAAAGCTTCCACTTACAAGCAGCAGGGGACCCTGAAGCCAGAGAGGTGTCCTCTAGGAAGGGGAGGGGGCCTGGCACTGGGCACCTGCTCTGGGAGGAGGTAGTCTTGCCTTTTTGGTCTGCAAACCCCAAGTCTTAAGCCCCTGGGGAAGCTGGCTGGGGCTGGGGGTGGTGTGGTTAACTGTCAATGTGTTAGCCTTCCTCCAAGCTCAAGGCTCCAGTACTGCAAGTCCTGCTAGTGAAGTCCACACATGCAGTTAATAATCGGGGACCACAAACCTGCAGGTGCAGTGGGTTAACCCTTGAGCTCCTGGGAGCCTTGCTGGTTCTCATGCTAGCCCCTCTGCCCACCTGTGGATCAACTCCCAGTAACAAGAATCTCCAGGAGAAAAACCTGCAACTTACCATGGCAAGGGGAAACCCTGAGGTTCATCTTCACCTCTAAACGTTGCAGATCACCGGGCTGACTCTCTGCATCGGGTCCCCGCAAGATCAGTGATGCCGCAGACGGTGTTGTGGCCGGCTCATGATGCCCGTCCAGCATTGTGGGGCTCGGCTGGATCTCTAGCAATCCTAACTAGAACAAATAAAGGCGCAGGATGTGCTGGATTAATCACCCAATAGGCTTGCACGCCCAGCTGCAGCAAGGGCTCTATTCAGTATGGTGAAGAAAGCCAGCCTCCCCGTGGAAGAGGGTGCCCATGGCAGGACATTGTTAAGCAACTTGCACACTGATGGGGATGCTCAAGTGTTCCACATAAGCCCTGCCACCTCTCACACAATGGACAAAGCTGTCCACAACAGGGGCCCTAGTGCCATTAGGGAGCTTTGAGAACCTCTTGACCAACTTGGTGTGGTTGAGCCTGGGACTTGTCCATGTTGGACACTTCATGTCAACTATGAGGTCATAAGTTCCCCCCAATTGCAGCCCTTGAAGGGGATTTCAGTTCATCTCATATCTGGCACTAAAATGAGATGCCAGGTCAAGCAGTAAGGACGAGTCCTGGGCTGAGCTGGCCTCAAATCCTAGAAGCCTTTTCCTTAATGAGAAGGCATACCTACCCACCTGTGCTGCACGGGGTAGGGTGAGTGGGATCTGCAGGTATGTGGGCCTCTTAAGATTTTATGCCATCTTTCTAAAACGAGCTGTCTCCTAAAGAAGCTGTAGCCCTTGGCCTTACAAAAGGTCAAGAAAGACAATTATCTTTGAATTTGCTCCTAACCTTGAGCAGGCTCCTGGTTGAAGTTCTTAGTCCTTTCAATGACCCCAGCTGATTGCTAACCAGGTTTTCTCTGGCTACTGGAGAAATCGCCAAGCCCTGAGGCTTTAGGCACACAACACCTCCAGAACTACTCAGTGGGCAAGTGACGTCCTGATCCTGACTTCCCTCCCCAACCCTGATGCCCTGTAAGTGAGCTGTCTTACCTATCGGGACAGTCCACTAAAACACTGAACAATCTTGTGATGGGGAGGTGCCCTTCAACATACCACTCCCAAAACGAGGTCACCTGCACCTTCCAAGCTATAGGAACAATGTCTGCCATGCTGAATCTTGCTTCCCCTTGGGGGACCAGTGCCCTGGCTTCCTACTGCAAGTGTCCTTAAATCTCGACCTGTGAAAGTGAAACCTGGCCAGCATTTACTGTTCAGGCATGACCTCAGGTGACCTTGAGGCACAAGAGGAAGTGGCTTAAAGGGCAAAACAAAGTGGAGTAATTGGACGAGGCTCCCCATTGGGGCCACCTGGGAGTCAGCAAGTACCCTAGAGGTGCAACAAGGACCGTTTATCTGTTGGTCCCCATCTTCCACTGCCTAAGAGCTTGGGGGGGGCTTACTCCTGCACCTGGGAGTCACGTAGCCTTCCAGATAGGAGATCACCTCTGGCAGGAATTGAAGGGGCTGGGGAGGCCCTGTCCCCCTGCCTTGGCCTGCCTGTCTTGGCCACAGCTGACAATGGCCATGAGGGTGCAAATGTCATGTGTCATGCCAGGTCGTCCTTGAGTGCACTGAGTCCCTTAGAAACAGAAACTGTCCCTCCAGTGAATGCCGCATGACAGCTGGTGTCACTCTCAAAGGTGGGAATGTCCAAGAATCAGGCTTGGTAGTTGCTGATGGGGGAAGGGACGTGGCCAGAATCTCTGCAATTCTCCCCATTCCTCAGACTGATTCGAATGCACCATGAACAGAGACCCCATGCCACTTCCCTGAACTCGGCACAGGTCAGCCTGTCTGTCCAAGTCCCCTGCTGGCTGGTATCTGCAGTGAGTGTCAATGTTGTCCCGGGATGTCCAGCCCATGGAAGACTAGTCTTTGTTATTCAAGGGAATACCTGCAGGGCACCCTGGCATCAATGACACAAAGCTGACAGTGGCTGAGGGTGGCACAGCCCAGGCTTCCTGGGGTCTGCTGTCTGGCCATGAGTCAATGAGCTTTCCCTCTGTCCCCCCCACCACAATCTATCCCCACTTAATGGGCCAGTGTCTACCTTTAGCTTCTTCATGCTGATACTGGGAGGCTGTCCTAGTCTTGTCCCCCCACATGCTCCAGAGGGGACAATGGGTGATGCAGAGTTCTGAACCAGAAAGGTCCCCATGTGTCTGAATAACTAAACGGGGGCCCCTGCGAGTTATCTCACCAGGCAGCGTCTCCTGGTAGAGCAACCTTGACGAGGTACTTGGTCCTTGGCACAGTGCCTGGGGAAACCTAAAGAAACCTGTGGAGGATCGTCTAGAACAAGTCTTACCCTTAAGTGAACCCACCAGGGAACTCCAACTCTAGAGCTGTTGGGGCCAGTATCCCCTGAGGGTCCTTATTCAGGCTGAAGTTGGTTTCTTGATGACTCTCCATTGAGGACCTGTCTTCCTGGTTATTCTTACATAAGAACCATATCAAAAAAGGGAATTCCAGCTAAACTCCTGGGGCTTGACCAAGTTCATAAGCCATGGTCTGTATCTCCAAACCAAGCAGTGGTTAAGGGTTGACCTAAGTACCCCAAAAGGACGACTTGGGCTGCTGGTTGGGGCCGCTTGGGCACCTAAATGGGCGGTGAGGACTCCGAGTCTCCTGGTGCTATGTGGCCAGGATTTGCTGGAGGACATAGTTGGCTTTCCTGTCCCAAGGGCAAGATATCAAACTAGTTAAGACTTCCAAGAACTGTAAAAACTTCCTTGTTGTAAGAAGCGGTGGCCTGCGATCACTCTAGAGAACTTTGGGAGCCCAAGTAGAAATCATGTCCTGAGACACCTAGTGGATTTTAATTCAAACTAAGCTTAGTATCCATCCTGGGGAAAAATACTGAACCTGTAAACAGTCCTGGGAACTCATGCCAGTGAGTGGCCCTTGTCAGGTCCCAGTGGGTGCATCTTAAGGGGTGGGTCATAGGGACATGTCTGCACTGATCACTGGGAATCTTGTACCTGTGAGCCATTCTGAATCAACATAGTGTCCCCACTGATCCTGTTTCTATATCTCCATAGAGGAATACCTTAGCTAAGTTCATATTCAATTCTTTTAATACTGTGTGGGAACCTTTCATTGGGATGTAAACTTGCAGTCTTATCTGACAGTCCACTGCCTTGGCTAAGGGCCACCTTCTTGGTGTCCCCTGCAGTGAACTACACCCACCTTAGAAGCTGGTCCTCTCCAGAAGCCATAAATCCTTGTACTTCATGGAGAGTGCTTAACTGTTAACATTCATCTTTATGGCCAAATAGCACAACCATGGTATGTTCTAGAAACATACTTAATATGTAGAAGTTCAAGATTTCCTGTCCTGATTGCAAGACCTGAACAAGGTCAGCGAGTTCACATTTCAGGTGTCGGCATGGGGGGGGGGGCACTTGGCTCTATGATACTAGAGCCACTGACCACTGTGCATCTGGCCATTCTGAAGATTTCTTCGAAATGCCCATCTCCAGAGCCACTCAACCCCAACTCTCAAGAGGTACCTTCTAGGACTGGATCAAAGTGAGGTCGATCTAATGCCCTAACAAGACGGCCTGACATATCCTCCCTTCCCCTGTGAACCCATGTTGACCCTTCATAAACTGCCCGGACTTGGTGTCTGAACCTCATGACCTTGTTTCAAGGTTAACTTTGAGGCCTTACTAATCAGCACAGTAGTAGCAGGTATTGCTGTCAAATGTGGCCACAACTGGCTCTTTTTGGAGAAAATAACAGACTAGTTATGATCACAATTCCTGGGTTAGAACCCCTGAAGCTAAGCCCAGACCTTACATGCCTCAGTGAGGGGTATAGGAGGCTAGGCCAGACCCAGCTCAGAATTTATCAAATACACCTTAATATTAGTCCATGAAGAGGCTCTTTCCTTGTCCAATGGGCTTTATTTCTTGAAGCCTTGGAATTCATATCCAATAGGAACCTGTCCTTCCCACAAATCCTCAGTGGTCTTGGACTCGGGTGGATCATGTAGATGGGGCAGCCGTTGGTCAGGGATTAATACATGAGCCCCTGTGGCTAAAATCTAACCAGAAAAATTAAACCACTTGAGATGCAAGCTTACTTTGTGTGTGTGTGTGGGGGGGAGGCACTTCAAGGAAACAGCATCAAAGCCTGACTCTGCCATGTTGGCGAGCCACAAGCCATCAATATATCAGGATGCCATTAAGTCCCAGACTAATGCATTATCAAACTAGTATGAACTGTCCCTAAAAGGACAGGTCTACACAAAGTCCAAGGACTGCTACCCACTGGTATATCACACAAGGGACTCCTTGTGGGTAACATGAGGCACACCAACAAGGCCCTCCCTCCGAGGAGAGCAGCCGCTTGTCTGCACTCAGCAGCTTTATAGCCACAAGAGGACTCTCACTAGCTGCTCGGGAGTCTGAGCTGGTGTGGGGTTGACGGCAGGCACAAGCGCTCATGGTCAGCTAAGCATCCTTGCCTCGGAATCTAAACTCGGAACCCCCAGATAAAACGGCTCGTAAAATGGCAAATGACCTAAATCGACAAACCTGATGCCGATAATCCCTAAATCCAAAGGCAACACCGTCGAGTGTTTGGAGTAAACTTTGGGATCTCTGCTTAAAAACCATCTGCTCTAACCACCTATGGTGCACTAAAAATCCTTCAGACATCACTTGGGATACCTGGGGGAGTCCAGGTATGGATCAGGATGATGGGATGTTTCATTCACGGACTTGATCCTGTACAATGGGATGTTCCACAGACTTCTTGACCAGGAAGATTAAGGAGACAGACTTGAACAAAGCCTGATGGTCTCTTCTTGCAATAGGACCCAAAGTCGGAGGTTATGGCTTTAGGGGATGCCGTCATCTCTACACACACCTCAGGTCCTAAGCTGACCTGGAAACATGTCACTAGCATGCCTTAGGAGGGGGTCTTACTGAAGTGTACCTCCTGGGGGTGCACATAGGGTGACCCTGACAGGGCTAGTGGATAAGGGACTGCCCTGGAGACACTTCCATCTGAACTTGGCTTCCAGATGAGATGCTTGCTCCTAGCTAATCCTTTTTCTAAGGGGCATAAGACATCCTGGGACACAACTCGATACTTTTTACAAGTGAGGGAAAGCAAAGCCACTACCCAGAAGCTTACCACCTACTGCTACAGAATGCCCTTGACTTAAATTAACAACAGGCTGAGTCAACACACAACAGGTGGCTCCAGTGTTGATCTAGCTTCCTGACATGACTGTCAGGTCACCCTCCTCCTCAGGAGCAGTTTGGGTGCTAGGGCCCACCATTCTGGTCATCATCTTTCAGTGTTGCCAACAGGTCCTCTAGTCTGAGTTGCCACTTGGCTGTCCCTGAGCAAGCAGACAAAGGATGCAGGGAGGTCATTAGACCATGGAAACATGGAGATTTAAACACATATATAATATTATGTAGAGACATTAATGAACAGGGGCAAGTCTTGCAGCTGCAGTACAACAGGTTTTAGATGCCAGGCCGAAAACATGCTACAATTGTGAACAAACAGGATATTTTAAAAGGAGTTGCCCCATAGGATGAGGGTTTAAAAAGCTAGGTATCAAAGTGGTAGAATACTGGGTATTAGCCCATGAACAATGCTGTAGAGGGAGACATTAGGCTAATGAATGCCGTTCTCAAACCACCATAGAGGGTACTCCCTTATCAAAAAACGGACAAGGACCAGGTGTTTACCAATGATATCATGGAGAAAGGCATTGGGCTCCATTGCCAAAAAACAGACAGGAGGGCCCAATGCTCCGGGGCCCACAACCACAAATATATGGGGCATTGGAAGAACCCAGAAACCCCATCAGGGTAGTGCCAGGACACATTATCCATCAGATCTCTCATCAGACAAACCAGAGGGAGCACAGGGTTGGACATCTGCGCCTCTGCCAGAGCAGTACTAACTCCAGAGATGGGAGTTCAAATAATTCCCACAGGAGTAAAAGGACCTCTTCCCCAAGGAACAGTAGGCTTATTATTGGGACGCAGTTCGTCTACTCTAAAAGGACTTATGATATGTCCTGGGGTAATCCCAATTATTAAGATGTGAAATAAAAATTATAGCTAGTTCTCCAAGAGGTATATCAGTAATTTCACCAGGAGATAGAATAGCACAGTTACTAATAATACCCAACCTACATGATAAATTTTCAACCACACTATAGAAAGAGGTTCCAGGGGATTAGGCTCCACAGGTGTAGATTGGGCTATGCTGTCTTTAAATTTAGATTCTCGCCCAATGCTAAAACTAAATATTCAAGGACATGAGTTTAATGGGCTACTGGATAAGGTGCAGACCTTAGCATCATCTCTCGTCAAGAATGGCTGAAACATTGGCCATTACAAAAAGCCAGTCAAATGCTTCGAGGCCTAGGAGTGGCGACTAATCCTCATAGAAGTGCAATGGTATTAGATTGGAAGGATCCTGAAGGATGTAAAGGAACTATACAGCCATATGTATTGGATCATCTTTCTATAAATTCATGGGGACAAGATGTCCTAGATCAATTAGGTTTGACATTAACAAATAACATCAATTCAAATGTGCCCACTATTATGGCTAGACAAGGTTTTAGGAAAGGAAAAGGATTAAGAGAAAAGGGACAAAGTACAGTGGCACCAATACAAATGGATCAAGAAATAGATAGACATGGATTGGGTTTTCAGGAGGGGTCACTGAGACAATAAAAATTACTTGGAAATCAGAAAGACCAGTATGGGTTCCTCAGTGGCCCCTGACTAAAGAAAAGATACAAGCAGCCCGTGACCTGGTCAAACAACAATTAGCAGAGGGACATATACAACCTTCCATATCTCCCTATAATACTCCCATTTTTGTCATTAAAAAGAAATCTGGTAAATGGAGATTATTGCAAGATTTAAGAGCCATTAATAATGAGATGGTTATTATGGGACCTGCTCAATCAGGGATTCCCCAATTGTCTGCTTTGCCAAAAACCTGGTATGTTTTAGCTATAGATATTAAAGATTGTTTTTTTCCATTCCAATTCATCCTGAGGATAGTCCATGTTTTGCATTTACTGTCCCTGCCTTGAATCATGAAGGTCCTGATCAGAGATATGAATGGAAAGTACTCCCTCAAGGGATGGCTAACAGCCCAACTAGGTGTCAAATTTATGTTAACAAAGCAATCCAGCATCATCTTAATGGCTCACTGCCTCTCAATGGTTAATTCTGGCAAAATGCCAGGGGCCATTCCAACTCGGCTGTGGCTCTCAACACCACACACAAATAGGTGAGATTTATAATCAAAGTCCTGAGTAGAGAAGGTAGGAAGCTGCCATCTTTTCCTTCCCATGCACCTGCGTTGATTGATCGGTGCCTTGAGTAACTCTAATTCCATTAGCAATAAATAATGCGCTCTCCTCATTCTGAGGAGCATTGATTGGGGAGGAAGGGAGGGAGGATGAACAGCTGTCTGGCCAACTTAGAAGACACTGGCTTAAGTACATGAAGGCACAGGCACCCGGGCCTTGGCAGAGGTAGCCTGTGGGATCTGTCCAGTCTGATCCAGCCTTAGACTCGGCCCTCTATGCCAGCCTTGTTTTTTAGCATTGCTACAGGCTCTCATGAAGTGTAGCCCCTGCTCATGTCTTCTAGAACTTGGCATTTACCATGCATCAGTTGCTGAGAAATCCCAGCCTCAGTAGCCAGACCTCCCTTTGACCAACGTCTAGCCTGAGGACACGTGGTTCATTGTCTACCAGGACTTGGGGACCCATAGGAGACCTAGGAAGGTTTCCACGACCTCCTCCCTCTTAGCCAAAGACTTGCTGAACTAAATCCCAAGAAGTGACAGACCTGAACGCTCTCTAGATAGAGGGCCTGGGGGCAGATGGAGCAAAGCCTGGAGCAGGGAAGGGGACAGATGCCCTGGTCCTGCAGGGGTGATCAGCACCTCCGTGGAATCGGACAACTGCACTTCCTGGATCGTGATGGGCTTTAAGATCACATGTTGATCAAAATGGATCAAGGAGCTTGATATTAAATCAGAGACATGGCATCTGATAGAAGAAAAAGTTGGTTATGATCTACACGCTGTGGGATCGGGCTCCAAATTCCTCAATAGGACACCCATAGCGCTAGAGTTAACAAATAGAATCAACAAATGGGACTTACTCAAACTAAAAAGTTTTTTCTCAGCAAAAGAAACAATAAGAGAGATAAACAGGGAACCTACATCCTGGGAACAAATCTTTACTCCACACACTTCAGATAGAGCCCTAATAACCAGAATATACAAAGAACTCAAAAAATTAGACAATAAGATAACAAATAACCCAATCAATAAATGGGCCAAGGACCTGAACAGACACTTCTCAGAGGAGGACATACAATCAATCAACAAGTACATGAAAAAATGCTCACCATCGCTAGCAGTCAGAGAAATGCAAATCAAAACTACCCTAAGATACCATCTCACTCCAGTAAGACTGGCAGCCATTAGGAAGTCAAACAACAATAAGTGCTGGAGAGGATGCGGGGAAAAGGGCACTCTTGTTCATTGCTGGTGGGACTGCAAATTAGTGCAGCCAATTTGGAAAGCAGTATGGAGATTTCTCGGAAAGCTGGGAATGGAACCACCATTCGACCCAGCTATTCCCCTTCTCGGTCTATTCCCTAAAGCCCTAACAAGAGCATGCTACAGGGACACTGCAACATCGATGTTCATAGCAGCTCAATTCACGATAGCAAGACTGTGGAACCAGCCTAGATGCCCTTCAATAGATGAATGGATAAAAAAAATGTGGCATTTATATACTATGGAGTATTATTCTGCATTAAAAAATGATAAAATCATAGAATTTGGAGGGAAATGGATGGCATTAGAGCAGATTATGCTAAGTGAAGCTAGTCAATCTTTAAAAAACAAATACCAAATGACTCCTTTGATATAAGGGGAGTAAACAAGGACAGGGTAGGGACGAAGAGCTTGAGAAGAAGATTTACATTAAACAGGGATGAGAGGTGGGAGGGAAAGGGAGTGAGAAGGGAAATCGCATGGTAATGGAAGGCGATCCTCAGGGTTATACAAAAATGACATATAAGAGGAAAGGAGGGGTAAGTCAAGATAATACAAATGGAAGAAATGATTTACAGTAGAAGGGGTAGAGAGAGAAAAGGGGAAGGGAGGGGAGGGGAGGGGAGGGGAGGGGGGATAGTAGAGAACAGGACAGACAGCAGAATACATCAGACAAGAGAAAGGCAATATGTCAATCAATGGAAGGGTAACTGATGTGATACAGCAATCTGTATACGGGGTAAAATTGGGAGTTCATAACCCACTTGAATCAAACTGTGAAATATGATGTATTAAGAACTATGTAATGTTTTGAATGACCAACAATAAAAATAAATAAATAAATAAATAAATAAAAAAAATCACATGTTGACTTGTCTCCAGGTGAATGAACACAGGTGGGCTGGCTGGGCTTTCTCAGCACTAAGCTCGGCAGGAACAGTGATGTCAGCAAAGTGATCAAGCCGGAGATCCTCGTTTCCCCTAGAGTAGAAGGGAGAAGCTCAAGGTGCCAAGCCTCCAGGAGAGACGAGAAGCCTCAGCTACTCTGCTACAGAATGGAAGGAGTCTCTTGGGGTAGACCACAGCTGCAAGTGCCTCTGCTGTGTTAGGTTTGGAGTTAAAATCTTACACTCGCCCACGTGCAGTCCTGGGGGTCAGCTAGAGTTGGCATAGAGACCGCAAGAGAACCCTAGCATTCTGGGGAACCAGAGACCTAGAGGCCTTAGCTAGGTCTCCAGGCAGCTCTTGCCCCATGGAAGAGATGCCAGGTGGTGTCCGGTGTGGTCCATACCCTATGGAACCCTCCCTCCCTCCCTCTGAGTCTTCCATATCGGGATGCCCTTGTGAACTAGCTCACAACTTCTGGCTCCATGGGCACACAAATGTGGACCTTCACCCTGGGTTTCCACCTACTGGACAGGTCCTTCTAAGGGGACAAGTTCAAGTCCGTTCAGCCACTGAACAGCAGGAACTGACGAGAGGGTGAGCTTCTCTCAAACCGGAGAGATGCCAGCCCTAAACACTGGTACCAAGAAGGTTTGTGCAGTCCAAGTCGCCCTGACCTGGGTGAATGAAGATGGAGTTGTGGTCGAGTATTGGTCGACTGAGGTATCTAGTACCTAGTCCCTTTCCCCGGGGGTCTGGATGAATGGACCCGACTCATCCCTGAGCTAAAAGCCTGGCTGTGCTTTAAGCCTCTGTTCCTATTCCAGCAGAATGGAAGCCCCAGCTTTTGTGATCTGCATTATCCCTAAGGTATTACCACAAAGGGATTCAAATCTCTACGGTCAAGCTTGGGGTCACTTGTGTCAAGTGCTGGGGAGAAAGAGGCAGCATACATGACCCACGGCCCTGGCCTCCTCTTGCTGCACCACACACTAGCAACTAAAGACCAAGTTCAACTCTGTGGGCTGTATTGTTGGATTCGTGCTGGGTCTGGGCCTTGTTCCCAATGGCTCTTATCCTCTGTCACTTAACATCTTAGAACCCCTTGAGGAATGAGCCTCTTTCCTCGGTCAGTGGTCGGCTGCCAGGTGAGCATCTGAGCTGGGTCAACCTCTTCACCTTGAGGGTGAATGGCTTTAGTTCTGTGGAGTCTTCCTCCTCGCCCTCAACCTTCTCTTAGGTCATTCAGCTTACTTAGGTCATGCAGCCCTTGGGGGGTACTGTTCTCTGGCTGCCATATCACAATGGGTGGTGACTTTGAGTGGATGTAGACATTTCTGAGACATCGAATGGCATTGACCTGGAAGGTACTGCCATTGGTAGTGACTGGTCCTTTACATACTGCTGCTCAGGCACCTACATCAACCACAATATTTCAGATGTGCTTGGGCCCTGGTTTGCATCCCAATCTGGGAATACAAAGGCTGGGGTGGGAAACGGACAAATCGGGGCTGGCATCTATCCGCCTCCCCCCAACTTCCTAAGCCTTTCACATCGGGAAGGCTTGAAGCTCTGGAAAACACAAATGCATCTCAAACTCCTTGATGCCTGGAAACACCTGAGTAAACCATTCAACAGCAAATGCCTGTGCACCAGATTCCTAGGTGCTGAAGATGTGGCAGAGAATGCCCTTGCCGGCAGAAAGTTTTCAAGACCCAACTGAAACATTGGGTGGTGGCATGACCTATGAAGGAAACTGAAGCCGGCGTATGGAGCGGGCAGAACTCGGGAGTCATGGGCTCAGGTTCTGACCTGTAGTCTTGGCTAGACAGGGAAGCCTTTGATCTACAAATATCATCAAGCCATAACATATGCTTCCCCCTCAACTGAAGAGCTAGGCTAGTGTCAGTTAGACTGATTACAGTTTTGTATCTGTGACTGTCTTTGGCTAGCCTTCCCCCAGGGACTGGGGACTTTGGATGCCCTGACACCCATTGTTGGCAGTTGCTTCCTTTGAGGGAAGAAGGGGAAATGAGCACACAAGTCCCAATGTGGGCTTCCCTTGAGCACCTGGTACACCCACGTTCTCCACCTCGCTAAGGTATACTGTGCGTGATAGGTCTTCCAGGTGCAGAGACTAAGTCCTTGCCCTGGTTCTCCAAGGTGGCAGTACAGAACCTCCTTGGGTGGCATCTCTGGCCATCCCTGGAACAAGGATAGCCTCTTCCTTCTGACCAGGGCCTTGGTTCTCCTGGAGAGGCATTTCTCAACCTCCCCATCTGGGATACAGGCCAGCAAATGGGTGTCTGCAAATGTTCCTGAGCCTTCTCTTTCCTTAGAGGTTGGAATCTAGGGACTTCTGAGCTGGAGTATGTGGCACTGTCCACAGAGCTGTGAGCCTTTTGGGGTAAAAAGTGCACTCACAAGAGGTTGACTTCTAGGTTAGTGGTATAAACTTAAAGGTTTGGACAATCGGGCCTCAACAATGTTTAAACGTCACCTTTGCACCCCAGTGACAACTTGTGGTAGAGGGCATTGGGTCCATCTCGGGCTACTACAAACCTCACCTGTAGCCCCGCCTTCCAATAGTCAAAGGTACTAATGCAAGTGTTGCTCACACTCTAAGGCTTGTTGAAGCAAAGTACAGGTGGGGGGGACACTGGGTAGATGCAAGTGAGAATTTGAGGCTCCTATCCAGGTGACTCTGGGCTGGTTGTTTAACTTGAAGATTCGGGTTTTTCTGCTGCTCAATGATTTTGTACATGTGGCTACCTGTAACCAGAAGGAGTTCTGCAGGGACTAGGGACTTGAACCACTCAATCCGTCGAATCCTGCGTGGGCCATTGACACCTACTGAGTAGGTGCTAGCTAGATTTGAAGACCTGAGAATCGTTTCCATTGTCTGAGTCTTAAGTTGGCCCGAGATATTACTTTCATGGAAGGATCCTCAGGCTTTCAAATACTGTCAGTTTGTGCTTGTAAAGGAAGCAAACTGACACCCCCACCTCTTCCTGGGTTCTGGACTCCATTTGCAAGTGCTGAAGGTCGTTCTCAAAGAGCACTTGTGACTTGGGCTATAACTTCTCTCTATAGCTTTGTACCCAATAAAAAGCTACCTAAAAGGGAAATAAAGATGTTCGCTGGGAAATAGGTGGTGCCCTTGTAAGGGGAGCCACTCGCTGAGGGCTTAAAAAAGTTGAATGAGGTTCTGAATTGAGATTTCTAAACATGGAGACTTCATAGCCTACCATGATGGCAGGTGGAGCACATCTACATGCCCCAAGTCTTACACCTGGAGCAAAATGTCCAGTCACCTGCTTGTCCTTGAAATGTCAAATCTGTAATGACTGCTGTCCTACTCCCAGCCTGTCCTACTGGCCTCCACCTGATCGGACAAATCTAGCTCTACAGGGGAGGAGGGTGGCACTAAGTTGCATCTGACACCAAGCTCTGTTGCTGGGACCTTAAACCCAAGCCCTTGCATGGCCCAGGCAGGTAAGGGCTGAGAGCAGACCAGGAGGGGGCTGGACAGTAGACACACAACTACTTGAAGCATGGCTCAAACACCTCAGACAGTGGGAGGGCTAACTGTGCTGCCAGGACTGTCCAACAGGTACTAGGAAACTCGAGTTTCCATAAACTGCATGTGCAGGGCCCAGACTGCTGCTCCAGGCCAGGTGTGAACACAGGCAGAAGCCTGCAGACACTCCTTGGCTTCTAGCGCTGGCCATGTAGGCAGAGTCCTGTACCCAGTACCTGCCCATATACCCAATGGTCGGCTCTTCCAACGTAGAGAACAACAAAATCAAAAAGCAGTAAACCCAATGCTGGCTTGGATGTGCTCCCTAGACCCCATCCCCAACTTCCCTTATGGGTGAGCCTGTAGCCACTAGCACCGCCCAGGAAGGACTCACTTATACAAGTGAGAATTGTCCCAGTGTGCCTCTGGGACGTGATCTTGACGGTGCCTCTAGAAGCTGCAGACCTTCGGAGGCCACCACTATGGCTGCCTAGAACTTCGGTTTTTATGGACAACGGGACAATCCATGTAATCAGATGTGCTCTGTGACCTACAAGTCTCAAAGATTACCCAATCTCTTGGGTACAGCTTGGCTAAACACTCAAATTCATTGGGAACACCATTATACCTTAAGTAACATTCTTGGTCTCGGCAGGACTAAACACACCAGTACATGTCTAGGTCCACGCTAAGGTTGCTATAAGAACCACTTGAAGTGTCAGAAAACTTGGTTTGGCTTACCACCCCTGACCCAGAAGTCTACATTCTGAATGCTAAACCAAACTATCTTACAATTGCATTGTTTCCAAGAAACTGCAATAAATGGCCTTAGTAGGGAGACTGGGGATCAATAACTTTTTGCTCAAAAGATGCGTAAGGATCTTGACTTGTGCCCTTACTTCTTGTTGAATCCACCAGTATTCAAAGCACCTCATAGCAAAGCCAGTCTTGTGGGTGGAGCTGAAATTGACCTAGAGGCAGACACCAGGCTTTGTTACACTCTGGGAGATGATGATGGAGCTAGGAAATGTGCATCTCGGCTTCTTGGCTACCTAATGTGCCCTCAGCAGGGACTTCCTGCTGCCACAATTCCACATTGACTGCATTCTTAAAGCCTCTTTCCACCATGAGTTCTGTGGTGGAAGTGGGTTCCCAAGGCACAGGTTCTGAGTGTCTGGGCTTTGAACTTGGATGTGAGAACACTGTCGTGCCTCTGGCCTCCCTCAGGAGGGAACTCTGGAATCATGCTACAGAAAGGCAAAGGCATAAAAGTCCTCTGTTTGGAGGACTCCCACAGTAACCCACTGTGGTCACCATTCTGGGGTCAGACTGGTCTTCACTGTAACTCCATGACCCTAGACCTAGCCTCACCTGTGCAATGGCAAGCTGGTAGGAAGGCGATTATATGAACTTGCCTGGCCCTAGGATGGACTCATGGGAGGGCTAATGCTAATCCAATGTGTTTTCTTTGGGTCTAGACTGAGATGATCTCAAGTGTCGGAGTTGGCCTGAACCTGCTGTGTGCTTCCCCATCTGCCAACTTGGCCCAGGTCCCGTAACTATCCACTGCTGACATCAAACAGATCTGCTTTAGATTGAAGTGGACTGAAGACCTTCACATTCTAGGGGTGGGTGCATGAGTGCATGTTCACTCTTCCACGCAGACAAGCCAATGTAGTTGCAGAATGTATTGAAACACGGGCTGCATCCTGAGTGAGGTGCACCCTCTAAGGAACTGAACGTGAATTGGTGGCACTCCTAAGTGGCACATGGGAAGGCCTTGAGTGAATTTAGCACAATATCATGTAAATGATCTCTGAATCTCTCAGTGAACCATAGGGTCCACCTGCATGCCTATCACAGAGGTGGGAAACCCAGGCAGAGTTGCAGAACCCGAGTGAAGTGCCACTCACATCTCCTAATCATGCCAGGTTGAGGAATCTCAATCTGTCAAGGTGCTTGACTCTCCCCATTGAGATTGCATGTTGCTGCAAAAAACGCAATTTGCAACCAATCACGTGAATAGTCTCTTGATATATATTAACCTCATGTGCATCCTGCTTGACTCTGCACCCTGGTTGACAGGGTGGAAGGTGGCTACGTCCTCCGTGTTCCCAACATGGCAGACCCTTGTAGTTAAGGGGAGTGGCACATGACAGAAGTGTGCTAATGGGCTCCATTATGGACGGACCTAAGCACAGAATTGCAAGTAGAAGGGATTGTGTCAAGGGTCCCGGAGGAACTGGACCCCAGTGAAGCAGCTTGACACAGGCATGGCTTCCTGGAATCCCCAGGGCTTAAATCCCTTGAGCTTTCTAAGTGAAAACAAGCTTTCAACCTCTATCCTTGAGATGCCTTGTGTTTTATTCACACACAAGTTCAACTTGGTCCAGGAACTTCCTCTAGGCCAGGGTCTCGGGTCTGTTGACAAGCAGATTAGACCATGGCTGGCTGAGTCTGGAGGGTGAGGTCATGTGGTGCAGGACATGGCTTGGTTGGCCTGTGGGATCCAGGCAGTTTCAGCTCCAGGAGTCGTGAGTAGGTGGTACAAGGTGGGTGACTTGTCCCTAGCATCTCCTGAGGAGTGGTTGGGAAGATACTTGGACACTGTCATCCCTGTAAGTGTCTAAACAGTGCAAGCTCAGGAGAAGGGGTCCTTCCTTGCACCAGGCAAGGTACCTGGCCGTGTTCGTCAAGAGCAATGACTAGATGTGGACATTCATGCTAAGTACCCTGACTTGTGGCCCAGTTTGGGGAGCATCATACCTAACAGATGCTTTGTGCAGACACAAACCCTGGTCTATGCAGGGTGGGGTTGGGGGGGCAGCAAGGTTCATGTCCCATATGAACACCATCAAGAAGGCATCAGCTTTTGCCTGGCCCCTCGATGCTTTCTCTAGGGACACGTAGAGGTGAAGGGTTAATTCTCATGGAGGAGTGTCCCCATCTTTCCATTATTCACTACGGACAAGCTTTCCTTTGCAATTGGACTTGTCTGACCTAAACGTAGCTATCCCTGCTCCTTCTGGATCACTGTCAGAATGTTATGTCCCATCTGTGACTTGTCGTCTTGTAGACAACATAGTTGCGTGTCTTTCCTAAAAAGGAAACTAAGCTGACTGGCGATAGCTCACCTGACTAGGGTGCAAAGGCCCTTAACTCACCTACTACCAAACCAAGGTCAGTTGCTTTTGCTCGGACTTTTGGCCCCTAAACCTTGTTGTACACATACCCTCAGGAACTGGCGCCTCTATGGCATGGATCTCCAGAAGGGACTTCTGCTGGCTTCAAGAAGGTTCCATATTGGTGTTTCCAAAGGACACGCATGGTCTATTGAGTAGCACCTTAGTCATTGGAGCCAAAGATGGAACATAACCAGGAAATTATCTAGGGTATTTGAAACCAAGGCACCAGGAGCTCTCGAACCCAATCATGCCCTATGGGCAGGTGTTAACTGTCCTGATACAGTCTTTTGTTCTGTCAATGTCCTCAAATTAAGTTCTAAACAGGCACAAATGATTCTAAGCAGTGTTCCTTGCAAGATGTCTGTATAAGTTGGACTTGCCAAGGATGCAAAGATGTCAGAATCTTGGTATTGATGTACTTTTACCTTGAACATGCTTGAACTTGTGGTTATTGCCTGAACTTGAACTTCAGTGGCTGGCCTTACCGAATCCTCCTTTGAGCCTTTAAGGCCCAGGCCTTAGAATCCTGGGCTCATGCCCAACAAGCAGCTAATCCTCGTTCTTCCCGGGCATCCTCACTGCACTCTAGCCCTTAACAGATGTGCACTTAGAAACAGCAACCTACTAACAGGGAAGCTACTCGGATGGTTTATAGCCAGAGTGTTAAAACTGTGGCTCTGGAATGTGGGGCAGGATTTGCACAAGGGCTTTATCCTTGCTCATGCTCGTAGGCAGATTAACTTATCTGCCTTACCAGTGTGTCTCTGCTGTATGTGTCTATCACATGCCATGCCCACAGCCACCGGGGCATATGGCACATGAGATGCTGCAGAGACCTGTTGCTAGGTGCTTTATATAACTCCACTGGGGGACTGGGGGGGTTGTCTCTGCCCACTTCTCAACAGCTCTCTGTAGCACCCTTGTCTGTCGCTTGGTGATGACACCACTGAGCTTGCAGCTCCCTGGAATGTCCTTTCCACTCTGTGTTCAGGCTGCAGTCAGTGTCAGGGCTTAAGTCATGCCTTTGCACCTGACGGAGAACCACCTTCAGGCATTTTTCCAGCTGGCTAATCAAATGGCATCAGTGGGAATGTTTACAGCTTGCTGCCACTTAGGGAGCTTTATCAGAGCCCTTAATATCCCACCTTCCCAAAGCTGATAATGCAACAGGGGCTGGGGATGGGAAGCCTCCAGAGAGCTGGTGAAGACCAGAAAACAAGATGTCAATCTAATCAGACTTCACTTAGGGCCCCAGCTTGGGCTGCTTACAGCTTCCTGGGGATGACACGTCACTGGCACCAGACAGATGCTCAGCACTTGGTAGTGCTGGTCTCTCTAGCCCTGGAGCACCAGTCCTGGTACCACATGCTCGTCTCCATAGCAATGAGATGCTGCTCCTAACACTTGTTAGGAACTGAGCCTGGGTATTCGTCTTGCCTCTACATGACCTTGAACCACTTTCCTGGCCATTCTTGACTCTGTCAAATGGGGGCATTCTTTGAATCGGTTAAGGGCATACATGACCTCCAGTCTCCATACCTCATCAGATCTCTGACCCTGTAGTCCTAAATCATGACTGTTGACCTACACCGGAGTCCTACTGCCCCTTTTGGTAAGAAATCAAAGTGTCTCTACCTTTGTGTTTCCTGCCTTAAAGGCTACAATGACTTGGAAAGCACACCCTGTCACCATGCCACCTGAGTCTTATGACACTAGACAAATACTCGATCTTGGCAACATGTGATCACCTAACCACTAGCAAGGCACAATCTTTGGTCTCAGGCAGAATTGGTGGCCTTGTATGCAGTCTCAATGTGACCAAGAGTGGCCGTGGTACCTTAAATTAAACATGGCTTCCTTCCATTCTAGGATCACATGCTCCTTAGAAACTGTTCTCGGTCAGGTGCAAATGCATGACTTAAGCCCTGACCACTGACTGCAGCCTGGACACAGGGTGGAAAGGACATTCTGGGGAGCTGCAAGCTGGGGCCTCCACTGCTGGGCACCCGATTGTAGTCTGAAGTGCTGGCTCAATGCACCCCTGGCACCAAGTACGGACAACAGGCTGCTCTGTCTTTAACACCTGGAGGCGGGAGGTAGTAATGCCTGCTCTACAAAGTTCACAAAGCTGCTAGGGAGGAAAGAAGGGGAAGGGGACCCCCAACTCGGGTTTCAAAGTTGTGCTGCTCCTGTGGACAACCGGCTTCCAATGCCTGCCAGTCGGGATGAAGAGCTGGCGACTGCACCGACTGAGGAAACGTCCTGATCCAACAGTGGCGGGGTTCTGGTAGTGGGGAGATGAAGTGTCCCCTGGCCTAGCATGCTTATTCTTCCTCTGGCTTATTGTTTTGAGGCCCTGACTGTCTAGGCAGTCTGCATTTGCATCGGCCTTTCTGGCCCAATGGTATCCTGTTGAGAGTTGAAATTTTAAGTCTCTTCTGCTGAGACCTTCTTAGACTTGTGTCTTGATCGAACCTTAAATTAATCTTGGTTGTGGGGGAGTCAAAGATTAGCAGACTGGAGCGAAACAACTGTCAAAGTCTCTTAGTAACTGCACCATTATTGATCAGACCTGTGTCTCTATCCAAATCGCTGACCAATATTGAACAGAGCGAGGTGGTTCTCGTGTGCCTGAATAAATGTCTCCCTGGGGACGTGACTCCATTAGTTCATGCTCCGCCACCCACATCATGCAGCTATGCTTGAATGGTTTCATCTGCAGAAATCTTCCTGTGGCTCAGGTGTTTCTGGGAGTTGAGATGGTTGCCTAAAACACTGCCCTGGCATTCTAGAACCTTCCTAGGACAACACAAAGCTTATCGCTGACCTCTGCCTTATAACCCCTTCCGTTACTAGGCTTGAAGGCAGCTTGGGGGAGTGGTGTCTGAAGGTGAGCCTGCAGGGTTAGGCTGGGAGCTCATGCTTGCAGACCTAAGCCACAGATAGACTGAACCTTTACTGGTGCTGTTGGCCTCGTAGCTCGCCAGGCACTCGAATAACCAAATCCAAAGGGTGAACGGAACATAAAGCAGAAATGAGATAGCTGCAGAGTCTGGGCATCGCCCCCTTCAATACTTGGTGCCCAGAGGCAGAAGGGAATCCAGTCTGGAACCACTTGTGATCAAGTGCTTGTGATCAGGGTCACCTGCAATGGCTAGTGCCCTCAAGTACTTGCGGTGAGGTGCCACCTTGGTGCACCACCTCCACCAGGCCAGGATGCACAACCCTGCCCATGGGAACATGTGGCCCTCCCGAGGCTCGAGTTGAGGAATATGCTGCACAATGGGCAGAACCCTTTAAACGGGTCAAGAATCACAAAAGATGAGAAAATGGACCTGGCAAAACCTGACGTCCTAGAGCCGATTCTGGAACCGGGAAAAAATGGCATCACTGAAAAGGGAAGTCGAGCTCTAGTTGCATTGGGTCAAACTTCCTAGTTCTTGTGGCTGCCTGACCCTTCTGAGGGCCAAGCTTGGTGACAGTTGAGGACCTCTGCCACGGTTCTGCCCCTTCTCTTGGTGTTAAATATCCCAAGCCCTTACTGAAAGGGGGCGTGTGCTAATGACTAGGAAACTGTCCACGGGCTGCCCTTCCCATAAGGCTGTGTCCAGGTAGAGCAGGATTCTGAGCAGTGCCCAGTGGGGCCAACCTGTCCGTCTTCTAGAGAGCCAACAAAGGCTCAAGGGAAAAGTATCCTGGTGGCATGGCCATGTTGGTCAGAGCTGGTCTCCCTGGACTTAAGGGAGTAAAAGGGGTGTACGGAGGTGAACACAGCTGACCGTCGCCTCCCCTCGCCTCTCCCTGCCCCCAGAGGGTCAGTAGCTGTTGGCAGATGCCCATGAACATAGCCTTGAATGCAGAGGCCTCTGGAGAAGGATTTTGAGGGCCGTGTTGACCATGTGGTGGCTGTGGTCTGTTTCTGGATTTTTGTCATGGTTGACACAGCTCGAACGCCATTGCCGATTCAAGTCTCCTATTCTGCTTGACCCAGTGGGGCCTTTGGAAAAGGCGACCTCAGAGCTTGGCCCAGAAACGGGGAGATCCTGTCATGAAATGTAAGGGGAATGATCATCTGGGTTTCTTGGGGTAATCCCAGGAATACAAACCCAAGGCCCAAAGCCTTAGCCTCTGGGAAGAACCAGAGGTCCCTTGAGCTTCCAATGCCATCTTCATGGGGACACTAGCTTTCCGAGATAAATTGACTGTAATCTCTCTGTAAAAGGGGAGTTAAAAAAAAAATCAGAACATTGGCATTAGTGGAAGTCATGCTGACAAGAGGGCAGGTGCCTGTTTCTTGAAAGACAGAGGGCTAAACTCCAAAGAGGAAACAGACCATGAAGGCAGACGGGCTTATTGGGAGACTCGGGATGCCATGAGCCAGAGGGGTCCCCCAGGCCAGGGCTGAGTGAGGGCCAAGTTAGCAGCACATACCAGTGTGATGCCCGGCTGTTGTCACTGGCTAACTAGCTACTAAACACAACTAAGGGTAACTCCGAGACTCGGGAGCCAGTATGTGATAGCATTTCTTAGGTGTCACTAAGAAACTAGAAAAGAACATCAGGACTTGGTCTCCTATATCTAAAGACAAAGGAAGTTGATAAGGACCCGTTTTGGTTTTGGATATGAGGTGTTGCCCCCCCACAAAACCTCATGGAGGGCAATCAATGTTCAGAGGTCAAGTGACCATGAGAGCTGTACCCTAATCCGTAGGTTAATCCACTGAACCAATGAGTAACTTGAGGATTACTGTCCGGGAGGTAACCGTAGGCAGGCCCTGTGGCTGGAGGAAGTGGGCCTTTGAAGATGTGCCTTTGTACTGTCCCTGACTGGCCTCTGCTTCTGCAGTGAGGGCCTCTCCTCCTCCACACCTTCCGCCATGTTCTACCTCACCTGAGGCTCCAAGCAAGGGACTCGTCTAAGCATGGGCTGAGGCCTCTGAAGCCACAAGTCACCCTAAATCCTAAGTTCTTGCCTTGGGTTTTGGTCATGGTGATGAAAAGGCTGACTAAGGCAACCTATAAAGTGAGGCTGGAGTGGGCGCCCAGTGTGAGGTAGCAGGGTCATGGCTGTGGAGAGGAATGGGGTGGACAGACCTGTGCTGGGACACTGAAGGGACTTCTCTGATACAGAACGTCCTCACTGTGGTCACGAGGGATTTGAGGACTTTAACTGGGAACACTAAGCCCCAGGGCTCAGATGGACCCTTCCTGAGGTCCTTCCAAGGACATGGCTCCCTTTCTCCCTCTAGTCCTCAGACCTCTTCCTCCTGCTGCCAAGAGCTCGACCTGCTCGAGTCAGACTTGAGCTTGTCAGTTCTCAGACCTCTGCAGGCATGTCTGTTTCAGGGTCTTGGGCCTCCTCTATGATTAATGGAGCGATGTGGTTAAAAAGCCACCCTGGGGAGCAGGTCATGGGCTCAGCTGCTCCCAGTGGGAGTGGGCTTAATGGAAGGTCTCAGGAACCTACAGCAGCTCAAACAGGAGGGCCTTAGCATTGGAACTGCTAGAATGACGAATTGGAGGCTGGGGATTGAGGTATCGACCGACAACAAGCTCAAGCTCCACCTGGTGCGACACTCTTGATCTATATTCTACTTCCTGGCCCACTCCACTAGCCAAGTCTCCAGGGGGACGAGATTCCTGGCTCTGATAATTTGAGTAGTCACTGATCTTAAGGGACAAGCCATCCAAGGCTGAATGGCATAGCAAAGGCTTGAGTTGACCCATCATGTGCTGCTTAGCCTTATGACACTTGCCTTGGTCACCTACATTCCTTGGGGCCCTGGGAGGAAATAGATGTCAATCCATAGTCCCTAGTTGATGGGACTGCATGCTGGTCCCAGACTTGGAGTCTGGCAGTATCCAAAGCCTTGGTCGTCTTTCCCCCACCTATCCAGAACCACACAGCTGTGCAGAGACCCTCAGCTACTGCTCTGCAGTGACCGTCCTAGGACACCTGAACAGTAACAAATGTTTAGAACCTGAACCTTGGCTCTTATTATCTTGACCCAGCGATCTTCCTGGGGAATTCAGCTAAAACTTGATTCTAAGCTACATAGTAGCATCACTGTGCCGGCCCTACCTGATGGGTGATAGTCCCTTGAGAGATGAGTGTACTCGGGGTCTGGGGCCGTGGGCTCTGGCCTGAGACACCAGACAACTCCGGGGTGGATGCTGAACTGGGAGTGAGCAGGCGGGGTTGAGTCTCCTCGTGGAGAAGGGAGCATTCCAGAAGACAACTGGAAGCAGGCCCTTGTGGCCACAGTAGAGACTGGACAGAAAGGCTGTGAGCCCAGAGAAATGCGGTGTGGACAGAACATCTTGGAAGTTGCCAGCACCGAGTTGGTCAATGAAGTTGCTGGAAACCAACAGCGGCTCACACAGGAATAGGTTGCCCACAGGCTGCTGGAGCCATGCTGGATCTGGGGATGGGGTGTCGGCCCCCACTCCCAAGACCTAACTTGGCCCACTTCAAGGGTTTGACCTCCACTCAGAACCAGCTCTACTAACATGGGCTCCCCTGGTCAGTGACCAGGCATGCCAGTGATGGCCAGGGAGGCCTCTAGTAATGGACGCCTTTACTTTCAGTCCACCAGGTTGACGGTCTGAGCACAGCCCGACTCAAATCCAAGTCGTGCTGAGCCTCTCCTGAAACAGTGGAGGTAGGGGAGGCTGGGTTTCTTAGGCCCAGTCCCTGGGAGCCCCATGTAAAACCCGAGCATTCCTTAGTCTTATCAAAACGGAATCTGCATTGTCAGAATTGCTTTCTTATTCTCATGGCCTAGAACATGTGGCAGATCAGTGGACACTGAACCTTGTCCACCAGCTGACCAGGCCCTGAGCTTGCTCCTCCATACCCTGTGGCACCTGTATCAAGTGAGCTCAGTTGCTAACTTGATGACCTTGACTCTTCACTCTCCCCCTCGCCCGCAAACAATGACCATTGAGCTAAACGCCCATCTCTGAATTTGGATGGAGGGCTTAGGACTTCCATCCAGATGTAGTGATGTTCATGACACACACCAAATTGAGAAGGTGACTCCGGAAATTCACCTTAGCAAGAAAAGGGGTAGAAATACAGATGTGGAATGGAAAAGGAAATGGCCTAAACAGAAGCCAGCAACATCTCAGAGCCTAACTCCTGGTCTCCCCATAACATGGAGACCTAACCCTAGAAACATCCAGCACAGACCTGTCAAACTGAGCACCTGGGGACTTGAAGTAGGAGAATATGAAGTAGAACCCTTCTGGGTTATTCCTTGACTCTGCTTTCCTGGGCATCAAGTTCCTAGTTCAGTGTCCAAAGCTGCCCCTCCCACTGTTCCTAACCACCCAAGTTTGCATAAAACCAGACAGCATCAAATTAGGGTGTAGTTAGGGGGTTCTTAGACTGAACCCTATAAAGGATGCATGTTTGAGGCAGACACCAGTCTTTACTTAAACACCCCTAAATAACCGAATGCTTTCCTCCCCAGCTCAATTTTCTGCTCCCTGTGGTTTGCATTTTTCAAGTCAAAAAATGTCTGTTGGAGACTCTGGGCCAGGCAGAGGAGCATTACTGCTCACGGCTAGTGCAGAACATTGTCACTTTCTGAAAGGTGTAAGAAATGAGTGCCTCTGTGGTCCTAGCCCGAGAGAAATGTCATCCACCACGGTGTCTTCAAGGACTTGTGACTCGACTTTTGTAGAGTATCAAGACAAGATCCAGGCTCCGCATTAGCTTGGCTTGGATCTTACCTTGAATCCAGACTGGTGCAGTGGACCACGCCCAGTAAGACTGGACTGAAAGTTGGTCTGTTTTTCTAGAGCCAAAGTGGCCATTGCCTCCTAACCTCTAACCAGTGAGGGGCTCTGTTGGGCCAGGAGCACGTGTGCCACCTGTGGAACAACTACAGCTCTGCTTGCTAGCATGCTTTCTTTTTTTTGGGGGGGGGCGGGGTTCAGCTACATGATGTGACCATGGATACCCGTGCTCATGCAGCAGCCCCAGTGGGTCATGGAGTTCTATGTCTGGACTCCCCAGAGGCTGGCTGCTGGCCAACTGTGATGTCACTTTTTAATGGCCCCATGTCAAGGCTAGGAGTTAGTTATCTGGACCATGGCACGTGACGTCCGACGCGTGCTTTCTCAAATCTCCCTGGAGAGGATGTGACTCCTCCCCTCTTCCCAGGGGCTGCAGCCCACCTTCCTGCTCTCGTCCCGTGTGTTCCCATCAACCCAGGACTAACTGGGCTGAGTCTGTCCCGAGCAGGTCCAGTGGAGGCAGAAGGCACCGTGGTCTTCCCCCCGGCTAGAGAGGAGACTCGGGGTTTCCCTGAATTTGTTCCCCACTAAGGGGCAAATAGATAGCATAAGACATGCCCCTCAGCCCTGCGACCGTACCACATCTGAAACTGTCCTTGTTATTGGTCACTCAAGAGGACCACACGGCCCACATCCCTGTCTGTCACCTACATTGTAACCCCTCCATGTGGATTTGACTTAAGGGGGACACCTGACTTCTAGTGGGGTCTTCACCTTGGTCACTTCTGAGTCTACCCAAGGCAAATGGGCAGAAGGACCTTGAAGACTAAACTAGCCCAACCCGTGTGCTTCCCCCTTCAGTTTCTCCTGTTCAAGTCACGTTGGCAAGAACCCGTTCAGCTGGCGGGTGCATCATGGTATCATCTAGAGGGACATGGGAGGTGTCACTTGGCAAGGCAAAGGTTGGACTTAGGTGAACATCTACCCACAGAGGCGATACCTCTTTGTGACCCTCCTGTGGGATGAATGTTTGATATAGTAAATGACTCGCCCGATCTGCCCCAGTCCTTCGTTAACCCTTCTCTGGATCCAGGCAATAATAACACTCCCCTGAAGCAATGCTCTAAAACTCCTGGCCCTGCCATCATAGCATCCAAAGCTATATCTGAAAGTCCCTTGTCTGACTTGAGCTCAGAGCCCTGTGGACACCCCAGTCCCCTCCTTCATTCTGCACTTGTTCTGGGGACCTCAGTGGTGTGAAGTGCTTAACCTCAAGGCTCGTCCAGGCCTTTCCTTGAACTTGACCAGGGGTTTGTGAGGAAGGCTTACCCAAAGTCTCTCTGGTATGTAATTTGCCTGGTTTCCCGAACTGTATGGACTATGGGGTTCCTAACGTGGAGATGCTGCTTGAGGGGAGTCTTGGGATAGTTCCAGGACTTCTTGTCTGAAGTTGGCTCAGGTGTCCTAGGCAGGGGGAGGTGGTGGTCTGATCCGGCGTCTGTCTCTGGAGATGACCTCTTGTGAGCACAAACCTTACGTACACCCAGACCACCCAAATCCAGCATTATGGATAAGCAACTGAATCCTCACCTTCCCATGGGACAGGGAGCAATTCCAGGTAGAAGGGTAACTCGGGAGTACAGGTAGCCCCAGAACACCTCCAATCACATGCAGTTTCCTGACCTGTTGGGGGGAACCTCTCCCTTCTCCTGAATCTTACCAGATCCAGGGTCATAAGCTACCCTAGTGGCTTTCCTAGGTTTGGCCTTGGAGCCCCTGAAAGGCAGATACCTGTGACACACGTGGACAATGTCACCTGCAGGGTCAAGGCATGTGGCTGAGCTTTATAGACTGGAGAATGGCTCTGAGATGTGCAGCTTTGCCAGAGTTGACACTGGGTGAGAGGAACTGTATCAGTTGTGGCCTAGACCTTATGACAAAAACCTGTTCAGGTTGCCACACACTTGTATGGCCTCTGCCCTCTAGATCTTGATCCCAGGGGAAGCCTGACTTCTGACATCAGAGAACACTTTGGACTCCTCATCTCACTTTCCTTCCCCAGTTCCCTTATTAAATTTGACTTTTCTAATCCTCATCCCTTTTGAAGGGCCAGACATTAAAGCTGAAGGTCATGACTTGATTCTTGGTCTGGGGTGAGGAAAATTTAGAATCCTCAAGGCAAAGTATTCTTCTGCCTTGATACTGAGCTAATGGACCACCTAAAAACTGGGTTTCAGGTGAGACCCCTCAGCCATGACTCTGGAAATCACCTACCACATGTCATACATCCTCTGGGTTTTCAGTCAAACCCTGTGAGGAGGGGGGTGAAGGGTAGCTGAGGATGCTTATCTGGTGCTTCTTGATACCAGCTCTTATTGATGATGGTGACTGACCTTCTGAACAATGGTCCTCAGTGCTGGGGGTAGCAGACCCATGAGAGACTTGGCTGCTGTCTGGAGCTTTGACAAAGGCCTTGCTGAACCGCTCTTGAAGCATTGCTGCTTGAGCAACTCTAGACTTGGGGTGTTGCTTTGTAAAGGATGTGTCTGCCCAATCGCCACCTCGTCCCCATTGTGGGTTGAAAGTGTTTATGTGGACACTTGGGATGGGTTAGTGAGGGACTTCTTGGCATCAGGACATCAGACGTGGGGTATAGCTGGCTTGTATGAGCTGACTCTCAGCCCTGCCTGGCATGCAAGGATTCTTGGAGGTGCTAATAGACTAAAGACTGCTTGTCCTTGTACCTGGGCTCTTGGCCTCACTCTCGACACTAGAACCAGATCTCTAGAGACCAAGGGGACTCGTCTATGAGGGATGCATCCTAAAGGGAACTAGAATCTGGGCAAGCATGAAAGAGGGTGCTGAAGCCAACATGGACTCTTCCCCCAGTTCCTGGGAAAGCATGAAGTGCCCTACTCAATGCCCTTGAGATTTGAAGGAAAAGTAAGAACCAGAGCTGGCCCAGGACACGCTGGACTAACCAACTTTCTTATCCATGGGAAAGTTGGAAATGGTGAGATGAGAAGCGGTCACAGGGTCCCAAGCATGCTTTTACTTATGTTAAAGGCTCTTGGGGGTGGGGGTGTCTGGAGGGCAAAGAATGCAGGCCGCCATGTTGTGGCCCAACCCTATGGGGAGGACATCTTGAAATGCAAGCTCTGCCTGGGGAGGCTTGGGCCCAGAGGACAGCCAGGTGATGCTTGGGCCTTTCATACTGGTGTCTCGTCAGGCACAATCTGAGGCCCCAAAAGAGGGGCAAGGCTGTTTCCGTGGTTTCCCTAATCCTCCAAGGATGTGGC
The DNA here is from genome assembly GCF_045843805.1 of Urocitellus parryii. Classification (NCBI taxonomy): domain Eukaryota; kingdom Metazoa; phylum Chordata; class Mammalia; order Rodentia; family Sciuridae; genus Urocitellus; species Urocitellus parryii. Next base: position 142,483,890 of record NC_135533.1, read on the forward strand.
TGCCGTGCTTTAGGACAAGTCGGTGACCACGATGGTCGATGTTATCACAACTGAGAAATGCTGGTATCTGTCAGGAACAGGGCACCAAGCAGCTTTGGGCAACTCTTTAGGACCAGGACACAAGCTTCTGGAAATGGATGAGCTAATTAAGGTGGGGGGTGTTGTATCTTGGTGCTGTCCAGGTGGCCCCCTCTGCCAAGGTGGTGTATACGGCCTGATGGGGTCCAGATAAAATGTCAGGCCCAGCCTCTGGGTGCCTCTGCCGCTGTGGCCTTCCAGGACATCCCTTGGTAGTGCAGACACTGCCTGAGATGGTATCAGAGGTGACAAGACCCTTGGCACTGGGACTCTGGATGCTGGCTTGTGCTTTGGCCCCTTTCACACATCCTTGCTCACCTCAGATGGAGGCCGGATGCCTCCAACCCTCCCTTCAGGTGTTGTCCAGAGTGTCTTAGGATTGATTTCTGTAGAAATGGACGGGCAGACAGAAGAGGTGCCAGGAAACGCACGTGGTGGAAGGAACCCTGGCTAGGCTGAGTGTCCTGGAGACGGAATGACCCTGGGAGAGGTGGGGCCTTGTGCTTCTCATTGGCTTAGTCGCCAGCAGGGTCCACGGCTGAAAACTGGGCATGACCTTGGAAGGTCCATCTTCCACCAACGTACCCTTGCACACTGACCACTGAGGGCTGTCGGATAGCAACTGAAGCCACCAGAATGAGGGGATTAGGGGAACTTTGTGTCCTGTGATGGCATTGGGCAGTTAGTGAACATGAGTTCCCTAAAACTCTTGTCCTACTTCCCTTTATCTTGAATTCCTTGCTGTGACTCCCAAAAGCTACCTCTTCTGCTCCCCATCTTGTGTCTCAGAGAAAAACTAGATTTCAGTAAGTTAAGGATGTCACTGGCCGGCTGTGATGGGGTGGAACCCAGGGTCTGGTGCACACACCTAACCACTGGGCTGCTCCCTAACACCTAGGTGGTCGGCCTATGTTAAAAGGGACTTGGGAAATCTAATGGGACTTCCTGACAAGTGGCACTGTAGTTGCTATAGGGCAGCTTGCTATTTATAGCAACATGAAATGCACACACCAGCGTCCATGCCCGAATGTCCCTGAGGAATAAACACGTTATCCGTTTCCTGGATATCGTTTCCCATTTCTGCTTAACTCGGTTTCTTGGCCAAAAAAGAGGAGCCTCGAGTATCAGATGCCCTACCCAGGTGTTTAAATTTGTATGATGGCTATTGATGCTGAACGATGTCTCTTTCTACAATTGGTAAGAAACCGTTTCTGGTCAGAATCTCAGCTGAGATTATAGCGAAGTATGGCTCAAGTTGTTCCTGAAAATTTGTATTGGACATTGTTTCCTGAAGCATAACCCAGGTGTCAGCTTCATTTGGGATCTTGGCTTAAATAAAACTGGGTGAATGCAAACGGGTGGCACCAGTTATAAACTCGCTCTCCACTCCCAGCTCCCCAGTTACTTGGCCCTCTGGAAGCTTTAAACCTGTGAGGCTCTCCTGGTTGGGAACCCCCATGTCAACTAGAACGAGCCTGAATAGCCACCTGTCGTGTAAGTGAAGTAAGACTTGGCTTCCTAGAGTGCCCGGGGTATCTCCAACTAGACAGTGCAGGTTGCTAGCACAAACTGCCACCCTCAAGAATCCCAAGGTTGAGTTTGAACTTGATTTATGGCCATGGTAGAGGGGAAAGTTGACCATCACAGACTTACTATCAGCTCCAGGAAGGAGCTGATCGTGGTGGCATTACCCAAAACAAAGATGGTGGCACAGTGGGACCTGCAGCACTTTGTACCTTTTCCAGCCATCCCCATAGACCCCAGCTGGTCCCGGAAACTGCTGACGCACCAGGTATAATCGAGGAAGGGGACGTAGACAGCCAGGAATGGGGGAACTGGGTGAGGAAGACACTGGAACTCTTATCTGCACTTTAAGCAGTAATGGCTATGGCTGTGGTCACTCTGCATGGGGGAGGACAATAGTGTTATGCAGGAGCTGGCTGGGCCATGAGGCCTTATACGGCTGTGATCATGGGACTGGAGCCACCATTTCTGAGCATGTCCCCATCTGTGCTCTTGCAGAATTGCCAGGTGGAGCTGTGAGTCTACACTCCCCACATTTGGGAAGGGGGGCTGCCAATCAATGCTGGTAGCCAAAAAGGCCGAGAAACCTCTTGGTTAATCATTTCCACATCTTCAGATGGCATCAGCTGTCTGGAACACAAGTACCACAGTGACCTGATGTCCCTTGATTCTGATCCTGGTTAAAGTGCCCCAGGACTGGGATGAAGTGGCCTCCCTCCCAGTCCTTTGTGGTTCTTGAGATGCTCTGGCCTGTTGTCTGGCCATGTGTTCAGGGGGGTTTTGTGGACTCTTGGACCCACTTGCACTGAAGAGATCTCCTAAAGGTGAAAACCCACGTATGTTGTTGGTGGCTCTTTTGATCCTTGTTCTTTAACCCAGTGTCTAGTCAAGAATTAGACCCCTAATATTGCTCCAGTTTAGAGGTGAGGGAGCTCCCCTATGAGCTTCCCCATGCAGTGGAGGCTCCGCATGCTTGGAACTGACTTCAGCTCTTGCTGGTTTCTTATACGAGAACCCTGCTCCATGTTGTGTCCCCCCTCCTCCTGGCCATGCCTGCTCGCCCTGCAGGAATGCCCCTGGGCTTGATGCTGCATTTGAAGGTAAAAGCCCATGAAGCGGCTTAAGCCACTGGCCATAGCTGCTGCTGTGGCCACCAGCCCTTCTGTCCAGCTGCCCAAACAGCCTGGTCCTGAAAGGATACTCCGGAGGCTTATCTCAAGCCACGTCAGACAAGGGGAACATTGCCTTGCTTTCTCAAATGACAAGATTTCCCCAAAAAACGAAGCAAAGTCTCTTCCTCATTGAGACATGCAAAGTCGGACATCTTTCTAGGAATTAAAGGAGACCTTATCAATGGCATCGCATCTCACCCACATGGGCTGTAACAAGCGGGAGCAGATGAGCCACCTCTCTCGCTCCCCGCCCACCAGTCTCCACCACCAGCCTCCACCCTCCTCCTGACCTCCCTGAGGTTGCCCTGACTCTTCCCTGAGTCAGTTAGACACCTCTAATTCTCCCTTGTGTACCCTCCTTAAGGGAATCCTCAGTGTCTCTCCTCCTGCTTCGTATCAGATTCAGACCATGCTAAGTATTTCTTTCCCTTTCCAGAAATCTCTCTAGCCTGGCTCCCATCACCCCATGCCCCTGGGGTACCTCCTCTTTTTCTGGAATAACTGTCCATGCTTTGGGTTTCTCCTCCTCCATCCCATAACTGGCCTCTGGTTTAAATGTCTTTGGCCCCTTCTCAGTAGGGGTATATTTGGGAACCATGAGCACTGGTTGGATTCACTCCTCCAGGACCTGAGTGAGTTTTAACTAAACTAAGCATATGGAATGGTGGTGACAGTCACTTCTGATTGAACCAGAGGTGTTTCTTCAAGACTAGGAACTTCCCCCAAAGAATTTTCTTACCACTTCGGTCAACTGCTCACCACCTGCTAGGGATGCTCAGTTCTGCTAGACTGGAATAAAATGGCAGATTCTCTGCTGTCAAGGTCCCTCAGTTCCTAGCCCACAGACGGCACCCACTCAAGGTCTTATGGGGACAAAGATGGGAACTGTTCAGTGAGATCAGTTTCTCTCCTGGCTACCTCCAGTGACTTGATCACTGGATTTACCAACCCTGGGGAACTTAGTCACTGTTTCTTTATTGATCTCTCCAACCTCGGGCTATAGTATCACCTTGGATATAGGTGAGCTGATGAGTCACCTGGTGTGTACCTATGCATGTACACCAGGGGAGAGTCTCAAGTTTCAGTTGAATGATCTGGATGTGACGGTCATCAACTTTGCCCTGCCCTACCAACTTGAAACTGGTCTTTTGTTGAATCACCTGTGTGGGCAGGACCAAGTCCCCAGTGGGACAAAACATGTCTTGGTGACATCAAATCTCAGGAAGGTGCTTGACTACCCTCTTATGTGCACATGCTAACTCTCCTTGGTGACAATGCAGCACTAGGTGTGGCCTTACTTCTCGGCAACCAGTGGCACACCTGAGTCTTTGACTGACTTAAGCTGGGGTCTAGTGGACAGATTACTACTTGGTCACACTTGCCTCATTCTGCATGCAGATCTTAAAGCCTAGTGACTTCCTATTGACCCCAGAGGCTGGAACCTTTCCTAGAATGACCAAAGGTTCATGGAAAAGACTTGACATTTGCCTATAGACTAGGAGTGGGGTTGGCCTGGGTCTCCTGGACTTCTGAACCATTAGCTTAACACTGGAAGGAGGCTGAGGGAGGAATAGGAGTTCAAAACCAGCCTCAGAAAAAGTGAGGCACTAAGCAACTTGGGTGAGACCCCATCTCTAAATAAAACAGCTGGGGGTGTGGCTAGGGTCAAGTGCCCCTGAGTTCAATATCATGTTAGTTTTGATAGAGCCGAGACCTCTGAGACTTGGCTTCTGTTCTTGCTGGATGATCTGCCCTGCCATCTTTGGAAATGATGGGAGATGTCAACTTCTCGTGAGCTAGAGCCTTAAGTGCCACAGACCACCAAAATAGTGTTCACCAAGATTCTGAAGTCTATGCGTGGGGTAACCTGACGTGGAAGGATTGCTCTTAATGTAGAGGGGGAAATGGTCTGGGAAAGTCTCCAAGGCTCAAATGGGTTTCCTGACCTTGTTGAAGGAGACCTCTGCCCCCTGTCCTACCTCCAAGGTCACCCCACACCTCTGGATCTTGTTTGGAGTAAGCCCGTGAAAGGCAGGTAATGACACTTGAAGCACGTGTGTATTGTCTTTCGTTACAAGACAAAGGTCACCTACCACCCTTGGGTGCTGACTATTACATGGGTACAGCTGAGACTTTTGGTTCAGAAAAACTTTGACTTTGACGTAGGAAGAGCTACATTAATCAGGTCTTCTGACATGGAGAACCTGTCAGAGAGCGTACTTCTCTAGTTTCTTTCCAGTTCTCCTGCTCCTCCAGAGGAGCCTGGGAAGGTTTGAGAAGGGCCAGCAATGTCTTCCAGAACTGCCAAAGCTGTACCCTAGTGATGAGGACCCTAAGTTGAGTCTACTCGAAGTAGGAGCAATGATGATTTTTCCCTCGTTACACTCCCTGCCCGTCACTCCTCTCTGCCTGTTAACTCTTGATCTCCTTAGAGACAAGTGTCCCCAGTAAAGGCCAGGGAACAACGACACTTGGCCTCTGAGAAGAGGGATGCAGAGGCTCTGGATGGTATCTGCTTGATGTCAACGCTGAAAACTGAACCTCCAAAGTCCGTGAAGAGAAGCTGGAGCAAGCTTAGGGCGGCTCTCCCCACAACTTTCCTATCCTGAAAAACCCTAACCTTGGATCTCGAGTCGGGAATTATTTAGCAACTCTGTAAATCCAGACCTCTGAGAGGGTGGGGCTCCCACTGGGTCCCTCAGGTGTGTTCCCCTGGGCCCCGTTGTTTCTGGGGCAGTTCTCCCTCACCCTAACATACTTGTGCACAAGCTCGGTAGATCCTCCTAGCCACTGGGCAGGTCCCTTGCTGGTATCAACACTGTCCTGATGTCAAGTCCCCTATCCAACAGGAAGAGAAGTCCATGTCATTACCACTGACATCTTAACAGACCTGATACTGAATGTTCAGGAAGCCTGTATAAATGCAGGCTCATGAAGATTTTTAACTAAGACTTAAATATGCTCATGTTAGCGAAAGCATGCAGGTCTACAGAGGGTAACGAGTTCTTGATTAAGAATAATTCTTGCAACAAGATTATTATCCTTGAATCCAGTGGACATGATGTACAGGTCAGGGCCATGGGACAGAGAGAACTACTGGCAGGATAGTGGTATAAATCTGTGGGATGAAGCTTATGCTGGTTTTGGATCTGTAAAGAGTCCTCAGTGTTTCTAAAATGGTCATATAAAGCATCAGAAAGGCTCAACAGGGCTTTCCTCTTGGCAATAACCACATCAATGACATGGGTTGGGTCTTGTTTCTTATCCCTCAACCTCTCAAGCATCCCTTAGACCTAGATCTTAGGTCTGCCTCCTGCAGTATATGAAGACCATGAGGTCTCTAACACACTCTCAGAAAAACCCAGTTCCTCTACCAAATGACCCATAAGTAGTCACACTCCAAGTTGGCAGCCTTTTCCTCCACTGTTCAAGTCGAGATCCGAACGTGGTCCATATGCTGGTAGCTAGCAGACCACAAGCCCTCTAAATGGAATCATTCCTTTTGTCCCCTGGCTGCTTGTCCTACACTGGACATCCAATATCCTACAGATGTGCCCGGTACCTGTCATGGCTTCACGTTCCTGTTCATGGTCCTCAACACCTGCTCCTCACCACTCCTAAAACTGAGTGTGCTGTTAGTTCATCTTTTTTCTTTGAGGCTCTCTTAGCTTGGAGTTGGAATAGTGTCCCAAATCTACAACCCCTCAAAAGGCTCTTTCTGTCTGTGGCACTAGCACCTGGGGTCGGGGAAGGGGGCATGGTCATGGGGCACCAGCCTTGCCAGATGAGGCCTGGAGTGACATGTGGAGTCTTCAGTACTGCTTGGGAACTTGGCTCTGCTGTCACCTGAGGATAGAGGTTTGTAGTTCTACCTTCTATCTACTGGTATCACAGTTCCTCAGATGAAAGACTTGTCCTGTTGGCCTGACACCTAGTAGCCTGACTGTCCATCGTACCAGGTGTGGGTTCCTGGACACAAACGAAAGGCCAGTAGTCAGTTGGGTAATTGGTGAGACCACCTGGTCCTTTACTAGCTCCTGCTGAAGGAGTTATGTTCCTTCTCAAAGTCCTGCTTCCTACGTATGACAAGGAAAGACTTCCATGAAGGTGATCATTGTAGTGGCCTGTCTCAGAGGCACGTGTTGGGGGTCACATTATGGACACTGAGATTGCTACTTGATGAAACCAAAGATTTTTTTCTCCCTTTATGAAGGTTCTTTTCCCTGATGGGTGGTCATTACATGGGGACAAAAGAGGTCCTTGTTCTAGTTCACAAATTGTACTAACTTGTTGAACAAGGTGTATAATCTAGCATTTCTAATTCTATTCTGAACATCAGACACTTCCAGATACCTGTACTTTTAACCATAGAAGTGGAATTTGTCCTCCATTGGGATATAAAGGATATTGGAAAATGCTGGACACTCTCTCCTGGCAGCCATGGAAGACGAGAGAACATTCAGGAACATAATCCTTAATGCCTTCCTAGTTATCCTGCCAAGGCCACACAAGATAATTCTATGTTACCTTTCATAGAACTGCATACACTGTGTATGGTCAGGATTAACTCTACCATGGGAGGTGGGACAGTCTGCAATGCAAGGAAAGGTTCTTGATCACTTTTAAAGCCAATACTGAAACATGTAAGAAAGAGTCTAGAAGAAGGTACAAGATGGCGACAGCAGCAGAAAGCTTTCTACTGATGCTTCGCCTCTCGTGCTTGCCTTCATACTAAGGTCTCATCCCAGCCTCTAACCCAAGAGTTGCATCAGAGGCTTGGGCAGGGCCAAACTGCAGCCAGTCAGTCAGATGCATGTGGTTATATCCCCTCTGGTCACCAGCCCTGAGAAATCGCTGGACAGCGGAACCTTGGTGCACAACTGCCCCCATGAAACTCCCAGATCCAAGACCCTTGTTCTAAGGGTTTGTCTTTGTTCTAATGGTTGGCCTGCATGGAGGGACCTGACTCCAACTTCCAACACTGGTCACCTTTGACCATTTTTGCCACCCACTTAGATAGGACATCCAAGTTCTAACCCTACAAAACAATGTGGCTATCAAGTTTTCTAGACAGGCGCATCCAGAATGAAGGGTATCTTATAAGACAACCTGGACTCTGCATTTGTTTCCTTCTGATTCCACTCCACTTGGAATCTTGGCAAGAGTCAGGAATGTGGTGGTCACTTCGTCTGGGGTCACATGTTGAAGCATGTGCCATGGTGTTCCGCCTCTGAGGATGCCGAGATTGCTCCTCAGTTAAGTCCAACAGCCCTTCTTCTGTAAAGGGTCGACTCCTTGACTTGTGATTCAGGTGGGGTAAAGATTTGAGATCCCTGAAAGTGACTTTCTATTTCAACTGTAGAATCTGAACCTTGGGTACTGTGCTCCCATCAGATGTTATAAATACATTCCATACTTACCAAGGGAATTCCTGAGTTTTCCTTCTATAGTTTTAGAAATTGTAATTTTAGAGGGTTACTGACATAACCCTTTCCAGCTGTCTAGACAAGAAGCGACTCTTCAAACAGGCACTAACCCTGTTGATTATGAGCAGATCTTCTTCCTGCATTCTTTGGACAAACTATGGTCAAGGTCACCTTAACTTTCTTGACAGACTTGGACTCCTATGGAACGTACTGTGTATGTTTACTAGGAATACTTAGTGAAGATGTGGGTGTTGGTTGAGGTCATTACCCCCAAATGATGTGGGGTTCCAGGAATTGGAGCTTGGTCTACGTAAGGGAGCCATATTCTCAAAGAAGAGATTTTTTTAGTCAGCTATTCTCAAGTTCCTACAGAATAAGTGTCTGCCATACTGTAGACCACACTTTCATAACTGTGCCTAACAGGAGGGATCTGACCACCACGCTCTCCCATGATTTCACAAGAATCCCCAAAGGGCAGTCCCTGTTAACGGTGTTCATGTCAATCATGGCAAGGTGAAGGCATCTGAGATGACCGGTCATTCTGATGAGTTCTGTGGATGAGCCAGGGAACTGGCCAGCCTGTCTTTCCCAAGTTGTGTGGCCCTTATTGGGCTCCACCAGTGTCGTTCCATCTTTAGTTTCAAGAGGCATTGCCCTGTCACCTAGAATCTATAATCTAATCAGAGAATGACAGGCAATGTCAATCCTAAGACAGTGGCCCCCAGAGAGTGACTTCCAGCCAAACACTGGAGGCTGACCTTCTTCAGTCATAGGACTGACCTTGTCTCCCTCAACACCTGAAGGGACTTTAGGACCTGGCACTTAGGTTTGTGCCACTGTAAAGTCTTCCCCTGTGGGAACACCTCAGGGACCTAAACCACACAGAGCAACGTCCATGGGATTTCTCCCTAAAGGTCCTCGGGTGCTTCCTGTGTACAAGCCCCATGAAGGGAGGGCTGGGTGTCCCTTTCCTGCTTGGGCCCAGAACCAATGGTGCTACACCTGCACCACCTGTCCATGGCTGCCTGCTCTGTATGAGAACCTCACATCTGAGTGAGGTCATGGACTCCTTGGGGCCAGAAATGATCTCTCCTTAAACTTGGGTCCAGGGGTGACCAAGGCTCTTTGTACAACTAAGATGACTGCTCGTGGCTCATGGCTTTCTGGACATGGGTATTTTTTCCTGAAAACTGCCTCAGATGGACTAGGGACAGAACTTAGGTCACCTTGGGCTTTGCTTCTGGGCTTGACATTGATGTGACCTTCCTAGGTAGCACGGCCCTTGCTCCACTGTGCTCAGTACTCATTCCTGAAGGTGTCGACTGCTTGTGGGTTCAGGTCCTCTGTGTACCCACTTGAGCAAATGACCAGCATTCCAGAGGAGCAGTTGTCCTTCACCCACAGAATCCTAGGAGGGGAGATGCCTCCAGTACCAGAAGGAACTGTTCCTCCCCCATTGAGAGCCCTGCTTCCCCTTTCTCCTGTCGTCAGGCAAAGGTCACAGGTGTCCCAGGGCTTTCACCACTATCTGGGGTGGAGATGCTAAATGTCACCTAATGACACTGGGGCAAGTCATTGTAGGACTGCCAACGCTCAGCTTACAACCTTGACCATTCATCTGGCATAGGATCTCGAAGGCTGAGAATATTTGGAGTGAAGATGGCGAGAATCTAAAGAAGAAACCGCATCTGTTCTAGGGTCCGCCTTGGAGCATGGGTGGGCTGCCATCGCAGGTGCCTGGGCTTCCTCTTTCTCATTTCCCCAGCTCCATGGAGGAGCCTGGGGACCCTCCTGGGGAAGGCAGAGCACTGAGCTTGCACAGGGCGATCCAAACTGAACCCTCTTTGTGGGGGTCGTGCTCTGTGGTTGTATCTTCAGGTAAGAGGCCTCATTCCTTAAGCTTCAACTTTGTTCCTCTTCATTTACTTTTTCCCTTGTTAAACCTTGGAACAACTTATTAAGAAAAAATGCTGCTGTGTCCCAGAGAAGATCATCTGAGGAAGTGCACCTTGCGAGGGAGACTGAGATTTGGAAGGACAGAGCTTTTGCCCCAGATGCCAATATGGGGAACCAAAGCACAGGCCCCACCAAGCAGGAAGAGAAACTGGTTCAGACTAAGGTGACCATTCCCTAGGGTTAATCTAGGTCCTCCTGAAAAGTCCTGGGCTTGGTTTATGGATTGGAAGTGACTTGGCACATAGGACAGACTTCTATATTGATGGCCCTGAGAGCTGGGACTCCTGTCTGCACTTCTCTGGTCTTCTCCATGGGCTCCTAGATGAATCCTCCCTCACGTTGGCTGTGGAATTCACTTACGTGCAGACTTGGTGGGGGGCCTCCCTCCTGTTGGATGGAGGATACCTCGTCATTGTCACAGGGTTCCTGTGTGGAAGGTGGAAGGCGGACCAGACGGTCATTGTTCACAAAGTGACTCTTCACCACAGGTCTTTATCTTGGAGCACATGTGGCCCTGTCATGAGTGGGAATCTCCAACTTTCCCTCTAGAAACTTCCATTTTAGTACAAAAAAATGGGAAATTTCTCATGAAACATTATCATGTTGAATGGCAACATAGGGCTCTTTTGTTATAACCAGGAGGTGGCTTTTCCTTAATGGACAGGACCTCAGAACACTCATGGAACTTGAGAAACATCTCAATCATGGTGACCTGATCTTTCGTGTGGCCAGAAATCTTTGGTTTCGCTTCTTATAAAAACTTCAGAAATTCACAGAACCAGCCAGAGAAATGGCTCTTCCCATCGTGTTCAGGGACCCACCTCTGACAGCTGGGACACGGTGTCTGGTTTCCTCACCAGCTTGTGTAGCTACCCCTTAAGGTAAACAAACATCTCCATCTGCAGCCTCCATAGTGTATGGACTTGTACCTAACATCTTAATGCCTTTAGAATTCAAACTCGGCTTCTCCGGCATCCAGCAACATGTAGACAGTCAAGCCAAACTTTCACAAGGATCATCAAAACTGGCTTGTTTAAATGGGGATCCAGATATGGCCTACCCATCATGAGCAGGGCTTCCCCCACCTTTTCCCCTGGCAATTTCTGTCTTTCCTGTGTCCTAAAGAAGACGTTTGCTTCAGTCCTCTGATTGGGAGACACATTCCCCATAAATCTAGCTTTCCAACCCTGAGAGCACAAGATTCTAGTTCTCAGGTAAAGAAATGAGAAGGGAAACGGACTCCCTTGATAATGAGCCTATTGGGACTTTACGGGCCTCACCTGGGCCCCCTCTCCCTGCCTTGATTCCTGGGAAACATTTCTGGCTTGAGATGGAGTATGTCATGTGGTAGCTATCAACAGATCCAAGACGGGGGGACAGTAGGACAATGGCATATACTGTCGGAACTGCAGTTGTGTCCGTCTGCCTGAAGGTAACCTGATAATCTCCTGTGTCCTTCAGCAGTGGAGATGCAAGGGGTGGCCATTGGACTTCATTACTGAACTGCTGTTCCCATTTAGGATCTACCTAAATGATGCTTCTAGATCATTTTGGATTTGCTATGGCTTTGGGGAGCATGATGATCTGCACAACCTTCACTTTCTTACAAGCCAAAGAGCATCTCCATTTTTAAAAACTCTAGCTTCTAGGGAAGGGACAGTCAGGGACTTCACAGGAGTAGGGTTCTCAACACTCCTGTGTGCTGACAACCTGTCACTCATGACCTGAGATGGAGATTGAACTTGTTCTGTTGAAATTGTAGCAGCCTAATTGTTCTATGGTACCAAATGTGGATTTCTAGAGATAAAGTCTACGGAAGAGACCAGGAAGGAAAAGCTACCCTATCCATTCCCCAATCATGGAGGATGGCAAACATTCAAAAGACCCTCTGCCACTCCTCCCCAGTTCTAGGAAAAGTGCTGTTGGCCACTACTGAAGGCATTTGTGACTTGCCTTGGTAGATAAGTGAGTAAACAACAATAGCCTGACGTATTGGACAACATGGACCCCCTCATCTTGACACGAGACTGGAAATGCTCCAGTGAGATGACGAGACCTTAAGGGGTTCTAATTGTCTAAGGATCATGGAGGAGCCTGATGTGACAGTAGAATGCTGCTATCTTATTGTAGCTTTGGCTCAGAAGGTTGTCAGTCTTCGAGGTAGGGTCCCATCTGGGCTTGGAGAAGTCACTCTCCAGGCTGTGTCCACTTGGCCACCCATATCTGGCTCCCTCGCTTCTCGGTTGGCTGACTCAGAGCCAGTGCACGATGGAGGCTTGGCAGGTGTGTCCCAACTGCTCCATGGGAGCTCTACCACCAAAAGCCTCTGGGACGTTACTTGGCTTTTCTAAACAACATATGTCCATAGTGTCCAGTTCATATGGAGGTGGTATGGAGGGTGTTACCGGCTCTTGGTGTTCCCAGATCAGCATTGGGTTCTCCTGATCCATTGGAGATAGAGATCACCAAGAGGTGACCAATAGAGTTGGGACAAGGCTCTGCTGGGACTTCTGCTGGAGTCGAGGGGAGATGATGCATGGTGAGGGTTCCTAAACCAGCTCTCCAAAGACATGACGAAGCTTGAGGGAAATGGGCTCAGGCAGGCACATGACCCCAGGAGTTCTGCACCTGGCTCCTCTGCCCTGGCACCAGGGTTTGCACGGGAGATCTGCTCAGCCTTGGGCCTCTGCTCAATGGGAGAGGGATCCTAGGCATGTGGAGGTCGGCAGCACAGATCACAAAGCTCATAGACACGTTCAGTATCGGCCTCCAAGGAAGGCTTTGTCAGTCAAGTCTGGACATATTGTGCATGTGGGGTTTTTAGTAAAACTTGGGAGGAGTCAGCTCTGAACCTGGTCATGGTTGGAAATTGTTGAGAGCCACAGCCAAAGGGGCCCCAGCAAACTTCCAGCTGCCAGCAAACTTCCAGCTGCCAGCTGATGATTGGCTCACAGCGGCTTCAGCAACATCTAGCTGATGGGCTCCTCTGCGGTGATGTTCATTGGGCTGTTTCCCTGCCCTTCAGACTGCCAGCTGATGATTGGCTCACAGCAGCCCCATCAACATCTAGCTGATTGGCTCCTCCACGGAGCTGCTCATTTGGGCTGTTTCCCTGCCTTTTCAGACCATGGAGCTGCTCATTGGGGGACTTCTTTGGCTCGGCCCATGTGAACCAGCCAATCGACCTCAAGAGCAGGAGGATTGAGGGAGGTGGTGAGGTTTTGTGTGGGTGAGAGGCTTGTGGAAGCCTGTGGTGGCAGTTGGGCTCTGAGGGTTTTTTCCTGAGCTGTTTTGTTTGGCATTTGTAGTTCTAAAAATAAAGTTAGTTTCTTTTGACAAGTGGCTCCTGAATTGTGCCTAGCCAGACTGCGGCAGGAAATGCCTACGGATAGCAGTTCTTGCTGGGCAGAAAGTCTTGGTGGGGAACAAGGGTTCTCCCTGCCCTGTCTTGACAGGGGCAAAGTACATGATGGAAAACATGGTCTTCACTTTGGTTACTCCAAGCATTCCTATCCCCTGTCTTACATGGGAACTGAAAAGGATGACACCAGCCCCACCTGCCACTTTCTTCAGTTTTTCATGACGGGCTAATGCAGAATGTGGGACAACCTCTAAGACACTGGGACCCTTGGTTCCTTTTTATGCCAGCCTCCATTATTCTCTGCCTGCATGGTGGGCTCAGTCATTGGGGGCTCTCCCTGCCCTGTGTGACCAGGTGTCCTGACCATGCCAGAATGAGACCAAAACCCCAGCCCAAAGGAGTGGTCACTGAGAGACAGTTATGCCTCCAGCTTAATTCTCCAGTGGTTACTGAGGCTGCAGGTCCTGAAAAGGGACTAGTCCTTTTATCCTGTGCTGTACCTGAGAGGTCCTTATAAAAATCCTGCCTTTGTGGCTTTCGCCAACTTGAGGTTATCTCCAATGGCCACATCTCAGTGGCCTCAACTCATGTCTGACATGCCCAATTTGCCCTGGCTCTCCTTGAGTACAAAGCCAGATCTAAGTAGGCCTAGTGGGCCCCTCACCCCTGCCTCAGGCTCAAAATCAAAGGTGACCTAACATTTCCCCCATGACCTGCCTGATTCCCACCTCCTGGTTCTAAAACCTCATTTTGGCTCACTCCAACTTCTGGGCTAGAAATTGGACTATCTTCTGAATCTAGGATTATGTGAAACGAATGTGACTGCAAAACTGTTTTGTCTCCAGCTCCTGGCTGACTTTTTAATTTTTCAGCTGAATGTCAAGAAGCAGCCACTCCTTGGTGTGCAGGGTTGGGGGGGAACGAGGGATAGACCTGAGCACTGCTCTCGGGCCTGGTGCCATGGGCTTAGTGTGCATGTCCTCACTGGTTCCAATGACCTCTACTACCGTCCTCGGTGCTTATTCTGAAAGGTCAGCTTCTTTTGGGTGCACACAGGGCCTGCACCCAAATAACCAAAGGACTTTCATGCCAAGCAGGCGATTGACTAGGGGGTCCCTGGGAACATTAGAATCGTCCTTCCCATGGAACCCCTTAGGAGGGGAGAAACCCTGGGGATGTCTCCAGAACCAGAGGAGAGGGCTCCTGCCCCATTGAAAGCCCCACTTCCCTTTTCTCTTCCATATGTCCTCAGATCACTGTAGCCTGTGGCTTTTTACACTGTGGGCAGAGACCCTAAATATCACATAACGATGTTCGGGGTAACGTTGGGTTTTGTCATTTCAAGACAAATTTCAACGTTGGGTTTTGTCATTTCAAGACCATCTGGCCTCTAGTCTCTCTGAGAACGTCTGGACAAAATATCTGGGGGCAAGAAGGCCTTTGACGGTGAACTTGTTTCAGTGGAAGGAGCAGCGTCTATCGAGCTGTCAGTCTTTATTTTTTTTTAATTTTTTTTTCTTTTTTTTTTTCGAGCTGTCAGTCTTGACGTGGAGAAATCTGTCACTGTTGTCTGCTCTCCTGAATTCTCCCACTTTCTCTAGTCTCGGGGCTGCACGGGGAAGTCTGGGGACACCTGTCATCTGTGGATGAGCTTTTCCCTGCTAATCAGAGCTGTAGCCCATTAGTGGGGTATCAAGATGGCTGCACCTCAAGATCAGTTCTGTGGTGATGCAAATAATCGAGTTCTAACTCTCTGCTTGGCTCCTCACCTTGTGAGAAATGCAGGCGTGTCCTCGGGGCTCGTGAGGCATGATGTATGGAGAGCTGAGGCCGAGAAGGCAGAGTCGGTGTCAGCCTGAGTGGCCACTAACAGAAACTGAACCTCAGACTGCAACGCAGAGGGAGGAAAAGCAGGCTCAAGGGTCCTGGTCCGTCTTCTGCAGAGAAATCCTGAACTGTCTTCAGGTCAGAAGTGACCTGGCAGTGGGGCCATGACGTGGGAGTTGAGGCTAGGGTGCCTTGGTGTTTTCTGGGGTGTTTTCTGGGCTCTATTGTACTAGGGTGAGTTCCCTTCTCTCTGGATCCACCTATGGGCAGCTTGATGGGCGCCTCCTGGTCATGTGGGTCAAGCTTCTGGCGTCGGCACCATTCTGGATTGTAGCCTCTGTTGGGGCACCACCCTGGACCACCAGTGCTGGATGGACCTGACACTGAAAACCTATGAATGGCTGTCCTTGGTTTGCCTCAGCTTCCCTGGTGTGAGGAAGAGACTGCCAGATGTGGGGGTCACACCTAGAGTCCCAGTGACTTGGGAGGATCAAAAGCTCAAGGCCAGCCTCAGCAACTGGGCCCTAAGTAACATAGCCAGACTGGGTCTCAAAAGAGTTTGTGGGGATGTGACTCAGGGGCTTAGCACCCCTGGGTGCATTCCCCAGTACCAAAAAAAAAAAAGAAAAAAGAAAAAAAAACCCTAAGACCCTGTACTGACACTCCTATCCAAAAAATTAACCAAAGTAATCATTTCGGTGTGGCATGGTCTAGAGCTGTCTTAATCCCTCGTATTTGGAATACACAGAGGGCACTATGTCCCACATAGCATTGTGACCTCTGGACCCCAAATACACTTTCAAGTGCCTCAATCTTTCACTGACTTTTTGAGGGAAAAAATTCCCCATCCTGCACATGAGAGCTCGCATTTTCTCTTACTGTGAGGAATGTTCTCTGGATTTGGAGGAACATACTTGGTCCTCCTAGCGTTTAATTGCTAGAATTTAGCGCTCAGCTTGCATTGATGTCTGGCCCTTCATGCTCACTGGGGAAGATTCCAAGGACGATGGAGGAAAGGGTACCTTCTCCTAAGGTCCTAGGTGTCACTGTGTTGAGCTTCCCCTTTGGACAGGAGGCTTGACCATCTTTCACTGATGATTGGTTAGTTCCTGTCACTGTGGCTCTTTGAAGTAGAGCCCGTGGTTGACCAGATGCCTGTTCTCCCAGCCTCCACTAATACTGACCCCTGAATATTTGAGGTTCCCTGAACATTCTGCCTTGGGCTTCCCTAGTATCCCACTCCTTGCCTCTTTAGATATCCATTCTCAAAGTGGAGAATGACAAAACAGGAAAGTGCTTCCTGCCAAAAAGCTTGGATCTTGAAGTCACGTTTTTCTTTGATTTCAGAAAAATAAAAATGTTTCAAGTTGGTTCTAGAAGGAAGGACTCCATTCCTTCTGCTCTTTGGGGGTTTACTCTGCCTCCATCTCTGCCTTCTGACTCCCAGGAAATGTGTGTGCCCTCGACCCTCGGGGTCCAGCTGGGCTGACCTGCTCCACAAGTAGCAGCTGGGTCAGGCAGGACTTGGACCCAGATTGTGACCTTCCCTCACTGCAAGAAGGGCCAGAATTTTCCCTTTTTAGAAATGTCATTGTAGGGGAAAGCCAGGGCTTTCAGTGACATTCCCAGAATGAAGCCTGCAGTCAGGACAAAGGCTGTGTCCCTACTGCCTGGGGACCCCCACCCCCCAACCCCACCCCATGCCACTCTGGGGGGAACTCGAAATGCACACCCAAGCGGCTGTAGCAACTGTGTGGCGCCTGGTGGGCCAACTGCCCAGTGAGTCTAGTCCTGACACTCCTTGGTCACCAAACCCATTAGTCAGTGGATGAGACAGGCTCGGTGGACGTATCCATCTGGTTCTTAGAGGCAATGTTTCCAAGACTTTTGCCCAGTTTCCCCCCCCACAAATTCAGGGTCTGGAACCCAGGAGAGATGGGGGTGGGAGATGGTGTCGACTCCACGTGAGGTCTTCACATGGCCATTTGCCAAACTTCTTCAGCAAATTCATGAAAGTTGCACCAATGACATCTTGGGTTATCCGGGCTCCCCACTGTCTTGCATTAGCCCATCTGGAGAATTTGCGAATCTTTGCCAGGCTGACAATTCCCTTGAGAAGCCATTGCTTTCCCTGACTAGGATACAGTTGGATACTGAACAGAACCCCATGAGGGTGGTGGCTTGTGTCCTGTTGGGGCTGTCCCTGCATGCACCCCATGATGGGAGGCTAGGGACTCGCTCCATGGGGAAGACTCTACTTTCTGTCTAATGTGCTGTTGTCCTTCTCTAGTGTGGCCACCATTTTATTGCTCATAGGGCCATCAAGTATCCATCCTGAAAGTGTTGTCACACAGAGGGTCTGACTGGCATTTCCTGACATAGTCTGGGGGTGGGTGACTAAGGGTCTGGATCTAAAGGTACCACAGCCTTCCCCCAGCCCTATCTGTACCCGAATTAACTACTCCTGGCTGAGGGTTTTGCCCTCGTCCGTGGGTGTGCATCTCACTGACCTTGACTGTGTTGTCAACAACACCTGTGGAATATTGCCCTACGATGAGTCCAGGCTCTGAGTATCCACACGGAGGGTGAGCCTGCAGAGTGCCCCTCGCCAGCTCAGGATTATTAGTGTGAACAGGGGATATGTCCTTCTTCCCCACCTCCTGTCCTTAAAGCCTGCACCTGGGTGAACACATGTTCACGTCAGCGCCGTAAAGGACACCATCTCCAGGGAGACGGGCAAGTGCCCGTTAGCCAGAGTGTCATGCACAAGGCTCGAGAAATACTTTTGTCTTTCCTGTCATGTCTGAACCTCTGTCAGGGACAACTACCCTGATGGGAGTGAACTTGAGCTCTTGTTACGGTTCAGAAATGTTTGTCATAGAAAAACTTGAACATGTCAATCCTGGCCAGCGTCTCCCACTTACTCTCGGCTGGCCTTGCTCGTAGGGCTGATGACGGCCATTCTGAGGCAAAATCTGGGCCTCAGACTAACCTGTCCAAGGAATGGGATGATCCTAGGATGGGAATGGGTACAAAAGAACTTCGGTGTGGACCCTCCACACACTTCATTTTCCTAATGGGACCAAGTGGCATCTCTTCAAAGAACAATGTTTCACGACTTGAAAATCCAGGAGCATCAAGTCTATAGTTCTCAAAAGTAAGCCTTAAGGATGAGCTCAGGTTAGGATCATGCTCAACTTCTTATTCAGCATTGATATTGACTGTCTGCTTTCATCCTGGGGCCTTGGGCACTGGACCCCCTTGGAGCATAACTGAGCTTCTTCAAGCAAGTGGGCTGACGGTTCAGAACCCCCATCCTGGTGCACCTGTATTGACCAGCTTGCCCAATAACTTGTTTCATCCTGAGTCCATAGCCTCTGGAATTTTCTAGAACCTAAACTGGTTCAGGTGTAAGAAGACTGCTCTGATCAGTCTATTTTTCAGTATGACTCTGTTTCTCAAAGCCTTTCTGCAGTCACTTTGGGGGGCCTAGTGAACCCAATACCACTAGTAACTGCCTTGCAAAGCTTGAAGCTGACTTGGCACCCTATTGTCATGACCTTCAGCAAGAATAATGGCACAAAGACGAGCTGGGCTTCTCTGTGGACCCACGGTACTAAAAATCTTACCACTAATGTTGGCAGGGTTGGAGAGGGCATTGAGACCATGGAAATAGCCTCTGCCAGGAGCTTCCTGTCCTCTTAGCACTTACTGAGGATGGCTGTGCAAGCCTCCAAGCCATCAGGATGGTTCCAAACTTCTGAATTCTAGCACTCTTCTCAGTGCATCCATCACCCACAATGAAACCATGGCAGAAACTGCTGGCACAACATAAAAGTGACCCACGGATCACTTCTAAGGCTCACAGCACTATCAAGTACACAACACTAAATATCGAGCCCACCAGCTGATCACATTACGAACATGTCACTTTGACATGTCAATCATGCCATCAGTTTTTTCTAAACAAACCCAAAGGAAAAGGAACAACCCACATGGAAATTGACAACGTGCTCTCACCCTAAATACACTCGATGAAAAACTGTACACACTTAAAAATCAAAGCATTGTGCCCACTTTCTTGAATTTTTAATTGTCAACGGACATTTACATGTGGTGCTGGGAATCCATCCCAGTGCCTCACATGTGCTAGGCAAGGGCTCTACCCCCGAGCCACACCCCCAGCCCTAAATTACATACTCGTGACTGGGAAACCCTGGGAATGGCTACCACTGGATTATAACACTGGCAGAGTGCCCTGGGGTTTTAACCCATTGTGAAACCATAAAGGTCTCCTGTTAGCACTTTGAAGAATGTTTTATATATTCCAAGATCTATGTTTGGAGAAGGGCAAGAGAATAGCCCCTCTTGTTTCAGATACTTAATCAGTCTGAACATAGAAGCTTTTCATCTGAACATAGAAGCTTTTCATCTAACTGGGATGAGTGCCCATCCCCAGCATTCCGCCACCTCGAATGGCAGACTCTGCCAGCAGGGTGTAGGTAGGACCAGGGATCCATTGCCCATGGCCTGCTGAAGCTGGCTGTAGGGGGATGGTCAGGCTCTCCCTCCACTCCCTCTGTTCCCCTTGCCTAGGGCTCCTGGCTGTTAGCACATTTGCATTAAGACTTTGCTTCTGGGAACACTTCATGGGCACATGCTGCTCTCTAGGAGCAGGGGTGGAAATCTGCAGTCTGGAAGTAAGGAAGTGTCCTTGCTCCGGTATCTCTGGGAACCCAGGCCCATGCCGCCCAAGCTGACCACAGCCTTCCATGTTGGCATAGAGCCTGACCCTCTAGGCCACAGGCCTCCGAGGACAAGTGTTCTCCTCTTCCCCAAGCTGAGCTGGGATCCTGGCCCAGGAGGTCAGTGTGGGCTCCGTCTTCAGGGCTGTAACAACTGCTCCAGGTGAGGAGCAGGTCACCCCTGCCCAGGTGGAGGAGCACAACACAATCCTGTTCTCAGAACTTTCAGGGACGTGGCCTAAGAATGCAATGCCTAACTTCTCCATTTCATTGACTCACTCAAACCTATAAGTTGTCAGGTTACAAATTTCTGAACTCTGCCACCTCTGAGGGGGAAGGTCTTATTAAATCTTCATTGGTTGGGGAAACCCCTACTCATGAAACCACAGTAGAAGTTACCAGAGTAATATAGAAGCAAAGACCCTTTTCTAGACTCCTGGGAGTGTGAATTCTAATGATGTCCAGATCTGGCCTCCTGGGCCACGACAGGAATGTTCTTTGGACTTTTTTAGGAAAGTGACTTGCTAGCATCTGGTCGCCTGGCATTTGGGCATGCAAAGTGCTGCCAATCAAAGCTGACGCCAGCACCTCAGTGAGGCAGGTCAGGGCCGTGGGGAGCTGGGTCGTCTTCCGATGTCTCTCCTTAAACTGGCATGTCTGCCCTCCCGCAGTTCTTCTGTATTTGCCCGTCACTGGTTCTGGTGAAAGGCAGATGGTCTCGATCGGCTGCCTGGTGTTCTCCAAATTTTCCAACTTTGCTTTAAAGGTAGGGTGGGAGGGTCCCTGTGTTCTTCCCTGGGTTCCCCTGTGGAGGCCTGCAGCCTCCATTCTCAAAGTTTGAGGCTGATAGCAAGAAAATTCTTAAGGAGCTATGACCTTGAAGTTGTCTGCTCTTCCCCACCCCCATAAAAATCTAAGACATGAACGTGCACTGTTAAGAACGAGCCATCCGGGAAGAAAGGCTCCATTTGGCCTTCCTCGAGATCTGCCTTTTGCTTTTTCACTTCCAAATGCTGCTCCTCTCAAGGTCCAGGTCTAGCTCTGTTGTGCCAAGAAGCTCGAGCCAGGCCAGACCGGGCCTGCTCTTCACCAGCTGCAGGAACCGACTAGTTCTACTGCTTCACTAACCAGCTCTGATCCTTGGCTAACCACCTCGTCAATGCTCAGTCCTAGAACAAGGATGGTGTAACAAGATGCAGCACTAGCCAGGAAACTACCTTTTGAGGTTTTTGTTTTGGCTTTGGGGAGCTGAGGTACAGGGGATTGAACCCAGAGGCGCTTTACCATGCACGGAGCCACATCCCAGCCCTCATAACTTTCTCAAGTTTCTTAGTGTCTTGTTAAATCACCAAGGCTGGCCTCGAACCTGTGATCCTCCTGCCTCAGCCTCCTGTGTGGCTGGGATTGCAGGCATGCACCACCTCATCTAGCTGTCCCTTTTTTTTAGGTGTAAAGCTCACAAGGGGAGATACTGGGGCCACTTAAGCATCTGGTTATAAGTGGGGGGTCTCTTCTAAGAAAAGGGGCCATATGTGTCTTGAAGGGCAGAAGCTGATAAACCAAAATCCTACTACTGAGTGGTTTTCCTCAGTTGAATTTCTTAGTGGAAAGTAGTTGTCTGTCAAAACATTCAATGCTAGTTAGCTTTGTCTTTCACTCGATTGTGCTTACAACACCTGTGGGACACTCCAGCCCGAGAGTGTTATCCCAAGGAAAAAGGGTGTGTTTTCCTTTTAAAACTATGGAAAATCTGGTCATGGAGGAGCCCTGTGAGCTGGCAATTGAACCCTGGGCCTCATTCATGCTAGGCAAGTACTCTAACGCTGAGCTACATCCCCAGCTCCAGAAGGAACAGCTTCAAGCTGGCCACCACATCCTCTAAAACTTATGTCGCTGGTCTTCAAGCACTTCCTAATACCATACGAGACTTGGTTCACGTAGGACTTCAAGATGTTCTGGTTCCATTTAATAGTGGTCATACTTGGAACTGAGTCCAGGTTGTAAGTTTAATCCCATACTACGGTGACTTCTGTCTGTCATGGGCATTGGAATAGCAGAAAGTCACAGGTTCCTAAAGCCACTCTTGCACAGAGTGAGAAATTTACGTCTTAATCCTGCAATTCCTATTTCCCAACCTAGAATCCAGTATTCCTGATGAATGCAGGAGAATCTGGCTGCTGGCATCCTCAAGGGAAGTGGGACCTGGGGAGGAAGCTAGCTCAGCCATCACACAACGGTCCTCCTGCCTGCACCTTCCTGGGTACAGTTTGACCAGCACAGAGCCCAACGTTGGCAAAGCACTCTCCACAGTGTTGGCTCCTCACTCCTCACCTAAATATCATCTAAAATTGGGTGAGACATAAGAACAAGACCAAATACTTCTAGATCCACAGAGCAATTCTCTCTGAAAATCCACCTATGTCAGTCTCCACAGCCACCCATGAAACTAGAGATCTGGACTTCTCCAACTCGGGTTCCATGGATTCCTCCTGCCAGTTGTGCAGGGGGATCGGGCCAAACGTCAATGATGGTGATGGCCCCGAACCCTAATGTGTCCCTTTCCCTTGGGATGAGTCTAAGGGACGCATAGCCTAACTTCTCCAAATGACAGTAGTTCCAGTGTGGTCAGCCTCCACTGGGAGGGTCAATCCATCTTCCAATTAAACCTCCTCGGCTTCCCCACCCTCCACTTCCCTGAGTCCACCAGACCACCTGTGGCTTTGCCTAACCTTTTGGCCTAGACTCGAGCCCATCCTGTCTCTGGATTAAGGTCAGCCACTTTCAATCATCTGCTAGTCCAATAGGCATGTTGGGTTTTCTCTACATCGGCTTCAGGGTTGGCCGTTGGATGCACCGTCCCGCAGGCAGCCCTCCCAAGGTGAGCCCTGACCTCATGCCTAGGAGCAGGCCTCTGACATCAGTTTCTACTAAAATCCTAGATCAACTGAAACCTGGAGGAGGGGCCGGGTTCTTGGACCACATGAGGCAACATAATCAGTAAAATCCTAAATGTCTCTTAAATGGGTGCTTAGAGCTAGTACAAGTCGAGGGATTTCTTTGTCTTTTTATACATGCTTATAACTCTGGTTACAGCCACCCACCCGGCAACTCTCTACCACTCCTCCCTAGTCCCCTTCACCTTCACCTTCCCCCCGCCCCCCAAAAAAATCCCCTTTCATGTCATCTGAGACTCCACATGAGAGAAAGCACAGAATACTTGTCTGGAGTTTAGCTTATTTTGCTCAACACAAAGATCTCTGCCTCATCAGTCTTCCTGCAGATGGCATCTCACTCTGTGGTTATGGTACTCTATACACAGCACAGGGCCTCATTCATTCGACACAGGTGTCAATGCTGATGCCATTGCAAATAGTGCTGCTTCAGGAAACAGGTGTGTAGTTTCCTTTCATATGCTGAATTTTATCCACCAAGCTCCCACTTGAGAGCAGTTAAAGTCCTTTCCTTTTCAAAGAGAAGGAGTCTGGAAGCATGAACAACTTTTCCCCAAACTGGCTGGAAGGAAGCGAGCTCTGAAGTGGTCCTCTCTCTGGGACTCGCTATTGCATGCAACGTAGCAATGTAACTTGGCCAATATCATGTTAGGGTTTGAATATAAAGTGTCCCCCAAAAGCTTGAGAGAGAATAAGGTCTAATGGGGAAGTGACTGGGTTGCAAAAGCCTTCATCCAATCTGAATCCCCTGATGAGGATTAACTGAGTGCTAACTGTAGGCGGGTAGGGTGTGGCTAGAAGAGGTGGGTCCTTGGGGTGCACTTCTGGGGTTTAGTCTTTGTCAAACAGATCTCTTCTGCTTCCTGCTCTTGTTCTGAACCATTTCCTCCTCCACCCTCTTCCACCATGATGTCCACCCTCAAATAAACTTTCTCCCCTCTATAATTGTCTTTGACAGGTCTTTTGGTCATAGTGGTGCAAACGATGACAAAAGCAATCATTCCACAGGTATCTGCAACTTCTCTCTCTACTGATTTTCCTCTGAAAACAAGACTTCCCCATATCTTTTACTCCTCTTGCTTCCACATGAGTTAACATGACCCTTGGCTTTCCAAGTTTGGGATTTTGCTTATTAACATAATATTCTCAAGTCCCGTCTATTTTCCTGCAAATATCTTTATGGCTAAATAAAAGTGCATTGTGTATAGACATCACTTTTTTTTTAATCCATTGATGGAAACCAAGGCTGACTCCGTAGTTTGGCTCTTGTGAATTGTGCTACTATAAACATGGGTATTCGTGTATGGCTATAGTAAGACTTTTCTTAATTCCTGAGGATAAATACCAAAGAGCGGCACAGCTAGATCATATGGTGACTCCACTACTAGTTGGCTACGTTAGAATCCCTTCAGCAGTGTGTTCCTTCCCCTCCATTCTCTCCAGCATTTGTTAATGAGATTCTAACTGAAGTGACAAGAAATTGGGCTTATTTCCCTAACTGCTAAGAATGTTGAACTTTTTCTCTTACTAGTCACTTTTATTTTGAAGTGTCTGTTTAGTTCACTGGCCCGTTCTTTGGGTTGTTATTTTTGGGGTGAAGTTTTGAGTTCTCTATCAATCGTGGATGTGAATCCTCCATCACAAGAGTAAGAGCTGACGCAGGAGGATCTCGACTCAAAGTCAGCCTCAGAGACTTGGCAAGGCCCCGGGCAACTTAACGAGATCCTGTGTCAAAAACTAAGGGCTGGGGATGTGGCTCGGGGGTTAGGCACCTCGGGGTTCAATTCCTGGTACCCTAAAAGTAACTAGCAAAGACTTCCATTCTGAAGGTTCTCTCAACATTGTTGCTGTGCAGAAGTTTTCTAACTTGACGGCATGCTGCTAGCTCGGGAAATTATGGCAAGAGTTTTAGGGGTCCTAATTGTACTTTATCTATTGCTATCTCTAGATTATAATTTTTTAATAAGTTTGTAAGTGTGGCATAACATTCTAGCAATGTGTTTTTAGCTTTGTGTGCTAATAATATATCATCCATATAGTGAAATATTTGTAGCTCAGGATTTTGATTTCTAAGTGGCTGGATTACTTTGTTAACATAAATTTGACACATAGTTGGGCTGTTAGCCATCCCTTGAGGGAGTACTTTCCATTCATATCTCTGATCAGGACCTTCATGATTTAGTGCAGGGATAGTAAATGCAAAACGTGGACTATCCTCAGGATGAATTGGAATTGAAAAAAAAACAATCTTTAATATCTATAACTAAAACATACCAAGTTTTTGGCAAAGCAGACAATTTAGGAATCCCTGATTGAGCAGGTTCCATAATGACCATTTCATTATTAATGGCTCTTAAATCTTGCAATAATCTCCATTTACCAGATTTCTTTTTGATGACAAAAATGGGAGTATTATGGGGAGATACAGAAGGTTGTATATGTCCTTCTGCTAATTGTTGTTTGACCAGATCATGGGCTACTTGTATCTTTTCTTTAGTCAAGGGCCACTGAGGAACCCATACTGGTCTTTCTGATTTCCAAGTAATTTTTATTGTCTCAGTGGCCCTTTGTGAAAATCCAACCCATGTCTGTCTGTTCCTTGATTTATTTGTATTGGTGCTGCTATAACTTGTTCTTGTTTTTCTAATCTTTTTCCTTTCCCAAAACCTTGTGTAGCCATAATAGTGGGTGCATTTTGATTGATATTATTTGTTAATGTCAAACCTAATTGATCTAAGACATCTCGTCCCCATAAATTTACAGGAAGATGATCCAATACATATGGCTGTATAGTTCCTTCACATCCTTCAGGATCCTTCCAATCTAATACCATTGCACTTCTATGGGGATTAGTCGCCACTCCTAGGCCTCGAAGCGTTTGAGTGGCTTGTTGTAATGGCCAATGTTTTGGCCATTCTTGACGAGAGATGATGCTAAGGTCTGCACCTGTATCCAGTAGCCCATTAAATTCATGTCCTTGAATATTTAGTTTTAGCATGGGGCGAGAATCTAAATTTAAAGAAAGCATAGCCCAATCTACATCTGTGGAGCCTAATCCCTTGGAACCTCTTTCTACAGCGTGACTGGGAAATTTATCATGTAGGCTTGGTATTATTAGTAACTGTGCTATTCTATCTCCTGGTGAAATTACTGATATACCCTTTGGAGAACTGGCTATAATTTTTATTTCACCTTCATAATCGGGATCAATTACCCAGGACTTATCATAAGTCCTTTTAGAGTAGAAGAGCTGGGTCCCAATAATAAGCGTACTGTTCCTTTGGGAAGAGGTCCTTTCACCCCTGTGGGAATGATTTGAACTCCCATCTCTGGAGTTAGTACTGATCTGGCGGAGGCGCAGATGTCCAACCCTGCGCTCCCTCTGGTTTGTCTGAGGGATCTGATGTCCTGGGCACTACCCTGATGGGGTTGCTGGGTTCCTCCAGTGCTCCGTACATTTGTGGATTGGGGCCCCCTGTCCATTTTTTGGCAACTGAGCCCGATGTCTTTGTCCACGATATTGTGGATAAACACCTTGCCCTTGTTCGTTTTTTGATAATGGAGTACCCTCAATTGTGGTTTGAGAACGGCATTCATTAGCCCAATGTAATGGAGTACCCTCTATGGTGGTTTGAGAACGGTATTCATTAGCCCAATGTCTCCCTCTACGGCATCGTGGGCAAATACCTAGTTTTGTTAAACTCTCCTCCTATGGGGCAATTCCTTTTAAAATGTCCTGCTTGTTGACAATTGTAGCATGTTCTTGGCCTGGCATCTAAAGCCTGTTTTACTGCAGCTGCCATGACTTGCTCTTGTTCATTAATGTCTCTACATAATTTAATATGTTTTTAAATCTTCCTGTTTCCATGGTCTAATGATATCTCTGCACCAAGGATTCACTTGGTCATAAGCCAGTTGTTTTATTAATGGCATTGCTTGTTCTGTATTCCCAAAAACTCTGGTAGCTGTTTGAATAAGCCTATCTACAAATTCAGCGTAAGGTTCATTAGCTCCTTGTATTATCTTACGTAATTGACCTTGTAAACCTCCATGTCCTTGTAAAGTCTTCCATGCCTTAACTGCATCTACAGCAATTTGTAAATATACACCAGGATCATATGCAATTTGTTGCTGCCGATCCTCATAAGGTCCCTTTCCTAACAACATATCTAGATTTCTCTGAGGATAACCAGCTTCTGCATTTCGCCTAGCCGTCTCCTTGCAAAATTCCTCATTGGCAACCTTCCATAACAGGTATTGTCCTCCAGTTAGCACAGCTTTACAAATATTAGCCCAATCTGCTGGCGTCATGTTTAAGTTGGTAATGGATTCGACCAAGCTTACAGTGAAGGGTGCTTGAGGACCATAGGTTGTTACAGCCTCTTTTAGCTCCTTCACTGATTTGAAATTTAAACCCTGGTAAATTTGCTGCCCTCCTACCTCAAATACAGGGCATACTTGAGATCCTGTCTCAGGATCCCAACTATCAACTGCGGGGGTTGGGAGCCTCCTAGCATATGGAGGTGGTGCTGTTGATTGGACATTTATGCCCTCTCGTGATAGAATGCTGTTAGTAGCAGTCTCCTGTAGAGGTGGTGCTGTTGGTTGGACACTTACACTCTCTGATAGAAAGGTGTTATTAGCAGTCTCCTGTTGTAACTTTTCCCCTGATGGCTTTTTCTGCTCTAAACTTCCTTCCTCTGTCTCACTAGCTCGAAAGACCTTCTCTTTTACTTGAATCTTTTCCTCTGTCTGACTAACTTGAGAGACCTTCTCTTTTACTTGAATCAATATGTCTTCTCCTTCCTCTACCTTTGTCTGAACTGAAGGCTTTGGACTAAGCAAACCAGATATGAACGTCCACAATGGCAATGTGCCAACTGGTAGAGTCCCTGGGTTGTTCTTTTCTATTCTTTTTAAATCTTCACCATGATGGTTCCATTGTGATATATCTAACAACTCCTCCTTAAAAAGCCATGGGCTACATTTTTGTATTGTATCAACGTATGCCCTGACTGCTCTTGATTTTATTGGGAAGCCTCCTTCCTCTAATAATTTACTTAACACTCTTTCGGTTTGTTTTTTACTAATTGCTGATCCCGTATTTCTACTATAATACAATCCAGCAAGATAACACCAAACCAAACCGAGACAGAATCCAATAAACTGGAACAACAAAAATTCATTATAGCCTTTCTATCCTCCTGACATGTGCATCCGTCCTTTCTCCCTATCTGTTCCTCACAGGCAAATAGTTTTTCCTCAGTTGTGAGCAGTTTTTCTTCCCTCTCACTCATCTCCAGGGACAGGCAACTTAAAACAAAAATGAAGCAAAACAAAAGAGGAAACTTAGAATGGCTACCCATCCTCTCGCCCTGCCCTCAGGGGCGAGCAGTTACTTACCCTCAGTCGCTCCCCGTGCGAGCCACCAAATGCCACAGTCTGGCTGGGCACAATTCAGGAGCCACTTGTCAAAAGAAACTAATTTTATTTTTAGAACTAAAACGCCAAACAAAACAGCTCCTCAGGAAGAAAAAAACCCTCAGAGCCCAACTGCCACCACCGGCTTCCACAAGCCTCTCACCCACAGAAACCTCACCACCTCCCACAATCCTCCTGCTCTTGAGGCCAATTGGCTAGGTTGCATGGGCAGAGCCAAAGAAGTCCCCCAATGAGCAGCTCCATGGTCTGAAAGGGCAGGGAAACAGCCCAATGAGCAGCTCCGTGGAGGAGCCAATCAGCTAGATGTTGCTGGGGCCGCTGTGAGCCAATCATCAGCTGGCAGCTGGAAGTTTGCTGGCAGCTGGAAGTTTGCTGGGGCCCCTTTGGCTGTGGCTCTCAACAATATCTAATGAAAAACTCCCTGTATTCCTGTCAAGGAAGTTTTTGAGAAATTAAATTAAAATCTAGAGAAGAAAAATTAATGTTAAGAAGACAGATTAGTGCTTAGTACTGGGCAACTTGTTCTTGTTCCTGTGCATAATGGTTTGTGCTCTTACTTTTGTTTGATTAAAAAGAAATAACAAGTCAACCACTTGCCATAACCATGGCACCGGTTCCAGTCAGTAAGTCAAGAAAGAATAGTCAAGGTATAGGCCAATAGTTTGGGACATTTGTAACTATTATTAAAAGTTAACTAAGCAGAAACAGCTCAAAGCAAAACATGAACTGAAAGTACAAATGCTTGCTTATGCATAAGCCAAGATACATTCTTCTATTCTAATTGTAGCTACGTAATATTTTGTTTCTTTGAATAATGATTCCTGTTTTGTAACCACAAAGTACTGTGAGCCTGCCAAAATGAAAAGTATATATGATCAACTTCACAAGTAAAGATTGGGATCAACACCTTCACTTTGATGTCTGTGTTGTTTCTCCACCCCCTCTTTCGCCAACTCCTCAACATCCGTTCCTCTCCTGAGACCCCCTGTTGGAGCTGGTCTCCGACATATGTTGACAACACAACTTGAAGTTTGGGCACCTGAGCGTTGGGATTCCCTGGCCTCCGATACCATACAACTCCCATAGAAGCTGGACTGGATGTGGTGGTCTATGCTAGATCCTTGGGTCTCACCATCTTGATGGCCTCAATGACATTTTCAATTATGGCACCACAGACATGTTCTGATTTGTTTGAACCTTTCCTTCAAGTGTTTAGAGAATGGAACTTGACGGCTATGTTGGACCTAAACTAAGTCATACCTACTTATGACTGGATGTTGTTGTATGGGGTGGGGGGCAATTATGATTAACAGTTTCCTGTCATTATGTCAATGTCTCTTTGCCAAAAATGTGAAAGGGAGAGAAGGAATGTCATAAAGTGGTACGTGCTTGCCCTTTATCGGGATTAAAAAATCTTGCCAAAATCTTGTTCCAACAGATCCCTATGCTCACAGCAGAATCCCATTGACTTTGGCAGAGTCGGTGATTCTGACCCAAGACTGGAATCGTCAATCACTTAACCAGACATGTTAGTTCACACAGGATGGCCAAGGGACACCTGTCCAATGCCATTGGAAAGATGTCAACAGATCTCAGACGAGACTACAATACTCGGGTGTGATAATAGGAGAGCCTTCAGGTGGAGACAGCCTCTGTAGCTCCTGGAGCAGGCAGCCTGGCATCCAGGGCCAAGCCTAGGATTTCTCCATGCTAAAGAAGAAGCCCTTCAGACCAAGAGTTGGGCAAACAATTTTTGCTGCTGAGGGTCTTCCATGAAGAACCTTCATGTCTTTTTTTTGTTTTGTTTTTGAGGTAGCCTCTGGTCTGTCCTTGGGCAATTGGCTCAAATGAAATAGTGACAGCCCTGAGCATCCTGGTCATGGCCATAGACTGACTGGGAATCCAAGGGCTCGGCTGTGAACGTCGAATGTATATTTCTGCCCATTTCTTATCCTTTGTTGTGGGAATTCATTACTCCACGTGGGGTCAGCACTGAAGTCTGGGGGAAACCTACTTCTTGCCTCCTGATCGGAGCTCTAGCTCCCAGTGACCGCAGGTTCGTGGACTTCAAACCTAGTTCCCTCCACATCTTCATCTTGGTACCACTCCCCGTGTCCCTCTGATACATGCTGTGCTTCCCAGAGTTTGGGGGTGGACCAGGACTCCTTCCCCAGCTGCTTCGTACAGAAATAGAGGCCAACCCGGCTCAGCCAGTCCCTGAATGAGAAGCGGCATGGAGAACAGGGCTCCAGTTAACAGGGATTTGGGAAAATGGTCTTTGACCTTGGAATGGCTGGCAGATGCCAAGAGAACTGAGTTCTCAGTGTCCCAGCCTGGTTCTCCTGCTCAGATCCGTCTTTCCATGAGGAAGGAGCTCTGGCATACACTGAGGGAAAGCCGCCCACCCCAGGCAGCAGCATCCAATCCTGACAACACTGTTAAATGGGGAAAAAATAATGCACTCTCAGGTAAACCACTGAATACTCATTGTGACACTAAACCTTTAAGATTTAAATTTCTGTGATCTACCAAGGAATTTAAAACTAAGCATTTCAAATAGTTTCCCTAATTAAGACTTAATGCGTTTTATGCCATCAAAAGCACAAGATACTAGATGTGCTTTTGAGGGGGACTGGCTCATGAGGTTTTGGACAATGAGCAGGCTTGTTGGATTCAACTAATTCCAGCTCTGTGGCTGTAGAGTGCCCCGAGCTCTTGGGCTATTGATGTGGACTTGGCAAACCAAATCTTGAGCTCGGCCTTCCATCAATTTCTCAAAACTATCATATCCCCCTCTTCCACAAATGTTTAAAGCCATATGTGGAGTTGTCAGGGGTCCTGTTTCACCTTGTCTGAAATCTGATGGCCAAATGCATTAAATTGGCATATCTTAAGTAGTTCATGTCGAGAGCGACCAGTGTGTTCTCTGTACTACGGGATTAGAATCACTAACATTTTAGGTCTGATGGGATTAGAGAGCCAGTTTCAGAAGTGCCTTAAAACTTGGTTCCTTTAGAATCGTGCTTGGTACCAAAGCCTATTAAGTCAAAGATCTACAGGGAAGATTGACAGGAGATATATAAATATCTGCAGACCCCTGACTAGCCATGAAGTCAGGGAAGGATGTGTCGATGAGGCTTCAGATGGGAAAGCAGATCCTGTAGAGCATTGGACCCACAGCTATTTATGCTAGGTTTTTGTCAAAGAACTCATCTGAGTATGGATGAGACAGGATTTAAGAGAACTTGTTTGAGTACAGAGGCTGAGAAGGCCCCGACAGGCCATCTGAAAGCCAGACATGTTGGGATGCTCAGAGAAGCCTTGTCCTAGTGAAAGTCTTCAAACTGCAGAGTGGGGAAGGGCGGCTTGTGTCAATCCTGGAGTCCTGATCAAGAACAGGATTAAGAGCACATCCCACTCCCAGGCTCAACTCGTTCCTGTTCCATGCAGGACCCCAACCAATGCAAAGGGCTCCTCCATGTGGGGACCAATCTCTCATGCTTGGTCTACTCCATCTCTTCTAGAAACATCTCCATAGAGGTATCCAAAACTCCAACTTTTCCAGTTCTCTAGCTGTTGACTAATCCAAGTTAACACCTATAAGTGAGCTGTTTGTAACAATGGAATAGATGTACAGGCTCTACCATGACCCCTGAAAGTCCTGCACTGAAGGCTTGGTGGCACCCTGTGGCACCCTGTGGCACCCTGTGTGGGGGGGAGTGGCGCTAGTAGAAGGCTGTAAGGTCCCTGGGGGCAGATCCTTGAAGGGTCTGTTAGGACCCTGGTCCTTTCCTTGCTCTTCCTGAGTGAGGTGACTAGCTTTACTCCTTCCCTGATCCTCTCCCTCCCAGGCCCAAAGCAATTGGGGCTAAGTGACCATCAACTCAAACTTTCAGAAAACCGAGTCAAAACCTTTCCTCCTCACAAACTGTCTATCTCGGATATTTTGTCAAGGCAATAGAAAACTAAACAAAACCTGGTACCAGGAGTGGGGCCACTGCTGTGACGACACCCGGTATACTTTTGAAGCCTTTGGAATTGGCTTATGGCACAAGTTAAGTCTAGAGGGGTGGGGCTGGAGGCAGCCTAGGATGGTCCAAGCCAAGATGGTGGATGAGCCTGACCTCGGAGGACCACAATCCTGATAGGCACGCAGACAGAGAAGGTTGTGCTGACGAGGCTTTAGATGGAAAAGCGGATCTTGTGGAGCTGGGGACCTGCTGCCACTTGTGCTCTACTTTGTCCCTCTGGAGACTTGAGAGGCTGAGTTTGAAGGTGAAGAGTTATCTGGAGAGAACTTCAAGTCAAAATAGCATTTAGGTAGCACTGGAGTTGCTGTCTGCTTTTATCTAGATCCCAGTGAGTCCGGAGCAGAACCCAGTGGAAAGACTTGAACTTTCCATTCTACAGAAAACGGGGGTACTTAAAACCTCAGCCAATGATGATTTTGTTGCTAATGAGGTGACTGCCATTAATAAGCCAAAAGTGGGTGAGCACTTCCCTGGTCACACAAGGCCCTGGGTTTCCTGCTTTGACCAGGAAAGTAGAAAAAGGCCATTAAGGGCATTCTTGGCAACCAGCAAAACTCAAAGCCTCCAAGCTCAGACGGCCAAGAGACCCAGGATGCACTACTTGCTCAAGACCACCTAGGAATCCTACGTCCCCAGGGTTTGTGTCCCTGTGCTGTGGGGTTCAGGCATTCAGGCTGCCATAGCCAAGGTCTGAGCAGGTCCCCGTGTGTGGCTCGCTCGAGGAGTGGACCTTGGCCTTGCTCACGTGATGATCCTTTGAAAGCTCTGTTGGATGTCAGAACTGTGGGGCTGGCGTCAAGGCAAACCTGGGAGGCCAGAAACCTGTTTCCATCAGAAACCCTCCAAGCATCACCAGAGGGTGGGCTGTGACGCTGGGTGAAGTTGAAGCTAGAATGGAGACCTCAAAGATGGGGATGCCAAGAATGGGGGGCATTTTCTGAAGGAAGCTTCGGGAAGAGCCAGCCCGTCTACACTCTGATGCTCACATCCTCCCCCAGGTGCCCCTGATACCAGGAGGAAGCCATAGGATTTAACGTCTGCCCTGCTGGGTTTTGGTTTCCTTGGGCCTGATCCTTTCTATCATCCTACTGCCTTCCAGAATTAGTGTGTACCCTGAGCCATCGAATCTTGGAAAGAAGTAACTTGTTTCTTGGCTTTTAACTGAGGACTTGCAGCTAAAGTTCACCGTGAGGTGCCCAGATGAGTTTGGACTTGGACTCCTAAGCTATGCTGGGTCTGCCAAGGTTCTGGGAGACTCCTGAAGATCACTAAATGCAGTCCTCATTATAAGATGCACATGGGCCTTCGTGGGCCGGAGGAGGAATGCTATGGTGTGCCTCTGAAACACCCCTCAGAAGCCATTCCCTGAAGGTTGTGCTGAGGAGGCTTTGGATTAAAAATTGGTGCTCATGGAGCATCGGACCCTCAGCCGTCCATTGCTGTCTGTATAAAGGGAAATAGGGTTCACGTGGCAGAATACATGGTGCAATCAGTGACCAAAGATCAGTTGTGTCTGAAATCAAAGAACTGAAGGCAGTCTTGGGACCCGAGAATAGGACTCACCACCCAAAGACCTGGAGAGAAACAGAATGGGAAACTCTGATGTTTGACCTGCCTTGGTTGGCAGTCATGCGGCTTTGAGAATTTTTCTCTTATGCAGGATGATAACGATAAGCCTGCCATCATGGGGTCCACAGGTGAGGGACTCGGCACTGACTCTGTGGCCTCTGTCTTCAATGAACCAGGAGTGCCAACTCTAATTCCTCGCTGGCCCATTCTTGGCTTTTGCTAATGAGGTTGGGTTTTGGTGGCTAGGAAACTAATGGTAGTCTCTGGAATCCTATGGCATGAGAGGTTTGTGTGGGGGGTGGTGGGACTTTCCAGAAGTCTAGGGCTATCCAGACTTCCCTTGCAGGAAAACTGTGGGCTCCTGGAGTCTAGTAGGAAGAAAGACAAAAGGACAAGAGAAATAAGGACGTTAGATGGAAAGACCTGAGTTTTGTGGTCATCCTGCATGCTTGCCATGATACAAGCTCTCCTGGGACATGGAACCAAATGCCCCAATACTGTGGCCTTGCAGGGGATGGTCTTGACTCAGAGGTGAGGTTGCCCACCTCTGCTGAACCTGAGAAATCATCCCTTAACCTGTGGGGCTGAGGAATCCAACCAGTGAATCAAAGTAGATTCTGCTGTTCCTTGGCTCCACCTTCCCAGAGGGGAGTATGGGAACCTATGGGGTCAATGTGCCTTTGCAAATGGAAGTGAATGTGAAGCCCTCACCTGGGGAGGATAAGCCTTTCCCTGAACCAACTCCTAAGGAAGAGAAGTCCTCCTTCAGATGCTGCTTATTTAACACACAGAATCTCTCCTCCCCTGGCTCTGACTCTAATGTTTCTGTGAACCAAAGCTTTTATACCCTGGGCAAGTGAAGAGAAGGAACTTTGATTCCCAGTTAATCCCTGATGGCAGAGAGGAAACCACTGCATGAAGTCCACGGCCTAAAAGATGACCCATTCGTCATGGTCTCTCTGTAGTCTCGGGACTGTGTCCCCTGCCACTTCTCCTAGAACTGAAAGAGCAGAGAAGTAACCAGTGCTCATGGGCCCAGCTGAGCTTCTAGCCACGGAAGCCCAAAATGGTAAGGGAATGAAGTGACTGGTTGGGAAGAAAAGAACGAGATACCCCAGACTGCCTTTTGCTCTGCTGAGGATTTTTCTTGATGGCATCCTCTGGTCCCCTGGGGATAGGATCTCTCATAGGATTCCAGAGGTACCATTATTTTCATAGCCACCAAAACCCAATCTTGTTAGCAAAATCCAAGAAATGGCCAGCGAGGAACTTTAACTTGCACTCATGGTTCATTGAGGACAGGGGCCAGAGTCTTCCGCGTGAATACAAATAGGTGACTCCTATGGAGCACAGGACAGGGTATAGCATGATCTTTGGAGTCAAACCAAACAATCACACCCACGTGGAGATGTCCTGTCAGCCTACTTGGGGCTTCTCCTCGAGTATAAGGAATGACCATTTATGGCGACTGTCATCGTATATGGTCCGTTCTTCCATTGGAGTCCCCTACACTAGGATGGCATCTCTGCCTGACCTAGTTATAAAGGAGTTTTCATTGCTGTCCCCACTACAGCTGTCTTTTTGGATCTTGCCATCATTGTCATCCCTGTTGGCTCTTCCTGCTTCTCGGGTTGTCACAAATATGCCACCTCTTCTACCACCGCTGGTTCCCCACCCCCTGTCCCTACTGAGTGGAGGCCCCTTGGCAGCAGTAGAAATGAAGTCGGGTGCATGGTCGTCTTTGCAGTAGAATCATTCCTGGTCCTTAGTGTTCACCAGACCTAGATTCTTCCGACTCTGGTTGTCTGTCCACTGGAATCGGCAGAGTGGCTCCCACGTAACCCATGGCTGAAAAGGCTGGTGGCAGTTTAGGGACCTGGACTGTGCTCAGAGCACCTCTTCCTAATGGTAACGAATTACCTGGCATCTTGATGTGTTCAGCGTCTGGAGCGTGTCCTTGCTGGGCCCTGCTGTACATCTCTATGTGCACTTGTTCCTGAGGCTCTTGTAATCCTAAAGTCAAATCTCTAATGTCAAAGGATGAACCTTGGGCCACTTGGACTGTATGTGTGAATCAGGGGTGACTATACCTCTGCCTCATCCAGGCATTGATCCACACCCCCCAACTCCCTTGTGCCCCTGAAGCCCACTGGAGAGACCAACTGTTCCATCCCCAGAGCTCAGGGGTGGAGTGATGCGGTTGCCTCTGGATTTTGCTTGATGGTATGCATCTGTCCACCCTCTGGCCTCCCGCTTTCTTGAGTGGAATGATTCCTACTGGTAAATCCCAAGGGCGCTTTGTGGTACCCACTGGATCCCAGAATCGATGCCAGGGGACCCACTGAGGTGGCCTCCCCCCACTTGGCAACAAATAAACCTCGTAGCTTTGTAGAAATGGAGTAGATGAAACTGAAGTTCAGCTTCCTACAAGAAGCCAGCACTTGGGATAAAGCAGGCATTGATGGGATCAGAGCCTAGAGAGTCTAGATCCATAGTTCAGTGCTGTTTGAGAGCAGAGTTGGCTCTTGAGGGATGAAACATGGAAGTGAAGAGGGAATAAAGAATCTTCCACTCCAGCTAGAAGCCTAGCCATCTGCCAATTCCAAATGGCCCCAGACTGTGTCCAGCTCACACCGAGGCCATTCCCCACTGGGGAGCAGGAACCTGTCCAAATAGATGCACCAAGTGAGATTGCCTGTGTGTAGGAAGGAGGCCTAGGGTACCTTCTTCCAAAAAAGCAGATCTTTCAAAAGAACACACCAACATAAAGATGCTCTGCTTAATTACAACTGCAGAGACACATTCACTCTGTGAACATTCCCGAAGCACCAAACTTGGGATCTTCGTACCTTCCTAAATGTAATAAAAACATTGTAAAACCACTAAAGTATAAATAACTGACCTGCCGGTCCTGCCCATGATCCTATCACAATATATTTGCTAAAATTAAAATGATCCAGGGCTCATGGTAATCATGGAGCCACAGGAGTGGAAGAGAGGATCAGACCGCACATGCCGCCACATGCCACTGACACATGGGTTACTTTTTCCCTCTTCCTAAGTTGGCCCACTTGAAGATGCAGAAAGGAATCTTTCTGCCCTGCATAGATAATTTGCCCTCTGCATTCATCCAGCAAAACCTCAAAATTCCTATGTCTCTTTCCCCTTCAGAAGGGCTGTGGAGGCTGTCATCTCTTCTAATCCACCCGCCTCCTGGCTACCCAGATGCCCGGCTGGGTCCTCAGCTGCTGCATCTGTTGGTGAGGCCATAAATCAGAGGCGGGGTCAGGCCTGGTCAGCTTGCTGATGGAATTAGAGTAACGAATGGGGAGTGGGGTGTTTAGATTAGTCTTGGCTCTGGAGCTGAAGGAGGAAGGCTGCCACTTAACTTCTTGATAAACTCAGCACCAACACATCCTGGGTCAGCAATTATGGTTTAAAGATCCCTTGGGAGGGGCCGAGGTGGAACCTCCCTGAGCAGCTGTGTCCACCTGAGTAGCCCTGCCATGACTGAGAGGTGAGTGAAATCTGAAAGCCAGAGAGGGCCAACTGTGGATGATGTAAGGTACCTGCCAGTGTGGAGCCCTGCCCCCTCCTGTGCCCTGTGCATGAGCTGAGGTACTCAGCAGTGGTAAAGGGGTGAACTGGATGTGGACAGGGGAGACTTGGAAGGGCCAGAAGCTGTGCATTCCCTCCAGTCTTCATGTCTCCAGGTGTCTGCATTGGATGAAGACCCAAAATCATGGGAGCAATGGTTTACCTGATGGGATTCCAGAAAGCAAGAGGAAAGGGAAGAGGCCACTGGGCGTTGGAAGGCTGCCTTCAGGAGTGTCCTACCCCCAGGGCTTCCAGGAGCATGAGGAGCACTGATTCACCACAGGCAAAGTGACAGAGAAGCTCAAATGCTAGAAATGGGCAGCTGGAGTGACTGCAGGGAAGGGATAAGGGACATGGGGTGGGATTTCAATGGGACAGCAGATAATTTTTTAAAAATGGTCTCCAGTTTCCCCAGTTCTCCCAAAGACCCCACCCAAGGTCTCTCATCAACTTTCCTTGAAGTCACACTTTCCTGGGGCAGGATGTTCTTCTATTGCAAACTCCCGGACTGATTGTTCTCAGGACCAAGGCCTTTGATGGTTTTATTGTCCCTAAATTCACACCAGGCTCCAGTAACTTCAGAGCAGGTAGAGAATGCAGAGAGGGGAGGAGGGTTTGGGAAGGGAGCTGCCCAGGATCAAGGCAGGAGATTGGGACTTCTAAATCTGCCCCACCAGACTTCCTCTGAAAACTCGCACATGCGGGAGCAGGTCCCATCATCTCTGGCCCAGAAGGCCCACGTTAAGTGGATCAAGGTGGCCATCACCTCTGGGAGCTCCTGAGCACACCTGCTCCCCCTGGTTGGTCCACGCATCTCCCTGATTCCCTGCCTAGTGGCCTAGTTCAGGGACTGAGTGGCTCTCAAGATGGATGCTGATGAGGTTTCATGGTAGGTTCTGAATTTCCCAGTTCGTGCTGGGACCGGCTTGGCCAATGTAGTGGCTCGAGGTCTGCTTTGGGAAGTTCCCAGACTGAGCTTGGGTACACGAAGTCCACTCACTTCCTGTCTCCTTTCCCCACCCTCTTGCTTCCTGGGATGGATCTCTGGATTACAGGAGGCCATTAGGAACCCTGCTGAGCAGAGGGGCTTTATCCTGTTGGAAACGGATGGCCTGGATATTTCTTACCAAAACTTGTGTGCTGAGGACCTGCCACCCGAGGCTCTGGTGGAAGAGGGGGCCATTGGGAGGTGACTAGGCCCATGAGGGTGGTGTGCCCTCAGCCCTCCTGAAGGGACCGTTACACCCATTAAAGACCCCAGAGAGCTGCCTGGCACCTCCCAGGGGAGACCCAGCAAGAAGATCTGAACCAGGAAATAGGCCCTCACCAGACGCTGAGTCTGCTGCTACCTTGATCTTGACATTTAGAATGAGACTTGTGTAAGCCACCCCCACCCCAGTCTGTGGCCTTTTTTCAGAGTAGCTCAGACAGACTAAGACAGGGACGACTTGATGGGTGGCTCAGAAGAAAGCTCTAAGGATGGTTCTCCAGGCAAAGAGGAAGTCACAGGGTATCGAACCATCTTTCATGGGTCAGGTGAGGTGGGCGCCTCTGGGTGGGGAAGTCTAGAGACCTCGGGGTTGTGTGTGCTTCTTGCATGCTACATGAACAGAGAAAGACCTCAGATTGACTTTGAGGCTATTAGCATGATGCTCATAGGGACAAGGACTGTCTGAAGGGACAGGTGGACTTGAGTGGGCTGGGAGGATGGGAGTCATGCCTTGGACTCTAGTTACACACTGTCTAGCTTTGGCCTGGGTTGGCCGATACATGCTGAGGCCCTACTACGTATCAATGCCTCTCCTAAGCCAATTGCAAGAAGGCACTTGGCAAGAAAGCCCACTGGGCTCCGTGCTTAGTGTGTAGGACAGGAGGACTGTGGGCAGGTTCAGGGTGTTTGAGAGCTTACTGGACATGCTGATGGACAGGATGTGGAAAGAGGGAGACTTCGTAAGGTGGCCATGTCAGATCTTGGTTGGGTCCCTAAGGAAATAAATGCAGAGACGAAGACAGGAAAGAGGCTTGTTGGAGACAATTCCCAGGGATCAGTTGGAGACCATTCCCGACTGTGTTGAGTGCTACCTCGTCTTGGGAGATCAGCTGCAATGAGAGTGTTTATACCACAGAATCTGTCAGATGCTATAACCTGAGCAGGTTGAATGTTCCCGGCACACCACTGGTGTCTGCAAAAGAGATGGGGGCAGGAAGCAGACCTGGGCAGAGAGCCTCCACCCAGGAAGCAGACCTGATGGTCCCCATTAACTGGGGGTAGGTGAGAGCTGAGAGTGCCTCTCTACGGAAGAGTCCTGCACGGGGCAGAAGTGCCCCACCATGTTCAGCCTGTGACTTGGGGCTGCCCAGAAGAGCCCAGCTCAGCCTGAAAGCAGAGATCGACCCTAGAATCTCAGCTAAGGCATTTCTGCAGCTAAATAGAAAGATGATTTTTTTCTTTAAATAAAAAATGACCCAAAACATGTTTTGAAACATGTGTACACTGAGGGACAGGCTCAAGCTAATGTATTTCTCTGGCTTTCTTGTTTTCTGTGATAAGAAAGCAAAATCGACTCTTGGCAATTTTCCAGAAGGCGATACTTTGTTAACAGACTTTCTCATGTGATACAACAGATCTCCTGAACTTGTTCTTATCTGACACTTTGTATTTGACCAACATCCCTCCAACCACACCAACCCATTAGCGACCATTCTACCCTGCTTCTGAGTTCAACAATTTTAGGATCTACATGTGAGATCCCTTTGGGAGGGGTCTGGGAGGTTCACCTGACTGCTCTCCAGCATGTGTGCCAACGGGTAGCTGTACCCCAGTCTTCCTGCTATCCATGGTGGGGGTATGAGGGGGAGGGGAATCATGTCCTCCAAGGGGAGGAGAGAAGGCACAATCACTAGGATTTATAAGATGCCGGGTGTCAATCCCCATCTCCATGGCTTCCCCTCCTATCTAGACTAGATCTGTTTTACTTCTGGCCTGTGACAGATAGCCAGGGTCTCGCTTTCAACGGAGTTCAGCCCGCAGAGACGAGGCAGGACCTCAGGGTGGGAGGGAGTGGTGGGACAGCTAGTCTCCAATAGCAGGAGCTTTGTCCTTTCTCAGTCCTCTAGATGTGGTTCCCCAGAGTGGCATGGCTCCCTTTGTCCCTCAGGTCTCTACTCATGTGCCACCTTCTTCATGAGACCTTCTCTATCATAATTAACATTGTAACTTTGCCCCCCACCTCCTTTATTTTCTCCACCCAAACGAGGATTTCTTTGTCTTCCCCACTTGGAACCCAGAGCTCCACAAGGGCTGGGATTCTGCATCTGTCTCTGCTAAATCCCCAGCAGCTGATTGACTATCTGATGCAAAACTGTTTTTACCCCGTATCCCTTAAAGTGGGAATACCATGTGGGAGGTGCCCTGGGTTGGTGCAAGGTGGGCACAGAAGGCCCGGTGGTGTCAATCACTGGCCCCAGCTCAAAGGAACATGTCAAGAAGCTCAATAAAGGCCACTTAATATGGAGAAGAGTAGCCAAGCCCTTAGAGATGTTGGAGCAAACAGGGTAAGAAGACCCCACACACATCTCCCGCAGAGATTATCAACAGCCAGAAGCCACCACCATTGAGGCTGGTGGGGGAAAGAGGTGGCACCACCAGAGCCCACAAGTTTGAACCTCCAGGTTGGAGCTAGAGAAGCTCTGGGTTGTCACAACAGTAGTTGTGACCATAGAGGGAGGGGGCTGGCAGTGGGCACTGGACCCAAGAGACAACTCAAAGGGGTAGATTACGCAGGCTCCCCTGCTCTCCAGGGTAGGAGCATGTGCGAGGGGGAGAAGATGGCATGGCGAGATGGGAAGCCAGAGAAGAATCAGAGGCCAGACTTGACCTTCTAGAACTTTCTAAGAACCATCCATGAGATGGCGCCTGTCTCTTAAAAGGGCAGTGACCTAATGCCTTCCTCCAGGCCACTTCTCCTGAGGGTTCCATCTCCACACACGGCATGCTAGGCTTCCTTGGGAACACTTGGAAATGGATCAACCACACTCAAACCATAGCCGTGGCTGAGGGAGAAGCATGTGCTGCTAGGGAGCCTGGGAGTGGGGTGCCTCTTCCTGACTAGACTGGACTTGTGCACCCCCACTTGGCGAGGGCTGGGTACACAGTCCTGGGCTGCATGTGTGCTTATATCCCGGGATCAGATTGCTACAGACTGACCTAGGGTGGCTTGGTGGGGACAGATGGCCCCGTGACCCATTGCCCTTCAGCAGGCTAGCTTGGGCTGCTTCATGTGAGAACAGCTTATTTTCTCTCGTATCTAAAGCAGAGGGACACCACAGTTTGCTGCCCCAACCTCTTAGAGAGGAGCCGACATACCCCTAGGTGAGTTTGGGGTGATGATGGCTTGTGGATCTGTTCCCCAGAAAATGCCCTCAATGCAGATAACAATGTCGCCCACCTAACTCTTCCCAGGGCCACCTCCATTCCAGGGATAGTCTAGGAAAGGCATGAAGCCCACCTCCCCTCACCTCACATTAGGGTAGTTCTGGGAGATCATCCTGGGACAGAGCTCTCCATGGGTCAGCAGAGGCCTCTGACAGGTGCATTACCCTCTAGTTTCTCCAAGGGGTAGCCCACTCTTCTGCCTCCAAGGCCACATGGGTTGTGTTCCTGAGGTCCCACCTGGGAACTCAGCCTTCCACCTGGGCCACTTGCTGTGAGAAGGATCTGATACCTCCTCAATATTTACCAGCACGCCACTACTTCCATGAAAACCACCAGCTTTCCGGGGAGAAATCCTGATTTGCATGTCAGCCAACTTCCATGGTGCCAATTATTCCTACCATGGCAATTCCAACTTGGAAGTCTCTGCATGTGAACTCGGTGAGAGATTTGCAAAATCCCTAATCAATAGGAGCTGACTGGGAGAACACTTGTCCTGGGCCAGCCTTCCCATGCACGTGTCAGTGGAACAAAAATATCTTGAAGCAACCTATGTCTGCTTTCTTGCCTTACTAGTGAACGGATTTTCTGTTTAAGCTGCAGTCTGAAATGGTCCAGTGGACTCTTTGGCAGAACAGGCAGGAGCTGAGAGCTAGAACGAGGCAGTTTTAGGGGCAAGAAACCGGCTCCCTCCACCTGGATCACTCGAGGTATTTTAACACCAAAAAGTTGGCAAAGCATCCTTGCCCAGTTCCCCAAAGACCTCCACTGAAGCCCTCTTACGGTGCCCTAAGAAGTGTTTTTGCAAGTGGGGGGACGAACAAGGTCCTGCCCTAACCCATCCCCCAACCCCTAAAAGAAACTCCCGGGTTCTGACACCTGGGTATTGCAGGCAAGATGGGAACTCTCTGGACAAAGCCAGAAGGTGTGTATTTACATATCTGTAGGAAACAGGTCTAGAACAGGGGAATTGGGAGTCTGCTATCCAGAGCTGTGGCCACTAGCGATGTGGACAAGTGAGCGCTCAAAGTGCAGCCAGTGTCACTGAGGAACCCAATGCTTCTCTTGCGGTTCACTGAGGCAGGTCCAGA
Organism: Urocitellus parryii; assembly: GCF_045843805.1. Classification (NCBI taxonomy): domain Eukaryota; kingdom Metazoa; phylum Chordata; class Mammalia; order Rodentia; family Sciuridae; genus Urocitellus; species Urocitellus parryii. The sequence goes on from NC_135533.1 coordinate 142,527,092, forward strand.
AGGCGGCAGAGGATGGACACCAGGGGGCACTGTTTTTTGTGGCCTGGCTTAAGAAAGAAAACCCTGTATTGTACTAGAAATATTCTCCAAAAGCGCTGGCTGGCTCTGGGCTCCACGTGGGAACCTCCGTGGAGCCGGGAAGGCCGAGCCCATAGGAGCAGGGTGGGCTCCAGTCCTGCTGCTGTGGGGCCTCCGCAGGTGTCTGAAGACTGCAGGGTGCTTTGGCCAGAGACCCAGCTGCGTTCTGTTGAAGGGTGGTGGAGACTCTGGTGCCTGAGGCCCCTTCTAGTACCTCTATAAAAACCTACGGGCAAGGGCCACCTGCCACCTTGGCCCATGTGTCCTTCCCAGAACCCCCTTGCCTTGGAAAGCCAAAGAGGTTTCCCTACTTCCATTTTTAACTGAAAAAAAAAAAAAACCTCAGAAACTCCCCACCCTGAGCTTCGAGGCTGGGATTTTTCCAAGTGGGACCGAGGGCTTCTGACATGCACCCCACTGTTCTACTGGGTGGGAGCTGGCCAAGGTCACTGCCCTTGGAGAGCCCCGTAGAGCACCATGGAGCCTGGGGAACATGGATTGTGTCCTATCTCTACGTTTTTGTGTCCTCACTATAAGCACTTGGGGGAATCCTTTCTCATGAGTTGTTCTGAGCCTGTTTATCTGCCGATTCTGAGAATCAGTAAGAATTGAGTGGTCTTAAAACTCCAAACATCAAGTGAGACCTGATACTTCATGACGGCTCTCATTCCCCGACCCCCACCCTCCTGCCCAGAGCGCCAAAGATTCCTGAATCACATCTTCTGGGAAGTCCCCCAGTTGCGGACACCCGTGGTACCTTTTGATGCCTCTCCCTTTGGGCTTGAGTATCGCTGAGTCCTTGAGGTCCCAGCAGGAAACAGTCATCTGAAATCTCTGCCTGGGGTCTGAGTCCTATGCGCTCTGAGTAGCGGGCTCTTCTGAAAGCCTGGTGACAGTATCCCAAGTCCCAGACTAGATGAAGGGAAGGTGTAGGAAGCACCAATTTGAGAAGTGGGTGCTGCTGTGCTTTTGTGGAAGGGTCCTCTTGGAAGAGGAGAGTAGAAACTTGACTCTGCTTAAAAAATAAAATGAAATGGACTCGACATCAACCCAGCTGCCTTAGTGCTGATGAGGCCTGGTGTCCTAGTATCTGGTGGCAGGGGAGGGAGGGGGCACCCAGAATGGTGGGCCATGGACCACAGTGCCATTCACTCAAACCTGAATGGCATTAGCACCTCTAACTCTGGGCCAGCCCTCGCCCCAGCCCTCGCCCCAGCCCTTGCCCCAGCCCTGCAGGGCCTGGGGTCTCCGTAAAAGGGACTGGATAACTGTTCATAGAGGTCCTACTGCCTGGACACTTCCTATTCTAGTTGGGTGTCTCCAGGGGAGATGCCTCAATCATGCTCATTTGCATCCCAAAGTGCCCTTCCCCAAGGGTATACACAAGGCAGCTTTGCAATTGGGAACTAGGTTTAAAGTCCTAGAAATGCGAGACTTAATAGCGACCTATTTCTGAAGACCTATTACAGCCCCTAGAAACAGGCTTACATACCTTTGTTCACCTCTGAGCCTCAGTTTTCCCCCCTGTAAAGTGGGGGCACTAGTATCTCATGGGCTTGTTCTAAGGGTCGAATGAGCCAGGATGTGTCGGGCTCTGAGAACAGCACCTGGAATGTCAAGTCACAGAAGCTTTCCTCGAGGTCCCGTGAGTCCTCAAAGGTCTCCTGGAGGAAGGGTCTATTTGGTGCCAGCTGCTGGCTGAAAAGGAAGCAGGGCCGCTGGTCCCCGTGCTTCAGGGTCACAGCAAGTGCAGCCTGGATTGTCAGCCTAGGCGTCTGGACTCCAGTCTTGGCATTGGTACCGAGTTGAATGTGGTGGTAGCTGATCTGATAGTCACTGGGGACACGATGGCCGTCATCTTTGAAGGTGACTCTTCTTGGTCAACAGCAACGCTATCCACGATTTTAACGGAACCCACTTGGATGACAACTCACTTATTAGCACACAACTAGCTGGTCCATGAAGATGGGTGGGCCAGTGCCCTAAGCTCTTCTGATAACTAGAAAACCCAGGGGAGAGTTGATCCCAGGAGCCCTTAGCCAGTCACCAACCATCATAGGAACAGATGTTGGATTTACTGTGTGGCAGGCGACTCAGCCTGTTGGCGGACATTAGCGTCTCTGAGCCTCAGCTTCTCCGTCTGTAAAGTGGACACAGAATGGACTTGAGGATCTGGAGTCCCCCTGCCTGTGAGGGCCACGCAGTGGCAGAGGCAGAGCTAGAGTCTGAGCTCTGGTGTCTGGCCGTGGGCGATGCCTCCAACCACCTTGTCCTAAGCCCTCTGGGGACACGCATCCTCGGGCCCTCCACCTCCATCTGTCCTCTGAAAGCCAAGTGCACCATGAGACTAGGCAAGATGGGCGCCTCCTGCAGAAGTGGCAGTGTTTATTCCTACCCCACCCCCTGGAATGGGGCAGTGTCACGGGTAGGGGACTTGAGTAATAACCAGAGAAGGGGGGACTCTGGTTCCCAAATAAACAGGCTCATGAGTGATGAGGGGACCCTCGGCTCTTGTGCCCACTTGGGCAGCTGTCCTGCCAGCCCCACGTGCATGCCCCTCCAGGAGGGGGACCAACACCAGCAGGACCCACTTAAAAAGGCTCCAAGGACTTGAGAAGGGGCAGCTGCTGGTGATGGAACCAGTGTGCTGGGGGCTGGCCAGGGCGGAGGCTGGGGTGGCCTCTGAAGCAGGTGGCCCTGAGCCGTCCAAATACATCAGCGTGGAGCCCTCAAACCCCAGAGACCGAGAGCAGGAAAAATAATTCACTTATCTCTGACCAAGTTTCTCCTTTGATCTCACCCCCCCATCGCTCTTCCCCCACCCCTTCCCCAATTTTTCTTTCCTCGCTACCTTCCCTTAAACCTTCTCTTAAAAACCTTGCCTCCTCCTCCGTTTGATTTATGTTCCAAGCAGCTCTGGAAGCCTGACGTCCCCTGATGAATTGTTGGGGTTGTTCTGTTCCGAGATCCTGAGCTGGCTGGGAAGGGGGCAGGGCCGAGGTGGGATGGCGTCCTCTAAAGAGGCAAGGACGTGGCCCTGCCAAGGGACATGCCGTGTAGACACGTGTGAACATGCGTGTAGAGGCATGTTGCTGTGGGCACAACCACGTTCCCAAAGCTTGGGCTGCCCCCTGCTCCCCTGAGTCTGTGTGTTCGGAACCCACATAGGGATGAGGAGAAAGATCCTCTCTGCCCACCCCTCCTCACTGGAGGGTGATCCATTTTAAAAAAAAATCACATGCTGACTATGTCCAGAGCTCTGGGAACCCTAGATGGCCATCGTGACTCGGCCACAGCACAATAGCTACTGTCTAGAGCAAAATCATGCCAAGGTCAAAGGCTCTGGGCCAGACTGCCCAGGCTCAAGTTCTAGCTCGGCCATTCACTAGCTCTGTGACCTTAGCTTAAGAGAAAGGCTTAACCTCTGGGCCCCAGTTTCCCATATGTAAAGTAGGGTAAGAAGAGTCATGGGATTAAATGAGCTAACACTGAAAGCACATACTAGCCTCCACGGAGTGCCAAGCACTTTTCTCAGCTATCAGCAGGCAAGACAGCCAGAAAAAGCCCAAGGAATGGCTAACAGAAGTACGTAAGCTAGTCAGAAGCCTCAAGAGCCTGAGAGTAAAATCAATTTATAGGTCCAAAGGTCCTGGGGCTGAATTATTCAAGGAATTAAAATCTACCATTAGTGCATGGAAACTCAAAATGCAAGAAGCACAATGAGACTAGAGCTGCTGGTAGCAGAGTCTTGGATACTAATGGGAGTTTGGTCTTTACCCATGTGGCAGTGGGTGCCCTTGGGGGCCTAATGTAGAGAAGTGGGGTGAGGTACATTTAGAAGACCTGAGTGGCTAGTCCTGGGAATGGGGACTGGAGAAGAGGCTGGGAAGGCAGGAGATGGTGGAGTTGTCCAGATGGGAGAGGACAGGGGCGTGGGGGAGCACGGCTGCTCCCCTCTCTGCTTAACAGACAGCAATGGGGGGCTGTGGGAGGAACGCTACCAGAGTTCAGGAGCCTCGTGGAGAAAAGTCGAGGCAGCCGCCCAAGTCTGAGCATCTGGTGCTCGGTGCCCCTGGCTGCAGGGAGGGTGTCAGTGTTCTTGGTTTTGCCAGGAAGCGCAGGCAATCCTGGGGGGGCCGAGCGCGTCTTGCAGGCCTAAGCAGACCGAAGATGGACGGCCAGACAGAGCGATGACCAGGCTCCCTGATGTAGGGAGGAGATCAACATCATTAGTGGCTCCTGATCTGTGCTGCTCCTCGGGATTCTTAAAGCGATAATGCTCGACCTCCATCCCAAGGCATTGTGTGAGGTGGGATGTGGGCACCAGGACACCTCAAAATCCCCCAGGTGACTCTACTGCAAAACTTGGGCACCACCATTTAAAGACTCTCAAGGGTCAGATGGTGGGCCAAAGAGATGACGACCCAATTTTAATCCCCAACACCACCCTTTGAAGGTGGTTCTCACCTGTCCAAGGACAGGTGGTCACGTCTGTACCTGGCCATCTGACCCAGGACTGCCATCTTACAAACCCTTCAAAGCTTCCCATGGGGCTCCAGGGAGGCAGAACTAGAGTGGCCCTGGGCAGAGGTCTCCAGGGAGGGTCATTGCTACCCGCACGGGTGCAGATTTTAACCTTCTCACTATTGGACTCACATGGGTTGGTGGCGAGACACACTGGATGGGATCTGAGGACAGGGGCTGGCATCGGGCACGGCTTCCTGGGAAGGTTGCTGAAGAGTCTTGCTTCAGGTGGGGACCTTACCTGAGTGACTCGTTAACCACAGGATGGAGGTATCGGTGATCCTCTAGGACGCAGCAACCATGCCCCCCCCCCTTGTCCGTCTTGGTCTCGGTCACTCTGCTGGGCTTGCTAGCCCTTCAATCCTCCTCCACTGTGGCCCTTCCCTGATCCAGAATCGAGCAGGCCATGTAGTTTGATTCTTCTAACTGGATTCTTACCCTATCCTAAGAATGGGCCAGGACATGTCCTTCGACCTTGGACTTGGTGGTTTCCAGCTTGCGATGACAACTAGCAAAGCTGCGGAGCTTATCATGGGCCATGTCTGTGGTGCAGGGGGTGGAATTGCAGCCTGAGGTGTAGAGACCTTCATATTGATCTCTGCGACTGTCATCAACCTGGTCTGAGTGGTATAAATGTTCCCAAGAAGAGTGCCCAAGGACCCCTGCAGGGCCACACCTCTGACAAGATCTGCCTACCTAGGAATGGCTTGTTTCCACATTCCAGAATGTTCTAAAGTTCCTTAAGTTCTTTCATGTTCATTTGATCCTCAAACTTATCCCTTGAGGGGAAAGGGTGGTGGGACACCCGTGCTTCATGGATAAGCAAATTTAGGCTCACATAAGTCACACCCGTGGGACGGGGCCGTTCCAGACCTTGTCTCCTCTGAACTTGGTAGCACATTACCTCCAAGATCAGAATTTCCTCCACTGTCTGTGAGGCTTCCCCTCCCCGTCACAGCGCAGAGTGGCACCTGCCCCAGGTGGGGAATAGCTCCCTGTAGCAGTTGGACTCCATCCTAAAAGCTGGTGGCCATGTGGTTTCTGTAATTCCAGATCGTGCCAAGGTCAACCTCCAACTTAAGGGTACAGGTGGCTTACAGCTTAGAATGGGACCGAGTGGTCCAATGCTATCACCGAGGGAACATCTCTCGACCTTCCTGAGCCTGTTTTGGTTCCTCTGAAGATAGGAACACAGAGCACTTGACTGGAGCTCTGGGGAAGATGGGATGAGCTCATGACACATGGCATCTGACCCCTCTATTAGGACTTCTAGAACACGCAGAATATCACCATCTGCCCCCACCCCAAGAAACAGAACACATCTAGGAAACCTAGTTCGAGCAGAAAGATGCAGAGACTCAAGAATTGTTGTTCTGTGTAACCAGAAATCCACAGCCCGAAGGTTGAAGACTCTGCGTGGGGAGGTGGCTAAGGGACCACTTAGAGCGTGGCCTGTCCCTGTCTCGGTGGCTCTGGGATCCACACTTCCTGCCTGCCAGTGCATCAGGCAAGAATAAAATCCCAAATGGATGATAATCCAATCCAAGGACAAGATAGATCCTCAGTGCGAAGCCACTCTGTAGTTGACCCAAGATGCTGGCTACGTGCTCCCAGGAGCCCTGGGCTCCTTAGCTGGTGCTTTGCACCTTAGCAGTTGACATAGGCTTGGGAACCCTCCGGGGGCATAAGGAAGGACAGGTGGACTTCTCCAGGCTGTACCCCCACTCCCAGCACAGCTCACACGCAGGGTGCATCCTCGAAGCTAACTTCCTTTTCCTGCTGTGATTCCACCAGACACTGAACCCCAAATGGACCCGCTGCAGCATGCGAGCCTATGGAAGGCCACGCGAAGATGTAAACAGGGACATGAGGTCGAGAAAGTGGGTGAAGCAGCTCACCACAAAGTCAAGTTGGAAGGCCAAACCTAAATCTGGCTAAGATGAAGGATATTGATCGTGGTCCCTTCCTCTTTGCTCCTAGCTGACCCCCTAGGTGCAAAGGGCTGGGTGTCTTGGTACAAAGGGAGCCAGAGGCCAAGACGGGAGATCTCGGCAAGAGGCCCCCCCAGTCACCATTCTAGCTTATACCCCAGCAGGGACCCTGTGCCACTCTGCCCTTGGGGCTTCAGACTGAGCCCAAGGCCAAGCTCCGACTCCCCTCAGCACGCTCTGTGGAGAGCACAGACAGGTCAGCGCCCGGCACTCCCTGGAGTGGCTTCCTGTGGGAGAAGCCCCTCTCCCTCCCTGGCTCGGGTAGTGGGGGCCGCTACTGACCTGTAGTTACTGAGTGTGGTTTCCTTTCGGGCCAGTTTGCACCAGCCTCGAAGTGCCCCTGAGGTTTCTAGGGGAACTTGGAGGGTGTCTAGACTTTTGGAAAAGGAAGCAGTTATGGGACGTGTGATCCCTGGGGTCTGCCCCCGTGGAGCATCTGGAATCCTGCAGGGGACGGCCAGAGCGACCTCTGTCGGGGTCCAGCTGACTGGTCTGCACAGTCGAGGATGTGAACTCTGGCCTACAAGTGTCTCCTGCAGAGCTCCTCCTGAACATCTCTCCCTGAGCCTCATCCTTCCTCTCCCAGGAGATGGTGATGGGAGTCCCCCTTCACGGGCCGTTGGGATTTAGTAACTTCAGATGGCAAAGGGCTTGGGCCGATCCATGATTCTGGGCCAATCCCTGAAGCAGGTGAGTTAGTGAGGGGCATATTGGCGCCTCTCCCCCTCCCTCCAGGTGACTTCTCCGCCCCCTTCAGATCCCACCCTGTTTTCCTTCCTTTCCATCCCCCTGGTGAAGAAAGGACCCCATTGGAGGAAGCCCAGCCCATCTGTTTTAAAATTCAGGGAAAGATGCCAAAGGCCTCCCCAGCTGGGGCCTCGCTGCCTCTGATAAGGAGGACCGGGTGAATTCTGAAAATTAAACAAATCCTGGTGTCTTTGAAAGGTCACTCTGCTCTGAGGTTGGCCATCCCGCCCCAAACAGACTGCTGGGCCACCAGCCGGAAGGAGGGAGTGTCAGGAACAGATGAGACCAAAGGAGAGGAGGCCGGAGAGGAAGCCCAGATGTGACTCCCACAAGTGAGAGGCCTATGAACTGAGAGAGGGGCCTCTCCTGAAGCTGGCCATCCCCAGGCTCCTTTGCAGAACCCACAAGGTGCCAGAGTCTGGGGACAGTGTCCCTTCCTGGAAGAACCCACCTTCCGGGGCAAAGCCAGCGCTCTCCTCCCTGGTGACAGCAGATCTGTGTCTGGGGGCATAGAGTCCGTCCAGGGCTCTGCTGACCCTTCTTGGGCCTGCTCCTTCCCTCGGGAGCTGAGGGACACTAGCAACCAGTCACATCTAGATGTGTATGCGCCCCGGAATGCACACAGCAGTAGGGCCAGGGGACGTTTGCCAACGGCTTTGCCCCTGTGTGTGTGGCAGGCCATCTGGGCCACTGGGGACCCGATGAGCCCGGGAGGTAAGAGGGCCCACCTGAGAGAAGGATGCCAAGCTTTGAAAACGTGCCCAGGAAACGTGGCGTGGACCACTAAGCCACATGTGGGCCTCGTCTTAATCCTTAAAGCGGCTGAGTTAGTGATGGACGCTCTGGTCAGATGTGGCATGTGGATAGTCGCAGGTGTTGGATCCCAGCTGTGCCACCCACAACTGGGGAGCTTCAATTCAACCTTGCCCCAAGCCTCTGCTCCCGATGGCCACCCGTTGCTGCTCCCCGTCTCACCCTTACGTCCCCAAGAAGGGCCTCTGGAAATGGCGGTGGAATCGAGCCCCTCCCCTTCCCCGGGTGTACAGAAGGGGTGGGTTGTCCCATCGGGCGGGGTGCCACCAAGTTCTGCACCTCCTGGTTTTTCTTGTTGGCATAAAGGCTTCTCATGTGGCCGAGACATGAAATGTGGACTTGGCATCTGAAAATGTGCAGTCCAACCAGGAGGTGATGTCCCCAGGGAGTCGGCCCCTCCTGGCATCATCTAACTTTGGTCTTTGGGCTTGATAGAAACGGGGGCAACCGGCAGCACTGACGCCCGCTGATTCTATGCAGAGGACTCACGGGCCGGAGTCGGCCTGGGTGGGAATCCCTGCTCGGCCACTGTGACCTCAGACAAGATGCTTCATTTCCCTAAACTCCCATGTAAAGGGGCCTGGTGGTAACAGCCGCCTCACTGGGTAGCTGTGAGGTATGGAGAAAGCAGATCCGGCAGGTCAACCTGTTAGTCATTCTGTAATGGCCACCTGTGATAATCAACTTGGAGGCTCATGTATTTTGACTTGGCTTTGGAGGTTTCCAGTGTGATTGGTGCCTCGTGGGCTTTGTCAGGCTGCCAAGCACCGGGTTTCTCAGCTGGGATGCAAACCTGCCACGTGGACAGAGTTCCCCTGGGATGCTCAAGGTTACTCTTGGGGGGCCTTGGGATGCAAGAGGAACTTGAACACTATGCTGCTTACATTTTTCACTGTGCTGTGAGTGAAAATGGTCCTTTGACTCTGAACACTTGTCAAAAATTGACATAAGCTTGTGAGATCTGGGGGGTCAGAATGCAGTGGTTATTGGAAAGCAAGGATGACTATTGCAGATCAAGCCAAGGTAGGATGACTCCACCCCTGGAAATGGGCGCGTGGAGCTTCACGTGTCTTGTAGATCTTTAGTACCCAGAGGATGCTTTTAAAGCTGTCAATCCTTTGGCATCGGACAATCAAACCTTTACCTGCAGATTAGAGGTTTAGGGGTCATAGGAAGGGGGTGGTAAGCCTGTCCCTTTTAGCTTCCTGGGTCGATTCATGGAGAAACGGAGGAGGCCTTGATCAAATCCCAGGTTTATATCTGAGGCACCATGGAGAAAACGGCTATGTGAAGTCACAACCTGGTTCCAGATCTCGGCCCTGCTGAAGGACAGAAGAGGCTGAACACCTGAGGAACTTTCTGGAAGCAGGTTTATTGGCTGCAGCCCACCCATCCAGAGTGTGGTTCATGCCTGAAACATTCTCTGGACAGAGATTCTGGAAATTCTCGGACCTTTATCCCCTGCAGGCAGGGGGGAGGGGCATTCACATAACAAGTTTCTCTGTTCCATTTCCTAGACCAGACACAGGTTTCACAAGTCTTATGTTTTCTTGGTTTAAAAAAAATCTTTTTGTACATCAAGTTTGCAGACAGTCCTCAATCCATGAGGATGAAATAATCCTATAAATATCATTTCAAAATACCAACTCCTATCCAAACGGGAAACCCACCCATGCCACAACTGCAATACTGCGTTGCTCACCTTCTGAACGATCATCTGTCTACCCAGGCTAGTGTCCACTGCTGAGCATATTGCTGTCCACAATAGCCTCCTGTATGCACTTGCTCTCTAGCAGAGCAAGGGGAGGAGATATGCTCCCCTCTGGAGTCGGGGCTGATCCTGGGCCTTGCTTGAATCAACAGGGTGTTTGCAGGGGGGGGGGGAGTGATATTCTGAGCCCTTAAGAGAACTTGGCAGCTGTGCCTTCTAGAAACCCAGATGCCATGTTGTAAGGAAGCCCAGGCCACTCTGAGAAGGGTCCATGCAGAGACCCTGCATCTGAATCACCAGCTAAAAAATAAGCAGGCAAAGGACTCTAGCTGACAATCTCCTGGGACAAAACAACCATTTAATAGAACCCCGCCCAATGCCAGACCCCCTCCCCATGAGAAGCACGTGCTTGCTGTTGTCTGCTGCCGCTGTTCTGGGGTGCGTTGTTATGCAGCAATCATTCTGCTCCTCTCACAGGAGGTAAGCTCTGTCACGTGAGGGTTTCCTCTGAATTGACCCAAGGTGTCCCTGAGCTTAGCCTGGTCTATCTGGCCCTCGGTAATGGCTCAGAGATGGTGACAGCCATTCACATAGGTGTGAGGGCCTCTCCACCAAAGTCACAACCTCCCTGCGGCTTGGAGACTACCTGTGTTCTTGAATTTTGTCTCTAGTTATCTATTCCTAAATAATCGGGGGCCGAAACAGCGCTGTACAACAGGTGACCTGGAACGTCCCCACACATGACCAGGGCCGGCCCCCTTTCCAAGGGGTCTCCATCTCCCCCAAGCTCTGGCTACTGTTCTTTCAGTTGGGAGGTGCATGCTTATCCCCACCCTGCAGCAGGAACCCTTCAGCTTCTGCTTGGACGAGCAGCTATTCTAGCCACATCTGTCCCCTGTGTGGCTGGGCACACGGAGGGTGTTTTGTGCTCCCCCTTCCCTATAACCCCCAACCTCGCTCACCAGCTCTGGCCGTGGGCGAGGAGCAAGATGCCCAGCCTCCCGCAGCAGTGGCCTCCCTTATCTCCCACGTGTTGGAGCTCTGTTCCAACCCCTCCCCCAGGCTGGGCTGACAGGCTCCTAGTTCACACTTTTCCCAAGCAGTGTCCACTTTGGGAAGGGTGGCGGGGCCCGAGAGCAGCCACTTCCTTCAACAAATGCCAGTGCTGACAGCTGGACACTGTTTTACAAACCCCAGTCCCCACCACACCCCGGGGGTGCTGGGTAGAGCAGGAAGGTGAGCCATTCTCCAAGGATGGAAACCCGAGAGGGCATGTGTGGGTGGACTCTCCCAGAGGACAGGGCATTCCAGGTCTGATGGCCGTGGTGGGGTCACGCCTCCATGGCCTGGGGTACCCTCATTAAGGCTAGCACACCTCTCTGATCTTCACTTTCCTCCTCTGTAAAGTAGAGGTAAATATCTTGCTGTCTGTCTTGCTAATTCTCCTCAGTGGATCACCACGCTCTGTTCACAACAGCCCACGTTTTTCTGTAGGTCAGGCCATGAGCGTTGGTTGGCCAAAGCCTCTGGAACAGGGTCTCGGGAGGCTGCACTCAAGGTGCCAGCTGGGGGCTCATCAGAAGGTTCCCCTATGCCAGGCGCAGGAGGCTGAGACAGGAGGATCGAGAGTTCAAAGCCAGCCTCAGCAAAAGCCAGGCCCTAAGCAACTCACTGAGACCCTGTCTCTAAATAAAATACAAAATAGGGCTGAGGATGTGGTTCAGTGGTCCAGTGCTCCAGAGTTCAATTCCCAGTACCCTCTTTAAAAAAAAAATAAACCTTTGTGCATAACTGCTCCAAGCTCCTGAGGTGACTGGCAGGATTGTCTCTCCAGGATTTAAACTGGGAACCTTCAGTTTCCTGCTGACTGCTGGGTGGAGGCTGCCCTTGGGTCCTTGACACATGAATGTCGCCAACATGACCAGCTTCATCAAAGCCATCAAGGGGGAGAGTCTGCTGGCAAATGGATGTCACTGTCGTCTTTAATGTAGTCGTACCCAATCTCTTGGCCATATGCTGTTGGTGAGAAGTAAATCTCAGGTCCTACTCTACTCAACAAGGAAAGGACTTACAAGGACATGAGTGCCACCGGGGACCTTCTTGAAGCCTGTTCTCCACACTCCTCAGCTCCTTCATTTGGCCTCCAAATTGAGTAAGTACATTGTGGGGGGATTGCTTCCTGTCAAGCCTGGGTTTTGTTTTAATTCTAACATCAGGGTCCCTGCAGGAATCGGGGCACACCTGTTTAGTTGATCGGAGCACAAAGTGACAAGTGTTGGAGAGAAGTGCTCTCGGAGGTTTGGTGTATAAATGCGCTCAGCTACTCAGGAGGCAGAGGCTGGAAGACAGCAAGTTCAAGGCCAGCCTCAGCAACTTGGACCCTACCTCCAAAATGTCAGCCAAGGCACAGGTAACCCTGCCATCTATTTAGTGCACAGTGATTCTTGGTCCTTTATATTTGCAGTGGATGATTCTTTTTTTTTTCCTAAATTAAAGCCAAATTTTTATTTCAAAGCTTCCTTTTATGGATTCCCCAGTTCTTGTCAAAAACAAACTGGGAATAAAATAGTCCAAGTTCGTTCATTCAATGAACATTCTACCATCTTGTTATGGTGGGTACCCAGGTGCATGCTGGGGACACTTGGAGATGACAATCACTGGTTCCTCTGAGTCTGAATCTGAACCTCAGCTGGCTCCCTTCCCACCACCTGGGCCCCTTGGGTCCTGTTCCTTTCTTCCCCAGCCTAAGCCCCCACCTCTTTTTCAATACAGTGTTGGGGGAAAAGGAAGAGTGTTCTGCAGTGCACCCCAGAAGCTCTCCTGCTCTCCCCACGGAGTGTGCTCCTCCCCTGCCCTGGGCAAGTCACCTGCCACCTCCTCTCTAGGTGGAGCACGGAATGTCACTCCCCTACTTCAGCAGCTGAAGAGACGACAGGGGAAGCCAAGTAGTGTGTAAGCTGCCTCCTGCGAGGAGCTCCAGGAAAGGACTTGGACTGCTGTGGTCCCCATCAATTTGTCACTGCCTGGGGTCAGCCCAGGAAAACTCAAGGATCCATATACATCTGTCAGCAACGGAGTCCAGAGCAACCTTCAATATGCCACAGGCAATCTCCCAGAGGGTGCCCCTTCTCCTGGGCACCATTGTCCTACCCTGGGACCCAGTACTCTCCTTATGAATCCAGCCTCTTGCTGTATGAAATGATTAAAAAATCAGAAGCTTTTCTTCTAGGAGCCTATGACAAGGAGGTCTTAAGTAAAAATAGAACTGGCAGCTTGCAGTCGCTGGATCCATTCATCCTTAAAGTCCCTTTGGCCCACCTCCAGAACTCTACCCTAGGAAGACAGGTGTTATCCCAGCACGTACAAGATGTGGACAAGGGTGTAGATTGTAGCGCATTTCATAACATCAGGAAAGCACGTCCTGCTTGTCCCTCCATGAGCAAATCTTTGGGGGAACAATGGCCCTTTCAAGGTGTGGAATAGAATGCAACTGTTAAAAAGAATGAGGTCACCTGAAAGCATTCAAGACCTGGTAACAAAAAACACTGCAGCATTGATGCCATGCAAATAAGTTTTTGAAAAGGGTACATCCCATGTGTGCATGTTGGTACAGTCTGGGGGAGAAGTGGGGTCTAACAGAGGGTCATAACCTTCTGTATTTTCTTTAAAGACAGACCTTCACGGGCCGGGATTGCTGCTCAGTGGTAGAGCACTTGCCTAGCATGCGTGAGGCACTGGGTTCCATCCCCAGAACCACATAAAAGTAAAGGTATTGTGTTCATCTCCAAATAAATATATTAAAGACCTTCACAGCTATTCCAGGTTATAAAACTAAGATCTTGAAAAGCGGCTGAGCAGAGCACAAGGTGGGGAGGGGGCACCTTCAGCCTGGCCACCCCCTCCCCGACTCCTCCACCCCCTTCTCCAGGGTGGGAGTGGCCGGCTTCAGGGCATCACCCCCTCCACCTCTCTCTGCTCCAGGCCCTGCCCCCAGCTGTCCCAGCAGGTCCTCCTGGGACATCTCATGTTGACATGGCCCATGCTGCCCAGCCCACCAGCGCTCAGCAGGCCTGCTGCCCCGGCCCTGACCCCAGCTCTCCAAGAGGTTGAAAGGCCACAGTGAGATAACCCAGCTCCAGCCACCCACCCCCAGAGGATGGGAGAGGCGGAGGAGCCCTGGGCTGCCTGTTCAGGGCTCTGAAGAGCCCCCATGACGACAGTCCCCAGGTACTGAGCACTGGGTACGTGCCAGGCACCATGCTCGGCCCTTTACCACGTCCCGGCCTCTCAACGAAGAGCAGGGACACTGGAACCAGCCCCTGGTGTCTCTGGGCTTGGCCTGCTGTCTGTGAGGTGGGCAAAACGGCACCTGCCTGGCAGCTTGGAGAAGGGCTAAAGTTCACATGTGTGTGCTGTTCCTTCCACCTCCTACCTGCAGGTTACCTACTACACACGCTCTTTTCTGTGTGTCCACACCTGCACGTGGTGGGACCCAGCCAGTCCTTATTAAGCGCTTTTGTTAATTTGCCTTTAGCATAGTAGGTGAGAGCTCTGCGGATGAGCTCCGGCTGGACCTGGTTTGATGAGCTCCCACAATAATAAGGAAGTCCGGCCACTGTGATTGACAGGCGGGGTAAGTTGTCACCCACTGAAACTCCTGCAGACCTGGGCTCTGACAGCTGCAAAACTCAGTGCAACTTGATGAATTTCTCCAACGGGACAAGAGCAGGGGCTAGGCCTGCTGCAGGGCTGGTACTTGGTCCTCCGAAAGGGAGTGCAAGGACCCATTTGGCAGACGAGCACTCGTGGCCATGCCTGCCCTCCAGAACCCGCTGGTGAGCCGCAGCTCAAGTCCCTAAAGTGGATGTGGGTGGCATCCTTTGGATCCAGGGGGCAGGGACATCTCAGGAAAGGCTTCCAGGGCTGAGTCCACTTTCCAGCAGGGTCAGTGGCTGCCAGAGTGACAGCCTCACACTGGTCATCCCTGTCCCTATTACCCAGGGCACTCGGGAGCCCCGTTGGTGGACCAGCCAGAGTCGGGGCTGGAACTCAGATCTCCTGACTCTATTGCTTTCTTTCTTAATGTTGTTGTTTCCAAGGGGGGGGGGGGCCTATCAGGTGCAGGGTGGGCTGCCTGGGGCTGGCTGGCTGGAAAGCACTTCCCAGAGGCCTCTGAGGCTCAATGGAGACGTGACTGGTCCTCCCACCTGGGCCTCCCAACTGGGCCTCCCACCCGGGCCTCCCCACACTGGAACTCCTGTGCCCTCACCTCTACTCTGCTTTCCTGCCAGCTAACGGTTTCTGCTTGCCTGACTCTACGGCCATTTTTCGGCCTGAACAGCCCAGAAATCTAAATGTGCGCTGAGTGGGGGGCAGGAAAGCTTTTACTTGTGAGAATCCCTCGGGAGTCACGGCCAGGGCAAGAAGAGAAGGGGGGTTTACCTGGAGGTGACACCAGGCCCCCTCCATTCACCAAGGGCTCAGAAGATGCCTATCAGCAGGGGACAGCCCTCCTCAGAGCCTGGCCAGGAGCCCTTAGAATCCACCCATGAGGGCCTGGCCACCTAAACATTGGCACGACACCAAAGACGTCAAGGCACAAAGACAGAATTTAAATGGTGGTGGAACTCACAGCACAGAGATGCCAAAGAACACCCTCTAGAAGAGACTTCACAGAGCGCCCACAGCTCCCCCTCTTGAATCTTGATTAATTGACCAGTAGAACATGGGGAAGTGACATGTGGGGACAGCCGAGTCTTGATCATAAGAGGTCTTGAACCTTTGCATCCAGGTCCCCTGAAAACTTGCTTCAAGTCAGCTGCCTTGTAAGAAATCCCACCCATCTGATGGCACAGGCTGTGAGGAAGACCAAGCTTCTTAGAGAGGTCCTTGAGAAGAAGGCGCCACGCAGAGAATAAAGAAGGCCAAGGAGCACCCAGGCCCCAGGTAGGTGCATGAAGAAGCCTCCTTGGAAGTGGATCCTGCTGTCCTAGTAGACCCCTGGTGGATCAAAGAGAAACCACCCAGCTGAGTCCTCCTTAAACTGTTGTCCCAGAAAATCGTGAGCAAATTAAAATAACTGTTCGAAGCTACCATATTTGGAGGGTAGTTTTTACACACCCATAGAATAAGCAGACTGATCACCACTTTCCTCATTTTGCCATACCACCATATTATCATTTCCTTAAGATTTTCCTCCTTCAGGTCGACTTCCTTTTTTTTTTTTTTTACTTTGTAAGCGTTTAGACCAGTATCATGGGCTATGGGCTGGTTTGTAAGTGTCCCCTCAAAATCCATGTGTTGATGTTCTCACCCCAAGTACCTCGGGATGTCTTTAAAGAGGGGTCATCAGGGTGGGCCCTAACCCAGTAGGACTGGCTTCCTTGGAAGAAGAGGAGATGAGGACCCTCAGAGAAGGAGGCCATATCAACTTGATGACGGCCGTCCTTCAGCCAAGGAGAGGCCCTGCAGGGGAGCGCATGCTCACTGGGAGGACAACCATCAACTCCCATCGACGAAATGAGGGTTGGATTCAGGGAGGCCCCGGAGAAGCAGTGGCATTGAGAAGGCCACAGAATGTTGACGGGAGAGTTGGGCGAGAGCCAGGGCTGCTTCCTGACTCCCACCGGCTTCCCCCAACCCCTGTAGTTGTGGGAAATTTTTTTCATCAAACTGGATGTTCAATCTCTCAACGCAAAGGGACAAAATTTCACTTAGACAAAAAAGATCCTTCTTAGTCTATCAGCCACTAACCCTTTAGTGTGAATTTAGGGACTGCGTTTCCTTAGTGGGATCCGATCTAGAATGATATGAATGCACTGGGGAATTCAAGGCAGCAAATCTGGCGGCCCAGGAAGGGGGAGGGCTCCCTGCCCTGGTTGAAACCCTGCCCCAGTGATGGCGTGAGGAGGGGGCCTGTGGAAGGTGATTGGTCAGGAAGGCCCTCCAGAGAGATCCCTCCCTCACTCCCCCACATGGGGACAGAGCCAGAAGACGCCATCTGTGAACCAGGAAGCAGCCCTCACCCGGCCCAGATCGACTGGCACCTTGGTCTTGGACTTCCAGCTCCAGAACCGTGAGCACTACAGGGTGCTTCACAAGCCACCCAGCTTGTGGCTTTCTATGGGAGCCCTAATGGACCATTTCAGTCTGCTTTTTATGGCTGTGACCAAAAGACCTGACAAGAACGACTCGGAGAAGGTTGGCTCCTGGTTTCCGAGGTCCAGTCCACGGTTGGCCAGCTCCACCGCTCTGGGCCAAGGTGAGGCAGGTCATCATGGCGGATGGGCATGGAGGAGGGAAGCGGCTCAGGACCCGGCAACCAGGATGCACTCACCAGGGACAAACTACAAACCCCAAAGGCATCCTCCAGTGACCACCTCCTCCAGTGACCCACCTCCTCCAGCCACACCCTGCCTGCCTGCAGCCACCACCCAGTTAATCCATATCAGAGGATTAATCCACTGGGTAGGCTTCAGCTCTTAAAGTCCAATCATTTCACCTCTGAATGTTCTAGCAGAGTCTCACATGTGAGACCTCGGGGACACCTCATATCCAAACCATGACACCTCTCTTTAAAAAAAAATCCTCACATCACATGTGCAATGTGGCCCTGGGTTCCCTGATCCGGGCGGTGGGTTCTGGGGTGCCAGGAGGGGTGTCTAGCCCGTGCGCTCATTCACTCAGCCTCTGTTCTGTCTAGAGTCGGATGGCGCCCTGTTTCCCTTGGGCCTCGGTAGGCGAGCCTTCCCTGACGCACGCCCCACTGGAGAGTAGCAGGGGAGACCCTCTCCTTTATTTTTTTTTAATTGATCAGCCTCAAAATGTGATGGATGCACTGGGCTGGCTGCACCTTGACCTGGGTGGTGCTAATGGGAGTCACTGGGGGTGTGCCACTGGGAGCCTTCAGGATCACAGCCCACGGTGCCACGTCACCCATGCACCAGTCACACCTGAACCTAAGGAGACCTAAAACAACTTCCTGCAGAGGACTGGGCCTCAGGAACTCGCCTTGTCCCTCCCCAGTGCTCCCTGGGCTCAGCTCCCAAGCACACACTTCCCCTCCTCCATCGTCTCCAGACCTGGTTCTGAGGAGCCCAGTCCAAGGGGCCTGCCACCTCTGCAGAGAGGGCTGGGGCTTTTTCCTGGGTGATGCTTGGCTGGGTTTGTCCTGGTCACACTGCTGATGCCCGGAGAGGGCAGTCCCCGCTGCTTCCTGAGCTATCCTGCACTTTGCAGCCTTCCTGTGAAGCTGAAGAAGCCCCCCTGCTCCTGTCCCTTCTCAAATAGGCAAAGAAAGAGCCAGTGGTTCTGCACATCCCAGGGCCTGGCTCAGAGCTGCTTGGGTCCGAGCCCTGTGCCAGCCTGGGCATGAGAGAGTGGATATGGCCAACTCCTCCTCCCCACATCCCACTGGAAAGGGAGTGGCCTTTACAGAATCTTATGGGGACAAGAGGAGGGGGCTAAATGGATATTCCCAGGATCCAGAGGTCACTGAGCAACACAGTGAAAAAATAATAATAATCTTCCCTAGAAGTTGGGAACAGAAAATCAAGTTGCCACGAGTCTCTACAAGCATCAGGGAGAGAGAGAGAGATCACTCCGTGTCAGCTTGCCCATACCTGGGCAGTCCCCAACCAATATGCATTTCCTCTGGCTCTAAGATTTGTTTTATGGGCTGTTTTTTTTTGGGAAAGAAGTAGAATAAGGTTTTTGAAATATCATCACTGAATGCTTCCAAGAAGACTCGGAACCCTGAGCAGAGAGGGAGGTGGGGTTGCTTCCCTGGGAAGGAGCCACAGGGAGTCCAGGACAGTCTGGCCAGCTCTGGATGGGGCTGGCCAAGCCCAGGGCAGAGGAGGTCATCTTGCAGAGATGCCAGTGGACCACCCTGGGCAGGGCTGCTCCGCAGGGCTCACAAGTGGCTTGTTCTCTCCCAGACAGCTGGGCACCGGGCTCGGAGGAAAGGTTGGAGACAGCGTGTGTCTTGGCAGAGCCGGCGAGGAGGGTCCTGGAGATAGTCCATTTATAAGAAGGGTGTTTGCATCTCCTGTGCTTATGCAGAAGAAAGCCAGCGTGGACTCCGAGAGGGCTAGAGCCTGGGGGGATTGGAAACGTGGAGAGAGAGATTATGGGGTAGGGAGATGGGAAAGTGGGAGGGCTGGGGGCCAGGTTTCTGCACCTCTTGAGCCGTCAGACAGCAGAGGGAGGAGGGCAGCAGCTTCTGTGCTTGCCCCATGTGACCGAGGCACAGAAAGCCAACCCAGGCCTCCCCTTCTTCCAGGCTGAGCCTTAGGTCAACTGCCACCGACCTACATTTTCCAATACCCTTAGGAGGAACCTAGGTGCATGCTCATTCAGCGGGCCCGATCACCACCACAGAAATACCAAGATGTGACCTGGCGAAGCATGCCACCCACCACCTGGAGGTGACGCTTGGCATCAGGATGCTTGCATATCAGCTGGTGTGAGCCGGATTCCTCTCAGAGGGGAACAACAGCCCCAGCTTGCCTGGAATTCTGCTGGCTTTCAGCCTCTGATGTCCTGCATCTTGGGAAAAAATCTGTCCGTCCTTGGAAAAACATTTTGGTTGGTAAATCATGCTGACTACACACAGAGCTCGCCCTGGGTCTTTTCAAGCACATTGGTGACTCCTTTGCCAAAATAAGTCCCACTCCCACTGTGGCCTGCCTAGCACCATGCTGAGCCCGTCAATGTGGTCCACGCGTGTCGTCGATGCTGTTATCCTGCCCCGCCTCCCCGGTGCACATACCCCTTAACTGCTGCCCGGGCCTCATGCAGGAAACTGACATGGACCTTCCTGGAGAACTGACCCGGGCTGCATCAAGCTAACCAGCTGGAGACGGGGCCTGCAGGGACCCAGGCCTCGGTTGAATGCAGTGGTTCTCAGCCAGGTGACACGGGGCACGTCTAGAGACGATTTCGGATTTCGGTGTCGTGTCTGGGGGCATGCTACTGAACTCAGGTGGGCAGAGGTCAGGGATTCTGCTTAGTCTCCTTCGGTGCCCAGGTTATCCCCCAAGTGTCACTAGTTCCAAGGTGGAGAAACCTCGGTGCAATATGGCATCAACTTCTCTGTCGCCTGATTGATTGACAGACGCCTTCCCTCTTGCTCCCCTCCCACAAATCTCGGTCCTCCCTCCTCAGACCACGCAAGTGCGGTTTGGACCCCAGAAGACAGCCCAGGATATTTAAGAAGAGACTTGGGCTGCTCCTGAGGGATTAAACCCCCTGCCTCCTGTCAGGTTCGCAGGAGCAGAGGCTGACAGGAGGAGTCGCCCAGAGTGATTGATTAAGGAAATGCACCAGGAGAAACCAGCGGAGGATGAGGGAAGAAGACGCCCAGCCAGGGTGAGATCTCAGCAAAGCCTCGGCTTAGCCTGATCCTGTGGGGGAGCCTTGCTCTGTAAATTATAGCTCAGAGCGGGGCCCAACATTCAAGGCAAAGTAGCGGGGACTCGGGCGCTGACCCTCCATGGCTGAGCTTCCTACAAAAGCAGTGCTGGGCTCAGATGATCAATGCTGTCCCCCATCAAGGGGCCATCAGCTCCTGGACTTGCAGGCAAAGCATCTTGTATCCTCTGAGCAGACTTCCAAAGACAGTCACAGCTGCAGCCACAGGATGCATGAGGTCATAGAGCTGAGGATGTTATCCCAGGAGGGGTAAGAGACAGGGACTCCCGGGTGGAGCTCCAACAGTGCAAATCTGCTGAAAACCCAGGTGACCCGGGTAAAACCAATCACCCACTTCTGATCTGCAAAGTGCCCGATTCTGCACATGTGTCCCTCCTCCCCAGGAGCCAGCAGACAGCCATAGTGGGTTGAGCACCCACGAGATAAGTGGGAAGCGTGGTGTGACACCCTTGCCACCAGTGTCTGCCATGCCTTCCCCTTGCCTCCTAAGAGGCTGCAGACGTCTCTCCCTGCTCGTGATTTATTTGTCTCTAAGGTTGTTCATTAAAGGAAGCACATCTGCGCATCAAATCCACCCGGCTTCATCAGCTGAGCACTCGCCACTCCCCGGCAGACAGCCCTGCCTCCAAAGAACCATCTTCGGAATGCTCTTGAAGCCACGCGTGAGCTGGAGGATGCTTGAGAGCATCGGAATTTTCTTTCCAAAATTGGCTGCAGACCTTCATTCTCAGCAGGGCGAATTTCCCGTTCCGTGGGATTACCCAGGAGGACCCGGGCCCCAGGCAAGTGCCAAGACCGAGCACCTCTCCTTGGTGCCATGGAATTGCCGTACCCTTAGGTCTCCTCCTTGGCAAGGGATGCTTCGATAGTGTGCCACAGTGGACGGCTCATGCCACTGGCAGTATTGCCTCGCCATTCTGGAAGATGGACGTGTGGGATCACAGCATGGGCAAGGCTGGTCCTCCTGAGAGCCACGAGGCACGTCTGTTCCATGCCTCGCCCCTGCCGTTGGTTGGCAGACTTGGGCTACAGACCATGTGCCCCACCTCTGCCTTCACCTTGACGCGGGGGTCTCCTTGTGTGCACGTGTCTGTGCCCAAATTTCTCCTTGTGATGAGACACCCGCCATATTGAATTCGGGACCCCTCCTCTAATGTGGTCCGACGCCTTCAAGGACCCTGTTGGGAGGCCCTGGAGTTTAGGGCTTCAACAGGTGAGGATTTGGGAAATGCAACTCCGTCCCCTACAGGTGTCTCACGGCAGGACGGGCTGCCATCCCGTGTTGTCGGGATGATGTTGGAGTGAATGGTGGAGGGGAGTGTTCACAGGACAGAGGAAGGGAAGATGGCCGGGTGACAGACAGGTCAACTATGGTGAGAATGAGCCAGCCCTGGCCCACAGCCTCTGCCGAGCCTCCCGGTGGCACCAGTGTCTCCACACCCTCTGTGCACCTCTTCCTATCCGCCCACACCTGCCTTTCACCCCCGCGTGTTCCCTCCCCCCACCTGGGACACACACACACACACACACACACACACACACACAGATTGGCCCCAGTTCCAGGTCGGCTGCCCCCAGCTTGCTGCAGGTAACACCCTGACCGTGTCGTGGACATTCTCTCTGAAGACTCTGTCCCAAGGTTTGTGGATATCCTGGGCAAGGCGAGGCCCTTGACATCACTCCTCCTGGGCCACAGGCACCTTGACCAACAGAGGTGGGAGCCAACTGATAAGTGCTCCCGTCCTGGGGCCCTGGCAGACACTTCTGAGATGCATTTCATAGGACTCCTTGGGTCCAGCAGAAGAGGCACCGGACGCCTATGGTGTGGCCAGGTCCTCCGGCTCCTGCCCTGATCCTTTTCCTTCTCCGTGGGGTCAGGTCCTACGTTGCTCTCTGTGCATGAACCTTGCCTCCGGCTCTGCTCTCAGACTCAGGCTAAGACCTTCTGGGCACTTCCACAAAAGGGAGTGGGCTTCTGCCTGGTGCCAACAGCACATCCCACCTCCTCCAACCCCCTCCCATGGGGACAAAGAAAGCTTTCAGGGGACAGCACTGGGAGGGTGAGGAGAGGGGGTGGGCAGGGGCTGGGACACCTTCTCCTTCCTGTGAGCTGAGATGGGCTAGGGGCTTGCGGGAATCCCCTGGGCCACTGAGTAGCTCTATTCCCAAGAGCCCTGAGGCTTTCTGCAGCTAGTATTTGGAAGTGGGCTGGTCCTCCAAAAAATAAATAAAGCCACCCTCCCAGGAGCCCCATCCCCCATCCCCATCCCCCTCCCCCTCCCAGGAGCCCCACACCTGCAACCTGACTGGAGGGTGGAAACCCCACCTCGTCTCTCCTCCTCATGGTCAAAAGGGGTTTTATGGTGTGCTGAAGGGCTGGTCTTCCCCACCCCACCAGCCCTGGGATCATGTGGGCGCCTTGCTGGGGTGTGTGCTCTCTGCCCAGCTCTTTGCAGTGTTATTTGCAACAAGAGTTGTGGAAAGTGGGATTGTCCTGGGTTTGCCAGGTACAGAAATGGAGACGAGAAGAACCAGGAACTGTGGGTGCTGGAACCTGCACACACCAGCTTCTCCCTGCAGATCATTGCTCAGAAATTTCCAGAGTCAGTGGTTGAATGTGGCCACGATTATAAAAATTATGCATTAAGGCATAAGATTGCAGCTTCGTAGTTGGGCACCTGGCGATCGCTATACAGCAGGTGTTGTGGTTCAGACATGAGGTGTCCCCCCCAGAAGCTCGTGTGTCTGACAAGGCAAGAAGGTTCAGAGGTGAAATGATGGGGTTCTGAGAGCCTTAACCTAGTCAGCCTGTGAATCCAGGGGCATGGATTAGCTGAGGTCACCCTAGGCAGGGCGGGTGTGGCTGGAGGAGGCAGATTCCTGGGATTGTCTGTGGGGTGAATAGTGTCCTTGTTGAGCAGAGCTCTCTCTGCCCCCCGACTGTCATGTCCTGAGCTGTTCTCCTCCACCAAACTCTTCCCCTGGCACAGAGCAATGGAGTCGGCCGTCTATTGACTGAGACCTCTGAAAACCATGAGCCCCAAGTAAACTTTTCTTCCTCTAAGTTGTTCTTTTTTTTTTAAAGTGAGAGAGGAGAGAGGGGAGAGAGAGATCCAGAGAATTTTTAATATTTATTTTATTTAGTTCTCGGCGGACACAACATCTTTGTTGGTATGTGGTGCTGAGGATTGAACCCGGGACGCACGCATGCCAGGCGAGCGCGCTACCGCCTGAGCCACATCCCCAGCCCCATCTCTAAGTTGTTCTTGTAGGGTCTTTTGGTCACAGAAGCAAAAAAAAAAAAAAAAAACACAACTAATACAGCAGGAATTCCCTCTCCCCACAACATACTCTGTCCCATGGAAAACCATTGTTAAACATTTACCAGCTGAGACAGGAGGATCACAAGTTCAAAGCCAGCCTCAGCAAGGGCAAGGCACTAAGTAGCTCAGGGAGACCCTGTCTCTAAATAAAATACAAAATAGGGCTGGGGACATGGCTCAGTGGTTGAGTGCCCCTGAGCTCAAACCCTGGTACCAAAAAAAAAAAAAAAAAATTGGGGACAGAATGGTGAGGACAGAATTCAAAATACATTCACTCCTCCTTCATGCTTAGCTTCCTTTAAAATTGTCAAATAAAAATTGAACGTCTTGAAGATGTGGGACACGAGTTGACATACTAGACAGCACAGAATGACAAGCACAATCTCATGGACACCTACAAGCTCCCCCTCCCCAGCAACGGGGTGTTGAACCCAGGGGTGCCCTACCGCAGAGCTGCACCCCCAGCCTTTTTTACATTTTATTTTGCGACAGGATCTCGCTAAGTTGCCAAGGCTGCTCCTGCCTCAGCCTCCTGGGCCACTGGGATTACAGGCATGCACCACCACAACCAGAAGTACAAACAAGGGTCCCTACCCTGACTTTAGCCCTGAATGGGGCGTGCACACTGGCTTCCTGGGGCCCACAGCTGAGAGCTACACCTGGTGGCTGAGAACCATGACAGTCCTTACTGAGCACTTGTGCATACCGGGGTGCATACTTGTGCATACTTGGGCAAGTGCTTCAAGGTAATTATCCCATCTCTTCCCACCATAGATGCTTGGACATTGAAATATGCTGAAGAAAACCCACTTTATTTTTCTATTTCCCCCAGTCAAACATTACACAAACCATTCCAAGCCTTTGGAATAGAAGAGCAAAGAAAAATGAAAGCCCAATTCATAGATATCCTGGTTTCTCTTCTGTCACTCTCTGTCTTGAAACCGTCATGTAAACACCAATCCTGGCACTCAGCAGTCTGTCGGCCAGCAGGCCGGAGCAATACCCCCAAAACCAACCTTAACACAATCAGAGGGACCCTCCCCATAAAGATCTGGTCTCCATGCTGCGACAGCTGAGTCTCCCCTCTGCCTGCCTGTGCCTTCGTCACACAGTAACCGCCCACCGCCCTGATCTATCTGCATTTGCTGAGTGCTGAACAGACCCAGCTCCCCTGGTTGCCATCTCTGTGCCCTCAAACGGGTGGCTTGGCTTAAAGGGCAGTGCCTGTGAGCTCCCCGTGTGACCATTCCAGACAGCACTTGCTTGTCACTTGTGTGTGTGTTGGAGGTTATGGTTCCTGGTCAGCAGGGCAGTTCTCTCAGCACGGACAGACGCGGGAGAGGTGGTGGGGCGTCTGGAGGCACCCCCTGAGTGGCCCACGGCCCTGCCTCCACGATCCCGAGCTGCAGCCTCCCCCCTCCCTCCCTCCACCATGGCCCCTGAGAGCATGAGACCAGGGAGGGGCTGATCAATCACAGGACTTTAAAGGACTGCTGGCGTTTGGACACGGTGTCCTCCAGTGTTTCTCTTAGCTACGTGGTAACACCCGTTTGTTTAGAACTCACAGCAAATACATCTTGGAGAGGACTTTGATCCCTGGCAGCTGTGTACTTGTGAGTGAGGCCCAGTCCCAGGGCAGAGAGGACCTGGGAAGGAGGCGGGCTGGGCCAGTCTCTCTCATGCCCTCT
Organism: Urocitellus parryii; assembly: GCF_045843805.1. Lineage (NCBI taxonomy): Eukaryota > Metazoa > Chordata > Mammalia > Rodentia > Sciuridae > Urocitellus > Urocitellus parryii. The sequence goes on from NC_135533.1 coordinate 142,552,401, forward strand.
GGGCTTGGCACCTCACCCCAGGCCCCACTCCAGCATGCCATGCTTGGAGACCAAAGTGAAAGCAATAGCCCAAGCTCCAATGTCAGAGGGTCCTAGGTTCAAGTCCCGGCTCTGCCACTTTCCAGCTACATGACCTTGCTCCAATGTCAGAGGGTCCTAGGTTCAAGTCCCGGCTCTGCCACTTTCCAGCTGCATGACCTTGGGCAAGTCACTCAACCTCTCTGGGCATCACTTTCTTCATCTGTAAAAATAGACATGATCATAGTTCTTGAAGTCAGTAGCTTGCACGGGTGTAAATGGGATCATGCACTTGAAAAGCCTGGGGTAAGGCAGGAACCTAACAAATCTTTGAATGACAAGACCTTTGGCTGTTCTTACTAGAAAGGCAGAGTAACCCTGTAACTGAAGTGTTACAGACTGCAGCCCTACAAGCTAGCCCCATGACCTGACCGCCTCTGAGTTACTCCCCTCTCTGAGTCTCAGTCTCCTCATCCACAAAAGGGAAATGATAAATCTCTCCCTAAATGAGCTGAGGCAGTACTTTAAAGTGCTTAGAACATACCTCAGCACATGGCGCCCTCTGTAGACATACCACCTCCCTTGCTAGTGTGATCAGCAGCAGCAGCAGCTACTGCTGTGTGACCACAGGTATTGCCCCTACCTCTCTGAGCAGCTTCTTATCAGAAAAGGGTAGTCATAAAAATAACAAAGAAGAAAAAGGGTAAACTTTCCTGCCTGGTAGAGTTGAGGAGGTCATGAAGTAAGATCACAGGGGGCGTGGGGGGGGGACGACAGCCACACATTGGGGTCATCCAAGGACAGATGGTACCACCTTTGCCTCAGTTTTCCACCTGGCACCTCAGATGCTTTCTCCCACCTAGTAATTCTGACACATGGCCCTGAAGGCTGTGGGTGGACAAAGACCCCTTTTCCTGCTGGCCTCCTCCACTGTGTCCCCTTTTTGTGGAGTAGCCTATGGCAGCCTCCTCCATAACCACAAAGACCTGCACTGCCTCCTCCTTCAGGTCCTGAGGTCAGGGGTGGGGTGGAGCCCTCTCTGTCTGCCTGGAGAACTACATTTCCCAGCATGCCATGCAGCTAGGAGGTCATGTGGCTGAGTCCTGGCCAATGGTAAGCAGGTATACCTTGCTGGGACCCTAAAGATGCCTCTGTGGGTGTCTGATGGGCAGCAAGGGCGCCTGCTCCTCCTCCTTGCCTCCTCCTTCCCATCTGTAATGTGGAGACATTGGCTGGAGCAGCACAGAGTATCCTCCATCCTGAACCACCCTGTGTCTCTCCCCCCTCTTATGAGGACACCAGTCCTACTGGATCAGGACTTATGTCCTCATTTCACTTTAATTACCTCCATAAAGTCCCTAATACAGCCACACTGGGGGCCACTAGGAATGCAGTGGGGACACAGTTCAGTCCCTGCTGTCCCCTCTCAGGCAGACAGCTGGACATGTACCTCCACAGCATGGCTGGCATGTTGGTGTCACGCTCCTGTGGCCAGAGAGAAGCCAGGGAGGCTGTGGACAGAGGCTGGCCTCCCCCCCCCCCCCCCGACACACACACACACACAAGCAGGGCCTGGCTGGAGGGGGAGGGAGAGGGGTTGTCTGCGTCCCCTCCCCCTCTGTATGGAATGGAACATGCCTCAAGTTCCCAGAAACTCAAATCCCACAGCTTAACCAAGAAAAAAAGAAATGATGCTTATGAATGCCCCCCCCCCAAAGAACAGCACATAGGAACATTGAGAGGGAAGGGAATCTGCTGAACCTCGAGGTGGCGGGATGCTGGCCGGCCACCACCCCCACCCCCACCCCCCACCCCCCCACCCCCCCACCCCGCTTCACTTTCCTTCTCACACTTGCTCCCAGGAGGCCAGCTCCTGCCCGGGGAGCCCGAAGAAACCACGTGGAGAAGTCATCAGGACATCAGGACACCTGACCAAGGGCATCTGCTCTTGAGACCCGGGGACCACCTCTGCCCAAGTGCGTCCCTGAGCATACAAATGGATGCTTGAGCCAGGGTCACCATCGGGATCCAGACTGTCCCCTGAGGCTCCTGTGGTCACCAATGCCACAGTGTTCAGAGGTGGGGCTGTGGGTGTGACTGGATCACCAGGGCTAGGAGTGGGTGGGTCCCTGGGGACATGGCCTTGGGGCTGAATCTTGTCCCTGGCCCCTTTCTTTCACTCTCTGCTCTGGGCTGCCTAGGGGTAAGCAGCCTTCCTCCCCCTCGCCCTTCCTCCATGATGCTCTGCTTCTCTGCAGTCGGGAAGCAATGGAGCCAGGGCCGAATGTGGAACTGAAACCTTTGAACCCATGAGACTAAATCCACCTTTCCTCCTCTAAGTGGCTTTCCTCAGGTATCTTGTCACAGCATCAGAAAGCTGACTGACGCCATGGCTTTGGGGATAATTCCTCACACAGCCTTTGTAACTAGAACCCTGGTTGTTCTCTCTTTAGAGCTGCTAAAAAGAAAGTACCACAATCTAGGGGACTTAACAATGGAAATGTATTCTCCCACGGTTCTGGGAAGTCCAAAACCAAGGAGTCAGCAGAGCCGTGCTCCCTCTGAAGGCTCTGGGGAGGATCTGTTCTGTGTCTTTCTCCATTTCCTCAATTGCTGGTGGTCCTTGACCCTCCTCACCAAGGACATGAATGCATGGCTCCACTCCATGCCTCTGCTGCCACAAGGTGTCCCCCTGAGCGTCTCTTATAAGAACAGCAGCCATATTGGACTAGAACCCCCTTCATCCAATACCAACCTATCTGAATTTGACTACATCTGCAAAGACCCTATTTCTCAATCAGGACAAATCCACAGACACTGTGAGTCAGGACTGCCAGGTCTCTCTGGGAGAACCCAGTTCAACCCCCTACACAAATAGTCAAGGTAGGTAGGACATTTTGTGGGTGAGCAAACCAAGGCTCAGAGAGGTGGAGTGACACCAGAGAGAGTTGGTGGGGGGGAGGGAGAGCAGCACCCCTTCCCCTTTCGTTGCCCACCATCCCCTCCTGGCATCTTCTCCATCCAGCATGGCACCCAGTAGAGGCCAGGGTGGCTCCGTCCTCTGGCGTCCAGGTGGGTACAACCAAAAGGAGACCCCCACATGGGGTCACAGGATGGGAAGCCCCTTGGGTTGGGTTGTTTGTTGCATGTCTCCCCTGCAGGGCCACCTCAGGCTGGTGGCATCCCTGAGGGTCCCAGCTGCCCCAGATAATGCCCTGTACACGCCCCCTCTGGGCTCAGGGCCCAGGCCCTCCCCTCCCCACCTCAGCACTAGAGATGGCCACTGCACTTCCCTGGGACCGTCCCTGGGCCCTGGGCGCTCTCAGTTTTACAAGTCACAGGGCTACACTTCCTCTGAAGGCCTCAGGAGGGACCATCCTTTGCGTCTTCCCATTTCGGGGGGCTCCCGCCATCCCTGGGGCTGTGGCCCCACCACCCCATCCCCCACTCCTCTGTGTGGCCAATCCCAGGGCCCACCTGGGAGATCCAGGACGATCCCAACTCAGGACCCTTGGCTTCTTCACACCACAATTTTTAGGGTGTGGACAGCCTATGGGGGCCACTTCTCGGGCTCCCCCATTGCAGGGCCTTGGCTTTCCCTTAGGCTGCCTGCACCTCTGGGGGCCATCTCTCCAGCCAAGTCCCTGAAGAGCCCCAGGGGCTGCTTCCCTGCCTGGGACCCTGCCCAGGACCTCCCCTGTCCCCCTCCCCACCTGACCTCCCTCTGGAGCCCCCTGCACTTAGCCGCCTTTGGCTCCTCCAACTTACAGGTTCAAATCTATGTGTGGACGCAGAAATGTTGACCAACTCTATAGCCTGGCGCTGCGTTGAGCTGGGTCCTTCTGGTGAGAAAGCAGGGTTCTGTCTCCCTGCAGCGGCAAAATCCAGAATAAACCTCACCACTGTGCACCTGGCCAGGTTGGGAAGGAGGCTCAGCCTCAGGGAGCCTCCCTGTTCTGCACCCTGGCTTATCCATGGTCCTCTCCCGCCACCTGCTGGCCAAGGTTTAGAACTGCGGGCAATTTTCTAGCATGGTCAAAGGTGGTCTGAGCCCAGATGCCTCCTGGTCACTAAGCAGCAGGGAATATGAGTTGGGGACAGTGGAAACCAAAATCTAAAGCAAGCAAAGAGGCATCGAGCTGGCCCGGTCCATGGCAGCTAGGATGCAGGCTCCAAACCTCGCCTCCTACTCTCAGCTTCATGAGCTCAGGGAAGTCATTACATCTCTCTGCTGAGTGTCTTCATCTGCAATAATTTGTCCCTATATCACTGGGTTGTTTTGAGGGGTTTTTGTGACCCAACAAAATATGATTTTGTGGTTGCTGTTATGGGTACTGTACTGGATGGTACAAATATATCATCTCTAATCCTCGCCACCACCCCGAAATTGGGTGTCAGTGGTTCTGCTTTATAAATGAGGCAAAAAGTTCAGAGAAGGTGACCAACTTACCCAAGGTCCCACAGCATGAAATGTCAACATTGGATTTTGAACCCAGATCTCCCCACTTCCTGTGTCTACCCACATCCTTTCCAGGGCTCTGTATCTCTGAGGATCTCAGGATTAGCTAATTCACGTCACCACGGTGTTCCAGGGTTCACCTTGGCCAGCACAAGGGGAGAGGACAGGTGAGTAGATGGTGGCGCTATTTATTCTTAAAGAAAAGCCAGGGGGCAGGAGGGCACATCTAGGAACAGACCTTAGATGTGACCTTGACGTCACAGCCGCCTTCTCTCCTAACATGGTGCCCACGATGGCAAAGCGCTTGCCCCACAGGGAATGTGTTCAGTGACAACCTTAAGGGTGTGTCTTAACTTCAGTCTCATCCACTAGATAGGACCCCACGGAGGCAGGGCCTTGTCTGTCCGATTGCCACCTCGTGCTCAGTGGCTGGCCATGGCTGCACAGGACAGGTTCTCCACAGTCACCCGAATGAATGAGCAGATTCACTCACGTGTGAAGGTGGTGATGGTCTTAAGGGGACGTGTTCCACCAATGGCCACTCTGTGGTCTGAGGACCTGGGGCTCCAATAACTTGAGAGGAAGCTGCTGCCCGTGGGCAGGATCTGTGGAGTAGGTGGAGGGCAGCGGGCAGTGGCTGCACCTGGAGGCTACAGTCAAGAAACGGACTCACCACAGGCAGCCAGGGTCACAGACGCACGGGGATTTGCAGCCTCCAGAGCCCAGGTCAAGGCACAACCAGCTCATCTTCTTCAAATGAGTTTGGCTTAGCTGGACGCCGCGGTGCACACCCGCAATCCCTGCAGCTCGGGAGGCTGAGGCAGGAGGATCACAGGTTCAAAGCCAGCCTCAGCAAGTTAGCGAGGCTTTAAGCATCCTGATAAGACCCTGTTTCTCAAAATTAAAAAATAAATAAAAAGGGCCGGGGATGTGGTTCAGTGGTGGAGCACCCCTGGGTTCAGTCCCTGTCCCACAAAGAGAGAGAAAGAGAGAGAGAGAGAGAGAGAGAGAGAGAGAGAGAGAGAGAGAATGAGTTGGGCCTTTCCCCAGCCCCACCCTGTGTGATGGACGGTCTGTGGTTTCTGCAGTTCCTGGTGGACATTCATGGTTTCCTGCCACGATCAGGAGGGGCCCCCCATCTCCACGGTTCAGCCCCGGCTGCGCCTATGGGGAGGTCAAGGCTCAGCTGCCTCCTGATCACACGAGTGTGGCCGAGACGGGTCACACCTGGTCTCCTGTGTGAGTTCCCTGGCCAGCTGGGAAGTTGTTGACCTAAGAGAGCCCCGGCTGACACCCCTTAAAGTCATGCAGTTTGTCTTGGGGACAAGTTGACATCACAGCCAAAGACTCATCAGCCAACCAGTCAGTAAACAAGCTAAGGCGAGGTGCAGAGCCCGCCCCCAGGGCCAGGCAGAGCGCTCCTGGGGTCCGTCCACGTCTAGGCCCACAGACCGCCTGCGCCCCTCCTTCCCTGCATTTAAAATATCTTCTAAAAACGTCGCACAAACTGCTTTTGAGTAGGTTTTAGATTGACAAGGAAAGTCATGGGAACGGTGTGGACAGTTCCGGCACGCCACCCCCGTGCAGTGTCCTTAGCTCTGCTCTGGTTCTTAGTCACAGTCAACCAGCGTGGACGCATCGTCGGTCACTAAGGTCTGGTGTCATTCAGATTTCCTTGGGTTTTACCCCGCGTCCTTTCTCTGTCCCAGGATCCCACGTTATGCCGAGTCCCCCCCCTCCCCGGGTCTCCATGGGCTCCTCCTGGCTGGGACGGGTTCGCAGTTGTCCCTCGTTGTTCGTGACCCTGACAGCTCTGGGGAGTGCTGGTAGGTTTTACGGAGTGTCCCTCACGGTGCCGTTGGTGTTCTCATGGGTGGACCTGATGATGAACTTGGGCAAGATGTCACAGAGGCTCAGATGCCATTGATGTGATGTCAAACCAGGGCCACGTGCGGTCACTGTGCCTGGTCACGGTTGACATTGACCTTGACCACTTGGTCTGAAAGGTGGGAGCAGACCCGTCCTGGGACCCCCAGAGGGAGGCAGCCTGGCCAGCCCCTGACTCGGACCCCCTTCCCCTGAGAATTGAAGACTGTGATGAGTGCGGTTCTCAGCCACTAAACCTGCAGCACCCGGGGTCACCCACAGGGTGCCAGGACCAGGTTAGGACAGTGGGGACAGGGGGAGAAGGGGTGGGTGACCGAACTGGCCAGCAGAGTAGACAGGCTGAGGACGAGGGAGGGGTCTCGGGACAGTCCCAGTTTCCTGGGGAATGTTGATCCCGTTCATTTGGCCTGAGACCCACCAACCTGTGCAGGACACCAAGAGTCCAGGCCCGGGAGCATCTCTCCCCCATGGGCCTTTCCCTGGTGGGACGTAGTTCCCTTGGGGACCAGCCCTGACTTCTCACATCCGTGGCAGGAGCTGGCCAGACCTCCCTGGTTGAAGCAGTCCCAAGGCACAGTCCCTGGTGGTGTCCAGGGACCCCTGGATTGTACTTGCAGGGACGGAACAGGAGTCAGGAGACCAGGAGGGCTAATAATAACGTCCAATAACGCGCGCGCTTATGAAGGGCCAGGAACACGGAGCCTCTGAATGGCCCTCTCCTCCCCACATGTGGTGGCCACATTTCCCGGGCAGGCCTGGGGACCTGGAGATCCATAAAGAGCATTCCATTTTCTTTTAATACCTTTCAAACACCTTCTGATTTGCGAATGTCTTTGGGGAAGGCTATATTTAGTCATAGGTTTTAATAAAGGCCATTCATGAGGATATAAAAAAACTTATGAAGCCAGCCAGGGCCGGTGGGCAGCCCCCATCTGACCTCTCATCCAAGGCTCATGCCTCGGAGCCACCCCCAAAAGGCATCCTGACAGGGCCACGGGCACAGAACCCCCCACCCCCCACCACCATGGTCATTTAATTAAAGACATCAATATATAGAAATAGCTGTTGAGTAAATGAACGACCTCGAAACAAGGACCCCCAAGTCATTTCCAGGGTGGAGGGTGTTCTTAAACTCAAACAAAATTTTAATTGACTCATGATAATTGTGCTTTTTGATGGGGTCACCATCAGATAACTGGCCTAGGTACCACCTCAGATATTTACCATTTCTTGGTGTTGGGAACATGTAAAATCCTCTCTCTCTCTCTGGCTGTTTTGAAGTAGATACTTGTTGTCTAGCATGGGTTGTGGAGGGTGCGTTGTTATGTGTGTGAGTTTTAACTGAACAGACATCCACGGAGGTCAGAGGCTGGGTGAGGTCTGGCCTTCCCCAACTTAATCCCCAGACTGATGATGTCACCTTATTTGGAAAAATGGCTTTACAGATGTAATTGAGGGTTAATTTAATTTTATTTTATTTTATTTTTGGTACCAGGGATTGAACTCAGGGTCACTTGACCACTGAGCCCCATCCCCAGCCCTATTCTATATTTTATTTAGAGACAGGGTCTCACTGAGTTGCTCAGGGCCTCGCTTTGGTTGAGGCTGACTTTGAACTCAAAATCCTCTTGCCTCAGCCTCCCAAGCCACTGGGATGACAGGCATGAGCCACTGCATCCAGACTAACTGAGGGTCTTGAGATGAGATCGTCCTGGATTTAAAGCATCCTCAGCCCAGTGGCAGGTGTGTCATCAGAGGTGAGGAGGGACATAGGGTGGACTCAGACATCAGAGAGGAGGGGCCTTAAGAAGACAGACACGGGGCCTGGAGCCATGCAGTCACAAGCCAAGGAGCCCTGGGGTCCCAGAGGCTGGAAGAGGCGATGGAGGGCCCTCCCCTAGAGCCTTCAGACAGCATGGCTGTGCCCATCATTTTGGGATTCCTGGCCTCCAGAACTGCCAGAGAACAATTTCTGTTATTTTAAGCTGCCTGGTTTCAGGTAATTTGTTACAGTAGCTCCAGGGAACCAGTGGGCCCCACAGTCCTTTCACTTAAAGACACAGAGACGTTGTGGCTGCCACATGGCTGTGCGTGCTGTCTTTGGGGGCTTGGAGTGAAAAAAAAATTAAAATTACAAAAGTTTTCTTAGTATGAAGGGTGTGTCCCTCCAGCCACACACCTGCTTCCTGGTCCCCTCCCAAATTCACAGGGCAGAGTCCCACCTTCTAGAACCCCTTGTGGTGACTCCATTTGGAGACTGGATGGTCAGTTAAAATGTGCTCATTAGGACTGCGCTAGCCACCATGGTGACGGCCACCATCCTGATGGGGCTTCTGTGAGCACAAGATTAGGCTGAGATGGGGTGATGTACCCACCACCCGGGCCACACCAAAAGTCACCCAGAAAGGAGGGGAGGGGAGGGGCAGATGTGCCCTTGAAGGACGCAGGAGGATCCGACCTCGCAACCTCGACCCACAGAGGACTGTTCCTAAGTGCACGGGGGCCCTAGCTCACAGGAACAGGGGGAACAGGAGGGACTGCACCCCGTGCTCCTCTGTCCACCCCAGTGACAGCACTTGTCACACACAAGTTAGCTCTTGACTTCAAGGCCATCCTGGGTGCTGCTCACTCTCCAGTGGCCAGTCTCCCGAGCACTGACCTGCTCCTCCACCCTGCTCTGCACCCATGAGCTACCTGTGTGTGCCTGGTGCTCACACAGGTCTCTGGTCTCTGGCTGGCTCAGCCTTTGGGAGGCCGCAACAGGAAACAGGAAGTAAGAGGAAAACAGGACGGGGCAGGGGACTCTCATACCCTTCTGGGACTCCCATACCTCTGCTTCTGTCTTTGCATGACTGAATTCTTGTGTCTCTCATAGGAACACTTGTCACTAGATCAACATCCACTCCGATGACACAGGACCCTCTCATTTTGAGATCCTTCATCACATGGGCAAAGACCCTTTTTCCAAACAAGGTGACAGTCACAGGTGCCAGGGGCCAGGATGAGGAGGTATCTTTGGAAGGGACACCTTCTCCTGGTGCCTGCTGCAGCATTTTGCAAAGACAGATCTGCTCGGGCCCCTTGGGCACCTTGAGGTGGGAAGACCATATGGTCCCATCCGTACCCTGGAATCAGCTAAGTATGTTCCTGGTATCGATATCTGTGTGCTTATGCCACGGCAGATGCATGAGCTCTGTGCATCTGGGACTCAGGGAGGAAGAGATGGGTTCAAGGACACTACGTCTGAGCTGGTCTTGGAGAATGGGGACAGGGGTTGCTTTAGAAAGATACACAAATGGCCCAAAGTTCACAAATAGATGCTCAAGAACAGGAGCCAACAGGGACCTGCAAACCCAAACCACAGCGAGACGTGGCTTTACCCCCACTAAGGTGTCCAGAATGGGTGGAGACCTAGTAAGAAGCCAGAACCTTCAAATGCCACTGATAGGGAGGTCACATGGTGCAGCTGCTGTGTGGCTTGGCGATGCCCCTCCCAGGAATACACCCTGAGAAAGGAAGACACACTTGCACACAAACACTTGAAAGCTCATAGCAGCGTTATCCACACTAGCCACCGGTGGAAACAGCCCAGATGTCCATCAGCGGAGGACTGGGTGATGAAATGCTCTTTATCCGCCCATGAGATATTATCCAGCAGGCATCAGAGGGAAGCACCAACTCACCTTGCTCGCTGATGAACCTCGAAAGCATGATGCTAAATGAAGGAAGCTGGTCACAAACCTCTGCGGGGGTTGCACAGGATCTGCTCTACTTGGAGCGCTCAGCAAGGGATGTGGTTTTGTGTCCAGTGTTGCCCCATTCCATTTGCATGGAATGTCCAGAGGGGGCAACTCCGGGGAGACAGAAAGTGGATCCGTGGTTGCCAGGGCCTGGAGGAAGGAGGAATTGGCCCGAGACAACTAAGGGTGCAGGTTTCCTCTGGGGGGAGGGGATACAGACATTTTAATATTGATAGTGATGGTGGTGGCTGCAAAACTTGGCAAATATACTAAAGACCATTGAGTTGTACATGTTAAGTGGGTGAATTGCAGGGAGTGTGGATTGTACCTCAATAAAGCTGTCAACGACAATCACAACCAAATCTCCGATTTTCTGTGAGGTAGCTTCACTCCTCAGGTCCCCCGTGTCCTGCCTGCAAAATGGGACTGTTCCCAAAATGCACTTTCTACTATTTTCCCTGCAGTGATTAGTGAGGCTTTTTCTCCACCTCCCAAAGGGAGGCAGGGATCCCTAGTCTAGCCCTCATTCTCAGGGCTGTCTTAGAAATCCATGGTAAAGTACAATAAGAAAGGGACACAAAAACACATTCCCTGCTTAGCGCTCCAAGTAGAGCAGATCCCGCGCCACCACCTCCCCCCACTTCGCAGAGGTTGGAATCCAGCGCCCCTTGCCGACTGGGCCACGGCATTGCGCTATCTCAGAGCTGCTTCAGAACCTGCGCCTGCGCAGAATGCAAGCACTCAGGCCCGCCTCTTAGGGGTGTGACCTCCTCCCGCAAGTCCGGCTTTGGCCACGCCCACTTCCTGGTGGGCGGGCTGAGAGCAGGACCACGTGACTTTGTTCCGGCTTGCTCAAGATGGCAGCGCCCACAGCAGCAGCGTGAAATTTGTCGTGGGCAGTCGCTGTCCAGAGGTGCTGGAATCAGAACAGAGGAACCTGGTGCCATGTCGCGACTGATCGTGAAGAACCTCCCAAATGGGGTGAGGAGAGAGCCTGGTGTTGGGAATCTGAAAATGGGACCCTTTAAGCCCTTTATCCCCGCCTAGCACAGAACCCAGCCTGTGGTAGGCTCCTAGCGAAATCGTGCCTGATTAGTGAGTGAAGAAACGGGTGGATAGTTGTGGTGATGTTTCTGGCTGCGGTGTATCCAAGTGGGTCGTCGTTCCTGTTTCCTTGTCGTTTTTCTTGGATAGAGAGGACCCACACCACCGGTGTGGCCAGAAAAACATGCCCCAAATACCAAGCCAGCCTTTTGGATGGTGTGAGAGTGTCTTCTGAACTCCTGTCTCCATCCTTGGGTGTCTCTTTCCCTAGACAGAGAATGTTAGGAGCCGTTTTGTTTTTATTGTGTGGTTTTTCTTTTTTTTTTAAGTTTTGTTTTTTTCTCTTTGTCATGTGGGAGGTGTTTATGCCACACAATTTAAAAAATCAAAACTGGACTGTGGTATGTAAAATGAGAAGCAAAATCTTTTTGCTACATCCTATTCTCCTTCTCTCTGAGAGTACCCATCTTCAAGTGGTTTGTTTTTAGAAGGATTCCCCAGAGGTTTCTCTACATAGCCAGGTACTTTGCTCACCCCTATAGTTGATCACAGGGACCATCTGCTGATTCCCTCTACTATGAAAGATGAGGACTTTACATAATCGATTCTTCTACATATTCTTGTTTTTAACTATCCTGCTCTTTACCTGAAGTGGTATATTTTTAAGGTATGTATTACTGATCCATCTATCAGCTTTTTGTTGGTACCAGGGATTGAACTCATGGGCACTCGACCACTGAACCCATCCCCAGCCCTATTTTGTATTTCATTTAGAGACAGGGTCCCACTGAGTTGCTTAGCGTCTCACTGAATTGCTGAGGCTAGCTTTGAACTCTGGATCCTCCTGCCTCAGCCTTCCATGCCGCTGGGATTACAGGTGTGTGCCGGCTCCCAGCCATCCATCAGCTCTAAACAGTGTCTCCTGATGCTTCACTTAGTTGGATGAGAGTTTCAGCATGGCCACCCTTCTTTTCCCTCCTAGTTTCATTTTGCACCTCAGTGTGGCTTCCTCTCCCATTGTTCATCTTTTTATTCTAATTTGTTACATGTGACAGCAGAATGCATTACAATTCATATTACACCTATAGAGCACAACTTTTTACATCTCTGGTTGTATACAAAGTATATTCACACCATTTCATCACATTCCACCATCATTTTTAAGCCCAGGCCCCCTCCCTTCCCCTCCCACCCCTTTGCCCTATCTAGAGTTCATCTAATCATCTAATCCTCCCATGCTCCCCCTCCCTACTCCACTATGAATCAGCCAACTTATATCAGAGAAAACATTCGGCTTTTTTTTTTTTTTTTTTTTTTTTTTGGTATTGGCTAACTTCACTTAGCATGATGTTCTCCAACTCCATCCATATTCCTGTAAATGCCATGATTTTATTCTCTTTTATTGCTGGGTAATATTCCATTGTGTGTATGTAACACATTTTCTTTATCTGTTCATCTGTTGAAGGGCATCTAGGTGGGGTCTATAGTTTAGCTATTGTGAATTGTGCTGCTATAAACATTGATGTGGCTGTGTCCCTGTAGTATGATGTTTTTAAGTTCTTTGGGTATAGACCAAGGAGTGGAATAGCTGGGTCAAATAGTGGTTCCATTCCAAGTTTTCCGGAATGTCCACACTGCTTTCCATATTGGCTGCACCAATTTGCAGTTCCACCAGCAATGTATGAGTGTGCCTTCCCCCCCACACACACATCCTCACCAACACTTATTATTGTTTGTATTCTTAATAGCAGCCATTCTGGCTGGAGCGAAATGAAGTCTTAGAGTAGTTTTGATTTGCCTTTCTCTAATTGCTAGAGATGTTTTCATCGTTCATCTTGCCTGATGAATGAAAGAATTAACAACAAGCATTAACAATAGTAGTGAGCCCTTAAAGAGTTTACTGTGTGCTAGGCGCTGTTCAGATGTGTTAGTGAAGTAATTCATTTACTCCTCACACAACCCTGCAAGTCGGCTTCTATACCCATTTTAAAAGTGAAGAAACCAGGGCACATCAAGGTAAAGTTATCGGCCTGAAGTCACTCACGTGTGATAACTTATACAACAGTGACAGAATTGAGGCGTCTGTCTGGAATGAGCAGTTCTGACCACTGAACCTCCCGTCTCACTTAGCATGATTGCGTGCCCTTGTCTTAATTATCTTCCAAGAGATAAACATTGGGTCCTGAGTACTTCTGGGGTTGCTGACAGTGTAGACCGAAGTGGACAAGATTTGTTCCCTGCTTTCATGGAGTTTGCAGGGGAAACAGATCAAGATGCAGGGATTGAAGTGTGAGCCGGTGCTGCGGGAGCACAGGGGGCTTTGGTTACTGACCCACAGGGTCAGTGGGGCTGCCATCCTTCCGGAGGCTGCAGGGTCTCAGAGAGGCTTCCTGTGGGAGGAGGCAGAGGAGCACCCTGAGAGTGAAGGGGCGCTCCGTGGTCGCCGCAGCAGCAGAATGATGGGTCAGACTTCAGCGAGGTGTCCCCGTTCAGTGGGGGCGTGAGTTCACTTTTGTAATCTGAGCTGACAGAGCCCTCGATTCTGTAGACCTTGGGCAGGTCATTTATCCTCTGAGGATCCCATTTTCTCCTCTCTAAAATGTGCATAAAAGTCCCTAACTTGGTGATTGTGAGATTTGGATGAGCTGGGAGTTATTATCCAGCTCCTCTGGAGATTTCTTCCTGCTGGGCAGCCTACACCTATGGGCTCCTCTTATTTCAAGCTTGTTTGGTTGTTTGTGGCTGCCCCTGTGCCCCTGGGTCCCGCTACCAGCCACACGAATCTCCTCTGCTGGGAAAAGTCTCTGAGCTGTGAGGGTGGTCCTGGGGCCATGGGGATGGTGGGACCAAGTTCTGTCACATTTCCATGGCTGCCATAACAGGTGGCCACACTTCCTGAGGTGAGACAGTGCGTATTGATTCCCACAGTTTTGGAGGTCAGAGATCTTAAGGTGTCAGCAGGGCTGCCATCCTTCTGGAGGCTGCAGGGGAGAATCTGTTCCTTCACTTTTTCAGCTTCTGGAGGCTGCCTGCCCTGAGTGGCTCCAGGCCACACCCTTTAACTTCAGTCTGCAGAGTGCTGCGGAGCATCTTCCAGTTTCTCTCCCTCTGTTTTTCATTACATCTCCTTCTCTGACTCTGATCTTCCTGATCACTTAGGACCTGGGTAATATAGGGTCCTCTCCCCATCTCAGGGTTCCTAATCGAATCACATGGAAAATCCCGTGTGCCATGTCTGGTGTGTAACCAGCGTCTGGGGGGCTAGGGTGCGGGCATCCTTGGGGATGCTATAAACAACAGAGTGTGCGTACTCCATCTGGTGCTCCTTCTGCCCAGCCTTTTGAAGTGGCTGCTGGGCAGCGGCATGACGATGATTCTGTCCTTGTTCCTAACCTTGTAGCAGCCACACAGAGCACGAGACATCCTGTGGCCCTCGTGAGTCTCATTTCTTCACCAGTGAAGTGAGGAGGGCTTGCCTGAGGGCTGTTGGGAGTCGCTGGGGCTCCAAAGAACTTCCCCATCCCAGCCCCCCCAGTAGAGCCATCCAGTGGTGAGCCCTGCTGGCTCACATGATCCTTACCCACCAATCAGAGTAGCCCTGCTGGTCACATGATCCTTACCCACCAATCACACTAGCCTTCCTGGCTCACATGATCCTTACCCACCAATCAGAAAGCACCCCATGCCAACTGTGAAACCCTTCAACCGTTAAACTGTCATAACTGTCAAACCACCCCACCCCCACCCCAGCTCTATAAATATGTAGAGCAGTTCCTCAGTAAACGGGCATTTTCTCTGACAACGAGCCTTGTTCATTCTTTCATTGGTGTGGAAACCTGGGAGGGGGAATTCCTCCCTGCTTGAGAGCGCCCCCTCTCAAGGCTTGCTGTCCTCGTCCTCTCTTTCTAGCGCTGCTACTACTCGCACAACACTGGTCTTCAGTAGGTGAGTTCCCCCATTGGGATCCACCTTCAGACGGGCTACGCAGGGGCTTTGACCGTGATCTTCCGGCAAACTTCTGACACCCAGTCTGGAAGAGAGAACGCACTCCACCACGACCTTCAGGGTCACGGTGGACTCTCTGGAACCCGGTTCATGAGCGGGGGGTCCTGAGGGTGGAAGAACAGGCACTCCCCTCCCTCCCTCCCTCCCTCTCCCCCCCTTCTCTTTCTTCTTCTCTCTCTCAATAACCACCCTTGTATGAGGGCCTCGTCTTCCCTCCCTGCCGACTCCCCCTTATTAAATTCTGCACACAAGATTGGCCTTACTATCAATTAGACTATCAAAGTCAATGGCCCCCAGGAGGATCCCCAGATCCCGCAGTTCTCAGAGATCTGTTTAACTTCTGCGAGCGCTCGAAAAAGTGGAAGGAGATCCCCTATGTTGAGGCTCTTTCTCTTCTTCGTTCTCACCCTGACCTATGAACCCCCTCCCTACCCACCTCCCACATCGGCTCCATCCAGCCCCTCAGGTGCTCCCCCTGACTTGGCTGACACCTTTAGTGCCCCCAAACTAGGTCCCGCTCCCTAGTCCCACAAACCATGGCCCCCTTAAGAGAGGTTGCTGGACCTCAGGGCATTATCTGGGTACATGTCTCATTCTCTATGAACAACCTCACGCAACTCGAGTGAAGGTTGGGCTCATTCACCACAGAAGAGAGTTTCAGTGGGTCCTCCAGGCTTATAGCCTCACTTATATGTTATTGGTTAATACTCTCCTTCTTGAGAAACGTACCAGAGTCTGGGAACTTGCCAGAGCCCATGCTGACGAAACTGACTGAGTTAATCCCAATCACCCTCGGGGGCCACTTGCTGCCCCAGATCAAACTTCCAACTGGGATTATACACAAGATGGCATGCAGAGTAGGGACCGATTCTAAGCTGGAACAAGGTCCTGCCACCCCCCAGACTGAGAAATTTCAGATGCTTGCCCAGGCCCTACAGGGTGCTTCCTTGGGTCACTGCCCATCACTGGAATCTCCCCGCCCCCCGTGCCTGCTTCAAGTGTGGCAAGGAGAGACATTGGGCCAGGGCATGCCCCGCACCACGCACTCCACGTATCCCATGCCCTAAATGTCAACAACAAGGTCATTGGGGCTCTGACTGTCCTAGATCCTGTAGGAGGCCTATGGCCAGGGAACCCTCCGACCTTCTGGCCATGGCAATTGAAGATTGATGGAGCCTTGGGTCCTTGTCCCCGGCCGTAACGATCAATAGACAGGGACCCAAGGTACGGATTCAGGTGGATAGGTGCAAGGTTGCCTTTCTCCTTGACACGGGGGCTACCTTCTCAGTCCTGACAGAATTCTGGGGGCAAACAGTGCCGTCCACCTCTCCTATTGTCGGGGTAGGAGGAAAGACCATCTATCCAAGAAAGACTCCCCTATTACTCTGTTCCATAGACAACTTCCCATTCTCTCAGACGTTTCTAGTTATGCCTCAATGTCCATTTCCTTTGCTTGGCCGAGATATTCTCTCTAAATGCCTTGGCCCAATGTCTCTCCTTGCCACACTTGAACAACAACATCAACAACAATCAACATCCGGGCTCCTGACATCAGTCAGGCCCCAGAATTGGCCTGTTCATTTTTTCTGGCCCTTTTGGCAGAAGACTGGCCATTCTGCTCCACTTGTGAGGCTGACATGAAATACCATACTAACCTGGTTGACCCGATTGTATGGGATACCCACACCCCCTCCACCATTTCCTGCCCACCAGTTAACGGTCATCTCAAAGATCCTAACACCTTCCCCAATCAGGCTCAATACCCCCTGTCCACAAGCAAGGGGTACCTCCGTCCTGCTCATTCCCCTTACAATACTCCCATACTAGCGGTAAAAAATGCCCAATGGGTCCTATCACTTCGTTCAGGACCTACAACTCATCAACACCTCTGTTAGGCCCATACACCCGGCTGTCTCAGGTCCCCCACACTGCCACCCACTTCTTGGTCATAGATTTAAAGGATGCTTTCTTCTCCATTCCCCTTGCCCCCGAATCACAAGATCTTTTTACCTTTACCTGGACAGATCCCACCACCAGACATTCTCGACATCTAACCTGGACTGTCCTTCCTCAGGGATTTTGAGATAGTCCACACCTCTTTGGACAAACCTTGGCCTGCGACCTCCAATCTTTTCACCCCCAGTGCCCTGAATCCACCTTCTTACAATATCGTCCAGCAAATCTCTTTGCCCACTTGCAGGGAGGAAAGCACCCCACCACAGCCTTTAAGGCTACAGTGGCCCCCAGGGACTCCTTCCTTAGGCAGATTCCTAAAGTCCTAGTCTTCTCACCTTTAAGACTCGGCCGCTAGAGAGATGCTTACCTTCCCCTTCCTCTCTCTTGCCCTGCCTCTCCCCTCTTTCCGGCCCTGGGAGTATTCGGCCTCTCCAGGAATGTCCCGAAAAGCCTTGGCCAAGGTCTCCCACGGCTCCGGCTCCATCCAGGATGAGAGCTTCGACTGTCAGGATTCGGTGACGACCAATCTCTGCAGCTTGAACCTGCCACTTAGGCACTCCTGATTTTTTGGCTCTAGCAGGGACACCCCTTTTGCCAATAAATCAGTTTCCTCCTTCCCTGCATCCTCTTCCCTCCTCCTTACATGGGTAATGTGTCCTCTCTGCCGGTCGACTCTTCCCTATAATGTCTCTTGGATCAAATATAGCACCCAGGCCTGGCCCATTCATCCCTTAGACAACCAAAGTAGATGGCCCCTTTTTGGGTCGCTGGATCCCTCCATTCTAAGATTCTTCTAGCCCTTCCAAAGGGCGCTCAACAGATGACACAGTTCTCCTACTTTCTTGGCCTTAAAGGGATATCGGGCCTCTCCCCAAAAGGCCCAAATAGCATGTAAAGAGGTCACATATCACTCAAGGGAAAAGGGCCATTACAGTAGACAGAAAACAGCTTATTGTATCTATACCTACACCAAAGACCAAAGATGACAGTCACTTCCTCCTTCCAGGGTTCTATCCCTCCTTGTATCTCCTTGAAAATCCTTCCATCTCTTTTTAGTCCTGCTCTCCATTAAACCCTGCCTCCCTCCTCCCATCTTCTCCCTCACATGAAGGGGTTAAAGTGGCAGGGTAAGCTGTCGTTTCCCTCTCATCCATCCCAGAGGCAAAACCTCTCCCACCCAATACCACCAGCCAACAAGCTGAACTCATAGCTGCCTCAAGGGCATGCGAGCTAGCAGAGGGAAAAACCCTCTCCCTATATACAGATCTCCCACGCAGCCATTTGGAAGAAAGGGGGCTATTGACCACCAGAGGGATGGCAGTCATTAATTCCACACTTATTTCTGGCCTCCTACGAGCCTCCAAGCTGCCTTCCCAACTGGGAATAAAGAGAGAAGCAAGCTGATTTCAGAGCCACCCAGGTAGGAGAGAGTTTGAAGAGCAGCCTTAATAGAGAGGGGAGGGAGCTAGATTGGACTAGGAATGAAAAGTGGAATTGAGGGTGTTAGGTGCAGGTCAGGCTGGTCTGCAGGGCATGCCAAACAAAGTTACCTGCAGGATGACCTGGCTTCTCAAACTCTGTGACGGGTTCTTTATCACCTGTTTGCTTCAAGCCCAAATGCCCAAGCCCCCGCTCAAGGCTGAACACTTAACCCCCCTTGTGCCAACAAGGCAGCTTGCAGACCCAGAGACCCCATTAGATTTGGGCTATAAAAACTCCCTGTGCCTGTTCCTTCCCTTTATCATAAAGTTCATTCAGACTCAGGTGGGTAAGAAATTTCTAATCAAGCTTTTAACCAGCTTCTCCTCAGGAATTACCAACTCCTGGCTACTGATGATACCTCCAGTCCAGACCTATGCCGAATGGGCTGACATCATCATGGATCTGTGATGGCAAGGAACCTTCCTTGATCTGGTTCCTGAAGTTATACCAGTCCTCTCTGCACTTCTGGGGGGGCCCCTGACTTCCCTCCTCTCTGATTCTCTCACACCACCCCATCTCAGCAGGAAATAGCCAGAATGAATCAGTGTCCACTCTCATTTAATAACAAAGGGGGGAGGGGATGTTCTGAGTCGCTTGGGCTCCAAAGAACTTCCCCATCCCCTAAGAAGAATTGTCCAATGGTGAGCCCTGCTGGCTCACATGATCCTTACCCACCAATTAGAAAGCACCCTATGCCAACTGTAAAACCCTTCAACCTTTAAACTGTCATATATGTCAAACCATCCCCAGCTCTATAAATATGCAGAGCTGTTCCTCAATAAAAGGGCATTTTCTTCAACAAGAGGCATGTTCGTTCTTTCATGGACCTGACCTGACTGGCACAGCACGCTGCCACCTCCTCGTCTCTGGTCGCCCCTAGAGTCGTGGAGCCCCGGGTTTCTAGTCATTTGTCCCTTTGCTGAAAGACTCGCCAGCTCCTCCCACCTTCTGTTCCAGATGAAGGAGGAGCGGTTCAGGCAGCTCTTCACCGCCTTCGGCACGCTGACCGACTGCAGCCTCAAGTTCACCAAAGACGGCAAGTTCCGCAAGTTTGGCTTCATTGGCTTCAAGT
This sequence comes from Urocitellus parryii, assembly GCF_045843805.1. Classification (NCBI taxonomy): domain Eukaryota; kingdom Metazoa; phylum Chordata; class Mammalia; order Rodentia; family Sciuridae; genus Urocitellus; species Urocitellus parryii. The sequence continues at coordinate 142,572,064 of NC_135533.1, forward strand.
CCGAGGAGGAGGCCCAGGCTGCGCTGAACCACTTCAACAAGAGCTTTATCGACACGTCCCGGATCACAGTGAGTGGGCCCCTGCCTGCCTGTCCAGAGTGTCACCCGCCGCTCCACCTGTCAGTGACACTTGGGTCCCAAGGCTGTCCTTTTTAGGCCCTGAGGCCTTTGGCCTTCCTCAGCGGTTCCCGCTCTTCTGTGTGTAAGACTCTCCCGGAGCCAGTCAGACTCCTGCTGGGCCCGCCCCGGGATCTGGCTCAGTGCGGGAATCACGGGGAAGAACAGGCCTTCTGGAGCCTCGGTGGCACCTGTGCTGCCAGCCAGGAGGGCACTTGAGCCACAGGTGTGCGTCCTCCACTGCCTGACAGCAGGCGCTCAGGAGCCACCGGTCCCTGTCCTCAGGAGCGCTGGCAGACGCAGGTGCTGAGTTCAGGGTGGTCAGTGGGTCAGGGACCCTGGGACAATATGAGCAGGACCCACCCTGTCCAGGGAGGGGTCAGGAAAGTTTCCTGGAGGAGGAGGTCCCACAAGGGTCACCCACAGGTGTTCATTGACATGATAAAACTCCCCAGCCTTTTGCTGAGAAGGGAAAAGCCAAGATGGAGCAGCATAGAGCCCGAGGCGACACACGGCCTCACCTCGCTCTGTGTGGTGTGGGCGTGGTGGCCTGCGGGATCACCCAGGCTCTGGTGGTTCATCTTTGGTGACAGGAGTTGGAGTCACAGCCTTTTGACCTTCATCATAGACTTAAGGGACTGCTGTGGAAGTCCACACAGCCAGGATGTGACCTAATGGCAGGCTCTTTCTTTGGGGAGGATGGTGGGTGACCAGGGCGGCCTTAACTGTCTGGGAGTTGTCACTCCTGGCTCCCAGCAGGACCAGCCCTCACCAGGGTCACTTCTGAGAGTGCGTTGGAGGCTTTGGTCTGGAGAGGTCTGGCTCAGGCTTCATCCTCAGCACATTCCTGGCCCTGGGCCCCCCACCCCCACCCCCTGTCTCCCGTTACCTCGGAGGTTCTCCCAGACCAGCGGAGCTTGCCTCTTGGTCACCAGTGATCCTAGGAGCACAGGCGTCCCCTGCACCTGCCCTAGCTGATCACTGGCCTACATCATCTCATTCTGTCCTCAGAGCCACCATTTGGCATGGATGTTCCTGAGTCCCCAGTCTCTGTCCCTGAGGGCCTGGGTCACCTGGGGCAAGTTGCTTCCCATCTCTGTGCTCCAGTTTTCTGGTCTTGAATTAGGGAGAGCTGTGGCTTCACTGCCCGCTGTCCGGAGGCTCAGCATGTCCATGGTCCTTGCGGGGCACTCGGGTGCTACGTGGAACTCCCCAGTAGACGGTAGCTAGTGTAGTGACATCGCAGAGGACAAAGCCAAGGCGGGGTGGTAGTCCTCTGCTTCCGCTCTACTAGTGGCAGCTGCCTGTCTGTAAAGCCCAGGTTCCCACGTGCTGAAGGGCGCGACCCTCAGGACTGTGGCTGTCACAGCAGGTGACAATCGTCCTTTCTCATGCAGGTAGAGTTCTGCAAGTCCTTTGGGGACCCAACAAAGCCCCGAGCCTGGAGCAAACATGCTCAGAGACCAAGGCAGCCTGAGCAGCCCTCACAAGGCTCCGTTCCCCCGGAAATTAAGAAGGTATGCAGGTGACCGCGCCAGCACCCGGGCTGTGTGGGCAGGCGGTGGCTGTGGAGGGGTCTGCAGTTCCATCTGCCCTCCCCCTCCCATGTGGCCCTCATCCTCTGCCTCTGTTTTTAGAATGACAAGAAGAAAAAGGCCCCACGTGAACTGGAGCAGGTGAGTCTGTCCTGTTGACCGAGAGGGCGGGGGCAGCTGGTCGGAGGGGTGCAGGCTGGTCCAGAAAGCAGAACCCACATCTCAAGTGTCCTGCCGTGTCCCTGTGGACTCGGGGTCCACTAGAGATGAGGGGGATGCTCGCCCTGCGGGAGTTCGCAAGACCAAGCCCACCCTGAGTCTCCTCTGCCTCTTCTCCTGTGTTCCTGCTGCCTGCCTCCGTTGTCCCCAGCTGAAGGAAGACACCGAGTTCCAGGAGTTCCTTTCGGTTCACCAGAAGCGGACACAGGTGGCCACTTGGGCAAATGATGCCCTGGACACTGAGCTCCCAAAAGGGAAGAGAAAGCTGACCAGTGACTACCTGAACTTTGACTCCGATTCTGGGCAGGACAGTGAGGAAGAAGCTGCCGAGGAGGAGCCAGGAGGTGAGGCTTGGGCACCGCGCCTGTGCACCTGTGTCCCTCAGCTGCAGCCCTGTGGCCCACCTACACCTGCTGGCAGGCACTGGCTGCCCCTCCCTCAGACACCAGTCCTGGGGCTGTCCAGACATGGCTCGGGAGCTTTCTAGTGGGGGGATGAGGTCACTTTCAGGCAGGTCTGCCGTGACTGCTCCTAGTCACTTGCTTGTCAGTTAGCAGTGTTCGCCGATTGCATGCTGCATGCTGGGCTCTGGGGACATGGCACTGAGCCGCAGACAGGAACTATCAGCTGTCATTGTAGTGAGAGCAGAGCACCGGGGACACATCATGGGGTCATAGCCGCTACAGAGAGGAAGCAGGAGAGCTTGGGAGGGAGCTGCCGGGGAAGGCCTTGCGGGGTGGGTGAGTCTTTGTCCTCTCAGGCTCAAAGAGTGCAGGAGCAGTTGGTGGCTAGTGACCGGCTACATCACGGGGTGGCAGCTCTGGTTGGGGGTCAGTTGGGCTAGCTGAAGGCAGAGGATATGTATGTAGCGTCACCTGTGCACCTGGCAGGGTTTCTGTGCTAAGCTGCGACCTGGAGGACTTGTGGGACAAATAGCCAGGGACAGAGAGGAGGTTGCAGACCCGGGCACAGCATCACAGGGACTCAGGACAGGGGAGCACACGGCTGCAGGACAGACTGGCTCTGGGCACTGGGGCAGGGAGGGTTGGGCCCAAGGAGCTCACACAGGCCTGGAGCGGAGGGGCTGGGGCTCCATCCTCAGCATCCAGAACTCATGGGTGGGGGTGTGAGGCTAGAAGGACAGTCGTGACAGCCGTGCAGGCACACTCCTCCCTCCCGGCTGTCTCTGTAGCACCCCTCAAGAGCTAGCATATCACCAGGTGTCCCCTGTAAGCCGTTCACACCTGTGTGCTTCCCGCAGGGTAGCAGATAGCAGGTGAGTTAGCCAGGGGCCAGCACTGGAACTGGGCTGGGGTGAGGTCCTAATGTTTGGAGTGTTTGCTGCCTAAGTAGATGATCGAGTGTGGCTGCCACCAGGGTTATGTGGGTGGCCCTGTGAGATGATGGGTGGGTACCCTAAAGGGTTCACTGTAGAAACGGTTCTGCTGTGTAAGTGCTTTCTGTGGCATGTGAAGCCCCTTAGTGTACATGACACAATTGGGAAGGTGACTGATGACTGGGAGGGGCCATCCAGGGGAGAGTCTGGTGGCGGCAGGGAGCCATGAAGCTGTGTGTGTGGCACGGGAGCTTCACCCTCTCACGGTGCCCATCAGAGGGTTTATTGGGGCAGTGGGCACCAGGGCCCTGGTTGTGGTCAGGCCATCCCCCAGGTTTCCAGCCCTGTGCTGCCCGAGTCTCTGGCTGCTCAGGAACATGACCTCCTCCCCACCCCCTGCCCTCTCAGCAGAGCAAGGCCTGGAAGCTAAGGCGGCTGCCCAGCGGGAGCTGTCGGACATGGAGTACCTGAAATCCAAGGTGGTGGCAGCCGAGTCCTCTTCCTCAGAGGAAGAGGAAAGCGAGGACGAAGCCGTAAACTGTGATGGAGGCAGTGAGGAAGAGGAGCCCCCTGCCGCCCCTGACCAGCCGGAGCAAGGGAGCCCAGGGGCCCTGCCTGGGAGGGGGAGGCCGCAGGAGCCTGGAGCCCAGGTATGTGCCTGCAGGAGGGACAGCGGGGGTTGTGTGCCTGTCTGGGGTTGTGGCCCCACGGCTGGGGATGTGACGTGGAGGAGAGCCCAGCAACCCACCACACACTCCCTGATCCTCTGGGCTCATTGCCTGCTACACGGGAGGGGTGGCCTGCCGGGGCTCTGGGCACGAGTGAGGTGGTGACGGCTGGGTTACTTGGTGGTCAGTTACAAGGCAGGCAGGTGTGGGTGGGCTCCTCGTTGATGGACAAACCTGCTGTCACTGGATGCTGTCACAGTCGCTCATCCGACAGTCTCCTGCCTCCATTTTATAGATAAGAAAACTGAGGCCCAGAGAAGGGAAGTGACAGGTCAGGCCGCAGGCCTGGGTCTGCCAGGCTGTGAGGTTGAGATTATAAAGGTGGACGCAACCCATGAGGACAGCCACCTTGTCTCCCACTCGGAGTCCACTCCTCCGGACACAGAGTTTGGAAGTGCGTGCGTCCCAGTCCCTTCGGTGGAAGCTCCAACAAGAGGAAGGGGCTCCATCTGCTGCCTCCTCTTCCCCTTGCTCTTCTCCGCCCTCCTTTCTAATGCCCACCCTGTCCCTGTCCAGGGAGGTCAGAGGGTGAGGGGTTCAGCTCTAAGCTCTGACCCTATGTGACTGCTGGGTCCTGAGGGTGCTGCAGCCCCACAGGCCTCTCTGATCCTCATCTGGAAGGGACCTCATCTCAGCGCCCATGTCCTTCACCGGGCAAGTGGACATGAGTGGTAGCAAGGGTCTCTGCCCCGGGGCTCCTCCCATCTCCCCAGGCCTTCGATGGCCTGGGACACTGCTCTCCCGGTCACGGTGCCCTGAGCCCTGGCTGCAGCCCTCAGAGGCAAATGGAGACCCCGCAGCCGCCACCTCCACCTGTGCCTGGACCCTGAGCCCGTTGCAGGCACAGGTGCGGCACTCTCGTGCTACCCTGTAGCCTCCACTCCTAGAGCTGCCATGTCCCAGTCTGTCCCCTGCCACCACTGCCCCAGGGAATCCACTGTGGTCGTTTCTCTTTGTTCAGACAGAGAAACCAGCAAACCAGAAGGAACCCACCACGGCCTACACCGTGAAGCTACGGGGAGCCCCGTTCAGTGTCACAGAGGTAGGTGCTCTGAGGGCTGACAGATGACATCTTGGGCATCCTCAGGGAAGGAAACAAAATGGCTGCCTAGAGCTAAAAAAAAAAACCGCTAGGGGAGCTTGGGCCAGGGGAAGGCCAAGTGGTCAGTGAGGTCTCTGTTGGGAGCCCTCATCCTGCTGCCGTAGGTGCAGCCGTCTCAGACACAGGTGAGGGCATAGGTATTGCTGCAGCCCGGCTCAACACTATTTCCAGAAACAGGCTGCAGGCCAGTCAGAGCACGCGCTGCAGCTAGCTGGCTCTAGGTCTGGGCCAGCAGAAGAGCCTGTCTTCATTTCCCTCCTGTGACGGTCAGAGAAGCTCACTACAGGAGATTCTAAAGGACACAGCTAGGTGACTAGAACCTGAAAGTCACCTACAACTGGGATGACCACGTGGGTTACCGTCCACACTGAGCTGCGAGCTGGGGTGTAGCCAGGTGGGGTGCCAGGGTGCAGGTAAGGTTACTGCAGGTCTAAGGACTAGAGCTGGAGGTGCCAACTGTCCTTGGCACAGTGGGCAACCCTGCTCAACATTCCTGTGTCCCACCCAGTGGCAACCACTGGTACTTTGGGGACATGCCTTCTTAGATGTTTTTTCCTGTGCACTGACACTGGTCTGGTTTCTCATTCCCATTTTGGTTTGCAGCGTCCCTGCAGCAGGACCGTGCTTGCTGCCCACCACTGCCTTGTTGTAGTCTTCCTTACTCAGGAGACGCCTTGATACACTTTCCTGCTCTCCTAAAGTGGACGTGGGAGCGACTTACAATTTTGTGCTGTTAGAAATACTGAAGCAATTACTTGTGATTAGGGTCAGATTTTTTGGGGGGTGGGGGGTACCAAGATGGAACCCCAAGGCACGTAACCACTGAGCCACATCCTCATCCCTTTTTATGTTTTGAAACAGGGTCTCACTAAGTTGCTGAGGCTGGCTTTGAACTTGTGATCCTCCTCCCTCAGCCTCCAGAGGCACTGGGATTACTGGCCTGCCCACTGTGCCTGGCCTAATTAACTTTTTTTGAAGAAAAAAATGAACCCTTGCCCTACTCCTCCTGATAAAATCAGGTCCAGATACATCAAGGATTTGAGCTGAAAAAGTTTCTTTCTAAGCAATTTGTAAAGTTTCCTGGGAAAAAAGAAAAAAAAAATGGGTTGATTACCTACCTACCAGCCCAGAGCTCTGGAAGCCAGCAGCTGTCGTGAAGTCACAGTGGTTCATGCCTAACAGAGGCAGGAGTCTAGTGTCTCTAATTTACAGAGATTTTTATGAAGGATTTATGACCCAACAGAACAATAACACAAAGAACAGAAGGTTTTCAAAGAACAAGAACTCGGGTGGCCAGTGCACATGTTTGGATTCTGTCATGATTATCAAAAAACAAAATCAAAACTGGAGGTCACATTTTTCACTTGCCAAAATGGTACGCATGGTTCATGTTTGGCAATAAACATTTTCTTGCCTTTTAGAGGGCTGCATGGAGCTGCCTGGCAACATTACGGACATCCAGGCCTTTGCGGAGCTGGTGCCTGGCCAGGGCTTTGCCCCAGGTGAATCCCGGCACACCAGAGCCTAGATGCGGGAACGTTCTTGCAGCCTTCCTGTTATTATTTATAACTCAACGTGTTGATTTGCAGTCATTGATAAGAACCAAAATCCACATCAACCCCGAAGCTCCATTTCTGGGGAAGTGGTGTGTCCGTGGTTCTCAGAGGGGAGTGGTCTACCCCTGCACAACATCTGGCCGTGGTCAGAGGTGCTCTTGATGGTGACATCTGTGGGGGGCTGCTGGCCTCTAGTGAACAGAGACCAGGTGTGCCGTGTAAGCCCTGCCAGACACAGGACAGCCCCCACAACAAAGAGTCACTAGCCCAAAATGTCACCAGTGCCAGGTTAAACCTGGGTTAATTCACAGGGACAAGTGAAAGTGGTGTAAGATGACGTATCACAGCAAAGAACATGATGACAGGGAAGACGCCCAAGGTGCCACGGCCAGTAGAAAAGGCCAGGTGTGGAGCAGGACATGGCTTCATCCCCAGAGGAACCTAGCTGTGTGTGACCCACCATGCTGGCTTTTCCTCTGGGGAAGGTTTGGAAAGAATCTGGTAATTGCAAACTTGGATGCAGTAATGTGAAAGCTCAGAACTTGGCTGGGCTTATTCCTCTGACCTGGAGCGCCCGGATGTGTCCTTCTGTCTTTCTGTCACCTTGTAGGACAAGCCACGTCAGGGCGGGACCTCAAGGGCTTACCCCAGTGCCCAGTTGGGAAATGGATCTGCGGCTTTTGTTTTACATAAGGAGCCAGGAAGAGTGAGCTGGCCTCGGAATTAGGAACCAGTTTGGTTTCCTGATTTGTACTTTTTAGTATTTGTTAGAATTTCACACCCTGAATGTTCACATATTTTTTAAAATGTGTTTAAATCTCACACATGTCCAGAGAAGGGATTAGTTAAGAAGGTCAGAGGCCTCCCTACAATGGAACTTTAGGTTTGTCACTGTGATTAACGTAGACAAATATCAGTGCTTTAAAGAGAAGTAAGAAAAACCAGATTTAACCCCAAGTATTTAAAAAAACAAAAAACAACTCCTTAGGAATAAAAGACCAGATGTAATGCCTTAAAATGCTGCTGCTACTATTACTATTTTATAATTACGTTATTCGTTCTTCTTCAGTTTTTATTTCCCAGTTTTTCTTACTTTTGGTGGAGGAGAGATGAGTGTGACTTAAAGGAAGGAGAAAAACCGTGATCTTTTCTGGTCCAACACTTTGCTCTTTATCTCTGCATAGTTTCTTGGGGGACTGATAAGGGGCAAAACTTGTCCTTGCAGAAAAATGTCCTGGAATTCCTGGCTCCCCTGAAACCAGTGGCCATTCGAATAGTGAGAAATGCACACGGGAACAAGACAGGTAAGGCCTGGGAGCTGGGCGGATGTGCGGGGGAGGGCTGGCCACATGGTTGGGGAGGTCCCAAAGCAGCCTTGTTCCTTCTCCTCCTTGGGGTCCTCAGTTCTGTGGATGTGGCTAACTGGTCAAGATGCAGATCTCTCTCATACCTGCCTCTGGAGCCTGGCATATAGTGTCAGAATTCTCTCCTCCACTATTCTAGTAGGTTCCCCTGTTCTGTTCAGATAGATGCCCGCAGGTCTGGGTTTGCTGGGCTAAGTCCATGGGCGGCTCTGCCAGTGGGCAGTCCCCTACCTCTCTGCACATGCGTGGTGTTGCCCCAGACCACATCTCCCCAGGTGTCCGCTCCAGGCTGTGAGCCTCCTCCCTTGGCCTTGGAGCCCTGGGTCTGGCTGCCTGGAGGCAGTGAGCATGGCTGGAAGAAGGTGGATCTGGGAGAGATAGCCACCTGCCCAGCCCAGGGGCCAGCTAGGCCAGAAAGCCGTAGGAGACCAGTGGCAGAATAGCCACATTTCAGAGAACCATGCTAAGGCTCTGTGGCCACTGGGTGTCTGGACCCTGGGGTTGGGAGTGTCTTGGCAGGAAGATGCCACCTGGGCAGAGTGGTCAGGTCTGGCCAAGCTGGCACCCATGAAGAAAGGTGCCTCTTCGTCGGGGTGGTCCAGTGCCCTTGCTGTGTCGGGTCTCGTCCCTCCCCAGCTCTCCCTGATGGGAGACTGATGGTTCAGGCAGCCGTTTCTCCTGGAGCTCAGCAGAGGGCAGTGTGAGGGGTGGGGGACAGAGCCCCTGCCCAGGTTCACAGCCCAGCCAGCCACTTAGGAGCCCTGTGACCTGGGACAGGAACTCAGCCTCCTTTCCTTGTCTGCATAAGGGGTCAGACCTGTCCTGCAGTTGGGAGGGGTCAGGGTCAGCCCCGGACGGTGTGAGCACTGGGCACACTCGGAGTGCAGCTGTTGGTGTTGGTCCTGGTGGCGGGGCCACCGGTTCATGGAGCCTCAGAGACCAGGCAGGGAGCCAGGAGGAAGGTACCTGCCTTGTTGGGCTCAGGGACAGCATCTTGGAGGCCCTGGAGATGGAGAGAGCCAGCACCTAAGCATGACGCTGTTGAGGGCAGCAAATGACCCAGGTGGAAGTGTGGGGGCGGAAGCTGGGCTGGGCCCTGGGGCTGCAGTAAGAGGGGGAGCCTGGGCCCAGTGGAGGCTCGGGGCTTAGGACAGCCTCAGGTTTAGAAAGTCCTGCTGGCCAGTGCAGGGAGGGCCACTCGCAGCCGGAGGCAGTGGAGGCTTTTGCTTGTGTGGGCTGTGGGGGAGGCTGGGGGAGACTTTGGTGGTGTAGACGGGGTGCTGCTTGGTGGCTTCACGGGTCGAGGCCCAGTGAGGTGGAGGCTGTGGAGGCCTCTGCACCTGCTTGTTGCTATGTAGTCACGGCCTCTGGAGCTGTAGGCAGGGTGGTGTGGACGTGACCCTCCAGTGCTGGGCTGGGTCACAGCGGCCATCGTGAGCATTTCTTCTCTGCAGAACATGGTCAGGGAAGGGGTGAGGCTGGGAGGGAGGCAGAAGGGGCCTGGTTTTTGCACCTTCACCCGCAATGCCAGGTGGGTGCTGAGTGCTCCTCCAAAGGGTGGCCAGGTGGGGGGTCAGCCTGTGCCGTGACGGCTCCCGCTTTCTGCACCTAGCCAGGTGCCCACGTCCTCTGACTCCGAACGTTGGCAGGGCTGGCAGTTACCTTCTCATGGTCCCCTCTCAGGGTACGTCTTCGTGGATTTCAGCAGCGAAGAGGAGGTGAAGAGAGCCCTGAAGTGCAACCGGGAGTACATGGGTAAGGAGGCGCGGCGCTGCGTCCCGGGCTCCCTGGCTCCCGCATGGGCCCTGGCTTAGGTACTTGTGCTGAGCGTCCCCTCCTGCCACACGCTCTGGGCACTGAGGGTCCAGCAGCAAACAGATAGAGGGCAGAGAGGCAGGCGGTGCTCGAGCAGGTGAGGGGCACATGACCCTGGGACAGCACCAGGCAGGCAGGGTACGAGGCTAGGGCCAAGGAGGAGGAGGCAGGTGTTCCCCAGGGTGGCCGCCAGGCCTCAGGGGCACGTGCAGCCTGGGGTGAGCAGCAGGCCTGCCTAGGGCGTAGGGTTGGTGGAGGTGCAGCAGGTGCACCGTTCCTGAGCTGGGACGTGGTCCTCAACCCATCTGTGGCATGGACGCCTCCCGGGGCAAGTGTGTGGGGAAGACAGAGGTCCCCAGGAGTCCTGCCAGCGAGTCAGGTGGAAGGTATTGACTGAGTGCTGTGGTGCAGGCAGAGGCAGGGGACCCCTGAGCCCTTTGGAGGCGTGCGAACAGGTAATCGTCCAGGGTGGCTGTCACAGGAGCCTTTCTCAAGACAGAGCAGCCAGGAGTGCCTGAGAGTAGGCCAGAGCCCAGAGGGATGTGTCCCTGTGGCTCCCGAGGGCCAAAGCCACGTGGCAGGCCACACAGGGCCCCAGAGTATACTGTTGGCCGTGGCCCTCCTCAGCCAGAGCGTCTGGCGGGCAGCAGTGAGAGGCCTGGGTCACCAGCCAGGCCTCTGGCAAGGTCTGGGCCTCCCCGGAGCCCTGACCCCTCCGCTCGTGCAGGTGGACGCTACATCGAAGTGTTCAGGGAGAAGCAAGTCCCCACAGCCAAGGGGCCCCTGCAGAAGAGCGTACAGCCCTGGCAAGGCCGGACACTCGGGGAGAACGAAGAGGAGGAGGATCTGGCCGACTCCGGAAGACTTTTTGTGCGTAACCTGCCCTACACGAGCACCGAGGAGGACCTGGAGAAGCTCTTCTCCACCTACGGTAGGACCTGCTCCTGGGCAGCCCCCTCCACCTCCCTCTAGCTCTTGGCCTTGGACAGTGGCCCCAGCTGGGGTCTCCTCATCTTAGAACAGGGCTTCCTGACCCTCCCTGCTGCAGATGTAGGACATCTTTTGCTCTCTGAACTTGAACTTGAATTTTCTCTTATTTCTTTTCTTTCTTTTTTTTTTTTAATGGTTCTGGGGATTGGACGAAGGGGCGTTGTACCACTGAGCTGCATCCCAGTCCTTTTCATTTTTTATTTTGAGTCGGGGTCTTGGTAAGTCAATGAGGCTGGCCTTGATCCTCGTGCCTCAGATTCCCAAGCCGCTGGGATTACAGGCACAGCCACAGCCACGACGCCCACAGAGCTGGGATTCTCACTCTCTCTCCAAGCACCAAGCTGGAGAGGTGGAGGCGTTTTCCTGGGCTTCCTTGGCTGCTCGGTGTTGGGATCCAGCAGACACACAGCCCCCAGTGCCCGCAGTACTCCTCTGCCTGGGAAGGCTGTCCTTACTCGTCTTCCATCCAAACCGAACTACAGAGAGGAGGCCACAGCCAGGGCCCTTTGTTCTTGCCTCAGTCTTTACTTCTTGGACTGGGAACTTGCAGGCCTGTAGTTGTGCTCGGCCACATGGGGCTGAGTCTGGAGGTGCTGCCCGAGCCCCTGTCTCTTGGGAGGCTGGCCTGGACGTGGAGCATCAGAGACAGCGTGACGTCCACAGAGGTCCCACACGGGACCTGAAGGTCTGGCCATGCTGTCCTGCTCCCCAGGTCCTCCCACCCAGGCTGGTGCCCTGGCCACACAGCAGTCCATAAGCTCCAAGTGCCCATTTGGGAAGAGGAAGACCCACAGAGGGGACGTGGTCACACCTGGTGTTCAGAGTGTCCACTGCAGACAGTGTCCTCTGAGTAGGACAGAATCACAAACACTTCCGCGGCACTAAGTGTAGCCGGTGCTGGGTAGTAACCTCACACTGACTCTTTGACCTTCGAGGCCACCCTGCGCTTGGGGACTGTTGTGCCATTCACAGGCGAAAGGAGGAGGCCTGAGTGGGTGAAGTGACCGGCCCAGGGCAGGCTGCACGTGAAGCGGGATGGAGCCAGGTGCCCCTCCTCCCCCACTTCTCTTAGTAGGCACGAGGGACTGTGAAATGACGCCCTTGACCTTGGGCCTGGTGGCTGAAAGCGCAGCTGTTCTGTGTTCGTGTGGCCGACCCCTTAGTGCCCTGCCCTTTCTCACCCTGAGCTCAGGCCCAGCTCCAGCTCCAGCAGGCTGACGCCTCCCCTGTCCTCAGGTCCCCTGTCCGAGCTCCACTACCCCATCGACAGCCTGACCAAGAAGCCTAAGGGCTTCGCCTTTGTCACCTTCATGTTCCCTGAGCACGCAGTGAAGGCCTACGCAGCCGTGGACGGACAGGTGTTCCAGGTGAGGTGGCTTGTGGGCACCGGGTCACTGAGCCTGGCGATGGAGAAGGCCAAGCCAGGTGGCTGTATGCGCAGGTGTGCATTCACATTCTGGGTCCCAGGACCCACAGTGGCCAGCCATGTGGTCGCCTCCAGTGAGCTACTTGAAGGGAAGATGCTGTGAGAGGGGAGCTTGCTGGGGTGTGTGGGTGGCCCTGAGGAACCAGGGAGCTGCTGCTCTCCCAGTGTCCCCATGCCGTGTGCCCAGGCCCATGCCAGGCCACCTCCAGTGCTCCTCCATCCATCTGCTCATGGCTTATTGGTCTCGCGGGCACCAGGCCAGACTGGCCCCTGCCGTGTGCAGCTCACAGTATCACCTGTGCAGGGTCCACTAGGGGGAGTCGGGAGCCGTGGGGTGCTCACAGAGGGGTACAGTCCCCTTGGCGTGGCTGTGTCGGGTGCCCCCAGCCTCAGCTGGACGGAGAGTGACCACGTGGCTTTCTGTCTGCCGTCCCCATCTCCCATCAGGGCTCAGTGCTGAGTCCAGCTGGCTTATGACGAGGGGACAAGATGGGGGGCGGGGCTCCGCTCACCTCCTGCTCTGTCCCCTCAGGGCAGGATGCTGCACGTGCTGCCGTCCACCATCAGGAAGGAAGCCAGTGAGGACGCAGATGTCCCCGGGTCGTCCTACAAGAAGAAGAAGGCGTCTGAGGACAAAGCCCACAGCTCCAGGTCCTTGTCTGCCCTGCGTGGCCTCTGCGCCCATCCAGGCTCTGCCACCTGGGCCCTTTCCCTCTGTAGGGTGGGGCCTTCAGGGCCTCAGTGTCCTCGCTAAACATCGGGAGAGTGGCACTGTGTCAGCATAGGTTCTGAGGTGTCACCAAGGGCTGGGTCCCTGGCACAGGGCAGATGCCGACACTTGTCAGGGCTTGGGTTTGCGGCCTCACTGCAGGCCGGGTGCTCGCCCAGGACAGGAGAGCTGGCGGGGGGTGGGGAAGGCCGGCGAGGCTCATGGCAGTTTTGGTGTCTGCGAGAGGCCTCTGTTGGTCCCAGCCTGACCCGTTCTGCCTGCCCCTGCCCTCAGCTCCCACAACTGGAACACGCTGTTCATGGGGCCCAGTGCCGTGGCTGATGCCATCGCGCAGAAGTACAGTGCCACCAAGAGCCAAGTGTTCGACCACGTAAGTGAGCCCGAGTGTCTTGCGTGCGCTGAGTCCACAGACTTCCTTCCAAATGCTGTCCACGGTCGCCCTCTGCTGGGGTCGATTCAAGCAAACCCTGGAGTGTTTTTCAGCATTTGGTTCTGCCCATTAGCTGCTTTCTCCATTGTCCTTTACCCTCCTCACGGCACTCGGGTCGGCGCTGACCGTTGGAGGTAGAAGGCCGGCCCCACATATAATTGTGAGCGCCCCAGTGGCCACGAGTGTACAAAGAAACAGGCAAAACTAGTCTTAACGAGACACCGTATTCAACTTGATGTCTAGAGCCTCCTCACTTTGACGTGAGCAAAGTAAAAAGCCACACTGTGGTTCCTCCCTTCATTCCACCAATCCACTGTATTTTGTGGGTAGCACGACCTGGATCTGAACATGCCACACTTCAGGTGCCCAGTGGTGTGGTGGCTTGTGGCTTGTGGGCTGGGGTGAGCAGCTTGGCCTGAGTTGGATGGACAGCCAGAGGGGCTCAGGCCCCGCCCATGCCCTCTGAGCACTGGGGCTCAACAGTACCTGGACAGAGGTCCCACCTTGTAGTGCCACCTAGAGGAGGCAGAGGAAGAGAGGAGGGTTTGGGGGAGCTGTGGCAGGAAAGTGGGCTGGTGGGGAGGTGACAGAAACAAGGACTGCCTGTAACGGGGTCAAGGTCAGTGCATGCAGAAGCCCCGGGGCTGCAAGAGGAGCCACACAGAGACCTGCCCACTGCGGGAAGGGAAGAGCCCCAGGGTGGGCGGCGATGCATGGCTACGGAGGGCAGAGAGCTGGTGTAGTGCCAGACCATGGTCCCCATCTCAGTGTGGGTGGGCGACAGCACCCCGAATCCTTTCCCCACTGGGCCTGCCCAACTGGGTAGGCCCTGCCTGACGGGCCCGGCCTCCTCTCCTCTCCCCATAGGAGACCAAGGGCAGCGTAGCTGTGCGCGTGGCCCTCGGGGAGACTCAGCTGGTCCAAGAAGTGCGGCGCTTCCTCATCGACAATGGCGTCAGCCTGGACTCTTTCAGCCAGGTAGGTGCCCGCTGCCCTGTGCCCCCACCTCTGGGGAGTCGACTGCTGCTGCTCCAGAGCTGTGGACGGCCCAGGGGAGGCTGGGGTTGTCGGTGGGTCCTGTGGTGACTGGATCCAAACCAAGGGCTCAACCTCAGCGTTTCCCCTCCAAAGGACAGGGACAGCCAGCTCCTGGGGGCGGTGGGCTGCTCCTGGGGGCATAGGCTCCTCGCCGCTTCTGCTTCCCACGCCTGTGTCTATAGGTGCTTCCCACGCCTGTGTCTATAGGTGGTCTGCAGTGCCAGGAAGAGCCCTCTACACTGAGGTGCCGATCTCGATTACTGCCCAGCCTGGGAGGTCCAATGGGGCTGTGGTCAGTCACTGTCAGGATCTGGTGACTCAGCTGGGGCTGGGATTCAACCCCAGGGTTCTCACTGGGCACCCTAGGCCTTCGCCCTCAGCAGAGCTGCCTGTTGGTTGTGGAGCCAGGGAGTGGTGCCTCCTGGGTCCTCCAGCTGCCTGGCCACTGAGCCCCCAGCTGTGCACCTTGACTAGAGGCCACCAGGTCATTGCCAATGTCCAGCTGAAGAGTCCTGCTGCCGTCACTCACGTGGCCTCTCCTCCCTGTAGGCGGCAGCAGAACGAAGCAAGACTGTGATTCTGGCCAAGAACCTCCCAGCAGGCACCCTGGCGGCTGAGCTGCAGGAGACCTTCAGCCGTTTCGGGAGCCTGGGCCGCGTGCTATTGCCCGAGGGTGGTGTCACTGCCATCGTGGAGTTCCTGGAGCCCCTGGAGGCCCGCAAGGCTTTCCGACACCTGGCCTATTCCAAGGTAGGCCGCTGGGAGCTGCTGCGGGGAGAGGGCCCGGGAGCTGGTGTGCCCACTGCCCAACACGGGCTCGGCCTGGCTCCACCTTGGTGCTGGCCCACCCCCCCCACCCTCCCTGAGGGCTCTGCAAGAAGCACCCTGGGCCCCTGCCCAGCTCTGGCCGTCCTTGGCCTTCCTTTCCTGCCCAAACTTAGCTGTGGCGCCGTCCTTGCCTATAGTGAGCTGCGGCCGTCCTGCTGCAGGGCTGTCCATGTGTGCACACACATGCATCTGCAATACGGGGGGTGGGGAGGGACCTCTGCAGCGCCATAACAGGTGGCCTAAGACCACACAGTCACCTGTCGCAGAGCTGACAGTAAGGCAGGCATCCAAGAGCAAGGTGTGGCCAGGGCTTCCAAGGGCTCTGGGGAGGACCTGTCCTGCCTTTGCCCACTGCTGGGCTCCCGGCATCTGGCAGCTCCCTGCGCCACTCCTGTCCCTGCCCTGTCTTTACGTGGCCTTCTTCTTGGTCCCAGATCCCTCTCCTGGGCTTAGAGCCCACCCAGATAACCCCAGACCATCTCGGGGTCTTGATGGTACTTGCAGGGGATGCAATGGTAGGTTTTGGGGGTCTAGATGGCCATCTCTTGGGGAGCCACCTTTCACCCACCACAGGTCATTTGTCTGCTAGGCCCCTTGGTGCTTTGCAGGCCGTGGTCCCCAGTCACCCGCAGGTAGGCCTTCCTGGACCCTCCAGCCCTGGGGGGTTCCCAGCTGGGGCCCTGCCCACTGCACCATCAGGGCTTGGTGAGAGCCTGGCCTGTGAGACCGCGGTGTCTCTGGTGGCCCGGCCAGGAGCCGTGTCTGGACTGCAGCCGCCCCTTCCTTCCCCGCTGCTTCAGGAAGGAGTCCCCATCACCAGAGTGGACGATGGTGAAGGCACTGTCCAAGCGCAGCCTCCCCTTTGACTCTGACAAGTGTTTTCTTCACTGACCGCTCCCGTCAGCAGCCTCGACTGAGGCCCAGTGACCTGAAGCCACATACCTCCTAAGTGCCACCGCCAACTGTCTGACCCCCAGGCTGCTCCCTCTCCCTCCCGAGCATGTTTTTTTCTTTTTTTTACCAAGGATTGAATCCAGGGGTGTTTACCCACTGAGCTACGTCCCCAGCCCTTTTTTATATTTTATTTTGAGACAGGGTCGCACTAAGTTGCTTAAGGCTTTGCCAAGTTGCAGATGCTGGCCTCAAACTTCCTATCCTCCTGCCTCAGCCTCCCAAGCCACTGGGATTACAGGTGTGCACCACTGTGCCTGGCTGCTTGTTTTTTGTTTTTTTTTTCCCCTGGGCATAATTAATCTTTGAGGCTTGAATGCAGTATGAAATTTGAAGTGTCCCAAAGGGTGTAAGATGACAAGTCTCCCTCCCACCCTGGCCTGTAGCTACCCAGGGGCCTTCTACTGAGGTGGCTATTAGCAGTGGCTGTCTCAACCTTTTTTAAGAAACCCCTGGCACACAGGTCGCCTCTGAATGGCAACACGAATGCTCTTGGCTTTGCAACCCGCTGACTTCCCCTGGAGCTGCCCTGTGCCAGCAGTTCCTCTCCTTGTCACATTTCATCCTCTGACTAGAGAAAGCGCACAGGGCGCCAGGAACCCACCGCAGGTCAAGGCTACAGAGACGTGGCCTTTGCCTCTCAACCTGGGCCCGAGTGTTTTCCTCAGGCACCCAGAGCACTTGGGGTTCTGGGCTGCGCGTCTCCTGGCTCCTCTGCCCTGCCGAGCACCCGTCTTCTCCACCCTGGAGCGCGTCATCTGCACATGGGACTGAGTCCCTCTCAGCTGTGTCCCGTGACAAGGATCCACAGTGTTGGCACCTTTGCCTCTGCAGTTCCACCACGTCCCCCTGTATCTCGAGTGGGCTCCAGTTGGCGTCTTCTCCAGCACAGCCCCACAGGGGAAAGAGCCCCAAGAAGCATCTGCGGAAAAGAACATGGTGGAGCCGGAAACCGGTAAGAACTGGTCAATGTCTTGGGCGGGAAGGCGAGGGGTGGGCGGAGAGCCAGGAGCTGTTCAGCAGACCACTGCTTTAGGGCTTTGTTCATCCACAGACCAGCGGGTCTCGGTCTCTGATTATGCAGGTGTTAAAACAGCCCTGAAAAACAGCATCAGAGCCGGGTGATGAGGCCCACGCCTGTCACCCCAGCAGCTCAGGAGGCTGAGGCAGGAGGATCCTGAGTTCAAAGGCAGCCTCAGAGAGACCTGTCTCTAAATACAATACAAAATAGGGCTGGGCTGGGGCTCAGTGGTGAAGCACCCCTGAATGCAGTTCCTGGTACCAAAGAAAAAAGAGATCAGAATTAGGAGTGCAAAGTAATGTAGCGGATTTTTAGTTTGTCAGCTAACGGTTAAGGAAGAAAACCTAGATCTCTTCATACCCAGAAGAGCCCATGAAAGCCCAGAGCTCCATAGGGGCTGAGGGGCCGGGGGCCATGTTCTTGGAGTGCCTCAGCGCCCTCTGGTGTCCAGCGACTGCACAGGCAGGAAAGGAAAGACCAATGTGTGTCCCCAGCCACAGGGGTGCCAGCCCCCTGGGTACCCCCTCACAGTGGGGCATTGGAGGCAGGATGAGGTTTTCCTTCAGGACTGTGGTGCACACTGCAGGTCATGGCTTGGCCCTGGCCCTCGCCCCGTCAGGATGCCAAAACCTGAGACCCTCCCCGTCCCCCAGCTGCCCCTAGGAGACAGGCAGCTTCCCATGGAACCACGTAGTCTGGAGACCACGACCACATCTTAGAATAGACACCTGGAGGGAGGTTCTGAGGACTGGGTTGTTTGACCCAGATGTTAAGATTTGACCTTCGGCCCACCCCCCCCCACACACAGGGCTTCTAGTTGCTAAGTTTACCAAGATAAGGATTTTCCTCTTAAAGATAGACCATCTCTTGTTTACTACCTTCATTGTTCTCATATATTTACAAAAATTTAAAGTGTTTTATGGTTCTTAAAAAAAAAAAAAAAGTAGAGGAGTTGTCTCTGGCCAGTGTCAGTTGGATTCCGCGGCCTTCTCTGAGCACAGGCCTTCCGCCATGCCCATAGCTCATGTCCACTCCCCGTGGGTCTTCAGGACTGGCCATCTGTGCGACGTGAGGTGACCGCCCCTTGCGGCTGGCTGCTGCCTGAGTTTGTTCCCACCAGAGGGTCCACTCCACAGCAGCATCTGCCTTGCAGACCACATCACCCTGTGGAGTGCCAGGCCCTGGGAGTGACAGAGGGCAGAGTGGCACCTGCTCCCTGCCTGCTGGCCTGCCCTCCACGTCCTTCCACTCAGGTGCCACTGCTGGGGAACTGGCCACCATGCTGGTGACGTGGGCAGTGCTGTCCTCGGCCCCCGCTCTGGGACTGGGCTGGTTGCCTCCTCACAGGGCTGTTTCTGACCCTGACAGAGAGAGTGGTGCCCAGGCACCCTCCTGAGGACGTGGGAGATGCAGCCTGCTGGCCACCGACACCCCCACGTGGTGGGAACACCTGTCTGTAGCCGATGGCTGCTGCCCATGGTGACCAAGACAGGCGTGGCATGACTGTCCGCAGCATCTCTCCACTGGTCACAGGTGGTGTCATATGGGCCCTGGGGGCATACAGGCTCTTGAGCATGAACAATGGCTTCTTGGCACCTGTGTCCGGACCCTTTCAGAATGCTCCTCTGTCCCCGGTCCCCCGTTTGGTTTTGAGGTCCTGTCCCCTGTCCTCAGGTCGGTGTTGAGTGTCCTGACAGTGTCCAGCCATTGGAGGGGCTGGCTTCTGCTCACTGGCTGACAGAGGAGGCCTCAGCCTGGATCTGCTCCAGGACGTGGTGCGACATCCACCGCTGGGCTCATGTCACCTCCTGGGTCAGCGCCCTGAGCCCGTCTTTCTCTTCTGACCATGTTGCCTACACAACCCCCTGTCCTGATCCCCTGAGCTGTGCCTTCTCCCCTGCAGCTCCCCACCCCGCTCGCTGCCTGTTGTTCCAGATGTCATCTTCCCCAGGGTGACAGGAGGGGGACCCGGTGCCATGTCTTGGGCTGGGCAGGGCAGGAGGGCAGCTGTCTCAGCTGTGCTCCGCTCTCTGTTCTGGTCTCCAGGGGGGAGGCCGTGTTATCTCCCCACCACCAAGACCTGCACCTCCAGATAAAGGGCTCCGGATTCCGGGGGGAGGGGGGGTTCCTGGAAAGCTGCTGGTGACTGATAACAGCCCTGCCGGCGGCCGCGGAAGCCCAAAAGAGGCAGCATGTACATTCCGCGCCTGATTGTAATGAAGCCGGAGCCTTGGATCTGCCTGTGTGCCTCTGCTGGTGGAGCTCCTGCCCTGCTCCTGCTCTGCACCGTGACCTGGCCCCTCAGCTCCCTTCCTGCGCAGGCTCCTGGTGACAGCAACAGCAGACATCTGCTTGAGCTCAAAGCCACTTATTTTTTCCTTTTCTTCTGTCTTCTGCCCGAGGCCAGGAGTAGAAGTGCTTTGTTCAAAGACCTTCGGCTTCGTGCTCGGCCCTGGGCCATCTCTGCACCTCCCTGGACCCCAGGGTGGCCTGCAGTGTGGTTTGGCCTGGTGGCTCAGGAACCACAGGTGGCCAACAGGGCCACTGTTCACAGCATACAGAGGGCAGGGTTGCTGGCCTGTAGGGGAGGGGGGCAGGGCTCCCCGCCGACTTGCCGCTCAGAGTCGGGGACTGCAGTTTCCCCTGGCTCGCAGCTCGGGCGGAAGGGGTGATGTTCACAATGGAGCGTCACTTCTCAGGTGTCACTCAGGTCCAGGTGCTGTCACGGTGGCCTCCGTATTAGTGCTGACGGTCATCCTGCGAGCAGGCACTTGGTGCTGGCCTCATTCATATGTGGAGAAAGGAAACCCAGAGGTTAGTGACCTCCCAAAGCCAAGCCCATGGAGAGAGCCAGGATGTGCCCTAAGGCTCTGAGCCCTGCGGCGTGAGGAGTGTCCACTCTGAGCCAGTCCTGTGGTGGCACAGGTGACTGAGTCAGACTGGGTCCTACCTTCAGTGAGCTCCCCTTATAGTTGGAGACCCAGATGCAACTAGTAAGGAAAGTGGTTTCGGGATAGGATAGGGGCTATGGAAAGAGGACTCCAGGGGGCCATGGTGGCTACTTGAACTAGTGTGCCCAGGAAGAGCTGTCTGAGGGCAGGATGTTTGGGCTGGTACCTGGCAAGCAGGAACTAGGTCTGAAAGGACAGAGGGAGCGAGTGCAAAGGCCCTGTGGTCGGCATAGGTCTGGCAGGCTTGGCAATCGGTAGAGGCCAATGAGGTCAATATAGAGTGGGGCAGAGGAGATGGGTCAGGGATGAGGTTCAAGGAGCAGGACTGAGGGGCCACTGTCAAGGAAGCCACTCTGTTGTCCAGTGGCAGGTGATGGTAGCCAGGCATGAGAGTGAAGTAGTGGACACTTGTATTTAACAGCTCAGCACAGTACAGGGGTATGTTAATGAGTGTCTGTGTGTGTGTGTGTGAGTGTGTGCTTCTACTCCAAGTTATAGGAAAGGGTGCGAAGGCAGCGCAGCTCCACCACCAGCCCAGGCTGTGCTGGTAGTGACAGCAGGGTGTGGTCAGTGCGGTGTGGTCAGTGCGGCTCACTGTGCTTTCTTCCCTGCTTGCCTTGCCAGCCCGTGCCCCGCCTCCTCTCTAGGTCCCAACTCCTCTCTAGGCCCCGCCCCTACTGTCTCTAGGCCCTGCCTCCTCCTTTCTAAGCCCTCTTTTTCAGCAGATCTCTAAAGACTGTGAGGCGCTCTTGTAGCTCTTCCAGGCTCTGGGGCAGTTCCATGGGCAGGGATGTCATTGTGGGCATGAAGTTTCAGGGAGGAAGTGGATGTCCCTGGAACTGGCTGGGCCTGTGTGTTGGGAAAGGCCGGGCATGTGGAGGCTGGCCTTCATCTCCACCAGCTGCTCTTCCCAGGGTCAGGCAGGGGTGTTTGTCCACTTTTTGGAAGGTGGTGGAGGCCCAGGCCAGGCGAGCCGCACTGGCCCAGGGGACAGACAACAGCCAACCTCAGAGTCCCCTCCTGGGCTGGGGCTGAGGGCAGCTGACCTGCCAGGGGAAGGACCATTCCTGAGTGTCCCTTCCTGAGGTGCTGACTGACCCCAGCCTGCATCTCAGCTCTGTCACTAAACCCTAGCATCACGCCCCAGGCGGTGCCTGTGACCATCTCGCTGAGCTCTTAGAAGCCAACCAGCTGCTGCTCCTGGCCCAGGCCTCAGGAGGAGTCTACTCAGCCGTGCCAGGGGCCCTGGGCTCCTCAGGTTGTCCCTGTGAGGCTCCCAGTGCCTGGAACCAGGCAGGCCCCTGGGACAGAGGGGGAACGGTCATGAGTCTTTGCTGAGGTCTCTGAGCAGAGAAGGCACCAGCTCCTGCCTAGTACAGAATCCATGTGCCATTGGGTGGCCAAGATCGCACACAGGGTTTCCCATGTTATTCTGAACTTTCCACTTCTCTTGGAAAGTCTGAGCCTCAGCCGTACTGAGTTGACCTCCCCAGGTGGCACAAGCTGGCAATTACCAAGAAGGGCAGTGGTGACAGGCCCAGGCGACAGCCACCAGAATCTTGTACTGTGTGGTGACCAGCAGCCGTTCTGGAGCCTGACCCTGCTTCTGCGCGTGCATCTGCGCGAGCTCACGGTGTTCTCGTCAGCGCAGGACAGATCTGACTGGGATCACGCTGTGCCTTCTCGATTGTCTTGATTTTTAGGTCACAGGCATCTTCCATGTCCTTCAGCATCCTCAGCAACATGGTTTTATTTTTATTTTTTTTTAATATTTATTTTTTAGTTCTCTGCAGACACAACATCTTTGTTGGTATGTGGTGCTGAGGATCGAACCCGGGTCGCACGCATGCCAGGCGAGCGCGCTACCGCTTGAGCCACATCCCCAGCCCCAGCAACATGGTTTTAAATGATGACATATTATCCCAGCCTCCGGTGGCCTCAGTAGTGTCCTATTTGTGACTATGTAGTGGCCCTCCTGTTTTTCACAATCACAAAGTACTCTGAAATCCTCGCATATGGATGAAACCCCTCTTATGCGCGTGTATGATCAAGGGATATTTTAAACCCACTTTCAAGGGGTTTTAGAATCCTCTGAGTTTCCCATTCTGTAATTCTTGAAAAGCTTCAAGATGCAGTTTAGTTTGAAAGTTCACTGTTTTTTAAAGTAAAAATAGCATCTTGATTAGGTTCATGGTTAAAAAACATAGTTTCCATAACAGTATATTTTGAAGTTCAAGTTAGGGTGGCCTAGTCCTATCTAGGGCTCCATAGTTTTGGATTTGCGTTTCATATTCTCTTTAAAACGGGCGGGAGCCAAGTGCGGTGGTGCACGCCTGTGACCCCAGTGGCTTGAGAGGCTGAGGCAGGAGGATCTCAAGTTCAAAGCCAGCCTCAGCAACTTAGTGAGGCCCTGAGCAATTCAGTGAGACTCTGTCTCTAAATGAAATACAAAAAAACGTGTTGGGGATGTGGCTCAGTGGTCGAGTACCCCTGAGTTCAATCCCCAGTATCCACAAAGTAATAAAATGAAACGGGGCAGACACAGGACATTGTTTCCCCTCGCGCTCTCGTTGCTGAAACTGGCATAGTCCCTCCTGCAGCGCCCACGGAGCATTACCCCTTGGTCCAGCAGGTCCTGTGCTCTGGCCCTGGCTCTGCTGGGTAGACGTGGCTCACTGGGCTGTTTGTTTGTTGTTGGGGTCAGTGGCTGATGGTGAGGCCCCAGACGGTGAGAAGCCAGTGGAGGAAGGAGCAGAGGCCCCCACAGCCAAGACGGAAGAAGAGGAGGAGGCAGACGAGGAAGAGGACGAGGAGAGCCTTCCAGGGTGCACTCTGTTCATTAAAAACCTCAACTTCAGCACCACGGAGGAGACACTGCAGCAAGTGAGTGTCTGCCGGGTGAGGGCGGAAGCGGGTGGTGGGCAGCTCCCATCTGCAGATGCAGATGCTATGTCCGTCGTGCTGTAGGCACAGCGCAGGGGGCGGGACGCCAGCCCTTCTGCATGCCGCCTGGGCAAACCGAACCTGGCACAGGGCAGACGCTCCCCAGATTCCCTTTAAGGAACGGCTGGCAGCCGGCTCACAGCCAGGAACTTGTCCTGGAAAGGATGTCGGCCAGAGGACGGAGATAATTGGTTCTGTTCCTTTCAAAAGGTCCTTTGAGCTGTGAAATCTGTGGAGGGTTAAGCAGTGTCCACCAGGTCAGCCTCCTGCTGTGACTGTCCCTGGGCCGGTTAGGAGGTCAGCCATGGCGGCAGAGAGGCCAGGCCTAAGCAGGCAGCATCAAAGGGCCGCAGTCCGCCTCAGCCACCGACATCCACGCCTGGCTTGGCCTCTAGAGGTGCAGCTAGCAGTGTCTCAGGCAGGTGGCCTTGAGTCTCTGGGGCCAGCTGTGGTCCTTGCGGTGTCACAGTCACTCCTGGCGTGGTGTGGGACATCAGGGATCAGCATTTCTCAGTGATGCGCAAACAGCAGCTCAAGAGCATCCTCAGTAGTAAAGGCCCTGGAGCTGAAGGCCCAGCCAGGACCATCTAGTTCAGATTGGAGACTGAGCTTCAGAGAGGCTGCTTCACTGTCCTGAGGTCACACAGCTCATTAGAAGCACCCCCAGCGCACAGGACTCCTGTCCTAGCACCTGAGTGTGGAGCAGTGATTGGGGTCAGTCCTCTTGGGTCTGGATCCTGGCCTCACTCCTGCCAGTGGGCGACTCCTGCAGTCTGTGCCTAGGTCATGAGACATGAGTAGAAGCTTCCCGTTGGGTGGTTTGAAGGTCTGACTGGGACAGTGAGACCCTGCAGTACAGGGCCCCATGCTTGATGCACCTGCCTCCTGCGAGTGTGTGCGTTGGGGTCCCCACTCCTCCTGCTCCCCGTCGATCGCCTTGTGGACAGTACTGAGTGCCTGCCTGTCTTTGGTCCTCAAGATGCAGGCAGAGCCACGTGGGGCTGGCCCCAGCCGGGCCCCATGGAGACAGAGAAGGGAAAGGGAAATACAGGGTGGGATGTGACTTAGAGGTTTTTGTTGTTGATGATGTTGTTTGTTTTTTGTTGTTGATGATGTTGTTTGTTTTTTGTTGTTGTTTTTTAATTATTTTGGCTTTAAGCACTGAGGGCAGTGAGGTCAGGCCTGGGGTCAGTAGGCTCCAAGTGTCCAGACTGACACCCGGCTTCTGCAGCGAACCCCTCAACGGCTCTGTGCCCCAGTTCTTCCTTCTATAAGTGAAGCAAGAACCAGCCTAGCTGCCGCCTCGGGAGGCCTGGGGGACTGGCCATCACTCACCCCCTCAGAGTGACCCAGGTCTCCACAAGGCAAACTTGGGAGGACAGTGTTGGGCAGGGCTGCGTGGTGGCTCAGAGCCTGGCTGGCAGCCGAGGTCCCCAGGCCCTCAGCCACCCATCTGAATGTGCCTTTGGGGTCACTGGATGGGTGGGTGGTGTGGGAGCCTGGCACAGGCCAGTGCACCGGGAGCAGCACCAGGTGGCAGTCTGCATGCCTCCTGGTCCCCGTTCCTGTGGTGGGCGCACAGCCCATAAGGAGCTGCGCCTGCGCGGGTGGCGGGAGAACCTGGGAATGCAGGGGCTGCGTGTTCCTCTTTCCAGGTGTTCTCCAAAGTGGGGGCCGTGAGGAGCTGCTCCATCTCCAGGAAGAAGAACAAAGCAGGTACCCTGTTCTCGTGGAAGGACGCGGTTCTGGGAGACCACACGTGGCCGGGGTCAGGCTTGTACAGAACAGCCCCTCCTCTCCTGGAGACCCCTGCTGTGCTGTTGGGGAGGTCGCAGGCCCAGGCTCTGAGTCAGAGCCTTCGCAGGCCCTCAGGTGGTCCTGAGCTGTGTGCGTGGTGGGCAGCAGCAGCACCCAGCAGCACCCATCAGCACCCAAGGCCTCCCTTGTTCCCATGACCTGGCACCCAGGAGATCCTCAGGCGTAGCAAAAAGGATCGATTATGGGCTTTCCTCTTAGTTCTAAGGGAAATGACCCCGATGTGGAACTTCTAGAACATTCCATCATGTCGGTAATCCTGCATCTCTCTGGCCAGTAGGTAGTGGGCAGGCACAGGCCCCCTGGCCCCTCTGTCAGCACTGGACCTTGTCCTGACGCTGTTGTCCTCTGCCCACGTGTTGTCCAGCCCTGAGTCTTCAGAGCATGAGCAGGGACGGTCCTTTGTCCTTTTCACAGCCATGCAGTCCCGTCCAGCAGCCTTGGCCTTGCAGAATTGGTGGTGTGAAGTGTGAGTCAGCCCGATACCGTCCTGGGTGCCTGTGTGTGTGGCCACAGTGTCTGCTGCTCCTTCATTCCCAATAGGCCCTGGGCCACCAGGCAGTGGGCACCCAGGACAGTAGACCAGAGGAGATGTGGTCCCTGTCCCCAGGCACCCGCAGTAGCAGGGGGACATATGTATGAGCTGGTGGCTTCAGCACAGGAGGCTGTACCAGGAGGGCCATGGCAGGACTGTGGTCTCCAAGTCAGACTGGGGTCTGGAGGCAGGGAGGCCAAGCAGCCTGGTGGCAGAGGCTGAGGCGGGAGGTGCCCTGGAAAGGGGGGCTGACTCCTGTTGAGAAGTGGCTTCTGTGCCCTGCAGAGGTTTGGACTGTGGCCTGGTGGGCAGCCACCGAGAGTTTTAGCAGACACTTCTGTGGCATAGAAGTTAGAGTCCCTTGCCTCCGTCTGCTCAGGTGCTGGAGCAGAGGGCCACGCCTGAGGCCTTCATCGGCAAAGATGGCCTGCCTTAGGGCTCTGGAGGCCAGAAGCCCAAGACCAGGCGTTGGCAGCAGTGGCTCCTTCCGAGGGCTGGGCGGGGAGGGGCGGCCTGTCCAGCCCTCCCTGGCTGTGATGGTGTCCCTGTGCCCACAGGGGGTTTCCTGCGTAGGCCTGTCCTGGGTTCGATCCCCACATACCTTTTGAAGGTCACCGGTCCCTGTGGCTTAGGGCCCACCCCAATGACCTCGATTGACTTGATTATTGATGCAGAGAGCTGGTCTCAAGTGAGATTCTGACACCTGGGGTCAGGCCTCGAGTCAAGACCCAGGGGCCCATGGCTCCACCCCTGTCGTCCCTGTTCTTGAGCACTTCAGACCAGTTTGGGACAGGAGGAAGGGCAGCTAAGTGCCACATTAGTGGTAGGAGGGTCGAGGCCTGGGGATTCCAGGAGGGGAGTCGTCCCTGAAGTGCAGCAGGTAGATCAGGCTGGACGCACCGTCCACTCTGTGCAGGTTACAGGGACACTGCCTGTCCCCGCGGTTCTGAGCCACGTTGGGGCAGTTCTTGGCGTTCTCTAGTGCGCCCTGCCCTGGGTTCCTGTCCCTCTGGATGCCAGCGCAGGCACAGGTCTCAGTGCAGCAGAGGTCCAGGTGGGAGCTAGCCAGCCAGGCTCAGGGAGTCCCAGGCTTTTGGGACCCACCAGAGTGCCCCAGCCCTCAGAGTGCAGTGTGCAAAGAACAAAGCACCCTGTGAAGTGCGGGGAGGATGGGGGGGGCAAAGACACAGGGAGTGTGTCAGAAGGTCAAGGGGCAGTGGGACACCTTGTACTTCAGTGCCCGTGGGACCCCCGCCCCTGCATGTGTGTCACACACACACCACACACACACACACACAGAGTCAGAGCAGACGCCCCTGGGATGGGCTGCTGGCGCTCCTGCCCTCCCACCTCATAGTGGGGAGCCAGGTGGAGCCATGGCTCTTGGTCCTCCCCAGGGGGACTTTCTATCTGAGACCCGGAGCCAGATGGGAGGGTCCAGAATCCCCGCCAGGAGGCAGCCCTGGGTGCCCGACAGCCTTTGGGCTCATCCCGTGCACTAGGTGCTGCGGGGCTGTCCTGGTGGAGGGCCCCCTGGTCACCGCGGTGGTCATCCCTGTCAGTCCTGCTCCCACCCGAAGGCGGGACTCTATGATGAAGTTAATCCTCACGTCAATCATTGGTTAATTAACAGTCCTGAGCCTCAGGTGGCGGGCTCAGGGGAAGGCTAGTCAGAAGGTGGGCCTGGAGAGGAGCCATGGGGCGGGGGGAGCGGAGGTCCTGGGCTCACTCTGTGCCCCACTGGCTGGGGGCTCCCCCTCTTTCAGGGGCGCTGCTTTCCATGGGATTTGGATTTGTGGAGTACCGGAAGCCGGAGCAAGCCCAGAGAGCCCTCAAACAGCTGCAGGTAAGTGGGGCTCCGAGCCGCGGTCCACAGGGTCCTCGGCAGGTGGCAGGAGCTGTTGGCCTCTTCTGCTGGGGTATCGTGGGCGCTCACGTCCTGCTGGCCCGTCCTTCCAGGTTCTCCAGGGACCACGCCCAAGAGAATGAAGAGCCTCTCACCCTCCAGGGTCTCTGTCCTTCATCTGTTCCCCTCACACTCCTTCCCTGCGGGCCTGGCTTCTGCCAGGCACCGGGCTAGGCTCGGGGAGACCTTCTTTCTGGGGGGAGACAGGCAGTGGGGCCATGAACAAAAACAAAAGACCAGATTGTGACAAAAGCTTGGATATGGGGGATGGGGACATGCTCAGTTGCTAGAGTGCTTGCCTCGCATCCACAAGGCCCTGGGTTCAATTCCCAGCACCACACACAAAAGGCTTGGATAAAAATAACTTTAGAAGTGGGGCTACCTAAGGTCGTGTGGGCGAAGGGGGCCTCTCTGAGGAGCAGATGGTTGAGCTGACCCTACTGACATGAAGTCAACTGCACAGAGACTTGGTGGGAAAGTTGTGTAGGAGCCAAGAACAGCAAGTGCAAAGGGCCTGTGGCAGGGACTCTGAGGTTAGAGTAGGCAGAGTGTGTGGTTGGGTCAGGTGAGGTGAGAGGTGTCCAGGACTAGGTTCACAGGCCCACTTAAAGGACTGGAATCCAACCTGAAGGCTGAGCAAGACTCTGGAGGGTTTGGAGCACACAGACAGGGGTCTCGTTTGTCCTCTAGGACGTTCTCCAGCTACTGTATGCAGATGGGATGAGAAGAAGTGGAGCAGGCAACCCTGCGGTCACTAGAGCTCTGTAGCCTGGACCAGGGTGGGGGCAGCAAAGGTGGTAGAAGGGGCTAAGAGAGTTTGGACAAATCCACATCCTGTGCCACTGCCTGGGCCCAAGTCCTGGGATAAATGGAACCCTAAGCAGGAGGAGGGAGCTGTGGCCGCAGGGAGCACATGGCCTGGGATCTCTGCCACCCCCTGGGGAGCCGCTCTCGCTGGCAGTGACCGCAGCTCCTTCGCTGAGGCCCACGTGCCAGGGCCAGGGACCCGGAACAGCTCTTCCTGGCCCTTGTCCTGCTCCTTGTTTGGCGCCTCAGACCCGGGTCCTTCTTCCTCTCGCAGTTCCTGAGGTTCTGCTCGGCTCCGTGGCCCACAGACACACACTGCTTGGCCCCAGCCGTGAGCACATGTGTGCACCTGGCTGTGTGGGCTGTTTCCTGGGAGACTTGAGGACTTGCAGGATGGTCTTGCTCAGGCACCAGCTCTGCCTTCAGGGATGAAAGCCGCACTGCTTCAGGTGCAGGCGCTGGGGCTGGGTTCTCAGGGCTGTGGACACAGCAAGCAGATAGGCCCTGTGGCCTTGAGTGCTGTAAAGGTCAGGGTTGCCACTCGGCGTGGGAGACATCATGAGCCTGGGTCTCTGTGGCCGCCAGCTGCTGAGCCATTTTGGGGAGGCCCCTCTGTGCCTTCCGTCCCCACCCCTCTGCCAGGGAGCAGGCAGTCTCCCACCCTCTAGCCACGGCCCTGCTTTGGGGACAGGCAAGGACACGGTGAACAGTGAGGACAGGGGATGAGCCGTGCTGTCTCCTCTCCAGGGTCACATCGTGGACGGCCACAAGGTGGAAGTGCGGATCTCAGAACGAGCCACCAAGTGAGTCTTTAGCACCTCCCCTTTCCTATGACGCCCCTGTTCTTTCTGTCCCTGGAGCTGGCCCCCCAAGGGTGTCTCATCCCTTCCACGTCCCACATCCCTTCCACGTCCCATGTCCCTTCCTCCTGCCCGCCACCCCCCCCGCCCTCTAGGGTTCTTCCTGATTGGGGTTGGGGGTCTTCGCCACATCTGCTCCCTGCTGAGCTGGGACAGTGCTGGTGACATGGGGGATGCTTGATGCACCTTCTTTGAACCCCGGGGATTACGCATCGCTGGAGGTTGGCCGAACCTCTCTGGAGGCCGTGGCCCTCGCCCTTCTGTGCTCTGGGGCGGCCTTCCTCGGGCTGGACAGCGGTGCCAGAGAGGCCTCAGCAGGTGGCAGGTGGAGACAGACTGGTTGGCCCAGCGACCCAGGTGTCCAGAGTGCGAGGTCTGCTCCTGAGCGTCCTGAGCATATGTCCTAGTGAGCCAGCGCGCTCTGTGGCTCTTAACGAGGGGGCACGTGTCATGTGCCCCTGCGAGCCTTTATCATCAGTGTCAGTGTCACCCACCTGCCTCTGGTGTAAAACCTACTGCTGCCAGCAGTCTGGAGCTGGGGAAGGCATTTATTTGGTGATTTCCAGCAAGTTGGTCGTTTATTGTGGACGCCTGTGCTGGGCCTCCTTAGCCAGAGGAGGGTCCGGCCCAGGAGGCTCGCAGGGTTCCTGAGGGGGACGTGGGAGCCCAGACCTGGAGCCCAGAGCCTCAGGTTCTTATCCAGGGACCCGCTACATGGGAAGGGGCCTTGGCCTGTAGAGTACAACGTGATACCCCCAGGTGGCGCCTCTAGCATGCGCCTTGCCTGTGAGCACCCAGCCGGGTGGCCATCCACCCAGTGCCTTGTCCCCAGGGCCAGCCCGAGGCAGCCTTGCCAGCTGTTGTGGCCTGGCCGATGTTCACAGTCATTTTTTTTCTAAGCTGTGTTGAGCCCTGTTCCCCTGGATGGCATTTGCTTGTGGGATTTGCATCCTGGGGACACTGCTGCTAGAACCTCCTGCCTTGGAGGTGCCCCGAGTCCTGTGTCTGGCCTGGAGTCATTTGCCACGCGTGGCGGATGGCGAAGTGCACTGGTCATCCCTTGCTGCATGACGGACCCTGGGACCTGCAGCTTCTGCAGTAGCAGGTTCTGTAGTCAGGGCTCGGCAGCCCTGTTGGATTCTGGCTCAGGTCTCCGCTGGGGCTGCAGTAGGTGCCACCTGGGTCGCAGACCCTGGAAGGCCCACTAGCACTCAGGACTCGGCCTCTGAGGTGGTCCACACAGGACCATGGACGGGGCCTAGGCCCTCACTGGGGTTTCTGCCCTGGACGGCTCAAGTGTTCTTCCAACATGGTGGACGTCTTCCCCAGGGCAAGGCCCAGGAGGAAGCTGGAGGGTTGGCCAAGGTGACCTGTACCCTCCCCTCCTCTCTAGGCCAGCCCTGACCTCTGTCCGGAAGAAGCAGCTTCCCCGGAAGCAGACCTCATCCAAGATCCTGGTGCGGAACATCCCCTTCCAGGCTGACCGCAGGGAGATCCGCGAGCTCTTCAGGTGAGTGGCGCCGCAGGAGGGTCGTGGTAGGCTGAGCAGGGCGGCCGCCAGCTGGGCTGTCCCCACAAGCCAGCACTGTGAGGTTCAGAGGTCATCTTCTGGATTTCCTTGATTCATCTCCTGTGACCTCGGAAAAGTCAAAACATCCTTCCTCGGGTGGCAAGGGGGCAAGCAAGTGGCCCCCTGGCTACCCAGCAGCTGCAGGAGGTGGGTCAACATCGCTGGTGACCCCAGGCACCTCTGCTGAGGCTTTGCCCGGAGCTGGGTCACCAGACACCGGCCTCTTGACCAGAGCTCTCAAGGCGTCCTCCTATCTAGCCGGGAGTGGATCCCTGGGCTCAGTGGGTCCTCACAGGATGCCCTCCCGAAAGGCAGCAGACCACCTGCCTCCTGCTAGCACAGAGCCAGGCGGGGAGGAGACAGCGGCCAAGTGGGTGGGGGCTGAGGGGACGGTGGTGGCCCACACTGATGCCACACTGGAGTCTGAATTTCAGACCAGGTCCTGTCGCATTTGGAAGGAGGACCCGGCCGTCCAGTCTTATGGGGATCTAGCAGCTGGCTCCATGCTGCACAGAGCAGAGCCATCTGCGAGAGTGACCACTGTACACCCTGCGTCCAGACTTGGCTGGGGTCTATGAGCGCTTGGGGTCTGTCTGTACCATGAGGGTGACCATGGAGGGTGTCCCTCCCAGGCCTCCGTCTTTCAGCCTCTCTTGGTCACATTTTGCATGAAGATAGGAGAGCAAAGTCCCTAGAATCACCCTGTAGCGTCTGGCAAGGCAGACCATGTGCAAGAGGAGACAAGGAGTGACCTGTGTGACTGTGCCCTCAGGGCCCACTGTGGGTGGGGATCCACTCCTGCTCCCGCCCACCCTCCCTCATCTCCAGGCTCTGCTGGCTGGAGCTGGTCTGGGCAGCAGGTCTCCCTTGGTCCTGGTGCCCTGCCTGGCAGGATGGGGTCACGACTTGGGGGGTTATTTCCCTGCATGTGGAAGGAGCTTGAGGTCATGAGTATGGTGAGGGCCGTGGCGCGTGCGTCTGCGTGTCTCCACTGCTTCTGCTTCTTGAAGAGTCCAATTTAAGACCCGCTGGATCAGCACAGGCTGCTGAGAACAGCATGTGTTGATCAGAAAATAATGTCCCTGGGAAACAACAGTTCCTCTTGGCTCCGTGGTGCATCTAGGTGACACTTATCCAGGGAAACAAAGGCGGGTAGTGAGGGCGGAAGGACTTCTTTGATCTCAAGCTCCACGCCTATTGTAGGAGACCAGGACTTAGTGTCCCCTGAACATAATTACAGGGTCCCCTCTCTGCATTGTCCTGGTGGAGTTTTCCAGACCTGGGAACCAGGCCCTTCCCTCTCCCTGCTCCCTCTCCTGGCCTCCTGGGTGGCACTGGCTGATGGTTTGAGGCAGTTCTGAGTGGCGGACAGCAGGGGTCGCTGTGAGCCTGCTCAAGGACTGAGGCTCCTCCAGGAAAGCCCCAGATCTCAGACAAAGCCACTGGCCAGCAAAGGTCACCTGCCAGGGGAGGACCTCAGGGCTGGGGGACAGTCTGGTGCTCTGCGTCAGGCTGGTTCTGCAGGCTGCCCTCCCAGGTGTAGGAAGAACCACCAGCCCCCATGTGGCACGCTCTCGGTATTGTGTCTGTGCCCAGCGCCTTCTGTGCACCTGTCCCCCTGTGCCACATGCAGCCCTGTGAGGGAGGAGCGGCCACCGTCCCCTACACCCGCAGGGAGACTGGAGACGAGGAGGGCAGTCCTGCCTGGAACCCCACCACCATGATGGCTGAGGGTTTCAGCTGGTCTGACCCAGAGCCGGGCTGGGAAGGCTCCTCTCTGCCACCCTTTGTCTTCCTCCCGGGTCTGGAAGGGCCTGTCGTCCCCTGGTTGGTCTGAGTGGGGACGCTGTGCCTCCGCCAGCTTGTCGTTCTTACCAGGTGTCGTGTGGGGACCACGTGCCTCTGTTTCAGGCAGCCCCAGGCCCTCCACGGCCCAGAGCCTATGGAGACTCGGGAGGGAGCACACGCAGCAGGCTCCCCGGCCCCAAAGGCCTCGGCTGGGCCCCCCAGGGCTCTGCCCTCTGCACTTGACCACGCTGTGCTCCCACCCGTGAGTAGTCCAGCCTTGGTGATGCCCAGACGGGCGCCAGAGGCCCTGCGGACCCTTACTTCCTTGGGGTCATTGTGGGCGGCTCAGGGACTGCTGTGGGAAGCTCAGAATCCACACAGAGTCCGTGGAGCAGGCTGGGCAGAGCGGCCCCACCCCCTGCCCGGCCACTGGCTTCCTGGGCCTCGGTTTCTCCTGGCTTCAGACCGTGCAGAGCTCATGACGCAGGCGCCGTGGTTCCTGATGGTGCAGGGGCGACCTGGTGGTCCTGCGTGCTGGGCCAGGCTAGGGGACTGGGCTGTTTCCGTCCTCGGGTCCCGTGGTCATCAGAGCCTGCGGGTTGTCCTCAGCCCCATTTCCCAGTAGGGAAACCAGCTCCTGAGCCCGAGTCCTGCCCCCTCAGGCCTCAGGTACCTCAGACTGTCACCCTGCTCCTCCCTCACTGCGTGGCCGCCCTCCTGGGAGCTGTTCAGAGGTTGCGATAAGATCAGGCACCTGGCAGGAGCATCAGGCTTGAGGACCTGCCAACAGTGTCACCCAGGGCAGAGCTATTGGTGGCAGGACCGAGTCCTTCCCACTTGCCTCCCTCTCTAGTCACGTCCCACCCTCGTAGCCTCCCAAGCTGCCTTGGGCCAGGCTCTAGGGAACCTGCCCTCAGTTCTGTTGCCCCTGCCACCCGCTCAAAGGCACTGTGGTCACAGCTGGGGGCCCCAGACTCTGCAGGGCCCCAGCACACAGTGGCTCCAGCAGACTCCACCCCACAGCCAGAGCAGGGCAGAAGGGTCTTTGGCCCCCCAGCAGGTGCCCAGAGACCTACGTTGCTTCAGATTCCTAAATAAGAAAGGAGGTTTGTTCCAGATGTCCCTGCCTGGTCCACCATGTGCCCTTCCCTAGTCTCCACCTGAAAGTCCCCCAAGCGGAGAGGCTGTGGACTAGGGGCATGCTGGGCAGGCTCTGGGGCCTCTGCCCTTGGGCACCAGCCCCTGTGCGCAGAGCTGAAGGACTCGCTGGACAGGTCTTGCTTCTGCCCATGTTTCACATGATGGCCTTCCATACCAGGGCACTTGTGGGGACGATGCTTGGACGGAGGTGGCCAGGACTGAGGGCACTTGGGAGGCTGGGCTGGGCATGTCCCCATGCTCTCGTTCATTGTCCCTGCAGCCCAGTGTGCTAGGAGTGCTGTTGGATACGGTTCTGGCCGAGGCCCTGGCGCCAGCAAAGGTCCCTAGAGGCCTCATCCCCCTGTGTCAGTGGCCTTCCTTAGGGTGGCCTTGCTTTGAGTCCTGGTTTCTGGAAGGCAGTGGTCTCCCTCTTCTAGGAAGGAGGTTCTGGGACACAGCTGGCCCCTGGGCAGGTGACCGCCTGGCCACACAGGCCGTGGTCAGGGTTCTGCTCCGGCCGTCGTAGAATTCTTCATTGTTGAACGGGGACCTGGCCGTGCACCAGGCTCCTCCGTAGGTCCCTTGGTCACCTCTGCTTGTGGCCCTGGAAGGATCGTGGCTCCTAGCCCCGGCCGCTCCCTCTGCCCTGGGCAGTGTTTCCAGCTCTCAGGGCCTTGGTCTCCTGTCTGAAGAGGGAGGGGGAGCGTTCCTAGAGCAGGAGGCAGAGACCCAGCCGTGGCCAGCCCCAGAGCCCCCACACACGGCTGTTCCCCTGGCTGCAGGTGGCCGCCCCCGAGGAGCAGCTTGCTGTGGGCATCTGGGAGGGGGCAGCATTCTCGGTGGGGTTGTGGGTGCTATAGAGTGATCCGTATTGGAAGGGCCAGGTGACAGCTGCTGTCCTCCCCGTGTTCTTCCCTGTCATTTTACAGATGTGGAGGCTGAGGCCTGGGCACTCTGGGCTCCCGGGTCCCCAGCTGGTCACTGTAGGACCACAGCAGGAGCCCAGGTACCTGGGTTTTTCTGGACCCCTGTAGGCCCAGAACGAGTTCCTTAGCCTCGATTTCTCCTGAAGGGGCCCCTCTCGCTGCCCATCCTCCTGGGAGGAGCCACAGAACATAGGGCTCTTGGGTCATGCAGCGCCCCACAGAGGACGGGCATTGGGTCCCCAAGACCTGTGGTCCCTCTTGGGAAGCACTGTCCTGAGGTGGGCATGGCTGGGCCCTCTGTGTTGTCACCTGACACAGCTGCAGGGGGCGCAGGTGCGGGCACCAGTTGGTGTGCGTTCTGCTTGGGTGTAGACAGTGTCTACCCCGACGCTACATGTCCCCGTGCCTGCCACACCCCGTCCCCAGGAGCAGCTGCGCTGTGGCTGATCTCCAGCTTCTTGCCTGCGTCTGTGTGGTTCATAAGTGGGTCATCCCTCGTCTGAGGGGCCCTCAGCCCTGCCCCAGGGGTTCCTCTCTGGTCTCTATTGCTAGCATTTTGGCCTCTCACGTTTCTGGCTATTTCAGAGTGAGAACAGATGATGGGGGTAAGTGTGCCTGGCCCATGTGCGGGTCTTGGTCGCACCTTCAGCTCGGGCGTCGCCAGGCAGGTGTGGGAAGGGGAGCAGTCCTAGGGGTGCAGGGTCAGGCTGGCCCAGGCGTGGGGGGCACGGCTTTATCACTCATGGTTCTCGGCTCAGCCTCTGTGAAGGCCAGTGACTCACGAGGTTTCCAGACGTCGTGAGCCACATGGACCCTGCGACGGGTCTGTGGAACGCTTGCAGGCCCTTCGCCCGGTTTTTAGAGTTCGCTTTTCTGATTCATTTTCCTTCGGATCTTCTCATTACTGAGGTGATTTACGTGTCCTCGGTCCCAGTCCCGGGGATGTAGTCCGTGGCTCCCGTCCCGTGGGCAGCTTCTGCCACCAGGCGT
Source organism: Urocitellus parryii (assembly GCF_045843805.1). Classification (NCBI taxonomy): domain Eukaryota; kingdom Metazoa; phylum Chordata; class Mammalia; order Rodentia; family Sciuridae; genus Urocitellus; species Urocitellus parryii. Next base: position 142,607,480 of record NC_135533.1, read on the forward strand.
CCTTTGATGAGGAGGCTCTTCATTTTAACGTCGTCACTGTCATTTCATCTCCTGGTTGGGAGGCCCTGGCCTCCTCCCTGCTGCAGACCCCAGGCCCTTCCCATGTGGCCGCACTGTCCGACCTGAGTGGATCCTGGCACGTGGCGGAGCTGAGATCAGAGGCAATTCTTTTCCATGTGGCAGTCACTCAGCCCAACGTCATTTTCTCCCAGGTCACCTTCCCTACCCTGCAGCACTGACGGTGGCGGGGGTCATGTGGCTGCAGGAGGGTGTCACGTGGCTGCAGGTGCGGGCCTGCATCCTGCCTCTGTTCTGGCTCTGCTGTAGTGGCGCCTGGCATCATCCTCATGGTGGCCAGGGCATCAGTGACCCTTTGCACTTCCCGCCATCCTTCAGCCTCACCCCTCGGGTCAGCGAGAGCGCTGGAGGATGGCCCCTGAGAGCCTCAGTCGCTGGCCGAGCTGACTGTGGCCTTGGCTGGTGGCATCTGTGTACGGGGGTGCCAGGCACTTTGGAGGCACATTTGCAGATGGCTTCAGCCAGGCTGTGGTGGGGAGAGGAACCGGGGTGATGCTGTGTCCTGTGCAGCCAGCAGGGTGATGTGCCACAAGTGGATGGGACAGCCCAGGGAGGTGTCAGCGTAGCAGAACATGAGCTGCTCAGTCCCTGTCCCCACATCCGCCCTCTTCCTATTGTAAGACCCCAGACAGACCAGCCATGGTTATGGTGCCAGGGCTGCGCTCTGCACCATGTGCCTGTGTCTGGGCTGCTGGTCACCTCGGCCAGAACCGCCGTGTCCCCCGGAGCACTGCCGATGCTCCTCATCCTCACTGGCACATCCTACCTGTGTGACAGGCCCTGTGTGCGCAGCCCCTGCCCTGCTCTTGCCGCGGCCCCTGGGGTTTGTGCTCAGGATTCCACGTGCTCTCCCACGGAACCTGGGGACCCAGGGCCCAGGGGTCAGGTGGCCTCCCTGCTCCTCAGCCCTGAGAAAGGCTCTGTCCTCACCACTCCATGTGCCAGGTGGCACCTGTCCAGCCCCCTGAACGTGCCTGTCTTCAGCCGTCCCCTGAGGCTCAGCTGGACACAGAGCTTACCAAGGCCAGGCCACGATGCTGACCACGTGCTGCTTACTGGGAGCTCAGCCCTGCCGGCCCACAGCGCCCCTCTTGCTGGCAGGACCAGAGCAGTTTGAGGACAGGACGGCCACCGGGAAGGGAAGCGCATTGCAGGGCAGCCACACAGTGCCACTAAGGACAGGGCCCAGGACAGAGGGACGAGTCCATGCCCAGCATGTTTTTATTTGGAAGGAGACCAGGAGTTCAGGCTGCCCCGGTTCCCATTAGCCAGCTGTGCAGTGCAGCTGGGCAGAATCCCACTCCTCGCCTCCCTCCTGGCCACCATGCCGGGGCTGGCTCCTCATGCAGGGGGAACAGGGACTGACCAGGTGGCATCCGTGGAGAGGACCTGGGCTGGACACCCTGCCAAAGGTGTCCGGGTGGCTGCCTTGCTGACTCGGCAGAAGCTGCCTGGAGCCAGCTTGGCGCTGGGGAGTGACACGCACATTCCCGTCCTGCAATGTCTGGGACACAAGTCAGTGGGGATGGGAACATGCCTGGGACGTGCCAGAGCTGGGTCCTCGCACGGTGCTGTTGGGAATTCAAATTGGCACAACCATTCAGGAAGGGAGTGACCATGCCCAACCCCAGGACCTGGGATTGCTGTCTCGGAGTCGGCGCCAGAGAAGTGATCCCTGGCGTGCCCACGGAGACAAGGGGCATGTCATCCAGTCAACGACTGGGTAATGATCATGGCCACCCGTACACGGGAACCAAGAGGCGCTGACAGCTCGTCAAGCCTGGAAGCCGGTGAGCGAGAGCCACACAGACCCAGCTGCACGGTCTCGTTTAAAGAAAGGTCTAGAGCAGGCAGTTCTGGAGCCCAGACGTGGCTCAGTGGTGCTCCGAGCTGGGCAGATGACACTGGGGGACAGCTGAGGGTTCAGAGTTGGTTTGGAGGTGGTGGGCTGTGGTGCTGGCCACGCACTCTGGAAGCTCGCGGACACACTGTGTGCGTGGGCTGTACGAGGGGCGGCTCCTGCCTTAGGAGTTGTGGTGCCCTGAGAGGAAGCAGGGACGCGTCCCCGTGTCCTCCGCAGCCCAGAGTCGGAAGCAACCCAGGTGTCTTGTCAGGAGCACGGCTAAAGACACAGGTGCTGCTCAGCCGGGGAGGAATCAGCCCTTGTGCCCCATGGCAGCTTGGGAGCTCCCCGAGAATCACCCAGAGTAGAAGCACCCATCCCAGCCAGGGGCGTGCTGGAGGGTCCTTCGGCTAAGGCTCTCTAAGTGGCCAGAGAGAAGATGGACAGATCCGTGGGTGCCAGGGCAGGGAGACACCCGTTGGTGATGTCCCTCCGTCTGCTCCAGGCTGAATTGTGGGAAAGTGTCGTGGGCTGAGGGGCCACCCCACAGGGCGCCTGCAGGACTGGGGGTTTGGGATTGTGGGGGCGCTGGCTGCTTTCCATTGTTCGGTTGTGCTGTGGTCTTGTCCCCTCCAGAAGCTGGGAGGGGTCTCTTCCCTACAGCTCCTGTAAGTCTGTGGTCACACAAGAGTACAGGCTTCAGGCCAGGGGCCCTGGGGCACGCCATGTCCCAGTGACCTGAGAGGCTGAGGGAGGGAGACTGCGAATTTGAGGCCATCCTGGGCAACGTGGCGAGACCCCGACTCAAAATAGAAGAGTAGGAAAGGGCCAGGGAGGGAGCCTGGTGGCAGCGTGCCCCAGGGTTGATCCCCAGTGTCACCAAAAGAAGGTTAGAAAAGTTAATGTCCCAGACTGTAAGACTGTAGGTGAGCTGCTCGGAAAGGAGGACAGGGGCAGCGAGGGACAGCTGTCTGCTGGAGATGCCCAAGGAGGCGTCCCCCACGTGAGGGGCCAGGCGCTGCCCCCACGTAGCATGTTGCTGTGGGTTTGGGGAAGGGAGGACTCTCGGCTCCCAGGGCAGCACAGGTGCTTAGCTCTAGGTCAGGAGGACATGCGTCTGCCACCAGAGTCGGCCGGGGGACCGAGGCCATGGCAGATCACCCCGCCCGCCCACGTGGGCACGAAAACAGCCTGCACAGGTTGTCACCTCGACACCGACTCACCACGCGGGGAAGTAGCAGGCCGACCTCAGTGTGAGCGAGTTGTCCCGGGACCTGGTGTCACCTGGTGGGTGTGCGTGGGCCTGGGGCAGCAGAGCAGTGGCAGGACACCGAGCTCCGCCTGGGCTCAGTGTGAGGACAGTACGTGTGGCTGTTCCCAGGCCTCTCCAGAGGTCTGCCAAAGGTCTGTTCCACGTCCCTCCAGACCCTGGCCTGGGTCACAGGGTGGGCACACCCATTTAGGATGCAGGACACAGCCTGAGGAGTTGGGGACTCGCTGAGTGACCACTCCTTCCATGGAGGGGCTCAAGTGACTCTATTTCAGGGTCTTTGTGCTGCTTTTTAATGATCCTTCCTCTGCCTACGGACATGCCCACCAAGGTCAGGGGTGGCACAGTCCCTGCTGCCAAGCCATGACAAGCACCGCTTGTTGAAGGCAGATACCCGGGTCATCTGAGTCACCATTTCTCTTGTTGTCCTGTCCTTCAGTCATCAAACGCTGGCTGTTGGCTTGGAAGGAAGCCAGTGTGATTTTTCCAGTGACTTGTGCACCAGCCAAGGGAGGCAGGAGGCAGAATTCTAGCCCAGCTCTGCCCTGCCTCTACTGTGTGTCCCCAGGCAGTAATATGACCTCTCTGGGCCTGTTCATTGAGTGAATAGGAAAGGGTTGAGCTAGGCCAGCCATGGCGGATAGCTTCTGCCTCCTAAACCAGTGCAAACCGACCAATCGTGGCTGCCTGGAATCCTGTATTGGGGAATCCTGAGGCTTTTCCCACTGCAACAGGATTTTCCCACTGCAACAGCATTGTAATTGGTCAGTGATGTCTTCACGACCAGGGAGCCGCATCTTAGGGGAGCAGCCCCAGTATTGGCCTAGGAATATGGTTATTTCCCTGCGGTGAGGCTGTTTCCTCCTACAGACTGACATGGGGGCAAGTCCAACAGGGCCGGTGCAGAACCTGGCTCCCCTCCTGGAAAAACAGGTAACGGACCCCAGGAGTGGAGAAGGACGGTAGCCATTGGTCCCCTTTTCCCTTGGAGAACTGGCAGCGTCTCTCCGTGTAGCTGACGTTCCCCAGACTCCATGCCTAGACTGATTCCAGGTGGGAGGCAGACCCTCAGACAGTGGAAGGGCACCCTGGGAGATGCGCAGGGCTGGGGTGGCATGTGTACCTGCCCTTCTTTCCGGCTCCAGCTCCGGCGGCTTCCGCACCTGCCCCCTCCCCATTCCAGTACAAGGCTTCTGCTTTGTCCGGCTGCTGGCAGCTCGTTGCTGGAGTGGATCATTGTGGCCTGTCCCCACCTCCTAGGTGCTGGAAGGCAGCGGCGCTCAGGACAGCGGGCAGAGGTCTCTGTGGCAGTAGCGTGGTCTCCCCCACATCTTCGAGGTCCCCAGGGCAAGGTGATCTCCACCCTCGGCCTCTTACCCACAGAGGAACTCACCGAGCTCACCGAGCATCTCTAACACGGTGGCTGGGCCAGCTCAGGGTCACAGGAGCAGGAGAGACTCCAGGAAGGGAAGGGACCATCTTGGTGGGCGCGGGGTGCAGCTCACCTCGACAAGACTCCAAGGGCCGGGCAGGTGGTCGGCGCCACTTAGTCCTCCCTGGGGACTGTGGTGTGGTGAGCGGCCGAGTCTGGCTACCGTGAAGTCCAAGGGGGCAGAGCACAGCTTGCTGCTCCCACTTCTAGAAGGCACCAGGGCCGAGCCTTGCCACCCCTCAGTGAGGCCGGGTGACCCCAGGAGAGTCACCTTGCTTCCCTGTCCCTCCGGGAGGGAGCTCCACTCGAGCTGGGGCACTCCTGTGGCCACGGCCAGCTCAGCGAGCAGTGTGGAAAGAGCCCTTTAAAGGAAAGGACCGTCGGGGGTCCGCCCCACGGTGACAGTGTCAATATTCTTGTCATGGCGTTACTCACCCATGGACAAATGCGGAACTCGGAGTCCACTGGCAGCCTGAGCTCTTGGTTCTTTGAGGACTATAAATGCAAAAGACATTTTCAAGTTAAATATAAACAGAATTTAAAATCAATAAAATTCAAATTAACGGCATTATTTTAGCGTGACAGGCGATGCTGTTCTGCAGAAGCTCAACTCCGGGTATGGGCTGTGGTATCGGGAACGTGGCCTCAGGTCCAGGTCCATCCTCTGGTGGGGGCTTTTCATGGGTGACACCAACAGGGGGCTGTGCGTGGGGAAGAGAGCCCTGCGGGACGCAGTGACACCGGCCAGAGACTTTCTGGCCAGGGCAGCATGACCGGGCCCCTCTCTTCTCAGTCTTGGCCCATTGCCGGCTCCACACAACCATCTTGATCCCTTAAAATACAAGTCAGCGCTTGGCAGCTCTTGCGAGTGGGCAGCGACTAACTTTGGGATTGGGTGTGAGGTGCTCCGTTGTCCACCATCTGGTTGATCTTGTTGCGGAGCTGATCCCCCTTAAGACAGGCTCCATGTGCTTGGCTGGCCCACCATGCTCTCCAGGTCAGCGTGCCTGTGACTCGGCCAGGCTCACGCGTTCCCGGCGCTGCTCTGTCTTCACAGTGGCAGGGGCCCTGAAGCCCAGGGTACTGGGACATCCCCCTCCTCCCCAAGCCCAACAGAGACACTGAAACCTCACAATGTGGTCTTAACACACGCACATGTTAAAAACTGGACTGTGTAAAAGAAACATGGAGAACTTCAAATTGACCTACCATAAATAGCAAATCCCCAGCCCCACCCACCATGACCTTCACACACATATCATCAAAGTGCGCCAATGTGTCTGAGAGGCAGCAGGCCCTAATTAGAGAAGCTGTGCTATTAGGCTGGCTCTACCTTAGTCCAGATTCTGGGTCCAAGATGCTTGTTAAGTCTACATAGACCTGTAGATCTTTTTTGCCACCAAGCCCACTTGTGGTTGAAACGCTGCCGGTCCTGATGCAGTTCACCTATTGGAATTGGTCAAATTGCTCGTTGGCCACGAAGGTTAAACGAAGCTTCTGGCGCTCTTTAGCATGTCCTGTCAAGTCTGTTTGCCTGCAATGGGATGTGGCCAGGGGCTCTGGTAGTGCAATCACAGGAGTCGAAGGAAGAGGTTGCTCACTGGAGAGAGGAGCTGTTAAAGCTGCAGGCTTTGTGCTAAATCAAACACCAGCTGTTAGCTGGTGATTCCATGCTGTCATCTGTGGGAGTGGCAGCCTCCGGAATTGTGCAGTGTGATCAACCCACATGACCAAACACGGCAGCCCTGGGAGTTCGTCAGATCAGTGGTTTTGAATCTTGCCTCCTGCAGCTGTCCCGGGCAGACAAGTCTCGAAACACTGACTCTCGGTGTCTGCATCTGTAAAGCGGCGCCCCCAGTAAGTGCTTGCAGGATGCAATAAGGTCATTAAAAAAAATGGAAAAAAAAAAAAGAGAGTAAAAATTAAGTGGTTCACCATTAACTGTTTCTGTGGTTTTCAAACTCAGTGCCTCGGCACCTTGGGTGCAGAGAACCAGGCTGCCACGCAGCAGGCGCTTCAGATGCTGGAAACAGCCACATCTCTCCAGGTGCTGTGACTGCCACACACCGCAGGTGTTCCTCTGGCTGAGGGATGCCACGGGAGCCTGCCCTGATGCCGAGAGTACCTCCACACACGGAGCAGGCATGGGGCCTCGGCCTAGCGCTGGATGCACATCAGTGCTCCGTGAATAGGGGAGGACATCCGTGCTGCTGCCGGGTCCCCATCCTGGTTGATGGCCAGGTTCCTCCTGTTCCTCCCACCCACCCTTCACCTCCCTTCTCTTGTAAAAGCATCTCCAACATGTCAGAAGTCGGATTTCCGGCAGGCTTCCTGCAAGTGACTCTGGGGTGTCAGGGACCTCCCTGACAGGAGGCTGCAGGCTGTTCTGTGACTTGCTGAAATGCTCCTACCTGCCTGAGGGCCAGGGCGGGACGTGGCTCCTCCCCTGCAGGGGCCACAGCCTGAGTGGCCTAAGCCTGTGAGGCAGACAGTCCACACCATGACACCCCTGGCCCCTTATCGCTGCACGTGGTTGGCCCGTCTCCTGGAGGCCCCTGGCCTTCCTTGCACCAGGTGAGCTGCGAAGCCCATTCCACGGAGGCGGGTGGCCCAGGCCCACGATCTAGCTGTTTGGATTCCCTGTCTCCTTCTGCCGCTTGGGCCACCTTGGGGATGGGAATGCTCCATCCGGCACGTGCGGCAGGTGCGGGCTCTGGAACACTCCTTGTGCGGCCGAGCTGCAGAAACAGCACTTTAGCTCAACTCTATCGTAACTGCGCCCTGTACTGAAGCCCTGCCATGCTCCTGGCCCACACAGGTTCTCACACTCTGCTTTCTCCCTCTCTCCACATACCCCCATGGACATGCAGGTGTGAACATGGAGAGCCATGGACAGGGTCACATAGGAAGCTGAAGACACACGTATCTGCATGTGTACGTCTGTCTGTCTGTCTGGTGGTGGAAGAGGGGGCATGAGAAGGGTGGGGGCTCCAGGTTGGGTGCAGGTGGGATTCCCAGTGCCAATCATCAAGGCTGAGCTGACCTCGCCCGTGCTCTGGTTCTGCTATGTGTACCAAGCAGCCCCTTGAGAACTCTGTGACTAGAGAGAGGCCCCGTCTGCACTGTCCAGTACAGTGGGCCACTGGCCCCTTATGCCTCATGAGCATTTGAAATGTGGCAACTAAGCCTGAGGAACTGAGTTTTAATTTAGTTTGAATTTAAAGAGTCTCTCTACTGCTCTGTGTATTGCTATAACAAAATACCCAAGGCTGGATAACTTGATAAAGTAAAGAGGTTTATGTGGCTCATGATTCTGGTTGCTATAGGGCCCAAATAGCATGGTGCCAGCCAGCATGCTGGTGAGAGCCATCTGGCTATGTTCCAGCGTGGCAGAGGGTAGAGAGGGCACTGTCAGGAGGCACACACATGTGAGAGGACGCAAGAGCGTGGGGGAGGAGCCAGGCCCCCTCTTGCGTCAACCTGTTCTCCAGGACAGTGATATGCTCCCAAGACCACCGCCCCACAGACCTGCCTCCGTCCTTCCCCAGGGTGGTTGTGACCTGGTCACCTGCACTCAGTCCCTCCTCACAGTCCCAACCTTTTAGTACTGTGACCTTATAACCAAGCACCCAGCACCTGAACCTTGGGGGACAAGCTACCCTGACCCATAGCCAAGGCCACAAGGCAAGGGCTGCCCTCAGCACAGATCAAGCCCCTTTGAACCACCCGTATCCTCTGATCTGTCACCTGCTTCTAGAGTTTTGTCCTTAAATAAGACGTGGCCACCTTTTTCACATGCAGGGATCTTGCCTGAAGGGCTCTTTGTGACAGGGAAGGGGACGCCATAAGTGCTCGACTGAGGAGGCCGAGGGGCTGAGTAACTCAGGTGGGGTGACAGGAGGGGAGAGGCTTCCATCCAGCAGAGGGGACAGGACAGGAACTGGGGTGGTGGAGGTACCCACCAGGTGAGCACACCTGGGGGGATGAGGCCAGTGGGAAGCGCTCCCCAGTGGTGGCCCACGTGGGCCCCTTCACCTGCCCTGTACTGCTCCTCTGCCAGCTGTCCCCCAGCAAGGATGCGCGTGCGCACCAGAAGGAGAGCATTTCTTCCCAGCAGGACAGCTGTGTGTCACCTGAGCATGGTGGCCAGGGCGGGCGTGTGTCCTGAACTCTGTGGTGCAGACTCAGACCCAGCGGCTGGCTCTCAGCCCTGCTCCACGCCTGGTGTCCTCTCCCGAGGCCTGCAGCCCAGCCTCCAGCTCCAAGCCGGCCCTTTTTACACAGCCAGGACGGACCGCGCTGTCGGGACTTGGCCCAGCACTTTCTGTCATTCCAGGGCTCTCTGGCTCACGGCAGAGCCCAGAGTCTTTCCCTGTTAGCAGGGATAGTGTCACCAAGGTGGTGGCTCAAGCCGGGGTGGTCACCTCACAGATGGGAGACAGCGCTGGGAGAGGGAGGTGACTCGCCGGAGGTCTCAGGGGTTTCCTAGCTGGTGAGGTGAGAGCCCGGCCTATGCCAGGCTGCACTCTGCATTCCTGCCCTGGCTCAGGAGCGGGGGTCTCCACGCAGCTGACCGCTCCCATGGCCGCAGGCTGCAAGGGGCTCTGGCCCTTCCCCTGCAGCATTGGACTGCCAGCTCGGCTCTGGAGTGAGCTGCTCTGGCCTGCAGCATACTTTAGGGGAGCTCACTGTGTAAAGTAGACTCAGTGATGTAGGCCCAGTCAGTCAGCATGCACATTGTCACACGCAAACCAGGTAAGCCAAATGTTGACCCAACCTAGAGATGGAGGGGTCGAGGCTCCCTGCAAGGAGGCCAGGGGGGAGGAAGAGGGAGGCCTTTGAAGAGATGTAGCCCCAGGAGCCTGGGACAGTTGCGCTCTGTGGCCTGAAATGTGCATGACATCCCTTTGTGGCTTTCCACCCCGGCCTGAGCCACCACCTTGGCTCAGCAGCCCCTCCAGCCCTGAGCCATCTGCGTATCAGAGGAGAAAAGCACCAGTGGATTTTTTTAGTGTCCCTTAACCTGGATGGGCACTGTGTGCACGTGTGGAGTGCGCACTGCTGTTTGCAGGGCACTGTGCCCTTCCTCCCTCTCCAGCGGACACTCCTGGCCCAGCCATGAAGTTGAGCCTGAGTCCCCGCCGCCTCCAGCCCAGCCCTCTCCTTCCCGGAACCGCGGAGGAGTGCTGATGCGCTGGCTCAGTGCTCCAGGGGCTGCTTTGTGCCTTTGGGAACACGCTGAGCTAGTGTGGACCTCCCTGTGGGAGAAACAGCCCAAGACTCTGGAAAAGAGTTGGCTTGACAGGAAACAGCCAGCAGTGGGCAGTGGGAGGGGCAGGCGGGGCCAGGGTGTCCTGGGTAGGGCCTCCCACACTGGCCCTCAGGGGCCCCCAGGGCTGTTTCCTGGCAAAGGTTTATCTCAGCAGCTGCATCCTGGGGTGGCCACATCCCTTGGGGGATGACCTCAGACCAGCCCCCAAGTCCCAGCGTCCCCTCCAAGGGACAGGGCATCTTCCTGGCAGAGTAGTCCGCATCTGGCCAGTTGGTCTGTGGGTTTTCAACCCGCATCCCCAGGGTTGCTGCAGCCTCTCTACGCATCCCCGAGGCCCCTGCCGCACCCAGAGCCAGAGGGCTGCAGGACGGCGCGGCCACTCAGGAGGAGCCATTCATTTGTATCTCATTTTCGAGTTATTATCGAGCTGCCGCTTGTGAGAGTGTTTTGACAGCAGCTGTCAGCAAGGTGCAAGCGGCTGCCATCGCCTCCGATTGGCTGAAGACACCTATGGCAGCCAGAGGAATAATGGCCAGGCCAGCCTGCCGCCAGGGGGAGGAGGCAGAAGGGAAAGAAAACAGCTCAGGCCGCCCAGCCCAGCGTCATTAGCATTTTTCTGACTCCAGCTTGAGAAGGCAGCCGCAAAAGACTGGGATTGTGTCTTGTGTTTTATTTAATTTATTTTATTTGAGGTTTCGGGCAGCCGGGGAGGTGGGAGGAGAGAGGATCCATCCAAACAACCGTTTAGGCTTGTCAGAGTTCATTTATTGAATTAGCGAGGTGACCGCTCAGGGCTCCCAGCTGCCTGGCTGCTGCCCCCAGGGCGGGAGCTGGGCGCTGGTGACGGAGCTGGGATGCTGGAGCGGGTGCTCAGGCCAGGGAAGCAGGATGCAGGAGCGGGGCGCTCCGATCAGTGATGCCCTTCCCTCTCTCTCCCTCCCTCCCTCCATTTCTCTCATTCCCTTTTTCCCTCTCCCCCGCTTCTTAACTGAAGTGCAGAGGGACACACTTGCTTCCTCCTTCCCTGAAGATTCTTCTCTATCCATAACATAAACCATCCCCGTGCGTTTTGCCAGACACAGTGCCACTGTGCGCCCAGGCAGGGGCCTGTGGGGCGCTGGGAATCGCTGCCTTTCACCTAAGAGGCTTAAAATTCGTTGTTTGGTTGGTTGGTTTCGTTCTGTTTTTAAGTATGAAAAAAACCTTCAGCGACACCAGAAGGCAGGTACCTGGTGATGGGGACACACTCTGTCTCGACCGAGGGCCCGTGGGGGTGCTTTGCCACGCACACACAGCCGGAGAATGTTGGCACGGCACGAGGAGACCATGTGTCGCTCTTGTTTCCACCCAGAAGGTCCCCGGCAGCAGCTCCGTCCCCCCGGCAGCAGCCGTCTGAAGCCCCTCTGCCTGGGAGGGCTGGGCCTGGTCTTCCTTCCTGTCAGTACCAGAGAGCTGAAGGGGGACACAGTCAACCGGGTGGTCAGCCGGGCCACTTGTCGGGGACATGTGGTGACAATTAGGGTTGTCATGGCTTGAGAGGTGCTGCTGACCTCTAGGCAGGAGCCAGGGGTGCTGCTGAATGTCCGTCGACATGCAGGACAGCTGAAGTTGGCGCTCGAGTCCGTGGGAAGGGGCTTTGTCAGCGGAGGGGACAGCAGCGAGCTTTGAGGCTCCGAGGTTCCGAGTGAGGTGCGGATGGCATGGGCTATCTAGGGCATCTGGGGGGAACGGCTGCTGCCCAGTAAACCCAGGAGTATTCCTGGTCATTGCAACAACCAAAACTGGCCCCACAGGTCCCCCCCCCGGGCAGTGCCACCCTGTAAGACCTGCCACCTTTATTTATTTTTTCTTCCGGGAAGACTCTGTACTAAATGCCAGGCCGAGTTCCCATGCATCCCTTTTTATGTATAAGTGACAGTCCCCCCAGGTGGAAGTTTACCTCCACTTAAGAGACAGAGAAGAGAAGCTTGCAGAGGTGACATCCCTGTTGGTGGATGATCCCCAGGGAGCCCGGGTTTCCTTATCTGTCATGAGGCCCGATGCCCATCCTGCTATTCCACACATGTCTCATGTGCAAGTGAAGGAGGTCTGACTAGGGAAGGTGTCAGCATGAGGAAGTTGTGACGGTGTCGTACCTGGAAGAAGTCAAATCCTCGCGCGTAGTGAAAAGCTGGGGTCACCTTCGGTGGGCTTAGCTGCCATGGGGTCAGGGACTTGGTAGATCGAGGCTGGGTGTGGGCTGACATCTGGGGTTACAGAGCGGAGGCAGATGTCCTTGGACTGATGTGGTGGGTGCTGCTTGTCGTGTCACTGAACACGCTGGGGACATGACATGGTTGCAAACCCAGTCTTCTGTCACGGTCAGGTCTTACAGCAGGCCTCCAGCCTGACAGTGAAGCCCCGAGTCTCAGCACAGTTCCTCCTGTACGCCCCTCCAGCCCCTGTCTCTCGGAGCTGGCTGGGCATCAAGGTGGCCTCAGGGACTTGTAAAAAGTTGGGCTCCGGTGCCACCAGACCAGCCCAATCAGAACCCCTGGGTGTTGGCGTTTCTTAGGTGCTCAGTGCCCCGCTGACCCACGCAGGCACGTCGCAGCCCAGGGTGGGACGCTCCTCCATGGAGGGCAGGTGGCGAGGCTCTGTGTGGTGGGTGGCAGTGCCAGGCTGCTCAGCTCCGTGCTCTGCACTCAGAACAGAAGACGGTGGGCGAGCAAGCGGCCGGGCAGCTCCAGCCCTCTCTGCCTTCAGCGATGTCATCTTCTTGTGTCATAAAATGCTGTTCTTGGGATTCTGCAGCCATTAAAACGTGAACGCCCTCTCCCCGCAGCTGTGCCAAGACGGGCTGGGTAGTGTCAGCTGCGTGTGCTCTGCACGTGCGCCCCGTCCCGTCCTGTCCAGCGCAGAACAAGGTTCTTGGGGGAAAGCAGGCGTCCTGCCCTGAGCCCTGCGTGTTTCCATGCCAGTCACCTCCCGCCTTGGGCTTTGTGGCCCTGGTGATGCTCGTCCCTCTCTACCCATGTCAGAGGACACCCCAACCTCCTGGCCTCCTGGCCATGTGCCCCTGAGTTGTCACCTCCCTGTGCCTGGAACCATCTCTTCCATGCAGATACACTTGTGTCCCCCTCCCCAGCCTTTTTGGTCTCTTCAGATGTCCCCCCCTCAGTGAGGCCAGCACTGAAAAGGCACCGTGAGCCTCCCCTGAGGGGAAGTGTCCTCCTGCTCTCCCCCCGGGGCTGATGAAGAGTCTGAGGCCCAGTGTCCCCTGTGGGCCTGCAGAGCTCCTCTGCCGTCCCTCCTCCCCAGACGGTGCTCGGTACATGGTAGGCACATGCTGTGGGCTCAGGGGGACAACGCTGAGTGCAGGGACAGATAGATCCCTAGGGTTCCTCGCCTGAAGAGCTGGCAACCCAGCCCAATCTGACGGGGCCTCCACCAGAGGAACAAGGTGTCCATGCTTGACACAAGACAAAGGAGGGTCTGGGGCAGCAGTGATGGATGTGCCTACCCCGTGAGCCGCTGTGGCAAGGTCCAAGGTGGGCGGGGCTGTCGGTGCTGGGGCAGAAAGGCCCCCGCGCAATGCTTGATGGGCACTTGTTATTTTAAGTCCTGTAAGGACTCTGTGCCTGTCCGAACCTGTCCAGGTCTGTCACTAGTTCAGGTGGCAGAGCTGGGGCAGGGGCATCGGGTGGTGAATGTTTCTGAAAAAACTAAAAAAACAAAGAAAAATTGCAGAGAATACTGAAAGAAGCTATGTTTTGGCCCCAGACAAGTGTGTCTTCCTGTGTCCCTGAATGCCACCTGCTTCTCTTACCCAGTCATGATGACCAGAAAGTCTGCAGGCATTGCCAGGTGTCCTGGGGGATAGAGCTGGGGACGGGACAGAGCCGCCCTTTGTTGAGAACCATACACTGTTAGCGGACAGTCCTGGGGGAGGGTTCATGTGTGTGCGCACGTGTGCAGAGCCTGCAGGGGGAGGGTTTCATGTGTGTGCACGCGTGGGCGGGGTGTGTGGACACGCTGTGTGTTGGTGGCTCTGTATTAAAGCCGGGAGCCCCGCTGGCTCCTCCAGTTCATCCCAGGGTTGCCAGAGGTTCTCCCCCCACCTGCCCATCCCTGTCAGGGAGAGTCCCGTCTCCGTGGCGCGTCCTCTGTGCGCTGCCCTGCTCCGCCCTGGTGTGCAGGTGTTCTCAGAACTGGTCGCCCGTGGGCAGTGAACTTGGGAAGCTGGGTTTCTTGGCCCTTTGTACACACGCCTCTTGTTAAAACCTCAGTTCCCAACAAAGACACGAGGCTGCGGGTTCCATTGAGAGTGGTGACCTGTCTGTCCTTTAAACCGTCACATCTCAGCACCATGCCTGGCACTTAGTAGGTGGGCAGGGAAAATGAGTGCCATGGTATGGATCTGAAGTGGCCCCAAGGACCCCTGTGTTACAGGCGAGGTCCCCAGGCCATGGCCCCAGGTGAGGAGGTGGTGGAAACCCTGAGGGGTAGGGCCTCGGGTGGCGGAAGCCACCAGGTGTGTGCCCTCCAAGGGCACTGTGGCACCCTGCCTCTCGTTTGCCTCCCTGTGGGATGAGTGGCTTTGTCCACCACGTGTGTCACCCAGAAGTCTCCCACTGAAGCCTCCCAACCTGGGAGCCAAAGTGAACCACTCCCTCTGCACTGCTCGCTCCCAGGGGCACCCCTGCTTGACCTGGCCATGCTCCTCGGTGGCTCTCCTGAGTCCCCCCAAGCCCGCATCCTGTTCAGGATGCACCACGGCCAGGACCCTTCCCTCCTCCAGGTCTAGTCTGAGACACCCGGGCCTCCAGGGGAACCTCCCAGCCTCCAGGGAGCCTGCCCCTCCTTCCGCCTCATAAAGGCCAGTTTGAGAAGCGGACTTGTAATATCCCCCGTGGAAGGAGAAGCAGAGGGTTCTGGAAAAGCTGTTTCTGTGAGCGCTGGCCAGGTGTCCCCAGGACCCAGCTGGACCAGAGCTGGTGACCTGCGTCCTGGGAGGCCAGAGGCTCAAACCAGACAGACCTGGGTCCAGATCCCCACTCAGCCCTGCTGGGTGCACGGCCCTGTTGGCTGCCAGCCTGGGGTGCTTTGTCTCTTCCTGGGTGACGTCGGGGCACCTCGACCCTCCTGGTGGTGGAGGACTGAGGTCAGGATCAGACAGGCTGTTGGGACACTGGCTCTGCCATCTCCAGTGCTGACATCAGGCACACTTGTGCCTGCCTCGTGCATCTGTCGTGAGAGCCGAGGTGAGTCTCAGCCCAGTGAATGGTGACCCTGGACCTCACCGTAGGGGACCAGAGGGGTTGTTCCTTCCCGTTTTTTTTAAGTCAGTTTTATTTTGTGTTTGCTAAACTGAGAGTGGCTTCGCTGAACAGGAAAGGGACCTTCTGCCCGCCCTCCTGCAGCAGCGCAGCTGCCCGGCCCAGCAGGCGCCCCTCCTGGTGGCCCTCTCTTCTGGGCGCTGCCTGAGCTGGACAGCACCCCCTCCTAGCCTGGCTCCGTTCAGAACAGCAACGTGGTCACCATTGGTGGCTTTTGCAGCCTCAGGAGCCTCCTTGACCCCCAGGTACATGACACCCTGGGAGGGTGAGGCCGAGGGGCCTGGCGAGGCTCTCTGTGGGCCTCCCTAAGTGCCCACCTCTCCCCAGTGCGCCCTAAGTACCCGATTAGGGGAAGGTGACCGCTCAGGAGTGAGGAGCCGAGGCCAGCTGGGTTCCAGGGTTCCATGAGCAGGATCAGGACTCAGGGTGTTGGGCAGGCGGGCTGGGTCGGTGCATTGCCCCAGGGTCCAGTGGGAGCAGGCAGCAAGATGAGCTAGGATGGGGTGGACATGGTTTCTGCAAGGCCAGGAGAGAATGCTCCACTTCGTGGCCACATGGCCTCTGTCCCAGATGCTCTGCCACCACCGCCCAGAGCAGCCACAGACAGAAAGAGGCCTTTGTAAAATTTTATGTGCCTGGCATGCTGAGTGGGACAGCTTGGCCTCGGTTTGCCAAACCTGGTCTGAGAGCGGCTCGCTCCTTCTCACTCCTCCTTGTGTGAGATGGTAGTCGCCACCGTGGTGCTGACCATGTGGGCAGAGGAACTGGGCCAGGCAGAGCCCAGGAGATGCTGCCCCCTGCCACGTGGGTCCCCACCCCACCCCCTTCAGTGGCCCACGCGCCTGCCTGTGCTCCCTCTGGGCCAGTTGAGCTGAGCATATCCAGAGCGTGGACACCACGGTCCTCCTCCCAGACAGGCAGGCCGAGGCCGAGCGAGACAAGGTGGCCGGCTGTCCCTCCTGTAGGCCACTGGCCCAGTGTGTGCCCAGCCAGTAGGTGTCAGGCTGGGCCCCACTACCAGGGCAGTGCCTCCCATGGAGGTCCAAGGCACCACACCTGGGCCAGAGCTTCTGTCCAGGGTGCTCGAGCCCCACCAGGGCCATGAGGGACCCCACTCGCTGCTGACCTTCCCTGTGCTCCACCTCGGTACCTTGGTCTCCATACCCCAAGCCCTACCTGGCCCCGAGTGGGTTTTCTGTCAAAAACAAGGCCCCACCTATGTAGCCATGGCCACCCTGGCTGTCCAGGGGATGCCCTCACCTCCTCCTCCAGCCCCTGGGGTCCCAGGGCCCCACTCCTCTGTCCCATGACCCAGACTGCCACAGGCCGGGTGGAAGAGACCTTTGCTCTCTGCTCTGCTGACCGTGCAGCCCCAGACCCCGTTTTCCTCTGGGGTCATTTAATTCAGTCCTGCGTCAGTTGGTTTGGCCCCAAACAAATGGCCCACCCCACAAATCCATCTCCACCTCTCCGCGCACCTTAGGCCTGGCCAGCCATCCCCAGCCCTGCTTGTTTTATTGTTGTTTTCCTTCCCAGACTTTCAAAAATAACATTTGTCCCCACCGGGGAGGGCTGCCCTCCACCCGCCGCCTTGGCAGGCTCAGCAGCATGAATCACGCTGCGCACCGCCCGGAGAGCCCCCAGGAGGGCCTCCAAGGCCTTCCCTGACCGCCTGCTCAGCAGCAGGCCGGCTCTCTGGAAGCTCGAGGGTCGCAGCCTCCCAGGCACCTGAGACAGCCCCCAGGCTGCACCCCACGGGACTGGAAAAGCGGCCACCCCTGTCCTGGGACTTCCCACCAAGATCCGGAGGCCGTGAGCCTTTCCCAGCCGTGAGCAGAGCCAGGTGGCCGCCTGAGACCTGCATGGTGAAGGTGGGGACATCCAGGCCTGGGGGGCTGCATGCTCTCCTAACGGCAGCCGTTGGCAGGAGCCAGCTCCTCAGAGGCTGCCTCCGTGTGTCCTCTCCTCTCCCACCACCGCCGCCGCTTGCCTGGCAGCTCCCAGTGACCGGCAGCTCCCACCAGACCAAGGCGCGAGTTCAAGGGCAGAAAGCAGTGACTTGCTCACGGGCACAAAGTAGGGAGCCAGGGACTTCTCCAGCCCCGACCTTGGAGGAGACCCCTTGGTGCCTCCCCAGGAGGATCTGGGCCCCACGGAGGCAGGAGACAGCACACCCAGCGCAGCATGCCAGGCACAGCGCCCCCTCCCTGCGCCCCACACCCGTCTCTGGCCTTGAGAACCTGGGCCTGAGGGACCAGGAAAGACCAGCAGCCTTCAGTCGCTCTGTCCATCCATGCTGACAGGTGTTCTCACCGCACCTGCCACGTGCCAGGCACCGTGGGCTCTGTTTTGGGCACTGGCCCTGCAGTAGCCCAGGGGAGATGTACGGTGGGTGATAGGACAACACGCAGTAGAGCACAGGGCGAGGGCATCAAGGGAGAAGCAGAGAGGACAGCGTAGCGCATGTCCTGTGCAGGTGGCTGCCTGAGGGGGTGACCTCTGCCTGCGCTCCTCAGTGCGAGTCTCCCAGCCTGGGGCAGGGGTGTGGCCCTGGCTCTGGCACAGGCAGCCCTGCTGTCCCCATCGTGTCTCGTCTCCCACCACTGAAGGACACATTCCCCCATGAGTGACTTGTCACTTCTGCTGCTAGGCCTCAGTCCCCACTGACAACAGCAACCGTTCAGTGGAAATCCCCCTAGAGTGCTCAATGCCCTTCCTGCCTGTGCAGAGACACCCGGCCAGGCTGCAGGACAGGCGCGTTGTCAGAATGTTGAGGTGGCCCCTGCCTGTCCCTGGACCAATGTCACTGGGCTGCTGGGCTTTCCCAGGTACCTTCATATCGTGTTTTGGGGTTAGTTTTCTTTTCTTTTTTTTTTTTTTTTTTTGTCTAATTTAGTGGTCAGCAGTCTCCAGCTTATGTGCCGATCACCTGTTTTTATAAATGGAGTTTTATTGGCACACGGCCATGTCCATTCATGTACATAGTGCCTCTGGCCACTGTCCTGCTGCGGTGGCAGCGCTGAGCAGTTGCAAAGCCAAAACTCTCAGCAGTCCCACTCTTTATGGAAAAGCGTGTGCCTCAGTCTCCTGGTGGCTGCCGGTCACCCCTTCTTGAAGCTTTCCACCGCCTACCACGTTAACCGGCCTCAGGGACCAGGAACTGGGCTTTCGGCTGGGGTGGGCAGGGTCAGGGCTTCCCTGCAAGGGACAGGCAAAAGTTGGTGTGGGACTTGGTGCGGGGTCACCCTTTCTGTCCTTCTGGGTTACTTTGCTCCCAGGGGTGGCAATGGCCACACATGGGCAGGCAATGGGAGCTCATGAGATGACAGTGTGACTGCCTTGCTCCACGGCCTGTCCCCTGGGTTCTGGGAAGCCCTGCAGACTGGTCTGGATGCTGGGGTGTCATTTGCTGTGCTGCAGAGAGGACAGCACCTCAGCAGGTGCATGCTGCTGTCAGGACTCCCTGGGCTCCCAGGTGCCTTCCTCCTGAAGAGGAAGTGCAAGGTGGTGTCAGTGACGGGGACTCTGCCTGCCCACATGTGTCCTTCAAGATCCCTGCAATGCAAGCCTATGATCCCAGTGCCTCGGGAGGCTGGGGCAGGAGGATCACAAGTTCAAAGCCAGCCTCAGCACTTAGCGAGGCCCTAGCAGCTCAGTGAGACCCTGTCTCTAAATAAAACTCCAAAGGGCTAGGGCTTGGCTCAGTGGTGGAGGGCCCCAGGATTCAACCCTGGTACCAAAAAAAGAAACTCTACAACACTCTGTATGCTTCCCAGAGTGCTCTCGGCCTCTGTAGCTCTGGCTGCTTCCCTTCCCATCCTCCTCACTCATCTACAGGCCAGCTGGACTCCCTGGTTGGGAAGACCCATGCCCTAAGCTGGAGTCAGGCAGCCATGCCTAGTTCAGGGGTAAGGCCCACGGGGAGCAGCGTGGTACCACAGTGACGTGAGGTCCACATTCAAGTTTTGTGCATTGAAATGGATCCCAAAGAGGAGAAATGGAGGAGCCCTTTGTCTTTGTGCCAGGCAGAGAGTGGGAGCCCAGCAGAGCTTGCCGATTCCCAGAGGCAGTGTGGCCGTTCTAATCCAGCCTTCCCGGGGAGCCTGGCTCAGGCTGAGATGTGGGGGCCAGGGGCAGGCGCCCCGCTGTTTGGGCCAAACTGGATGGTCTCCGTGCAGCCACCTGCTGTTCTGGGGGGAGCTCACCCCATTTCTCCTGCCAGCCACCACATGGTTCCACGTTCCTTGGACCCACTTCATGGCAGGAACCCCCAGGACAGCCTAACGAGTGTTGGGGCCTTCAGGTGTGGGGGGTGTGGAGCGGCCTTGGGCCCAGGGGCTCAGCCCTCAGAGGTTCTCCCAGGGGCAGCAGAGACAGGGGACGGGCCAAGCAGCGGGAAGCACAATGGAGACAGTTGTAGCCACAGCTGGTGACATCTCAGTCTTTCGTGGTCCCTGGGATTGTCCTAGAGGTGCCACACATAGTGGAGATGACAGGAAGTGGCCCATCTGCCGCGATGAGGCCCTGAGCTGGTTAAGCTAACAAGAAAGGGGCCGAGTTTTCTCACCTTTCTTTGTCATCTCTGTCCTTCCTCCTCCCAGACACTTGTGGTGGGTAACAACACCAAAGGGCGCTGGGGTGGTTCTGAATGGCCACCTCTGCCGGCCACGTTCTTGCAACGGCCCCATTAGCCTGAACCATCCGCTTTAATTTCTTGTGATGGGATCAACCCTGCTGGAGGCACCCAAAGATGGGTGGTGCGGGGGACAGCGTGGGTCTCACTGACTCAAGCCACGTAGGTGAACCAGAAGAGAGGGCGCCCCAGGGGTCTCCGTCTGCCCCGGGGAAAGCAAGGGAGCTGGAGCTGTTCCCAGACCTGGCTCAGCCCTGAGTCGGGCCACGGCGTGCCTCCTGGAGACAGTTCCTGCTAATCATAGGACATGTGCGTGAGATGGAGAGCTGTCCCCTCTGCAGCAGGCCAGAAGTCACGTCGCTGCATTGGCCCTCTTGAGCCGTGTCCCTCTTCTATCTCACCTCCTCCCCTGGAGGTCACCAGGAGAGGTCACCTGTGCCCAGCAGAAGGACCTGGGTGGTGTCACTTGCTTGGCACCAGGACCTTTCCAGGGTTAAGGGCATCAGTCACAACAGTGCCCACTAACATGACTCCTGACAAGGGACAGAGTCTGGGCGCAGTGAGGTGACAATTCCCCTCTCACAGGTGATTGAAACTGAGCCTCCGAGGGGTGGCAGCAGCTGGGTTGCCTGCAGACTCTGGGGCTTTTGGTGCTGCCGGGACTCGCCCCTCAGGGTCAGAACCAGACTCCTGCAAAAGCCACCCACACCAAGACCTATCCCCTTTGCATGTTGTGCGTGCCTGCCAGAATGGCCATCTATCTTCTTCCTACCTCCCACGTGCCCCAAGCTGGGTCCCGGGGCCTGTGGTACCCTGAGAGGTGCTGGGGGTTCTGGGCAGTGGGGCTCTGCGGCCAGCCGAGCTTGAGGAGCGCTGCGTCTCCTCTCGCTGCTCCAGGGGGACCCAAGCTGCTCACAGCCAGAAGGACTGATGAGGGCGGCAGGGACATGCGCAGAGCCTGACATCAGCCATGCTGACCGCTTCCCAGGTGGTCAGCCAGCTCCCTTCAGGGAGGGCCTGAGAAGCACTGGTTTAAAAGAATCATCTTTGATATTCAAAACCCACTGTTTACGCTCGTCTTCACAGAAGGGCAGCGCTCGGCTTCAGCAGACAGTGCTCAGCCTTCACTGCTGCTGGACCCTCTGCCGGGCTGGGCTCTTCCCCTAGAGTACAGGCTGTGGCGCGCCGGGGTCACCACCCAGCAGCCTGCACCTGGCAGACCTATTAAGCAGCCTAAGCTGTGGCTTTTCTATGCACCAAATGGGCCCCGGCCTCCCTCCCGATGGCTAGGGACGGCTTGAGAGTGTGCTTGGGTATACCTGGCACGGTGCCTACCCAACATGTGCCCTCAGGGAGCCAAAGGGCAGCTCCAGAGAAGGTCCTCAGCAGAGCCAGTCGGCAGCAGGGGAGGGCATTAGGGTTTCCATTTCTGTTCAGGTTTTTATCTCATCCTTCAAATCTGCTAATTCTAAACCTTTAAAGACAGGAGTAGACGGGGAGCCAGCTGCACGCACACGGGACGTTTGTGAAAGCGTCTGCCTTGGGGAGCTACGCGCCCTGAGCTGCCTCACCAGAAGGGCACCCAGCCGCACGGGAAACGGAGGCCACTGGCTCTCAGCCAACCCCACAGGGCCCCCCATTGTCCTTGCCAGCACAGAGCTTGGTGCCGGCTCACGGGGTTTGCTCTGGGGTATTTGCCAGGCGCATGCAGGGTCCACAGTCACCAGACCACACTGTCCCTGCTGCGCAAGCCAGGCCCGGCCACAGAGGTGTGAGTGCCATGCAGAAGGTCACTGTGGCAGGGCCCTGCGTGTCCTCATGGAGCTTAGAACCCCTGAGAAGCCACATGAGAATGGAACTTGGTCATGGAGGTGGCTGGCAGCTTCTTGTGTTTGGTGACACCGTGTTTTGATGGCGTGGTTCTTGGTGGCCATCTGAGGTCTCTCCAGAAGGAGGCTGGGTTGCAGGCGGCTTCTGAAAAGGGGCTGCTCCAGAGCCCCTGTGGAGAAGCAGTGGCCCTCAAGGCTGGCCCTCAGCTGGGGCCTGTTGCCACCCCAGAGCTGCTGATGCAGAGCAGCTGGGCTGGGGTGGCACGTCTCAGATGAGCTCCCGGGTACTGTTCGTGCTGTTGGCTTGTCCCCTGCATGTCCCTGCCCTGTCCCCCTCGGCTCACCTCATCTTCCCTCAGGCCTTGGAGCCTTGACCTTGGACAAGGCCAGCCTCTCGCTGCTCTGGCACAGCCCAGTGTCCTTCCACACTCTGTTCTTTTTCTGTTGTCCCTGGGGCTGGGGTCTGAACCCAGGGGCTCTGTACTAGGGAGCTGAGCTACATCCCCAACCCTTTCTATTTTAGGGTCTCTCTCCAAGTTGTTTGGGGCCTCACTAAGTTGCTATGGCTGGCCTCAAACTTGTGATTCTCCTGCCTCAGCCTCCGAGTCACTGGGATCACAGGCATGCACCACTGTGCACATCTGTC
The DNA here is from genome assembly GCF_045843805.1 of Urocitellus parryii. Classification (NCBI taxonomy): domain Eukaryota; kingdom Metazoa; phylum Chordata; class Mammalia; order Rodentia; family Sciuridae; genus Urocitellus; species Urocitellus parryii. The sequence goes on from NC_135533.1 coordinate 142,629,801, forward strand.
TTTCTCTTGACCCAGAACTGCCCCAGGGTCACCCAGCTGGTGCTGGACAGAGCCAGGCAAGGAGCCTCGCCTTCCAGTGCCAGGTCCCCTCCACCAGAGCCTCAGTCTGTCTGAAACACGGCCCCGGCTCCGATTCAGAGATGCTGTTTCACTCTTAGCCCTGGGACTTCTCATCTAGAAAACGAGAGGGTCACGCTTGCCTGGCAAGGACTCCGGGAAAGGCTGTTGAGGGAAGCTGAACACTGTCCTCTGCGCCTCTCTCTCACTTTCCCAGAAAACAGGCCGTTTTCAGTCTCCAAGAAGCAAAGATGAGAGGGAACATGGCTGAAGGTGGCCAGGTGGCCCTGCGCAGGGCTCTCCCTGGCACAAGCAGTGGGTGAAGGAGAACTGAGCCTCAGAGGGATTCTTCCCGGGAGGGGGCAAGCAGGACCAGGGCAGGGGCCGCCTCTTTAACAGGGCTGTCAGCGGCCCTGTGCACACCTGGCCAGGGCTGTGTGCGTGGGCCACGTCCTCTGCCACCAGACGGGCACGGTTCTCAGCTCCTGGTGAAAGCTCCAGGGGGCCCCTTTATTCTTGCTGCGATTTGCTCTGACTGGAGGAGTAAAGGCAGGCGCTTTGGGGAGGTCCTGGTAGCAGCTTGTGGGTCACATCCGTGAGAGAGCATCCTCCTCGGCACAGGTCTGGACAGCCTGCCCCCTAGTGTGACCCTGCCTGCTCCATAGCGCGTGGCCTGATGAGGCGATGCACAGAGGACGGGGACCCAATGCTTTGGGAGAGCCGGGTAGCCCCGGGTGCCGCGGCCACAGCAGTAGAGGAGCCCTGCTCAGCGGGGTCCTCTCTATGGCAAAAGGAGGGGGAAATTCACTCAGGCAGCCATCACACATGACAAGGTGGCTGGCGGGACGGAGGCAGCGTGGAGTGGCAACGAGCTGTCCCTGGGGTGCCCCTGCAAAGAGGCCCCGGGCACGGGCAGAGCAGGTGAAGGGCCCCAAGGAGGAGGATCACCGTGGTCCTCACAGTGAGAGGGGAGGGAGCGAGGAGGCAGAGAAGAAGGCAGGGCACTTCAGGTACCACTGCATCCCAAGAGACAAGTTCGAGATCACCAAGGGCGCAGGAGGCCTGGGAGCCTGGGTGATGACTGGCCCAAGTGTAGGAGGCCCAGGTAGCACAGCCCTTGGAGCCCATGGTGGGGATGAGGGCGGCAGAAGCTACCTGCTGGGGTGAAGGGGTGGGTTTGCCTCCAGGTGTCCCATTGGCCTGTCTCCCTGCCTGCCCCAACCAGGCCCCAAGCCACATAGGGGCTCCTTAAGGAAAGGGGGCCCCAAGACAGGACGCTGCCAAGGGCCAGCTTACCGCTTCCATTACCCAGGGGAGCTTTCTATTGACCCACAAGTTCTCGGGGACAGGGAGTGGCCAGCAAGGGTCAGGAACCCTCCACTGCAGACCCTGGCGTGGGATTGGGGGCACCCGGGTCCTCGAGCATGTCTGGCCCGCAGCTCTCCCCCAGACGCAGGGTCCCTGGGGACCAGTCTAGGCACTGACCCTCCGTTGACTTTGTCCTGGCACCTGGCGCTCTTGGGCAGCCTCTATAAACCCAAGGAGCAGGTGCACGGGCCCGGGGACAGCCACTCACCTTGGGCCCAGCTCTGCTCACTGCTGCACGTGGTCCTCGGGCGAGTCTGCACCCCTGAGACCAGTGGCAGCTCCCCGGTGATGTGGCTTCCTTCTGCCTTAGTTCTCTCCACCTGGAAATGGGCATGGTGCCACACTCAGGGGGGTCCAGTGCATAGCCACCAGGCACTGGCCCATACAGGGCTCAGGGGACAAGCCGAGCAGCCTGCGTGGTCGTGTGTGCCTCTGGTGTGCTGGGAGATGGTGGCCGTGGCATATTTGAAGGGCTTTTAATGCCTGGAGGTCTGGCTGGGGTTTCTCCCCTTCGGCCTGTTCCTTACCCCACCTCCCTGCCCTGCCTCGGGTGGACCAGACTTGTTCCGTGGCAGTGCCTTGGCGCAGGTGGGAAGCGGGCACCCGCAACCCACGTGGCTCGCGCTCAGCTGGCTCCGATTCTGCCAGCAGATCCAGCGGGAGATCAGGACGCCTGTCCTGAGTCAGGGCCCAGGCTCCTTAGGATGCGCCCCTGCTCAGTGCCACATGCATGCGGGGAGAGGCGGTTGGGCCTGCCTGGCACCTGCCCGCTCGGCCTTCAGCAGCAGCAGAGCAGGGAAAGATGGTACAGTGGCTCTGAGGGCCCCCTCCTCCTGGTGCCTCCTTCCCAGCCCCTTGTTCCCTGGGGAGGGCACAGGTGATTCGGCCCTCTTCACTGGCACCTGGGCTGCAGGGCAGGTCAGGGCTGCGTCTTGCAGAGGGGAACCCACACCACTGTGGCAGGGCACACGTGCCTGTGTGGGCCTCGGGGCCTGTGTGCAAACACGTTGTGCACACCAGCTTTTTACCAGGCCCGGGCCCCTCCCACCCCACACACCCACAAGAAATTAGGAACATGGCAACAAACTCCAGTTGTCACAGACCCACGAACCACCACCAATCACACGTCCCTGGCATGGCGGAGGGGGTGGTGTGCGCGTGGGGGAGTAATTGGTGAACCTGAGGTGAATGAAATAATTGGAAAAGTGAGGTGTGAGTTTGTTACCGAAGTGCGAGCGCCGTGGAGGAGGGCTGGGGGAGGGCTGGGGGAGGGAGGCCATGTTTAAAGGCCCGGCCTGTCCTCTTCATTCACAGCTTCGGATACAGTAATTGCTATTTTGTGGTTTCTATTATCTTCACAGTGGGGAGCAGCCTGGCTGGGGAGGAGGCCGGGGCCCTGCCAGGTCCCTCCCCCTGGGACCTGGCCCTGCCCAGCCTGTCCCCAGTGGTGGCCTTGGCCCTGGGAGGTAGGTTCCTGCAGAACTTCCTTCTAAAGCTCCTTCCAAGGGCTTGGGACCTGGCGTCAGGCCAGAGCCTCAGAATGGCCTGAGTTCGCGTCCCACTTCTCTCCCCAGAGCTAAAGGTGCCTCATCGATTTTTCTCCCTGACCTTTCTTCTCTCTTTTTAATTCTCTTTCGATATCTCTGTGATCATTAGCATTGGCCTTAGGATATCCCACATGGTCACACGAGTGCCCAGGGCCATTTGCTGTCCCTGTGTTGTTCCAGGACAGGAGCGGTTCTGGGCTTTGGGTCCCAGGTCCTAAGGACTTGGCCAACAGCCTTCTCTCTGGCCCTTGGGGTTTTAGGTGGTGTCACTCTTGTCCCCAGATGCCCTTACCCCTGAAGATGGTATGTTTCAAAGACCAGCCCTGGCAGGCACTCCTTGATGGCTGGCACCGTGGCAGCAATGATGACATGCTGAAGCCTCAATACATTTGGTGCTGAAGCCAGACATTTCTGGAAGTGTCTGCAGATTTCAAAAAGTTCCTTCTAAGATCTAACTCCAATCCTCCAACTCTACCTTAGCCTGCTCCCTCTCGTCCTGTTAGTAGAAGAAAGAACCTGCTCACCAGAGCCACTTCCCTGAAGCTGCCAGGGTTTTCAGACACAGCTTCCATTGGCCTGCAGAGGGCCGTCTGGAAGCCCCAGGCCAGGGCTCCCTGAGGCCCCCAGCTGAGTTCTGTGGTGGACCCAGAGTGTCCCTCTGTCACAGTTCCCCCTGCCGAGCTCTGCAGCACCTCTTCCACTGGCCTCAGAAGCCTAGCTCTGCCAGCCTGTTCTCTCCACCTCTCACCCTCTCCAGACCCCCGGCTGCTTGCCATGCACGGGGCGGCCAGCTGCCACTGGGCTGCAGGGGGGCGGGCGAGCGCCGTAGGCTCCCTCCTCCGCCCTCCCTTCTCCTTCTCTCCCTCTCTCCCTCTCCCTCCGTCTCTCCCTCCGTCTCTCCCTCCATCTCTCTCCCACCTCTCCCTCTCTCTTTCCCTCTCCCTTCCCCCATTGCTCCCTCTTTCGTTCTCCCCTCTCCCCCTCCCTCTCTCTGTCCCCCCCTCTCCCCCTCCCTTCCCCTGTCTATCTCTCTCCCTCCTTCCTTCCTCCCCCCTCTCCCCCTCTATATATCCCCCACTCCCCCCTCTCTTTCTCTCTCTCTCTCTCTCTCTCTCTCTCTCTCTCTCTCTCTCTCTCACACACACACACACACACACACACACACACACACACACTCACAGTCTGGCTCATCAGAAACGAGGGCTGAGAGACCTGGGCAGAGGTTGAGGCTGCACAGGGCAGAAGGCTGTGGGCCCCGCTGGCACAAGTCAGGGTTGGCACCGGAGGGCAGAAGGTTCAGGCTGTCCCCTCTCTTGCCCCCTGGTGTTGGGCAATCTCTGAACTGTGGGGGGCTTTCCTGGCCCCCTCGTGGGCCTCCTGCTCATGTCAACCTGGCCAGGTCGGCTCCTGACAGTGGCTGGCAGGGTGGCCACACTGTCTGGCCCAGAATCTAGGCCTGGACGCTCGTTCTCCAGCTCTGCCACCCTGGGGATGGGCTGCTGATGAGCATGTCTGCACGTGCCCCTCGTCCCCTGTCTGGGAGGGGAGGCTGCTGTCGCCTGTTGGCTGGCTCAGGTTGTCTCCAGGTGTCCCTGCGGAGCTTGCTGCAGATGCTGTGGTTCCCACCATGCAGGGCTGACCTCCAGCCCCGGGGAGGCCGAAGACAGACAGGCGTCCACCCCACAGCAAGCCCTGGCCTTGCAGGTGGCTTCCAGTCATGTCTTGGGGACATCAGAAAGGGCTACTGTGAGCTAATGGGGACTATGGCTGGGTCGAGGGACCAGGCCCTCCAGTGCTGGACCCGCAGGCTTGCCCACAGACCCCAGTCCTGTGGCCACCACACATGTCATCCCTGAGGTCCCTGTGCCTCTCTGAAGAACTGGAGCCAGAGGGTCAGGTATCTGAAGGGGCCCAGCAGAGAACTCCTCACCAGCCCCATGCGAGGCGCAGACCTGAGAGGGCGCCTGGCTGTCATGGGATACGTTGGCCTTTAGGTGGCAGGATAAAGCAGGTTTTGGGGACTGCACTGCTTGTTCTCCAGACTCACCTTCTTGTCCCACCTGCCTGGCCTGTGTCCCCAGCCCTCACCCCCTCCAGAGGGACAGGAACCTCCTCATAGCGGGAAGATGGACAGGCTTCATTCTGGTTCCTCCTGTCCCCGGGAGGCTGGCCTCATGTCCAGTGCCATTCCTCGTCTGCACAGAGGAGGTGCCAGGAGGGGCCGGGCTCCGGGGAGCTGTGAGGAGACGTGCGGATTCATTTTGAGGCCTCATAAGGCAGCATCTGCATGCTGTCCTGCCGGCAGAAATCGGGCTGGCAGATGCCTGGTCATGCCGGCGGCCGCGGGTTAACACCTCGGATTCAGCTTATGTCGTTTGAGGAGGGCTGACGGCCTTCCCTGTGTTGGTCCCTGGTCGGTCTTTGGCCCTGAAGCATCCTGGACCATCGGGGGCATGTGGGAGCCAGGGGCCGAGGGTGTGTGTAGATTTTCAAATGCGCCAGCCCTCTCTGCAGAGCCGCACGTTAAATATTTATCGACAGCAATTTGTGCGTCTGTAGTTGATAAACGGACACTAGGAGGGGGCTGGGGTGGGCAGGCGAGGAGAGGGCCAGGGAGGCCCCGAGGAAGCTTGGTCCTTTTGTCCTGCGTCTCTGGGGGGAGCAGGCCTCAGGGTTGGCGTGTCACCTGTGTGATCCCTGCGACAGGAGGGCCGTGTTCTCAGCAGATCGCTGCCTGGCTTTGGCTCACAGATATCAAAGGACAGCTCAGGGGAGGGGACGTGGTGTGGAGGAAGGAGCTTTGTGTCGATCCAGCGCAAGCTCTGAAGGCACCTCCTAGGTGCCAGTTCTGGGAGCCGCTGCTCCTGCTCACCTGCTCAGCCTGGGGCTCCCGTGCAGCCAGCTGGACCTGGACGTGGACCAGGCCCCACACCCAGAACCTGGGGCCTCTCTGGCCTGGCTACCCAGGCACAAGCCTGGGTCCCCCCGGGACTGGCTTCCCCGTCAGGAAGGGGAGGACGGGGTGCCCCAGCCGGCAGCTTCTTGGAGTGGAGCTGAAAATGACCTCCCCGTGTGAGCCACCCTGGGCCTGATGGGTGTGCCGCGTTGGCCTGGGTGCACGTGTGACCATCCTCCAGCCACCCCACCCTCTGCAGGCCCCTGCGCTCAGACCCCATCTGCTTCTGTCCACAGCACCTTTGGAGAGCTGAAGACGGTCCGCTTGCCCAAGAAGATGACCGGGACAGGCACGCACAGGGGCTTCGGCTTCGTGGACTTCCTCACAAAGCAGGATGCCAAGGTGAGACCCTGGGGAAGGCTTGAGGCCTCTTCAGTGCAGCGCACGCCACTCCCGAGCTTGTGTCCCTTTTCCTGATGGTGCTAATTCATGCTGCACTTCAGGAGGGAATGCTCTGGGTTTGCGTCTGTGACATGGGACAGGGCTGCTCCCTTGCACCCACACAGGAGCCTGGGCTGCGGGTTTCCCAGGCCTCTGCACACCAGAGAGGGCTCTGCCATCTAGCTGTCCCCAAGATGGGCAATGTGCTGTGTGGAAAGGTGCTCAGAGAGAAGAGCAGAAGGTGCCAGGGGCGGCCCATGGGGACACGTCTCCCCATCACGTTCACGCCCCAGCCAGGCTGTGGCTGGTGCTGGTTGTGCGTGGGAGGCAGCCCCGGTGGGCCCACATGCACACTGTGTGCGTCCCTGTGGCCTTCCCGCCAGGCTTGGTTGGCTGGTCAGAGGTTTGTGGTGCCGAGGACTCGACCCAGGGCCTTGCATGGGCCAGCAGGGCTCTACCACTGAGCCCAGCCCTGGCCTTCTGAAGTGGGGCCTCTGCTCCGAATTTGGGTACAAGTTGGCCCTGCTGTGGGTGCCGGGTTCTCACCTGCCACCAGCAGGCGTCCCCGCTGTGTCCTTGATCACTGCACCCTCAGCCCCGAGCTCCAGAAGAAAGGTGCCTGCAGGGCCATGGCCATGGACTTCCCTCTGGGAGCTCTGGCCTCAGCCCCCTCGAGGTGAAGGGAAGCCGCAGGGAGGCTGTGCTGGTGGCCCTGTGCCCTCCGCCCTGGCGGGGAGTCCTTCAAGAAAGCAGGAGCTTCTTGAATGCACCGCGGCGTCACGAGGGTCCCAGTTAGGGGTCAGCGGGCATGGAGCCCAAGGTGCAGCTCCGGATCAGCCCCTGTAGGCCCTGGGAACACCCCGGAGGGTCCTGCCAGCCTTTGTCCCCAAGCCTTGCACCAGGTGCCTGGGCTGTGACCACGCTCGTCTGAACGCCTGCTCCTCCCTCCTGGGCTGGCAGTCTTTCAATGCCTCCCGTCAGGGTCTGAGGTGCAGCCCTGCGGGCAGCAGGCCAGGGGTAGCACGGGAGGCGGCAGAGGGCAGTTGTGCGGCCCGGCAGGATCACCGATGGCCGCGCCCACCCTGCCTGGGGGCTGCGGGTGTGTTTCCTCCGTGGAGCCTGGCGCTGGGCATAGGTGTGGCTCCACCGGCTGCTGGTACCAGGCGAATGGGCCTGGGAAACACCCCAGCAGGCTGTGGCCAGCAAGGGAGATTGGCACACAAACCACGAGGCCAGACTGCCAGTCAGCATCCCAGTGCTACGTCGCCGCCATGTGAACGTGGGCCAGCGGCCCGCTTTGCGCCTCCTTCCCCTGTGGCGTGGTGGCAGTTCCTTGCAGAGTGGCCTGGGGCCTGGGTGCCGGGTGTTCCGGGAACAGGCCAGCCCGGCCTCCTGTTGGCCATGAGGGTGATGCAGGGGTGGCTACAACGGGGTGACCCAGGGAGAGGTATGGGGAAGGGCAGGGAGCAAGATGCCCCCTTCTAGCCTGAGCTGGGGTCACCGTGACACGGCACTCGAGTCTGGAGGTGGCGGCTGCTCCCCACCATCCCTTCCCTGCCTCCATTCCTGGTTCCTGGAAGAAGGAGGGAGGCCCCCTGGCCCTTGGGGGTGCCTTGTCCCACCCTCTCCTCCGCCAGCAGCTGCTTCTGACCCCCATGGGCCTGTAGCCCTTCCCTCCCTGCGCCGGCACAGGCCCTCACCGTCCCCACACCTAATGAGCCACTTCCAGAAAGTGCCAGCCACAGCTCTTAAGAGACAGCCCCTCTGTCTGCCTCATGGGGACAGCCGCCTCACTCCTCCGTCCTCCCGGCCTGTCTGCAGTCCAGGCGGACACCCCACCCCAACCCAGGGACCATGCTCTGTAGTGGGCGAGTGACTCCTGCTCTGGATGCTCCGAACACCAGGCCAGCTCACAGGCATGGGCCTGAGGAAGGGCCCTCGGAGCCAAGTATCCTGTCACCTCCCGAGAGCAGCCTCCTGGCCCCGCCCCGGCCACACTGCCTGAGCTGCCGCCCAGCAGAAGCCCTGGGGCCAGTCCTGCTGCAGAAGCCCCGCCAGTGTGCAGGCCCTGACTGCATGCCCTCTGCAGCTTGCGCAGCTCGGGTGCCCTTCGTGAGGGGCAGCAGGTGGTCACTGGGCATCTGCCACTTCTTATGTCAAGAGGCTGGTCCCAAGAGATCCTTGGACAGGGGGAGAGGATCAGAGAAGAGGGAAGGGAAGGGCAATCCAGGCCTTTCTTTCTTCCTCCATGACAGGCTCGGGGGACAGGGGCTTCTAAGAGGAATCCCAGTGGCCATTAGTGACCACACAGCCAATGGGGACCTGGCTGGGAGCCCCTGTACAAGTGGGCACGTGGGCTGGAGCCGAGGCCATGGAGCTCTCAGGCTTGTCGGGGACCAGGGGTCAGCTCCAGGTCAGCACTCCCCCAGCAGCTGCCCGTCCACTCACCTGCCCCAGGCAAGTCCCACGGTGTCCCTTCCCCTCCACATCAGTCTCCACAGTGGCCCTGAGCAGGGGCTGCCTTTGTCATCCTTAAACAAGGAAAGGACTCTGGGTCCTCTGTCCCTTCTCCAGAGACCCAGTCCCACTTCATACACGAGGGGACTCAGATCTATCGGCCCCTCCCCCATCAGGCACGCCCCAGACTGGACAGAACCCTGGAGAGGGGCCCCCTGAAGGCTGCAGGGGCTGAGCTCAGAGCACCCAGGCAGCTGGGAAAGATGGGGACAGACAGGCACCTGTGGGTGCCACCTCGGCACGAGACGTGGCCCCTCACGCAGGGCACCTGGGACCCCAGGGGCGTCTCTCAGCAGCTCCCTCCTCCCCCGGGTCCTGCCCCGACTCCTGGGAGCGCGAGCTGAGCTCAGCCGCCCCGTGGAGCCTGGGGGCCGATGGGCAGCCCAGTCCCAGCTGCTTGATGCCCTGCCACGGGCAGGCCCAGGCCATCCACCCTTGTCACAGGCTTAGTGTCCGGAGCCCTTCCCACAGGAAGCGGATGGCGAGCTGGCAGATCCTCCCAGCACAGGACATCTTAGGAGCCCTGATGTCCCCAGCAGTGAATGCCAGTCCCCCGACAACGCTGGTGTCAGCTAGACCTCCAGGTGTGAAGACCCAGCGTTTTTAAAGATCCTCCCCACATCATGCCAGGGAGCAGGACACGGGGGCTGAGGGGCCGAGGGGGCATCACAGGATGCCCAGGACCCACCCGGACCTGAATGCAGAGGCCTCCCCAGGTCCTGGGCCACTGCTGCCCCCAGGCACGGGGAGGTCTCTGATGGAAAACACTGGCGGGCTTCCAGAGTCCTGCATTCAGCAGGATACACTGGATACCACAAGCGTCGTGTTTTAATCCTAGCAGGACTCAGGACGGGGCAGGAGGCCTCTGCGCCTGGAGACACGGAGGCCCCAAGGCCTGCGTCCTGCTCACAGGCCCACAGCCAGGGCTTACTAGCTGGGCACAGTGGTCCCTCCCGCCTCATCTGTGGGGTCCCCTAACCCAGTGCCATCTCTGTGCCACCTCTTAGGGACACCTTGACAGAGGCCAGAGGCTGTCCCTGGGAGCATCTCTAAGAACAGCCTCTCCAGCCCCCAGAGAAGGGGTGGCATTCCTCATGCCTCCCTGCAGAGGCTCAACCTCCCTGCCTCCCCCTGGCCAAGCCTGAGGCCAGCCCAGGAACCAACCCACATGTACTAGGGCTCCCAGCGAGGTCCCCATTGGCTGAGTGGCCACCAATGGCCACTGGGATTCCTCTTAGAAGCCCCCGTCCCCCAAGCGGTCATGGAGGAAGGAAGAAAGGGCCACGGGGAGGGCAGCCTGGGGAAGAGCGAGCTGCTCGAGGTTCCTCCTCCTCCCCGGCCGCGCCTTTGTACTTCTGCGGCTGCAGCTGTTTTTATTTGCCGCCGCTGCTGTTGTTTTAAAAGGTCTATTTTCACATGGAATGTTATCCAATTAGCAGAGCAATGTGTCGGCTTAAATAAACACGCGGGGGAGCCGAGCGCCATGGCGGCGGGCGCTGGCAGCCGCCTCCTCTCACTGTGGAAGACAGCGCGGTCGACTGTGGGGTCCTCCAGCTGGCGGCTCCCGCGCTCTCACCACCCCCCCCACCCCGAGCCAGGGGTGGGCACCGAGGGAGCCACAGGGTGCAGGCCCCACGCCTGCCCCCATCCCAGGGAGCTTGGAGCAGGCTTCTCCCAGCCCTGGTCACCTTAGAGTCCACTGTGGGAGGGAGATGGTTTGGGAGCCACAGGCTGGGGCCAGGCCTGTGGGTATCTGTCTCAGAAGCGCACTCCGCCACATGGTGTCATTTCTCAGAAGGGCCCATAGTCACTCTTTGTTGTGCACAGACCCCACAAACCGGGAGATATTTCTCCCTCCATGCAGGCCAGGAGCGGTTGGCAGGGGTTGCAGGGTTGCTGAGAGGTGGCTCTCAGGACCTGGCGTGTGGGACACAGGGAATGGGTCTGTCCCGGAGCACCTACCGTACTCACTGTGGGGGGGCGACATCAGAACATCCCCCAGAAGTCGGTGGCCCTGGGCTGATCCTTAGCCAGCTCAGGGGCAGGTCACTGCTGGCTGGGTTCACGTTGGCGTGGCCTGTGTTCCCTCGGGCTCTGCCAGGACAGCTCCCCAGGGAGCCGGAGGGGCCTGGAGGGCACCCTGGGCATCAGGACAGGATCCATGCCCGGCTCTGCCCAGGAGCCAGGCAGCCCTCACAGCCCCGTGGGACTGAAGTCCGCCAAGGGCGTGCAGTAGGGCTTTTGTTGCTGGGAGGAGGAGAGTGTCCCCAGGGAGGCTGTGGAAAGGTCAGGCCTGCGGCGCTGGCAGCTTCCAGGGCCTCCTGCTCTTCAAGATGGCCATAGTCCACCTGCACCGTCACCCTACACCACTGACGTCGTGGGGTTCGGACAAGGTGGCGGGAGACTTGGTTCCCCAGACCTGTGGGCCGTGCCCCACTCAGAGGAGAGCCAAGGCCAGGATTTCTGGGCAGCTGTGGTCAGTGTGCCCAGGGGCTGCCATTCTCCCAGGGCTCAAGTTGCTGCCTAGAGAGGAGCCCCACCTGCCCTCCAGGAGCTCAGGCGCCCAGGGAGTCAGGGTCCAGGGTCAAGGTCAGAGCACGCAAGCACGCACATGGCTGCAGTTCAAAGGCAGACAGGTGTGTGGGCCCAGTAGAGCTGAGGGACTCACCAGGGACCAGTGATAGTGGAGAACTGTCACCTCACTTAGGCAAAGGACCCTTGGAGGAAAGGTGAGGGCCAAGAAGGAAGGAGTGCCCACCTTGTCCCACCTGTGAGCTGGGCCCTCATCACTTCACCTGAGCAGAAACCCGCGTGTATGAGCCCTGCCGTGGGGCCCAGGAGTCACCTCCTACCGGGGCGGGGGTGGGGGGGGGGCGGCGGAGGGTAGTTGGGAATGGCCAGCATCCGCTGTCAGAAAACCACAGGAAGGGGCTCCCAGGGACAGGGTGGCCCCCCGTGGCCTTCTCTTTGCCGACGACTACAGACTCAGAGCTCCATCCTGGACCTTAGTCTTGCCCAGCAAACTAGCGGGGGCTCGGTCTCTCGATCCTGCAGCATGGGTCACAGTCCCCGTCCACAGTCGCGCACGTTGGGTGCAGTGCCAGACCAGGGCTATGTGTCCAGTTAGGGTCCCAGACTCGCTCCCCAGTGCTGATGTGCTCCTGGCCTGTCCCGTCTTGGCGGGCTGAGGGGTGAGGCTGCAAGGGATCCGGCAAGAGACCCTCAGTGAGAAGCCACGGTCCCTCTGGGTATTTATTTTCTGCGCACAGTGCACCACTGAGGTGGCAGGGACACAGCGCCTTCCCTGCAGGGGTCAAGGCCAGGCCCGGGAGTAGCTGCCAGGAGGAGGCCAGGTGTGCTAGGCACTGGGCAGGCGTCTGCTGCAGCCCGTGGGAGAAGGGCGGGGCCTTCTTGGTCTGCGGCAGGTGTGTGCGTGGGAGCAGCTTCCAGAGCTTGAGCCAGGGGTGGGACGTGGAGCCACCGAAACCCAAGGAAGGAGGAAGCCAGCCTGTGTGGGTCCTGCGTGGGCCCGGCCCCTTCGCTGCAACGGAAAGACAGAGTCCTCTCTGAGCTGGGGCCGAGTGCTCGCAGTTCCTCGAAGCCAGGAGATCATGACACCAGGAGAGCGTCAGCCCAGGGCGGGAGGCAGCCCAAGGGGTCCTCAGTGGGGCTGAGCCGCAAGAGCCCCGAGCCCTGCAAGGGACCAAGGCTGCTGGGCACAGGCCACCCTGAGCTGACCCTAGGAAGGTGGGGACGTGGCCGTGGCCCAATGGGCTCAGCCTAGGAGGAAGCAGCTGGCAGACCTGGCCTGTCACAGGGGACCTGCACTCCCCCGCCCTGCCTGGCACCTTCCTGTGCCTCGGTGTCCCCTAGAGCCTGGGCCGTCTTCTTTCTCTGTGCCCCCCCTCACCCCCGCAAGCTGCCACCCAACACATTCTCATTACGGTTCTTCAGTGAAGCCCAGTCACTCCGGATTATCCAAGGCCAGATTTAGCCTGGAATCAGTGTCCTCCCCGCTGCCTGCAACATTTTGAGGCCACCAGATTCCAGCCACCAAGGCCGTGGGCACCCGGGAACGCAGCCTGACTTCCCATTAACCTGCGGGGATGGAACTGGAGGATGGTTCTGCTATTTTTGGAGAGCCACATACTGTGTGCTAACTGTCACACAGAGCTGTGTGTCAACCTACCATTGCCCCTGCTCTGTGGTGGCAGTGAAAAGTCCAACGCACAACAACAGCGGCCTGCAGCAGGACCCTCCCCATTCACTGCTGCTGCCTTTCCTTTCCACGGGCAGAAGCTGAGACTCAGGGACGTTAAGCAGTTTGCCCAACATCACATAGTGAACAGGGATTTGAACCCAGCTAACCAGCCACAGAGCCCATCCCAGGCTGACCAACACCCCTCCGTGAGCCTGAAAGCCTTTCAAAGAGAGGCCATTATTAAGTGCCGGAGGAGCTCAGAGGGGATGGAAACAGTCAGGGGCAACGTCAGAGAGCCAGGAGACGGTTTAGGGACCCACACCAATCCTCCAGGCCCAGGAGTGAGAACTGTTTCCCAGGGTAAGGCGCGCACACGGGAGGCCACAGGAGGCAGAGGCTGGGCCTGTTGGGCCGCCTCCCCGGCTTCCTCGCCTTCTTCCAGGTTGAGGCTGAGAATCCAGCAGATGCTGCTCTCGGCCGCCCCCACCCCCATATCCCAGACGCGCTCCTCAGTGACGCTGGCACCAGGATGCACCGCCACCATGCCAGGCTCCCCATCAGCTCCTCTCCCCCCTCCAAGCCCCGCTCCCCCACCAGGCCGTTTCTCTTCCTCGCCAGCTGAGAGCGTGTGTGTTTAGAGCTCGGAATGGGCCATTTCGGCTCCGAGTCCAGATGCATTTTTATATCCGCCTGGAAAAAGCGCAGAGGCTCTGCTGGCTGCCAGGAGGGTTTTTAAATTAAAGTTAAAAAAAAGGGAAGACGCAGTTCCCCGCACCTGTCCCTCTTCAGAACCGCACGATCCCTCTGTTGGCCACTTGTGCTCAGGGCTACGTTCTGCCCCTCCCGTCCCTCCCTCTCCCGGGTGGGCACTGGGTATCTTGGGTGAGTTCTGCCCTCAGCCCCTTCACAGAGGTGACCAGGTAACCAGGGCGGGGCAAGGTCCGGTGGTGTCACCACTTGCTTCCTGGGACTGTGGGACGAGGTTCCTGCCCCAGGCAGCTCCACCAACCTCAGGGCACCCTCTGTGGGCCCCAGAGGCTGTGCGTCCACAGTGGAGGTCAGCAGGGCCGGTCCTTGGAGGACCTCCGCGACATCCACAGTGCCTGGCGTCCTCGGCTTGTGGCCTCGTCACTCAGCCTGCCTCCATGCAGCGGACCCCTGGTGGCACAGCTCCTGCCGGATGAGCGCCCACCGTCCTCCACTGTCCCTGAGCCCTGGGGTGGCCCCGACACAGGTCAACTGTCCAGACTCCTCGTGGGTGAGAGCCAAGGCCTTCCCGGCTTCCAGGCGTCTCGGCTCAGGGGAGCAGGAGGGACAGAACCCGCTCTTCGTCCGGTCCCAGGGCTGCTGTCCAGGACCCAGTGCAGAGCACTGGCCCCTCTCACTCTCCAACCCTGTCGGGGACACCTGGGCCTGGGCCTCTTCAAACCCAGCACCTCCCTTATCTCTGCCGAGAAAAGGATGAGGTGACATCAGGGGCACAGAGAACTGACCCTGGGACCACCCCTGTGAGCCCCACCCTGTCCTGGGACTGTTCACGTCACCTCTTCTGTCTCCCGAGCCCCGCGCTGGCTCACACTGATGTTTCCATCCAGAGACAGGGATTTGATCGCCCGGATCATGAAGCTGTGGCTCACGCCTGCAGTCCCAGCAGCTCTGGAGGCTGAGGCAGGAGAATCACAAGTTCACAGCCAGCCTCACAATTTAGCGAGGCCCTGAGCAACTTAATGAGATCCTGTCTCACAATAAAAGTCAACAGGGCCGGGGCTCAGTGGTGAAGCACCCCTAGGTTCAGTTCCCAGGACCCAAAAAGCAGAAACCCTACAGGAAGCCTTCCTGATGCGGTCCTGCACGTAAAGTCAGGGAACTGGGCCGAGTGTGGAAGTCCGAACAGCAAGGAGGGAGAGGAGGAGCGTGTGCCAGGCCCCCAGCTGCAGGGCCAGGGCTGGGCACGGGCAGTGGAAGGGCAGGGGACTCACAAGGAGTCAGCAGAAACCACAGGGGACTTACTGAAGAACAATGTGGAAGCCAGGGCCACTGGGGCCCACAAAGGAGAGTGGCACCAAGTGACACAGGGCTGCACAGTTGTCATGCGGGGGAAAGATGGAGCTGGGCTTCCTGTGGCTGATGGGCGGGGGGCGGGGAGCCTGCTAATGGAGCACCTTGTGCATAGGGTGCGTAACGCAGGAGAGAGGCCCTAGCCAGGCGCCAGGCAGCCCACGCAGGCTGTGATGGTGCTCGTGCCCTCGCAGCGTCCCTGTAAACAACGACTCACGGACAGACCGGCCCCAAGCCCCGCATCATCAGGCCTCAGTTCTCAAGCACTGCCTTGTCTCTTGTCCCTTGCAGAGAGCCTTCAATGCCCTGTGTCACAGCACCCACTTGTACGGCCGAAGGCTGGTCCTGGAGTGGGCAGACTCCGAGGTGACCCTGCAGGCCCTGCGGCGGAAGACG
Source organism: Urocitellus parryii (assembly GCF_045843805.1). Taxonomy (NCBI): domain Eukaryota; kingdom Metazoa; phylum Chordata; class Mammalia; order Rodentia; family Sciuridae; genus Urocitellus; species Urocitellus parryii. Next base: position 142,645,282 of record NC_135533.1, read on the forward strand.
GCCGAGCACTTCCACGGTAGGAGGGCGTGGGGACTGGGCCTCAACCGGGGCTTCCTGGAAGGCAGGAGGGGCTGGGCCTCAAGAGCACCACCAAGGCCCCCCGCACCCAGTGCCGGGCATCACCCTCCTGTCTCCGTGGCAGGAGGCTGGCCCCTGGAGGCCTCCCTTTCCTCTCGGGTGCCTTCACTTTGGGGCCAGGTGACAAAGGACAGGTGCCAGCTCTCTTTCCCCTTCTGGTCTGTTGAACGGGTCATCTGGCAGGGAGTGCAGACCCTCTCCCTTCTGCCTGGGGAGCCAGGCTCCCGGATGGAGCCAGGACAATCCCTCCTGTGGCCAACCATGGTGCTGAGGTGCCTGCAGTCTTCCTCCTTGTCCTGGGGCACGTGCCTTCCTGTGTCTCTGCCTGTCGTTCAGGCCCATCCTGGGGGGCAGCTGAGGGCCAAGGGGACCTGGAGCCAGGAGCAGTTGTTTGCTGCTGGCCAGGGAAGCTGGGGCTGGAGAGCAGGGCCTCTGACAGCCCACTGGACCCCAGAACGTCCTCAGAACCCAGCGGCAGCCGGAGGCCTCGGGTGTGGCCCACCTGCCAGGCCTACAGAGGCCGCCCTGCCCGACCTTGGCTGCCCTACTCCACTGCTCCCCCACGCTGTTTCCCAGACCCAGGCAGGGCCTGACTGTGCCTCTCTGTCCTCTGTACCATGGTGTCTTGCCCCTTGGTCCCTCTTTATCCTGGACGCCTGCCCTCCCCGTGCCTCTTGTCTCTCGCCCTGTTGTGGTGGCCTCTGTGGTTCATTGTCCTCACGGAACCCACGCCGCCCATATGGGGCTGTTGTGCCCATCTTTGTGGGTCTCGGGTTCCCCTCTGGGTCCCTGATGCAGGCCAGGCCCTCGCCAAGGCTGGGGACATTTGAGCCAGGACGAATGTGAAACCAGAGACACAGAGGCCAGCACATAACCTCGATCTCAGTAAGTCCCCAAGTCCTGACGTGCAGAAAAGGAACGTGTCCCTATCGACAGGCATTGACAGGCCTGAATGCACCGTCGGCAAATGTTTGTGTAAGGGACTGTCCCTCCCCTGCCCCCACTACTGCCCTGGTGGGAGAGAAGCCCGGTTAGTAAGCTGAGCTCCACGGATCAGCCCTGGGGGTGGCTTAGCCATAGGGGCCGATCACAGCCCTGCCATGAACCCTGCGGGATGCGGTCCCCACCCTCCACGGCCTCTGAAGTGGGCGTTTTGCAGATGGGAAAACTGGGGTCACCCACCCGCGAGGTGACTGTGACCCCTGGGACCTTCAGTTCCCCACCCGACTAGGGCACTGGGGTCCTAGGCGCAGGCCACCGCCAGGCAGGGTGTGTGCTGTGTGGAGCCTGGCGACAGCCCTCCCGGCAGGGCCATGTTCCCTCTGTGCCCTTTCCTGTGGGGAAAAGTACCCAGCTCATTGTGTCAAAGTCACATTGTTCGGAGCCTGCAGGCCCTGGCAGGCTCTGGGCAGGCGGGATCCGTGCCCAGTTCCCTCCCTGGCCCTGGCCCTGGCTTTGGCCTGAGGTCTGCCAGGAAGGTACTCGGAGCTCAGGGGGAGGCTGCCGAGCAGAAGCTGGACAGAGGACTCCCGCGGAGGGAGCGGAAGGCAGGCGTCTTAGCCGTGACACTGGGGCCAGCGAGCAGTCCTCGGGGACAGTGGGTGGCCAGAGCAGACGAGTGGGGTCCTCACTGCAGCCCATGCAGCCAGCCTGAGGCACCCGAGTCTGCCCTGCCCTCGGCTTCTGTTTCTCAGCCCAGCCGCTGACCTGGGTGGCGTTGTGGAGACAGAAAACCTGAGGGCCCGGAGCATGCAGCCCCCCCTTACCAGCCTCCCTCATCCCCAAGGAGCCCAGGTGAAGGCCGGCACCTGATTGGCAAGCTGTGTGATGCTCGTGGTCACTGCTGGGCAACTAGCCTGTTGGGCCTGACGTGGGCCCGGGGGCTGGCTGTGTGCCTCCACAGGCATCAGCCCTCACGACCCTGGTGTTTCCCGCGTGAGGTGGGGAAGCCAAGGCACAGGGAGGGCAAATCACTTGCTCAGGGCCCCCAGCAGCTGATGGCAGTCAGGATTCAAGCCTGGCTTTGAGCCACCTGCTGACTGAGCCTTGGTCGCGGGTCCTCATGCCTGTCCCCTGACCCGGCGTGCTCATCTTTGCTGTCTGTGTAAGGGCTTAGGTGGCCCTCGCTCGGGGCTTGGAGGGGAGGGTGAGGATGCTCAGCTGCACTGTTCCTCTCATGGCCACTCCCGCTTTCCCCACCTCCCGCCCAGCCCGGCTGACTGTGGGCAGAGGGCGAGATGCAGGAGTCCTGCGTCCTCACCTGGAGGGCAGCGGGGTAGACAGCAGGGAGTGGTGCCCAGGCTGGCGCTCCACCTGGTCACCTGCATGGAGCCAGCAGCCGAGCCTGGCGCATAGTAGGAGCTCCGTACGCAGCAGGACTGGTCAGGTGGAGTGGCCACTGTCCTGCCTCGTCATCAGCTTGGGGGACCCAGAGCTCAGACCAGGCTGCCTGTGGGTGACCAGGGGGGCCAGTTTCCACCCGACCCGCCCTTCCAGGGACACCCCGCCTCGCCACCGTCCCTGTCCCCGCAGGTGTGAGAGCCCCCCTTGCATCTGTGAAGTCCAACAGCAGGGGCAGGTCCTGGAGGTCACTTTGAAAGGTGCCCCGCGTAGGCCAAGACCTTGACCTGGACAGTAGAGCTAAGGGAAGGGACAGCCCCGGACGTCCCCCCCCGTCCTGCCCCCTCTCCCCTGTCCCTCTTCCCTCCCCGGCCTCTCACCCACTGGGTGAAGTGCGCTCTTCAGACCTCAGGAGTCGGGGCAGGGGTGGGGGCAGGGAGGCAGTCAGAGGAGAGCCCGCTGCTGCTGCTGCGTCCTTTTCTTCCCACGTGTGTCCCAAGCCAGTAGGGTCGCAGCATCGAGAAGCTTCCAGGGCCTCCCTCCGCGGGCCGCGGTACCTGCAAGATAACATAATGGTGGGGGACACACCAGCTGGGGAGGCAAACAGGCTTTTATTGGGCCGGGAGTGAGGCTGGGCCTCCGAGGTGTCTTACTCCAACTGGGGAGACCGATGGGCTGCGGTCAGCACTGTGCCTTTCCCCTCCGGAGCCAGGAGCGCAGACATGACCCACGTGGCAAGTGGCCAGTGCCTCCCCGCCCGCCCGAGCAGGCTGGGCCAGCCAGGCTGGAGACCCAGCGCTTCCCTGGGGCACTGGGGAGGCTGTCCTGGCCAGGCCTTGGCCTCCAGCACAGAGCCAGGGAGGGGACTCCCACACCAGCCTCATTGTCCCCCAGCGTCCCAGTCTGCCCTCCCTCTGGGGACGAGGCCCTGTCTGTGGGCCTGTGGGCCCTGTGTCCAGCACAGCTCCCGTGCTGCAGGGCTGCTGGCGTGGTGTGGACGGGCACCAGGCCAGCACGGGGCGACCAAGTCCAGCATTGGCGTGTGCTGGCACCACCCACTGATGCCCCCCTCGTGCCAGGGGCACCCAGCCCGGGCTCCCTCGGCCTCGCAGCTGGCACTGGAGCTGTTTTGACTGAAGCCATGTGCTCCTGCCTGTTCCTTGAAGCTGCACCGACCTGAACACAGGCGGCCACCGGACGTTCTGTTTCCGTTCGCTCTCGTCCTGGGGATTGAACCCGGAGCTCTGTGTACCACTCGGCTGCGTCCCCAGCGCTTCCCATTGCTCTCTGGAGGTGGGGTCTCTCGGCCTCTTGTCCAGGCTGGTCTCGACCTTACAGTCCTGCCTCTACCTCCCAAGGCACTGGGATTACTGGCATGCGCGTGTGACTTCTTAGTAGAGGCCTTTGTCAAGGACCTACTCTGTGCAGAGAGGAACCCACAGCGGTTTTACATTCTGCATCTCAGATGTGAGCCTCACGACTCCCTAGAGAGAGGTGCTGTTCCAGTTTTACATAGGTGCAAACTGAGGCCCAGAGAGGTCTCCCAGCTTGCTTGAGGGCACACAGCTCTGGACCCAGTGGAGCAGATAACCCTTCTCAGCATGCCTTAAATTCCAAGTGCCCTGCTCTGGCCAACCCAGGCTCCCAGTCCAGTAGGGAAGCAGTTGAGAGTTTGGCTCCCCTTCCAATAGTTTTATTGGAAGGCAGCCCTGCACATCAGTGCTCTCAACTGCAGGGGCAGTGAGCAGTTGTGGCAGAGACCTGTTGCCCACGAAGCCTCGGGTCCTCGCTGCCTGGCCCCTCACTAGAAGTTTACAGCCGCGAGGCTTTGCAGGCTGGCTGCCCTTGCTTTATCCAAAGGCCCCTGGTGGCCAATTCCTCCTAAAATGACCGTCCTTCCTCTGCGTATAATTCTGGAACCTCCTACCTGCCTCCCCTGCCCTGTCCTGCCCAGCCCCAGGCCCCTGGCTCTGTTTCTCGCTCTACCCACCTGGTTGTCCTGGTACTTGTGGGCACAGAGCTGACCCTGGAGCAGGACAGAGAGATGTGATTACCATAGTGACCAAGTCCTATGCGGGAAATAGAAAAGGTAGACCGCATGATTCACTCTGTTCCTTGGGGGACTTACAGAAACCTTCCAGGGAGGCACCATTTATCTGATTGGAAGGGAACCACAGGTGCAAAGGCCCTGAGGCAGGAGCCTGTTCAGAGCAGGCCTTAGTAGCTGGAGAGCAGGCCCAGCGTGGGAAGTGGTAGGAACAGCCTGGCTTTCACTAAGGGTGCAGTGGGAAGGTCTGAGAAGGTCTGAGAAGGGAGGCGCGTACCAGGGCCAGGCTCACACGGTCAGACCTCCTCCTCGCTGCTGTGTGGGGTGGTGTTAGAGAGGCACAGGGTGCAGGTCGGAGTGAGGACAGTAACCAGAGCAGGGCCGGGGGTCAGGAGAAGCAGGTGGACTGTGTGTTTCTGGAGAAGGTAGCATCGCTGACAGGCTCCTAGGGCAAGAGGGAGAGCAAAGGCCATGCCCAGGTCTTGGCTCCGGGTCCCCCAGCACCATGGGCCCACGAGAGGAGCCCCTGGGAAGCTGGGAAGAACAGGTGTGTGGTGGGTTTCTGAGCCAGCTGGGTTCCAGGCACCTGTTTGGCCACCTTGGGTATCACCAGAGACATGCGAGTCGGAGCTCACAGGAAGTCGGGGCTGAGGGATGAATGTGGAGCCGACAGCATGGAGGGGACATGTGGAGCCCAGCGGCTCCCGCAAGCCCTCCCAGATCCAGTCACCCACAGGACAGCACGCTTTCAGAAGACCAGGACCAAGAGAGCCTGGTGTCCTCACGCCAGCCCTCGCAGATAGGCCTCCTTGATCTTGACCGTGGAGACATGATCATCAGGCTTTAAAATCATGGTCAGGAAATTTCTAGCAAGTATGTGAAGTCACAGGATTTATTATTCAAAAGATCCCTGTGTCGTGGCTCACCCAGCCACCTCAGGCTTCCTGAGAGCCGCCGCTTTCAGGCCTTGGCGCGGCCCCGCAGGAGGAGGGCAGAGGGGACCCTCCCAGGCAAGGAGGGCGAGACCAGCAGGAGACCTGGGCTGTCCCCACTCCTGTGGCCACCGCGGCCGCTGGAGGCAGAATCAGGAAAATCAGAGAGGAATTGTTTGGGTCGAGGCAGCGCCTAGGCAGGGTGTCTGGCTGGCCGTGGGGACTCTGGGGGCCCAGAGGCCAGCTGGAGCAGGTGCGCACAGCCACCCACCCCCAGCCCTGAGCCTCGCTGGGTGGTGTTTGGGAAATATTTCCAGGCGCTTCTGCAGTATCCTGGGCACGCTCCGCCCTCCCCTGGGAGCTCCTGTCCGTGCGGCGAGGTGCCTGCTCCCAATCCAGCTAAATTGTTATTGACTTGTGTTCTCTGCGCTCCGCAAACATTTCACTCAGCTGTCGCCGGCGAGGCCAGGGTCCCTGCTAGGGCTAACGGGGAAGCCAGCTGTGCCGGGCCATCTCTTCTGCTCCTCCTCATCGATCACAGAATTAAACTGACAGGAGGACTGCGGGCGGCCGGGAGGGGCAGGGGCCCATCCAGGATTGGACGGGAGTTTGGGAGCCTGGGGACCAGAACGCTGGAAACGGGATGGGAAGGAGGTTTGGCCACTGGGGGTGGGGGACAGGGATCTGGACTGCAAGCTGGCCAGGCCAGGAGGGACAAAACCACGGAAAACGGGTTTTATGACTATGTAGTGACCTTCTGGATCAGGGGCTGCCGGATGGTCCCAGCCGAGGGCCCCCACAAATCTGAATCTCACCTACAGGTAGGAAAGCCAGAAAGACTTTGAATTAATGACCAGTATTTTACTCTTGAGAGATTTGGCCTGAAAACCAAGATTCTGGCCTGTATTGGAAAATCGAGTCTGGCCACCTGGTCCCCCATAGGGGGCACTTGGCCTGCAGAGGGGGCCCCCCATTGGTGGAAAGTGTGAGCCTCCCCTTGGCCTCAGTCCTGAGTCCTCCCTGTAGCCGCCCCAGGCTGTCTGACTCCACCACCCCACCACCTCGCCCCCAGGGAGATCTGCCATCTCCTGCCCCCACCCAGGGCCTTCAGGGGCAGCAGACGTTGACTCCAGCTGATGAGCCCTGAGCCCTGAAGGACCTCAAGGCCTGAACAGGTGGTGGGTGCCCTCCAGCCTCTCCTGGCCCACCTTCCTTGCCCCCTGCAAAAGCGCCCGTCACGGGGAAGCTCCCAGCCCTGTCACTCTTGCGAATGCCCAGGGGACCAAGCCCGAAGGCCCCAGGCTTGGCCCGCGCCCCCTGCCCTGCCTCGGGATAAGCTCTTGGTGATCCAGGCTGGGCGTCTCCACCCACCCTTGAGCACCGGTCTCTTGGTGGCCAATCCAGTGTCCCAAACCCCTGCTTCCCAGGATGTCCCAAGCAAGCTCACCAGGCCATGCTGGGTCAAGGAGCCAGAGCCCCTCACACCCAGGTAGCAATGGCCGTGCTTGTGGCCTCGTGACCCCCGTTGCCCACCCCCAGGATCAGGACACAGGCAGCCTGGCTCCCCGCTGACTCCACCCTGTGCAGGTGCAGCCACCACCTGGTCTGTCCTGCACCTTTCCTGTGGCGTCCCCCTTCCTGAAGGAGTCAGGCTGGTGCAGCCCACCACAGGGCACATCCTTGGGCTTAGTGGGGGAGAAGGGCCTGCAGTCACATGACTTCCCCAGAGCCTAGAGCACTGCCTCCTTATCTGAAAAGTGGTCACCAGCTCATGGGATTTCTACAGGAAAGTCACACAGAGCCTGCGGGTACCTCGGGGGCTTGGTCCTGATCTGCACCCTGCAGCCTTAATTTGGGCAGCTGGGTCCCTTGCTGGGTGCTGCATAACCCCTAAGTGGCCTTGCAGGTCCCCTTGGTTTTACATTTAACATTTCCTCAGCACCTCCTGGAGCTGCCCTGGCCTCAAGGCCTTTCCACCTGTCATTGAGTCCTCTGTGGGAAGTGTTGTTACGGGTCTATCACTGCAGGAGTCATGCAGGTGGGGCAGAAAAGATAGGGACCACCAGGGGGCAGAGCTCAGCTGCCCTCCGCCAGCTCCCTGATCCCCTGCATGGCCCCAGGCCAGTGGTTCCACTTGCTCCCTGCCCTGTCCCCAGCATGAGCCTGGTACCCAGCAAGTGCTCAATAATAAATACCTGCCATGGCCGACTAAAGGGGACCCAGGAGGCCCAGGAGACCAGCAGAGCAGGTGCTGTCCCCTGAACAGACGGGAACCTGCTCCTACTCCAGGAGCCCCTGGAAGACCCGCCTAGCGGGGCTGCAGGGTTGAACCAGAGAGGGACCCGGCAGAGCACCGCACTGAGGGGTGGCCAGCCAGCCTCCTGACCAGACAGCATGGGTGCCTGGCCCACAGCACCACACCTTGTGTCCCGGTGCCCAGTTTCCCCAGGGGCGGGGATTGCAGGCTGCCGGTGGCCCCCATACTCAGGATGGCAGGCCCCTGAGTCTGAGGACTGGGGTGCATGTCCCAGCCTGGAGTCTGGCCCTGCCACCTCCCCTAACTCGCCCCCTGGGGCTGGTACAGCAGAGGAACCCTGCTGGACCAGGGCTGCGGGGGAAAGGAGCTGACGCACAGAGGAGACTGTCCCTGCCACTATTGCCGGGCTCAGGCCGAGAGAACAGAAGACACTGGGGAGGTGAAGTCGGTGCCCACTGCTGCAGCTCTGGGACCCCTGGCCAGACTTGGCCAGGAGAGCAGGCCTCGGGCACCCTCTGCCACCGGCAGCCATGAGCGTGGGCGGCAGCCGCAGCCTGTGTCCTCACCTTCCATTTCCTGGTGCCTGTAACCTGCCCACGGATCCAATCTCAGAGGCCATTGTGCACCTCAGAGGATGGCGATCAGCACGGCCCTGGCCTTGAGCAGGGGCAGGGAGGGGGAGGAGGCCGCCAGTCCCGCATCCTGTCCCCAGTCCCGCATCCTGTCCCCAGTCCCTCTCCTTGGCCAACAGTGACGGTGCAGCCGCTGGGCCCTCCTCCGCCTCCCCGTGGGCAGCTCAGCGTGTCCCCACCTGAGCCCACTCGCTCACCCCAGGGAACTCGGGAGCCCACCCAGTGCCAGGAGCTGGCTGGGGATGCAGAGGTGCACAGGACAAAGGAGGCTGTTGCGTTGGTGGGCAGGGAGCTGGGCGAGGGCTCCAGGTGGGCACCTGCTGCAGCCTGGGCCAGCTCAGGCGATGCCCAGAGGACGTGGGGTCTCTTAGGTGACAGGTGCCTGGGGCACATGTTCAGAGGGGTCCCAAAAGGTTGGGGTTCCCAGAGAGAAGGTGACAGGGGCTTAAGTGTGGAGTGGACAGGAAGGGCCACGTCCCCTTTAGTGACGGACAGTAAGACAGGGGAGATGGCTCAATCAGGTCCCCCTGGGCCTCCAGAAGGGCACCGAGATGTTCCACCCTGGGCCAAGCACTGTGACACCACCCTCGGGGAGTCCCCAGGCCAGTGTGGAAGGAGGCCAGGGCTCTGGGGGGACGAGGCACCTGCAGACTCAAGAGGAGGAGGAGGAGTGGGAGCACATGAGGTTCTTCAGGCTGCCTCTGTACAAAGAAAGCCTTAAATTGAGTGAGGCTGCCCATCAATGAGTGGTTAGACTAGTAAAAGGACTAACAGAGTAGAGCCCAGCTTCCCTGCCCCGTTTCCTAAGTGGAGGGCCAGGGAACCAGCACCCCTGCTCCGGCTGCTGTGGTCTCCTGGCTCTTCTCTGGCCAGCACCAGAGTCGTGAGAAGCAGAGAGGACGTGACTTACGTGTGACTGGAGGTCAGGTCCACGCTCTGCCACTTCCTAGTTGGACAGCCTTAGGCCTCCCGTCTGGTTCATTCCCCCCCTGCACACCTACTGTGGGCCATTAAGAGGAGCAGGGCTGTGGCACGAAGTAGGTGCTCCGTCAGGGGGAGCCTGCATCAAAGCCCAAGCCAGATGTCCCCGCTTCTCCAAAGCCGCTCCTCATCCTCACTGTGCACCACCACTGGGGTCCCTGGGGTCTACAGCTGTGCACCCTGCGTTTATTGAGCTCCTACTGTGTGCCAGCCACTTCCTACTCCATTGGCGTCTGGTCTCCAGTCAGAGGAGTGGCTTCTGCTCGTCTCCTCAGCCCTGGCGCGTGCTTGGCTGCCTGGGACCTGGGGGAGGGGAGGGAAGGAGGCCCACGGGGGTGGGGGTGGAGGCTGGAGAGGCTGGGGCTAGAGGCCGCCTGCCCTTCCCTCTCCTCACGCCGCCTCCCCTCTCCCCTCCGTCCCTCCTCATGTCCCCTGCCTCGCCTCCCCTGCTCCTCCCTGTGCATGTCCCCTCCTTCTCTCTGTCCTCCTGGACCTGCGTCTCCCCGCCCCCCGCGTCCTCCTCTCGTGCCATCTGGGCTCCCACAGAGCCCCCGAAGAAGAAGCGGTCTGTGGTGTTGGACGGGATCCTGGAGCAGCTGGAGGACAGTGACCATGAGGGTGACGAGCAGACACTTCAGCTGTGAGCTGGCACAGAGGTAGGTGGTCAGGGGCCGGGCTGGGACAGCCCCCCCCACCCCTGTGCGCCCGACCTCACAGGTCCAGGGTGGAGGGGGATAAAGCCTCGGCCCAGGGCCTGATGCCCACATGTGGGCATCCTGGTGGCAGGTGCCTTGCGGGTGACATTGAGCACACAGCTACACTGTGCCCCGGGAGCAGGGGCAGGAGCCACACCAAGCCAGGACCCTGCATCCCCAGCTCAGTTGGGAGGACCCCTCCTAGTTCCCTTGCCCCCCTGACCCCGATGCCACCTCGTTCCCTGGTGGTGGCCCATGAAAGGGTCAGCCACGGGCTGAACAGATAGGAGCCTCTGTCCTTCCTCCCACCAGGGCTGCCGTGTGAGAATCCCCACCTGTGTCTGTCCAGTGAACGGTTAGACTAGCAGAAGAACTAACAGAGCAGGCAGCCCAGAGCTGTCCACATCTGTGGGACCAGGAACCCCGGATTCCTCCAGGGACACCTCCGAGCAGCTACTGAGGCCTCGGACTCCACGCCGAGCCTGTCACCAACGCCAGCAGCGTCCACTCCCAAGCAGGGCTGTGGACACATCACAAACCTCACTCCTGGCCAGCAGCGACCCCAGGCTTTGCCCAGAGCCAGGCACCTGCATGTAGCGCGTCTGCTCCCGCTGCAGCCCGAGGGGAGTTCCCATGGCAGGGCCGCACCAGCGCCGGCCAGCGGGCAGACGCTGCCCAGCAGAGACAGCCAGGCAGCAGCCTACACCTGAGTCCCAGCAGCCACCCTGGCCCGTCGACCACAGGCCCGGGCACCCTGGAGCCGCAGTCGTTGCTCTGTCATTGGGAGTGACCACGGTCAGCGAGCCGAGGAGTAAAGCTCAGGACGTTCCCGCGCTTCCGTCTGCTTCCTAATCGGGACCGCTGGGCGGGGACCCGGGTGAGCCCAGGGCCCCTTGGGCTCTCGTCAGCTCGCTCTGTACGTTTGTGGGGATGAGGTTCCGGTCCTTGTCCAGTGTCCAAGGTGGCCTGGGTCTCGAGCAGGGCACTCGGCTCGCTTCCCGGGCACAGGCTCCGCCCAGTGGCCTGGCTCGACCCTGGGCGCAGCGGGGACACTGGACCCAGGGCGGCTCCTGCCCAGCGCCACCGCCCCCTCGTCCCCTCCTTGCTGCTGAAGCAGGATAATGGGGACGGTAGCCCCGTCGTGGAGGCCAGAGAGTGCCGGGCGCCTCTCCGGGGTCCCAGTGCGAGTGAGGGCTGCTGGCAGGACACAGGCCAGGCCTGAGTGACCCCGAGTCAGGAGCAGAGCAAGGAGAGCGCGGCCCCAACCAGGCCTGCTCAGAGCCGCGGGGGCAGTGGGCATGCTGGACACTGTCCTCGGCCTGGCCCAGGCCCTGCCTCCCGGCCTCACTCTGCCAGTGGGGACAGACCCCTAGACAAACAGGAAGTCACTCCCCACGGAGGCCCCAGGCTGCCTGGTCCCTGGCCTCCGTCACCCACGAGGACCCCCCTCTGCAGGCAGCCAGCATGACCTGCTGGCACCGCACTCTGGACCAGGCCGACCCAGTCTGACCCCCCTGGCCTCCCCCCACGAGTGAGGTTACCTCCTGCCCAGGCCCTGCCTGGGGTCCCTATCCACCCGCGTTGTTCCTGTTCCCCCTGAGCCCATCTAGATGCCACCAGCACAGATAGCCCCTCCCGCCCAGCCTCAGCCCCGCCTCTGTCCCCGGGCCTGGTTCCCAAGCCACAGCTCTGGGTGCAGGGGACAGGCTGGAGTCTGAACAGGGGCCTGAGTGACCCTGGGCCTGGGCCCTGAAACACGTGCTCCGGCAATTAGGAAGCCCCGGATGGTTGTGGCTTTTGTCCCCATTGCCGGGGTTACTGGAATGGAGTCACGGAGCCAGTGTGAGGGGGAGCCGGGCTGGGGTCCCCCTGCCAAGAGGAGGGGCTTCCTCACCCTCCCGAGGGGCCAAGGCCAGGAGCCTGCCTTGTCCAGTGGGTGCTATTGGGTGGGGAGGCTCTGCCATGTGGCAGGAGGGGTCAGTACTGCTGTCCCTGGGAGCAGGTCAGGGAGTCTCCCGGCGGGGGGGGGCAGGGTGGAATTAGAGGGACAGCGGGACAGTGGAGGGAGAAAGCCCTGAGGTGAAGCCCAGGGTGGCAGCTGGGCAGGGCTGGGCTGGAGCAGCTGCGGGGCCTCCTGACCCCGAGGTGACCAGTGCAGGGCAGGAGAGGGTCGTTCCTCCATCAGGGGCCTGTGACCTTCAGGGGTCAGCGGGGAGCCAGGAAGACAACCCTACTGTCCCTGGGAGGTGAGGGCCAGCGGCCTTGGAGAGCTGGGGGCTGGGACAGCTGTGTCCCTCCCTCCTCCATGTGAGCCTCAGGTCTGCCCAGTGGGGGACTGGCCACCCTGTCCTGAGGGGCAGCCCTGGTCTCTAGTGCCACCACCGCTCCCAGCTCCTTCCTGCCATTGTCACCCGTGGGCCACTGGCTCTCAGCCCATCCGCCTGCTTCACAGCAACTCCCCTGCTGTGGCGGGGATGGAGGTGGAGCTGGAGGGTAGCCAGTGGTCGCCTGGGCACCAGAGAGGAGCCTGTGGAGTCTGGGGGGCAGGGCCAGGCAGTGGCGTGGCCCCGGCTTTCCGGTCAAGACCCTCAGCCCATCTGCGAGAGGGAGACAGGTGGTTGGGCAGGGGCTTGGGGAAGGGCAGGGTTGGGACAGTGGCAGCCCCGCCGGGGGGGTCAGAGCAGACGGGCCCTGATTTAGAAGACGCCAGTCACAATGTCCAGGGGCTCCGTCTCTGAGCCCAGTTTTCCACGTTTTCAAATAGGCATAAAAATCCCAGGCCCAGGGCACTTGCTGAAGGATAAAGAGGAGACCGTGGTGGACGGCAGGCCTCCGCCTCAGGAGTGCTACCTGGTGGGGGGTGGTTATTAATATTAGTTACTGTTGTTGATGTTAAGTTACTGTTGAGCGAGTCCCGGAGACTGTCCCTTCTGGCTTGTGACAGGCTGTGCTGGTGCAGAGGCGGGGCAGGGCCATGTGCCCTGGAGGAGCCAGTGTCTGCAGGGCCTGGAGGTGCCCCAGCCCAGGGCAGCAGACCGGCTCTCGGCACCCGCTCGCTCCTTGCACAGAGCCCGCGCCCAGCCCCAGGTGGGCCCAGCCCCTGGGAGCAGGTGCCCTCGAGTTGCTGTGTCCCAGTCTTAAGGCCAAGTGTCGCAGGGGACGGGGGCAGCATTGTCTTCGCTGCCTAACTTGGGCACACTGGGTCAGCGCTGTGGGCCAGCCTGCAGGGGCACATGTAAAGGGGGCGGGCAGGCGCTGGGCGAGCCCAGGAGGGAGTCTCCTGCCTTCTCCCCAGCACGCACACAGGCCCGCCGCACCCCGGGCAGAGGCTAGAGTGTCCTGGGTCATGAGCACAGGCCCATGAGACGCAGCAGGGGGAGGACAGCCCCTGCCACCTGCAGGTGGGAGGCTGGCACAGGTGGGCGGAGCCATCCTCACCCTGGGCTCCATCATTCCACCCTGGCCAGATGGCCCCTGTGTGCAGGGACTTGAGGTCGCCCCGCCCGCCTCGGTGAGTCTCCTTGCTGGGTAGACACAGGGCCATCTTGGCTGCAGGTCCCCAGTGAGTCAGGCGGGAGTTGTCCTCAGCGGCCCTCATTCGGCAGCATCAGGACGGGACGGGATTACCCGGGCTGGGTGCGCAGGTCTTGGTGAGCAGAGCTGAGCTCGGTTTCAGCACCTAATTCAATTTGTTCTGCCGAGAGTGGAATAGGAAATGGCTGCCAGTCAGACCTTCAAAGCAGGGAAGGGAGAGGGCGCCTGCTGAAATTTAAATTTTAATGAAAATGACTTTAACCCTTTGGTGCACCTTGTGGGAAAGGCGCGCCCCTCCTTCCCGTGGGCACTCCGTCCGTCTGCCTGCTGGGATCCACTTAGAGCATCTGGTTGTCTTCCAGCCACATCTGTGATGAAAGCCTGGCACAGCCTTGCTTCCTGGTGGCCTGTCCCCCACGCTGCCCTGGCTGTTGATGTGGGCGCCTCGCTGCAGGTGATCTTCCCAAGCTCCGCATGGGACATGCCTGGCCCCTTAGATGCTCTGGTGACACCTGGTGCCCCCTTGCTGCCTCCAGGCCCTGTTATGTCATCTGTCCCATCCCTCTGATGTAGATAGGCCCTGGCACTGCAGTGCCCGTGACTGTGCAGGTCCCGTCTTCCAGGAGCTATGGGGGGCAAGTCAGTGGGACAGGTAGAGCAGCCTTGAGAGGTGGTGGCCTTCCCACCCAATGCTGCTGAGGGCAGACCTGGTGCTGGCAGGGGGTCTCCTGTACAGGCTCCACCATGGGTGCTGGGCCTGTGGCCTGTGGCAGGAGATAGCTTCCACCTGCAGGAACCAGGAGAGAACCGGACAGCAGTGGCTCCCAGGGAGGTGCCTGTGGGCGAGGGGTGGGCAGACCTGGACAGAGGAAGAGGAGCCCAGGGCGTGGGCTGAAGGCTGGGCCAGGGGAGCAGGGCCGAGGCCAGCACCCCCACCGGGAGAGCGCTGGGGAGCAGCAGAAGGCGACGCTGGAGGCCAGCTCTGGGCTTTAACTACTGTGGGTTGGAGGCGACCAGAGCCATCAGGTAGAGACCCCTGGGCAGGTGAAAGTCAGGGGCGGGGCCTGGACGGAGGGCACAAGGGGAAGCTGTCCTTCTGCTTTAAGAACTAAGAGGCGCAGTGGGGGACCCAGGCCCTAGTAGGCCACCCAGCTGGGTTTCAGGGTCTTCGTGGTTTATTTGCTAGTATTCTTTGCCGCACTGGGGATGGAGCCCAGGGCCTCGTGCATGCTGAGCACCCTGCCTCTGAGCTGCACCCCAGCCTCCAAGCCCTCAGAGGGACTGCGAGCCCTTTTTCAAAACAGAAAGTCATATAGGAGCTCGTTTTCCCGATTGCCGCAAGTGCAGATCCATGGCTGACTCGTCCAGTCCATGGCTGTCCCCCGCTCCAGGGAGTGCCAGTGAACTGGGGGGAGCATTAGGAATGTGACTATAACCAGACAAAGGAACAAAGGAGCCTGACTGAAGTCCTGGGGCAGCAAGCACGACCCACGGGCCAGACGAGCTGCAGTCTTTGTGACTTGTTGGGACGCAGCCGTGCTTATTGGTGACGCACTGTCTGAGGCAGGTTGCCGCATGGCGGATCGAATGGTCCAGCAGAGGCAGGACGCACAGCCTGCCAGACATCCCCCCTGGCCCTTTGCATCCAAGGTTGGGCCCTGTCTCAGCCTCCAGTTTGACAGATTGGAAAGCCAGACCCTGAAATGTCAGGTGCCTGTCTGAGGTCGCTGCAGCTGAGCTTCTCTCTGGCTCTCGCCTCCTGGCTGCCGGCTCACCTCGGGCCTCCTCGCTGCTCACCCACTGGCAGGGCCACTCTGCAGCCTGACCTTGACCTGCTCCACGACCTCTCTGTGCCCAGGTCCTCTCTGTGGTGCAGTGGGGTTGGGGCATTGAGTGGGTGGTACACCGAAGACCTGGGGAGGTGCCTGCCACACGGGAGCTCTACTTGGCTGCTGTCACCCACACCCCAGCACAAAGGCTATGCCCCACCTACAGGCAGACTCTCTTCATCCCCCCCTCCACCCCCGGCCCCTGGGAGGCTGGAACATTCCAGCTCGATCCCCAGGCCAGGGTCTTCTGAATCTGCAGCCCAACAGAAGAGACTGCGTCTCATTATGCCTCGCCAGCAGCCAGGGCCTCGTCCCTCCCGCTCCCTTAATGAACCCCACTTCCCCTAATTGCAGCTTTCATGAAAATGATCCGCCGGGGCCGCTGCGCCCCAGCCCTGGGCTCGCGCCAGCAGCAGATCTTCCTCCTCCTGCGCAGATTTTCAGGCAGCAGCTGCTCCTGCATCCTGGGAACTGTCGGGCCTCGTGGTCCCACTTGGCGCCCCGCACCCACAACATAAAGCAGCCCCACGGCAGCCCCTCCCTCGGTTAAGTCTTGGCAAGGTCGTGAGATGGGGCTGACTCTCCCTTTGCACAGGTGAGGAAACTGAGGCTCTGGGAAATGAGCGGACCCCCTGACCAAGGTCCCAGGAAATGCAACCAGAAGGCGGGTCTCTGACAACAGCGGATTGCTCTGAGCCGGGGACCCTGGGTGGTGGCCCCCAGGGAGATAGGTCAGGGTGCGGTCAGCTGCTGTGCAGACCCAGGGGGTGTGCACAGGGTAGGGGGTTTTCCCCCAAGGGAGGGTAGCTTGCCTGGTCTGACAGGGTTGTGTCACAGGACACAAAAGTTGGTCTCCCTACACGACCCAGAGGCTGCCTGCCAGCCAGCACCAGGGGGAGGGACATGAGCCGTACCTTTCGGGACACAGCAGGGAAATCCTCACATGCCTCCTGCCCACTGCCCTATGGCCAGGACATTCACATGGCCGAGCAGAGCTGCAGTAGATGGTGGGAAGTGGAGACGACACCCAGAGGACATGGGTCCGCTCTCGGGAGCTCCTGGGGCTGCAGAGCGAGCAGGAGAGCAGCGTTGTGGCGGGCCCCCTCCACTGCCTGGGCTCTTCTGGGTGCTTTCAAGGTCAACCTGACCTTGATTTCCACCTCTTGAGCCGACTTCAGGATTTAGCCACAGAAGCAGGTTCTAGAAGTCCAATGCAGTCAGCAGTTCCCAACCCTCTGACCCCCCAGAGCCAGAGCTGGTCCATGGCAAACCCCAGGGCGTGTGGGGACACAGGGAGCCAGGGGTCCCCCGAGGGCTGGGGAGCAAGACCCAAGTTCACCTGCGCTGCCGGCTCCATCACAGTGGCCAGTGCACCTCGGGGTGTCCCCTGCACAGCCTTTGCTGTCCTTGGATGATCAGAAGGGCCTGCACTAGGTGTGTGTGTCCGTCTTCTGTGACCACGGGAACAAATGACTCCACCCCAGTGGCTTCAAACAACAGAAATTCTCTCCGGGTCAGGAGGCCTGAAGTGTGGAGTCAGGTCGTCAGCGGGCTCGAGGACCCGCCCTGCCTCTTCCCCCCTGTGCAGACCCCAACGTCAGGGGGCGTTCACTGGGTAGGGGTCCTCCCCCAGGTGACAGTCGGAGGTGAGCTGCCTCCTCCATCCCAGGTGTCCCTTGGCCTGTGCGCACACTGCTCCCGCCCCTGGCTCTGTCTTCTGTGGCCCCCAGGGTGTCCCTCCACCTCCCTCACCTTCCCCTCGTAAGGATGTACCTCACCCCAGGAGACACGGTGACCCAGGGCCTTGGAGGGGTCATCATTCGAGCCACTGTAGTCACCCTGGGCTTGCTGGGCACCCTGCAGGGGCCTCCTGTCCGCCAGCCCTGAGCCAGTGGCTGGAGAACTGGTGATGGGTACAGCAGAGTGGCCCCTGCCTCACGGTGCACAGCCCACCCGGGGGCTGGTCAAGGACCAGGTGATGAGGGTGCCAAGAGGAGAGGGACGCGTCAGTGGCTGTAGATCCCAGAGGAAGGTCAGGGAGGGCTTCCCAGGTGACTTCTACACCAGGTCCCAGAAGGTCAGTAGTGGCCACACTGAGGGTCAGCTTTACCCCGGGGCAGCGGGAGCCCCCTAAGGTCCACAGGCAGGAGAGCAGCAGTGCCCAGCTGCCGGGGACTCTGCCTCCTGCCCCGCACCCTGACATCCAGGGGCGCTCCTCCCACCCACCGTGGGCAGCCCTCAGCAGGGACCCCGCCTGGCAGAGCACAGCCCTGGACAGTCTGAGCTGCAGAGTCCTTGCCTAATGTTTGATCCTAAGTGATGGGTGTGCAAACTAGGGAGGCCTTGACCTGCAGGACTGAGGGGGCGTGGCGCTCACTTGCGCTGTCACTTCTAGTTATGTAGTGAGAGACAGAAAGTTAGGTGTCTGCTTCTCGAGCAGGGGACTGGTTCCAGCGTCTGCACCAGAGGAAACACAGGAATCCATCCCAGCAGTGACCTTCACTGTTAGGAGACGTGCTTGAACCAGGCACCAGAAACCAGGTGGCCCTCACAACAGCTGGAAGCCCTGGGCTGATATCCCCATGTGACAGAGGAGGAAACAGGCTCAGAGAGGTGGTGACTTTGCCCAGGTACAGACACCAGGCCACGTGTGCCAACTGGATTCGTTTTGATGGAGTCAAGACAAAATTCTGCATGGAACCAAGCGTCCCATTCCTGTCCCCACCCCTGGTCTTTGTGTCCTGGTTTTGGGTACACTTTTATGAAGCAGACGTGTATGTTCTGCCTTAGGTTATCAAACTGTTTGCTGTAAGCATTGAATATACTTACTTTAAAACAGTCGTCATAGAAACATTTTCCTCAAAAATTTTGAGCAGCTGTTCGGGAGGCTAAGGCCGGCACCGACGCTTTGGAGAGTAGCCAAAGCTATGCCTAGAGGGAAATTCATAGTCCCTTAAATATCTACCTGAGACTTCCAGATCATCTTCTGTGTGTTATGTGTTGCCACAATAGTGTTGCTTAAAAATCGCACCCTGTGGTTCCAGGCTGTGTTCATTCAGGACTGTGGAGGTGGGTGGAGTCCCCAGCTTGGCCACTCATGCTCCAGCCTTGGGCTAATGAGGCAGCTTTGTGCCTTGGCTGGGCCCGCCCCATCTCGGGGCTACTCTCTGCTGACCTGGCCGCACCTGTCATCTAGAGGGTGCTTCCCTGCCCCTCTCCTCTAGTTACCGCCTGTTGGCCCTTCAGGTCTCAACCCCACTCTGAATGGTCTCCACTGTAGCCCCAAGACCCAGGTGCCCGCCCTCTGGGCTCTGCTGGGTCTGGCACCACTAGGCTCCTCCTCCCTGCACTGTGGCCTCTGGACTGTCACCAGCTGTCAGCTCCTGGAGGGCAGGGCCTATCTTTGCTGGCCCCTCTGTAGCCCCTCACCTGTCCCCTTGAGAAACAAGGCATTCAGAGGCTTTTTGTCCCCCAAACCAGGAAGATTCTGGGTGAGAGTGAGCCCAGCCTCCCCCATGACCTGTCCTCTGCAGGAGCATGCGTACTGCGAGGTGACCCAGATGGTGCTCCTCAGAGTGACCGTGACATGAAGGCAGAAGGGCCTGTGCTCTCCGGCCACCCTGCTTGGTTACTGCTGCTGAGTGGACCTGGAACTACCTGCAGCTGGCCAGTCGGTGACCCCGGGCAGCCCATGTGCTCCTGCCCACTCGCCTCCCCACCCCAGCCTGCCCAGATGCTGCAGACTGGATAAGGTGCCTGTCCCCAGCTTAAGAGGTGCCCCAGGGTTCCACGACAGCTGGATCTGGTTCATCCCAATCCTCTCAACTCCGTCGTTTCAAACCCCATTTTCCCTGGGAAACCTTTGAATTGAGAAATCTGATTCTTGGATTTAGCCTCATTTCTCAGCGTCCTGGTTCCTCTCCAGTCCCCCAGGCCAGCTGCCCTTGCTCTGAGTGCTAAATCAGGGAGGCCCACCGCCCTGCCTGGCCCCCATCCCGAGCGGTGGCTGCCTGGCTGCCTCATTCCTGGGGGGACTGGGAATACCAGCTCCTCCTCATTCCAGCCCCCAGAAGCCGCTAGCCTCCAGTGTCTGAAAAGCAGCCCCAATTCCCAGTCGCTCCCCTGGCTCAGGCGGGCCATCTGGGGCCTGCGCACGCCCGTTCTCTCCTGCCTCTGCTGGCCCCAGCCGAGTTCCAGTGCAGAGGGGTCAGGAGATGGGGCCCAGCCAGAGCTGACATTTCACAGTTGATCCCAGATGCTTGGGTCACGTCTCATCTGAGAATCTCGGCTTCTAGAGCCAAAGCCAGCAGCCCCCAGACAAGATCACCCCTGAGGAGCCCAAGTCCCCAGGTGAGAGATGAGGCTCTGCCCTTCAACCTGGAAGCACAGGCTGGGAACTCTGCCTGCCTGGGACCTGGCCCCTGGGTTCCCACGAGTCTTTGCACCTGAGGGAATGACACCGGCCCTCCTGGGGCCTTGACAAGGACCCGGGCTGTGCACTGAGCTCCGAGGGGAGCATCTGAACCCCTGTCCCATGGATTTGCTGAAGTCCAGGCCCCGTGGACCCATCCCCAGACCAGTGGTGACACTGTGTGCTGTGGAGGGACAGCACTGTGTGCCCTGGAGGAGGGGCCAGGCCTCCTCCAGAGCAGGTGATGAGGAAGCTCCGGGAAGCAATGTTCTGGCCATGGGGGGGGGGGGGGGAACGCACGCAGTCCCTGCAGGGGACACGGCCAGGAGCCCCAGCCCCTCATCTCTGTCCCCACCCCGCGGCAGAACCCTGCTGGCACCTACAGGGGAGGAGCACCATCAGCCAGGGCTGCTCCCAGGCCACCCTTGAGACCCCCTGAGGCCCCAGGCCATGTGTGAGGCTGCTTGTCCCCTGTCCTCGGCCAGCATCCTGAGGCGGGGACGCTCACGTGCAGCCAACTGGGGCTTGGCTGAATCCACTCTGAATATCAATCAGGCCGCCATGCACAGCCGGGGGACCCAGACTGACTAATAAGCAAAGCTTTCACCCCAAACTGGGCCTGGGGAAGGGGAGCGGCAGCACTGGGCAGCCGCCAGGTGTGGGCACGACGTGACCGGAATGGGAAGACCCCCAGGAGCTGCCCGCCACAAGGAGGCCTGTGCCCACGCCCGTACTTGCCTGGGGACCACCAGGCAGCTTGGGGAGCAGGGTCCCACAGGCAGGCGGAGCCAAGGGAAGCCTTCAACTCGGTCCTGCCTGCGAGGGGGACGGAGGGCACGGGGTTCCTGGGGGGAAGGGCAGCGCCATCTGGGCAGAGGCGGGGGTGCGGCCTCTGGGGAATGCTTGGTGCCCACCCTGGGGTCTGGCTGGCGTGTGCCATGGGGGAGCCCTGCAGGGTCCTCCACACCCCAGCCAAGGGCCAGGGTCACCTCTCCAAGCTCCTCCTGACCACAGCTGCTTGCCCGACCCGCCACCCCAGGAGAGGTGGGCTGCCTGGGCACCCTGCCCCAGGAGAGCCAGGACCCTGGGCACCCTCATCCTCCCCGCAGCCAGGACCGCAGGGGACTTGAGGGCTGCCATTGGACAGCTGGACCCCAGCACTGCTGCTTACCAGCTCTGTGACCTCTGAAGAGCTACCGTGCCTCGGTTTCCCCTTATGTATAATGAGTTGGGGAACAGCCATCTCGGGAGTCACTGGAATGACCACGTGGCTGTGTGGCCCCGGCCAGACGCTGTGCCTTTCTGAGCTGGGTTTCCATGTGTGAGAGGGTGGTCACACAGTGGGCCAGGTGTGACCCCATGAGTGGACTCTGAGAAATGCCACAGTGGTGTTTGGACTCAGGTGAGGCCGGTGTTTGGGGCCCAGGTCATGCTGAGATCAGCTCAGGTGGCCCGGCCTCTCCCTCCTGCACCATGGAGTGGCATCTCCCTCACCCTGTGAGGACACTCTGGGCCTGTGCTCCCTTCACAGAGATGGACCCATCTACTGTCACCACCACCGTGGGAGGCAGATGGTGGTGTCCCAGACAGGGAGATGGCTCAGAGAGGTGCTGTGCCACTTCCAAGACCACACACTCCCCCGGGCAGGATGGGGATTAGAGCTGGATAAGTCACTCCCAAGCCCTTGCCCTGGACCACCGCATGGTGACACTGGTGTGGCATCACACATCTGTGCATGCTCCCAAAGGAGCCCTGATCTGTCCCTCGGTTCTAGAGCCCATCAAGTAATAGGATTCAGTTGGATGCCATGGCACAGATCTGTAATTCCAGCCACCCGGGAGGTGAGGCAGGAGGATTGCAAGTTTGAGGCCAGCCTCAGCAAGACCCTGTCTCAAAAGACAGGAAGGGCCAGGGTGTGGCTCAGAGGTAGAGCAGCCTGAGGTCCACCCCGGTACAAGAGGGACAGCAGACTCCCGACACACTGGGAAGCATCTCGTCTGAGCTCGCGCAGGCCGCAGCCAGGCTCCCGCTCCTGAAAGATGAGCTGGCCAGAGGGGCCAGCTCCACCTGTGGGGAAGGACGTGGGCCAGTGTCCTCTTTCCTGACCAAATGTAAACATGGAGGGACAGGCCAAGCTCAGCAGGGAAGCCCGAGGACCTGGCTGCGGCCTGCCCCGCCCGCCCCTGGGAGCTGGTGATCATGTCCAGCTTCTGAAGAGTGGGGATCTGTTGACTTAGTCAGTGACTACTGAGGGCCGCCAGGCAATGGGGACAGAGCAGGTCCCTATCACACCCCAGTGTGACAAACATCCAGTAAGGAGGCAGACATCCAGTAAGATCTATGTGAGGAGGCTGAGAGAGGCTCTGGACGCTAGAGCAAGACCAGGACAGCCTCGCTGACGTGGGGTCAGTCGTGCCACCGATGTCATTGTGTAAGGACAAGCCAAGAGGAAGCTTGCCAGGGGCCTGTCCACACAGTGGGTGCACACAGTAAGTGCTTAATACACGCAGCCTGTGCAGCGGGGCTGTTGGCGCTGTTCTCTGTTCTCCCATCGGTGCTTAGGCTGGCGCTGGGTCAGCCGGAGGCACCAGGCAGGATGGCCAAGGTGGCAGCTCTGAGGCCCTGGGCACCCTCCAGCCACCTGCCACTCCTGCTCCTGTGGACGTGACCTCCAGGGGACTGTGGCCCCGTGCCCTGGGAAGGCTCAGCCAGGACCCCGGGCACTGCCCCCTGCCTGCTGGTCTGGTCCTGTTCCCCTCCGCGTCCCCTGGTCGCGTTCTGTGTCCATGCACGGTGAAGGTTGTCCGCAGAGCTGGGGCCGCCTGTGTGACAGCGGGCAGTTTCTCATTTTCCCCTCGAGTGGTTTCACGGCCCCTTCAACCCGCAGCGAGGGCGCAGGATGAGAGCAGGCCCCAGGAGCAGAGGGGACCTGGACCCTCCCTGCCCTGCCC
The DNA here is from genome assembly GCF_045843805.1 of Urocitellus parryii. Lineage (NCBI taxonomy): Eukaryota > Metazoa > Chordata > Mammalia > Rodentia > Sciuridae > Urocitellus > Urocitellus parryii. The sequence continues at coordinate 142,667,969 of NC_135533.1, forward strand.
CCACCAGAGAGAGGGTAGGTTTGCCACACTGGCCCTGGCTATGGCCCAGGAGTCGGGAGGAGTGTCACCAAACACAGGGGCACACAGCCCCAGCAGCCCCTGGGGACTCCTGTCTGGGAAACGGGGCAGCAAACTGCACAGACGCCCTGTTCCCACAGAGGTCTGTCCCCGGGTCGGTTCCCTGAAATGTGGGGTGTGGTTCAGCCTTGGAGTTCCTTTGTCCTCTGGGGTACTCCCAGGCCCCCGCCTGAGTCTGGTCACCTTTCCCCTCGGGGCTATGGGAGACCCGGAGCCTCCCTTGCCCAAATTCCCCGGGACAATGCCCATCCGTGACATGTGGGTGGCTCTGTGCCCGTTCTCCAGGATCAAAACTGAGGCTCAGAGAGGGGTGGTGACTTGCCCAGGGTCAGACAGCCCCAAAATGGCAGATTTCAGGCTCTAAATCTGTCTGATCACAAAGCCAGTGCTCTTTCCAGAAGGTTCTCTGATGAGCTGTGGCAGTTGTGACATCAGCTTTCCTTGGGCTCTCCAGCCCCACTGCTGCCAATCAGCACCAGGATCCAGGAGAGAGGTCCTGCCCCACCCAGCCCGTGGGTGGCCCCTCTGGGTGCTTCCCCTTCCCTCTCAGGACCCTTGGCCTGACCAAGCCCAGCTCCTGGGAGCCTCAGAAGATCAAAGGCACCGAGACTCCGCAGAACCCGCGTCTTCCTCCTCAGTTGGTTCCCTGACGCCCCATCTCCTCCCCAGCACGCACCCCCCAGAGTCCTCTGTGTTGATTTGTTTATGGTCCCTTCATCCCTCCCCCAGCTAGAAGGTTCCATGAGGGTCATGTGTTACCTTGGTCCTGGTGACCCAAACTCAGAGTGACAGAGCCCACGCTCCCCGCCCTGGGCCACCAGAGCCCTGTGAGGGGCGTCATCTTGCCTCCACTTCACAGAGGAGAAAACCGAGGCCCGACGGGCCCAGCACCACTCGGTCAGCAGGGTGGAGGACCAAGCGTCCACCACAAGGGCACCCACACACAGAGCCCCCAGGGCCCCTGGCGTGACAGGGCCATCCTCCAGGAAGGAGGGACAGCTGGAGAGTGGCAGGAAGCGTTGCCTGCAAAACAAGATTAAAGGGAAGAAAGTTGGGCAGAAGTCGGGGTGGGCTGTGCTGCTGGCGGGGTCCCTGTCCGCCGCCCAAGCTGCCCAGGGAGGGCTGGTGGCCGCGGGGCCTGGGCTGCGCTGGCGGCAGGGCCTGGCTTTGTGGAAGGCAGGCTGAGATCCTGCCTTCTCTCTGATGGCCCGAGTGATTGACACTTACAAATTACCCAGCCGAAAGTGTCGAGTCTCTGACCCCTGAGTAACATCTTTGGCAAGCTCGAGATTTCCAGCATTTTGTCGTCTAATTACTACAAATCCCTTGGAAATTCACTGGCTGGTGAATTTTTAATGCGGGGCAATTTCAATGTGATGCACAGCCCAGATGGGCTCCCGCGTTCTCACCTCTCTCCTCTCCTCCTCTCTCCGACCCTTCCCCTCTCTCTCTCCCCCCCACCTCTCTCTTTTCTTTTTTTGGTCTCACAAACTTCTGAGTGAACTCACAGGACCCAGGAGTTGGGCAGAGCTGTTGCAAAGTCCCCTCTGTCTGTCAGGCAGCCGCCTTTGGCCACGTACTCTCAGACCAGGAGCCTGCAGAAGGCCTCTCTCCTGCACCCCGTGTATGGCTGGTGTCCCCCCGCCCTCTGCACATTGTCCCCAACCAGTGTCACAAGCAAGGTACACCAGTCAGCCCCCTCCTGCAGGACCCACCTGGCTGGTGGTCACTGTCCCTGGGCAGGCAGGCTGGTGACTATCTGCAAGGCCAGGGACATCACTCCACTCTTGGGGACAGCGAATGTTTGGCCCCTCCATACTTTAGGTCCCTGAAGAAGGCTGCCCAGAGCCGAGACATGTTTGCACATGGAACACTGACACAGCCGCCGGCCCCTCCCACCCCAAGGAGGACAATGGGGTCTTCAGCCCAGAGGAAGCCAGACCTGCCTGGATCCTGCAGAAGCAGAATGATCTCCAAGCCCCAAGTGGGAAGTGGCCCCTGGGTGAGAAACGTGGGTCCCCTCTCTGGAGTCACCCATTTCTGCATGGCTTGAACTCTTCCCTGTTCATTTCTAAGCTATTGTGTGTACATCCAATTCCTATTTCTAAAAGCAAAAAAAGAAAAAATGCCTTCTAAGCTCTGTACCCAGACGGCCCCCAGGAGGCCTTTCCTGCTGATGGGTCTGAGGTCCCTGGCCCTGTGCTTCCTGAGGTGACCCTGGGAGAAGAGGCCCCTCCCACTGCCCCGCCCTGCCCAGGAGCGGGCCCTGCCTTTCAGCTGACTCTCTCACACGTGTAGGCAGCTGATAAACCCCTGGCCCCTCTCCCCAGGGACCCTCTCTTACAGGAACAGGTTGTACCACAGCGACCACCGCAGACGCGTCTCCTGTCGACGGCGGGGGAGGCGCTGGTCCTCTCTCCTCTTCTTCGGATTCCTCCTTTGGTTTTGAGGTCGCACCTCTGCAGAGAAAAGGCTCCAGCTTCCCCGACTCTGGCTGAGGCCGGGATGGATCCCCGGAGCTGCTGGCCCAGGCATCACCCATCACCCACAGGTGTCCCCTGGGGCCACCAGACCTGCCACAGAGGCGGGTCCCGCCCTTGTGCAGAGCAGGCTGCTTTTGCAGTGCCTGACAGCTGCCCTCTGCACCCAGAGACTCCCCACCCCCGGGGGCTGGAGGTGGCCATGACCTCCTAGATGCTCAGAGGTGGGGCTGGAGAAGAACCTGGTCGAGGACGGCTTCCGAGGAGCAAGCGTGAGCTGGGCGTGTTGGCACACACCTGTGATCCCAGCGGCTGCGGGATCGCGAGGCAGGAGGATCGCGAGTTCAAAGCCAGCCTCTGCAAAGGGAGGCCCTAAGCAACTCAGTGAGACCCTGTCTCCAAAGAAAATCCAAAACAGGGCTGGGGATGCGGCTCAGGGGTCGAGTGCCCCGGGTTAAATGCCTGGGTCCACCGATCTTGCATCACCGAGAGGAGAAGGCTGGTCGGTCCTTGTGCATAGACAGGAAGGACACCAGCCTGCTGCTTGGGGAGGCCCAGGAGGAAACGGGATGGAGAACTGCGTGGGCTTTGCCCAGAGGCCCTGGAGGGGATCCACACAGCACCTTTGCAGAGACTGGCCCCTGCTTATCACTCCACACACTCCCACCCCCTCGGTTCTTCCTTCCTGTGTAACTGATGCGCTCCAAGCCCAGAATATTCCAGGCAAAAATGGAGTAAAGGAGGGTTTGCAGGGGTTTGGGAGAGAGACGTCCTGAGCTGGCAAAGAGGAAAGACTGGTGGAAATGACCTCAGGGAGGTGTCCTGAGAGGGAGGCCTGCAGCCAGGAGCTGCCAGGGTGAAGAGGGTGGCCCAGGGCTGCTCTGTGGCAAACCCATGTGTGCTTTGTGTAAAGCACAACGTGGTCCCCTCCATGCAGTGGCCCAGGTCACAGAAGCTAGTAATGTCACCGTCCCACTTGACAGCATCTCTAGCGCTAAGAAATGTCAAGAAAAAAGTCGGTGTAGACCTCATTCAGGGAAGAAAAGGCACGTTTTGGAGGAGGTGGACCTCGAGCTTAATCAAGTGGCGAGGGGAAGGATAAGCAATCTGGCGTGGAATGGCATGAACGGAGGCACAGAGGCAAGCGAGTTCAGTGGCGAGAAGGGCGCTAGCCATCTCTCTGGGCCTAGCCCAGCCCCGGGGGAACCCCTCGCTGGACCATCTACTACTCTTCCCCTCATCACACAATCTTTTTACGTCCCCCAACTATCAACTGCCACTCTGCATGTCCGCCTTCTGGTTCAACCATAAGCTCCCAAATATCACGATTGACATCACTTTCAAACCTCACTTGGGTGGAGGGAGGCCCCTGGGGCTTTGCTTTCCTGCCTGTGCACCTGCTCGCTGCCCTTCCAACTTCAGCCTGTGTGACCAGCAGGAGGCGCTGGCGGGCGGAAGAAGCTGGTGCGGCCCCTGCCGGTGATGCGCGGTAGTGCGCCCTGCACCCTGGTTCCCTCGTGGAGGCCAGGGCTCCAGACCACCCGTTTGCACTGCAGTGAAGTTTCTCAGACTTCTTCTTGACTCTGTCCCTCAAGGAGATTTTTCGTATTGTTTCTTCCTAATCCCTTTCCCCTGTGAACCTAATGCCACAGAGACCCTGAACACCTACTATGTTCTGTTTGCATTTGCGCTTCATACATAAAAGGAGTGAGGCTGGCCTTATCTCCAGGAGACAGTTTTTGCCCCCTGCAGGGGTGGTGTCCACCCCACTGAGAAGGCGTGAGCTCTGGGTGCCAGGACGTCTGTCCCCCACCAGGCCTCTTCCAGGCAGAGGCAGCGATGGCTACAGCTGTCGCCAGCCCCCAAGGTGCTGCGTTCTGCTCTCTGGGGTCTCTGGACGCGCACGTTCATCCCTTCATCGAACCCTCAATACCAGTCCTTCCCGGTAGAGATTCAGTGACTGTGCCCAGATCGCACCACAGGAATGTTCTGGAATGTTCTGGAAGCAAGGGCTGAGGGTTGGGAGCCATCCTCAGAGGCCTCTGATGGCTGCCCTTCCCGCTGGAGGCTGGAGCCCTGTATGGCTTGCTCGTCCCTCTGTGGCCAACGGCCCTGCAGCCCTGGGGCCCAGCACGGGGGAGCCCCAGAATCCGTGGCTGCATCTGCACTAGGAACCAGCCTCTCCCACGGCCACTGCCTCCCACGGAGACTCATATTCGCCTTCCTGTGGCCCCTGAGGACGGTTCTCTGCATCTTTTCCTCATGGGGCATCTCTGCTCTCCCTTGGGACCTCTCATCTTAACAATGTCACAAGCTCACTCTGATGACAATGAGGCTCTTTCCTGCCCAGGAGCCATTATTTGCCTCGTTTCTGCTCCCACATGCATCTACATTTTCTCCCTTTGTAATCATCTCAGTTTTCTGCCCAGTAAAAACCCGTAATTTGGTGCCTCTCTTTGGTGCAAAAAGATCCACTAAAGGAATCCGCTCCCTTGGAGGATGGCAGGAAGGGGCGCCCCCTGGTGGCCATACTCAGCGGCTCCGCCATGAACTGCAGCAATTCCGCTCTGGCCGGGGACTTGCTGGGAACACCAGCCTTGCCCATACCCCAGCGCTCGAGGTTTTAAAACTGGTGTGTGGGTATGTTTTGCTTTAAGCATGAGAATTGTTTTCCCAAACAACTCACAAGATGTGAAGCCCAGGATCCTGGTCTGATTAAATGCTGGGTGGGAAGGGTGCATGCCGACCCTCACTCTCCTCCACCCGAGGTCCCCAAATGGAACAGAGACCCCACTTCACAGTCTGTTACTCAAAAACTAATAGCTGATGTGTTCTGGACTCTCTGTGGATACAGTGCACTGTTTGCTAATTTATGTGATTTTTTCTGCAGGCTGCAATAGGTTAACTGAGCCCATCTTACAGACAAGGAAATCCCAGCGACTCGGGAGGCTGAGGCAGGAGGATCAAGAATTCAAAGCCAGCCTCAGTTACTAAATGAGGCCCTAAGCAACTTAGTGAGACCCTGTGTGTAAATAAAATACAAAGTAGGGCTGGGGATGGAGCTCAGTGGTCGAGTGTCCCTGAGTTCAATCCCCAGATCTGAGAGAGAGAGAGAGAGAGAGAGAGAGAGAGAGAGAGAGAGAGAGAGAGAGAGAGTTAGTTAATGAACTTGCCTAAGGCCATATAATAAAGGTGGTGCTGGGTGAGGATCAAACAGCTGAGGGTGGGTGTGTGTGTGTGTGTGTGCATGCGCGTGTGCATTTTTAAAATTTTGGTTTTGCATGGAGAATTCTGGGAAAATGGAGACCAAACCCCCTCAGCAGTGGTTACCTAGAGAGCGGGGAAGATAGCTGGATCTGTCCTTGGTGAACCGCTTCTTGTAACGTTTGAAATCTTAAATCAGAAAGAGAAAGTAGATCAAAACAGACCTCTGCTTTGCCAACCTGTGGAAGGCCCCGACATGCCTGTGTGAAGGGGGAGGGGACAGAAATGTCCAGAAAGCCACAGACTGGGCACCAAGAGCTCCCCAGGCACAGCCGACTGCAGAGCCAGGGGGTGCTGGGTACCTGCCTCTGTCCCAGGATCCTCTAGGTGGGCACCCACAGGAGGGGACCTTAGGAACACTCCCCCCCATGGGAAAAAAAAAAACTCTGGCAGGAGCCTCCAGTCCCAGAGCCAGCTGGGCTGGGCGCGGCCCCCCTGGTGCTCGCCACCCTCCAGCGGGTGCGAGCCCACCCCCCCCACCCCCGAGTTCACAAGACGGAGATTCTCATTTTCACCCGGGAGACAGCCTGTCTGCGGTGGCTGCGGCCAGGAGTCGCCTTCTACGTTTTCCCTGAATGACAATTCCACCCCTTTTTTTTTGTAGCTGAGAGTCACCAGCTTGTCCAGATGGGGAGGGGCTGTGCCGTGAAGGGACAGGAGGTGATTTCTCCCCGGGTCGCGACATTCTCACTTGTCATCGGTGGGCAGGAGAAGTGGGGAGGGAGCGTGAGGTGCCGGGTGGGCGGAGGGCGGGCAGCCCAGGCCATCACTGTCCCCACACCCCCTGGGGGGCCACCGTCCTCCCCACCAACAGCCAGACACGCCCACTTCCCACTGGGGCTCAGTGTCCCCACCGAGGAGACGGGTAAGAGCTCCCTCCTCTGCAGGCCACCTGTGCCCAAGGAAGCTGCAGGGCCCGGGCCAGGAGAGTGGGCGGTGCAGGAACTGCATCCTTGGTCACCAAGACATAGGAGGCCAGCAGGCTGGACGCCCCAACAAGCCAGGGCTCAAATCCCAGGGCTGTGCCTAGGAGGGCTGGGGCCACTCACACCCTTGTGCCGGCCTCAGTTGGGCCATCTGTACGAAGCAGGTTGTGACACCTCTTCAGGCTGCTGGGATTGGAGTCACCACGTGTGACCTACCCAGGGCAGGGGATCACAGGGGCCCCAGGCTCTTTCAACCAAGGGCTCCGTGTGAAAATGTCTAGTTTGGGGGCCAAGGAGTTAGGCAGCCGTGGACAAGACATAAACAAGTGGTGTCCCCTGTCCTGAGAATGCTGGGTCACAAACACGAGCTATGGTGACAGGGGCCCAAGGCCTGAGGGAGCAGGAGGAGGCCACCCCAGCAGCACTCGGGAGCCAGCCTCGCCCCTGGACGCTGCAGCATTGGGCCTGGGGAAGGGAGGGCCCCGTCCCCTCTCCTCAGGGTGGCACTAGCGTCCTCCATGACCTGTCTCCAAGCACCTATCTGAGGCCCCACCTCCTGGCTGGGCTCTGTGACCTCCCCTGAACTTTGTCCCTTGATGTCATTCCTGGTGAGAAAGCTCTGCCTGTTTTCCTGGCTGGACAGTTTGGAGTTGACCTTCAAGAGTCGGCGCAAACACCAAGAACGTCCAGAGAGCTACCTAAAGCAGAATGGCAGATACAGAGAGCCCGCGGCGCCCCAGTTCCACTCCTGTGCCGAGGCGGACATCACTAGTCCATCAGGACGATCTCCCCACTTAGGCGGCCATTCGGTCAGGCTGAGTGGCTCTGGCGACGAAAGCTAGCTGCCATCCAGGCTGGACGGGGAGAGAGGATGGCCGCTCCGGGGCTGGTTTCTGCAGGAGTCCTGAGGTCTGAGACAAAGTGTCTCCAAAATCCTGTCACCACGCCAGGAACTTGCCAAGAGCTCCAGAAATGGGGGCTCTCGTGGCCACCGGCTCCACCTTGGGCTCCTAATGGCCTCCTTGGGAAGCTCTGTGCTCAGACGGAACAGGGTGGGTCCTGCAAATCCAGAGAAGCTCCGGAGGGGGAGGCGGTGACCAGGAGCTTCAGAACCCCGCTCCCCACGTGGGCCAGGAAGAGTGGGAAGGCCCAGCGGCCATCTTCTCAGGGGCAGGGTGTGAAAGAGAAGGGGGCAACCCCCCACGGGGCTCCAAAGGCCTCCTGTAGGAGCTTAGCGTCTGCTGTTCCCTCTGCCTGAAATGCCCTTCCCTGCCCTCCCCACCTAACCGATGTCTGTCATCCTGCCCTCTCAGCTCGGGGGTCACTTCCTGGACATCTCCTTCCTTCGATTCCCTCCTTGAAACCAGACTGAGCTGCGGCTCAGCATCTTCTCCTCCATGAGAGCAGAGAGGGCTGTGTGTGTTCATCCCTCCTCTGACTCATGCATTCAGCAAGTGTTTAGTGAGGACCTACCATGTGCCCGGCTGGATGGCTGGGAGGACCCAGGAGCAGGTGACCACTGAGGCCTTTCTAAGGGAATAAAGGCAAGGAGGCAAAGGGAGGGGGGCGTGGGAAGAGAGGCAGGCGATCCAGAGGGAGCTGGACGTCATAGGGAAGCCCCTGGAAGCTGTATCAGTCAGCAAATGCCCAGGTCATGCTGGGAAACAAAACACCCCGATACTTTGTGGCTTCAAACTAGCCACCAACATCCTATTGACAGAGTCAAGTCAGGAGAGCAGCTCGGACTCAAAGCTGGGAAGCGAGTCCAGCTTTCAGTGGGACGGGCTGCAAAGGTTGCAAGCAAAAGGGGCGGGCCCAGCAAGGGTCAGCGCTGCAGCCACAGACGCCAGGTCTCTGGGCACCACGTGGGACAGATGAGGGGACAAGAACTGGCAGGCAAGGGTGGAAAAGGGGCCAGTCTGTCCCTCCTCTTGGGCTCCTGAGTAATCACACAAGCCAGGAGCTCAGTCTCTGATGGCCTATGCAATGGGGCAGGATGGTGGTGGACCCCTCCGGCTGAGCAGAGTGGACTGCAGGGGGCCGTGGTCCCTCCGCGGGCCCATTAGGAGCCTCTGTCCTCCCCACGGAGGGGAGACAGGCCTCCATCTCCAAGTTTAATTAAGAGATCTGCCTCCCGGGCTAATCCTGTTATCACTGCCCTGGCTGACCACAGGGGAGGCCCGGCTGACCACAGGGGAGGCCCGGCCTGCAAACCCTGAGGGCCTGGCGGGGCCTGAAAGCCGGAATCCGCAAAAGGGAGGGGTGGAGCCGAAGGCCAGCTCCCCCAGGGCCAGGATGCCCGCTTTTCAGAGGTCACACAAAGGCCCAAGCTGGGCTTCAATTCCATCCCGGGAGGGGGTGGGGGTCCACTAAGAAGCTTCAGGCTGGGGTGGACTTTGGCTGCTGCCCATCTGGGCACCACATTCCAGAGTGAAAGCCTCCAGGCACCCCACATTCCCTGCCCCCACACTCCCTGCCCACCAGGGGCAGAGGGCGGAGGTGGACTGTCCCTCACCCAGGCGCAGGGTTCTGGATGGGTGGGGCTTAAGTTTGGCTTCTGTATTATATCAGCCATCTCCTGTGTGACTTCAGGCATGTGACTTCACCTCTCTGGGCCTCATTTTCATCTGTAATTCTTACACTTACCGCGGGGATAATTGTCTGGATCCCTGGCCCTAAGCCCTGAATTCCTTGGAAGCAAGGCTGGGTCTTAGACACGGGCCAGGTTGGGGACACCCCAAGTGGTTTCCAGGACTTTACCTGTGTTGGCCTGATGCTGTCCCTAAGGAGTGGTCTCAGTGGTCCCCAGCCCTGAGGAGGTGACAGATTCTGAAGGGCAGGGGCTGCTTGGGGTAAAGCCTTGGAACTGGGGAGGGGCAGAGCCTGCGAGGTGGGGACTTGCCAGTGTGCCCTTTAATGACCCTGGAGTCCCCGATGTCACCAGCAGGTACCAGCGCTTTCTGCTCACCCCTTGGTGACCTCAGCACCGGGTGTCACCCGACAGGTGAGGAAAAGGTCACCCACAGGCCATGTGCAGCTGGGAGCTGGTCTCAAACCGGAGTCCAGCTTCACAGTGGCCCCTGCTCTTGCGTCCGTCTTCCTGGCCAGAGAGCCTCTCAGAACCTCTGTTTTCTCATCTGCCAGGTAGGAAGGATCGATCTGTGGTGCCTCCCTGGGGAGGACAGGAGGATGAAGCAGCTGTCCATGTGTGATGGTCAGGCACAGCATGTGGGCAGAGCAGCCTCACCAAGTGCCAGCGGGAGACCAGCGGGTTTGGCTTCTGCCACTGTGGTCTTGAGAGGTCACCCAGAAATGGCGGCCCCAAAGCACTCCATAAAACCCAAGTGGTAGTTAAGCCAGGTTCTGAGTGATCGGGAGTAATTAGTGCACTTCCCACAGAGAGAAGCCCAAATGTCAGACAGTGCCGGGGCCATTAACTCTCTCCTATGCTGGCCGCAGGTCCCACCTCCCTGCTGACCTTCTCCAAAGCGGGGGTGGGAGGGGCCCGTGGGCTGGGATCAGGCGGGGACCAGGAGCTGGGCTCTGGGCTACGCAGGCTCCAGGCCGACCAACCCCAGCTCGGCCTCTCGCCAGGAGGTTTGGGACAGCCTGTCCCTGTCGGGTGCACGGGGCTTCCCCCAGGGTGCGGGGCCACAGGGGGGGGAAGGGGCTGCTGGCTCATCCCGTCCAACCGCGGGAACGGTCAGCTCTGCCCACTGGCACTGCCAGGAGCAGGTCACCTTGCCTGGTAGACACAGGGTCCAAAGGCCAGCCCCGTCCCCGGGCAGCAGTGCCCCGTCCCCACGAGGTAGCAGGCTGAGGCTGGACCTGGAGGAGACCAGATGCCTCCCCTGCACACGCAGTCACCCTCAAAGACTTGGGGTGACCCCTGGTCTCAGGCTCTGCCTACGAGGTCTAATGAAGATCGTAGGTGCTCAATAAAGGCTCGTTGAATCCACCCACTGTCTGTTGTGCCAAGACCACCGCAGGGGACCGTGGTTATGGAGAGTCCAATGGGGACAGACCTGAGTTCAGATCCTGGCTCTGCCACCCACCTGTGGCTTTGGGTGTGGCCCTTTCTTCTGAGACGGCCCTCCTCCTCTCCAACATGGGCCTGACCTCAGCACCCTCACAGGGTGCTCGGGGACTGGGGTGTCATTCCTGGATTTGATCACAGGAGGTGCCTGCGATGGTTCCCATATGATTTGTCCCTTCCTTGGTCCCCAATGTGGCAGTGTTGCAAAGTGAGATCTTTAAGAGATGGGGCCTGGCAGGTGGAAATTAGGTCCCAAGGGCACTTGGGACTGGACTGGTTGGCACAGTCCTCTCTTGCACTCATGCCCGCCATGTGATGGACCCTGCTCTGGAAGCTTGATAAACCTCTTTTCTTTATCAAGTACCCAGCCTCAGGCATTCTCTTACAGCCACACAGAACAGACTGATACCTATTGGGCCTGATGAGTCTGATTCTCACGTATGATGCAAACACATTTCCTCTGCTTGTCAAGGGCTGGATGAGGCCACATGTGAGGGAGCTTTTGATCTGTACTGAGATAGAATAAGATGTGTATAAACTCATCCCAGTCCGTGAATTGGGCCAAGCAGCCAAAAGGAAAAATCCCAAAACCCAGCTGCCTTTGAAGCAGTGAGGAAGGCTGTTTCTTTTGTTTCTTTCTGGGGCTCTTTTGGGGATCCAGCATGGAGCTTTTTTGCCTTTTTGGTAAATTCATCTCCATGTTCTAGCAAAGTATTCCATCCCCTGGCATCATTGATTGGTTCCAGGAGGGGCATTTGGCCTGGATTTGGCCAATCAGAATATTTCAGCCCCTAGATACTCTGATTGGTTCTGAGATGGGCACATGACCAGGCTGGTCCAATTAGAACTAACTGAGAGCCATGCTTCTGATGTGATTGGTGGAGAGAAGTCTCTCATTATTCTGTGACAGGGAGGAAGGAAGAGTGGGGGACTTTGGGGGGCTCTGGTGCAGAGCCTGAGAATGAAGTCCATGCCCAGGAAGCAGCATCAGGGAAGGAGACAGACAGACAGACACACACACACACACACACACGCACAATTTCAGCCTCTGGATCCAGCTGAGCCTGAAGCCATCCACTCCTGGATTTTCATTACTTGCAATAATGAGTTTCCTTTTTGCTGCATTTGGTGTGGGCTGAGTTTCTACCGCTGCAACTGAAAACCTCTGTCTGACACAAACCTCAGGTTCAGTTGCAGTTTTCCTAGGGGACGCTTTCTTTGTGTCACCATGTGATGCCATTTCCAAGCACCATGCAGAAGAGCAGAAAGATCCTCCAGCGTGATGTCAGACAGGCCTGGGCTGGGATCAAGGCCTTGCCCCTCCCTACTTACCCAAGACCCTTGGGCAAGGGATTTTACCTCCCAAAGCCTCAGCTACCTCATCCATAAAATGGGGTTTCCACCTCCCTCTCACTGTGTGATGCAATGGGAAGATGCACGCCAAGCCTTAGCATGTGCTGTTCCTCCCCCAGGAATACCCTTCCTGGCTCTGTGCTGACTCTGCCTGCGCTCATCTTTTCCAAGGTAAGGGTGCTTTTGTCAGCGCTCCAGACCTTGCTGGCCAACGTCTGTCACTCCACAGAATTATGACAGGCAGGGTTATTTGATTACTGTCCCCCTCTCACCCTGGAGCGTAGGTTCTGAGGGTGGAGAGAAGTGTTGGATTTTACTCACCGCAAAGTCCTGGGACCTGTGTGAGGGTGTGAAGTTTCTGGGGCACTGTGTGTGTTTGTCAGCTTGCCATCGCTATAACAAGTTCCCGAGATAAATCAGCTCTTTGAGAGGAAAGGTTTGTTGGGCTTGTGGTTTTGGAGGCTCGGGTCCATGATCAGGTGGCCCAGTAGGTTGGGGCCTGTGGTGGGCAGCACTGGACTGCAGAGAGTGTGGCAGAGCAGGAGGGGAGGGAGGAAGAGGCAGGGCTAGGATCCCCTTGGTGGCCACACCCCCCAATGGCCTAAAGGCCTCCCAGGAGGCCCCGCCTTTTAAAGTGCCACCACCTCCCAATAATGCCAAGGTCTGGGCTCCAAGTCTTTAACACACAGACCTAGACTATGGCTCTAGGATTCTGATGCATGTCCATGTGGGTTCATTTGAGCCAAACCCCAGTCTCTACGGGGTTCGTCTGAGCCAAGTAGATGGCGGCAGCTGTGTGTCCATTAGACAGGGAAAGGTCATTGTTCATTGTGTCCAGGAAGACAGGACTGATGACACATGGAGAAGGGGACTTCAAAGAACCCCTGGAAAGGATGAGATTAAAAATTCAGAGAAGTTGTGCTGCCCTGGGTTCTGCGGCAGAGAACCCTGCGTCTATAACTCAGCTCTGCCCGGACGTGCTGTGTGGCTTTGGATAGGTTTGATGCCTCTCTGAACCCATTAATAAAACAGAGATGGTCATCTCCGCTCCCGGCACTGGGAGAAGACAGACTGAGTGCAAGGCCTCCTCCTCCAGTGCCTGGCTTTCTTGCTGCGGGATGAGGTGGATCCCCAGAGGCTGAGCCTGCCTGGTGAACCAGAGGCCAACAACCAGGCCACCATCCCCTGGCGCTGATCTGTGGCGGCTGCTGTTCTTCTGTGGCTTCCGCATTCGTGTCATCAGCAGGGACGTTAACGTGATGTCCGAGGAGACTGCCAAGTGCCCGGCACCGTGCACGAGGGAGTCTCACCCCCCTTTCAATGGCGTGTCCTGGCTGGGCCACCGGCTGACCCACCCCAATTAGGTGGCTCTTGTGTTCATATTGACACACAAAGGAGCCAGCTGGCGACCTCTGACCCCACCTCACTTGGGATCACAGGCTCATTTTGGCCCCAGCCTCAGCCCTGAGAGCTGGACGCGTAATCTCCTTTGACACCAGAAGCAGCGGGCCTCCCCCTGACCTCTGCTCCCTGCCTCCTGGATTTCCGCCTTCCCTGGGCCTGATGGATGTCATGTGGCCTGCGTGTGGACAAGCCTGGACCCGGGGAGGGGTGGCCGAGAGCGGTCGGGAGGGGCCAGGCCAGGCTTCTGAGGGAGGAGGGCTCACAGTGGACGCCCAGGAGGGAGCCGGGACAGGCAGGAAGTGGGGCCACGGGGGGGGGGGGGGCAGGGAGGGGACGGAGAAGGAGGAGCGGGGTGGGGGGGGGGGACAAGGAGAGCTCTGGTGGGGATTTGACCCACTGCGCTGGGCTCACAAGGAGTGAGTGAGTCTTGGGACCCTGTCACCTCCCCACCACGACTGGAATCAGTGGCTTTGACCCACTGTGTCCTCCCCAAACCAGCCCCGGTCTGAGCCCCGTGTGTCCCCAGTGCTGATCTCAGTCCAGCTCAGACCCCGAACCGGGGGATGCCTGGGGGGAGTTGCCATGGCAACACATTTGCCGGTGCAGAGAGAGAGCCCTGCTGACCAGTGCCCAGCCCCCGGCTGACCCTGGAGGAGGGGGCAGGAACTGGCAACAGCTCGGGGCTGGCGCTGGGGCACTTGGCTCTGGACGTGCCATCAAAGGCCAGTTCACCTCCGGCCGGATCTCTTGGTTCTCCATGTGACCCCTGCGGGTGCAGTCCCTCTGGGAGATGTCCCCTTCTGTTTTCCTTGGGCTCCTCCTTCTGCTGCTGGGGGGTGGTGAGGCTGGGAGCCCTGACTGACCCCTGGCTGAAGCTATGTTCTATGACCAGCCTGGGCTCAAGGGTGGGCCTGGGGTGGGGGATGAAGGAAGGGTCAAAAGAACAAAGTCTGGAGCCAGACTACCTGGATGGGACTGGCCCTGACACACGCTGGCTGTGTGATTTTGAGTCAGTCGCTGGACATCTCTGGGTCTCAAATGCTCATCTTCAAACAGGCCTTGAGCCCTAGGCACTTGGCTTCCTGAGTGAGGATTAGATGACATAATACACGGGACTCCTGAGAACAGTCCCTGGTACAGTGCCCGTGGACACCGCCTTCACCTACGTCTCCCCTTCCTGGGCAGAGAGGGACACAGTTCTGGCCACGGAGACTTTCAGAGAGTTCAGCCAAATTGTCAAAGAGTGCCAGGATTGGATATTTGGGGAATTAGAAAAGGAGGTGCTTTTTAAACATAATCTGTGCAAGGAAGGAGGCCCCCGGAGGTAGCAAGCTGTGGGTCAGGCTCACCCCAGCCTTCCCGGACACTGGGCACACAGGGGCTGGGCACAAACTCATTTCCACGATCTGGAAATGCCATCGATTGTAAAAGGCACCCTCCATCTGTTTGGTCGTAGTATTTCTAACAAATAAAAGTGGGTGTTATTCACATAATCAAAATGTTAAAAAGAAAAGAAAAAAGAATTGATCTTAAAATTGGAGCAATAGGTCATCAATAAGCGGTAATCAATGGTGTAAATGATGAAGAGATGAGCCACTGCGGAGTGACTCGATGGAGAACAGGAGGTGGCTCCCTCTGGTGGCCAGTGCTGCCCTCAGGCAGAGTGCATCTGGGAAGGCTTCCCGGAAGAGGGGACCTGCAGGAAGAAGTACAGGGGGCGGGGTCTTGCTCCTCCTCCCCCTAGGTGACGGGAGGTAACTCCACCCTCCTTTAACAGGCTCCAGGACCAGAGCAGACACAGGGCCCAGGCCTGGACAGTCTAGGACTATGTGAGGCTTGAGACACAGGTGCTGGGGGCAAAGAGGCCTGGGCTCCAACCTCAGTGCTGCTGCTCCCTAGCTGGGCAACACCAGGCTGATGACTTGGCCTCTCTGAGCATCAGGTTCTTCTCCCAGGAAGTGGGGAGGACACGGGGGGGGGGCGGGAGGACACGGGGCGGGGGGAGGACACGGGGGTGGGGGCTCCGAGATCAGGCGTGCATGGAATCATGAACTAGGAAGTGCTTCCTAAATATTAAATACACAACAATCGGGTTTCTCTTTGTTTTGAAGTTTGGAAAGTGACACACGAGGAAACCGAGGCACCCAGAGAGCAGCAGCCACTGGACTTCCAAAGAGAGGACACACAGGTGGGTGTCGCGGTTCTGCAGAGGCCCCGCACCCTGAGCTGGGGTGGCATCTCACCAGTCCTTCAGAAGGATGAGACTGTCTGTCCCCGGCGGGGGTTTCAGGGGGCACCCCTAAGGAAGGCCCCGCAGCAGGGTTTCCAGCCCCAGTCCCTGGGCACCCCCTGGCCAGCCCTGCGCATGCGCTCTCCGCAGGGAGCCCCCTCCTCCAGCAGGACCGGGCCTGGCCTCGCCCACTTGCTCCGGGCCAGGGCCAAGAGTTAACGTGGGAAGGGAGCTGGAGAGCGAGAGGACACGTCCAATCAATCATATTTAAACAAAAGCCTCTCCCGCCCAAGGGCCCTTTTAAAAGCTGCTTATTTAATTAAAAGTCCCATTTTCCATATTTATGGCCCTTATTCAGTTAAATATTAACCGCTGGGGCCAGGGCTGCTGTGTGCTTTGCGAGCGGCGAGCGGGAGGTTCATTACCGCGGCCGGGGACTTCTCGGGCAGCGCAGATCGATCGCCGGGCGCTGGACAAACAGCGGCGAGGTGGCAGCCGGTGCCCCCGACTCGCTGGCTGGGCCTGGGCCCCGGGTCTCTCTCTCTCTCTCTCTGTCCCTGAGAGTCGGTCCAATGCCTAGAGAGAGATGGAGAGGCAGGCCCCGGGAGTCAGTGACCAGAGAGACGAGGGGTAGGGAGAGGGACACAGAGAAACAGAGACAGTCCCAGGAAAGCAGGGAGAGTGACCAGAGAGACCACCCGCTGTCTTTCTGCACCTCTAGCTCATCTCGGTCAGGACAGGGCGCAGTCCGTGCATTTGAGACCCAAGGAAAAATGGCAATGTGGGGTTCCTTGTTCAAAAGATTAGGAATCCCCCAATTCCTGCCTCCCCAGGGCCCTGCGGCCACGGAGAGCCATGTCCCTCTCTGGCTAGCGTGTAGCTCTCGAGAGGTGCCAGGCGAGGGACGGGGAAGCCCTGCAGAGGACCCCTGCTCTTCCTGGGCCACTTGGCTGGGGAAGTGGGCAAATAAAAGGAAAGGGGCCAACACTGGCATCTCCTAAAGATGTCACCTCACATGCCCGAAGGGCCGGGGCACCAGTGTCGGGGACTCCTGGGGGGCAGTGGTCTCTGGCCAGATGCAGCAGCTGGAAAGAAAGGAATCCCAGGGGAGGCTGGGTCTGGGCCGAGCAGGGGCGGGAGCTGCAGAGTGGACGGGGCACCCAGAGCCTCACCGGGGACTGCCACCTGCCAGGCACCTCGTGGGGACTCACTCCAGGGACCCTTGCCCCCAGGCGGGAAGCTAGGACGGACTTTGATCCCCAGATGGGGAAACTGAGGTTCCAGCAAGTCAGGCCATGATCTCAGGGCTACTCAGCCAGTGGGGGGCAGAGCTGGGATGTCAACTGAGTCTCCTAGCGCCCCGTCACACAGGAGGAACCGCCACTCAGTCACCCCATCCATTAAAGTCCCTGACCCTCCCTGAGCCTGGGACACGTTGATCTAGCTGTCTGGTTGCTGAACCCTGGGTCCTCCCCTCACACTGTTGCTGTTGCCTCCTGTGGCAGGATCCTCTCTGTCCCAGGGACATCTACTAGTGCTGGGGGCAGGTGATGGAATAGGTGGACTTTGGGGTCACAGGGTTGGTTCAAATCCTGCCTCTCCTGTTTACTGGTCCTACAGACTTGGGCTGCTCCTGTGTCAGTTTTCTCATCTGCAAAATGGGGATAATGACAATTCTCCCCCTGTGGTTTTGAGAGTTCAGTGACATAATCCTTGTATGCCCTGGGCAGTGGCTAGCTCACCATGAGCCTTATGCTATCCAAAAGAGCCTGGTGGAACTACAGCTGGCTCATCTGTGGAATGGGGAGAGGATTCCATGAAGAACTCCTCTCTGGGCTATTGGCGGGGCTAATGCATCTCTGCAGCAGGGACGTTAAGACTCGGACCTGGAAGTGCCAGGTGAGGGCAGTGGGAAGCCCTGCAGAGCACCCCATCATGGCCAAAGTCCCCGTTTGTGTTTAGGAGGAACAAGGAGGTACCCAGATTGTCAAGGCCACCCATTAGGTGTCACCAACCAGGCTGGGGCAGGCATCGCCTGCATCAGGCACACATGCACACACACATGCACGCAGACACACGTCCCCGCACGCACAGTCCTGGGCGCACCTGAGCGCACACCGCGCCTTTGGCCCTGTGCTCCGCTCTTGGGCTGCGTCCCGCCAGGAATCCGGCTTCTGCCACCACTCACTCCCCCGTCCCCGAAAAGGGGAAAAAAAAAAAATCTGAGAAGCCAGATTAGACCCTCACACACGCATCGCGGGGAAAAATCTATGTCTCATTTTCATATCTAGCAAAATAAAATGACACCAGACGCCTCCAGCAAGCCCCAGGGGAGTGTGTCTGCGGAAGACGAGGGGTGGCAGGGGGGAGACCCCTTTCCCAAGGCGGGGAGGCCCCAGGCCCGGACCCCCGCGAGGGGACGAGGGCCGCCGAGAGGTGGGGACCAAGCCCATCAGGGCGCCTCCCCGGGGGCCGGAGGTGGCGGGGGTCCTGGGAAGAGTCCGGGGGCGCGATGGAGGGTCGGGCAGGAGGGGAGCGAGCCGCCGGGAATCGCATCCCCGGGATGGTGGTGAGAGCCAGGGAGCGGGAGAGAGCGGGAGAGACACCAGGTTATCAGAGAAGTGTGAAGACAATAATACAATCTGACATTTCTGAAGCAAGACCCCCGGTTGCCATGGCAACGCCTCCTGTGGGAGCAGCTCCCAGGAGACGGCTCCGAGATGTACTATAAATGATGTTTGATTAGAATTTAAATCATTTAGGCAGAGAGAAGATAGGCCTTTTGTCAGCGAGGGGACCTGGGGGTGGGGAGGGAGGGGCGCGCGGCGGGGGAGGGGCCAGGCCCGGCCTGCGACAGCTCGGGCGACCCCCGCGCCGCCAGCCCGGGCCACCCCGCGCGGGCGCCCCGGGGTTGATTACTTTTGCCCTCGGCTTCATTCCCGTTTACTGTAACCTTTCAGCGGTGGCCGGAGGGACTCAGAGGGCAAGAGAGGAGAGGCCTGGGGGGACCGGGTGTGGGAGGGGACAGAGGGAGAGTGGCAGAGACGGGGAGGGGTGGGGGACAGAGACAGGGAGAGAAGGAGAGAGAAAGAGGGGTCCGGGGGTGTAGAGAACAGAGCAAGGAAGATGGGGACCAAGGCAAGGGGGTTGCAGAGAGGAAACAAAGAGAGACCAAGAGAAAGAAGGAGTCAAAACCAGAGGGGGGATGGAGAGAGAGAGAGAGAGAGAGAGAGAGAGAGAGAGAGAGAGAGAGAGAGGGAGAGAGGGAGGGAGAGAGGGAGCAGGAGAGCCCAAGAGATGCAGAGACAGAGGCAGATGAGGACCCCGGCACCCACACCTCCAAATCATTTCCCACCCCCTGAAAAGCACCCCAGGAATGAATATGGTCCCCAAGATGCTCCCCACACTTGGAGAATGCACTGGCTGCCCCCAGGGGTGTCCCTGCCTGGAGCTCCAAGGCAGGTGTTGGTGACCCTGGAGAAGAGGTGACCCTGGCCTCCCATCCCAACAAAATAGGCTGAGCCGAGAGCTTCCACCTAAAATCTCAGGCCAGCCTCTTGGCTGCCAGCGCCCAGGTTCCCCCACCTGCAGAACGCGACCTCCGACTCAGCTCCGTCTGTGGGTGACGAGCTGTCTTCCCTGTTCAATTTTTATTTTTTCAGGCAATTTAGCTGCCAACGTTAAAAAAATCAGAACACATCACAGACCTGGTTAATTTCAGAGTTTCTTCTTTAAAAATAGAAATGCTGGACGGCTGGACCGATGTTTCATGTCAACCACCTGCTGGAAGTTGCACATCGGTCCCTCCTTTAGGAGAGTGTGAGGGCTCCCGTCTACCGCAGTCCCCACCCCTCCCTACTGTCTCACCCTGCTCATGGCTCCTGCCTGGGCGCTGGAACTTTCAGACTCTGCCGATAACCTCCGGGTCCTTAAGGCTCTATTAATCTGCTAACAGATGGCTTACAGACCTCGACCCTTAGTCATCACGGTGTTGGGTGCTGAGTGTGCAGGTGACCCCAGAGTCTGAGCAAACTCTACAGTCCCCCTCAGACACACAGGAAGTGCTCAATAGAGGTTTAATGAGCACAGGAAGAAGAGCTAGTGTGATTAGGGAGTGGTAGACACCAGTAGCTAGACCTGCACTGAGACCTTTCAGTTCCAGAGGTCAGAACTCGAATGCAGGTCTGGGGCTAAGATCAAGAGCCGTGGTGCATTCTGGAGGCTTAGGGCGGGCGCACTTCTTGGCCTCTTCCAGATCCTGGAAGCTGCCCACCTTCCTTGGCTCACGGTCCCTTCCTCCGTCTCAGAGGCAGCAGGGTTGGGCTGTGTCCTTCTCCCGTTGCCACCTCTGGACCCCCCTCTCTCCCACTTGAGAGAGCTCTCGGGGAGCGTGGGACCCGCTGGGGAATCCAGGATCACCTCCGTAACCGGGGGCCTGCTGGCAGCAACCTGATCTCCAGCTGCCACCTGGATTCCCCTTTGCCCTGTGGCTAGCGTTCCCCAGTCTCCAGGATTAAAACTCAGACAGCTTTGGGCTCTTGTTCCACCTGCCACCTCGTCCCCAGGGTCACTGCTTTAAGCCGTGGAGGGCAAGTGCCAGTGGATAGCAATGCTGCCTCCCGGTATTCAGTAGGCAATTCTGGAAAATGTTCTCTATGCTCAGAGGTTCCAGGGACCTCCAGTGGGTGGTGGCAACGGAAGCAATTAGCCCTTACATCGCTTTTCCTCCCAGCCTGCCTCCTGCTCAGAGATCACCTGTCAAATAAGTTACCTGTTCCCAACTTTGTCTCAGGCTCCGCTTTCAAGAGATCCAAACCGAGACAGTCCTCAATCAATGTCACCTATTACACTGGTTGAGCTAAGTGGGAGAGATACCTGGAGCAAAGTGGCTTAAGCAAAAAAGAAACCAATTTATTTTCTCATTGAGGAAAAGTTCCTAGTCACATCTAGGACTTCAGGAGCAGCTGGATCCAGGTTCTCAAGCAAAGCCAATCAAGGATTTTTCTCTTTTGAAATCTCAGCTGTGCTTTCCTCTGTTGGCTTCATCCTCAGGCAGCCTCTCCTCATACATTGGCAAAGATGGCTTTAACCACCACAAAAAGAATGAGAGTGTCCTTTACCCAGTAGCCAGCAAAAGCACCAGGTATCCTCGATCCTTAGCTCTGATTGGTTCATCTCCTGTCAATTGCCTTTGCCTGAACCAATCACCTTGGAGGGAGGGGATGTGGTGCTCTCACTGGCCTGCCTTGGGCCACTTCCTGTCCTAGGAGCTGGGGCGGGACCAGCCTCATTAAGGGCGTGAGGTCTGGGTAGGGGGGACTGTGACTCCCCTAAAGAATATCGGGGTGCTTTCACAAGGGAAGGGGCCACAGAAAAAGCACAGGCATCCTCCAGCAGTGAGTCCATCCCGTGCTGTTAATTTTAGGTGAATCTCTCCAAGGATGGGGGACAAGATGCTTCCCAGTGAGGGGGGCCCTGGAGCTGGAGGAGGGACAGCCAGGCGGGGTGCCAGTCAGCCGTGCCAGCCCGTCCTGGCTGGAGGGAATTCTCGGGATAACTTGTCTAGATTTTTGCAATTTCAGTTTTCTTTGCTGCAGAGCTGGGGGGGAGCCAAACGGAAACCCAGTTCCTTTCAGAGTCGCCAGCCCGTCTGTGCCGTGCGCAACGCGGCGCCCGGAGGAGAAAGCGCCTTTTGTGGAGGCCTGGGGAGAAGGAGAGGGGGCTGGGGGCCCCTGGGAAAGGAGCAAAGCAGAAGTGGGGAGAGACGAGGGGGCTCCATCTGCAGGAGCTGAGCCGGGGGAAGGTCTGAGTGGCATCGATTGTTGGGGACCACACAGACCTGGATGTGAATGGCAGCCCTGCTCCCATCTGGTGGTGTCACTTGGGCACATTCTGTAAAGTCTCGGAGCCACGGGTTTCTTGTCTGTGTCACGAGGATGAGAAGATACCATGAAATAGCAAGTAGGACACCCTTAGCCTGAGGTGCTTGGTGCCTGTTAAGGGATCCTTCGCTAGGATCATTAATTAGGATTGATATTTTCACTGTGACTCCTCACACTTGTCACCTGGCATGGTCATCTGTCACAAGGGAAAGACTCCTCGGCTTGCTTTTTCATGCCAGGTGGGAGACCTGATAAGCAGTATCAGTCTCTTCCTGCTGCTATAACACACGACCACACACTCAGTGGCTTAGAATAACACACATCTATTCCTTTACACCTGGAGCTTCCTGGGAGAGTCTATTTCTGTGCCTTTTCCAGCTGTTGGAGGCCACCCACATCCCCCATTTCCCCTGCTTTGGTCCCCACACCTCCTTCCTCTGACTTCCTCCTTTAAGGACCCTTGTGACGATGATGCACTCAGATAACCCAAGAGAGTCGCCCCATCTCGAGGGTCTTAATCTGCAAAGTCCCTGCCACGTCAGGCGAGGACAGACTCACAGGTCCTGGGGGTCAGGATGTAGCCACTTGTGGGAGGCTGAGCTGGACCCCAGGAAGGAGCCTGGCCTACCCGAGGGGAGGGTCCTTTGGTGTTTATTGCACTACAAGCCACTCAAAATTTAAGGCTCAAAAGAGACTCTGATGATCTTGCTCATGATGAGTCGGCTGGTGAGGCTCTGGCAGGGCCTGGCCGGGCTGGACCCTGCTGGACCTGGCTGGACCTGGCTGGACCCAGCTGGGCTTGTTCCTGTGTCTGTAGGCAGTGGGCAGGCTGCATGGCAGCCGGTGATCTCAGCCTCGCTCGCCCCCCTGGTGGCTGGCTGGCTGACAGCAGGAGACAGGGACACTCTTTTCCATGGCTGGCTCAGGCTTCCTCACTCAAGGACACTATGGCTGGGACAACAGCCTGTCCCCTGCATACTGAGAGATGATGCCAGACACAGCCCGGGCCAGACTGTAGGAAAATAGACTCCATCTCGTAGTGGGAGGAGTTCCCAACCACCTCCACCCCCCCCCCCCGCACCCCCTGCAGCCCACTGGGGGCCAGTGTCCAGCCGACATTCATGAGGCCTACTGTGTGTCGGGCTTGTGCACCACTGTCTCATGAAGCCCCTTTGAGGTAAGCACCTGTTTGGGTCGCAACTTAGAGATAAAAATACTGAAACTCAGAGAGGTGCAGTCACTTGCCCAAGGTCACAAGCTAGTGAATGGCAGAATTGGGACATATCCCTGTGCCATGGGCTGCTTCGCCCCTGGTTCATTCAGATCCTTGTAGCAGTGTGAGTTGGCTGGCAGCTGACCATGGCAGCCGAGCTTACCACCTCAAGGCAGCAGACACCCACTCCTCTCAGAGATGCCGAAATCCAGACTTGGCTTCTAGGTGAAATCTCTGGGGTCTTTAAACATGGTGGCCCACTCAAATTAAAGACATTGAAGGGGACATGTCATCGTTGGCAAGTTGACCACTGTGCAGCAGTCTGGCCACTTTGCAGTACAGGGGAAACTGAGGCTGAGGGACAGCCTCGAACAAGGTGGATCGGCAAGCTGGAGGGGGGAAGGGCTGTCTGGGGAGGGCAAGGAGCAGGCGGCAGCAGCCCTGTCATTATTCTGAGAGCCAGATGCCATGGTCCCTCTTGGAGCTGACTCATCCTGGTCCTCTGAGCCACCCGCTTTTCTCCGTCTCCCATAGTGAGAGGTGGTGACAGTCTGTGGGGGTCGCTGCAACAAAGCGCCACAGGCCGGGTGGCTTATCAACCACAGGAGTTTATTGCTCACAGCTGGAGGCTGGGAAGCCCAAGGTCAAGATGCCCGCAGATTGAGTGTCTGGTGCAGCTGCTTCTGGTTCACAGATGACGCCTTCTAGCTGTGTCTACACATAGTGTAAGGGACAAGGGGACTCTGGGGTCCCTTCTATAAGGGCACTGACCCCATTCAAGATGGCCCCACGCTCATGGCCTAATCACCCCCAAATCCCTGCCGCCTGATGCCGTCATATTAGAGGCTGCGATTTCAGCATCGGAACAAGAACTTTCAGACCAGAGCAGATGGCATGGGTGGGTCGGGGAGGAGAGGGTCAGGGCTGGCATAGAAGGCTCCCCTCTTCCTTTTGCCCCATCCCTGGGGACTCTAATCTTGGGGGGGTGGGGACCTGGTGGGACAGGGCAGGACAGGATGGGGGTCTTTGCACAGGATTTGCGCTCCCTTCCCCAGGAAGATTTCCATCTTGACAGAACCTGCCCTAAGGGACATTCAGCCAGATGAAAGGGGGCATTGGGGGGCAGCACGTGGCCAGGCTGGGAGTGGGGGCTATATCTCCTTGAGTCTGGGGGACCCACACCTCTGTTATAACCGAGAAAGTGGAGCAGACGGTGCCGTGTGGCCTCATGCCAGGGTCCCTGAGCATGTGTCTGGGGTGTCCGATGACCCAGAGTCCACCCTGCCCAAGAGGCCGTGGGTGGATGGTCTTAGCCTCAGAGCAGAGGGCAGATCACCTGCAGGCGCAGGGGTGAGCCAGCCCTGCTCAGCCTCCACGGACTGTCCCCCAACCAGCCGTGACTGCCACCACATGAGACCCCCTCAGGGAGGACGATCTAAAGGGGCACTTCCCAGATTCTCAACCCACAAAAACAAAATTCAATGGGTGTCTTAAGCCACTAAGGCTTTGGGGACCGGTGGGTGTTCTCAGACTCACTGTGCCAAACTCTCCTCTGGGAACTTGAAGAAGAATCCGATCCCGGGTTCACCCCTGGCCTTGGCCCATCTGCATCTTCTGTGGATAAGGAGCTGGTCCATGGCTCCAGCCCTCAGCAAGAGGCACAGGTAGGTCTAGAAACCGAGGCCGTGGGTGGAGTCCACTCCGTCCCCCGGGGGCAGAGCCAGGGTTGGCGGAGGATCACATAAGATGGTCTGGGAAGGGTCCTCAGCGAGTTGGGTGACCTGGGGACCGGAGGGAAGGGAGTGAGTGGGTTCTAGGGTCAGCGCTCTTGCTGACCACTGCCCTCAGCCCCCAAAAGACACATCTAAGTCCTCAGCCCTGGGACCTGGGAGCCAAACTTGTTTGGAAACAGGTTCTTTGCAGATATAATTAAGGGTTTTTGAGATGAGATCATCCTGGGACCAGGTGGCCCCTAAGTCCAGCCATGAGGGTCCCTGTAAGAGAGAAACCAAGGAGGCCAGGGTGGGCCAGAGGGGGAGGGACACAGCCACAGGTCCAGGAGCACCAGGGGTCACCAGAAACTGGAAGAGACAAGGGAGCACTGTCCCCAGAGCCTGGGAGGGGTGTGGTCCTGAGGTCACCTTGACTGTGGACTTCCAGCCTCCGGGGCTATGAGACGTCAAGTCACGATGACACACACCGGCCTGTGACTTCTGCCCAGCTTAGCGCAGATGTCTTCCAAGGCGTCCGTCTCCCGTCTCAACCTGACGGGGCTCAGGAGCCCGATGGTCAGTCCTGGCTCATTTCTGAGCCAGGGGCTGGGCCGGGCATCAAGTCCTGTGAGCCCAGAACCCAGAGCCCAGCAGGGGGGTGTTGACGGGCCCACGGACAAGGGCAGGCTGCTGCTGAGGGGCAGGACATTCCTCCCCTGAGCTCCAGGGCCTGCCCAAGCTGGGCTTCTGGCTCTGTCCTTCCCTGTGTGACTCTGGGCAAGTCGCATGACCTTTCTGTGCTTCTGTTCCCGCGTCTCTAAATTAGTAGCCACACTCACTTCAGAGCCAGGCTGGCGCGGGAAGGGGGGCGTCCCAGGAAGGAACAGCTAGTGCAAAGGCCAGGGAGGGGGACAGCACGCTCGGGCGGCGGACGGCTCCTTCAGGCCAGAGCGAAGAACAGAGGTCCCTGGCCCAGTCTGGGTCACAGCCTGAGTGGGAGAACCCATAGTCAAAAAGTTGCACCCACCACCACATCCCATGGCCACGGTCCCGAGAGTCCCCGGGCAGCACTTCCCAGCTAGGCCCTGAGGACACTGGGCTGGTGGATTCTTTGTGGTGGGCTGTCCTGTACCTGGCAGAGGGCATAGCTGCACCCTGGCCACCACCTGCTAGATGACAGAGGCACATCTTGCTCCAGCTGTGACCACCACAATGTCTCCTGGGGACACAGCTGTCCTTGGTCAGGAGCCCTAACGCATCTTCAGGTGGCAAGGCTGGGGCTCGGGGTGACTCAAGTTTGCTTCTGCAGGTCCTGCTCTTCCCGGGTTGTCAGCAGGACAAGGCCACGGTCACTCCCGCCCAGCTCAGGATTCCTGTGTTTGCAGTCCCCACGGCTGGCAGAGGTCGGTCTGATGGACGCTGAGGCCCACGGCACCCCTGCCCTCTCCAGCTCCCTCTTTCTTCTTTTCCCTGGTGTGGGGTCCTTTGCACTCCTGGGCCGGTCTCAGCCTCTGTTTCCCAGAGCCCACTTGGCCCAGGTGGCCAGTGGGCTCTGGGGAGCTGTGTCTGGACGCCCTTCAGCCAGGCCTCGGCGGCCCCCACACTGAGCGGCCCCAGGAGCCCGCCAGCTCTGACGTTCCAGGGTTTTATGACCAGGAAGAAGCTTGATTCGACCCCGAGTGAATGGGTGTCATAAACCACACTGTCACCAGCTCCACGCACCCCTGGGGCACAGCTGGCATAGAGGCTTAGAGGCGTGGAGAGGGGAGGGACCCCTGGCTCCCGAGGTCCTGGATTGAGTCCCCACGCAGCTGGAAGGAGCATCTCTAGTTCCATGATGTTCTTGTCTGGAATCCCCAGGGGCCATCGTTGTCCCTGTTTCATAGACAACCGGAAAAATGGGACCCAAAGGCAGCCTGTGGGGCTGTGCCAACCGTGGGAACAGGCGAGGGTGGCACTGAGCAGGTGGCAGGGACCTCAGGGGTGACAAGGGGAGGGCGCAGGAGGCACCCGGGACTGGCGATCCGGGAGGAGGGAAGCGCAGGCTCTGTGGGGTGCAGGGAAAGCTTCCGGGGCCAGAGGAGGTCCCAGGCCCCACTGGGGACGTGGCTGTTACCCACAGGGCACAGGCAGCTCCCGGAGCCCCCGGCAGGGATGCTGCGCCTTGGCTCAGGTGGGAGAGGAAAACCAGCCTCCAGTTTGGGAGTCAGGGATTTGCTTGAGGTAAGGACACCTGTGCACCCAGGTTTGCATCCCAGCACCCGCCCTAAGGGGAGGTAGGGGGAGAAGATGGACCAAGCAAGGGTGCTTAGAAGCAAATGTGGCAGGTGCCCCTCCAGGCAGGCCAGGCTGGGACACAGGGGTCACAACCCAGCCCCAGAGACCAGGCACTGGGAGGGCTTTGAGGCCATGCTCCTGCCTGGCTCAGCCAGGGGTCCTGCGGTCACTGTCCCGTGGGTGGGGCCTGGCCTCCTTCCATGGACTCCAGGATGCCGGGCTGGGCATGGAGGACAGAGGGACGGTAGAGAATGTCACACCACTTGAAGGGACTGCTCCAGTTCCCAGGTCTCCCTCTGTCCACCAGCTTTGCCATCCCCAGTGGGCGCCCCGAATGGACAGGACCCGGGGGCTTGGGATTTACCCTCCACTGTTTCATTGATCTTCCCAGCTTCCTTGCTGTGATTGACAGCTGAAGATCTTGGGTATCCAGGAGGCACCACGCGGTGACTCTGGACACAGGGACACTTCGTCTGTGCTTTCACTCACCACCTGGACACGGAGGTACAGCCCCCGAGGGGGTGGGTTCCCTTTACCTGGGGCAGGTGCATACTGCCCAGCTGGACACCTGCGTTTTCAGGTGGCTCCTGAGCACTGTGACTCCCGGTCCCCTTTTACCCCCCCACTCAGGCCCTCCTGGCCTCAGTCCCGGACATTCTAGCAGCTTCTGCCGTCTCTGCCCAGGAATGGAACATACTTCCTCTTCAGTCGTCTGCATGTGGGAGGGAGGAAGGAATGAAAAGGAGAGAAAAAAACAAAGAAGATCGGAGGCTGCACAGACTCTGCGTGAGGATTCCCTCCTCTGTCTGGAGAGTGCCGCCCCCTCCGCCAGGGACCCTCCACAATGGCGCCCCCCTCTCTGGAACAGCGCCACCTGCAGGCAAGGCTGGGTGCTGCAGAACAGGCGCCCATCAGATGATGCCCGTGGGCAGGGGAGTGGAGACCAGAAAACGAACTCCCTGTCACCCCTATGTCCCTACCCCCAGCCACATGACTGAGTGAATGCGGGTCCCCTGCCTGGGCCCCCAACACACAGTGAGTAGTGCAGTTTGAGGCCTGTGACTCCAGCCAGACCCATGGGGGACATCCAGGGCTTTGCCTGAAGCTATTCTGAAAGAGGTGCCTTGGTGGCGGGTCCTGCCTGAACGTGAGGCTGATCAGAAGAGAGCAGAACTGAGAGATGGTGAGAGCAGATACCTGAAAAGATCATTTGAGCCCCTGGATCCAGCTGTCCCTGAAGCAGTCCTCTGGACTTGGCACTTACTTGAGCCTACAGATACCCTTTCGAAATGTGAGACGGATTGAGTCTTAATGAATACAGAAACGAAGAGAAAGGAAGAAAGCAGGAAATAAGAAAAGATGTCAAAAAGAGATTGAAAAGAGCAGGGAACAGATTTTCCCTCAGAGCTTCCAGGAGGAGCCAAGTAATCTGACACCCTGACTTTGGAGTTGTACCCTCCAGAACTGTGGGAGCATATATTTCTGTCATTTGGGGCTCACCAGGAAATGGACACAAGGAGAGGAGGCTTGCCCCGGGTGGAAGTCCCCTCCACCCCAAGAGGAGACACACATGGGGCTGGAGGAGCCAGTGTCTGCTCTTTAGGTGGCTCTCACAGCGTGGTGACACACATTTGTTTCCCTGAAAGGCGACCTGAAGCTCCCATGGAGGTCAGGAAGTCAAACCTTCATGACGGCCAATGTCAGCTTTGGGTTGCAGACATGAGTGACACTTGACACCTGCGTTTGTCCCCAGAGGACATCTAACGCCTGCTGAGCACCAAGCCCAGCCTGGGCATGTGAGAGGGCCTCTTTTCCTCCGCCCCAGGAGGGGCGTGCGGTTGTGCCACTTCTCAGGCCCAGGGTTAGAGAGTGCCCTTCTGCCGTGGGGCTGGGCAGGACACAGGTGCCGGGGCTTGCACCTACTCACCTAAGAACTGGGAACCGGGTCAGGGCGTCCTGCCTTCTGCCCATTTTGCAGGTGAGGAAGCTGAAGTAAATGGCAGGAAGCACTTGCCCAGCGTCCACGGGGTCGTGCACGCCACCACCTCGCTCCAGCCGGCGGTTCTCACTGCAGGAGCCCCCAGGCACCAGGCTCGGCCCCCGGTTCGCCCAGTCCATCTCCCCAGCGGTCAGTGGGTTAGCACAGAAGTCACCATGGCCATTCCGTACTGTCTATTTGAAGGGTGATGGCCTGCGAGGGGACCCTCGCTTCGCTCTGCCTGCATCTTGACTGGCTTTGGGACACACGGGTTCCTCGCAGCCGGCCGCCGTGTCTAGTTGATCCCTGGGTGCCCACCCACAGCAGTGCCGGCAGACCATAGGTGCGAGTGTTTCCGGGGCTCACCTGCAAGCCCTCCTGCGTGTGCACGGCCCAGCGGCCAGGGGCGGGTCTGGGAGACTTTCCTCCTGTGATGGCCACAGCTGAGCTGAGGTCCCGGCCCGGGGCGCTGGAGGGCAGAGGCTAGTGAAGCTGTTTGGCTGGGTGGACACGCTCCCTCCTGCCAGAGGGGCCAGGGCCGGGAGGAGGAGGTGGCCCAGTCTCCACTCCAGTGGCGCCTTGATGGACCTATACATCACCCGGCGCGGATGGATCCACTCGGAGGAGTAGCGAGCGGCGCTGTGTAGACCGCCCTGCGTCACCACTGCCCGGGAGCGGGGGCCACAGCGGAGCCCGGGGGCTGCAGCAGAATCCCTGCCCACTCTCCCCTCAGCAGATGGGTAGGGACGGCTCCGGCTTAGGGATCGGATCTTACTGTGTGAGTCTCCTTTTGCGGTCCCAGCTGTCCTGGGCCCAGGCAGGAGGGGCGGTGGACAGATAGCCGGTGACAGCAGGACATTTATAGTTCTGATGGGCCGATAGGGGGGACCGGGCGGAGGCTGGCAGGGCCAGTGGACAGGTCGGCATGGCTGACAGTACTTAGGGTCGATAGAATCTGGATGGCTCAGAGACAGATGGTGGCAGAGGCCTGGGCTGCAGGTAGAGGCCACGCTGGGCAGAGGGCACCTGGCCTGGGGTGGAGGGCGCGGGTGTAGGGTGAGGAGGCGCATTAAAGGTTCAGGGAACAGCTTGGGCAGAGGCCAGGGGGGAGGAGCAGAGCTCCGACCTGGCTCCTGTCCCCTCTGCCCTGGTCTCTTTCTGTCTCCTTAGCAATCTGTCCCCCTTTCTTGCTCCTGTGGCTTCTGCCGACTCTCCCACTCTGCTCCTCCTCCTTCCCCTCTCTGCCCTTCCCTCCTTCCCCATCCCTCCCTCCTGATTTGCCCCAGGAGTGTCTTTCCATCCTGCTGTTTCTCCTGGCTCTGCCCCTCCCTCTCTGCCCTCTCCCCCTTGATATCCAGGACCCAGGACCTGCGTGGGGTGCCTGTCATGGTCAGGACCTGTCCAATGATCTTTAGTCAAGGACGCATCATCCAGTCCTGAAATGTCCCTGGGAGGTAGCTCTGTGTCCCCGCCACTCTGGAGCACCTTATTTAGACTGAGGCCCAGGAGGCCCACAGATCTGTTTTCTAGACTCCGCATCGCCCGGCTGTTCCTGGTAACCAGCAAGGTGGTGACAATGACCTGTCGGTATTTCCTGTCTCTTAAGTGCTTTATGTCCTGTCTCCATTCCTCCAAGGACCCTTTGGAAGCAATCCCTCTTGTCCCCACTTTGAAGCTGAGGCTAAATGACTCGGTCAAGGTCACCCACTGGTAAGACAGAGCAGGGCTGGACACGGTCCTTCTGACCCTCACGGCTCTGAGCCTCCTCGTGGATCTCTGACCCCCAGGGCCATGGAGAGCAGGGCGTGGTTTCCGGCCACTACGGGAGAAGCTTTTCCCAGCAACAGTGAACACAAACACAGATCTTGGTGCCAGGAGCGGGACGCCACTGTGACACACAGCTAAAGAAGTGGGAGGTGACTCTGGAGTTGGGCGATGGGTAGGATTTGGAAGAATGTTGTGGCCCAATAGGAAAGGCCTGGG
This sequence comes from Urocitellus parryii, assembly GCF_045843805.1. NCBI lineage: Eukaryota > Metazoa > Chordata > Mammalia > Rodentia > Sciuridae > Urocitellus > Urocitellus parryii. Next base: position 142,698,785 of record NC_135533.1, read on the forward strand.
TTGCCTTAAACTGACTGTTGGTAGAAATGGGGATGTTCGAGGTACTGCTGGTGACAGTACAAGGTGGGAAGAGCGATGGGGAGATTGGGGCTCAGAGAGCTGTGAAGCCACAAGGAGCCAAGACTTGAAGGTCGGGGAACTCTCAGCCTGTCCAGGTTGCACAAGGCGCCACCGTCCATTCACTTCAAGGATGTGTGTTCTGGAGAGAAGGTCAAGGGTGTGGCTGGAAAACGGCTTCTGAGTGCCCCAGAAGGGCCCAGAGGTCACAGTGTCAGTCGCACAGAGGGCCTGTTTGGAGGAATGCGTGGGGGACTTGCTGATCCCTTGGCCCATCTCAGCGGGACCCAGGACCAGGCCCAGGGATGATCTGTGGAGGAGCCTCTCCAGTCTGATAGGGTGGGGCCATGATATACATGGTTTTTGAGGTCATGGGATCGGCAGACATGCTGCCACTTTGGACCAAAAAAGGAAGAGAGAGGGCGAAAATCAAAGAAGTCTTTCTGAGCCTCAAAATTCTAGGAGATAGACCTGGGAAATAGCTCAAGTCAAACCATGTGCCAACCTTCTAATAAAGGAAAGGTGACCAGAGGGACAGACAGACAGCTCAGACGGTGGCAGCAGTAGGCAATGAATACAGCTCCCAAGCCCTTGTCCTTGCTCTTATCACCACATTTGATTCTTTATTGCTGATGATGTAGATGACGTACAGGTACACTTGGCAGGTGCCGGTGGCCACATTAAGGAAGGTAACTGGAGGAGCCTGGGGTGAGAGAGGCAGACAGGGGAAGGCGGGAGGACCCAGGAGACAGAAAAGGTCCTATTGCCAGAAGCGCCTCCTCCCTTTGCAGAATTCTCTTCTAGAGTTTCTGGGGAAAGGGTTTTGTAGCAGGTCTTTCTGACCCGCAGAGCCTGGGCTGTGCCATCGGGTGGCATCTGCTTCTATCTGTCCCTCCCAGGAGAGCCTAGAGCTCCGGGTGGGGGTGAGCCGTCACCCTGTGCAGAGTCGGCCAGTGACTGCTGACAAAGGACAGGAAGTTCCCCCCAACCTCCCTCCCCTTAGATTTCCCCCACGCCAGCCACGCAGGGCTGTCCCAGGAAGGAGGTTGATCAGACCTGTGGGATCTTGGGTGAGGGACTTAACCCCTCTGGGCTGAGCTGACTTTTCATTTATGAAAGGGACGTTGTAATGGAGCCGATCTCACGAGATTGCTGGGAGGTGAATCCACTCACTGCCAACCTGTTCTACAAGTGCCCAACCCAGTACCTGGCACAGAGGAGGGACTCAACAAATGCTAGCTATAATAACGGCATGGATATGGACCTGGGCGTTGGTGGCTGCTGGACACGGGTGGCACCCGGCAGAAGTTCTTATGAAGGAGCAGCAAAGGGCTAAAGAGATTTAACCCCAGAACCACTTAGAAATGGAACACAGGGGCAGGGGCCGGGGCTCAGGGGTAGAGCGCATGCCTGGTGTGCGTGAGGCACTGGGTTCGATTCTCAGCACCGCATCAAGATAAGTAAATAAAATAAAGGTCCGTCAACAACGAAGAAAAAATATTAAAAAAAAAAATGGAACACAGGAGTCACAGAAGTGAGGCAGGCCCTTTCTGCCGATTTGGTATCTTTGGTTTCCTTCAAATCAGCACATTTCCACTCCTGGCTGCCCACCGAAACCCCTGGGACTTTCCATGGGTGGGGCTTGGCCATGGTATTTTCTAAAGCTGCTCAGGTACGGTTGCCAGGTGACGGATGGGGCCAAGTTCAAATTTTTTTAGTACAGGTGTTTCAAAGTTTTGCATAGATACACCAGAAACATGTGTTCATTATCCATACTGTAGTTGGGGTTGATCTCCTCCTCCTCCTCCTCCTCCTCCTCCTCCTCACTGGGGATTGATCCCAGGGGTGCTCTAACACTGAATTACATCCCTAGTTCTTTTTTTTTTTATGTTTTAATTGAGATACAGGGTCTCACTAATTACAGTGGCTGAGACTGGCCTCCAACTTGCAATCCTCCTGCCTCCGCCTCCCGAGGAGCTGGGATGACAGGCATGGGCTGCCGTGCCCGGCTTTCTCTCCACATTTATGGGCATATCGGGGCAACCTGTTCTCAGACCCCCAGGAGGGATGGGAGTGTGGTACCAAGCCTGGCCACGAACATCCTGCCTCTGCCACACCCATCATGGTGTCTTGGTCATGGCCGCTCTGCACGTTACCTTCCTCCCCTAAACAGAAGCTGCTTCCTTATGCCAGGAGCGTAACTCCTCTTGCTATAATTTGCAAGAATTTGATTAATTTGCGTGGAGTCTCAGGTTTCCACCCAGACACCTGCCTCTACCAAGCCCTGCCTCTACCTGGGGACTGCCAGCAGGTAATACCACACAGGTCCCCAAGTCCCAGTGGCCTCTGCTGAAAACTAAAAGATAAAAAGTGTCCTCGAAGGCCTCTTCCTGGTGCGGCTGCCCAGGTCAGGCGGAGGAACAATCGCCAGGTGCAGACCACACTACGCGGTTGACGAGGCTCCTTCCTCCAGGAAACCCAGCCTCCCTTCTCCCCCACCCTCCTCTCTGCTCCTACAGCAGGCAGGACTGTGGGTGCGTGTCCCTTTTTTGTGGCTTGGAACAGGCACTTGGCACGTGTCTATCAGAAGCGGGTGGGGCTGGGGGGTGCCCGGGGGGACGGGTGGGAGCCTTTCAAACAGGCTGCGGTCCCCTGCGCTGGGTTTTGTCTCGTGGCAAACGTGTCGTTTGATGCAGGCCTGATCAAACACGTCCCTGAGCTGGGGACTCGGGGATGGAGAGAGGAATTAACATTTCTCCCGCCCCCTCCTGCCTGTGGCCTCCTGGGGATCGCATTCAATTATAGATGGACCTCAAAGTCCAGCGTCCGCCTTCACATCCTGCACGGGCTCCGGAGCTTTCCAAAGGAGCGAGCCCACATCTGTTAACGTTTTCGGCGGGCCGGGCGCTCCACCGACATTTTATGGGGTGACTCTGGGGGAAGGAAAGAAATGCACTGACCAGTGTGTTCCTGAGATCGACAATTCCAATAACCGGAGCTTTTTTTTTTTTCCTCGATTTGATAACAGCCACGTGAAACGTGTAAGTCGACGGCTTCCCGGCTACTCAAAGGGTGGGCCACGGACTACCACCTGAGAGTGGGGGCAGTGCAGAGCCAGACCCTGCATTTTAACCACCTCCCCACCCCGGGGGGATTTTTTGTGCATGCTGACGTGCATGAGGCCCGGATCACGAAACCTTGATGATGTCAGAGTCATTAAAATACACGGGGACCGGGTGGGTGGGCTATACAGGTTTTAGAATCAAGGACACAGGGAAGTTTCCATTTCAAATGAGGAAATGGGGCTCAGAGAGGCAATGTAACTCGCCCAAGGTCACACAGCTTACAGATGGCAGAGCTAGAACCATTGCTCAGATCTCCAAGGGCCGGGAGCTTGAAAGGAAGGGATTGGAAGTGAGAGCAGCTGAGGGAGGCGGTCCCCTCGACCCTCCGACAGAGGATGTGAGGGTCGTCTATATGATCGATACATGGCTTCTGATGTCAGCTCAAGGTGGTCACCGAAGACCAGGCGAGCTCCCCCATCTCCTTGCAAGGCTGACCTCCCAACCCTCAAGAGCCAGCTGTGAACACCTCCAGGTCTCCTGGGCTTTGATGCTGGTCGTGCCGAAGCACCATATTGTCCCCCTCGGACGTGGGCTGATCACCTCCATGGAAAGTCCTGCTTGTCAGGCAGGTCCCACATCGGAGTCGCTCCCTCAGAGACACCTCCCTGGCCACATGGGCGCCGTGACACAGGCATGCCCTCCAAGCCCCTCACGGTACCTGGGCTCTGGTCATGGGTGTGGACCATGTTGGTCTGTCCTTCCCCGTGGGTATGGCAGCCCCTGAAGGGCAGAGGTCTGACCCTGGATCCCCAGTGACAAGAGGGGCCTGGGGCACAGTGGGGGGCTCACTGGGTTAGGGTTAAGTCAATGGATGGATGAATGTGTTTGTTGGATGGACGGATGGATGGATGGCGGATGGTGGATGATGGATGGATGGATGGATAGACAGATGGGTGGATAGATGGTGGATGGATGGATAGATTGGTGAGTGGATGATGAATGGGTGGATAGACAAGTGGGTGGATAGATGATGGATGAATGGACGGATGGTGGGTAGATGGATAGATGAGTGGATGAATAATGGATGCTGATGGATGGATGGATGGACAGATGGATGGATGGATGATGGATGGATGGGTAATGGATGGATGGTGGGTGGATAGATGATGGATAATGGATAGATGGGTGGATGGATGATGTATGTATGTATGGATAGATGGACAGGTGATGGATGGATGGATGGATAGATGGTAGATGAGTGGATGGTGAATGGATGGATGGATGGATGGATGGATAGACAGGTGGTTGGATGGATGGACAGACAGATGGATAGATAGGTGATAGATGGATGATGGATGGATGGATAGATGGACAGGTGGATAGGTGATGGATGGATGATGGATGGATAGATGGACAGAGAGATGGATAAGTGATGGATGATGGATAGATGGATGGATGGATGGACGGACGAGGGACAGATGGATAGACTGAAGGATGGATGGAAGGATGAAGGGATGGATTTCAAGCAGCCAGAGGCTGGGGAAGACTTGCTTCACTACACTCTGAGCCTCCAAAGGAAAGTCTCCAATGCAAATAAAATCCGCTTAAAACATCACCCCCATCGAGACTGAAGGAAGGGCAGCCTCGTGCCAAAAGAAGAAAATCAAGCCAATAACCGGCCTCCACCTGGCAAGAGTGGCTTGTCTAGACCTTTAAGCAGAAGCGACTGTTTAGGAAACGTGGCCACCGTGGCCTCCCCTGGTGGTCTGTGTCCTCCCCGGGAGGAGGCCGGCCTCCCCTGTGCTTGGGAAGGCTGAGCCTGTGCAGACTCCTGCTAGCTCCAGGGGAGCCCCCGTCCCTTGCTGGTCACAGGGTCCTGCCCCGCTCTGAACCGGGACCCTCATGAGCCCACAGGACACTCTGTGCCCCATCTTACAGGTGTGTGTAGCCAGAGCCTTGCTGGTGTCCCCTTCACCTGGCCCTTCTCTGCAGGGCCCGAGGCCCTCTGCACATGGCAGCCTCGTCTGACCCCCAGGACTGGCTCAGAGCCACTGGTGGCCTTGGGCATCTGAGGGGTCTCCCCTGCTGCCAACGCAGGATCTTGCAAGGGCTCTTGGGCCAGCCACCCCGCCCTGTCCCCATCCCTGCCTGTCTCTGGGTCTCTTCCTCCTCTGTCCCCTACCCTCCGTGTTCCTGTGCAAGTCATCACGAGAGGACTCGGCAATGACAGGTCCCCAAACTCCCAGCCATGTGGGATCCACCAGGTGGCAGTCTGAATAATGAGACGCAGCCCCTCCCTCTGCTCTGGGGACAGGGTGGACGGACAGACGGAGGGCCTGCGGGTGTCTGCCCACGGAGGATGTGGGAGGGCTCCAGGCTCCGAGGACAGCACAGAGACCACAGCCCAGCCACGCGGAGCACGGAGGCAGGACTCGGGAAGACCTGATTCAGGTCTGTCACTCTGGCTTAGCAGGAGTGAGCTCAGGCGGGCGACTCGGCCTCCTGGGCCCTCTGTTTCCTCTTCTGTGGAAGCGGAGGGAAGAGGCTCAGGCTGCGGGGTGGGAGGCGAGGCGTCAGGGCTGGCGTCCAGTACTAGTGGAGCTGTCTGAAAGTGGAGGGAGACTTACTGGGGAGGACATGCGGGCCACTGGCCTCATCTAGTGACCGAGACCCATTGTGCCAGGGACAGAGGACCCTGGGTGAGAGGAGGTCCCAGCGGGATGGGACATTCCCCACCGTGGGTGGCAGGCTTGGTCCTCTGGGGTTAGAAGCTGAGCTACGCCCTGTCCTTGGGGGTCTCCTGATGCGGGGACCCTGGGTGAGCTGGCCTGTGGGGACTTGGGCCCATGCCTTTGACTCAGCCTTCGGCCGGAGAAGGGTGAGGAGGTCGAGCCTGTGCAGAGGGGCTGTGGGGACGAGGAGCTCCGGAAAGTCCGTCACATGCTGCTCAAAACATGGCAAGCACTTTGTAAACTGTAGAGTGCTGTCCACTGGAGAAGAAGCTAGAACAACGCACGGATGGGCCCGGGTCTCCGCCAGGTCTTGCTCCCCGCAGCTGGGAACCAAGGGCCTTGAGTCCCCTGTGGTGGGAGGCCAGGAGCCCGCGGCCAGGGCACCAGCACCCAGAAGCAGCTGGTCCTGCGCCTCCTCCACTGGCCAGACCCAACCTTCTGAATCTGTTTCTCCAGGTGTGTCCGGGAGACCCTTGGCCCGGAGCCACCTGCCGCTCTTGGGGGCTTGTTCTGGAGACACAGGATTCTCCCAAACTGCCCCCGCTGAATCCCCATCTCGGGGGACGAAGCTGGGGACATGCCCTTCCACAAGCCCCCAGAGGGACCTCGATGCCCAGTGATGTCCAAGAAACGCTGGAGGAGCCCGGAGCCCCATCCAGGGCGTGGTCCAACGCAGTGCCTGGCGCTGGTTGAAGGAGACCCAAGTGAGCCAAGCTGTTCCGGGGCTCAGGTGGCACATCTGTGAAATGGGAGGCAGCCACCGGTCCCTCTGAGCCCGAAGGTCCCTCTGAGTGCGAAATTAGGTGAGAACGTTCCACCAAACAGCATCAGGGGGTAGAACAGACAGGGGCTGGGGCTGGGGGAGAGACGGGGGGGGGGGAGGGAGGGAGGGAGAGGGAGAGGGAGAGGGAAGGAGAGAGGGAGAGAAGGAGGGAGAGAGGACAGAAGGGGAATAGGCCCCACATGATCAGCACCAAGGAGAGCGAGCCGTGGCCAGATCAGCCGTGGTGCTCTTTGCCCTGAGCCCTCGGAGCCTGCCCTCCTGCCCACCAGGGCTACCTTTTGGGGTCCCCCAGAGCAGATCTAAGACGGGGCGCTGGTGCAGTGGTCTCCTCTGGAGGAGGGGAGAGGGCAGAGAAGGAGGAAAGGCAGCAACGTCCCTGTTGCGGAGCAGTTATGGCCTGGGGAGCGGGGACTCATCCCCGGGGACCCTCTGAGGACCCTCACAGGACCTGCCTCAGAACCGCCCTCTGAGGGCCACTGAGGTTGGGATGCCTCTCTGCGCCTCCTGTCCTTGGCTGGCTGCCGTGGCCCCCGGGGGTGGCCCATCTGCGGCATTTCCTGGCATCCCTGTGGGCACCTTGGGGAAAGCCGTCCTGGGGAGAAGCCGGGTGTCACGGATGCTCGCTGGGGTCGGGGGGCAGCAGGCAGCTCAGGGACATCTAGGTCCGCGGTGCTGCAGTGAATTCTGAATTCCGAGCTCGGTGGTCGGGCAGGGACATCCCAGCCTCTGCTGCTGTCTTGAATGGTGTCCTCCCGGCTGCTCCTGCCAACCTCTGCCAACCCCGGACAGCCTTCCAAACCATCCCCCTCAGCTCCACGTCCCTTTAAAAGAGGGCCAGGATTTGAAACATTTTAGTGGTTTTAAGTGACATGTGCTGAACAGAACCTTGGGGAGAAACAGACAGAAGGGAGGGAGGGAGGAGAGTCTGAAGTATCTCCCTGTGCAGGGCGCTGCCACATCCATTATCTCATTAAAACCACCCCCAGGACGCTTTCCAATAGGTGACATCATCCACGTTTTCTAAAGACAGGGAAACTAAGGCTCAGAGAGGTGACATCCCTTGACTAAAGCCACACAGCAAAATATCTAGCCAAATCACCAAACTCCAAAACCTGTGCCAAGCCCCACTTCTCCCTCTGCCCCTCATGACCTTCACTTATTTTGCAGGTGAATGTTGTTAGTCCTCAACTAGATCCCACCACTCAGGGCATCGCCTGCAGACCCACAGCCTCAGCGTCTGCCAGAGCGCGTCCCAACCACTTGGGAGGCTGAGGCAGGAGGATCAAAAGTTCAAGACCAACCTCAGCAGTCTAGTGAGGTGCTGTCTCAAAATAAAAAATATGAGGAGCTGGGGTGTGGCTCAGTGGTAGAGTGCCCCCAGGTTCAATCCCCAGAGCCAAAACAAAAATAAAAATAAAAAACGTGCAGAGACTCAGGCCCCAGACCTCCTTAATTGGAGTCTGCGTTGAGCGAGGTGCCAGGACATGGTGAGCTCAAGGTTGAGAACGCTGTCCCCGACAATCCTGGGGCACCAAGACGGTTGACCCCTGAGCCCCATGCCCAGCCCTATTTTGTATTTTATTTAGAGACAGGGTCTCACTGAGTTGCTTAGCGCCTTGCTTTTTGCTGAGGCTGGCTTTGAACTCTCCATCCTCCTGCCTCAGCCTCCGAGCCGCTGGGATCACAGGCGTGGGCTACCGCGCCCGGCTCCGTGTCTTCCTTTTATCTCACTTACATTCCACAACAGCACTTTCTTGGTCTGAGGCAAATGCTGAAAAAATGAAGCCAGGGATAAGTTCCTTTGGGTCAGAGGCGGACGCTGGCCGGCTGACCGGGGTGGCCGTGTGTCTGGCACCGACTGCGGCCGCGTGTGCATCTATGGCAGGCTGGGACTGAGTGTGCAGACTAGGTCACATGACCAGGTCTCTATTGAGCACCAGCTGTGTGCAATGCATTGCTGAGGCCATAGCTTTGTAAATCTGCTGGTCAGTGACCCAAATTCAGGACTGGGTGGCATGCTGGGAACACCGGGAGAGATCAATAAGATCGATATTGATTATAACTCTTATTATCACTAATAATAAATGTTACTGGGTGAAGTAGATGCAGGGAGGCCATGCCTGCCCAGGAGCCCAGGTCTTGTGGGCAGTGGCCAGGTGGCCATGTTGCCCACAGGTCCAGCCCTGCACAGTTATGGGGCACCTCTCTGCACGTGGGGCCTGTGGGTTAGCACGAATGCTCCAGGGCCGGGCTGCTTGGGTTCCAATCGGCGCTTTACCTCCCATGAGCTGTGTGTCCTCAGATGAGTCACTTAACCTCTCTGGGTCTCAATTCACTCATCTGCAAAATGATAACAGTAGTGTACGCCTCATGGGGATTTTGAGAGGACTGAATCGAGTGCAGGGTGCCTTGCCCATGTGACCTTCCTGTGTCCATCATCATTATCTACCTCCCCGTGTCTTTCCCGTCACTGACACCTGGAGGCCAGCACAGAGAAGCTTGGTACCTGAGGGTTAAGTCGGTGACTCTGACTATGCCGGGCGGGCGTGGCTGGCTCCTCTGTGCCAAGCGGTACCTGGAATGTTTTTGCATCTTTGCGCGGATGTTGGAGGGAAGAACTCATGATTCCCTATTTTTCAGCTGCAGGGACCAGAGCAGAGGGGCTGATGGACGTGTCCAGGGCCACCCAGTAGTTAGCAAGGATGGAGCTGGGATTGGAAGCAGGACAGTCCAGGCCCTGAGCGCTCGTCCCCCACCACTTGGGGACTGCCTGTTGGATGAATGCAGGGAGGAAGGGAGAGCGGCGGAGAGGGCAGGCAGCCAGGGATAGATGAGATGACTCAGGGGCTGAAGGGCTGCAGGACGCGCTGACCACAGAGGAAAAGGCAGGAGCTGACCTCAGAGGCTCATCATGGGCGAAGGCGAGGGAAGGCGTGGGCCTGGTGCCCAGCATGTGCCTGGTACACGTTAGCAGTGACGATGACACCACACGGGGACACCAGCCTGGTGAACGGGGACACCCATCAGTGGTGGAGGGTAGGACCAGACTGATCTCACAAGAAGCCGGAAGGCGAGACCCTTGAGGGCTGGGTCTGCCTTCCCGGGGGGTTCTGGTGTATCAGTCAGGTTGTGCCACAATCATAAGCAGCTCCCAAATCTCAGCACCTGAGAGGTGGACAAAGAGGCCAGGCTGTGTGTCCAGTGTGGTTGGTGAGGGCGACTCCCTCAGGGTCAGGCTGATGGAGGCTCTGCCCTATGGAACAGCACTGGTCACTCTGGCAGGGGTCGGGGGTGGAAGAGCACACCTTGTAGGGTACCCACCTGGCACTGCCAGCTTCACTTCTGCTCACCTCCATTGGCCAAAGCAAAGCTCAGGGCCAGGCCTGGGACAAGGATGGGGAAGGCAGTCCTACTCTGTGGCCACCCTGCAGAGACCGGGCTGCTGTGCACACAGCAGAACTTTAAGAAATGGCAGGCCCCGGGTCGGGGCAGGCGGGGCTGGGTTGAGGCTCAGTCTAGGGTTGGGACCAGGGTCAAGGCTCAGTCTGTGAGCAGAGCTGGGCTTTAGTCTGGGATGAGGGTCAGGGCTCAGTCTGTACCATGGTTAGGGCTTGCTTAGGACAAGGGTCAGTCTTCAGCATGTGATGAGGGTCAGGACTCAATCTTAGACTCTAGTTGGGGCTTAGTCTGGGATTATGGTGAAGGATCAGTCTGTAACTGGGATCTGGGCTCAGTCTGTGACCTGGATCAGGGCTCAGTCTGTCACCAGGCTAGGGGTCAGTCTGTCACTGGGATCAGGGCTCAGTCTGTCACCAGGATCAGGGATCAGACTGTGACTAGTCTCTGGGCTTCTGCGGCCAGGATCTGTAACTGGGATCTGAGCTCAGTCTATGACCAGGCTCAGGGCTCAGTCTGTAACTGGGATCAGGGCTCAGTCTGTCACCAGTATCAGGGATCAGTCTGTGACCAAGGCTCAGGGCTCAGTCTGTGACTGGATCTGGGTTCAGTCTGTAACTGGGATCTGGGATCAGCCTATGATCAGGCTCAGGGCTCAGTCTGTAACCAGGATCAGGGCTCAGTCTGTGATCAGGCTCAGGGCTCAAGTTGTAATGGTTTAATCTATGACTACTCAGGGCTCAGGCCTTAACAAGGGTCAGAGTTTCAGGCTGTGACTGGGATCTGGGCTCAGCCTGTAACTGGGATCAGGGCTCAGGCTGCAGTAGAGTCAGGGCTTGCTTTAGAGCCAGGATGAGGTTCCAGCCCGAGGTCAGGGTCAGAAGTCCCCTGTTACCCCTCAGGACACACTTCCCAGGCTGCTCCATCCCAGGACCACTGACCCAGAGCATCCAGTCGGCCCCAACCCCCAGAGTCTGGCTTCCCAGGACGGGTCTGTCCCAAAGTGCAGCCTCCCTCCCTCCGCCCGCAGCTGCTCGGGGTCAGCCTAGCCGGGTGGCCATGGCCGTGGGCTCTGTGGCTGCGCGCGGCGCCTGCCTCCCGCCCCCTGCCTCCCCGCCAGCTGCTGCTCCGTCTGCTGGCGCGCGCTCCCCGCTCTGCCTTGGAGACAGCTATAAGTCTCCCGTGAAATATATACAGTGTAAATATATAAAGAGCTGCCTGTGCTGCTTATGTATTCATGAAATAGTAAATAAATTTTATGGGATAATTTGAAGGCTGCCAGGAAGCCGGGAGATGAGAACCGGGGCCTAATGAGATGGAGTATCAGGGGCGGCACACGCACAATCGATCCGCTGCCGCCTGGGCCCGGGCGGGGACCCGCCTGGCCCTGTGGCCCAGGGCCTCGCTGATGAGACACTTGGAGAAGCCCCCGGGGGTCATAGACCACGGGTGGCTGCAGTGGGGGAGGCCCAGGCTCGAGGATCCGTGATGGGGACTGAAGGCCACCGTCGGGGAGGCCCAGGGCAAGGAGATGCAGGCTGGGTTCTTTTCCTAACTCTGCCGGGAACTTGCTGCGTGACCTTGAACGGGGCATGTCCTCTGTGCGCCTCCGTGTCTCGGGCCTTGATGACAGTCTGGTCCTGGCCCCCTGCTCCTGTCCCTCCTGGCGCTTCTTGCAGTGTGTAAAGGAAGTGCTCGTTGGGTGCTTATTGAATTAATCTCTGTCCCCACCCAACCTCCACCTGGTCTGAGCAGGGTCTGGGTGTGTGTCACCTGGCGCTGGGTGGCTCCGACCTCTGGCAAAGACTCGATCCACATGGGTTGTCTGGAGAACGGGATGAGCAGGTGAGGAGCCAGGGACCATCCCAACAGACTGGTGAGGCCCACTCCTCACCCCCTTGGTCCAAGCAGCTTGGACCATTGCAGTAGCCTCCTGGCGGGTCCCAGGGTTCCCACCATGGCCCCTTCCGGCCATTCTCCCCACCGCCACCAGAGGGCTCCTGCCAAACTACTAAGCACAGAGTTCTCCCGCAGCTCCCAGACACAGCCGAGCCCATCGGTGACTTACAGGGCCCTGGTCATCTGCTGCTGGCCCCTGACTCTTCCCCTCCCCCTCCACTCCTGCCTCCAGCTTCCTGGCTGCTCCTCGTCCCCACCCCAGGGCCTTTGCCCTGGCTGCTCCCTTCCTCCCTCAGCGCAAACTCAGCCAACAGGCTGAACTCCTGCCGTCTCTCCGTGGTGGCCCTGACCTGTGCGTAGAGACGCAGCCAGCTCCCTGGGCACTCCAGGTCCCACATCCTGATCTTGGCAGATTCTCCATTAAGAGTGTTGGTTGAATGACTAAGAGACCTTTGAGGCTGACCTCATTCCGTTTTTTAAAAGTTTTTTTTTTTTTTTTGAAGACCATCCCGGAGCCGCACCTGGCCCTGGGTGCCAGGAGTGTTCTGAGAGGGGGGTGGCATGGGCAGCTCCCTGGGAGGTGGAGAGGAGAGGGGACGCATGAGGGGCACAGAGAGGGGTGGCCTGGGGAGAGGGCCGGGCCAGCCTCAAGCCCCCATAGAGAGAAAGCTGGACAGGACTCCAGCAGACCCCAGAGGAACAAGGGAAGGAACGTGAGGAGGGCGTAAGGCTCGGAACACACAAGACACGCACAAACAAGAGGACAGAGGTCGTCTCCCTGCCCCCAAGCTGGCCCAGAATGAGCAGTCTGACTCTTCCAGGGACACCTCTGAAACGCTCCTCAGGACCCAGGAGATTCTCAGGAAGTCCTTCTTGAAGCTAACCTGAATGCCACACGCTGCCGTCGTAGCCCACTTCTTAGCCACACAACTTCCATCCCACATCTTGCAAAATGGGAAGGGCGAGGACTCTCCGATACCTCCTATGAATGTCCTCAGGATGAGAACGGCCCGTGCTGTGAATGCACCCAGCCTACAGTGGCAACAGGACAGGTGTCCGAGGTCACCGCTGCTGTGGGGTGTTGCTGGGATTAAGTGAGATCCGGGGGGGCAAGGGCTGCCAAACCACTGCCCGCATGAGCTCCCCTGCAGATGAGGGCAGGGGCACATCCCTGGAGGACAGCCTGTAAGCGGTGGGTGCAGGGCCGGTGGCCAGGCCCAGAGGAGGCCAGCAGAGAGCACCTGGGCTCCCACACGAGGGCGGAGCTGGCTGCGGCAGGCGCCCACCTGGCCATGGCTGCAGCGGGCACCCTGGGACCCGGCCCTGTCCCATGCAGAAGGAGGTGGCGGGTTCCACCGAGGGCTCCACCCCTGGTCGCTGGGCCCCGAGGGAGGCAGCTCCTGAGAAGCTCGATGCGTGACGTTGATGAGCTTTTCTCCGCGCAGCGAGAGCCCTACACGAGGTTCTTCTGTGCAGGAGGTAGGTCAGCTCGGGAGGGCGCACTGCCTGCTAACCGACCTTCCCGCCGCCTCTCGCCGCGCTGCTGCGGGGGTCAGTGCCCCTGGGGACCGAGGCCCCTGCACCCTGGCCATGTCTCTGTCCTGCAGAGATCTTTCCAACAGTCCCTTCATCTGTTGCCTTCACCAACCTGAGAAGGCAGAGTCCACAGCCCAAGGCCTCAGGTCTCCCTCCTCTGCCTACCTTCCCCCCCGGCCGGAGCTTGGCCTCCATCCTCCCCTGCCCACATGGGCTGGGGTCTCTCCTGTCCTGGTTCTCGGGTCCCACAGACAGAACCAGCAAAGAAGCAGAGAGAGAAAGAGTGTTCAAAGCAAAGAACCTGGAGTCGTGCGCATCCTGGCTCTGCCACCTGCTTGCTGTGTGACCTCAGGGAAATGACTGTACCTCTCTGAACGTTGGTGTAGGATCTAGTTTAGGGCCCAGCTTCTGGAATCACAGGATGTCATTTCTGCTATGCCCCATGGGTCAGAGCAGGGGACTCCACCCAGCCTTGACCCCGCTTCTCCTCAGGGACACACCAGCAGACTGCAGAGGGGCCGATGCCCTCCCCCCCAGCTGGGCCAGGCACACCGCTGGTGCTCAATAATTGTTTCTTGGGTGCATGAATGCAGCAGGAAGACTGAATGTCAGGGCACAGAGCTGCCTCAGGCCCATGGGACCAGCAAGCCAAACCAAGCCACCACAGAAAGTGTCACTGGGGACACTCAGTGCTGCTGAAACCCAGGAGGGAGACTGAGAGACCAGCAGTCCTAGGAAAGCCAGAGCCAGTGCCTGGAGGGGACGAAGGACTTCGTGACTGCGCCTGGTCTATTTCAAAAGCCACTCAGACATTCTACAGCAATGACAAGTGATCCGCACAGAGCAGGCCGGTGGATTCCCTGTGCCGCCCAGCATGCCCAGGTACCAGGGCCAGGATCTGACCCCTAGCCCAGGAGTCCACAGCTGGAGTCTCTGTGGAGACCACCGCGCCCCCTCGGGCTCAGAGTCAGGATTGCTGTTATTATTATTGCTGCTGTACTGCCACCCGGAGCAGTTTACTGCCTATTGAGGACCAGCTGCGTGCCCAGCAGGCAGGGGAGGTGGGTAAGGCAGCGTGCCTACTGTGTGCAGAGGCGCACCTGTCATCCCAGCAGCTCGGGAGGCTGAGGCAGGAGGATTTTGAGTTCAAGACCAGCCTCAGCAACAGCGAGGCCCTGAGCAGCTCAGTGAGACCCTGTCTCTGGATTTTTAAGACTCCTCTCTCTGACCCTGTGAGGTGGGCAGCACTGAGCCCGCGGCATTGACCATGAGGCCTCCTGAACTTGAACTTCAGGGCTCCGCTCGGCTCTTTTAAATAAACACTCACTTCTGTACCTGGGCTGTGTCCATAATTCCATTTTTTTTCTGTTAGAGGTCCCAAGAGTTGAATATGCTAAAGGCACCTCCAAATAGGGATGCCCCTGGAAGAGGGCACCCCCATGATGCCCATCTACAGCAAGAATGCATGGCCCAGAGAAGGTCCCTCACTGGCCCAAAGACACACAGCCTGGGAGAGGCGGGGGAGGGGAGCGGACTTGGTCCCAGAGCTTGTGACCTTGGCCACCACGACATTCATCTTCCGGTGGTCTCTGGTCAGTAGAAGGGCCACAGCTCTGTCCTGCAGTTTCTCTGTCTCCTCATTGTACCCAAACCAGACGAGAACACATCAGGGAAGGAAAATGACAACCCTGATGAACTTCGATGTCAAAATTCTTCGTATCAGCAAACCACGTTCAACGACATATGAGGACCAAGTCGGTTTGGTTCCAGAAATGTCAGGGTGCCTTAGCACACGCATGCCCGTCAGCGTGATTCAGGATGCAAAGGGACAAGGGACAAAAATCACTGAGTCCTCTCAGCAGATGCAGAAAAGGACTTTGGCAAAACTCAGCACGTGATAAAGACACCAAAGAAATGAGGGACAGAAGGAACCTACTTCAGCATCATCAAAGATCAGCATATAAAGACCAACAGCTTCCCTAGATCCAGCAAGGAATCTGTTGAGGAAGAAATTAAGAAAACAATTCCATTCGCAATACCCTCAAAAACAAACAAACAATCAAAAAAACCACCAACAACAACAACAAATCCATAGGAATAAATCTAACCAAGGAGGTGAAAGACCTCTACTACAAAAACTATAGAACACTGCAGAGAGAAATTGAAGAAGACCTCAGATTACGGAAAGACGTCCCATGTTCATGGATAGGCAGGATCCATATTGTTCAAACGGCCACACTACAAAGGTAATCTGTAGATTCAGTGCAATCCCCACCAAAATACCAAGGACATTCTTCACAGAACTGGAAAAAAATGGTCGTAAAATTCATTTGGAAGAGTAAAAGATCCAGAAGAGCCCAAGCAATTCTAAGCCCAAAGAGCAACACAGGGGACATCGCAAGAGCAGACTCTGAATTATACGACAGAGCTATGGTAGCACAAACGGCATGGCACCGGCATTAGAAACAGCCACATAGACCAACAGAGTGGAATGGAAGAAACAGACAAACCCATTCAGGAACAGTCAGTCCTCTGACCCTGGCCAAAGGTGCAAAAACCTACATTAAAGGAAAGGCAGCCTCTTTAAGACATGGTGCTGGAATGAGATTCAACTCTTCCTTCTCATCCTGCACAAAAATCAACTCAGATGCATCAAAGACCTCGGAATTAGAAACTAGGTGACTCCTAGAAGATACGTGGGGTCACACTCCAGCAATGGCTCTCTCAACAGGATCTTAAAGCTCTGGAAACAACGCCAAGGGTTAATCAATGAGATGGCATCGGATTAAAAAGCTTCTGCAGAGCAAAGGAAACAATTAGGAATGTGAAGAGCAGACTTGCAGAGTGGGGGAGAACCTTGCCTAGCTGCTGTCCTGAGAGAGGGTTAGCATCTAGCGTAGACAAAGAACTCAAAAAACTCCATGCCCCCAACACCAAATAACCCAGTTAATGAACCGGCCAAGGAATTAAAGACACTTCTCAAAAGAAGACATACCAATGGGCAGCGAATATGTGAGACATGTTCGATAACATTAGCAAGAAAGGAAACGCAGATCCAAACTACATAGAGCTCTCCTGTCCCATCGGTCAGAGAGGCCGTCATCAGGAATACAGGTAATAATCAAGTTGGAGAAGATATGGGAAAAGAAACACTTCCACACTGTTGGTGGGACTGAAAGTCAGTCTAACCACTATCAAAATCAATATGGAGGTTCCTCAGAGACCAGGCATGGTGCACGGTGGGACCCCGCTGCAGGGCTCCCTGGTATTTACCCTGTGGAATCCAAGTCATCAGACCACAGGGACACATGCAAACCCAGGTTTGTAGCAGCACAAGTCACAACAGCCAGACTACGGGACCAGCCTGGGCGTCCACCAACCGATGAGTGGATCAAGAACACGCGGGGTATATACACCGTGGAGTTTTATTGAGCCAAAAATGAATAAGGAAATTCTGTCAACTGCAAGAAAATGGATGGAACTAGAGACCATCACGTTAAGTAAAATGAGTCAAACTTAGAAGGTCAAGGGTCATATATTTTCTCCCATATGTGGAAGTCAGAGAGGAAAATGTGGGTGCATCTCCTAAAAATCCAAGGGAGATCACTAGAGGAAAGGGGCCAAGGGATGGGAGGGGGGATGTGCTGGGGAGTGATTCTGGTCAAATTATCTTGTTCTATCGTACACACATAAAAAAGGGTAGCAACAAATCCCAGCCTTATGTACGACTATAATGCACCAATGAAAAATGTGGAAAAAAGGATTTATTCATGATAAAGCCATTACTTGTAGTCTATTCATTGCTGGTTGTAGACATTCTGTTGCCCAAGGATGTCATAATGTAATACATTATATCTACCCTTCTTTTGGTGCATGCTACAGTGTTGCTAGTGTTTAGAATATAACAACCCTGCTGTGATCAACTACCCCAAATGCCTGGTAAGTGTGAGGTTTCCTCAGACTCTCCAGAAGGGGATTGCTGGGTGTAGGTATGAGCATCTGTAGTCTTACTAGATGCTGATGAGATCTTTCCCAACGTGGATCTGCCGGTTCATACTCCCATCTGCCAACCTGGCTCTGCTCCTCACCAACACTTGGTATTGTCAACATTTTCATTTTAGCCAATCGGATGGGGGAGGAAACTGTACCTCCCTCTCTGAATCGGCACCCACCCTGCCTACCAAGGGGATGAAGCATCTTTTTCAGAGTGTAGACTGCCTGGGATTCTTCTGGAAATTGCCTGTTTGTGACCACTTCTCTATTGAGTTGCTTTTTTATTTATTTTTTCTCTTTTATCGGCATATGATTCTTTTTATTCTGCATCCCAACCCAGAAGCACCTGCATCCTACCCTGTCAATAACGTGCATCCGAGTCTGAAGCTTGTCTTTTCACTCTGTTTAGGTCACCCATGGTATCTTGGGTGGCATAGAAGTCCTAAATGTCAACGTCTTGCTTTTTTCTTCACCTGCCTAGAATTGGCGAGCGTGTTGGTGTGAGGTAGGGATTCATTGCTGGTCCCTCTTGGATACACAGCTTGCCACTGAGTGGACAGTCCATGCATTTCCGTGGTTTCTGGGGCCTCCTCTGTCAACATCAAGACCAGACCTGGGGTTGGGGTGCAGCTCAGAGGTAGGGCACCTGCCTGGCCTGTGCGGGGCCCTGGGCTCCATCCAGCAGCTAACAAGACAAAACACCACCCCAGGCCCGTGTCTGGGCCCTTCCTTCTGTCCTAGAACCTCACTGGAAGCCACCCTGGCATCTCTTTGCTTCTCATCCGTGGTGACCCTGATCCCCTGGGCCGAGTTTTAATTTCTTCATGCTCCAAAATGTGAGACGTGAGTTTGAAGCCAGCTCGCTGCTCATCACCCACCTGAGTCTGTGCTGTGCGGTTACTATGGCGACCGTGTTTCTAGCTGATGGGAATCCTTGAGCTTCCTGGTGGTCTAGGACCACCACGGCATGTGCTGTCTGTCATTAACCAAAATGTCGTTCGGGATTTGTTTCTGCCCCTGGGCCTTTGCAGAAGCTGCTCCATCTCCCGGCCGATCTTTACATTGATTTCTCCACCTCCAGCCGCGGTCAGTGGGCATCGAGAGCGACCCAGCGCGTCCATGTCACCTAAGAGACTCGGAAGGCGAATCAGGCTCTAGGGACCTGGCTGCCTGGCACGGCCCCCTGGGGCTCTGCAGAGTGATGGACCAGCCCCTCCCGGCACCCACTTGGCTACGTCTGTCTTTCTTGCCTGCAGCACTGTCTGGGCACCTAGTGCATACCCTGATGGCAAGAATGGCCACCCAGAGCTTCAAACCCACGTCCTCCCGGGTTAGCCAACCAACAGCAAGAGGCCCCTTCTGGGAGTAGCAGAGTGGAATCTCATTGGCTCAGATAGGTCACGTGTGTTTCCTTTAGCCAATCACTACAGGCCGAGATACGACGTGCTCTGATTGGACGAGGCTGGTCTCTGCCCGCCCCTGGCACTGATGGGCAGCTGCACCTGAACCAAGGAGCTGGGAGGAAGGAGGGTCCTCCCGGGGAAGACCGGCAGAGAAGTGTGTCCGGGAAACGGGAGTGTGGGTCCCCGGCCACGTCTGGCCAGCGACGCTCCGGGGACAGCCTTTGAATTGCCCCGCGAGGTTTTGCAATTGCTGATTTTCCTGAGTCACAACCCGGAGGTCGCAGGATGCCTGAAGGGTGGGAACACTTGGCAGCACAGCTTCGGTTGTTTGCAAACACAGGCTGCGCCAGGAACACAGCTTTGCAAAGCCGGAGCTCAGCCATCAGCCCCAAGGCCATCTGGGGCCCTGCCAGGTTTGAACTCGCAACGGAAATGCAACAGCAAGGGGGGGTGCTCGGCGGGGAGGGCGCCCTGCATCCTGCAAGCTGCAGAGCCAGCGACCCCTGACGCAATGCAGTCCCTGCCCTGCCAGGAGGGGCTCAGGAGGTCATCCAAACCGGCCCTCTGCCTCCAAGTGGGGCCAAGAAGCACCCCCCAAACCACATGGGATGCGCCACAGAATACACCGCAATCAAGAACTTGCATAGAGGCCAGGAAAAGATGGCTCTGGAGGCTGAGGCAGGAGGATCGCGAGTTCAAAGCCAGCCTCGGCAACTTAGCGAGGCCCTGAGCAACTCAGTGAGACCCTGTCTCTAAATAAAATATTTAAAAAGGGCTGGGGATGACACTTGTCTTTTTTTTTTTTTTTTTGCCTTGTTTCTGTTTTTTCATTTGTTTATCATTGTTATCATGTTGTAAATGTCTTAGAGAGTGCGTGGAGGCCCCTGGGGGAGTAACCCAGCCCCGCTATTTAGTTTTGAGCTAAGTGGTTTCAAAGCCAAGAGCAGGTCACATCTTGGTTGACTAGGGTTGCTATAACAAAACACTCCAAGCCAGGTGGCTTACCAACAACAGAAATTCATTTCTCACGGTTCTGGGTGCTGCAGCTCAAGAGCAAAGTGAGGACCCACTGTCTGGTTCATAGATGGCCCCTTCTAGCTGTGCCTTTACACAGAGGACAGGGTGAGGGACCTCTCTGGACCTCTTTCATAAGGGCACAAATACCATTAAAGAGAGCTCCGCCCTCCTAACTTAGTTCCCTGAAGGCCTCACCTCCCAACCCCATTTCAGTGGGGGTTAGGTTTTGACATATGCATTTTGGAAGGGCACAAATATTCTTACCGTAGCAAAGGGTTTGAGCTCTGATTCTTCAATCTGTGCAGCCTTGAGCCAATTACTTCACCTCTCTGAGCCTCCATTTTCTGAACTTGACCATGGAGTCACTCAACTCTCCAGTCATCAGTGCCAGTTAAAACTGCAGAGAGATACTGTTGCCTGCCTAGAATGCCCAAAATCAGAGACGGACAATACCAAATGTTGACAAGTACATAAACAACCTGAGCAGTCCATCATGCAAGGATAAACACATTGTGGTATGTCCATTCAGTGGGCGGCCACACGGCGATCAAAAGAAACAGACCCGTGGTGTAGGAAACGTCCCGACGAATCTTCCACCTGTATGAAGTTTGACAATGGTCTAACTCATCCCAGGTAGAAAAAAAAATAGAATTGTTACCTCTGGGGGTTTCAGGGGTTGACTGGGAAGGGGAACGAGGCTCTTTCCTGGGAGATGGAAATGTTCTGCCTTGCAATGGGATTTTGTGTTGCAGGAATTCAAGCTCCTCACTTGGCCAACTTGGGATCTGTGCTCTTTGCGGTTTGGAAATATTATTTAAGACATGTAAAGAAACCCTGGCCAATGTTGTTCCCCATGAGTGGCGTGCAGAAGTGTCTGGGGGAAATGGCACTTGAACTGAGCCCTGGTGGTTCTCCCCTAAACAATACAGTATAACAACGGTTTACATTGTGTCAACACTGTCGTTATGATAAGTCATCTAGAAATATTGAAAGTACATGGAGGATATGCATGGATTATGTGCAACTATTAGACCATTTTATGTAAGGGACATAAATCTATGTATATGCATTTTGTCATAATAGCAAACATCATCACTGTTTTTGTTTTGTTCCGTGTCACTGGAAGCATCCTGTTGATTCTTCTGTACAAATACACACAGTCTGCCTTCATTCTTTTATTTGACTGTATAGTATTCCCCTGGACAGAAAAGACATAGCTTATTTTCTGGATCTCACATTGGTGTACAGGTAAGGTCACTTCCGTTGTCTGTGAAAACTTGTCGGGTGCTGCCATTGTTTTAAAGACGTTGCCACAGAATTCGGCATCTCCAGATAAATGAGTCAAAAGAGGAGGGGGCTTCTGTGGTCCAAACCCAGAGCGCATCATTAAGTCCTTGGGCTTCTTCATTTCAGCTTTTATTAAATTATCCCAATTTGTCCTTTCAAATCGATGTCTTTTCTTAAGTAGTGATTTACCACAATTAAGCCCCCCCCCAAATTAAATTAAATGAATTACGTCTCTCAGGTTGGGTGTCTGCGGGAACCGAGGCCGGGCACGGTAATGGTCCAGATGCTATTAAAAGCAGAGCCAGGGGAGTGTGTACCGGGTTAGAAGGGAAAATTCATAGCTCCGCTGATACGCCATGATAAATAATTATGAGTTATTAATTTTAAATTACATCTTTAATGCGTTGCATGATTTTAATTCCCCCTACAGTATTAATATCGGACTGGCTTTGATTAATTTAAAGCAGAACAGAAAGGTGCCAATTAAGGCCTCGAGCTGGGGACTGGGAGGTGTTTATATCTGTCTATTGGTGGCCCCCGCGGTGGGGGGCAAGGTCACTGCTCAGGGGAAGCTGGCGGTTATTCGGGACCCAGGGTGGGGTGTGGCAGGAAGATGGGGGAGGAGTGTTAACCCTTGGTGTGCCTCCCAGAGCCAGGGAGAGGAGAGGCCCAGGGAAAACAGAGGGGCCCACCCCAGCTCAAGCCCCGTACAGGGCAGTGACTGGGTCCGAGAGTCCCTCAGGACAGGGCGCTGACCTCTCTGCGCCTGTAGGGAACCTGAAGACTTGGGAAACAGCAATCAGTAAGTGTGAAGATGTCCATCAAAGAGCAGGTGGACCGGCCAGCTGCCGTGAGACTGTGGTGGACCCGGAGATGCGTTTGGGTGGCCCGTGGTCAAACCTCGTGGTCACTTGAATGTGTGCGGAAAAGAAATCTAGAGCCACTGAACCTGGGACTCCGTACCTGGGATGGGCAAGCTCGGGGCCAAATAATGAAGACTGGGGAGAAAATAAGGTTCTCAGACTAAGGGTGGGGAAGAGCTCGGGCGCGTGTGGCACGTGGCTGGGGCAGAACGAGTGATCGGCGCTCTGATGTCACCTGCGAACATCCTAATGTCACATTTCAGAGCCGAGCGAGGCCTCTGTGGCGGATCGGCTGGACCTTGGCTCCCTGGATCGTATTCTTTAGGTTAAAGCTGAATTTAAGGTTCGGGAAAAGAGCATTTCAAACACGACACAGAACAAGGCACAGCGCGCACACTGTCACCGGGACCGTGGTGGCATCCACAGGCCACGGAGACGGCGAGGATCCGGTTACCAGGGGACAGCCGCACGGGTGGAGATCCTGGCCCTGGCTCTACGTGAATGACCCCAGCTGAGAATGAGCTCAGAAGTGTCCACAGGCCACAGTGTGGAGTTGGCACCTCGTCCCTGGGACACATTCGCCTTGATGCTGGAAAGCCCGTGCCCACGTGGCACCCTGGGTTCTTAAAATAACTGTGGTGCTTACAAAACAGCCTGGACTCGTGGCCCAGGATTTGACCAGGGAGCAAGGGAAGGGGAGGGAGGGACAGAAACAGGGACGAGGTCTCTCAAGCCGTCCCCACAGGACCCCTGCGGCTCTCACTGGTCCTCATCCAGAAAGGGAGGCTCAGAGAGGTCAAGGAACCAGCCCAAGGTCACACAGTAAATGGACAACAGGAAACTCTTCAAGGTCGGACAGTACCACCTTGTCAAAGAGAAGCACGTCTGATAAATGCGGAAAAATCAGACTTGGAGTGCGTTGGTTGGTCCCATAGAAAGGAGCTGGGGCAGTGGGACGCTCTGCATGGTGTTCTTGTCACCACAGGAAGCCTCCTCCGCATGGGCACTGAGGAAGGGGCTCTGTGTGGGCCCAGCAGAGGGGGGATCGTGCCACACACTGGCAGGTGCTGCCCCCAGCCCTGCCCTCCCCAGGCTGGGTTCCTCACCCAGTGTGTCCCCTGTGTCCCCTGTGCCCCCTGTGTCCCTGTGTCCCCTGTGTCTAGCCAGAAGCTCCCTCATAGCCTCCCAGCAGTTGCAGAAGCGGGGCAATTGCGTCAGGTCCCCGGGGTGGGAGCCCCAGCACGCGCGCAGGGTCCGGTGCTCCAGGCCACCTCTGGTGGTGCTCACGGCCCCTCAAAGACACGAATCCCCCAGAGAGGAAGCCGAGACCCCAGGGGCCCCGAGCCCACCACGGGCCAC
Organism: Urocitellus parryii; assembly: GCF_045843805.1. Taxonomy (NCBI): domain Eukaryota; kingdom Metazoa; phylum Chordata; class Mammalia; order Rodentia; family Sciuridae; genus Urocitellus; species Urocitellus parryii. The sequence goes on from NC_135533.1 coordinate 142,722,176, forward strand.
CCAGTCAGTGAAGCCTCGACACCCTGGTTCCAGGTCCAGTCCGACACGGCTCTGGTCGTTCGGGAGCATGGCCCCAGCGTGGGGAGCTGGTCACCTGGACGGTTAGTCAAGCCCTGTCCTCCCTGAGCTGCACGAGATCAGAGTCGAGGTGCAGGGCGCGTCCTTCCTGCTGCAGAGGGGACCCCGGGCAGGGGGCGCCCGTGCATGTGTGCGCTGGGCTGGGGGAGAAGGAGGGAGGACACAGAGCCCAGGAGCCCCAGGGACACTTGTCCTCTCCCAAATGTCCGCTCTGGATGGAAGGAACCTCGCGCACCACAGGGGCTGGCGGGATGGGGCATGGAAAGACCCTCCCCCTGGACAGGGTGGGATTTGTGAGTCTGGGATAGAGAGAGAGTTAGTGGAGAGCCCGAGTTCCACACCCACTCGGGGACCCGCCAGGTGACCCTGGACAAGCAGGACGGTTCCCTGCAGCCTGGAATCTGGAGAGCCATCAGGAGCACAGTGGGTTGAATCCTAGCCCTGGAGAGTGCTTGCTGTGTGACCTTGAGTAACAAGCTTACCCTCTCTGGGGTCAGCCTCCGATCTGTACCCTGGAGATGACAACACAAGAACCTGGCTCACAGGGACCCGTGCTGATTAAATGAGATGGGGCTCGTAGAAGGCTTAGCAGTGCCCGGCACACGGTCAGCACTAACTGGCAGTATCAGTTTTTGTCCTCGTTGACCTGGCAGCCTTGCGGGGACTGTGGTAAGGGGGACATTGCTGGAGAAGTTGGGGTCTGGAGAAATCACTGAGTGACTAACTTTGAAGAAATGGCGTAAATAGAAGCATCAAAGTCAGAATGGAAAAGACCCACGTGGTGGGAAGAGGGGCGCCCCCCCTGCCGTTTCAGGGCTTTCGGTGGAGCCGAAATGGATCATGACCTTGAACTTCAGGGTGCGTTTGGCTCCCCTTGGCAGGGAGAGGGCATCCCACGTGTAGCAGCTGCCCACAGCCACGGCCTGCTGCGTAACAAACACGGACATCAGGGTGGTGGCCGGCCAGCCCTGTGCCTCTTCCCCGGGCCCTTCTGCATGGCAGGGGTGGGGGGGTCTCCGGTGACAGGGTGACTTGGTCCTGCTCCTCGAGCCAAAGGTCAAGTGCACTTGTGCAAACTGTTTTCTGGCTTCTGTGTGCGTCACATGGACCAACCGAGAGTCCCTTGACCAAGGCTGGTGACCTCCCCACATGGGGGCTGAGATCTCCCAAGTCACCCGGCAAAGGGGTGTGAACGCAGCCAGGGGTGACCCGGAGCGTGGTGGGTGCGGGGCGCGTGAGGGTGGAGGTGGCCCAAGGGCCCAGGAGACCTCTGGTGGCTTCACTGTGGCCGATGTGGACACGGAGGGCAGTGTCCTCCTGGCTCCGAGGCGGCGAACTCCTGGGGGGCAGGGGCTTTCCTTCCCGGGGCCCTGGGGGCTGACCATCTGCCCGGGGCCATTCTGATTAACAAGCTGTAATCTCCGCTGTGATCAGGCTGCTCGGCTCCCTGGGGCCTCTCAGGCTAAGCCTCCTCCGCTGCTATGAATATCCAAGCAGCTGACCCCCCACCAACAGGCCGGGCTGCCCCACCGAGCCCGGGTGTCCCCGAGGCTGGGCATCCATCGGCGCTGGCCGCTCACGCTCCTGATCTTTCCGGAGCCCGGCCCCCGGGCACCCGCACCGTGCGTGCATCCGGGGCTTTTACTAAACAAATACTGACCGCACACCCCGCTCCCCGCCAGGTTCCCACGGATGGCTGCTTCCGAGCCTCCAACCTCTCCGGGCTTCATCTCTGTTGCAAGGGTTTGCAGAAGGACTCAGGGAATCTTGGACCAGCGCCCCAGCAACGGAGTCCATGAGGGGGATTCTTACCCAGAGAAGGCTCTGAGTGACCCGGTCAGGGACTAAGGGGCAGGACAGGGTAGGCGGAGGAGCCCGGGCAGGATGGGGGTGCAGGTGGAGTCAGTCCCAGCCTGACCCCAGGGAGCCCTGGGGCTTGAACTGCACCCTGAGTCTGCCACTGAGGAGCCAGGGAGCAGGAAGATCTCCGCAGGCCACCATCATCGGGGACACGGGGACAGGCAGCTCCGGTCACCCAAGCTCAACCCACCAAGAGACATGGTCGGAGTGAGTGCTTCATGGCAGCACCTGCAAAAACTTCAAAAACACTGGCCCTCCCTGCCCCGGGCACTTCCTCTTGACCGCATCCCAGGCAATCACCTCGCTATTGAGGGCCGTCACCGAACTGGAGAGAGGACTCCAAGCACAGGCTGGACACTGAATAAAAACCCAATTTCCCATCCTCGTGGTCCTCGCTGACCTAGCAGCCCTGTGGGGACTGTGGTAAGGGGGATGTTGCTGGAGAAGTTGGGGTCAGGGTGTGTGACGTTGGGAAAATCACTCTGCCTCTCTGGGCTTCAATTTCTTGATGAGAAATGAACACCAGACCCCTCTCAGAGAGTGTTGTGATGGTTCCCGTGTTGGGCTGGTGGCTGATATTTGTAGAACCCGATAGTTATGGGCCCAGGGCAGAGCAGAATTTGAATTCAGGATTCTTTAGGTCCTTGGGGAATGATCTCCAGATGGCCTGGGGACAGCTGCACAAACATGAAAAACTGAGCCTCAGTTTTTCACCTACAAAATGGGCCGGCAGCTCTCCTATCTGTTTCTGTAGGATTCTGGGCGGTGTGTCTGTGAGCTTAGCTTTCGTCACTGTGACAACACACCCGAGACAATCAGCAGAAAAGACGAAAGGTTGATTTTGGCTCATGGTTTCGGAGGTTCAGTGCTTAGTGGCCTGGCCCCGTTGCTGTGGGCTTGTGGGGAGGCCGAACACGATGACAGGGTGTGGCAGAGCAAAGCCTCACCTTGTGGTGACCAAGAAGGATGGAGGAGGGGTTGGGGACAGGACCCACGCCCTCCAACAAGGCCCAGCCCACCCACAGGTCCCCACCACCCCTTACCACGTCACCAGCCATGAACTCAGCAATGGCGTAATCCACTGTGAGGTCAGAACCCCCCCCCCCCCCCGGCGCCCCAATCACTTCAGGAGAGCCCCCCCTCCAAACATTGCTCCCTTAGGGACCAAGCCTTTAGGGACATTCCAAACCCAAACAGGAGGGTGTGAACCAGCTGCTCAAGGCTGGCAGGGGCCTTGGCAAGGACTTCACCCCACCCCCGTCACTTGGGGCCATTTGGCAGAAGAGGAAATGGAGGCCCAGAGAAGTCGTCCTGCCCCTGATGTTGCACAGCTGACGGGAACTCAGGTTCCGCTCCCAGGTTCTTGCCTCATGGCAAACGGGCCCCACCTTCCCTGGAATGGCCAGCAAACCACTGTCCCCTGTGACAGACAGTCCTGTCACATCCAGGCAAAGGCCCTGAGCTGTGGTGTCAGGGAGTCCATTAGAGGCTCGATGACAGTGCTCAGAGACGAAGGAGAGTCATGGAGGAGTCCGTGGGGTGCATGTGGGGGGACCAGGGTGTCCCCACCCCCATCCTATTGGCTAGACTACCCCAGTTCCCAGCATGTGACCCCGAGGGGACAGGGCCATGCTGGGCTCCTGGGCTCTGGTGGAGAACCCAGACCTCTGGGGACTGGGCAGGGGAGGGACAGGGACACGGGGACATGAGGTGAGGACCCGCCCGCGGTCTCTGGCGCCTTTCTGGGCTGAGAACTCGCTGTGGCTAACCCCGCCTGGAGCCTCGGTGGCAGGGTGCTGGCCAGGTGCTGGGCACCCAGGGGACAGTGGTGCTCCATCATGGTGGACATGCAGGGGGGCCACCCCCTTCTCAGAGAATCATCCACACAGCCAGGACCCAACTCTTGGTCCCTTACGGCCCACTCCTCCCTGGGCAGCCAGCTGACCCTCAGCCCCCGCAGAGCGGGGACAGCCCCAGAGCCCACGGGGCCAGGCCACAACCAGGGACTCACCCCCCCCCCCCGAGGTTGTCCTGAGCTCAGTCCCCAGGTAGATCCCAGGCACTTGTCCCTGTCCCAGGCTCTGCTTCCAGGGGTCTCCCAGGACAATCTTCCAAAGGACCCTCCACCCTGTGCTGTGACGACCCCTTTTAGAGATGAGAGGGAGGTCACTTGCCCAGGGTCACGCCAGGCGCACGTGTGACCAGCTCTGACTCAGGAAAGTCCTGGGCTGGGTGGCCTCCGCCAAAGCCCACAGCACCTGCCTGAGGGGGACACGTAGGAGGCCTGGCGTGGACGGAGCCTGGGTCACCAAGACCTTCGCCAGCCGGGCACTCAGCTGGCCTCTGGGAGGGGCTGTGGTGAGCACGGAAATGCAAAAAGCTGGGGAGGGGTGAGGAGGGGACGGCCGAGGCCATCGGGAGGTAAGTCCGGGGACGTCAGTGCCACCCACAGGGCCTCATCAGCCAGGGTCTCAGGTGGCCAAGCCTCCCAGGCTCGCGGCTGTCTGATGGGCCAGCCTCGCCCTCCACTCCAGAGGCACTCAATGTTCCAGGGATAATGAGGGACATTGAGACCTGTCCTCCCACAGCTCCAGCAGCTGCCGCGGAGCTGGCCTGGCCGACCACGCACGTCAGCAACGCCTGGAAATGTCCCCGGCTGCCAGGAGGCCACTGGCCTTAAAGGTCTCATCCTGAGACTCCTTCAATGGGCCTTGCCTCCCACACACGGAGGCTCTGAGCTTGAAGAAGAAAGGCCTGGGGCCATTCTGTCCATGCCCCTGCCTCTGACTAATAGGTGCCCGTCTATGAACCGTGTTTGGGGGGTGCTTACATCCTCCCTCCTCCTTCCTGCAGCCCATCCAGCCCCAGCTGCTCTCTTCACAGGGAGAGAGGTCAGGTGGTGCTTTCCAAGTCGTGAATGAGCACCTACTACGTCCGTTGCTGGGGTGGATGGATGCATGCAGGACTACAGGGCCTGGAGTTGGACCGCGGGGTGGGGGGGTAGGCTGGGGGCCATAACAGGGAGCTGGTTTGTGCAGAGCAGCTGACAGTGGGAGGGACCCTGCAGGGAGAGGGCTTCATTAGCCTCTGGGACAAGAGCTGGGAAGGGGCAGGCCAGAAGATTTGCCTGGTGATCCAGGAGGATGCAGCTAGGTCCAGGGTGAGGCAGCAGGGTACAGAGTGGCCTCTGTCACTCTCTTAGCCTCTGTTTTCTCGTCTGCCAAATAGGGACAATCAGCCTTGACCTTCACCAACCCACAGGGTCATCATTAGCTCAAATGTGAAGGCAACTGGAAGGATAATTTAGAGACAGGAAATAGGGTGCACGGTGGGTGGTGAACACAAAAGCCATGCGCAAGGGGACCAAGGGGACCTGCCATACACTTAGAAAAGACTCCGCAAACTAGCCAATCCCTGGTTGCCACCAGTGTGGGAAGGGGCTGCTCGGTCCCTGGGGCTATGTGACAAAGGTCTTGGGTCAAGTGCAAGAGTGCTGAGAAAGGGCAGCATTTATTTTGCTCAAGGACATCCCTTCTGGGCACCTAGGCAGGCTCATGGTGGCCAACAGCAGAGACCCCACTCCCCTCTCTTCAATGATAGACCCCGGATGTTCAGTGCCCTGGGGGCTGAAAGGAGCCAGACGCCCCAGAAGGCTGGATGCAGGGCTCAGGTGTTGGCAGAAGTCGCCTCTTTCCACCTAGTTCTCCCCTCCCCGTGGAGGGTCCTCGTTCCCAGACAACAGGGCGGTTCTGAACGCCGGGTCTCCATCCTCCGGAGTCCGGCCCAAGCGCCCTGCCTGCCAACAAAGTTCACGGATTGACTGCATCAGGCCCTCTCATTGGCTGGTTCAGATCACGTGTTTCTCTCTGACCCAATCAACGAGCTAGGGATGGAATGTCTTGATTGGCCAGACCACACAGCCAATCAGGAGGGCGAGCCCCCTTCAAGACACGTGGCTGAGCGGAAGAGGGAGCGCTCCCCAGCGCAGGCTCAGGCTGCTGCTGCTGAGGCAGGAGCATCTCAGTTTGGGCTCACCTCATTTCAGGGTCCCGTAGTGTCCTGTGATTGGTGGCCACCACAGTAGTAGCCCCACCCCAGACTGGTGCTACTCAAGGTGTAGTCCTCAGACCTTGGAAGATACACAAATCTGCTGAGCTGCAGGCTCCACCCCAGGTCTCCTGACCCAGACCTGCGTCAGACCCCAGTCTCCAGGGGTCCTGTGCACATCAAGTCTGAGTCACGTGGTCTAACCCAGCACCATCCGTAAGAACTTTCTAGAACGATAGAATAGTGTCTCACGGGCACCACCCTGCAGTGTTGGCCACTAGCCCACTTGGCCACTTGAAATTAAGAAACTAAAATCAGGCAATTGAGTTTTTATATTTTATATCACTTTAATTCAAATAGCCAGAGAAATACCTCTTGGATAACACAGGCCTAAGCCAGTACAGGTGCTCCCCAACGCGCCAATTGAATGAAATGTATTGGGCAACACTGGCTGGCCATTTCTTCTTCTTACCACCCTGGAGGGAAGGGGTGTGATTACCTTCATGGGTCAGATTTGGAAAGTGAGATTGAGGTCCCTTGTGCAAGATCACACAGTAAAAACAATGGCCATCCCAATTGACACCCTTGATGAGGCCCATCCTCCTTAACCTGCCAGAGAAAAGACCCCGGGGCACTGCCATTTAACAGAGGGAAGAGTTGGGAGGCTCAGAGAGGGGAAGAGACTTGTCCAGGGTCACACAGCATCCAAGTGGCAAAGTGGGGGTACACAGCCTGCTTCTCCCCAGGCTGCACTGTGATGGAGCCTGGGTCGTGGGGGGCAAAAGCTATGCTTGGGAAGCCATGCAGCAGGAGACAGACAGAAGCCAGTCCTGTGCCTGGAGGTACCCCTTGGACTCGGGGACCCCCACCATGCCCGGGGAGGTCCTCACCATGCTCCAATTGGGCAGCAGCAGATGCCAGGCAAACAGTGCAGCCCGCAGGAACCTCGGGTTGTTCTCTGAAGCCTGCTGGGCGGGCGCAGGCACCAGGGGACGCGAGCGGCTTCCCGAGCAGCGGCCAGCTGGGCCGGGGAAGGCCAGGGAGGCGCCTTTGCGCCTCAGCCTCTGCCGCTTGCTTGTATTTAACGCCTCGCTCCATTTCCGAGGAGCGTGGGTGCTGAGCGTGTGTTTGTCTAGCGACAGACGGCAGCCCCAGGAAGGGAGCTCCCCCGCCCTCCACCTCCCACACGCGGCCTAGTTCTGGGAGGCAGAGCTGGCGGGCGTCAGAGGCCCACTGAGAACCCAGAACTGCAGGCCTCCTGCCACCCCCTCGCGCTGGGGCTTGTCCCCTGGCCATCCCACACCCCAGAATGCCAGAGACCAGGGCCCAGCCTGCCCCATGTGACGTGGGGCCTGAGCTGGGGCTGGACACAGCCCTGAACCCAGAAGGTTTCCCCCGCACACGGACCTGGATGGCAGGCCTGTAGGCTCCCAAGGCTGCGGGCGGCACTCAGAACTGGAACTGGCCAGTGAGGATGAGCTGGAGGGACCAAGGGGAGGTCTGGACTGTGAGCCCCTTGGCCATGAGCACCCCAGGGTCCAGGGGGCTTGGCCTCCAGAGCCTTGGTTTCCCCGTCTGCCTGGTGGGGACGAGGAGCCCAACTTCGCCTGAGCCACGTGAGAAACAAACAGGCCAGGAGCCCGGTGGCCAGAAAGGAGCCCCTGGATGAAGGAATCTGGTCTCCTCTGAGCGCAGTGTTGGTATACAGTCGGCGCTCCACAGGTGAGGGGAATCCATGCCATGCAGGGAGAAGCCTCTTCCCTCGCAGGCCTCCGGGACCCGCCGTCGGGGAGAGCAGCCCGCGCCCCCCGGGTTGGCCCATTTCACAGGCCTGGAGACGAGGCTCCAGGAAGGTGGATGGTGGCCGGGGTCCTGCAGCCGCTGAGCTCGTGCCCTGAGAGTGTCGGGCTCTGGCCGGGGCAGGGTGCGGTCAGCCGAGAGCTCAGAGCTCGGCCCGGCTGCGCGAGGCGGGTGCCCAGCGTGGGGACCTGGGGCGGTGAGCTGCCCGGCATCACAGATGGAGCTCCGGAGGGGGCCGTGGCCGCGGCTGCACCGTCCTTGCCCAACTGCCGGGGAAAACCATCACCATGGCAACCGCCAAAGGCCAGCTGGCCTCAGGTGCGAGGAAGGAGCCGCGTCCACCTTGAGCCCTGGCCCTGGTGCCCTCCGTGACCAGCCCTGATGACGTGCCAGCCTCCGGCCTCCTGAGCTCCCCAGCTGCAGCCGCTGGCTGGAGGCAGAGCCCCAAAGACAGACCCCGGAGGCAGTGCTGTGGCCCCTGCGTCCAGGGCCCTCCTGTCGCCCCGAGGAGGCACTGTCCCGAGGGCCCGGGGTCTTTGGCCAGGGAAGGGCTGGGCCAGCTCCACGGGCGGGAGCAGCCCGGCAGCCACAGCTCGTGCTGCAAATATTAATTATCTGCTAACGACTCTCCAGGCAGCCCTGCGTCTCCGCCACTGGCAGCTGGTCCCGAAAACCCACCCGCGGCATCTCCGGGCAGAAGAAGCCGCCCCGTGTTAGTGGAGAAGCAGCCCCCCCGTGTTAGTGGAGAAGCAGCCCCAGGACCTTGTGGGGAGGGCACATGGCAGGGGACTCAGGGACAGGGAGATGGGCCACCTCCCCCCTGGGGAGAAGAAGAGTCAGGAAGCAGAGCGTGGGGGACAGGCTGGGCAAGAGAAGGGGACACTGCAGAGACAGGAATCCCAGGCTGTGGAGATGCAGCAGCCCTGTCAGCTCAAAGAAGCACCTGCACTTATTGAGCACCTGCGGTTTACGAAGAGCTTTCGAGCCTGGCTGGCCCGGTGTGCTCCACAGACTGCAGATCGGCCTCCCTCCTGCCCACCCAAGGCCCATCGCACTGGAAGCTGCGCGCAGAAAGGTGATTGGCGCACGGGGATTGGGGGGGGGGGGTTGAGGAAGCCGCCTGGAGGAGTGACACATTTCAGCCTCGGCAGAGTTCCGGGGAGGGACCGGGGCTGGACAGCAGCCTCAGGCTCAGAGTGGCTCATCCCGGGTCTGGAGGGCATGACCTTGACCTCACCCCTGCCCAGCAGATGCTCCCCGATCACCAGCTGCTCAGGGTGGCTTCTGCGGGGCAGGAGGACCCAGGGACAGGCACCACAGTGGGGCCTTCTGGGTGTGCGGGGGGGGGGGGGTGACCTCCCTCTGTCCAGCTGTTGGACCAGTCCACAGCCGCCAAAGTGGCCACCAGAAGGCACCAGGGCCAGGCTCAAGGTGGCTGTGGGGACACTGTACAGTGGTGGGACAGGTCATCTGCAGTGGTAGCCAGCTTTCCTCCCTGGGGGAGCTCGGAGACACCCTGACAGGGTGACCAGGCTTCAGAGATGGAGGAGGAGTGACAAGGCTCAGGGCTCCAGGCGGCTGCAGCCCCAGCCCAGCGTTCAGTGCCCGGGAGACCCTGCAGCCTCCCTGCAGGGCCTCCAGCCTCCCTGCGGGTCCTCCATCCTCCCCGCAGGTCCTACAGCCTCCCTGCGGGTCCTACAGTCTCCCTGCGGGGCCTCCAGCCTCCCTGCAGAGCCTCCAAGCTGCCCAGAATTGCCCCCGGCCGACCTCTGTAGGGCAGAGCCCGTGTTCCAGCCATTCCCAGGACAGCATTCACCCACACGCAGCTGCAGTGTGGGGAAGCTGCTCTCTTCCAGCTCCTGGGACCTGTGGCCTCCCCTTCTCTTGAAATTCCAAGGTGCACGTCTCCAGCGACAGCGCCAAACTTCTTACCGTTCCCCAGGGAGAAGTGGGGTTCCCAGCCCCCAGGCCCCGACCCACCCTCCCAGCCGAGGCCTCCGCCAAGCCTGCCCTCCGGCCTCGGCCCTGGCCTCCGAGAGGAGTTGTGCTGTTCTTGAGCCTCAGCTCAGTGGGCGCACATAGCCTTTACTGAGCTTTACGGAGACATAACCTGCACACCACATAATTCATCCACTGAGAGCTCGGCGACTCTTAGTGTGCTCACAACGCTGGGCAAATGTCACCACAGTCAATGTCAGAATATCTCATCACCTCAGAAACAAACCCTGTATTTTTCCTGTCACCTCCCACAGTCCCCTGCCCTCTCCAGCCCTTGCGTCACTTATCTGCTTTCTGTCCTTATGGATTCACCTATTCTGGATGTTTTGTGAATTTGAAATCATACAATATGTGGCTTTTTGTGTCTGTCTCAGCATAATATTTTCAAAGTCCACCCACCACTGATCTGTAGTCATTCCTTTTTATGGCTGAATGATATTCCACGGTATGAATATGCCGCATTTTTTTTTTGAGAGAGAGAGAGAGAGAGAGAGAGAGAGAGAGTGTTTTAATATTTTTTTTTAGTTTTCAGTGGACACAACATCTTTGTTGGTATGTGGTGCTGAGGATCGAACCTGGGCCGCATGCATGCCAGGTGAGCGTGCTACCGCTTGAGCCACATCCCCAGATCTATGCCGCATTTTATTTGCCCATTCATCCACGGGCAGACAAATACACACCTTTTGAATTTGCTTCTTTTGCTCCCTGTTATATCCCGTGTTCACAGCTCCAAGGCACACCAACCCCGCTTACTTTTCATTGCTATGTAATACTCCCTCAAATAAATATGTCTCTGTTTATTACCCATGGTCCTGCGTCTGGACATTTGGGTGGTTTCCACTTTGGCATTTGGTGCTGTTAGGGATAAAGCTGTGAGAATAGGTTTATGGGGGTCATCGGCCACTTTGTTTCAGCTGGGCGGGGCTGGTGTGTCCTGCAGGTCTGTTCGCTTGGCTCTTCTTGAACAGAGAGAGCGCCAAGGTCAGGAGGCGGGGCTTGTCCAGCTGTCTCTGGTCAGAACAGAACAGCCTCCAGAGGCCCCTCCATATTGAGCTCCTCCAGTTTTCTCTTTATGGCTAAGGGACATGGTGTGTGTCCTGCTGGCCCCAAGCGTTCTTTTAAAATGACGGGGCTTAAGAAAAGGGGTTTAAAGACAATCTTCAGGGAGTGACCCACTGGACAGTGGGGGACGGTGGGAGCCTGCAGTCCAGAGGGGGTCCCCAGTGAGTGGGGTCTGTGTGCCTTGGAGCCGCGTTTGGAGATGAGCCTTGGCGGCTGGGAGGACCTCGGAGCAGAAGAGTGAGACCCAGAGGGACGGGTGGGACCAGGGACGTGAGGGCGGAGTGGAGCAGAGGCCCCGGGCAGCGGCCAGGGGAAAGGCAGGCGCCCTGGGTGGGGCCAGCTCCAGAGGGCGGCCCTGGGCCAGGGCTGGGCGTCTGCGGTTCCCACACCCGCTGCAGTCCCCACCACTCCCTGTCGCTTCCCCAGAGCCCCAGGGGAGCCTCGTCGCTGTCACCACCCCGTCTCACCACGGATACTGCCAGGGCTCAGGTGAAAGGGACGCGCTCCTGACCCAAGCCAGAGACTCAGAGAGCTGGCCAGAGACCGGTGGCCTTCCCCGATCGTGGGGTGGGGAACCTCTGGTCCCCTTACTTCCCCCACAGGCCCCAGCCTCCGCCCCGGCCTCAGGATGCGGACTCCCGCCCACCCCAAGGCTGTCCACCGCGGGGCGCTCCAGCCATGAACCTGAACGCGTCCTTCGTCCACCCGGGGCCTCTGCGTCCCCACGTGGCTCCTTACGGGGACCCACACGGTCGCACTTCTGATTCACATGATGGATGTTCCAAATGCCATGCACACAGTAGGTCTCCAGGCCAGCCCCGGGTGACAGCAGTCATCAGTCCCCTTGGGCCGGCCCCCTACGGAGATGTCCCCACCGGCCACCAGGGTCCGGTGGTCTCCCACCAGGCAGCGGCTGGAGGTCAGGCCAGTGAGCAGCTAGTTAACTGAATAAATGGAGGAGGCCGGCCTCTGCCACATCCAGACGCTCCGCATTCGAGCCCCATATCATTTAAATTACCGGCGGCCTCCTCGGCCCGTGTCCCCCTGATTACCGTGTTTTTAAAGCTCGGAGCTTAATTGCACGTTGCCGCCGCCTTTACCCAGGGCGCTGGGGGAAATTAGAGGCACTTGCTGGCTCACTCATTCGCAGCTTATCACCCCTGGCTGGCGCCCGGCCTGGGGACTGAGCCCTGCGGGGACACGTGTGTGAGGTGGGAACAGACTCCGGACAGTGGGGCGGGGAGGGGCCCCCCTGCCTCTTTGCCCTCCACTGGTCCATCTCTCTCCATCCACCTGTTCCATTATTCCCTTCCATCTTGCTGACTGTGTCCCAACCACACCAACCTCATTGCTGTGTCTCCAGTGAGTGCCTCCTGCCCCAGGACCTTTGCACATTCTGCCAGCTCTTCTGGCTTGCTTGTACCCCAGTAGTCACATGGTGAGCCCTTCTGCCTGCCTCAAGTCTCTGCTCTCAGAGGCTCAGGGAGGTGACTTCCTAGACCACACAGTGCCTCTTCACTCTCTGCCCAAATGGCGCCTTCTGCCCCACCAAGGGCCTCTGCCAAGCTGTCCCCGCCTGGCACACCCTCTACCCCTTGCAAACTCCTTGCTGTGGCTGGACCTTGAATGCTCCCCTGAGCCCCCATGGGCTGAAGGCTTGGTCTCTAGGTTCTCGGGAGGTGGTGCCTCCTGGAGGGAAGTTAGGTCATCAGGAACTTGTCCTTGAAGGGGACAATGGGACTCTGCCTCCAACCCCTGCTTCCTGGCTGCCATGAGCTACATGGCACGTGTTCCCCACCATGTTGGGCCACCTCACCACAGGCCTGAAGCAACAGAGCCAACTGATCATGCACTGGAACCTCTGAAACTGAGCCCAAACAAACCTTTCCTCTCCTTAAGTCGATTATGTCAGGTGTTGTGTGACAGTAACGGAGAGCTGACTACCACACTTTCACCTGCCTTCAGACTTCTCTTCAACATCACCTGCCTGCAGGAGCCTCCTCTCCCCCCGAGACTAGGGCAGATTTGCCCCTTGGAGGTTCTCAGCCCTCCTTGTACCTCTTGAAAGCATCTGTCTGAATGAATTGTCAACAGTGTAGAAATGGGAGAAAATCATTTTGCCAAAGGGTGGGTTTAAGGGCCCGTGTGGGATGCAACTGTAAGCCGCCCTAGGAAGAGGTGCTCCCCAGATAAGACAGGGAAGGAAGGGAAACCAATGCAGGTGCACTGATGACCAGCCCTGCTGGGGTGACCTGGACACTGTGAACTACACTCTGAGGACAGGGCAGCTGAGCCTCACCCGCCAATGTCACAGGCCATCGACTACAGGTCCTTCCTGGGCCGTGAGCTTCCTGCATTTCTGCTCTACCTCCCGCGGGGATCCAGGTCACCCCTGTGGTCGCTGGAAGCCCTGGAGCACAGAGCAGCAGGTGCTGGGGGCGGGAGGCTGTCGACACATGGAACAAGCACCCTCTGAACTGTCCAGAGGGGGACAGGTGATGTGTGTGGGGACGCAGCAGTTACTGCAGCTTCCTGCTGTGGCCGCCACTTGCATCTCTACAACCTGCCCATCACAACACCCCACTTACTGAGCCTCGTCTGGCAGAGAAGCCCAAGACCTGGGTCTGACCCGAGGAACTGAAGCGGTACCACGAGTTCAGACTGAGACACCAGGGCAGCCCGGTGAGGCAGGCCCGTTCCCCAGATGAGATGCAGAAGCACAGAGAGGTGAAGCGATTTATCTAAGGTCACCCAGCGAGTTCATGGTAGGGCTGAGATTTGAACCCAGGGTCTGCACCATAAGGCCCTCTCATCTGCAAATCTCTGGTCCTTGCACTGTTAGTCATAGCTGGTGACATGACAATCACCCTCCCTTCATGTGAGGACAGCCTCTCCATCCACCCTGATCATCCCCATTTTATAGTGGGGAAACTGAGGCCCAGGAGGTACGTGGTCAGGGGGCACCTGGGAGCCAGATCCAGGGTGGGGACCTGAGCCAGCTGCCTGCCGGGGAGTCAGCCTCTGTCACTGCCCCTCACTACCCCCCTGGGGACAGCAAGCAGAATCAAGACTGGGAAGACAGGTCACTGCCATGGCCACCTCTCTCCCGCCCTCAGTCCTCCGCCTTCGAGGTCCAGCTGCACTCACCTCCCCCGTGGGCAGCTCCAGGGTGTCCTGTCCACTCCCAGGGGAGTGGCCCCTGCCCAGCTGAGGGCCATGCAGCTGGAGGTGAAGGGGGACAGGCAGGGCGGGCTGGGCCTGGTCCCCTCTGCGGCCAGCCGTGCCCCTCTGTCCTGGCCCTGGCACTCGGCAATGCCAGCCCAGTGCGGGCCGAGGCCGGCCACCCTTATCTCCTTCTGGGCCCTGAAGTTAAAATTCCCTCCCCGCAGGGCCCTACTGGATCCATGTGGCTCCTATCGCTGCTTAACATGCGGTGCTAAGAACTTGATAAACAGCAGCCGCCATGTGCAGATTAGCTCCTCACATGAGCAAGTGATTTATTTAGAAGATTCCTCTCCTCCCTCTCCCTTCCTCCTTCCCCCATTCCTGGGCTCAGAACATAGTAAGCAGAAATTAAGGATGAGGGAGGGTGGAGGTGACTGGGAGGGGGACAGTAAGGGAGGGGCTGTGGATGAGGTGGCAGAGCTGCCACGGGGCCAGGGGACCAGTGGGGACAGGAAGGGGAAGGGGCTGGGGCTGGGGCTGGAGAGAGTGGGAGGTGGGGTTGGTGGGGAGGAGGGAGGGGAGGAAGGAGGGAGGAACAGGAGGGAGGGGAAGAGGGAGGGGAAGGAGGAGGAGGGAGGTGGGGGAAAGAGGGGAGGAGGGAGGAGTGAGGAGGAGGGAGGAGGGAAGGGAGGAGGGATGAGGGAGGGGAGGAGGGAGGGGAGGTGGGAGGAGGGAAGGGAGGGGAGGTGGGAGGAGGGAAGGGAGGGGGAGGAGGGAGGGGGAGGAGGAGGGAAGGGAGGAGGGATGAAGGAAGGGAGGAGGGAGGAAAGGAGGGAAGGGAGGAGGGGGGAGGGAGGAGGGGGGAGGGAGGAGGGAGAGGAGAGAAGGGAGGAGGGATGAGGGAGGAGGGAGAGGAAGAGGGAGGGGATGAAGAAGGGGAGGAGGGAGGAGAAAGGAGGGAGGAAGAAGGGGAGGAGGGAGGGGAGGAGGGGAGGGGAGGAGGTAGGGGAGGGAGGAAAGGAGGGAAGGGAGGAGGGAGGGGAAGAGGGAGGGGATGAGGAAGGGAAGGAGGGAGGAGAAAGGAGGGAGGAAGGAGGGGAGGAGGGAGGGGGAGGGGAGGAGGGAGGGGAGGAGGGAGGGTAGGAGGGGGCAGGAGGGAGGAGAGGAGGGAGGGAAGAGGGGGAGGGAGGAAGGAGGGAAGAGGGGGAGGGAGGAGGGATGAGGGATGAGGGATGGGAAGAGGGAGGGGAGGAGGGAGGGGAGGAGGGAGGAGGAGGGAAGGGAGGAAGGATGAGGGAAGGGAGGAGAGAGGGGAGGATAGATGAGGGAAGAGGGAGGGGAAAAGGGAAGGAAAGAGGGAGGGGAGGAGGGAGGAGGGAGGGGGAGGAGGACACAGGGCAAAAGAAGAGGCAGAGAGGGAGAGAGACCAGGAGAGGGGAGGAGGAGAGACGCTGGAAGGAAAAAATACCAGAGTTTAAAAAAAAAAAAAAAAAAAAAAAAAAAAAAACCAGGCGTGAGGAACAGGGCAGAGGGAGAGTGTGGGAAAAGCCGGCCTGGTGCAGGCAGGTCCCAGGGTGGGCCACCTGGGTGCTGGCCTCCCAGTCCTGGGCCCTGTGCAGCCTGCTGCGGGTGGTGGCTGGGGGAAAGCAGCAGGCGCCAGGGTAGGAGCTGCCACACACCCGGCCAGGCCACATGCAGGGGTAGAGGGAGGGCCCAGGGTCCCGCTTGGAGTCCCCTCTTTATTCTGTCAGGTTTACACGTGAACTTACGTAGATCCCCATGAAACACAGATGTGTATGTATAACCCTCCGTCTCTCTCCTCCTCTCTCCTCCTCCCCTCTCCCTCTCCCTCTCTCTCTCTGTTCCTCTCTCTCTCCCTCTCTCTCTCTCTCTCTCTCCCTTCTTCTCTCTCCCTCTGTCCCTCTCTCTCTCTTTCCCTCTCTCCCTCTCTCTCTCCCTCCCTCTCTCTCTCCTTCTCTCTCCTCCTCTCTCTCCCTCCTCCTCCTCTCTCCTCCTCTCTCTCTCTCTCTCTCTCTCTCTCTGGAGATAACGGGCCTGGAGCAGAGGCCACAGTGATAAGGAGATTAGGGGTTTGCTTCATTTGTTGGGAGATTTCCAGGAGGGGATTTGGCTCTGGAAGCCGGGAAGGTTATCTAAATAGGCTGTGTCTGCGCCACCCCGCGCCGCTCCCCACTGGGACATTAATGGTACAAAGAGCGAGGCGGGCGGGGCGAGATGAGTTATAATGAGATTATTTGATTATCTTGGGCTTTAACAAACCCAGCCAGTTCGTCTGGGTGTGAAAAATTAGCTGTTCTCACAGCGGCAAATTCGCAGCTCAGTGTTATATCTCTTTCTCCAGAGAGCAGCGGCCCTGTGCTAGGGCTCAGGGGTGACAAGGACGCCCCAGTTTCTCTTGAATGTGGCCCTGTGGCCAGATTCTCTGGGCGAAAAGAAAAAAAAAATCTGCCAACAATCCTGGCCCGGTTCAAGGAATGTTCTGGATCAAAACCTTAAAATACACACACAGCTTGGCACAGGATGGGCCAAAGCTCTTGCCTCCTTAAAGCGGAGAATTACAAATAATTTTTTTTAACTATTTAGGTTATAAACCAGTGTGTGTGGGGGTGGGGGGGGACGCATTTTGGCCTGGAATTGTGGCGTCCGAGGTGGTGGCCATTGGGCTGGAACGTGGCCAGTCTGGGCCCAGATGTGCTATAAACGCAAAGCACCCACCTGAGCTCGAAAAGTCAGCAGGAAAAGCACAGGATGCAAAGTCCACTGAAGACATTGGCACCGTGAGGACAGGTGGACACCAGGTGGGGGTGGACGTGCCAGGGCCGCCCGCTGTTCAGGTTCGTCCCACCCGTTTCTTGTGGATACCGGTACGTGTGACTCCATTTCTGATGGACGTCTCCGCTTTAGACCCTGGGTCAGACACACAGTAGGAGCTTTCGAGAGCCGTGGGGTCCCATGGTTGGACCAGGGTGTGGCAAGTTAGTGGACTCGTTCCAGCTGGTGGTGCTGACTTGGCCAGAGCTCAGGGAGAGGCTGGGATCTGGGGGACGCCACCTTGACCCCACACCCTCGGAGCACCTGCCTTGTGTCCTCGTCACCCAGGTGACCTGGACGGGGGAGGATCCCTTCTGTCCCTGGGGTGCGGATGGCTCAGAGAGGTGCCCTTTATTGAGCACTGACTGTGTCCTCTGAGGGCTTGCCTTTGGCCTTGGGATGGCTCTGGTGTCGGTTCCCGCCTGCCCCATCCAACCTCCTGACCTCCGACTCACCAGGCCACTCCAGGACCCTCAGCCAGTGACAGCCAGGACGCCTCTGGGTTTGCCCCCCCCCCTTATGTCAAAGGCCACTTCCTCCCGGAGCCCACAGCAGCCCCCACATATGGACATGGTTGCCCTGCAAGCTCTCCGCCTCCGCCGTGTGGCCTTGGGCTGTCCCTCCAGCCACGTGGGTTACTAGGGTCCAGGGACACCCTAAGCCCTGGAGAGAGGCCTATCGTGAAGGACCCAGGAGACAGCTGACCACGTCCCGAGGCCCCTCGCTCCCTGCCCTCTCCACCCAGGATCCTGGATTGTGCTCTGGGCGGCTCTGGCCCAGTCCCGGGCTGTCCCCCAGCCAGGAGCAGGGTGGTGCCCGCCCGGTGGGGGTCTTGGGAGATTCTTTAAAAGGAGCCCCCCCCCCAGCTGGAAACAGACCCTGACCCTTCCCACCTTCTCTGAGCCTGGCTGGAGGCCAGAGCTCCCAGAGACCCCGGCCAGGGTGGTGTGCAGCCCTACAGGGAGCTGGCACAGAGGTGGCCGCTACTATTACCACCGTCAGCACCAGGGCTGTTGACAAAGCTGTCCCTGCCTCCCTTGCCTCCCCAGCCTCCGCGGCCTCCCCAGCCTCCCCGGCCTCCCCGGCCTCCCTGGCCTCCTCCCTCCCTCTCCCCAGCCCTGCGTCCTTTCAGGTCCCCTGTCCCCTGCCGCCACCCCTCTCTCCCCTTTCTCCTTCCTCTTTATTTTATCTCAACTTGCCACAAATCTGTTCCCCACACAACAGCTGCCATCTCTGTGCTGGGCCATTATCTGTGGCAACGCGGCCGAGCGGGCCGCCGGGCAGACAATCACCGGGTAATAGAGTGTCTGCGAGCCATTGTGGAGTGCGTCCGGGCCGATCCATCACCGCGCCTGACACCGCGCGGGCGGCAGCCGGAAAGCCCGCCGGGCCACTCTCGGAATCTCCACTGCCCCTCCAGACAGGACAGACAGGACCAGACAGGCACGGGGACCCAGGACGGGCCGCGCGCTCACTCTGGCCACCCTATGGGCCTCCAGGGTCTCTCTCACTTGGTCTTCACTCCAGATCTATGGCAAGGGCGGCTTCTTCTGCCCTGATTTACAGACGGGAAACTGAGGCTCAGAGAGGGGAACTCACTTGCCCTGGGTCACACAGCACAGTGGGGGGCGTAACGGGGACTGGAACCCAGGCTGGTCTACCCCAAAGTCTGCGATCTGGAAGCATCATGTTCCTGCAGCCTGCTCCTTCAGGGTAGCAGAGAGGACACAGACGGAGGCCCTGCAGGATTGTCTTCTGGACACCGAGCAGGGAGAGCCCCACTCCACCTGGAGTGGGTGGGTAAAGTGGGGCAGGACAGGAGCACTTGTCATGATAGGGGTGGGGGGAGCTTCCGCCTCTGTCTCTCCTGCTGTGTGACTTGGCTCAAATGGTTTCACCTCTCTGTGCCTCAGGCTCCTCCTGGCAGTGACAGTGATGGGAGGCCTTCCGTCAAGGGTCACGGGGCGGCTGGGAAGGTTCGGTGCGTGACACAGGCCCTGAGGTTTAGGAAGCATCAGACAAACACCACATCTTTGGTGCATCCCGGTTCCGGTTCCTCCTGGGGCTGACGTTCCATTCACCTCTGTCCTCATGGAGCCCAAGCAACGCGGGCACAATTATCATCCCCATTGACAGGAGCTAAAACCAAGGCTCGAATCCTCGCCTGGACCCTCTAACTAGGAACACCTTTCCTTCCCGCATCTGTAGGCGTTGTTAGAGCACCTACTGTGCGCTGGGCTTGGCCCTGGGGGCTGCTGCTATGGGGGGAGGCAGCCCGGGGTTCGTCAGGGGCCTGGTCTGAGCTCAGTTAACCCCTGCGCTCCTGGGAGGGAGGCCCCCGTACTCACACTCTGCAAATGAACCCCAGGGGCCGGGGCTGGGGTCTGTGGCGGGGCCCTCGCCTGGCACACGTGAGGCCCTGGGTTTGATCCTCAGCACCACATAGAAAAATAAATAACGTTATCTACCACGAAAAATATTTTTTTAAATATAATGCAACACCCAGGTCACAAGAGTTAAGCCACGGGCGGCAGGTCTCAGCCTCACGAGACCTCCGCCACCCAGGACCAGCAGTCTGGCTCCAGAAACAGACAAGTGGGCTTCCCTGCGGGCACAGTTGCCCTTCCTCAAGTGGCCAGAACATGAAGGTCATGGGCAGAGGCCCCTCCAGTAGGGTAGGGAGGAGAAGTAGCACTGTCCATATGGGAAGGCTGCCCCAGGGGGCCCTGGAGGATCAAAACTCAAGTCTGCTGGCTGGGGAACCCGGAAGGCTTCCTGGAGGAGGTGGGAAGTGCTGAGTGGGGCACCTGGAGATGAAATCCAAGTCACCCAGGGCCACTTCGCGGGCAGGACTCAGGGGAAGCCAGAATCAAGACATCTGGCCCCATCCTGTGTCCACACCGGGACCTGCAGGAAGAAGTTCCGAAAGCACGACATGTGCCCAGGCATGAGTGGTTCAAGTAGGTGTTTTTAACCTACTGTGCGCTGAAGCCTGACTGTGCGCTCCCTCTCATGTTGCTCACTGTCATGCAAGGGGACAGTGTTGACACTGGGTGACCTGCACTGGATGGGAAAACACAGAACTGCAGGGCCCCTGAGAAGGACCCCAGACTCAGCTGGCAGCCAGGGCCTTGGGGGTGACCCAGGGCAAAGCAGGGACAGGGGACAGGGGTGGGGACCCAAGCAGAGGCTCCAGGATGTGCGAGGCCTGGGGTGGGGAGGCTGAGACAGCAGCTTCCCTCCCTGGCTTTAGTGGACGCTCCCCCACTCTTTCTGAGGCCTCACCCTGTCCTGTCCCCCAGCCGCAGATGTCAGCCAGGTCTCACGCTTTACCACCCAACTCCTAAGCATCCTGCAGAGCCCCGCTGAGATGGCCCAGCCCGGGAAGCTCTCCAGGCCAAACTGCCCTTCATCCTGGCTCAGTGCCTCCTGCATTAGGGTGTTCTGTGCAGGACTATTTTCCTGGGTTTCTTGAAAAAAACAAAAGTATGATGTTAGCACCTATTATTAAGCACCTAGAGTATACCAGGCTTTGTATATAGCAGGAGTCGTAACCACAGTAGAAGTGTCAGAGTGGACATTGCAATTGCCCTCGGTGTCCATGGGAGCTGCTTCCAGGACCTCCCATGGATACAGCCCCTCAGCCCCTCATGTGAAGTGGCAGGGTACTGGCACGTGACCTGCGCACCTCTTCCCTCACGATGTTGAACACAAGGCAAATGCTCTGTGTGTCACTGTCACACCATCGTGCTAGGAAGCCAGAACCTTCCAGAAAGTCTGC